>NC_064643.1:631291085-632541085 GCF_023864345.2 Schistocerca serialis cubense | reverse complement strand
CCAGGAATGTGTCAATAAAGTTTCCCCTTCCTGGGACAATGAATTCACGGTGTTCTTATTTCAATTTCCAGGAGTGTAGTTTCATCTGATATGTTGTAATAGTTACGCACTGCTGAAAGCCTCGCACGGGATATAGTGGTGTGCAGAGCTGCACGAAACCAGCCCCCGGATTGAAGACCACAACAGAGATAGTAAAGCCGGTAATCCCCGCTGGTGCCTCTCACTTACAGTTATTTATTGCATATTGTGTTTTATTTAAGATTTGTCATTTTAAAATGATTTACACTTTAAATTACTTGTTCGATGGTTGTTTACGTGGTATCAACGTTCGATAGCACAATTGTTAGGGGTTGCAGTTATCGACCGCGGTCCGTACCAGTATCGCTGGACCCGCGAGTCGAGACTAGCGCCTCTCCGGGGCTTGCAGCAAGTCTCTAGCGTGCTCTTGCTCTGGACGTCAACTAGGAAAGTATTATGGCCTTCAGCCGATAGGAAGCAACCTCTAACAAGGCGCTTAGTCAAAGTATGGCTTATGTGATGCCTCTATAGCTCTATGTAATTATATTCCTCCTGACTATGAAGACCCCTCTACCACCAGTTAAGTACAATATAGTAATTTTTACCAACGACTTCTATTTCTTTTAGTCATTGTAGACCCAGACCAAGCAAGCCAGATCCTTATCGACTTCACTGACAAACCTGTTGTATATGCAAAGTCGAGATTTGTATGTTTCTATTCAGCATTTGCCACCAGTCATTCACACTGGCGACGATTCAGTCGCCGACATCATAACAGTTTATTTGTCACTTTTACTTACAGCTAGGGGACGAAATAGTGAAGGTAGCAGAGGATCAAGTAGGTAAAAACACGAGGGTTAATAGAAATCCATGGCTAACAGAAGAGATATTGAATTTAATTGATAAAAGGAAAAACTACAAAAATGCAATAACTGAAGCAGGCAAAAAGGAATACAAACGTCTCAAAAATGAGATCGACAAGAAGTGCAAATTGGCTAAGTACGGATGGCTAGAGGACAAATGTAAGGATGTAGACACGCATATCACTAGGGGTAAGATAGATACTGCCTACAGGAAAGTTAAACAGACCTTTGGAGAAAAGAGAATGATTGCACGAATATCAAGAGCTCAGATGGAAACCCAGTATTAAGCAAAGAAGGGAAAGCGGAAAGGTGGAAGGAGTATATAGAGGGTCTATACAAGGCCGATGTACTTGAGGACAATATTATAGAAATAGAAGAGAATGTAAATGAAGATGAAATAGGAGGTATGATACTACGTGAAGAGTTTGACAGAGCACTGAAAGACCTAAGTCGAAACAAGGCCCCGGGAGTAGACAACATCCCATTAGAACTAATGATGGCCTTGGAAGAGCCAGGCATAACAAAACTCTACCATCTAGTGAGCATGATGTATGAGACAGGCGAAATACCCTCAGACTTCAGGAAAAATATAATAATTCCAATCCCAAAGAAAGCAGGTGTTGACAGGTGTGAAAATTACCGAACTATCAGTTTAATAAGCCACGGCTGCAAAATACTAACACGAATTCTTTACAGACGAATGGAGGAACTGATAGAAGCCGACCTCGGGGAAGATCAGTTTGGATTCCGTAGAAATATTGGAACACGTGAGGCAATACTGACCTTACGACTTATCTTAGAAAATATATTAAGGAAAGACAAACCTACGTTTCTAGCATTTGTAGACTTAGAGAAAGCTTTTGACAATGTTGACTGGAATACTCTCTTTCAAATTCTGAGAGCGGCAGGGGTAAAATACAGGGAGCCAAAGGCTATTTACAATTTGAACAGAAACCAGATGGCAGTCACAAGAGTCGAGGGGCACGAAAGGGAAGCCGTGGTTGGGAAGGGAGTGACACAGGGTTGTAGCCTATCCCCGATGTTATTCAATCTGTATATTGAGCAAGCAGTAAAGGAAACAAAAGAAAAATTCGGAGAAGGTATTAAAATCCTTGGAGACGAAATAAAAACTTCGAGGTTCGCCGATGACACTGTAATTCTGTCAGAGACAGCAAAGGACCTGGAAGAGCAGTAGAACGGGATGGACAGTGTCTTGAAAGGAGGATAACATCAACAAAAGCAAAACGAGGATAATGGATCGTAGTCGAATTAAATCGGGTGATGTTGCCGGAATTAGAGTAGGAAATGAGACACCTAAAGTAGTAAAGGAGTTTTGCTATTTGGGGAGCAAAATAACTGATGATGGTCGAAGTAGAGAGGATATAAAATGTAGACTGGCAATGGCAAGGAAAGCGTTTCTGAAGAAGAGTAATTTTACATCGAGCATAGATTTAAGTGTCAGGAAGTCGTTTCTGAGAGTATTTGTATGGAGTGTAGCCATGTATGGAAGTGAAACATGGACAATAAATAGTTTGGACAAGAAGAGAATAGAAGCTTTCGAAATGTGGTCCTACAGAAGAATGCTGAAGATTAGATGGGTAGATCACATAACTAATGAGGAGGTATTGAATAGGATTGGGGAGAAGAGGAGTTTGTGGCACAACTTGACAAGAAGAAGGGATCGGTTGGTAGGACATGTTCTGAGGCATCAAGAGATCAGCAATTTAGTATTGGAGGGCAGCGAGGAGAGTAAAAATCGTAGGGGGTGACCAAGAGATAAATACACTAAGCAGATTCAGAAGGATGTAGGTTGCAGTAGGTACTGGGAGATGAAGAAGCTTGCAGAGGATGGAGTAGCATGGAGAGCTGCATCCAACCAGTCTCAGGACTGAAGACCACAGCAACAACAGGAGGTCGTATTTGGACGGCATACTCATTCACTTACGGACACTTGAGTTTGTGTCTCGTTTTCAGTTCTTACTTTTGAACAATAGTGCGTTTTCCTAGATGGGAGAGCGCAGCTTTTAGTGCCGAAAACTGCTTCTCTGTGTTGGCAGAGAATGAATGAAATTTTGTCATGTTACTTATGCAGATGCTATTCTCTACACCTCCCATATCTGAAACATGACAGGAATTGGAAATAATTACACAATGTCGATGTTTCATAAATGTTACATTCCAATTATGAGAGTGATTAATACTGCGTAAAACAAGTGCTGAAATGAATTTTCTCATACGTGAATGGAATTCAGTGTTATAAACGGCAAACCGCAACTCGCATGCGACTATGCTGAAACACATATGAACAACTGCGGCATTTTGAGATAGAAGAACAGAAAAAACGTTCCACGTACATACGAAAGGACCAAGACTGTCCGTATTACTGAAGAACTGTTTGTCGCTGTACACGAGAGGGCGACTGTTTCTCGACTTCACGCTGTAGGTCTACGCTGTCGCGAACGAATACGTCGCGAAAAATTACTCGCTTTTAATGAGTGCAATTTCGTTTCTTTTGTAGTACAGCACTGGAATAGGAAGCAGAGTAACAGACGCTTCTCAGACGACCTTTACCCGGCAGTGAAGTTAATTTCTATCCACAAGAATACTATTATTTACAGCGCCAAATTTTCCCCCGTTTGTATGAGGGCTGGCAGTTAATGTAATATAATCTGCATAATAGACGAAAAGATCCAAGGTGGTTTAAATCCAAGATTGGCAAACATTCGCTGGAAGCAGTGTCAAGCATCAAGTACTTGTCGAGAGTGATTTTAGGAGGAAATGCAGCAGAATTTTAGAGCCAGGGAACGCAGCTGCCAGACTGTGATTATGTGAGCAGTCATACGGAAGTGTAATTCGCCGACGTTTGAATTTGTCCTTGGGCGCTGTACTTCACCCTTGGACATTCATCAAGTTGGATTAACGGAGAAAAGGAGAAGATTCAACAGGACGCCTGAGCACCTAGCCATGTTTTGTCAACGCGAGAGCTCTATTCTAAACATTCCACGACACCACGTTCCATTAGGCGTCAAGAATGACCGGCAGGGTAAAATTACAGAAAATTCAGTCAGTACAGGGGAGTAACGATGATCTTTCTTTCCATGGACCAACCCTGAATGGAACAGAAATGGAGAAATATGTAGTACAGTATATCACAAATCTTCCAATAAACAGTATGAGATGACTTGTCGGTATCAGTTGAGCAATGGAGCATACCCCGTGCATGCTACAGAATCTACTCCCGGTGACCTACAGTGATAGATAAATTTACCACAAGACGATACGAATTAAAAGTAAACCAGGTCCCGCATTGGATAACGATTTTTATAATTAATACCAGGGATAGCACAATGAAGTATGAGAATTTGGGTACTGCACCTCAGACGGATATACAAATAACGAGATACGTCAAACTACGAAAAAAACTAAGGGACACAATAACAGTCGGATTTATTGCTAAGAGACTCAAAAATATTTTGTCTATTGAATAAGGGGTGGTTCATGGTGTGGGTTCCTGTAGTCATGTCCTAGTTCATGAACCACGGGCAACGTATGAGTGGCCAAGTAAGTGGCCCCGACAGTCGGGATACCAGTTACTTTGGAATAAGGCTGGGCATCTCGGACATATTCTGAGTCGTGGTCACCTTTGTGCTCATACGGCAAAGACTACCAAATCCACCGGTTAGTCCCTCAGCCGTTAAGGGTAAAACCCCATGGGACTCGGGGCAAGTAAGGCTAGAAACCTGCTTCCCTGGTAGTTTAAATATGATGCTGGCAACAATCAGAGCAAAATGCCTCGGACCTTTGGAGGTGACGGAGTCCCACCTCTAACTGACAAACCAGGGACTCCTAAGATACGACTTAGCAAACAAATGGTAATGAGATGGGGAGCTATTAATATCAATGGGGGCTACTCTGGGAAGAAGGTAGAGCTGCCAGAGGCTGCAAGTAAGATGGGGCTGGACGTTTTAGCTGTTAGTGACATTCGGGTAAGGGGTGAGGAAGAAGAGGAAGTGGGAGAGTACAAGGTCAACCTGTCAGGAGTCAAAGCAGGAATAGCACAATGGGGTCTAGGGCTTTACATCAGGAAAGAAATGGAACCCAGCGTAGTTACAATAAGGTATGTAAACGAACGACTGATGTGGATAGATTTGACAGTGTCTAGCAAGAAAATTAGGATTGTGTCAGTATATTCGCATTGTGAAGGGCCAGATCAAGATAAGATGGATAGTTTTTATGAGGCACTCAGTGATGTAGTTGTTAGAGTAAAGGACAAGGACAGTGTTCTGCTCATGGGGGATTTTAATGCCAGGATTGGAAATCGAACAGAAGGGTATGAAAAGGTTATGGGTAAATTTGGAGAGGATACGGAGGCCAACAGGAACGGGAAACAACTCTTGGATTTCTGTGCCAGAATCACAAACTCCTTTTTTAAACATAAGAACATTCACCGGTATACTTGGGAAGGCAGGGGAACCAGATCTGTCATTGACTATATAATAACAGATCAGGAATTCAGGAAGGCTGTGAGGGACACACGTGTATTCAGGGGATTCTCTGATGACACTGATCATTATTTAATCTGCAGTGAAATTGGGATTGTGAGGCCAAAAGTGCAGGAGGTCAGGTCCATATGTAGGAGGATAAGAGTGGAGAAACTTCAGTATAAGGAAATCAGGCACAAGTACATATCAGCGATCTCAGAAAAGTACCAGTTAGTTGAATGTAGTCAATTACAGTCATTGGAAAAGGAATGGACAAGGTACAGGGACACAGTACTAGAAGTGGGTAAAGAATGTCTTGGAACAGTAGTGTGTAAAAGTAGGATGAAGCAAACAGCTTGGTGAAATGACACAGTCAAGGCAGTCTGTAAAAGGAAAAAGAAGGCGTATCAAAAATGGCTACATACTAGAACTCAGGTAGACAGAGAAAGTTATGTTGAAGAAAGAAACAAAGCCAAACAGATAATTGCAACATCCAAGAAGAAATCTTGGGAAGACTTTGGAAACAGGTTGGAGACATTGGGTCAAGCTGCTGGAAAACCATTTTGGAGTGTAATTAGCAGTCTTCGAAAGGGAGGCAAGAAGGAAATGACAAGTATTTTGGACAGGTCAGGAAAACTGCTGGTGAATCCTGTGGATGCCTTGGGCAGATGGAGGGAATATTTTGAAGAGTTGCTCAATGTAGGTGAAAATACGATCAGTAATGTTTCAGATTTCGAGGTAGAATGGGATAGGAATGGCGATGGAAATAGGATCACATTTGAGGAAGTGGAGAAAATGGTCAATAGATTGCAGTGCAATAAAGCAGCTGGGGTGGATGAAATTAAGACGGAACTCATCAAATACAGTGGAATATCAGGTCTTAAATAGCTACACAGGATAATTAAAATGGCGTGGGAGTCGGGACAGGTTCCATCAGACTGGACAAAAGCAGTAATCACACCTATCTTTAAACATGGAAACAGAAAAGATTGTAATAACTACAGAGGTATCTCTTTAATCAGCGTTGTGGGTAAAATCTTCCCAGGTATTGTTGAGAGGAAGGTGCGAGTATTAGTTGAGGACCAATTGGATGAAAATCAGTGTGGGTTCAGGCCTCTTAGAGGTTGTCAGGACCAGATCTTTAGCTTACGGCAAATAATGGAGAAGTGTTATGAATGGAACAGGGAATTGTATCTATGCTTTACAGATCTAGAAAAGGCATATGACCGGGTTCCTAGGAGGAAGTTATTGTCTGTTCTACGAGATTATGGAATACGAGGCAAACTTTTGCAAGCAATTAAAGGTCTTTACATGGATAGTCAGGCAGCAGTTAGAGTTGACGGTAAATTGAGTTCATGGTTCAGAGTAGTTTCAGGGGTAAGACAAGGCTGCAACCTGTCTCCACTGTTGTTCATATTAATTATGGATTATATGTTGAAAACAATAGTCTGGCTGGGTGAGATTAAGATATGTGAACACGAAATAAGCAGTCTTGCATATGCGGATGACTTAGTTGTGATGGCAGATTCGATTGAAAGTTTGCAGAGTAATATTTCAGAGCTAGATAAGAAATGTAAGGACTATGGTATGAAGATTAGCATCTCCAAAACGAAAGTAATGTCAGTGGGAAAGAAATATAAACAGATTGAGTGCCAAATAGGAGGAACAAAGTTAGAACAGGTGGACGGTTTCAAGTACTTAGGATGCATATTCTCACAGGATGGTAACATAGTGAAAGACCTGGAAGCGAGGTGTAGCAAAGCTAATGCAGTGAGCGCTCAGCTACGATCTACTCTCTTCTGCAAGAAGAAAGTCAGTACCAAAACTAAGTTATCTGTGCACCGTTCAATCTTTCGACCAACTTTGTTGTATGGGAGCGAAAGCTGGGTGGATTCAGGTTACCTTATCAACAAGGTTGAGGTTACGGATATGAAAGTAGCTAGGATGATTGCAGGTACTAGTAGATGGGAACAATGGCAGGAGGGTGTCCACAATGAGGAAATCAAAGAAAAACTGGGAATGAACTCTATAGATGTAGCAGTCAGGGCGAACAGGTTTAGATGGTGGGGTCATGTTATACGCATGGGAGAAGCAGGGTTACCCAAGAGACTCATGGGTTCAGCAGTAGAGGGTAGGAGGAGTCGGGGCAGACCGAGGAGAACGTACCTGGATTCGGTTAAGAATGATTTTGAAGTAATAGGTTTAACATCAGAAGAGGCACCAATGTTAGCACTGAATAGGGGATCATGGAGGAATTTTATAAGGGGGGCTATGCTCCAGACTGAACGCTGAAAGGCATAATCAGTCTTAAATGATGATGATGATGATTGAATAAGGAATACAACCAATTGTCAAGTGAACAAGTATTAAAGACACGTACGATAGCCTTGGCAAGGGTGGGTGAGATACATGACAGAAACGAAATAAAACTCTGTTCATGAATATGACCAGCGATTGGGTGAGAAGTTAATGAGTTACAGAAAAGTTCTGGGAAGGAGTAACAAACATCAGTATTCTCGCCTAAGTGTATAATGGACGCACCTAGCTGGTTGTGAGAATTAGACCAACGAAATGAAAGATAATTAACTTTGCACTCGCTTCGCCTCACTAGGAATGCAAACACGGCCGATGTTTACCCCACTAATCATGTATGAGAGCATCTCTGCAGCTCTATGATTTCCCAAGAAGAAGTATTTTCTCTAGTGTCCCCAGAGCATGTGCTTCCTTACTGTTCTCTACTAAACTCAGCTGGCTCTGCCAGCATCAGAATTTCGCTGGCCAATTGCAACAGATTTTGTGCGTTCCCACCTATAAGAATGTAATACTCCTACCACTGTTGGCTCAGAATATTAATGAGAGTTTGGCTCCCAGAATACATGACAAATGCAAAACACTTGGTTTCTAGAGGATTCATCGCTGGAAATAGGTACCCAGACATGTGAGTGGCTCGAAGGCTTCCCAAGTAACAGCCCAGTATGTCGCCCTCGACGGCGAGTGTTCCATCAGAAACAATGCTATCGTTAGGAGGGCCCCAGGCAAGTGTGGCGGAACAGTTCCAATTCTCTATACACATCTGGCAGACAGGACAAGCAGCAGTCTGTGACTGTTTGCTGATGATGTTGTGGTGTACGGGAGGGCGCCGTCGTTGAGTAACTCTAAGACGATACAAGACGACTTACACAGAATTCCACTTGGTGAGATGAATGGCAGGCAGCTATAAATGTAGAAAAAATATAGTTCACTGCAGATGAGTACGAGCAACGAACCCGTAACATTCGGGAACAGCGTTAGTGATGTGCTGCTTGAAACGTCGATTAAATATGTAGATGGAACGTTTCAAAGAAACACGATATTGAATGAGCATGTAAGGATTATAGTTGGGAATGCGATTGGTTGACTTCGGTTTATTGGGAGAATTTTAGGAAAAATTTGGAGTAGGAATTAAAATCCATGGAGAAGAAATAAAAACTCTGAGGTTCGCCGACGACATTATAATTCTGTCAGAGACAGCAAAGGACCTGGAAGAGCAGTTGAACAGGATGGACAGTGTCTTGAAAGGAGGATATAAGATGAACATCAACAAAAGCAAAACGAGGATAATGGAACGTAGTCGAATTAAATCGGGTGATGTTGCCGGAATTAGATTAGGAAATGAGACACTTAAAGTAGTAAAAGAGTTTTGCGATTTGGGGAGCAAAATAACTGATGATGATCGAAGTAGAGAGGATATAAAATGTAGACTGGCAATGACAAGGAGAGCGTTTCTGAAGAAGAAGAATTTGTTAGCATCGAGTATAGATTTAAGTGCCAGGAAGTCGTTTCTGAAAGTATTTGTATGGAGTGTAGCCATGTATGGAAGTGAAACATGGACGATAAATAATTCGGACAAGAAGAGAATAGAAGCTTTAGAAATATGGTGCTACAGAAGAATGCTGATTATTAGATGGGTATATCACATAACTAACGAGGAGGTATTGAATAGGTTTGGGGAGAAGAGGAGTTTGTGGCACAACTTGACAAGAAGAAGGGGTCGGTTGATAGGACATGTTCTGAGGCATCAAGGGATCAGCAATTTAGTATTGGAGGGCAGCGTGGAGGGTAAAAATTGTAGAAGGAGACCAAGAGATGAATACACTAAACAGATTCAGAAGGATGTAGGTTGCAGTTGGTACTGGGAGATGAAGAAGCTTGCAGAGGATAGAGTAGAATGGAGAACTGCATCAAACCAGTCTCAGGACTGAAGACCACAGCAACAACATGACTGACGAATAACATCAGCTCTGATTTTTCTTTTTAATAGAAGAATCTTCAACGAGAACACCAAAAGCATAAATTTCATATAGCTTGGTCAAATAGGAACAGGAAATAGCGTCAGAGACCACTGACCAACTGTCAGGAGGGGTGATCCCACAAACGTCTGTCCTGCTGCACTAAATGTAAACAAACACGCAACTCAGGTACAATTTGTGTGTTTATTACTATATGACTGTCATACAGGGTGTATCATAAGCCACATTACAAGGCGTGATGGATGGAAGATGGGTACCATGTGGGTATATTGCGCTAGTAAATTTATGTTCGGAAACGCTTCATGTGCATGCTTGAGTTTCTGAAATGTGGAGGAGGACATAGGCAGTTTGGACCACACAAGCTAGGCAGGGAGTAAAGGAGACAATGTACATTACTGTCTGTAACACATTTAATCCACTAGTAGGTGTGCAACATGACAGCCACCGCCTAGACACATTTTTTCCACCACGTGATGATGTCTTGCCGAACTCTTGGAAAAATACCTGGCATATCAAGGATGACTAGCTGATACTTGTATTCGTGACACTCCACGGGTGTATCATAAATCACACACTAAGGTTTTCATTCATCCCCAAGAAACTAACAACCAATGATGTCAAGTCAGGTGAGTGTGGGGACCAAGGGGCGATACACGAAATGTAGCGAAGTTGGTGGCGGACATACTGAGCATCTTGTGTAAGTTAATTAGCGAGTTGTTTACTAACATTAATGTACATTGTGTCCTTTTACTCGTTACCCAGCTTTTGTTATTCTGCCTATGCCCTCTTCCATATTCCTGAGACGCTAGCACAAAAACTAAGCGTTTTCGAACATACGTTTATCACCTAAAAATGCTCACATGGTACCCATCTACTAACCAACACAGCCTGTAACATGCCTTCTGATACACTCTGAATAAAGTAATCAAAATGTTAAACTTGAATGTTCATTCATGCTGTAAAGCTATTTCGACAAACAGTACTGGACGTTGAATTTCGTCTGGACTAACACATCGTAAGCCAGTGCTGTACGATACTACACGTCCTCGGGAGTCGTCGAAGATAGCCTGTATACCTTGTAACATAAGAGATGCTGAGGACCTGCGTAGGAGGGCTCGTGTTAACCACACGCCTGTCGGAAGCGCTGGTGATAGACCAGTCCAAAGGGCGGAACTTAAGCGCCAGAGCTCTACTTTCAGGCATCAGTAAACAGGCGCTGCTGCTCATGCTTAGTGATTAACATTTTTCTAGACGCTGGAACTTTTCGCACTGCTTGAATGCATGTCAAGGTTGTTTCGTTCCTAGATCAGCTGTGGCGCTAGTTGCTAACTGCAAAATTATATTTCCGCAATGTTGGATTCCGTCATTCTGCGGTATTTGGCAGTTTTCATATTAAAATTTTTGTACTGAGAAAATTCCATACTTGAAAACACTGATGTTTCAAAGGTCATTCTGAAGGACATCCTTTTTTATATAAACTGATATAGTTACTACCGGAAAATGTACGCTCATTGTATAAACATGTTAGCTCCAATCTGTCTCTGTTTACAGTTCCGAATCAAGCTACTTTTCAAATCTTGTGCATCTTGAATCCTACGCTTGCACTTACATAATAGACATAAAATACCTCCCGAAAGCACTTAGAACACGTACACTGGTCTGCAGAGCAGAAAAGTGTAGACCGTATTTTATTTGTGTCACAAAGTTTTATGCTTGAATTCGTTGATGAAAAGGGCTATTTTATAAAGGCAAGGTCTCTGTTGTATGAACATAATGATTAATTTTACGTCCTATGCTTTGAGGATGGGCATTTAAGTTTCTGCTGAGCTTTGAGACGGCGATCTCAGTATGTAGATTCGCTTAAGACTTGATACTGGTGAATACTGAAAAAAAAGTGGACTTGTAGACATATCTGTGGGTTTCATGCTGTTCATTGCTCTTCTTTCATCGAGAACGACGTCTGAGCTAGATGCAGAGAGCAACCATGACATATGCTGCGCTATTAAACAAGATATAGTTCAGTGTCAACAGTCTCTGGTCTAATGTTGTGTTATGCACTGAACCACTTTTAATTCTTCTTCTTCTTAGATATTAAAGTTCAGGAAAATCGTTCTACATAGTTTCAAGTTGAAATTAATCTGCCACACCATTAAATTCCTGTATAATGTCGGTCATGCAGAGTAGCAACAGTGACGAAACATCTGTTACAATGCGTGTTCCGAAATTTTTTCGTTATTTCATTAGCGTGTATCAATGAAATCAAGTAAAGGTGAGGTGTACATGTCCAAGATGCTACTCCAGACGGGTGTAAAATTGAATATGCACAACGGAAAATACTAAACGCGAAAATGAAGATTTGGCCCTATCTGACAACCCCCTGAAGCAGATCTTAAGATCTCTTAGTGCTGATATTATTTACACCTTCTTGCTCTTTAACATATAAGTTACAACATAAACATAAATGAATGATTAAGGTAACTAGTAACTACTAAATGATAAATGTTGTTTCTGCTTATACATTTATGTAGATTACAATTGTTTATATATCAATGTCCAATGGACATAAAGCGGTACATATAAATTTCCTAACTAATATTATAGATCAGTTGCCCAAATCTGCCCCTTTTTATAGTTACGCGATCTAATATAAATAATGCGAGATGACTGACATCATCTACATACCAAACACTAGAGGACAATACTTTCAAAGCTGACCTACAGTGGTGTGCAATCTCAGTGGAAATAAAATTTACGTGATCACAGCTGTTTAGTTTTATAGCCCTAATACGAAGAAGCAGCTGGCGATATCACCATATGTTCTGCGTCCGGTGTGTCAGAGTGATGGTTCTCGTACACGTCTCCGATGATGGAAGACCTTCAGCCACAAAATAAAAATAAATTTAGGCATTCTTATTCTTCACTTTCCAGCAAATGAATAATTTAGTCAACTAAATTACTTAATCTTCAAAAGACGTCGGAACAGAAAAAAACTGGTGTTTGTGAGTCGGATGTTCGTGGCTCTGATGTAGCAACAATTGTGGAATTGCCTTCTCCCGTTTGTTCAGTTTTATTGCTGTTGAAGTTTTATCGTCATTGCTGTGTGGCAATTTTCCCATCAGATACAGTTTTGAAGGTTTTCATAAATCGTTTTGGCTCGAAGTGTAGCGAACAAAACTTCACCTTATGTTGTGGAAATATGAAGTGTTTCTATAAATTATTGTGTCTTCTACCATTTACTAGCAGTATCATGCTTCTAAAAAGAAACGTGAATATTTCCTACATTTCCCGTCCGTCATAACCAGCAGGGTAGCTCACTGGCTGCTATGTATAACAAAAATGAGCAGGATTTTCACTATCGTATATGTTAGACTATGCTTTACGTGTCTACGAGACACAGCATCAGTCGTCCACTCACACTTTCCTGCCAAGTTATTTTTTCAGGGATACATTTACTGTACCTTCCGTAGTCAGTTCTTTAACAATTTGTTGGTTCGGTCGCCTTACAACAACGTATTTTCTTCCTAACCGAATTATTATTGTACAGTGCGTTTATAATACTTGATTTTTTTTTACTGAATACTTTTCTTATTTGTCATATCCCTCATAGCTTTCATGAAGACAGAAAGGAAATGCGGATATTGATTGTGAGCGGGCATTGATTGAAATCAATGGGTTAAGTTGAAAATTTGTGCCAGAGCGGGATTCAAACCCGGGTCTCCTGCTTACTAGGCAGATGCGGTGTCCACTAAGTCAATAGCACACAGTGGTCGCCGGAACTGCACTCCCGTCAGACCCAAATTCCCAACTTGCCGACATACTACCAATGTAGCGCCCCTTGCACGTTATCCTCAATACTCGTGACATCTGGCCAATTCCCGTAAGAGTTCGTATCTGGTGTGTATCTACACATGTCCGTAAGAACAGATGCCACATATATACAATTAAGGCGAGACGGTCAATGATCTCTTCAATGCATATGCACACGACGCTCGATGTCTTACGGGAATCAGCGAAATGCCGCGAGTAATGAGGGTTAATGAGCAAGGGGCACTACATTAGTATTGTGTGGATAAGTTGAGAATTTGGGCATGTCGAGAGGCGTGCTAGTCCGTGAAGGAGCGATGAACGCTGTGCCCAGAAGTCGCAGTGGTCACCGAATCTGCAAAATTTGGAAATTCGTGGTAAGGTCTTATGGGACCAAACTGCTGAGGTCATCGGTCCCTAAGCTTACACACTACGTAACCTGACTTAAATTAACTTACGCTAAGGACAACACCTATGCCCGAGGGAGGACTCGAACCTCCGACGTGGGAAACTGCGCGGACCGTGACAAGGCGCCCTAGACCGATCGAATATGCCTAGTAAGCAGGAGGCGCGAGGGTCTAATCCTGGTTCGTCACAAATTTTCAGCTTTCCCTACTAATTCGAATCAGTGCCTGCACGCAGCCAATAGCGGTAATTTCTTTGTGTCTTAATTCATAATGACAAATGGGTCAGGGGACTGATGACCTTAGATGTTTAGTCCCATAGCGCTTAGAGCCATACTACTGGATCAAAAGGGTATCTGTTCTTCCGGATGTGTTCGAAAAAACAGACACCTCATATATAGCTTTCTTTGTCTTTTTATGGTTAATCTGAATTGTTATTTAAGCAGGCTTCCTATTACAGTTAACAATTCTGCAGAGTTTTCCGTATCACAGAACGATGTCATCTGTGAACTGCAGCTATAGAATCTGTTCACAGATCTGCCTGTTGAAGACTCCCTTTCATTGTCTCTATCACTTCTTCGGTATAGATATTAACACAAAGGACTCTATCTTCTCACCGCGCAGGTCAAGAATAAAAGCAAAAATAATACTGATGTGGAAATAAGCGTTTCATTGTCTCCTTTCTGATTTTTATGTAGGACCCCATTGCTTCATGCCTCGGACTGCCATTTATTTTTGGCCTTTGTTCATCATAACCCATGATTTCTTTAAATTATACTAGACGTTCTCGAGCTGTTAGTTAAAATTTCATCCTGTAACAGATATCTGTGTTGAAAATTTTTATTGTATTCGGTACTACATTATCTCGAATACGTTAAAAGAATTAGCCAGTATCAGATTTTATTGTTGTATTGTCATTTTAATGTCTAAACCATCGACGTTCTATTAATAAGTGAAGTTATGTTTCGTCAGTATTGACACGCATCACACGTTCCTTAAGAATACCGGGCAGTTCAGGTATAGAATGTAAAATAAATGAATCTCTTCCACGCACCTCGTCATTAACTATGTAACTACGCGCTGCTGAACTATTAATGCTTTAATTACCAACTTTTTCGCGGAATGTAACGACTTTGCTTCACTAATTATATTTTTTGAGTTTGTTTGGCAATTTCTCCCTTAATAATTACATGTGGGGCACGTTAATTATATTTCAGTGTTCTCGATTTATACACAGTGAGGAGAAAATTAGCACGCACTGCTCTCCCATGAGTGTTACTTCAGAGAGTCAGTTTCCAATTGCACTGAATACGACATCTCGCTTATTCGATGTATCCTCTACACCATACCAGTTCCCAGAAAAGAATGATTCTGAAGGAACGGCAGCATAAGAGTACTTCTCCTAACATCTCCTGCAAACTGCGTCGTATACATCATCAAAACTTAGGTTGCTTTCCGCCTTAGTGTTTTAGACAGTCTTGTAATTTATAGTTCGCATTTTTTCCCCAAAGGCAAGCTAGTTCAGATAAAGACCTCAGCCGTAAGCAGCGGTAAGAGACAAACTAGTTGTTAAGAGCAATTGCACACTAAAGTTTCAATAATATCTTATAAATAAGACATTTTAAGTACATCCCTCGTGATTTTTTAATTAAGATAAGTCACTGTTTACTAGTGTTTGTAAATAAATGTGTTTAAGATCGTGATTCTATTCCCAATTTTATTCTTAAAAATACACCAATGGGTGGTTAACATTGTTTATTTGCAGACAAAATGCGTTTATCACGGGTTATCGCTGACTTAGCACTGTTTACTTGCTAGGTGAATTGAAGTAAAGTTACTGTGAAACCTCCAAAAAAATACAAATTTAAAATGTCCAGACTGTTTCAGTTCATGATGCTAACATTTACATTATCAATTTTTGCAATAAGGATGTATAAGAACCTCGGAAATTAATATATGATTCAGCGCAATATAAAATTAATTTTACTATCACCTTACTACACCATGTAAACAATGTTAAGAGTGTCCGTTAACATTTTTGCCAATACGCTGTCACATAAATTCATGTAAATAATGGTGAGGGTCACAAATTAGCATTGTTTAATTGCTCAGGAGATGGGGTAGCATTCATGAAAAACACAAACTATTTAAAATATGCACAAAATTCACAATTTTTAAGATACAGCAATATAATTTTGTACCATGCTTTACATAAAATTAACACATGTATTGTTAAATTCCTTGGATTCTATGTGTTTAACTATTTTTTACGGAATTTAAAATTTAAAAAACCAATACATATGCCTTTTTCTCAGAAACTATTCAAGGGATTGCTACAAAATTTTCTCTGTTTAATCTGTTTGCATATTGTAAGGCTCTCCCGTGAGGTCTTTTGAATATATCGAATAGGAGAATTTTAATAATTTTTTAATGATATTTCTCTAAGGTGTAATATAAAATCCACCCAAAATTCCAAGGAATCCACCCCGTATCTCAGCTAACACCCAGGATTTCAAATGTTACTCCTGAGACAACATTTATTGGATTTATAGAAATAAGTGTACAACATTTCATATATATAGTGGGTACGTATGTGTATGGGACCATACACTTTATTTACTGCTGTTTTGGACGAACATTTTACTTGACGAACATTGGTTGGTTTGAGAATGGGCATAGCCAGATGTCGGACACCGACTAAATAAACATCCATTTTAGTTGAAACTCTGGCTGTCTCTTTTTTGAATTACTAACGTTTTTTCTTATGTCACGTCTTCAGAAGGCCCCAGATTTGTATTCAGGATCCTCTTTCCCTTCAGGTTTTCGCTTCCGGTTTCTTGTTTCCAGCCTTCTTTTCTTTACCACGTCTTCAACTGACTTTTCAGCTGCAGAGAGGCTCTATAACTCTATTTTTCTCAAGATGCCTTGAGTGAAGTTTCCTATCTTCTCTGAAATACCTTCATCCTTCCTTGCGTTCCCATTATTAAATATAAGAATTGCATCATAAGTGGTATTTCTGACAAGAGTAACGTGGTTATGGAACATCGTTTCCATATGAGTGAACCTAGAGATTCATCAGAGTCTGGAGTTTGCCATGAACACACAGTTTTAGAAGTTCAGTATCAGTGAGACACCAATAAGAGGACTTGACAGCATTCAGGATGCAATCTGGAAGTCTCCCCTAATGAATGTAGAGGTTGTTATCCCCCTGAGCTTGCGGATATTTATTCCAGCTGATGCGGCACATGATAAATAAGAATTCATCTGCTGACACCGTGCGGAAATATGTAGCCCATACTGCACTTTTCATGTCACACTATATAGGTTCTGTCCAATAGCCTTGTCATGAAGAGTGTCTTCTCTGTGTGTCTGTTGTGTAAGTAATCCCCTTTCCAGCTTTCAACATTTAGCTCTCCATATCACTGACAACTTTCCTCTGTCTAGATCCCACTCTCTTCTGGATATGTAATATGCAATCAAATTTCTCAATTGATAGTGTGCTTGAAAGTAATATACGGACGCGTTGTTCACCGAGCTAATATTGAAGTGATGCTTCAAAAAGTGATTGTGAAGGAAGATCGCGTCACAAATCTAATTAATTTTCAAGCACTTCCAATACGGTTTCATCATTGAAACTTTGTAACCTCATTGTTCATGAGTTCTACTAATAAATAAAAAGTAAACTGAAAATTAACATTTTCGGTCGGTTTCAACTATGTCCCCCCTTAAGGAATTACGCACATGTACCTTATTACTAACAATTTTTGAAGTGCAGGACCATATTTAAGATCTTTATTTGAGTTGTAATTGTAAAGCAGTTTCATGACACAAACACCGCACACATTATCATTACTAGCAGCCATGTTTTTGGCACTTCCCACAGTTTACATTCACATTTTCTAACAAAACTGCCATCAATGAGACTGTAATGAGAGACAGGGCTATTATTTCTCGGTTTGCCTTGGAATTATCAACTAATATGAATAAAGCGCATCATGTTTTACATGCAATAATTCTGTTTCCTATCGACTGTGCCTCATTAATTGTTTACTGCCGAGTTCTTTATATACGTACATTGCCTCTTTCTCCCACTCCTCCCTCCACCAACCCTCCCCCTTACTCGAATGAACCTTGCTAACGACTCATGGTTACACTTTTTCATTAAAAACTGTGTACCTTTTCCTCTGAGATTAGCATTTAATTTGTTGCACATTTTGTTTATTAAATGTATGTTAGCTTTCGATTTATTCTAAATTGCACAAAATAGATTACAAGCTTAACAGAAATAGTTGGACGTACACTACAATGAATAGAATAGGTGGGTGTGTCACGTGACTAGCATGTAGTCAGATCATGCACTGGCCGCCGGCCTAGCAATACGGCACAATATGAACCAGACGCTTGCTATCAGCTCTTTCGATTATTGACGGAATGTGGTACCGGGTACTTGGAACACTTCGTCTCCAAAACCATGGAGGCACATGATAAATATCACCACGTAAATTGTGAGGATGTTAATTACGAGAGAAGAACCTCCAAGCCCGCACTCGCGCGATAACCATCACAAAAAGTTTTACTACGACCTGTACGAAAAGAGATAGTTTGCTATCAGGGATTCACTTGATGCAGGTCCACGATATTGTCCACACGTCGGGGTGCGATCACCAACTAATATAGTCCCGTCTGAGAGATAACCGACAGACACTTTCTACGAATAGCGACGCAGAGCAGAGAGAAACATTGCTCCCGAAGGCTTGAAGAAATGAAACCTCTGCGACAATTTGGTCGCAGTTGTTTTCATCTAACTGTAGTATTATGTGCCTACTAAGTGGATTATGGCTTCAAAAGATCCACCATGGTTTAATAATGAAATTCTGAGGCTGCTGCACTCTCGGTTGAAAAGAGAGAGAGCAAATAACGATAAGCAAAGACTAGTAGACATTCGTGCATTTGTTAAAAGATTTCTGCGGGAAGCATGCAACAACCACTGTCACACCCTAACAAAAGATCTGCCACAGGACCCGAGTAAATTCTAGTTCTATGTAAAATCACTAAGTGGGTATAAGGGTTCCATCCACTCATTTGTTGACCAGTCTGGTGTTCATGTTGAAGATAGCAGAACAAAAGCAGAAGTTTTAAAATTCGCCTTCAAGAAATCGTTCATGCAGGAGCATCGCTCAAACATAGCGTTGTTTGACCATCGAGGAGACTCTCGTGTGGATGACAGTAATAAACATCCCTGCTGTAGAGAAACAACTTAAGGAGCTGAAAGCAAATAAAGCACCAGGTCCGGATGATATCTCGATTCGGTTTTACAAAGAGTTCTCTGCGGCATTGGCCTCTTACCTAATATGCCAATCTATCGCCCAGCGCAGAGTCCCAAGCGACTGGAAAATAGCGCAAGTGACTCCTGTGTATGACAAGGGTAAATGGAAATGCCGTGTGGCTAGGGCCTCCTGCCTGGTACACCGTTCGCCTGGTGCAAGTCTGTCGAGTTGACGCCACTTCGGCGACTTGGGTGTCGATGGGGATGAAATGATGATGATAAGGACCACACAACACCCATTCCCTGAGCCGAGAAAATCTCCGACTCAGCCGGGAATCGAACCCGGGCCGCTAGCTATGACATTCCGTCGTGCTGACTACTCAGCTACCAGGGGCGGACTATAATAAGGGTAAAAGAACGGACTCGCAAAATTACAGACCAATATCCCTAACATCGGTTTAATTCAGAGTAGTTGAACGTATTCTCAGTTCCAAAATAATAAATTTTCTGAAGACTGACATGCTTATGTCCACGAATCAGCACGCTTTTAGAAAGCATCGCTCGTGTAAAATTTAGTTTGCCCTTTTCTCACGTGATGTACGGGGAACTGTGGATGAAGAGCAACAGGCGGATACCAGATTTCTAAATTTCCGGAAAACATTTGACACGGTGCCGTATTGCACGCTGTTAACGAAGGCACGAGCATATAGAATAGATTCACAGATGCTCGAAGACTTCTTAAGTTATGGAACCCAGTATGTTGTCCTCGACGGCGAGTGTTCCTGGGAGGCAAAGGTATCGTATCGTCGCGAGTGTTCCAGGGATTAGGACCACTGTTCTAAAAGAAATAAAAATAAAAAAAATGGTTCAAATGGCTCTGAGCACTATGGGACTTAACATCTGAGGTCATCAGTCCCCTAGAACTTAGAACTACTTAAACCTAACTAACCTAAGGACATGACACACATCCATGCCCGAGGCAGGATTCGAACCTGCCTCCGTAGCGATCGCGCGCTTCCAGACTGAAGCGCCCAGAACCGTTCGGCCACAGCGGCCGGCCACCGCTGTTCTTCTCTATATACTGTACATAAATTATTTGGCGGACACGGTGGGCAGCAGTTTGCTGTTATTTGACAATGATTCTGTGGTGTACTGTAAGGTGTCGAAGCAGAGTGACAACAGGAGAATACAAGATGATTTAGACCAAATTTCTGGTTGGTGTGATGAATGGCAACCAGCTCTATTTATAGAGAAATGTAAGTTAACGGGAATGAGTAGGAAAAACAAAGCCGCAGTGTTCGGATGCAGCGTTAGTGGTGTCCTGCTTGTCACATGTTCAAATAGGAGGGTAATGCTGCAAAGCGATATCAAACCGAACGGAGGTATGAGGAACGTGCTAGGGAAGGCGAATTGTTGGGTTATTGGGAAAATCGTAGGAAAGTGTGGTTCATCTGAAAGGAGACCGCATGTAGGTCGCTGGGTCGACCTGTTCTTGAATACTGCTCGAGTGTTTGGGGTCCGTAGTAGGTAGGATTAAAGGAAGGCCTCAAAGCAATTCAGAGGCGGGCTAATAGATTTGTCACCGGTAGGTTCGAACAACATGCAAGTGTTACGGAGATGCTACGAGAACACCTTCCCTGGAGGGAAGGAGACGTTCTTTCCAAGGAGCACTACTGAAAAAATTCAGAGAACTAGCATTTTAAGCTGACAGCAGAACAGGACGTAAGGACCGCGAAGGCAACATACGAGAAATTAGGGTTCATACGGAGGCATATAGACAGCCGTTTTTCCCTCGCTCTGATTGCGAGTGGAACAGGAAAGAAAATAACTATCAGTGGTACGGGGTGTCTTTTGTCACGAGCCGTACGGTGGCTTGCGGAATATGTATGCAGATGCAGATGTAGAAATTCTGGAAGTAAATTTTTCTGCCAGCAGCGACAGTTCACGCAAGGGTGCAAGGATATATTAGTACTGGGACAGCTGTCGTCGTTCCTGGGCACCGACGATGTCTCCTGGACCAGCCACAGCCGCTTAGGCCATTTCCGAGAGAGGAACTTAGTAGCAAAGTGGCCATTGTTGTGTCGGCTCTGTTTGTCATTTACACTTTCTCACCTGCCCTGTGAAAACCTTAAGTGAGGCAGTCTAAGTATACCTGACAGGACAGTCAGGGTAGCATAAGTCCAGGGCCAGCCTGCGTCATATCTCTTGCGTTTCTACGAGGGTTGCAACTTTAATAGTGGCAACTATTTATTTACAGCTCGTACAAAATAGATACGTGTTTCAAAGTTTTACTGGCTTTCAAAGTAATCACCAGCATTGTGTATAACCCGTTGCCAGCGATGTGGATGTCGTAGTATACTCTTACCAGTGCCAGTTGTGTTGACATTTCGGGCGGCGCTGTCTATTGCCCCATGAATTTGTAGCAGCTCTGAAGCGAATGCCGTGAAGTGTTTCGTTCAGTTTAGAAATCGAGTTGAATTCACTAGGGCTTAAGTCAGGGGAGTGCAGTAGGTGGTATAGCGCTTAGCAGCCCCATCAGTCAAACAAATCAGTAACAGCTTACACTGTACATGCTTGAGCATTGTCCTGCAAAATGGTGGTCAGGTCCTGCAGAAAGTGTCATCACTTCTTCTCTGTGTTGTTCATTTTTGAAATACACCTTACGACCTGCTTAGAAACAGAAGTGATGACACTTTCTGCAGGACCTGACTATCATTTTGAAGGACAATGCTCAAGCACATACAGTGCAAGCTGTTACGGATTTGTTTGACTGATGGGGCTGCTAAGCGCTATACCACCTACTGCTCTCCCCTCACTTAAGCCCTAGTGAGTTCAACTCCATTTCAAAATTGAAGAAAACACTTCACGGCATTCGCTTCAGAGCTGCTACAAATTCATCGAGCAATAGACCGTGAAGCTCGAACTGTCAACACAACTGGCACCGCTAAGAGTATCCTACGACTTCCACATCGCTGGCAACGGGTTATACACAATGCTGGTGACTACTTTGAAGGTCAGTAAAACTCTGAAACACGTATCTATTTTGTACGAGCTGTAAATAAATAGTTGCCACTATTAAAGTTCCAACAACCGTATGTTTGAACTTGCCATAGGTAGTCACTTTTCACTGAGAATGAGTGTTTTTCGTCCGGTATATTTCGCCCTATGAATATGATCGCAATTTACCACATTCAGGATGATGGGGTTATTCCAATGCATCTAGTACAGCCTGTGGCGAGTTTCTTAGATAACTCCAAGATGTGTCTCGAGCTGATTTCATTGTGCGTGTCCACGATATCAGTACTACGAAGGTTGCTTGTGTTTCGTTGTTTTTTCTTTTGTAGGGCCAAGGTATATTGCGGATGATTATCTCCAGACTGGTGCTTCACATGTGATCAGTGATGCAGGATCCTTGAATCAGTAGTCTAATGAGAGTCATGTGCCTCATTAGCGTACTTCGCCTCTTAAACAATCCGTAGAGCTGCTTGAGCCTCGCATGTCCTCGGTTGGCGACGCATTGTGCATGGTCCCCTGCAGTCGCTTTCCGTTCCAGCTTGACACCGAGGTACCTCGCTCTGTGACGGAAACGTGTTGGCTACGTTTGTGTGGAGTTATTTATTCTACAGTGTTAATGTTTACGCAGTTGTTTCGGTCTGCGTGTGAACACAATTGCTTCACACATCGCGAGGCTGAACATTTCTCTAGCGGAGGCGACACGAATCTGAATCCAGTCTGTGGTCGTAATTTAGTGTTTGATGGTTTTCGATCCCGAGCCAGGATAGCTGTGTCAGCCTAGATGGCTACTGTCTTATTGTCCCATTTAATACAGACGTTAAACAGTAATGGTCCCAAGATGCTACCTTGGTAGTCCAGCTTGTGTAGTATGTTGTGTTCACTGGTTTTCCTCAAAGTTAGTGCTGAAAGTTCTGTTCCTTACATATGAGTGTATGAGACATACCACCACGAGAGAAAACCAGCGCTCCTTCGTTTTCGGATGAGACAGTTCTGGCAGATAGTCGAAAGCCTTTATTTGTCTAGGAACACCACATCTATTGCCTTGTTTTTGTTGTTACCGCCTACTATACGTTCCACTCCGCAGATGATTTTTTGTGTTGTGGAGTGGTGGGTTCTGAAACCGAACTGCTCCGACCTCAGGGTGTCATTTTTGAAGCGATACCTAGTAAGATGTTTTAAGATTACTTTCTCAGCAATGTTTCTGAGCAAGCTCAGCAGGCTGATTCGTCAGTAATTTTGCGGGTGAGAGTGGTCGTTACCTGGCTTCCTAAAGATCACGACCCTGGCGCCTTTTCAAAAGGAAGCGAAGTGTTGCTGTTGGAGGATGACATTCGCGATGTGTGTTAGGTATTCTATTGTTTTAGTAGTGAACTTCGTGTTTTGTTGAGCGCCATCTGGAAAAAGAGCTTCCTTGGTGCAGAGTGCTTAATAGCCCGCGTGATTTCGTGTGTACTAGTACGTCAGATTTCTTCGTGCAATGGCTTTCCTTCAAGTCGTGTGGCGGCCCATTTCCAGGGTGAATGCTGCATCTGAGACGTTCAGAATAGGCACGTAACACATTGCTAACATTCTGACCATATGAACAGGCAATTTTGTCATGTCCTTATAGTGGGCGTGTCCCGGTAGCTGAGTCCCTGTAGCTGAGTGGTTGCCGGCACGGTAGCTCAGTGTGTTCGGTCAGAGGGTTTAGCTATCCTCTGTAACAAAAAAATTGAGTGAATGGATCAACGAAAAACCAGAACAAGTGTCATAGGTCATAGGACGTCCGCCACGAACAAAGTCAACGAACTATATAGAACAACATGAGATTAACAAAAAAAAAAAAAAAAAAGTGGTCAGCGCCACAGAATGTCAGTCCCGGGTTCAATTCCCGGTCGGGTCGGAGATTTTTGTCCTAATCATCATCATTACATCCCCATCGATGCGCAAGTCGCCGAAGTGGCGTCAAATCGAAAGACTTGCACCCGGTGAACGGTCTACCCGACGGGAGGCCCTAGTCACACGACATTTACAGTGTGGGTGTATAGTGTCGCTTGCTGGTGAAGAGACCAGCAGATGGGATCCTACTAGCCTGGGACCAACGTATCCAGGTCAGAGAGCTTCTGGTCGCATTGTGCTTTTCGGATTGTTTATGTTTTCTTCTGATTCCGAAAAAACCAACGGTGAAGGCAACGAGCTGATGACAGGGGTCCTGTCGGCTCTCGCGGATTGTGACAACCAACGTTCAAGCCACAAGACATTAACTGACTCGTTGAATCAGAGCCATAGAGCATCCACAGCAGCTGTGACACTTCCACACTGTGGGGTATACCAACCACCGCCCTACGAGGGTACATCTACTGATCGTACATCGTACAGTCGCCAGATTGGAATGAACGATGGTTGAGCACCATTCGACGCTCGAAGAATGGAAACAGGTCACCTGACGCCGCGATATACGCCACAGGATGAGGTACGAAAACTTCGAAAACCCACAGCAGGCGAAGTAGCCTACTTTCCTAGGAGACACTATTTTAGAAGATGTTGGTGGTTTCCCATTGGTGGAATGTTCACATGAGGTGAAACGGGGCCCTGATACGTTCACACATCGTACGTCACCAGCGAATGACATTTGAATCGTGTGTGGATGTTTGATCACTAACAGTTCACCGCAGTGGACGTTTACCTCCAATAACACAATCGACCACCCATCACTAGCAGATTACGTCAGAACGGTTTAAGGAATATTCTACGGGCACCTCAGCTCGTCTCAACGGCTCGTATTTGGAATGCGGTCGAGTCAGCTTCGTCTGTTGTTGTTGTGGTCTTCAGTCCTGAGACTGGTTTGATGCAGCTCTCCATGCTACTCTATCCTGTGCAAGCTTCTTCATCTCCCAGTACCTACTGCAGCCTACACCCTTCTGAATCTGCTTAGTGTATTCATCTCTTGGTCTCCCTCTACGATTTTTACCCTCCACGCTGCCTCCCAATACTAAACTGGTGATCCCTTGATGCCTCAGAACATGTCCTACCAACCGATCCCTTCCTCTAGTCAAGTTGTGCCACAAACTCCTCTTCTCCCCAATTCTATTCAATACCTCCTCATTAGTTCAAAAATGGTTCAAATGGCTCTGAGCACTATGGGACGCAACTGCTGAGGTCATTAGTCCCCTAGAACTTAGAACTAGTTAAACCTAACCAACCTAAGGACATCACAAACATCCATGCCCGAGGCAGGTTTCGAACCTGCGACCGTAGCGGTCTCGCGGTTCCAGACTGCAGCGCCTTTAACCGCACGGCCACTTCGGCCGGCCTTCTCATTAGTTATGTAATCTACCCATCTAATCTTCAGCATACTTCTGTAGCACCACATTTGGACAGCTTCTATTCTCTTCTCGTCCAAACTAATTATCGTCCATGCTTCACTTCCATACACGGCTACACTCCATACAAATACTTTCAGAAACGACTTCCTGACAGTTAAATCTATACTCGATGTTAACAAATTTCTCTTCTTCAGAAACGCTTTCCTTGTCACTGCCAGTCTACATTTTATATCCTCTCTACTTCGACCATCATAAGTTATTTTGCTCCCCAAAAAGCAAAACTCCTTTACTACTTTCAGTGTCTCATTTCCTAATCTAATTCCCTCAGCATCACCCGAGTTAACTCGACTACATTCCATTATCCTCGTTTTGCTTTTGTTGATGTTCATCTTATATCCTCCTTTCAAGACACTGTCCATTCCGTTCAACTGCCGTTCCAAGTCATTTGCTACCTCTGACAGAATTACAGTGTCGTCGGCGAACCTTAAAGTTTTTATTTCTTGATGTGGACTGACAAGGCAGCCAGTCCACAGTGACGGGTAGCCGAAAGAAAGGCACGCGTACACACACGCCGACTGGCGTGAAGTCTGGAACAGGATAAGTATTGAATGCTAATAAGAAAAGTATGCAGCTCCTCGAATACTTAACTTTAATTCTTTGTTGGTTTACAACGTTCTTGATGAGACATTTCATACGATAACTCTCAAACTATGTAAGGCTAATGGCGCCTTGCTAGGTCGTAGCCATGGACTTAGCTGAAGGCTATTCTAACTGTCTCTCGGCAAATGAGAGGAAGGCTTCGTCAGTGTAGTCGCTAGCAAAGTCGTCGTACAACTGGGACCAGTGCTATCCCGTATCTCGAGACCTGCCTTGTGGTGGCGCTCGGTCTGCGATGACACAGTGGCGACACGCGGGTCCGACATGTACTAAATGGACCGCGGCCGATTTAAGCTACCACCTAGCAAGTGTGGTGTCTGGCGGTGACACCACATTTCTTCTCCATGAATTTTAATACCTACTCCGAATTTTTCTTTTGTTTCCTTTACTACTTGCTCAATATACAGATTGAATAATTCGTCTATTATCCCTGAATTATCGACGATGACTGAGTGGTCTGGTTGGCCTCCGACGACAACGCTTTCGGTCCCTTGTAGAATCCATGACACGAAGTGTCGCCGTTCTCACCAGGGCTAAAGAGATTGCTGCACGATACTAAGCCAGCAGATGTTGCTAACGACTGGTCATGGGTGGAGGCAGTTCTACGAAAATAAAAAAGAGTTAAGCTGATGGGGTCCGATAGTTACTGGACCAACTTGACTGGATACTGGACCAACATTGGCGTGTTAATATTGGAAGCGGGAGCGCTGCAATTTGTTCTGCAGCTGGCTCAGTCTCGCTGCATCTGTTAGCAGCACAGGTCTCCAGACGCCACGACACACAGGTTACGTAAGCGGTGGCCCCTGGCTAGCGGCCGGCGGCTGTGTTGCCCTCTCACCTCACCTCGCCTCGGAGCGGCGCTGGCCTTCACGCCACGAGCAACACGCAGCTTCCTTTTTAAGACTTTCACGGGAAACGCCGAAGGTCGTGGCGCCGAGCTTATTTATGGCTGCAATAGCCGGCGCCTATGCGGGCCAGACTGGCTCATAAACAACGCTCCTAGACGCGACGGCAATACCGCAGGAGCTCACTCCTGGACCATAACTGTGCTATAGGTACAGAATGGTGGAAGACATTAACTTTTTCCTAAGGCTATCTGTGGTTACAATATTGTGAAAAATGCATTTAGAAGGGATGAAACTGGTGAGAAATCAAATGGCTGCTGCTATCGAGCATTTCTTGTAAAATAGCCCAATCAATGTTGCCCAGAAAAAATCGAGTAGGGTGGTACCTAATTTCTGTGTGTTGACCGACCCACTACAGCATAGTGGATATCCTGATGATTGTGTTTGACCGTTGCAACGAGTGTGGGAGACGAGTTTGTCACTTCTTTAAGTTTTTTTTTTAGATAACTCGAAAATCAGGGCTCCGAGCGAAAATGTTTCCCAGTAGAAAATTAAACTACGACGCATTTCCTAAAAGAGAGAGCACATCATTTTTTTCTAGGAGAATCAGTTTCCGCGTTACAAGGGTTGGGAAAATACAGATTGTTAGAAAAATCGTTTTAACGTAATAAAATTATTTTTAATTTTTAAATGAAGTGGTTTATACAGCTAATAAGTGTGCGTACCACATACAAGTACAATATAGCCGTATTAAGAGATAAACTATGGTCTGGGGATGTAATAAGATGGAGGAGGGATGTGTAGGGTAGAAGGAGGAGGGAAGGTAGGTCATGGGATTGTGTTCATCCACTTGTCTCCTTAAAAGGTCTGCAAACTCAAGATCGAGCAGGCGGTTCCCCACTCTATCGACCACATTACGTCACAATAAGCAAGTATGAGGAGTTTCACAAAGTTATACCGATCTACCACACCGCGCATTTGAATCCCTGGTGACATAAAGTTCAGACATGACGCTAATTTTCCTCAAAATGCGTTAACACTACATGGAGTTCAGAAATGAGCAACTAATAATACTAAAGCAAGATACGCATATGGACAGAATCTACGTAAATCTTTGCACACTGCTCTACACAGCTAGGAGGAAAATTGATTCTTAGCCACCCTGTACGGCAGCTGTAGCGTTCTTCCGGGAAAGTCAACTATTCCTATACGAGTGCTGTTCTATTTTCAGCTCATTGACAAACTATATCTCCCCAGCATATCTTGTCCAGTTCTCTTATGTGAGTAGAAAAAATGACTAGTGATCTCGTGTTTAATAGTGAAGTTTTTTTCAGTTTGCTTATTGAGTACTTATTTGCAGTTGTTATGCGACGTATTATGTAAAAAAACTCAACGGCTGGAAATGTTAGCTGTCTACCACAATAAAGACCCTGTTCCAAGTGTAGAATGCTGTAAATACGCATTTGACAGTATAGATTTCATTATCTTCATTATGATTTCCTGGAGTACTAAATAGCCTGTGCGCATTGAAAAAGAGTGTATAAACCGTTGGTGTCCCTCAACCACATAAAATTTTTTACCTGGGAGTATTGGTGCGCTCTTGTAATCCAAGCGTCTGGGAAACAGTTCTGTGGGGGAGAACTGCGGTCCATCTGCAGATTCGGTCATTTCGTGAGCTCAGGAACGTCCGCGGTACCTTCGTTGAGCAGTGGACTCTACCAAGATGTCAGTGCAGGGACTTTCGGCGAAAAGTCGATCCAAAAATGCTCGGCAAACCGTAGCGACCAGCATGAGGGGTACCTATTACATCTCTCCAACCTCACCTTACCCACCAATAAGACACAGAGGCGTAAATTACACACCTCTATAACAGAAGTAGGTCACCTAGGTGTTGTGGAACTACCGGTATTTCCGTATAAGTCAAGCAATGCTTCACATCAGATTACTGCTCTAGACTTGAATAACCCGTTCTATCGGACACATTCGCACACACCTTGGACGATGTTGTTGTTGTTGTGGTCTTCAGTCCTGAGACTGGTTTGATGCAGCTCTCCATGCTACTCTATCCTGTGCAAGCTTTTTCATCTCCCAGTACCTACTGCAACCTACATCCTTCTGAATCTGCTTAGGGTATTCATCTCTTGGTCTCCCTCTACGATTTTTACCCTCCACGCTGCCCTCCAATACTAAATTGGTGATCCCTTGATGCCTCAGAACATGTCCTACCAACCGATCCCTTCTTCTGGTCAAGTTGTGCCACAAACTTCTCTTCTCCCCAATCCTATTCAATACTTCCTCATTAGTTATGTGATCTATCCATCTACTCTTCAGCATTCTTCTGTAGCACCACATTTCGAAAGCTTCTATTCTCTTCTTGTCCAAACTATTTATCGTCCATGTTTCACTTCCATACATGGCTACACTCCGTATAAATACTTTCAGAAACGGCTTCCTGACACTTAAATCTATACTCTATGTTAACAAATTTCTCTTCTTCAGAAACGCTTTTCTGGCCATAGCCTGTCTACATTTTATATCCTCTCTACTTCGACCATCATCAGTTATTTTGCTCCCCAAATAGCAAAACTCCATTACTACTTTAAGTGCCTCATTTCCTAATCTAATTCCCTCAGCATCACCCGACTTAATTAGACTACATTCCATTATCCTTGTTTTGCTTTTGTTGATGTTCATCTTATATCCTCCTTTCAAGACACTGTCCATTCCATTCAACTGCTCTTGCAAGTCCTTTGCTGTCTCTGACAGAATTACAATGTCATCGGCGAACCTCAAAGTTTTTATTTCTTCTCCATGAATTTTAATACCTACTCCGAATTTTTCTTTTGTTTCCTTTACTGCTTGCTCAATATACAGATTGAACAACATCGGGGAGAGGCTACAATCCTGTCTTACTCCCTTCCCAACCACTGCTTCCCTTTCATGTCCCTCGACTCTTATAACTGCCATCTGGTTTCTGTACAAATTGTAAATAGCCTTTCGCTCCCTGTATTTTACCCCTGCCACCTTTAAAATTTGAAAGAGAGTATTCCAGTCAACATTGTCAAAAGCTTTCTCTAAGTCTACAAATGCTAGACACGTAGGTTTGCCTTTCCTTAATCTTTCTTCTAAGATAAGTCGTAAGGTCAGTATTGCCTCACGTGTTCCAGTGTTTCTACGGGATCCAAACTGATCTTCCCCGAGGTTGGCTTCTACTAGTTTTTCCATTCGTCTGTAAAGAATTCGTGTTAGTATTTTGCAGCTGTGACTTATTAAGCTGATAGTTCGGTAATTTTCACATCTGTCAACACCTGCTTTCTTTGAGATTGGAATTATTATATTCTTCTTGAAGTCTGAGGGTATTTCGCCTGTTTCATACATCTTGCTCACCAGAAGGTAGAGTTTTGTCAGGACTGGCTCTCCCACGGCCGTCAGTAGTTCCAATGGAATATTGTCTACTCTGGGGGCCTTGTTTCGACTCAGGTCTTTCAGTGCTCTGTCAAACTCTTCACGCAGTATCATATCTCCCATTTCATCTTCATCTACATCCTCTTCCATTTCCATAATATTGTCCTCAAGTACATCGCCCTTGTATAGACCCTCTATATACTCCTTCCACCTTTCTGCTTTCCCTTCTTTGCTTAGAACTGGGTTTCCATCTGAGCTCTTGATATTCATACAAGTCGTTCTCTTATCTCCAAAGGTCTCTTTAATTTTCCTGTAGGCGGTATCTATCTTACCCCTAGTGAGATAGGCATCTACATCCTTACATTTGTCCTCTAGCCATCCCTGCTTAGCCATTTTGCACTTCCTGTCGATCTCATTTTTGAGACGTTTGTATTCCTTTTTGCCTGTTTCACTTACTGCATTTTTATATTTTCTCCTTTCATCAATTAAATTCAATATTTCTTCTGTTACCCAAGGATTTCTACTAGCCCTCGTCTTTTTACCTACTTGATCCTCTGCTGCCTTCACTACTTCATCCCTCAAAGCTACCCATTCTTCTTCTACTGTATTTATTTCCCCCATTCCTGTCAATTGCTCCCTTATGCTCTCCCTGAATCTCTGTACAACCTCTGGTTCTTTTAGTTTATCCAGGTCCCATCTCCTTAAATTCCCACCTTTTTGCAGTTTCTTCAGTTTTAATCTACAGGTCATAACCAATAGATTTGCGTCAGAGTCCACATCTGCCCCTGGAAATGTCTTACAATTTAAAACCTGGTTCCTAAATCTCTGTCTTACCATTATATAATCTATCTGATACCTTTTAGTATCTCCAGGGTTCTTCCATGTATACAAACTTCTTTCATGATTCTTAAACCAAGTGTTAGTTATGATTATGTTGTGCTCTGTGCAAAATTCTACCAGGCGGCTTCCTCTTTCATTTCTGTCCCCCAATCCATATTCACCTACTATGTTTCCTTCTCTCCCTTTTCCTACACTCGAATTCCAGTCACCCATGACTATTAAATTTTCGTCTCCCTTCACAATCTGAATAATTTGTTTTATCTCATCATACATTTCTTCAATTTCTTTGTCATCTGCAAAGCTAGTTGCCATATAAACACCTACTACTGTAGTAGGCGTGGGCTTCGTGTCTATCGTGGCCACAATAATGTGTTCACTATGCTGTTTGTAGTAGCTTACCCGCACTCCTATTTTTTATTCATTATTATACCTACTCCTGCATTACCCCTGTTTGTTTTTGTATTTATAACCCTGTATTCACCTAACCAAAAGCCTTTTTCCTCCTGCCACCGAACTTCGCTAATTTCCACTATATCTAACTGTAAACTATCCATTTCTCTGTTTAAATTTTCTAACCTACCTGCTCGATTAAGGGATTTGACATTCCACGCTCCGATTCGTAGAACGCCAGTTTTCTTTCTCCTGATAACGACGTCCTCTTGAGTAGTCCCCCCCCGGAGATCCCAATGGGGGACTATTTTACCTCCGGAATATTTTACCCAAGAGGACGCCATCATCATGTAATCATACAGTAAAGCTGCATGCCCTCGGGAAAAATTACGGCTGTAGTTTCCTCTTGCTTTCAGCCGTTCGCAGTACCAGCACAGCAAGGCCGTTTTGGTTATTGTTACAAGGCCAGATCAGTCAATCATCCAGACTGTCGTCCTTGCAACTACTGAAAAGGCTGCTGCCCCTATTCAGGAACCACACGTTTGTCTGGCCTCTCAACAGATACCCCTCCGTTGTGGTTGCACCTACGGTACGGCTATCTGTATCGCTGAGGCACGCAAGCCTCCCCACCAACGGCAAGGTCCATGGTTCATGGGGGGGCCTTGGACGATATATCATGATATGCGGTAAGTAGTTCTACTCTGTGCAGCTCGCTCTAGCCGGCCGCGGTGGCCGTGCGGTTCTAGGCGCTGCAGTCCGGAACCGCGGGACTGCTACGGTCGCAGGTTCGAATCCTGCCTCGGGCATGGATGTGTGTGATGTCCTTAGGTTAGTTAGGTTTAAGTAGTTCTAAGTTCTAGGGGACTGATGACCACAGCTGTTAAGTCCCATAGTGCTCAGAGCCATTTGACCCATTTTTTGAAAAAAAAAGACAAAAAAACACCTCGCTCTACACGTGTCGGCTGTTCCTGAATGGAAAAGATTTATGCAAACTACCAGTAACAAATTATTGGCGAGAGGAAGGCAGTAGCTTTCTGGCCATTTAGTAATTCTCCACCACTTGACTACAACACAGTTGCACGGCTCTACAGTACGCTGGCAACGACAGAGAGAAGCAAGCTGTCATGTTTACCAGTCCAGTTCCTTTTCCGCCAACAGTACATCAGTACATAGGTCACTAACAACATCACACTTAAAAATTAGACACTTCTCAGATATTGTTCACAGAAATGTATTTGACATACAAGCTCACTTAACACTTGCGAAAAGTATTCACTTAATGAACTTAAAATAACTTTGCTATTAAACACGAACCCAGTGAAATAATTTTGACTATTCACTTGAGAAAACTGGACAGCAAATGCTGGGAGGTATAGCCCATCTATAAACAGAAAATCTCTTAGCGCTCGTAGTGGGGGATATTGCGTTTGCCAGAACACTGCAGCTGCTGTACAAGCTGACTAACAATCAATTTCCCCTCTAGCAGCGTAGATCGGTGACCAAAGATTTACGTAGATTCTGTCCGTACGCCTTTCTTGCGTTCCATGTCGATCACCGAGCTGAGCGCTACGCAGCGACCCAGTACACATCTAACTGCAAGTCCAACTGCGAGTGCCTTGTTGCTATCAAAGCTGGCGTATTTAAAGGAAGCACGAGCGACGTCCTGACGTCATACTCGTTTGTAATGAACGCATTCGTTCCACTTATACTGCTGTCGTTACGGCAGACTTATGCGAAGTTATGAAATGCAGTACAGCTGACGTTATACCTCTGTCTTACACTCTACGAAAGTCTCCGTCTAACACAAACCTGCGTGCTAAGCAATTCTCTCTCGCCTGTTGTGTGTAACCAGGCCACTGCCCCTGCATGTCGACACATTCCGATACATGTGCAATCCTCTTACCTCTTGGCTAACCTACTGCCTCTGGCTCTCGGCATAGGCAACGAAACTTTGACAATATTCCACGTTTCCAACTCTTTACTATTCCGCAACACTACAATTCAAACTCAGTGAGGTGTTGATAATGGCACCTCTGTGGTCTTAAAGGCGTTCTCCACTAACTTCAGTTCACCACGTCCAGCCTCGAAGGTAACTAACGCTCACGAACGTTACAGCGAATATTTAAAGCAAACCTGATTTGCATCCCCATAGTGGTGCTACTAAAGCCACTCTTATGTGGCTGGCGCGAAATTTTATTAGACACCACGGTTCAGATGTAGAAACACGCCTGTCAGCTTCCCTTTATGCCACACGACTCTTTGGTGCTCCGATTTTTTTTCATCAGTGTATTTTTTATTGCTTTCCATCACGCAATATCAATTTCTTCATAAACTGGGGGAGGGGGCGAGGGGTAAACTATTGTACCTTTCTGGACTAGTCGCTTTGTCAAGCCATGCTTCGAGGAAACATACGGCGTATATCCCTTTTTAGGTCAAGAAATCGTGCAGGTACATGACCATGTCTTCAAGTCTAACCCGCTACAGCTTTGAACAAGGCAGAGGTAATCCGTACTATCTTGCAAAGCACATATATCTGCATATACTGTTGTAAATAAGTGCACTTTCCCCGCTAGCCGGTATCTGGTGCCCCGCTTGAGAGGTCGTCGATCGCGCTGGTCTTTACGAGACAGCGAAAATCGTTATCTGACGTGCGCTTCGGCTTGCTCCGGCACCGCCGTCCGTCCGGTATTTAACGTGACTTGTCAGCCGACGAAAGCGCGCGGTACTAACTTTCAAATTTTACTGTAATCAGCAAGAGTCCCGTTTCGGAGACACTCCGTTTTCCGTCCTCGGGTCGTATTTATGTGGCGAGCGTCCAGCCGTGTGCCGAAGAAGCAGGTGGTCCGCGCACGCGCAGGAAGCGCGACTAATCAGGAGCCGATGCGCCAGCAGATAGCGCGGCCGGCCCCCCGTCTCGCCGCTGCGGGCATTTGAATTTGTTGCCAGGAAATCCGTTACTTACAACAGTAGCTGCTGTTTCGTCGAGTTAACGCAGGATACGATGAGACGGACAGGCGTGTGATGTGTTGCACGGATATGGAGAAGTCTCCGAGCCATGGATCGCAATATCGAGTAAGAAATGTATCATTATCATACAGGACGAGTGGATATTATTGATAGCTGATAGTAGGGTACAGAACTGCAGGAGAGAAAGGACCGAACCCAACTGATGATAAAATACACTCCTGGAAATGGAAAAAAGAACACATTGACACCGGTGTGTCAGACCCACCATACTTGCTCCGGACACTGCGAGAGGGCTGTACAAGCAATGATCACACGCACGGCACAGCGGACACACCAGGAACCGCGGTGTTGGCCGTCGAATGGCGCTAGCTGCGCAGCATTTGTGCACCGCCGCCGTCGGTGTCAGCCAGTTTGCCGTGCCATACGGAGCTCTATCGCAGTCTTTAACACTGGTAGCATGCCGCGACAGCGTGGACGTGAACCGTATGTGCAGTTGACGGACTTTGAGCGAGGGCGTATAGTGGGCATGCGGGAGGCCGGGTGGACGTACCGCCGAATTGCTCAACACGTGGGGCGTGAGGTCTCCACAGTACATCGATGTTGTCGCCAGTGGTCGGCGGAAGGTGCACGTGCCCGTCGACCTGGGACCGGACCGCAGCGACGCACGGATGCACGCCAAGACCGTAGGATCCTACGCAGTGCCGTAGGGGACCGCACCGCCACTTCCCAGCAAATTAGGGACACTGTTGCTCCTGGGGTATCGGCGAGGACCATTCGCAACCGTCTCCATGAAGCTGGGCTACGGTCCCGCACACCGTTAGGCCGTCTTCCGCTCACGCCCCAACATCGCGCAGCCCGCCTCCAGTGGAGTCGCGACAGGCGTGAATGGAGGGTCGAATGGAGACGTGTCGTCTTCAGCGATGAGAGTCGCTTCTGCCTTGGTGCCAATGATGGTCGTATGCGTGTTTGGCGCCGTGCAGGTGAGCGCCACAATCAGGACTGCATACGACCGAGGCACACAGGGCCAACACCCGGCATCATGGTGTGGGGAGCGATCTCCTATACTGACCGTACACCACTGGTGATCGTCGAGGGGACACTGAATAGTGCACGGTACATCCAAACCGTCATCGAACCCATCGTTCTACCATTCCTAGACCGGCAAGGGAACTTGCTGTTCCAACAGGACAATGCACGTCCGCATGTATCCTGTGCCACCCAACGTGCTCTAGAAGGTGTAAGTCAACTACCCTGGCCAGCAAGATCTCCGGATCTGCCCCCATTGAGCATGTTTGGGACTGGATGAAGCGTCGTCTCACGCGGTCTGCACGTCCAGCACGAACGCTGGTCCAACTGAGGCGCCAGGTGGAAATGGCATGGCAAGCCGTTGCACAGGACTACATCCAGCATCTCTACGATCGTCTCCATGGGAGAATAGCTGCCTGCATTGCTGCGAAAGGTGGATATACACTGTACTAGTGCCGACATTGTGCATGCTCTGTTGCCTGTGTCTATGTGCCTGTGGTTCTGTCAGTGTGATCATGTGATGTATCTGACCCCAGGAATGTGTCAATAAAGTTTCCCCTTCCTGGGACAATGAATTCACGGTGTTCTTATTTCTATTTCCAGGAGTGTATAACAATATTCTTTATTTAGCAAAACATAACATCATTGCATATTGATAAAAGCATTGACATTCAGATTGCAACAACCAGCACTCAGCCCATAAGAATTAAAAAAAAAAAAACAAAAACACACAATGCGTTAAAACGTTAATTCATGTATGTGTCTCAATTCAAGACAAGTTAGTAATCAATACGAGATCTTTTACCACGAACAGAGAGGCATCACAAGCAGAATAATATTACAAAACTAAATTTAAAAAATGGTTCAAATGGCTCTGAGCACTATGGGACTTAACATCTGAGGTCATCAGTCCCCTAGAACTTAGAACTACTTAAACCTAACTAACCTAAGCACATCACACACATCCATGCCCGAGGCAGGATTCGAACCTGCGACCGTAGCAGTCACGCGGTTCCGGACTGAAGCGCCGAGAACCGCACGGCCACCGTGGTCGGCAACTAAATTTAAAATTTAAGTCCTATAACAATAATTTCAAGAATCACAAGCAGAATAAGCATCAAAGATTCGACCAGCCATCCGAGAAGGAAGCCTTAAGCTAAACACAACTTGACTGAAGCGCCAAATAAACTGGTATAGGCATGCGTATACAACCACAGGCAAATCTAAACAGGCGGGACACGGCACTGCGGACGGTAACCCCTATATAAGACAACAAGCGTCTGTCACAGTTGTTAGATCGGCCACTGCTGCTACAATGGCAGGTTATCGAGATTTAAGTGACTTTATACGTAGTGTTACAGTCGGCGCAAGAGCGATGACACACAGTGTCTCCGTGGTAGCGATGAAGTCGCGATATTCCCCTACGACCGTTTCACGTGAATATCAGAACTCAGGTGAAACATGAAGTCTCCGACACTGCTGCCGCCGGAAAAAGATCCTGCTAGAACGGCAGCAACGACGACTGAAGAGAATCGTTCAACGTCAGTGGAGTGCAACCCTTCTCTAAATTGCTGCATATTTCAGTGCTGGGCCATCACCAAGTGTCAGCTCGCGAACCATTCAGCGAAACGTCATGATATGGGCTTTCGGAGCCGAAGGCCTACTTGCGTACCCTTGATGATTGCACGATACAAAGCTTTACACCTCGCTTGGGGGCGGACGCGGTGGTCTAGCGGTTCTAGGCGCTCAGTCCGGAACTGCGCGACTGCTACGGTCGCAGGTTCGAATCCTGCCTCGGGCATGGATGTGTGTGATGTCCTTAGGTTAGTTAGGTTTAAGTAGTTCTAAGTTCTAGGGGACTGATGACCACAGATGTTAAGTCCCATAGTGCTCAGAGCCATTTGAACCATTTGAGCCACCTCGCTTGGGCCCGTCAACACCGACATTGGACTGTTGATGACTGGAAACATGTCACCTGGTCGGACGAGTCTCGTTTCAAATTGTATCGAGCGGATGGACGTGTCCGGGTATGGAGGCAACCTGAAGAATCGACGGACTCTTCCTGTCAGCAGGGGACTGTTCAAGCTGATGTAGGCCCTCTGCAGTTGTAGTGATGTGGGACCCTTGCCTGATACGTCTAGATACGATACTGACGGGTGACAGGTACGAAAGCATCCTGTCAGATCACTTGCATCCATTCACGTCCATTGTGCATTCCGACGGACTTCCGCAATCCCAGCCGGACAATTCGACACCCCACGCGCCCACAGTAGCTACAGAGTGGCTCCAGGTAAGGTCTTCTGAGTTGAAACACTTCCGCTGGCCACCGATCTCCCCAGACACGATCATTATTGAGCATATCTGGGATGGCTTGCAATGTGCTATTCAGACCAGATATCCACCACCTCGTTCTGTTACGGATTAATGGACAGCCCTGAAGGATTCATGGTGTCAGTTCCTTTCAGCACTATTTCAGACATTAGTCGAGTCCGTTCCACGTCGTGTTGCGGCACATCTGCGTGTTCGTAGGTGCCCTACACGATGTCAGACAGGTGTACCAGTTTCTTAAGCTCTTCAGTGTAAAAAAAATTTATTCAGAATTAGTGCGAAGAAAATCTTGTAGGCAAATTTTTAGTTTATCAAACCTCCAGGCCGATGGGGTTAGCAGAATCAGAATTCTTTAACTGTTTTAAAGTAAAAACCGAACGACTGACAAATTATAGCTTAAATAGAAAGCTCTCTCTCAACAAAACGCAAATTCGTCCATTACGGTGCCAATCAGGTATAGCTCCCTTCAGAGATCATAGACCCTCCGGACGGTAGTATAAGGCGGAAACGCCTGAGATAGCGCCTGACATAACACAGACAAAATAAGTCCCACTGTACAGGGTATGAAAGAGCAATGAATTTGCCGCCTAGTTTGACGTACTTGCCAGGCCACCAACCTTTGTGAACCAACAATACAAAACAACAGAACTTCCAATTAACCAACTAGTGAATTAAAAAAAAAGCACTCCGTCTTCAGGCCACGAGTGGCCCACCGGGACCATCCGAACGCCGTGTCATCCTTAGAGGTGGATGCGGATAGGAGGGGCGTCGGGTCAGCACACCGCTCTCCCAGTCGTTATGATGGTATTCTTGACCGAAGCCGCTACTATTCGGTCGAGTAGCTCCTCAATTGGCATCACGACGCTGAGAGCACCCCGGAAAATGTCAACAGCGCATGGCGGCCCGGATGGTCACCCATCCAAGTGCCGACTACGCCCGACAGCGCTTAATTTCTGTGATCTCACGTGAACCGATGTATCCACTGCGGCAAGGCCGTTGCCCACTAGTGAAATAAAGGAAAACGTTTTTTTTAAAACATCAATCTCACCTCTGGCAGCGCTTGCAGTTCACGCAGCCGACATAATTCAGCCTCAAATTGCTCTACAGGAAAGTGAAAATTAATGAAACAACAACACTATCTTTCTTATGCAACCACAACCAAAGCAGGCAGAGGATTAGTACTTAATTGCATCAGAACAATTCACGAAAGCACTAGGCAAGTAAGAAACAGACTGGTCTAAGTAACACCAATTTGCTGTAAGATGAAACAGACAGCTTTGAAGTCTTACAGTGATTATAATAGCATTTCCGAATTAAGGGCAGATTAAGAATTAACGCCAGAAATGTTAGTATTGACAACTTCTACTGACTTTGCACAAGGATAGTTCAAACAGAATGTATGTCCCACAACGATAGCCTAACCGTTTCGAAGGCACAATCGTTAACACTCATCAACAAACAGAACCGACCGGTTTAAGTATACACCACTGGCCATTAAAATTGCTACACCACAAAGATGACGTTCTACAGACTCCAAATTTAGCCGACAGGAAGAAGATACTGTGATATGCAAATGATTAGCTTTTCAGAGCATTCACACAAGGTTGGCGCCGGTGGCGACACCTACAACGGGCTGACATGAGGAAAGTTTCCAACCGACTTCTCATACACAAATAGCAGTTGACCGGCGTTGCCTGGTGAAACGTAGTTGTGATGCCTCGTGTGAGGAGGAGAAATGCGTACCATCACGTTTCCGACTTTGATAAAGGTCGGATTGTAGCTTATCACGATTGCGATTTATCGTATCGCGACATTGCTGTTCGCTTTGGTCGAGATCCTATGACTGTTAGCACAATATGGCATCGGTGGGTTCAGGAGGGTAATACGGAACGCCGTACTGGATCCCAACAGCCTCGTATCACTAGCAGTCGAGATGACAGACATCTTATCCGCATGGCTGTAACGGGTCGTACAGCGACGTCTCAATCCCTGAGTCAACAGATGGGGACGTTTGGAAGACGACAACCATCTGCACGAACAGTTCGACGACGTTTGCAGCAGCATGGACTATCAGCTCGGAGACCATGGCTGCGGTTACCCTTGACGCTGCATCACAGACAGGAGTGTCTGCGATGGTGTACACAACGACAAACCTGGGTGCACAAATGGCTAAACGTTATTTTTTTCGGATGAATCCAGGTTCTGTGTACAGCATCATGATGGTCGCATCCGTGTTTGGCGACATCGCGGTGAACGCACATTGGAAGCGTGTATTCGTCATCGCCATACTGGCGTATCACCCAGCATGATGGTATGGTGTGCCATTGGTTACACGTCTCGGTCACCACTTTTTCGCATTGACGGCACTTTGAACAGTGGACTTTACATTTCCGATGTGCTACGACCTGTGGCTCTACCCTTCATTCGATCCCTGTGAAACCCTACATTTCAGCAGGATAATGCACGACCGCATGTTGCAGGTCCTGTACAGGCCTTTCTGGATACAGAAAATGTTCGGTTGCTGCCCAGGCCAGCACATTCTCCAGATCTCTCACCAATTGAAAACGTCTAGTCAATGGTGACCGAGCAACTGGCTCGTCACAATACGCTAGTCACTACTCTTGATGAACTGTGGTATCGTGTTGAAGCTGCATGAGCAGCGTATGAAGACCGTTATTACGGCCTGAGGTGGTTGTTCTGGGTACTGATTTCCCAGGATCTATGCACCCAAATTGCGTGAAAATGTAATCACATGTCAGTTCTAGTATAATATATATATGGGGAAGACCTAGAACGACGAGGATACCTGCAATGGACGAGGCAATTCTTCGTGCAGTTCACGATAACCCTAATGTCAGCGTCAGAGAAGTTGCTGCTGTACAAGGTAACGTTGACCACGTCACTGTATGGAGAGTGCTACGGGAGAACCAGTTGTTTCCGTACCATGTACAGCGTGTGCAGGCACTATCAGCAGCTGATTGGCGTCCACGGGTACACTTCTGCGAATGGTTCATCCAACAATGTGTCAATCCTCATTTCAGTACAAAAGGTGCTATTAACACATACAGAGTGTTTGCTCGTGACGTTAGGTGAAAAGTGTCAAATAGAGCGCTCATCACTCGCCTTATGCAGCAAACATCTTAAATTACAACTTACAAGATGGATAGTATCATACAAAGTACATACATAACGAAAATACACAGTTTAAAGTACACATATTTTTTAAATGTAACACGATACGTTGTGAGAATCAACACAGTAAGAATATACGACAGTCACTTTTGTCTCTATTTTGTTCATTTTTGGAACACAACCTACGACCAGCTTAGACACAGAAGTGATGACACTTTCTGCAGTCACGTGTTTCCTTCTTCATGACAATTTTTGCCCGCACTCTGTAGGGTCAATGAAGATGCTCCTGCAGCGTTGTGGATGGGGTGTGTTTGATTACCCACAATACAGCCCGTAGTTGGCTTCCACTGAGTTTCATTTCCGCTCACATGAACTGCTGGCTATGAAGACTACATTTTGTCACAGACAACGAGCTGTAGACCAGCGCAGAGATATGCCGGAAAGCACAGGCGGCTGCCTTCTGTGACGAGGATATGGGAAAGTTGATACAACGCTGCGACAAATGTCTAAGTCAAAGCGGCGACTATGTAAAGAAGTATCTGGATGGTCTGTGTAATTGTTGCAAATGAAACATTTTTGAATTTCACAGTGGCTTCCATTTCGCGACCGATCGACCTTACTTTCCGAATAGCCCTCGTAGTAAAAGTGTCCACGAACCATTATCAGTTTTTCACTTAGCGCTATGACTGTGAATACAAGTATGCAGATCACAGCTATGTGAGCGAGAATGCTGTTTCTCTTGTTTTCTTTTAGTACGTAGTGTTTTCCTTTCTGTCGGATTTTCGTTGCTAGCAGGTGCTGTCACCCTGAGAAGGTGCCCTTTTACGTGGCTGCGACGTTATCGGTCAGGTGGTAATCTCACCCACGTGGGCAGGCCCTCACAACAAGGAACTGAAAAAAATCCTGTGTTAAATGTAGCTTGTAATTTATATAATTCCGTACGAGTTTCGAGGTTCTCACTTTTAATGCTACTTTATTCTCAGAAGTTTATCCGTGAAATTTGAAACTGATATACGCTAAAACGTAAACTATTTTACTAAAATGTTTTTCTGGGTCTGAGCCTGTATTTGATAAGTTTTCCACACAATGTAGCAGTCTTCTGATTCGTCGTATTAGTAGCATGTGTGCGGTTGTATTACAGATGCCCTACACTCCCTCACAAAACAATTCTACATCTTCAATTAGCCTTTCGTAGATTGAGAGACGCGTTATTGTGTCAGGAAAGACGTTTTGTTTTCGGTTACACAGATGGCCGCTCATACACAACGAGTGAAACACTTTAGGGTGCGTCTGCAAGTGGCAGCTGTGCGGACGTGCTCTGCTTCTACTACCACGATTGGTCTACTTAGTCATTGCTAAATCCTTAATTCTGGAAAATAGCCGCATTTAGTGTTACGTATTTTGCCTGAAAATTCTAAACCGCTTTTACATAACAGCATATATGAGTCTTCTGCAGACTGTTGCTTCATACATTACTGTATCAGAAGAACCATAATGCGTCAGCTATGCAACTGGCTAACCAAAGTTTTCCTGACGTGAGCAACAAAGCTTTGTTACTCTATACTGAATACACATATCTTCTGGACTGTTTCATGCGGTGCCGTCTTATGTTAAAAACGTTCTTACTGTTTCTGTGTGTTTTATACCATTGTGTATTTACCGTCCATTAGGTGAACGCCTCGTATTTTATTTATTTCTTAGAGTCCAGCGAACAACTTCTTTGATCCATTATCCACCTACTCTGTCGTTCCGCAAACCACCTACGTGTTATAGAGTACTCTAAAAATTTTCAGTATGTATCTAGCCACTGCTGCAGAACAACGTAGTTTCGCTATGATGTCTGCATCTCGTTGGCACAAGTTATAACTGGTAGCAAGCCCAGATTGTAAACTTCTAATTTCAGTTTCCAAATAGTTAAAAAATTTCTACTTATTTTTCAAAAACATACTACACCATTTTTACTCTTCTATTTAATTTCGTTTGCTGTCCATACAGCTTCTCCCTTTCGCTGTCATAAATATAAAATATCAGCAACTGATTTCGTAAGATATTAATCTGAGCTATTTTCATTTCACCATGTTGATTGTACATTGTTTGATTTGTATTACAACTGATTTTAAGTCCCACTTATGTACTTACTCTAACAGATTCTTCCATCTGTTATTAAGATTTATGTACATTAGATGCGAACAGTGCCGTGTAATCAGCTAAAGTTGTTAGTTCTGCAGCCGGCCGGTGTGGCCGTGCGATTCTAGGCGCTTCAGTCTGGAACCGCGTGACCGCTCCGGTCGCAGGTTCGAATCCTGCCTCGGGCATGGATGTGTGTGATGTCCTTAGGTTAGTTAGGTTTAAGTAGTTCTAAGTTCTAGGGGACTGATGACCACAGATGTTAAGTCCCATATTGCTCAGAGCCATTTGAACCATTTTTTGTTAGTTCTGCTACATTCCGTTAACATCATTTCCTCTTCGTTTTCCCAGAATGGTGTATTAAAACATCCTTAGGGGTTTCTGATAATAGTTACAATGATATGGAATCAGTGTATCCTACATCTCCTTCAGCGCTGGATTTCTTACTATGCACAAGAAGTATTGTAAATATTATTTAATATATTGGTGGAACTAATGGCTTTTTACTGGGGAGCTGTCACTGCAGATTTTGTTGAAACTAAGCTAAAAGCTCGCTCAAACTCTAGTGAGTATCCTGGAGAAAAGGATATATGGAACTAAAGTTTAGTTGTGGTACATCCATTTCCACAGCTGACTTATTTCTTTGCTTGATTAGTGGCTTAAGCGATTAGTGATCATCTTATTAGTATCTTATTATTTACAGAGAAGAATTTGTTTATTTTTCTCTTGTGTGTCTCCTTTTTATCGTTTCAGGAAATAGAACAGTTAAACAACTGTCTTCCTCTACATAGATTTGGCTATCGCTGCACAAGTTTCTTTTATGTTATTGTGCCTACAGATTTAGCCATTTGCACTACAACACCTTCATATGTAGGTGCCTTTCCTCCCTTCATGTTTCCATGGATTACTACACATTTATGTTATTACGTGGTGTCTGTGTAGAAACAAGCCTATCGTTTGTGTCGAACAACTCCTTCATGAAATTGCGATTTTTTTCCCGTTAGTGTAGTGTAGTGTAGTGTTGTGTGTGGTAAAGTTAGCGCAAGCTGTCTTGGAACAAAGGGCGTCCTTACCCAGGGAACCGGGGACCGTTCCCCATTGCCCTCCCTTCATCTACATCTACATCTATGTGATTACTCTGCTATTCACAATAAATTCACAGGGGGTTCAATGAACCACCTTCAAGCTGTCTCTCTACCGTTCAACTATCGAACGGCACGCGGAAAAAACGAGCACTTAAATTTTTCTGTGCGAGCCCTGATTTCTCTTATTTTATCGTAATGATCATTTCTCCCTATTTAGGTGGGTGCCAACAGAATGTTTTCGCAAACGGAGGAGAAAACTGGTGATTGGAATTTCGTGAGAAGATCCTGTCGTAACGAAAAACGCCTTTGTTTTAATGATTCCCACTCCAATTCACGTATCATGTCTGTGACACTATCTTCCCTATTTCGCGATAATACAAAACGAGCTGCCCTTCTATGTACTTTTTCAATGTCATCCGTCAGTCCCACCTGATGCTGATCCCACACCGCACAGCAATACTCCAGAATAGGGCGGTCTCTTTAGTAGACTTGTTGCACCTTCTAAGTGTTCTGCCAATGAACCGCAGTCTTTGGTCGGCTCTACCCACAATATTATCTATGTGATCGTTCCAATTTAGGTAATTTGTAATTGTAATCCCTAAGTATTTAGTTGAATTTACAGCCTTCAGATTTGTGTGGCTTATCGCGTAGTCGAAATTTAGCTGATTTCTTTTAGTACTCATGTGAATAACTTCACACTTTTCTTTATTCAGGGTCAATTGCCACTTTTCGAACCATACGGATATCTTATCTAAATCATTTTGCAGATCGTTTTGATCATCTGATGACTTTAAGAGACGGTAAATGACAGCGTCATCTCCAAACAATCTAAGACGGCTACTCAGATTGTCTCCTGTGTCGTTAATGTAGCTCAGGAACAATAGAGGGCCTATATCACTTCCTTGGCGAACGCCGGATATTACTTCTGTTTTACTCGATGACTTTCCGTCTATTACTACAAACAGTGACCTTTCTGACAGGAAATCACGAATCCAGTCGCGCAACTGAGGCGATACTCCGTAGGCACGCAGTTTGATTAGAGGACGCTTGAGAGGAACGGTGTCGTAAGCCTTCTGGAAATCTAAAAATATGAAATCAATTTGACATCCCCTGTCGATAGCACTTATTACTTCATGAGTATAAAGAGCTAGTTGTGTTTCACAAGAACGATATTTTCTGAAACCGTGCTGACTATGTGTTAATTAATCGTTTTCTTCGAGGTACTTCAGGATGTTAGAATACAGTATATGTTCCAAAATCCTACTGCAAATCGACGTTAGTGATATAGGCCTGTAATTCAACGGATTACTCCTACTTCCCTTTTTGGGTATTGGTGTGACTTGAGCAATTTTCCAGTCTTTATGTACGGATCTTTCTGTGAACGAGTGGTTGTATATAATTGCTAAATATGGAGCTATGTTATTAGCATACGCTGTGAGGAACCTGACTGGTATACAATATGGACCGGAGGCCTGCCTTTATTAAGTGATTTAAGGTGCTTCGTCACTCCGAGGATATCTTCTTCTATGTTTCTCATCTTGGCAGATGTTCTTGATTGGAATTCAGGAATATTTACTTCGTCTTCTTTGATTAAGGAGTTTCGGAACACCGTGTTTAATAACTCTGCTTTGGTGGCACTGTCATCACTAATTTCACCGTTGTTATCGCGCCGTGATGGTATTGACTGCGTCTTGCCACTGGTGTGCTTTATGTATGACCAGAATCTCTTTGGGTTTTCTGCTAGATTTCGAGACAGAATTTCGTTGTGGAAATTATTAAAAGCATCTCGCGTTCAAGTACGCGCCATATTTCGAACTTCTGTAAAACTTTGACAATCCTGGGGATTTTGCGTTCTTGTAAATTTGGAATGCTGTTTTCGTTGCTTCTGCAACAACGATCTAACCAGTTTTGTGTACCATGGGGGATCATAACTATCACCTATTAATTTATGTGGTATATATCTCTCAATTGCTGTCGATACTATCTCTTTGAAAGCATTCCACAACTTTACTACACTTACATGATCAGATCGGAAGGAGTGAAGACTGTCTCTTAAAACTGCGTTAAGTGCATTTTTATCAGCTTTTTTAAATAGATATACTTTGTGTTACTTTTTGATGGTTGTAGGTGTTACGGTATTCAGCCTATCAGCAACTGCCATGTGGTCGCTAATCCCTGTATTCGTCACTATGCTCTATATTTGCCCAGGATTATTTGTTGTTAAAATGTCAAGTATGCTTTCGCAACCATTTATGCTTCGAGAGGGCTTATGAACTAATTGCTCAAAACAATTTTCTGAGAAAGCATTCAGTACAATTTTGGATGACGTTTTATGTCTGCCGCCGGCTTTTTTTCCAGCATATCGAAGGTAGATTAAAGTCACCACCGACTGTAATTGTATGAGTTGGGTACTTATTTGAAATGAGACTCAAGTTTTCTCTGAATTGTTCAGCAACTATATCTTCTGCGTCGGAGGGTCAGTAAAAGGATCCAATTAATAGCTTAGTCCGATTGTCAGGTATAACCTGTACCCATACTATATCACACGAGCTATCTACTTCAATTTCGTTGCAAGGCAAACTACCTCTGACAGCAATAAATAGTCCACCACCAACTGTATTTAATCTATTCTTTCTGTACACTGTTAGATCGTTTGAAAAAATTTCAGCTGAACTTATTTCCGGCTTTAGCCAGCTCTCTGTACCTGCTACTATTTGAGCTTCAGTGTTTTCTATTAGGGCTTGGAGCTCTGGTTCTTTCCCAACACAGCTACGACAATTTACAACTACAATACCAATCGTTTCTACAACTACCTTTCTGTGTTTTACCTGCCCAATTTTAGACGGACGTCGCTTCTGTGGTTCCCTGAGACCCTCTAACCTAAATAACTGCCCAGTCCCTTCCACACAGCCCCCGCTACTCGCGTAGCCGCCTTCTGTGTGTAGTGGACTCCTGACCTATTAAGCGGAACCCGGAAACCCTCCACCCGATGGCGCAAGTCAAGGAATCTGCAATCTACACGGTCACAGAACCGCCTGAGCCTCTGATTCAGACCCTCCACTCGGCTCTGCACCAAAGGACCACAGTCGGTTCTATCGACGATGCTGCAGATGGTGAGCTCCCCCTTAATATCGGAAGCAAGACTGGCAGTCTTTACCATTTCTGCTAGCCACCCGAAACTAGACAGAATCTGCTACGATCCAAAGCGACACACGTCACTGGTGCCGACATGAGCCTCCACCTGCAGTTGGCTGCACACTACTCTTCATGGCATCTGGAAGCACCCATTCCACATCCAGAATGACACCCCCTGGAATGCACACTGAGTGCACACTGGCTTCCTTCCCCTCCTTGGCAGCCATGTTCCTAAGGGGCCCCATTACACGCCTAACGTTGGTGCTCCCAACTACCAGTAAACCCACCCTCTGTGAATGCCCAGACCTTGTGGGCCGAGAAGCTTCCTCTGGAACAGGGTGGACGACGTCATCCAGCTCAGAGACATCGTCAGCCACAGATAACGCCCGGAACCTGTTCGTCAGACGAAGGGCGGGGGGGGGGGGGGGGGGGGGGGAGGGCGGTCCTATGATCGGCCCCTCGGAAAGTTTTTCGCTGCCTGACAGACTTTGGAATATCTCCCACTCGAACACGGGTGAGGGGTCAACCTCAGTGCAGGCAGTAACCGCGGCGGCTACAGCAGTGGACCGATCGGAGGACACGTGGGACATGCTCGACGTCCCTCGCATCCCCACGTTCGATCCCCCACAGTGACGCCCCTTGGCAGCAGCCTCAAGCTGTGTGATGGAAGCCAAAGCAGCCTGGAGCCGTGAGCAAAGGGTCGCCAACTCAGCTCGCACCTGTACACAACAACCACAGTTCCTATCCATTACTGCAGTCGCTCCTGTTTGAAGCTCGTAACAATGTGTAACAAGCGAACGGTGTTCTCGTCGTATTAGTAGCACGAAGTCGCGGCGCTGCTCTCGCTGACGGTCTAACCGACGCCCCCCCCCCCCCCTCGCTCTCAGGGAAAAGAAAGAAAAACTGTGTAGGTGTAGTCAGGCGTTTTTCTTAGAAGAAAACAGTTGAAAAGTCGGTGTGACGCACGTCTTTAACAAGGTAGGAAGTGGAACTTTTTAATGGCTACTTACAAGTCCCCTTTCGTCTTACAAACTGTTAAAAAGTACCCCCTCCCCTCTACAAACTATCGGATGGAAGCCCTTGCAAGGAACAATAACTAATCCTATTTTTACGTGAATTGGGTTTCAACATAACAAGACAGAACATATAATTGAGTAGGCTTCCGTGGCCAGAGTCAGTCGGCATAAAAGTTTTCTGGGTGTGGTACCGCGTCATAATGTATGAATCTACTGCTGCTGGAGGAAAACCAACGTTTCGACCACGGTTGCAGCGCCTTCTTCTGGGTCTAATGGTGCGTTCTTGCTATGCAGTGTCCTTTATATTTTGTTCTTACTGTTCACTGCCCATGCCATTACGTCATAATTTTAAAAAGGTAGTTAGTTTTATTGGTCGCTTAAGGAAGAAGGAGAGGGAACTTTATTTTATTAGGTTAAAACGAAGTTCCCTCTCCTTCTTCCTTAAATGACCAATGAAACTAACTACCTTTTTAAAATTATGACGTAATGGCATGGACAGTGAACAGTAACAAAAAATATAAAGGACACTGCATAGCTAGAACGCACCATTATACCCAGAAGAATGCCGCTGCAACCGTGGCCGAAACGTTGGTTTTTCTCCGGCAGCAGCAGTTTCATACATTATGATGAGGTACCACACCCATAAAACTTTTATGTCGACAGACACAACACATCATAAACCGTATTCAAATTAAGCCAGTCCGGCAAAACGGAAGAAATTTGAGTGATGGAAAGACGACAATGATTGATAACTGTCAGTAATGATCGGTAGTACAAAGTCGAAGACGTGATGGAAAGACAACAGTGATTGAGAACTGACAGTAATGATCGATAGTACAAACTCGAAAACGTAATCAATGTCAGTTATAAACCTGAATTTAATTTAAAGAATATCTTGATGTAAGAGAGAATGTAATATCAGACGAGACTGTAGCATACGGAAGAGGAGACGATGTCTTGTAACGTCTGCTTAACGAGAAAACGTTTTGTGTGTGTAACTTCGAGTGGAATACAGTTTCCTTGCTGTCTACGTCGAACCAATAATCCAAATGTATTTTAGTGCATGATCAGGGGAAGAGATGTGGCGAGGGAGGCATAATTTGCTGCTGAAAGATAAGTTGTATTGAGAAACAGGTAAATTTAGATGTGGGTTATGATTGAATATGAGTGATAACTTTAACGGTATATATCCAGCAGGGGCGATTTGTTTAAACATGCTCACCATGTTGGCTAGCGAAGCATCTAGTGCTCAGTTCTGTTGATCTTTACGTAAAAATTGAGTTGTTAAATCGAAAGCTATTTGGTTAATACCTGCTTCAATGCAAGCACTTGGTTACTGCCATTGCAGCTAGGTACAAAAAAATGCTGGGGTGTGCCAGCTTCAAGAATAGAATGCAGATACATTCTAATTACTTTTACTGCCGATCAATTATTGACTACAGCCACAGGTAAATTTTATAATTTGAACAGTTTTCGGGTATCCGACCGGATAGCGTCGTGATTCTCCACAATATTTCGGCAGACGTACACGCTGCCATCTTCAGGTGGTTCCTGACCAATGCTGTGCTGTTCCTCTCGGTGCCCTATATATACTAGCCGTAACCCCTTCCACTGTTCCTCTCCTGGTGTCTTTGGTGCGGCCGGCGCGGCGGCTACTGGAAGTGGTGGGGGAAGCGGCGCCTGGGTCTGAACTGGGGTCTGCAGTCTCCCCCCTGCTGCCGCCGTCGTGGGCGGTCCTCGATCTCTGGGGCCGCATCTTTCTCTCCAGGCTGAGTGCAGGGTTCCAAGCCTGTCTTTATTAATTAGATCGTCCTGTAGTCGGATTTCGATGGTCTCTTTAGTAACGCAGTCCCAGAAGTAGGAGGATTGACAGAATATTTTTGTTTTTCCATAGTCCATAGTATGGCCAGTCTTTATACAATGGTCAGCCACGGCTGATTTAGTGGCCTGGCGTAATTCGGTATGGCGCTTGTGTTCGCGGCACCTCTTTTCTACAGAGCGGACTGTCTCCCCAATGTATGATTTTCCGCACTGACAGGGAATTTGATAAACGCCTTGTTTTCGAAGGCCTAGGTAATCTTTCACTGAACCCAGTAGAGTCAAGGTTTTTGCAGGGGATCGGAATACACATTTCACATTGTGTTTCCCCAGGATTCTACCGATTTTTCTTGAGGCGTTTCGGACAAACGGAATGCACGCCAGTGACTTGTGTTCTTCTGTTTCTTCTTCTTGTTCTCTTGGCTCAGTCTGTCTGAGTGCGTGTCTTATTTGCTTTTGGTTATACCCATTTTTCCGAAATGTTGTCTCGAGTTGCTGCAGTTCTGCTGGAAGGCTCTACTGATCGCAGATCGATCGTGCCCTGTGAACAAATGTGCGAAAACGCCGTCACGCTGGGAGTTGTGGTGGCAACTGAAGGCATTTAGGTAGAAATCTGTGTATGTAGGTTTTCTGTATACACTGTGTCCCAGCTTGCCGTCAGATTTCCGTTTCACAAGGACGTCAAGAAACGGTTGGGTACCATTCTGCTCCACCTTCATCGTGAACTGTTGGGGTGCAGCGAGTTGAGGTGTTCTAGAAATTCATTTAAGCTGTCCCGTCCATGTGGCCAAACAACGAACGTGTCATCCACGTAGCGGAAGAGACAAGTTGGTTTTTGTTTGGCCTGTTCTGGTGCCTTCTCCATAAAAAGTTGGCTACAACTGGTGAAAGCGGATATATCACAACACCGCAATCCTAGACACGTTAATTTTACGATATTTGATGAGTTGAGACAGTCTTATGATAAATTGTTATATAAAATCATTGCCGATCTTATTTATGATCTCCGGATCGCTGGTGTTGGGCATCGACCGTTTACAGCTTTGAGACAAACTGAGAAAACTGAAACTTGTATTCACCAAAGTATTCTGTTATCGAGTGCAGGGTTGTACTTACACCTTTGGCAGACTGTTGCAGTGGGACGTTAATCAGCGGTGGCTGCGTTTCTGCATAGCCCACTGCGACGTCTCACAGCACAGCCGACACGTGTGTCCAGCTTGCAGGTAGCCCTCCAGGCAGCGCGCATGATCGAAGACACGACCTAAGCTGGAGCCTATCACTTCTTAGCTTGGTGAGACTGGAACTCTAAGGAGCAGTTATCCGGTTAGGATTTTAGTGGTCCCAGGAATCTCATTTCCTTTTGAGTATAGCTCGTTACATGACCACGCTGTGGTGATGTTATCTTGGTCGGTGCAAGAGCCAACGCCTGCAAGAGCCCAAAGAGCTTTAGCTTTGTCTGCCAGCCTGGAACTGATAGATTGGTATGCCATAAGCTACGCTCACTTTGCTATAGGGGAGACACACAATACGTACTGAATACTGTCGCCTGCGTCGGATAGGCTTGCTTAGAAATCAGAGATCTTCCACTGTAAACAGTTCTTTGATATTCAATAGGAAATAAAAACGGTTGCATGGTTTCACGGCAATATATACCGATAATTTTCTCTCGAGATTCCAGCCTTGATAGGTGGTTAAATGCCCACTACCTTTCGGCCGAGTGATTGCTACTGCCGTCATTATACAGCCACGCTGCCTTCTGTGACGTCACCGGTGGTCGCTCCATATCCACATACGGCAATTTTTTCGTTGCACACCCGTCGCAGCCGCTTGGGATCCGACCATCAGAAGTTTAAAGCGGGCGCGGGAATGTGCACCAGTGACGTCACAGAAGGCAGCGTTACTGTATAATGACGGCAGCAACTATGACACGACAGCCATGACTTGACCATGAATTAGCCAGGAGCACTCGGCCAGAATCTCGTGGATATTCAGCCACCTGACGCGGCTGGGAGCTCGAGAAATTTGTATCAAGTGGGAAATGCGAGGGGCGTTCAATTAATAACGCAACTCCATTTTTACTCAGGCTGTTTCCCTTGAGAAAATTTGGAATTCCTTGCTGGGCCTCATGGAATATTTCCACTTTCACGAAGTTCCGATAGGTGGCTGTGTTATACGGATCCTTCAGAATGGCGTCTGTAAAGGAGGTGTGTTCCAAGCCGGCAGCTGTTATCGAATTTCTTTTAGCGGAAAACCCTAGCATCGCAGATATTCATACGCGCTTGCAGAGCGTCTACGGAGACCTGGCAGTGAACAAAAGCACGATGAGTCGTTGGGCGACGCGACTGTCATCATCGCAAGAAGCTCGCGCATGCGCATCCTGTGGTGTCACCGCCAGACACCACACTTGCTGGGTGGTAGCTTTAAATCGGCCGCGGTCCATTAGTACATGTCGGACCCGCGTGTCGCCACTGTCAGGGATCGCAGACCGAGCGCCACCACAAGGCAGGTCTCGAGATACGGACTAGCACTCGCCCCAGTTGTACGGACGACGTAGCTAGCGATGCACACTGACGAAGCCTCGCTCATTTGCAGAGCAGATAGTTAGAATAGCCTTCAGCTAAGTCAATGGCTACGACCTAGCAAGGCGCCATTAGTAACATTGCATGTATCTAAAGAGTCTCACTTGTATCGCCACAATCTCCAGATGTACCAAAAGGATGGATTAAAGTTAAGTATTCCAGAAGCTACGTACTTTTCTTTATAGCATTCATTACGTATCCTGTTTCAGACCTCACGCCATCCTGCTTTAGCTTGGCGCGTGCCTTTCGGCTTCCTCTCATTGTGTCTAGGCTGTCTTGTCTAGACACAACACATCCGACCTCCTGCGTACCAACTGGCGGCACACAGCTGAGAGTCCTGCATTTTTGGAACGTTGGGACACTCTCATTTGAGGTGATCGTCGAGTCACAGTCAAATACTTCGCTGCTCAACTGGACGTCCTTGTTCGCATCCCAGAGGAGCTTACAAAGCTTCATTTGACTATTCTTTCTCATCCTATCTACAGTCGGATCTCGCACCTTCCAACTGTTTAGCCAACTGAAGGATGCACCTTCGAAAAGCAGTACATGGAAGATGGAGAGGTATTTGATGCAGCGAGACGTTGGCTCCGATGTCGACCAATAGAGTGGTACCATGCGGGCTTGCAGGCCCTCCCAGTAAGGGGACATAAGACAGTCGCATTGATCGGAGATCTTCATCTTCTCTTCAGGTATCAGGCAGGAATTGCCTGTTATGGTACCCATCTTCGTCAGGGTCTTCCTCTGTCTCTTCTCCCATGGTACTTATAATTTCTTTCCTGTAAGGGAAGTCTCTTACTCTCCATTCTTCGTAGAAGTTCGTTCCATTTTCTTCTGTAATCTCGAATTTTATTGTTGAGGCTAAAGATTTGCATTTCTTCTCTAATATCTTGATTTATTAGCCTGTCTTCTCTTGTACAACCTTTAACATCTCTAAGGAATATCATTTCTTGTGCCTGAATCCGGATTTCTTGCTTCTTGGTATTCACACAGGTCTCACTTCCATAGAGGAGTGTGGGAACTGCAACAGTTTTGTAAACTTTAATTTGAGTGTCTTTCATGGTTTTGTTTTTTAGGTTTCTGTTAATTGTTACACATTCCTGGCTGAATTTACTAAGTTCAGTTTCAGTATCTCTGCTGTAGCCATATGTCATTTCACATCCAAGGTAATTGAAATGGTTTACTTGCTCTAAAATCTTCTGATCTATCACTGTTTTGGTTCTGACTGGTTCTTTCCCCATGAAGGCCACTGTCTTAGTTTTTCTTTTGAAATTTCCATGTTAAATTTTGCACTTATTTATTTTAGCTAGTACATTCCTTTTTGAAGGTCATCTTCCTTATATGCTAAGATCAGTGCATCGTCAGCATATAGTAAATTATTTAACAGAATGTTCCTGTCTAGGTAGCTGCCTTTCTGAAATTCTGATTTCCATATATGTATTATTTCATTAATGTGGATGTTGAACAAAGTTGGAGAGATGCAGCAGCCTTGTGGTGCCCCTTTGTTAGTTGGTATCTCATTAGTTGTTTTACCATTGAGATCTAGAATCATATTTGTGTCCCGATATAAACTTTTTATCGCATTTACTAGATGCTTTGGATATCCGTGATTCATCATTATTTCCCAAAGTTTCTATCTATTGACAATGTCAAAAGCTTTTTTAAAGTCAATAAAAGCAATGTGTGTTTCTCTATTATACTCTCTCCATTTTTCTATTATTTGCTGTAGAATAAAATCTCCATCTATTGTGGAGCGTCCTTTCCTAAAACCCATTTGTTGCTCTTGCAGTACTGCTTCGGCTATGTTCAGTTTTTAAAACAGGAGATAAAAGCCTATGCAGTAAATATGGAGGAATAAGTTTACTGGACCCAGCATACAAGGTGTATACTAAGATTTTAAATTGAACAGAGATTATGTTGAAAAATAGGGTGTTGTAGCGAGATCCATGGGGAATATTATGGTGTGTTGGAATCCTGAATAAAACCAACCTGCTTGCAGAAAAAACGCGTGGCAGTACTTACTGAATGCCCATCGTAATATTGTAAAGTGCTACTAACGGTAGAAGGGGGATGACCAATGAGTTTGACCGCATTTGAGCCAAAGATAATTATTCTGCTGCGTAAGCCCGACTGCCTTAAAGACCTCAATGTGTGAATAGCTTCGAGAGTTAATTGGAACTCATGAATTCGAGGAGTCAGCCGGCAGCCCTCCTGTGCCTCTCTTTCGTGACGTTCTCAAATCGATTAAGCCAAATACTGAGATGGTTCCTTCGAAAGGGAAAGGCCTATTTCCTTCAGCACGATTCCTTAATCCGATCCTGTGATCCGTCTATAATGACGTCCACGTCAAAAACTAATCTTCCTTTCCTTCCTTCCTCTGCCTAGAAAGTCATACGCCCTGTGGGGAGGATGCGATGTTTATTAGTGTTACTCTTTGATGATTTCGAAACCTAACGATCCGAAACTTTTACTTGAAGTATGAGAAGGTTATAAGATTTCGTTAGTGGGTTGTGGTACGTGAGCGTCGATCTCTACGCAATTTTACTGGAGCTTGTGAGTAGTGTTGACATTTAGAGGATGATGAGTTTGTGACAGTTACTTCAGATCTAGGCAATGCTGCCTGACGTTCCACGATAGGAAACTGATAATTTAAAAGGTAGTAAAAGAGTATCCAAAGTAAGAAACTAATGGAAGTAACCACTCTGTGATTAGCTCTTCTCTAGCAGCGCGTGTTGTGTGGTCACCAGCATGTTACAAAGCCACTGTCAATCTTCACTGCGTCCGCCTACACACAGGCACTTGATTTTCTTCCCTGGGAGCAAACAGAAGGTAAAAACGGATTTGTAAGCTTTCTTAGCTACTATCTGGCGAAGATGTAACTTGTATGATATTGCGTTGTATTGAACTGGGGACCTAGGAACGACGAAAAGGCTTCGTCCGCGCCGTAGCCCTCAGTGGTTCATAACCCCACAACAGGCTACAGCAGTCCACTCACCCCACCACCGCCCCACACCGAACCCAGGGTTATAGTGCAGTGCGGCCTCCAGTGGAAACCCCGGGAACGTCTGACACCAGACTAGTGTAACCCCAAATGTTTGTGTGGTAGAGTAATTATGGTTACGCGTACTTGGAGACAGTGTTTGCGCAGCAATCGCTGACATAGTGTAACAGAGGCGGATGAAGGGGAACCAGCCTGCATTTGCCGAAGCAGATGGAAAACCGCCTTAAAAACCATCCACAGGCTGGCCGGTACACCAGACCTCGGCACTAATCCGCCGGGTGCATTTGTGCCGGAGTCGGCACGCCTTCTTGCCCGCAAAACAAAAGGGCGTTAGACCGCACGGCTAACCGGGCGGGCGAGGATGTAACTTACTTCTAATTGCTGTAAATACAATCAGATTTAGTTGTAAGACGTGTTTCAGTTTTAAGTGTGCATTTGGCTGCACACAAAAGTATCACGTGAAATTTTTTTATCGCCAGAGAAGTGTCTATAATGATATAAACTGGTTCATGCAGTGACGATTTAACACTGTGGTAATAAAAATAACATTTAATTCATCTAAAGTTTTTAGTGAAGCGTAAACTTTGCTGGCGTCCCTTTGCTTAACATGTGGTATTTTCAGTCAAATCCACGTCGCAGCGAGACATTCCGTTGCCAACGAAGGCCAAACAGAGTGGTAGTAAGTGAAGAATACGACGTAATGCCCTTGACCTTGAAGCTTTTATGTAACGGAACGCTACGTTCGGAATCTTTGGGTTCCGGTTATTATGTAACATATATAAATGAACATTTAATGAAGAATAGTGAGACTCAGTAGCATGACGTCAAAGTGGCACCCAGGTTAATTAGTGACTGTCGGACCTACTGCCCCACTATCTCAAGATAAATCACTGCTTACCTGCTGCTACGGTCGCAGGTTCGAATCCTGCCTCGGCCATGGATGTGTGTGATATCCTTAAATAAGTTAGGTTTAAGTAGTTCTAAGTTCTAGGGGACTGATGGCCTCAGATGTTAAGTCCCATAGTGCTTAGAGCCATTTGAGCCAATTTTTTTGATTGCTTACCTAAATCTTCTGCCTCCTTGACCACGACAGTATTGGACATTGAACCAACATTACTGGAGACTAAGGGCCAGAGAAACGACCACAAACGCCTAACACAGCACAGCAAAGTCTCTATGAAGTGTGTGCACGTTACAGTATTTGTGGGATACATTGAAAGGAAGATGGGAGATATTGCTGGACATAAGAGAAAGGAGATTCGAAAGCAAATGCAGTGATCGCCACTTAATGTCATAGCCATACGTGAGAAGTAAAACATTCCGAGCAGCGACAGCACCGTATCCTGCTACAGCTGCTTCGTCCTATCCGCCAAAGAAATAAACAACAACTACACTAGCCAGTGCATGCTGGTAAGCACGCTGGTTGGCCAGACTGGTCGGCTTCAGTACGTCCAATAGACGACGAACCATCGTGACTGGGAAGCGAGTCCAGCCTTCCACCACCATCGCACTCGCCCATGCAAAAACACTACATGCGGCCTTATTTAAACAAGCACACAGGCCGTTGAAGCCAGTTAATCTCGCTTTGTCGTGCTACGCTCTTATGTATGCCAATGATCGAGTGTAACGGTCACAGAGTGAGCTAGGCCAAACGGGGTGAAGAAAGGCAGTTATCTACTCTACTTCGAGCAAGGGGCAGCTCCTGAGGGCAGAGCCATGGCCCTGGTGGAGCGACCAGGAAGCCTGCATTGTGATGCTTGTGGTACGCCAGTACTTGCACAAGCCGTGCGCGATGGCCGAATGTGATGGTGCAATCGGAGTGAGCCTGGAACTGTGGACAGTGGACTGGGAGATGTGCCAATGACAATCAGGATCTACGGTGATGAAGATGCTCATTTCTGTGGAATTTAGGACATGGTTTGGGGCAATGGCCCATCTCATTAGGAGTGGCTGAAACAGGCCTAAGTTGTTGCAATGGGTTGCAGGTGGAAGAGACCAAACTGGAAGGCAGTTCTTCGAGCTTACGGACCATAGTGCCAGGACATTTGGTACGATGTGGGCGCATAACAGAGCGATGTGGACTCAACACGCCAGGAGGGCAGTCGGTATCTTTCCGAGTGGCAAGAGGACAGCAGGTTCAGGAGATATGCAGACAAAGACTAAGGTTGTTGCAAGCGAAAAGGAGCACTGCGAATGTGTTTTAGTGGCTGGCAGTACTTTTGGTCAGCTGGCCCATTCCGAGTTTGCGAGTTGAGGACAGTCTACAGTGAACAGAGCAAGCATCGTGCTTTGAGTGTACCATTTGTTGGGAGTTGTACTTCGCATGGTGTTTGGTTAAACGCATTTTTCTTGCACGCAGTAGATGTACATTAATATCTCTCGTGATGGGAGTCCTGTGAAATCTGTGTTAATCGGGTAACACTAACTGCAAATGACTTTCTGCAAACGTGACTTCATTTTGACGTCACACGCAGTATCGACAGCCGCGGGAATTGCTATGAACTTTGTCACAAGGAAGAATGTGGAAGTTATTGCTTCTCTTTTCACTTGCAGCAATTTAAAGTGTCATATTAGGTTTCTGCGCTCCCACACACTTGAAAATTGCCATATGTTGGTAACCAAAGAGCCAACTATTAGTGAAAAGGAAGAATATGGCTTTTGTTGCTGTTCGTATCAGTCGCAGCAATTACAACCGTCCTCTTAGGTTACTGCCTAACCACACACGCGGGAACCGCCCCATATTCGGAAGTAAACATTGAAATATTTGTGACAATCTAATCAAATTTAAAAGTAAATAATATCAAATATTGCAGAACATACATGTATTACATTGATAATGAAGTCTCAGAATGTGTTTCAATGTTAATATGAAAAAAATGCATGTTGTGGGATACGAACGTAAACCCTTCGACTCTATAAACCACGACATTATCCATTATACTACATTGAACCGCCAAAGAAACTGGTATAGGCATGCGTATTCAAATACAGAGATATGTGAACTGGAAGAATACATCCCAGCAGTCGGCAACGCCCATATAAAAAACAAGTGTCTCGCGCAGTTGTTAGATCAGTTACTGCTGCTAAAATGGCAGGTTACCAGGATTTAAGTGAGTTTGATAATGGTGTTATAGTCGGAGTACGACCGACGGGACACAGCATCTCCTACGTAGCGATGAAGAGGAGATTTTCCCGTATGACCATGTCACAAGTGTACTCTGAATATCAGACATCCGGTAAAACAACAAATCTCCGACATCGCTGCGGCCGGAAAAGATACTGCAAGAAACGGACCAACGATGACTGAAGAGAAACGTTCAGCGTGACGAAGTGCAACCCCTCCGCAGACTGCTCGTTATTTCAGTGCTGGGCTATCAATAAGTGTCAGGGTGCGGGGCATTCAACGAAACATCATCGATATGTGCTTTCGGAGCCGAAGGGCACTCGTGTACCCTTGATGATTCACAATGCAAAGCTTTACGCTTCGCGTGGGCCCATCAACACCGACATTGGACTTACGATGACTGCAAACATGTTGCATGGTCGGACGAGTCTCGTTTGAAATTGTATCGAGCGGATGGACGTGTATGGGTATGGAGACAATCTCATGAATCCATGGATCTTGCATATCAGCAGAGGACTGTTCAAGCTGGTGGAGGCTCTGTTAAGGTGTGGGGCGTGTGCAGTAGGAGTGATACGAGGCCCCTGATACGTCTAGATACGACTCTGACACGTACGTAAACATCCTGTCCGATGACGTGCATCCATTCATGTCCATTGCGCATTCCGAAGGACTTGGGCAATTCCAGTAGGACATGTGACACCCCACACGTTCAGAATTGCTACAGAGTGGCTCCAGGAACACTCTTCTCAGTTGCACCAATTCAGTTGGCCGACAAACTCCCCTGCCCAGACATGAACATTATTGAGCTTATCTGGGACGCCTTGCAACATGCTGTTCGGAAGAGATCTCCACCCTCTCTGTCTTATGGATTTCTGGAGAGCCCACCAGGATTCACAGTGTCAGTTCTCCCTAGCACTACTTCAGACATTAGCCGAACCCATGGCACGTCGTGTTGTGGCGTTCTGCGTTCTCGCGGGGGCCCTACACGACATTAGGCAGGTGTACCAGTTTCTTTGGCTCTTCAGTGTAGAGCTTTCTCATGTGATATTAGTCTCCTGCATTGGTTATCATAGTATCTCTTGAAGGCTTGTATCGTTAATGCATAATTCACTGACATTTAATGGTAATGTTCACATGTTTGTGATAAACTTTCAGCTCACCATTACTCTCAAAAGACGTCCTTCAAAATATAATACAAGCGTGTTTGTTTAATTTGTAAATCATTGACGATAACAGTTCACTCCTGAGAGACCACTCTTACATGTAAGCATTACCTGTCCATAAATCATTATGTGACGGTGAATTATAACAATAATTGCAATAAATCTACCAAGAACGAAGTGCTTTCATGAAGCTCGGATACGTGTGCGTGAAGTTTCGTGAGAGACCCGTATCGAACACTAAAGAAAGTTGATAGCAATTCATGCTGTTGTTGATATTGTGCGTGACGTCAACATGACATAACGTTTGCAGAAAGTCTTATGAGTGTAACCCATTGTAATTATTACGCTGCCAGTGTGATTAAGATTCTACGTGTAAATATCTGCACAGAGATTTACACATGCGTAATTGCTGTGATGTGTGAAATGGGTGTGAAATCTTATGCGACTCAACTACTAAGGTCATCAGTCCCTAAGCTTACACACTGCTTAACCTAAATTACCCTAAGGACAAACACACACACCCATGCCCGACGGAGGACTTGAACCTCCGCCGGAACCAGCCGCACAGTCCATGACTGCAGAGCCTAAGACCGTTCGGCTAATCCCGCGCGGATAATTGCTGTGATTTTAGCGGACTTATAATGGACTTATAATGCTAGTTCTATAGGTAATAATAATAGCAGTAGTGCATAGTCGGAGGAGAGAGGAGTTAATATTAGTTTTAAGGACGGAAGTCGTCGTTTTGTGGTTGGTACTATCTTGAGCTGATTGAGAGCTGATTGTTATTTTATGCTTTATCGTGTTTTATGGGCCAAGAGGTCAGATACTGTGAGTTGTACATGCTTTGTTATTGCCGCCAATTTTCTGTCCCTGACGCGGCGCTTTTAATTTCAGATTGGCTTACAGTTGCATTGGAAAATGTAGTAATTTACTTACCTTTAATAGAGTGCTTCCTGGTGTTGTCCAGAGACGTTGTATCCATTTCATGGACAATGTTTCCACGATCAGCCCCGCTGTTATCTTCAGGTGCTGTGAATTTTGCTGTTTATGTCTACTTGCGGCCTGGACTGCAACCAGACTGTGAACTACTGTGGGTCTCACGCCGCTATTTATAGCGGAGTTCGATACCCGACGCCCACTACGCGCTGTGATGCTGTTTTGTTTTTCAGAGCTCGCACTGATGTTCCGTGAAACACGAATTCTCTCGGAGTTTTCCAGCTCGGGTCGCTGTGATGGAGCTGCGAAATTTTAATAAATTGAGTGCCGGGCAGCAAGTGTTATTTAAATTGAATGCATCGTCCTTGTTTATTAGGTTTTACAACATTAAGGGCATACTGGGCGTCGGGATTGGAACTCGGCTAGAAAAAGCGGCGTGAGGCCAACAGAAGTTCAGAGCCTGGTTGGAGCCCAGGTAGCGATTACACGTGACAGCAAAACTCGCAGCGCCTGAAGACGACGGCTAAGTCGAACGTCGAAACATTGTGCGAAAAAAAGGATACAACTAGACAGAACAGCCGGAATCATGCTGTTAATCAATCGTGCCGAGAAAACGTGAAAGATCGTATTAACATTTCTGTAGTTTCTCAGTTTCTCAAGGACTGTATCTGGCTAAGATTCTTGAGTTCCCGCTTTTTTGTAAATTGTTGAAGAATTTATTTGCGTTTAATAAATGTTTGTTGCTAAAATAAGCCTACGACTGCCCAACTCTTGGACCAAATTTCACCCCACCCAAACCGTACGCTAGAAGGCTTAAACAATATATTTGATGAGTATTATAATTATTTTGACCTCAAAATCCAATGGTGCTGCACCTTAGAAACAAATTAACGAGAAAAACTGACATCATAGTGAAAAATCTATGAATCAAGTTTCCTGATAATTGAATATGTACACAATTTACACGTGATTAAAGTAACCGGATTTGTAGTTTCCTCTTCTGTACTAATCGGTGATTGGGTCTTATATTAATTGATTAACTCGCTATTCTTTCTTTGTAAAGGCTGGAAGAAATGGCTTCCAAGACCTCTCCAATTGAGTAGTTCTAGGAGAGACGACAAAAGTGTAACACCCCACACGTCACTTAGCTGGTTTTGGCGTGTTCACCCCAACTAATTGACTAACAGATCAACAGAGAGTGCAAAACTGCCGCAATATCGGATAACGTAAAAAAGTGATATGGCCCTGCGACTCCTGATTGAACTGCGGTGGCAGTGTTGACATTAATTTGTTCAGAATTGATCACTTTTAATTAAAAAGGGGTGCACATTGATGTTATATTCAGCTATTGAACACCAGATGCAAACGTTGAACATAAAATTAATTAAGAAAGTGACTTAGGATTTCAACTACTTGATTGAAAACAGATGCAGTCGATTAGCACAAATTTATTTTAACTCCCGACCTTCAATCATCACATTACAAGACCATCTTATCAGGCAGTGGTAATAAATTGCGTTTGCGTGGAGTAAAGCGCGGTAACTCAAAAGTAATTCCTATCGGCTGACCCAGGCGTAATGCGAAGTGCGAGAAGAATTGTACAATACACGGCTCATTAAACCCTCGTGGAAACTTTGCCGACGTGATCCAACAAATTAATTAGTGGCCGGAGCGGGCGCAATATCACCGAATACAGCGTGGCGAAGCGGCGTCCTTGTGTGGACGTCGGCCGACCTGGTGGTGCTGCAAGGCTGCGCTCGTCTATTCACTCCTAGCTATCTTGCTCAGTACATAGCCGAACCAAAACTTTCCATCTCCAAGCTCAATCGTTCCATTTGCTAAGTCCTAAACTGCAGAGATGCTCACTCTTTCTCAAGCAAGCTGAGTAAAGAACGCCACGTCCGCACTCTAGCCAAGCTGGGAACGGAAGACCTCTACGGGGACTTCTTCCAGCCCTCTCTTCACCTCGGTTTCCCCTCCAGCAAAATCACTTACGCCAATTGCAGCACAAGTCGCGTTAATTATGCGTCACTTCCCAGCGCTGACCAATGCCTGCTCTGGGAAGTGAACAAATTCGCACAAAATTTCCCTTCCTCTCAACTTCTTCTATTTTGCTCCTCCCAGGCCATGCATCAAGGTCAGCGTCTGCACAAACACCAATTTTTCCGGAATTCTGACTCCCAGGAGAGTACTTCAAATTCTTCAGTCCTACATTCGCATCAGAGGCCGGCGTATTTCATTCTGTCTTTCTTCACCTGATTTGCTTCGGACTCTGTGGACTGTGAATTCAGCATGACGTTGCTATAGTCACGAACACGCATATTTTGACCTCTGTTGACCGCTCCACAGTAGCTTTGCGCGGCTTTCTCGCACGTTTCAAAGAAGACGGGACGACGGACATTTATCAACAGGTGTACAAGTTCTCCGTCTGTTTCCCGGTACACCAGCATGGAGTCGGGGTCAACCACCACTCATCTTAAGGCGGCTGGAGGCCGCGCCTTGTTACCGCTTTCTCAGAGCTTGAGCCGCCCTAAGCTGCCTATTGTCGCTTCCCTTCGCCCTTCCCCAGCCGGCCACGGTCAACTCTAAATGCTTCCCTGGGCTAAACTAGCGTCCAGTAAATCAACTCGTTTCCACAAAGTTTTCATGTCGTGTGAATTACTTTAAAACATTAATTTTTCCAATATGTCCATACTATACCCTCTACAACATGCATTGTGCCTTGTCAGTCATTTTGTTCAGCCCTACTGTTCGCTCAACGTGAGTAAGGTTATCTTTAATGACTTTATGTAAGGGGCATAATTCTTGCCATCTTACAAAAGAAAAAACTTACTTAAGGTTCAGTACGGAGTGAAAGGCGTAATCATGACTGTAAGGAAAACGAAATGAAAATGGGTGGGACGAATAGCTAGTTGAACGGAAGGTTTATGTGCCAAGGGCATTCTTTACGGGATCCGAGAAAATAAGAAAACTGTTATAACACTCTAGTAGTTTGGGAAGACGACGTTTGATGAATTTAACTTATGGAAAAGAACAGCAGGATCTTTTTCTTTTCTTCGATCTTCACTTTCCGAATAGGCCCGTTGCAGACAGCTCGCTTCTTTGCAGCAGAATCGCAAGGGGCTATCAATGGGACGAAGACACACTCAGTCAGGAATATTTGGGAGGTGCTTAATTCTTCTGGCATTTTTCTGATAATGAAGGGAAACCTTGGTCGGAAACGGAAGCTTGGAGGTATTTTCAATCCATTTCTGGGACTGTATTAAGCGAGACAAAACTATGATGACTTAAGTGAGCATTCGCACGTATGTGTGTGTGTGAGTGTGTGAGTGTGTGTGTGTGTGTGTGTGTGTGTGTGTCCTCGGAACGCCTCATTCAGCTTCGGGGTATTTAGACCACATGGTACGAAAGGATTATGAGAGTAGTTTCTGCCAGTTTAAACACAACTACGATCCAGAAAGCGTCCTGGAGTTTGAATGGCGAGCAGCGGCTGGAAAATCTCCGTTCTGGACAACGAGAATGTTTTCATTCCCTCTGGCGCTCAATTACTTGAGCACTCTGCATAATTAGCGAGGAAGCCGGAGCGGTCTGACAAGTGTAGTGGGACGCGAGACAATGACTGCCGAGGCCCCAAGTCCCCACTAAACCACTTCCAGAGCCCATAGTCGTCGCTGGACGGCTTGTGGTCCAGAACAAAAGAGCTGCGGTCCGGACAAAAGCCAAAGCAGGTTGCGCCGGATCTCGCACTAATGGATTACCTGTTCTGAGACACAGGCAGGTTGCCGTGGGCTTTCAAAAGCGATACGCGTCTTCACTTCCCGGGATGCGACTCTGACAAGGAAATCTGGGCAGGGACCAGCCCGCCGTTTATCTCATTGCTGAGTTTCGCTTTGCAGTCATCCGTCGTACTTTTTTTTTTCTTTGCCTTCTCGTTTCGTTTTCTTTCTTGCTTGGAGTGGTACTTGCTTTCCCTTTCATAGCTGCCCTGAGCCATGTGTTTTTTAATCTCTGCTCAATGCAAAAGTTTGCCTTTGTGCGGTGGTATTTGAAGTTTTAATTTCAGAAATGACAGGAAATGTTATGGTGCGAATAATTCTATCTTCTTTTCAGTTTCACGCCGAATGTTTCATTCATTGTCACACTGAAATATAATTATAAGTAGTGAAGACTATAATGAATAAATTAAATCAGAGCAGGAACAGATAAAAATTATTTCTGTTTACATTTCCTGCTATACTTAGGAATTAACAGTGTGTAGCCAAAACCAAGTCTTGCACCAGTAAGCGACCAACCAGTTTGTCAGTAATTACGTCTGAGAGTACCTACCGACAGCTCCGCACGTTGCTTCTGAAACCAGTCCAGAAAAATCACCTGATTAAAGGGTTGGGCCCTCTGAAGAGTACCTCTCTTAGCCTGAGGCCAAAAATCAGAACTTCCGTCCACTGTATGTGGGAATCCCAAGAATCCATGTGGGCTGAGAGTCCAATATACTATTTGTCAAGCCTAGGTTACCCATAGGCCTCACCCATACATCAGAGAAATCCTGATACTCATTCTAGGACACATGTCCTTGTGAGGTGTCTCTACACCAGTTAGACAGATCGCTGCCTGGACTCTTACGTGTTCCTCTACTGTGCACTGAGGCTGCCAGTGAAGGCCTGTTACTTTCATGTTAAGACCCAGGTAGTGCAAAGACAAATTGAGAGGTGAGCGCCATGTAATCTGTCCAGTGGCTTCGTCGTGGCTCCAATGGACCTTGGACAGTGGCGTATCCAACATCGTCTGTGACTCAACATCTCAAACAACTATCCTATTATGCCACTCAATAAAATTCATTACACAGGTTGCTCACATTACAAACTAACAATCATCAGTTGCTTTAATAGGGCAGAAATATTTGAGAAACCCAGTTGTGAAGGCAACTAGTTCTATTTATTAGAGAAAAATTTTAAAGCAAGTTTTTTTTTGCTGTTCTGTGTATTAGTTGAAATGTTGTTACCAACGCCATGAAGATTCTCTTAAAAACTGCCTAGGATCTAGGTATAATGGATTTCAAAAACAGCTTTTAGTTTCGAAAGTGGTAAGATTCGTATTTTCTTCGAAAGTCGACAACTCCATTTAATTTTCAGCCATCTAAAACTAGCGATATGTTGTAACACCACAATAGGTGTTGTTACATGACTAAATGAGTGCCAAAACAAATCTCCATACTACCTGACATACAAAATTGTAAAATTAAATCAATCTTGATGCAACTAATTAATCTCTGCTCCAACAATTGCATCCCTGTAAAAACAATATGGGTCGATACATTTCTTTTCAGTCTTATGTGCACGTCCTGTGTCCTGATTTCCATTTCTCACCCTTCCTGAAAGTGTGTGGTCAAGTGTGAATGAATTGAATGAAGTTGCAGACGAACCAGAGAAGTGATGGGTTTCTCAATCTTCTACCAACCTAAACGGTGTCGGTGGAAAGCAGAGAGCAGGAATAAGAGAGCTTGGCCAAAGATAAGCAAAGCTAAAACGTTTACGTAGCAGTGGTTGGTCATGGGGCCTCCCCCACCACCTCGGGAGGTTCGGACAAAGCTCCGCGCGACGGTTACAGAGAGTTGTTCGGAAGACAGGTAAGCGACCAGACGTTCCTTCAGAACGTCTGTGTCGAACGAAGGACAAAGAGGTATTTGAATGTGTTAATAGTTTCTAATCTCATCAATTTCTTTTCCTAGTTGTTTTTGTATTACCATTTAGGTTCTGGTTACAATTTTTGGTTCAGTTAATCAGTGGGATTATAAGATGATTTCTGTTACGCGCGACCACGCGGTCTATAGACTCAAATCGTAGCCCAAGCCTTAACAATTTCAGCTTGCGGTATTATTTTATTTGTGGTGGACTTTTAAATTATCAATAAAATTGTATCGAGCTTACATTTGGCAAAGAATGAGACGATTTAATTCGAAGCGCTTCACGCAAGGCTATCCAGCCACCCAAAATCCTGCTCGATGCCAACCACAAGGTACATACAATACTTCTTACAAAAATGCTATCAACATTTTGTTTTGCATGTGTATTTAGTGCGCGTGAGTGTGTATGTTTCGAAACTGAGCAGTGACCATGTGCTCCCCAGATATCCCCACCCCACAGGACTCGCCTGTCTAAGGTGAACGTGAGGCCATAGGCTCCTTCATAAAAATGTATCAACAATGTTTTGTCTGTCTATTAAATACAAAAGACTACTGTTAACGTGCGAAAACTTAGCCAAAATAAACATGTCATCATTTGACTGTTAACATGCGAAAACTTAGCCCAAATATACATTTCATAATTTGAAGCTATTTCCGTGTTCGTTTAATTTATTGTTTCCTATACGGCAAAAAATAGTGTCACTTTTGTTTCATTGATAATCATGCTACTAAAATAAGTAGTTCTTGGGACAAGTGTAGCTAACGGGACGTAGTGTTCTCTGACTGCCCCATAGTAAATCATTGCATTATCCGTTGCGACCTTTTCAAACTCAATCTGTTAAGGGATTGTTTCATAAATTTTAGATCGGCCTAAACCTATATTCAAACAACGGGCAAAGTTAATCAGAGAACCTACCGTCGAGTTACAATGTTTCATAGATGTGTTGTTACTGGAAATCAGTGGTACGACGGTGTGTACATTCAATCGCAGTCTGCAGTCTTGCCAGATTTCCTCCCTTCCCGTACGATGTCACTGATGAGTCAGCAGTTTTGCCAAATATCTCCCCCAGTGCTATGGTATCATAGGCTAATTTCCCCAACTATAAAGCGGCAGGAAATTAAAAAAAATCTGGAAATTTAAAATAGCCCAATTTTGCTATAGGACTTATGACACGCCTCTGACTTAACAAGATGCACCAAGAGTCCAAGCGTTCCACTGACGGGAAATTTAAAAAGTCCAAGAATGGTAATTGTCCTTGTGGTGTCACCGCCAGCCACCACACTTGCTAGGTGGTAGCTTTAAATCGGCCGCGGTCCATTAGTACATGTCGGACCCGCGTGTCGCCACTCTCAGGGATCGCAGACCGAGGGCCACCACAAGGCAGGTCTCGTGATACGGACTAGCACTCGCCCCAGTTGTACGGACGACTTTGCTAGCGACTACACGGACGAAGCATTGCCCATTAGCCGAGCCAATAGTTAGAATAGCCTTCAGCTAAGTCAATGGCTACGACCTAGCAAGGCGCCATTAGTAACATTGCATGTATCTAAAGAGTCTCACTTGTATCGCCACAATCTCCAGTTGTACCAAAAGGATGGATTAAAGTTAAGTATTCCAAAAGCTACGTACTTTTCTTTATACCATTCATAACGTATCCTGTTTCAGACCTCACGCACCCTGCTTTGGCTTAGCGCGTACCTTTCGGCTTTCTCTCATTGTGTCTAGGCTGTCTTGTCTAGACACAACAGTCCTATTGGTGGGAAATCCAAAAAATCCTAGATGGAGATCCAAGATGGCGACATGGGAGCAGCTTGTGTAGCAGGCAATGCAAGATGATGGAACTGAGGATTAAAAAAACCAGCGTGGTTATCAGATTATCTGAGTTTCTCCAAAGCCCATAACATGAGAATCGGACCTGAGGATACATGCACAGATTGCATGGTTGGCAGGTCACTTGGACTAACAACCCAATTTAAAATAGCGGAAATTATCGAAAACACCACTTGATTTCCCAAAACCAAACTGTTCTAATTTAAAAAAAAACGGTGTGCTGTTTTAACATTTACGGTAGGGTGGAAGAGGAACAACTGCATCATTATTCAAAGAAATGCAGCGCCAGTGGGACCTCTTCGTCCACGTCTTCATGCTGCCGCCGATGGAGCCGCGAGTGCCGGAGAGGTTCTGCATCGCCGGCTGCCGCCTACTGGACCGGACGACCTCGCCTCACTGACTCAGCCTGCCAACCGCTGCCTCCACGCTGCAGCAATCGTAGCACAATTGAGCACTGCCGTATTCCCCTACTCCAGCCATGTGACGTCACAGTTACGACTGCCACACCAACTGCTGGTTAACTCTCTCTGACTCACAACCCTGTGCAACGACGTTGCTGCCTAGGGTGTTGGGTCTAACCAGCTCCACAAAGCGCCACACAGCATCAGTACTCATACCCGCTAGCCAGCGGGCAAGAGGCCACAAGATTTCAATCTGTGACAGGTCTCACAACCACGATATTTGTGGCTTTTTCCTACTCCGTTACAGCCAACACAAGCGTTATTTTCCTCCCGTACAGAATGAAACTTGCAGTACATTCCAAACTAGAGTCACTATTCATAGCTCAAACATGCAAACGCTCTGAGATGTCTGCAAAGATTCACTTGCCAGGAATACGACGCAGTACTACATCTACATCTACATCTACATCTACATCTACATGCATACTCAGCAATCCACCATACAGTGCGTGGCGGAGGGTACCTCGTACCACAACTAGCATCTTCTCTCCCTGTTCCACTCCCAAACAGAACGAGGGAAAAATGACTGCCTATATGCCTCTGTACGAGCCCTAATCTCTCTTATCTTATCTTTGTGGTCTTTCTGCGAAATATAAGTTGGCGGCAGTAAAATTGTACAGCAGTCAGCCTCAAATGCTGGTTCTCTAAATTTTCCCAGCAGCGATTCACGAAAAGAACGCCTCCTTTCCTCCAGAGACTCCCACCCGAGTTCCTGAGGGATTTCCGTAACACTCGCGTGATGATCAAACCTACCAGTAACAAATCTAGCAGCCCGCCACTGAATTGCTTCTATGTGGTCCCTCAATCCAACCTGATAGGGATCCCAAACGCTCGAACAGTACTCAAGAATAGGTCGTATTAGTGTTTTATAAGCGGTCTCCTTTACAGATGAACCACATCTTCCCAAAATTCTACCAATGAACCGAAGACGACTATCCGCCTTCCCCACAACTGCCATTACATGCTTGTCCCATTTCATATCGCTCTGCAATGTTACGCTCAAATATTTAATCGACGTGACTGTGTCAAGCGCTACACTACTAACGGAGTATTCAAGCATTACAGGATTCTTTTTCCTATTTATCTGCATTAATTTACATTTATCTATATCTAGAGTTAGCTACCATTCTTTACACCAATCACAAATCCTGTACAAGTCATCTTGTATCCTCCTACAGTCACTCAACGACGACACCTTGCCGTACACCAGAGCATCATCAGCAAACAGCCGCACACTGCTATCCACCCTATCCAAAAGATCATTTATGTAGATAGAAAACAACAGCGGACCTACCACACTTCTCTGGAGGACTCCAGATGATACCCTCACCTCTGATGAACACTCACCATCGATGACAACGTACTGGATTCTATTACTGAAGAAGTCTTCGAGCCACTCACATATTTTGGAACCAATCCCATATGCTCGTACCTTAGTTAGGAGTGTGCAGTGGGGCACCGAGTCAAACGTTTTCCAGAGGTCAAGGAATATGGCATCCGTCTGATACCATTCATCCATGGTTCGCAAGATAATATGTGAAAAAAGAGCGAGTTGCGTTTCGCAGGAGCGATGCTTTCTAAAGCCGTGCTGATGCATGGACAGCAACTTCTCTGTCACAAGGAAATTCATTATATTCGAACTGAGAATATGTTCGAGAATCCTGCAACAAACCGATGTTAAGGATATTGGTCTGTAATTTTGAGGATCCTTCCCTCTACCCGTCTTATATACAGGCGTCACCTGCTCTCTTAAACCACTAAGCAGACACACACACACACACACACACACACACACACACACACACAGGGATTATGATAGCAAAGTGAAAGAATCGTCGATTCAGACAACCAAACCGGTCGATCAGATGGCAGAAATGTTTTAGGTAGTTGATATTTTGACTCAAATAATGAGTTCTGTCACAGGCGAAATCTCGTCGGCGCAGCTTGCGATCTCAAAAGTTGTCAGATCAAGAAAGTAATACTTCAGTTGAGTTGCAAAGAGTTTTAGTGTGACACCTATAGACACCAACTGGTTCAAGATCTCTCTAAATGGACCTCTGGGAAGGACAAGCAGATTGGTGAAATGACTGACACAAAATTTAATGAGGAAGGGGGAAGAAAATGCTAACAAACATGTTGAATTAAATAAAGTAAGAACTCAAAGAAAATATAAAAAGATTAATTGACTAGAGCCTTGTCGAAAATTCATTCTCTACAGATGGAACTTAATGATTTAAGAAAAATTGTAAGTGCAGATTTTGCAAATGGCGAATTCCATTTCAAAAGACGTAAAATCAGTCAGAAAGGAAATTACTAACTTGTGAAAAAATGTGTGGGATATGGAGTCACTTGCAAATATATTAATGCATTATTTTAGTCTGCCCCGAGTTACAATAGAACAAACCAGTAGTGTTATGAGCCAGTGACTTTGGGTCACATCGGGCAAATGTATGGCGTTAGGGGCCAAAGCAGTGCTAACGTCAGCAAAAAATGGCTCAAATGGCTCTGAGTAATATGGAACTTAACTTCTGAGGTCATCAGAACTTAGAACTACTTAAACCTAACTAACCTAAGAACATCACACACATCCATGCCCGAGGCAGGATTCAACCGTGCGACCGTAGCTCCTAGAACCGCTCGGCCAACCCGCCCGGCTTAACGTCAGCACTTTTTGAAAACATCCTAATATGGCGTAGGCAATTTCAGTTATCTTTACCTGATGAACGAAGAGTACACCAAATTGTATTTAAACGTAAGAGCGTTTTGAGGTGTACTAGCACACTCACGGACGGACATACAAAGAAACATGTTTGTTAGTGGGTACATGCAATGAGGCGCTGCTCTTTGGGCCACTGAGGCTGGAAAATTTTGTAATAATTATGGAGATTCTGGACGGAGTTTTCTTGCAAAACACAGGTCCAGGGGTATTCAGGAGAGACTTTCCTTGAAACCATTTAAATTTCAGGAGGCTGGGAATACTGTCAATTTTCAGAATCTAAGACTGGTCATAAAGAGATAAGATTTCTAGCTCATCTAATATCACCGTAAGGTGTTTACGCTGACCAGTCAAAAATCCGTGCAGTAACTGATTTTCCCGTCCCCAGGACAAGAAAACTATTAAAGGCATTTCTTGGCTTAGCACCGTTCTATCATATTTTTGTACTTAATCAAATATTGAACAGTGAAGCATTGACATATTTACCAAAGAAACTCTGGCAGTGGATTGTCAGACAGCATTTTATAATATAGTACATGTGCTGGTATTCTCCAACATGTTATTTCACCCTGTTATGTCTCTGGCCTTCTGATTATCGATAGGTACCTCGAATATGGGGATTGATGCTTGTCTGTTCCATATTAGAAATATAGAGGGAAAACCTAAAGTTTGTACTATTGGTTTCGTAACTCCATTTAGTCCAGCTGCAAGTGGTCCTATTTCACTACCGAGTTGGAAGCACTTGCGGTAGTGTGCCCATTTAAGAAGTTTAGTACTCCTTAGCTGGAAGTCACACAAAGGTTCTTTGTGGTCATTAAGTGCTTAGCTTTTTCATGAGTCGGAAATTACTACATGCCAAGCTGGCTGGGTGGTCCCTTCAGTGGCGGATACAGATAAACCTCAAAGAGGGGGCGCCAAAGATATCTTGAGCTACCTTTACTTTTATTGTAATAAAAAATAATCAAGTCACATGTAAAGTTTAAGAAAGTTTTATTTAAACTGATTATTTATTTTATTTATCGTATGGCAACATCAGCAAACACTGAGAAGCAAATAAAGTTTAATTTTACATGTATGTCTAGTTAAGTATTTACATATACTTTAGTTTTACTTTTTGGGGTTAATTTTATACACATTTTTAGATTGTGAAAATTACTAACTTAATATTGCTGACTACTCTGACTGATATAACTGTAAGTTAAAAAAGGCAGATACATTTAATCATAGTTCAATATCTAATGACTGAAGCCAGCAGAGGGAGTAGCATTAATAAAGTCACTATGTGGTCCAAGATACTTCCTCTGAGGACAGTCTCTAACAATATGTTGAACAGTTTGTCCTTGGGCCCCACAATCACAGGCTGGAGAACCTCGGAGTCCCCACTTGGGCATCACATCGTTGCATCTGGCGTGTCCAATTCTTATTCTGCTCAGACTTGTCCACTCACTTCTCTGCATATGAATTCCTGGTAGGCTGGCAGTTGGGTCTTGGATACCTTGATGTGTTATTGTTTCAGCATTCCACCTCTTGTCTCTTGTGCCACTATTCTTTAATGTCGAACTTCTTATCGTTCCTTCCATTACGCCACAGTGGATTGCGAGATTTTAAGCGGACTGGGGAAGGGTTGTTTAAGGCTGTATGAATTGGGAGGTCTTGTGGGTAGTCGGGGTGGTGTAGTATCCTCCAATCTCGATCAATTGCTTCTTGGCGTCGTAATTCAGGTGGTGGGATGTTGCTGATGGTGTGTAGCCAGGGGATCGGGGTGGATTTTAATGCGACCGTAATAATCCTTATTGATTCGTTCAGGTGTACGTCGAGCTTCCTCGAGTGGCCACTATGTTGCCACACTGAATCACAGTATTTGACAACTGGGTACACCAGCGTTAGTACTGTGGTACATAGAGTCGATGCGCCGGCACTCCATGTTGTACTAACTGGCTTCTTTTCGCTGTTGTTTCGGGTCTTTAGTTTTTGACCTGTTTTTTCCAGGTGTTTTTATACGTCAGAGACTGATCCAGTGTAACACCAAGGTATTTAGGCTGGAAATTATGTCTAACCTTTTGTTGACAGGAGCTCACATTCAACTGCTAGTTTGCAATTGTGTTGTTTAGATGGAATGCGTAGACTTCCGTCTTTGCTGCATTTGGATGGAGTCCCCATGTTTTGTAGTATGTGTCGAGAGTTTCTAAGCCTCTAGATAACATAGCTGCTCCTTCCTCAAGTGTTCTGGTTTGTACGGCTATGGCCAGATCATCGGCATAGAAAAACTTGGCGCTAGCAGTGTTTGGCGTGTCACTGGTGTGCAGATTGATTAGGGGTGATTATACACATATACAAGACAATACCATCTTATGATATAAGAAGTTACAATTGTGGTTCTCTTCCTTAAATGATCAATTCTATGCAGCTATTCTTCCCGTCAAATTGGTTAATTACATCATCAGTAGGACAATCAATATCAGGGTGAGTGTACAACAGAGCTAAGCCATTAAGTCGATCCTCCTTCACTGTCGACCTCAGCCGTCTCTTTGTACGCCGCACTCTTGAAAAACATCTTTCTACTGTAGCAATAGATGCAGGTAGACAAGCGAATGGCCGGCCGCTGTGGCCGAGCGGTTCTAGGCGCTTCAGTCCGAAACCGCGCTGCTGCCACGGTCGCAGGTTCGAATCCTACCTCGGGCATGGATGTGTGTGATGTCCTTAGGTTAGTTAGGTTTAAGTAGTTCTACGTTTAGGGGACTAATAACCTCAGATGTTAAGTCCCGTAGTGCTTAGAGCCATTTGAACAAGTAAATATTTTGTATAGCGTGTGCAAAGTTGGATAGTCAGATCTAGGACAAACAGACAACACCTGCATACCAGAATCACTATCATTAAGGGCGTTTATGCTCATTTCCTTGTATTGAAGTATCTCTCCCATTAGTCTCTTTTTAATCAAAAACGGTAGAATATTCGCTACTTTTCTCGAACAAATGTCAGACAGAATAACGTATAGTGATCACAAAAATGGCCGCGACTTTTCTCGTAGGTATGTGCTAGCTATCTATGTGCCAGACAGAAACGTATAAAATATGATGACGCGGACGCGCGTGATACATAAGAAAGTACAACTACTTGATAACTCTGTTCAGTCGAGTTGACTGACGAAAGATACGAACGAATAGCGTGCTGGATGACTGGGGGGGGATGGCTTGGGTGGCAATGCGGACGGCCCCACGCTGGGTCCCTTGCCCTACAAGAATACAGCTTTGAATTTTACATTTAACGGGTGAGAACAATGCATGTGCATTCTCTTCTGTCAAAGCGGCTGGAAAAACTATTTTAGGGATACACCGTGTGAATTTAAAGTAATTTTAATAAAAGATATAGTTAATAAGCAACATTTCTTGGGTGTATGCTATAACATTGCTAGATTACAAAACGCTGATCCTGTGTGGGCGCTCTTGAAACGACAATTACAAGAAAAGCCAACTGAACAGCTTTACAGACACAATATGGTACATAAAGATGTATTTCATTGGTAAAGTCCTCAGGATGAATGAGTGTGTGTGTGTGTGTGTGTGTGTGTGCATTTCCATTGCTAGTGTGTGGCATTTGGACGTAGTAAAGCATGCGACGAAGATTGGCACCTACCGTTACTTTGCGAATATGCATTGCAAAAAGCAGCGACTATTAAGACTTGTATTATATGCCAGAAGGCTTAGCTGTTAAACAAAAGCTGTGAAGGAGAATTGCATTCGATTCTTCCTAACAAGCCTTTACAGACAGTTGTGATCGTCATAAGTGGACCTCCCACACATGGCCATGCAGGTGTAAGGGGACTAGTTGCTCAGTAAGTCATATTCTCAAAATATGTTAAGTTGTGTGCCATTAAGAGTACGACAAATCATCGAATAATTAGGACACTGTAGGACTATACAGTACAGTAGGTGCTGGGAGATGAAGAAACTTGCACAGGATAGAGTAGCATGGACAGCTGCATCAAACCAGTCTCTGGACTGAAGTCCACAACAACAACAACAACAGGACCATGTCCCGAAATTGAAAAATTTTAGCTATGTAATCAAAAATGTTTGTTCAGTTTGAGTAAACCAAGAGAAGAACGTAATTGGTGACATCACTTATGGCAGGCTGCTTCAGTTTCCATGCACAGTGACATGACTCACTACTTTCAAGACTAAACAACGCCGAAACTCTGCAACATATCGAATGTTTTTAAAATATTTATTTCTCAGCACAACCTCTCTTGCAACAGCTTTACAAGATTTTCAGATAGTTTCTGACCACCCTGAATATTTCTGGACATCGGTACTTTTCTATGCTCTGCAATAGAGAATATGAATTCAGAAATCCAGTATGTGAAATTATGTGGACAGTGAACGTAAACTTTAACACTGACTGGTGGAATGTAGATACAATTAGTAGACTATATTTTTGTTTTGACCTAATATGTAGGGCCAGTGACTGAAATTACCTCACATATAAAGATGTACTATACCAGTGTAGCTTAAGAAAGTACATTTTGTGGTCGCTCTCTTAATTTTAGCTGTTGTCAACATTCTTCATGAAATACGGAACAGCTGTAGAACTACTAAGTTACAGGCATGTCTATGTAAATTTATGTGTGTATCCATTGCAGCTTAAGCATAATTTTGTGCGCAAGCTCAGAAGTCATTTTCTAACTTTTTCCCAGCCACTGGTAGGAGTTCAGCATGTAAGTTCTTTCTTATGTTCATGTTCTTAAGAAATTAATAAGAAACTAAGTAATGCTCACCAAATACTGACCTATCAGAAATATATGTGTAACAAGGTAATAGCTGAATTTAGAATTCTGTCATTATGCACCTAATATTGTTTTTAGGTAAGAGTCTGCTTATGTTTCATATCTATGACACTGGTCTCTTAATTGATTTGGGATTTATGATGAGATGGCATATTTTCTGAGCCTTGGTGTATGTTTGCACATGACACATAGGGAATAAATACTGGAATGTTTGTTTACATTGCGAATGCAAGACCTAAGAAGCATGTTTCTTTTATAAAATGGCCAGACAAATGTGTGAAGGAGGTATTAATTCCACGAAGTGGAAATGCTGATTACTAATATAGTTTAATAATTAATTAGTGGTGTAAGAACGTTTCACATTACAGTTAGTTTCTTCTGCAGCGTTATTTTCACAGCTGACTCAAGGGCTGCGGTCTCAAATATGATTTCATTGTGATGATATTGTATGAGGTAATCTGTCCTGTATTCATAAACTGATAGTTCACACATACGTAGCAACGCAGCATTGACTATTCAGACCATTTGTGAATCAGAAGTCAGTATATATGGTGTAAAAAAAAGTACAACAACGTGCGGAAGAATGTCACAGGTCGCTTACCTTTTATATGCATCATGGACACTGTGACGAGTGCTGTGGTCCCTATGGGTACAAATCGCCGTTATTAGTGGAACATGCGCAGACACTGATATTTGGTGTTGTATTATGAAAGATAAGCCAGGGAAGGTTAATCCAGTCTCTTGCCACTCAATAACTGCTCACCATATTTAGAAAAATATATGACATGTATTACAGAGTCATTTCTTCCACATTGCTGACTGATTTTCTTTACGACGATACTAATATATTAACTGTCTGCATTGCGAAAACGTTCATTCGAAGACATATCGGACCTGATTGAATTTTGTGTTAATGCATCAGTAATACTCATCATATCTTTGTATACATCCAAGGATTTTCCGCCGCAGGTTCGAGTCCTCCCTCGGGCATGTGTGTGTGTGTGTGTGTGTGTGTGTGTGTGTGTGTGTGTGTGTTGACCTTATTTTAAGTTAGTTTAAGTAGTGTGTAAGTCTATGGATCGATGACCTCAGCAGTTTGGTCCCTTAGGAATTCACAAACACAAACACACACACACACACACACACACACACACACACACACACGCACACACACACACACACATCCAAGTATATCCACTGTCTTATTTCTTGGTATGTTGTGGAAGACTGGTACCAACGAAATATAATATCAAACTTTCAGCGAAGAATAAACCAACTGTTACGTGAAGTGAGTTAAACTAGAGTGACAACATGCAGGTTTACAATTAAAATTATTTGTCCCTGTTGTGAGCATTTAGCTACCCAATACAATGTTGTTTAATAATGGGTGTACATAGAGTCCAGGAGCACTTTCAATTATTTATTGCACAGGAACCAAACATTGTACAGATATCATACATATTTCATTTTGAAGAGAAACACTGAAAGTTTTTTTTTCATGTATACCGCCACAGCGTAGTTTGGTAATTTGCCGATAGTCAGCGCTAGTTGCAAACACGGCGAGTTCGGGTGAGGAGCGACTTTTTTGTATGTTGAAGTTCGACATTCAAGTGTGCTACAGCTGTTCAGCTGATGTTTAGAACCAAGTACGGTAAGAAGCCACCAACAAGGAAGGCCACTTACCACTGGCACAACAAATTCCTTACGTCGGGTTGCTTGTGCCCGCCAAAAAGAAGCGGACGTCCCAGTGTGAGTCAAGTGAATGTGGAGCGCCTACGAGAAACATTCATAATGAGTCCAAAGAAATCGCCGCGTCGTGCATCCCGTGACCCCGAATTAAGTAATTGAATGTGTTCGCCGACTTTATGAACGCCCTGTATATGGTGTTTTATGAAAGCGAATAAATAGAACCTCTGGTAGCATACGTCTATGACACCAGAGATGCCACACGTTTAATTGTACTCGCTGGAACTAACTGCGTAAAGAAAGAAATTATTAACTTCACGTCTCCTTCAGCTATTAGTATGGAAAGACATGCACTGTTCTTGCAAGCGTACGAGACGCCATTAACCTGTAACCACATTAATAGCGACATTTAAGGGCAGCACCACTCAAAAACTGACTTCTCATTAAATATTCGTGGCAATTACTATTAATAGATGTGTGTTGCAGATGAGCTAGAAAGAATCATACTCTATTTTGCTGTACATTTCTAAACTATTCATACTTCGCATGGCGTAATATTTGTAGTTCTTATCTCCGAGGAAGTAGCGACTTATGTGATCCATTCAAGTTTGAGTTAGTTATGTATTCCGATACTGGGAACTGATAGAAAAGGATAGCAGTATTACAATAGGACAGTAATTCCGTAGTCCGGATGTTGTTAGCCTCTGACCAGTGCCGTGGGAGGATATAGAAAGTTTAAGGGATTCCATTACTTGTTCTTTAATGGCAGACGCAAATATGAAGGAGCTATGATGTGCCTGGTGCACGATACTGCAATTCTCCTTTGTGGTGGTCGGATGTGGTCGACAGCAATCTTGATGACGAATATGTCTTCCCTCACATTCCCACACAGTCCAACACTGGGTCACTGTCACATCCGAATGCCCTGCAGATCTGAATGTTGCAGGATTCCACCAGCTGGCCAAATGGATATTCACAATTAGACCCAGTTCAGAATTAATCAGGTGTTGATAATGCTATCTCACACAAGTACATAACATCTCCGCGTACTTCACAACAATCACTCAACATCTGACGCTGCTGACTGCCCCTTATATACACTACCGGGCCTCCTTACTTAACAATAAACATGAACACCACTAAAGTATTCTGGTGGCAGTTCTATTTGTCACAAAGAATTGCAACTCTAATGGTTTACATACTCGCCGATGGTGCGATTGTCCGCAAAGGTACATTGATATCCAGCCAAGTGACCTGGGTGCTTTGCCTTTTTCTTTCAGGCGTTTATGTCAATGGAAAACATAACTATCGGTATGAATATGATTGAGCGCACGTAAGACCACAGAAAGTGAGCCAAACGACTTGAAATGGCTGTGGTGTTATCGACCAGTTAAAAAATGGTTAACAGTTGTGACTGGTAGCGATTTATTTAATTCAATTCAATTGTATAACAAGGGTTTTTCGCCTTTCTGCTATGGACAACCAATCATCTAGAAGTGATATTCCTCATAAGCACTGTTAGCTTCCACGTTTACGTCGATTTCCTTGTCCTGCTGCCCTACTGTTTTACTGAAATTTACTTTGGGTCCCGACTCTTCATATACTTCCAGTAACTATCTCGTTATGTTCTCTTCATCATATTCATCACTGAATAAGATCAGCTTGTGATCTCCACTCGAATTCTTTGCTGGAAATGGCGTGTGTCACTCTTGACGCGAATTCAGCACTGCCTACTCTATTTCTGCCCAAGAAAGTGAGAGAGTACAATATACATAATTTAATTATTTATTTGTAACGTTCTACGAGTCGGGGCGTGGAATGTCAGAAGATTGAACGTGGTAGGGAAACTAGAAAATCTGAAAAGGGAAATGCAAAGGCTCAATCTAGATATAGTAGGGGTCAGTGAAGTGAAGTGGAAGGAAGACAAGGATTTCTGGTCAGATGAGTATCGGGTACTATCAACAGCAGCAGAAAATGGTATAACGGGTGTAGGATTCGTTATGAATGGGAAGGTAGGGCAGAGAGTGTGTTACTGTGAACAGTTCAGTGACCGGGTTGTTCTAATCAGAATCGACAGCAGACCAACACCGACAACGATAGTTCAGGTATACATGCCGACGTCGCAAGCTGAAGATGAACAGTTAGAGAAAGTGTATGAGGATATTGAAAGGGTAATGCAGTATGTAAAGGGGGACGAAAATCTAATAGTCATGGGCGACTGGAATGCAGTTGTAGGGGAAGGAGTAGAAGAAAAGGTTACAGGAGAATATGGGCTGGAACAAGGAATGAAAGAGGAGAAAGACTAATTGAGTTCTGTAACAAGTTTCAGCTAGTAATAGCGAATACCCTGTTCAAGAATCACAAGAGGAGGAGGTATACTTGGAAAAAGCCGGGAGATACGGGAAGATTTCAATTAGATTACATCATGGTCAGACAGAGATTCCGAAATCAGATACTGGATTATAAGGCGTACCCAGGAGCAGATATAGACTCAGATCACAATATAGTAGTGATGAAGAGTAGGCTGAAGTTCAAGACATTAGTCAGGAAGAATCAATACGCAAAGAAGTGGGATACGGAAGTACTAAGGAATGACGAGATACGTTTGAAGTTCTCTAACGCTATAGATACAGCAACAAGGAATAGCGCAGTAGGCAATACAGTTGAAGAGAAATGGACATATCTAAAAAGGGCCATCACAGAAGTTGGGAAGGAAAACATAGGTACAAAGAAGATAGCTGCGAAGAAACCATGGGTAACAGAAGAAATACTTCAGTTGATTGATGAAAGGAGGAAGTACAAACATGTTCCGGGAGAATCAGGAATACAGAAATACAAGTCGCCGAGGAAAGAAGTAAATAGGAAGTGCAGGGAAGCTAAGACGAAATGGCTACAGGAAAAATGTGAAGACATCGAAAAAGATATGATAGTCGGAAGGACAGACTCAGCATACAGGAAAGTCAAAACAACCTTTGGTGACATTAAAAGCAACGGTGGTAACATTAAGAGTGCAACGGGAATTCCACTGCTAAATGCAGAGGAGAGAGCAGATAGGTGGAAAGAATACATTGAAAGCCTCTATGAGGGTGAAGATTTGTCTGATGTGATAGAAGAAGAAACAGGAGTCGATTTAGAAGAGATAGGGGATCCAGTATTAGAATCGGAATTTAAAAGAGCTTTGGAGGATTTACGGTCAAATAAGGCAGAAGGGATAGATAACATTCCATCAGAATTTCTAAAATCATTAGGGGAAGTGGGAACAAAACGACTATTCACGTTGGTGTGTAGAATATATGAGTCCGGCGATGTATCATCTGACTTTCGGAAAAGCATCATCCACACAATTCCGAAGACGGCAAGAGCTGACAAGTGCGAGAATTATCGCACAATCAGATTAACAGCTCATGCATCGAAGCTGCTTAAAAGAATAATATACAGAAGAATGGAAAAAAAAAATTGAGAATGCGCTAGGTGACGATCAGTTTGGCTTTAGGAAAAGTAAAGGGACGAGAGAGGCAATTCTGACGTTACGGCTAGTAATGGGAGCAAGGCTAAAGAAAAATCAAGACACTTTCATAGGATTTGTCGACCTGGAAAAAGCGTTCGACAATATAAAATGGTGCAAGCTGTTCGAGATTCTGAAAAAAGTAGGGGTGAGCTATAGGGAGAGACGGGTCATATACAATATGTACAACAACCAAGAGGGAATAATAAGAGTGGACGATCAAGAACGAAGTGCTCGTATTAAGAAGGGTGTAAGACAAGGCTGTAGCCTTTCGCCCCTACTCTTCAATCTGTACATCGAGGAAGCAATGATGGAAATAAAAGAAAGGTTCAGGAGTGGAATTAAAATACAAGGTGAAAGGATATCAATGATACGATTCGCTGATGACATTGCTATCCTGAGTGAAAGTGAAGAAGAATTAAATGATCTGCTGAACGGAATGAACAGTCTAATGAGTACACAGTATGGTTTGAGAGTGAATCGGAGGAAGACGAAGGTAATGAGAAGTAGTAGAAATGAGAACAGCGAGAAACTTAACATCAGGATTGATGGTCACGATGTCAATGAAGTTAAGGAATTCTGCTACCTAGGCAGTAAAATAACCAATGACGGACGGAGTAAGGAGGACATCAAAAGCAGACTCGCTATGGCAAAAACGGTATTTCTGGCCAAGAGAAGTCTACTAATATCAAATACCGGCCTTAATTTGAGGAAGAAATTTCTGAGGATGTACGTCTGGAGTACAGCATTGTATGGTGGTGAAACATGGACTGTGGGAAAACCGGAACAGAAGAGAATCGGAGCATTTGAGATGTGGTGCTATAGACGAATGTTGAAAATTAGGTGGACTGATAAGGTAAGGAATGAGGAGGTTCTATGCAGAATCGGAGAGGAAAGGAATATGTGGAAAACACTGATAAGGAGAAGGGATAGGATGATAGGACATCTGCTAAGACGTGAGGGAATGACTTCCATGGTACTAGAGGGAGCTGTAGAGGGCAAAAACTGTAGAGGAAGACAGAGATTGGAATACGTCAAGCAAATAATTGAGGACGTAGGTTGCAAGTGCTACTCTGAGATGAAGAGGTTAGCACAGGAAAGGAATTCTGGCGGGCCGCATCAAACCAGTCACTAGACTGATGACAAAAAAAAAAAAAAAAAGTTCTCCTACCTCTCACTTTTTTATTTTTTGTTCTATGTTTAACCTAACATAACACGACGCGTTTCGAGCGTGTTCTGTTCATTTTTAGGCTTTTTTACATGCATGCATAGATACATTCAGAGAAATGTTACTTTATTGTCTTAACCTAAATTAACTTAGAACTTTTTGTCTATTGTTTGTTGCTGTATTGGCTGGTGCGGCGGGAGGGGTGGGAATGGGGGGGAGGGCAGTGGCTGGCCAGATGGCCAGAAATCGATCTCAGTGATGTCTTTTGCTGGTTTTTTCCTTGTGATTGATTATGTATGGTATCACAGCCTCTATAGGATGTAGATAGTTTTGCGAAACTAGCGTGAAAGGCTTTTATACGACAGTTGATCGCTTACTATTTCGTCGCCTTGTAGCTTCACTTGGACCGCTGGTGTAATGGCGGGGCTGTTGAGTAACATTACACTATTGCACATTGTATTTTGTCACTGATTTCCGTCGTAATTCAGTGCACTAATTGTTTCGACGTACATGTAAACATTATGCACGTAACACAAGATGGCGGACTTGTAGCATGTGAGTTAGTATCGATTATCAATGTTTTGCATCGATATTCTTCGTACTGATCTGTCAGTTGGGTTAATCTAGGTTAAGACAATTTATTTTTAAGTAACAATTCTCTGCATGTATGTATAAACGGCTGAATATGAACAGAACATGTTCCAAACGCGTTGTATTATGTTCGATTAACCATAAAAGAAAAAATTAAAGAAGTGACTGGTAGCAGAAATTACAAATAAATAATTGTCCCACACAGTCACGGTTCACAAACGTAGCCATTATAGCCGAAAATAAATACTTAATTTAGCTCTTGACGATTTCATAAAAGTTGAAACTGTGTAATTAATATTTCCAGGTTGATGGAAGTAGCTTTGAAGAAGTCTGCATTAAGGATTATCGTGAAGCTGACTTCAGTAAATTAATAGAAGAGAGTTAGTTTCAACAATCTTCATAATTTTAAGTTGCCCCAGGCGCTACCTATGCATCAAATGCATTAAAGTTGCAACATTGGCGCTAACACTGAGGAACACTATCACATTCGTTTTCCTCCTGCCAAACATACTGCACCTCTCCAAAGTCAACGCAGTTCTTTCGAACCAACTTTGTTATGTAGGTTACTCGTAACTATTGAAATTTTAGTTAAATACTGAGTTGATGTTTTAATGTAACATCACTACTCATTTGTAATACTCTATAAAAATACATTTTAGCGTTCCTGCTTTCAACGGTTCAAGGAACTTGATGTCGGTGGTTGTTGTTGATGCTCGTAAAGAGAAAATTACAGTTTAACGTGCTTATTTGTAATGATTATACTCTATAAAAATACATTTTAGCGTTCCTGCTCTCAACGGTTCAAGGAACTTGATGTCGGTGGTTGTTGTTGATACTAGTAAAGAGACAATTACAGTTTAATGTGCTCTTTTCTGACCATGGTTTTTCAAGTTTTAAATATTTTAGTGTTTAAATAATCCAAACATGTAATTAGTACCGCTATTTGCACGAGTTATAGATGGGTAGATCACATAACTAATGAGGAAGTATTGAATAGGATTGGGGAGAAGAGAAGTTTGTGGCACAACTTGACCAGAAGAAGGGATCGGTTGGTAGGACACGTTCTGAGGCATCAAGGGATCACCAATTTGGTACTGGAGGGCAGCGTGGAGGGTAAAAATCGTAGAAGGAGACCAAGAGATGAATACACTAAGCAGATTCAGAAGGATGTAGGTAGCAGTAGGTACTGGGAGATGAAGAAGCTTGCACAGGATAGAGTAGCATGGAGAGCTGCATCAAACCAGTCTCAGGACTGAAGACCACGACAACAACAACAACAACAACAACAAGTCTGTTTTAGAATTTACATTTGAGACACAGTTTACGTAATTTATTTCTGAACTGCACAGCTTGACAGAATCTAAAATACATTTTGTATACTCCATCCTCTAAGTTTCTCACAAGGGTATAGGTCTTCAAAAATACGTAAATTTTGATGCTGTTTCATCAGATTGTGTGTCAGTTTATATTCAATAATAGGTTTCTTGACCTTTTCATGAGACGTGGTCAGTGACGAAGTGGATCGAGCATTAGTCACAGTTAATAGCTTCTCAGGGTATTATATTTAGATACGCAGAAGGCAGTAAACGTATTTGTCATTAACATTCATCAGAAACTTCTTATCTCCTATAGTGATCCGTCAGAATATGAATAGACCACTGTAGTAAAATTATAAAAGTATGAACATCAAAGATAGTACCCTAATGTATGTTTATTCATTTACGAGTTACATCTGCGAACATTTGTACTTGCAAAAATGTATTGAAGCATCCGATACACAGCGTAACTCAGTACAGTACTGTCTTTAATAAGGCCTAATTTCTTAAAACTTGATAAATAAGCATTTAGAAGAGCGTATAAAGTCGCTCCTTGTTTTTAATTCCATTCCGTCGAGTTTTCTTTGCCATCTTTTCGAGTATCACTATTGTATAACTAAAAAAGAGTCAGCAATAAGTAACAAAGCTTGGTACAGTTCCCTAGACAGTCTCATTGTTGTAGATACGTCACTTCCCAGCTTAACGCTCGTCTTTGCAAGTTAATATACAATGAGGTGCCAAAAGTCATTGGATACGTCCTGATATCTTGTCGGACGTCTTGTTGCTCGGCGTAGCGCAGCAACTTGACGTGGCACGGACTCGACAAGTCGTTGGGACCCTGAAGACGCAGTGAGCCACGTTTCCGCTACAGCCTCCCATAATTGCCAGTTCAGGATTTTATGCTAAATCTTACCTCTCGTTTAGATACAGTAAATGTTCAGTGGGATTCATTGGGATTTCGGGCGATCTGGGTGGCCAAATTATTCGCTCTAATGGTCCAGAACAATATTGTGGCCCGGAGACCTAGTACACTGCCATCCATAAAAATTGCGTCGTTGTGGTGGGACGTGAAGTCCACAAATGGTTGCAGACGCTCCCCACGTACCCGAACATAACCTTTTCCAGTAAATGAACAGTTCAGCTGAATGAGAGAACCCCGTCAATTCTGTGTAACCACAGCCCACACGATTATGGAGCCAAAACCAGCTTGCACAGAGCCTTGTTCACAGCTTGGGTCCATGGCTTCGTGGTGTCTGCCCCGCATTCGATCTTTACTGTCAGCTCTTACCAACTAAAATCTGGAGTCATCCGATCAGGTCAAGTCATGTTTTTCCAGTCGTCCAGCTGAACCGATCGTTGACTAGAAATGATTATGCTCAGCTGCATGAAGACCATTCGCAGTCATTCATGGATTTCAGCTTCCCAACAGCAATGGAACCTTTATGGATGACGATGCACCATGTCACCGGGCCACAACTATTTTGGACAATTCGAGCGAATGATTTAGCCACCCAGGTCCACCCTATAAGATGATTAGCCCAGGAGAGGCGCTGCAGGTGATGTGCTGTTAGCAAAGGCACTCGTGTTGGTCCTCTACTGCCGTAGCACATCAGCGGCAAATTTCGGCGCACTGGCCCATCGGATTATCTTTGTCGTACTGATTTCTGCAGATTAGATCAGATTAGAGTAGATTAGTTTTTCGTTCCATAGATTCGTGCTGAGGAGATCTTCGTGGATGTGGAACATGTAAAATTTTTTTTAATTTTTAAAATTTTTTTAAGCTGAAATAACAATACTAATAGTATGAGTATATATAATACATCATTTGTTTCTATTAAAAAATTCGTCAATGGTGTAGAAGGAGTTGGCCACTAGTAAGTCTTTCAGGCTCCTTTTAAACTGACTTTTATTTGTAACTAATTTTTTTATGTTTGCTGGCAATTTGTGGAAGATGAGTGTTCATGAGCAGTGGACCGCTTTTTTAAGTAAAGTAAGTGCTTTTAGGTCCTTCAAGTCCTTCTACATTTCAGTTTTGTTCCTGGTATTGTATGTATGAACTTAGCTGTTTGTTGGAAAAAGAGATACATTATTTAGGACAAATTTCATTAAGGAGTGAATATACTGAGAGGCAGTAGTTAGTATACCCAGTTCTTTGAAGAGGTTTCTACAGGACATCCGTGAATTTACTCCACAAATAATACGTCTCACACACTTTTGGGCTCTGAAAACTTTTGTTTGACTTGATGAGTTACCCCAAAATATTATACCATATGGCATTATGCAATGAAAGTAGGCAAAGTATGCAAGCTTTTTCATTTTTATGTCGCCTATGTCTGCTAAGCCTCGAATTGCAAATACAGATTTGTTAAGGCGTTTCTGCAGTTCTGTGGTGTGCTCCTCCCAACTGAATTTATTATCAAGTTGAAATCCCAGGAATTTAACACTGTCAACCTCTTCTATCTCCTCTTCTTCATACTTTATGCATATTCTGGGTGGAAACCTCTTACAGGGTCTGAATTGCATATAGTGAGTCTTTTCAAAGTTTAATGTCAGTGAGTTGGCTTTAAACCATTTATTAATATCCACGAAAATATCATTAGCAGATCTTTCTAGAACTACACTCGACATACTTTTTATTGCAATACCTGTGCCATCTGCAAACAAAACGAACTCTGCTTCTGGCAGTGTAACTGATGAGAGATCATTACTGTATACAAGAAAAAGCAATGGCCCTAAGATGGATCCTTGTGGAACACCACATGTAATTTCTTCCCATTCTGATGATGACTGATGACTTAATTCACTAGTCCCTTGCACTGACACCCTGACAGTTATTTAACGTGTTGTTGCTTGTCTGTTAGCACAGACAACTCCACGCAGACGCCGCTCTGCGTTTTCAGTGGTGAGACTCAATGCCTGTAATAAGGCATTCTCTGCATACTCTTGATACGGTGGATCTCGGAATATTGAATTCCCTAACGTTTTCCGAAATGGAATGTGCTATACGTCCAACTCCAACTCCCATTACTCGTTCAAGGTCTGCTAATTCTCGTCTTGTGGCGAAAACCACATCAGACCTTTTTACATGAATCACCTGAGTGCAAATGAGAGCTCCGGCAATGCTCTACCCTCTTACACCTTGAGGACGCGGTACCACCGCCATCTGTATGCGTGCGTATCGCTAACCCATGACTTTGTCACCTCAGTCTCAATTCTTTATTGCTGTTGCATTCGGAGTGACTCATAAAAATGTGAACTTTTGAAACGCGTATTGGCAACCATCCGTAGTCTGTAAATAATGTCGAACAGCGTACTTTGGCCATAAGAGCGTTAAAAAAAAAAAAAATTGGATTTTGGAAAGTGTGAAGAAGGAGTTTCGACGTTTTTCCACCTCAGGGCGTGACGGTCAGATAAACGCGATAAAACCTTGGATAAGATATTTTAAAGAGACTAAATCTTCTCTAAAATAAATAAATAAAAATAAAAAGGAAAGAAAAGAAACCGATAGGGCAACCGAGAAGTGCTCGAACTCCACATAATATCGAAGTTGTTGGCATTTCAGTATTCAAGCGTTCAGTTTGAAAGCAAGTAGCTGCTGGGAGCGAGAAACCGTTTCCCGAATTCTCCATTTTGATTTAAAATTTCATCCATACAAGCTGCAGCTCTTGTAACGACTGTAGGGGAACGATCAGAAAATTCTGACTGCAAATTACGACAAACACCAACGAGGAAAATGGATTTATGGACAGACTGTGAATGTCAGAGAAGTCCAATTTTCATGTCACGGGTTAAGCGAATAAGCAGAACTACAATTACTGGAGTGACAGCAACCGTAATCAAGTTCATGAATGGCCCTTAAACGTGAGAAAGTTGACACTATGGTGTGCAGTTTCGTGACACAGGGCAATGGCAGCATACTTTTTGAAAATGAAATGCGGATCACAGTGACTGTCACATCGGATCGGTATGTTGAAATGTTGCAGTCTTCTGTTGTACCTGTATGTCTGTACATAAAAGGCGATGTCCCGACTAAATGACCCATTCACTGACTTATCAACGCCCAGCTCAAAACCTGAAAGTAGGAGAGGGAAATGATTTTATAATGTAGGCGTCCTTTAAGAAGGGATTTTTTGAAATTCCGCTCCTAACGCGGTGAAATAGGGGATAAAAGGCTTTTTAGAAAACCGCTCGCTTTTTGAAACTAGAACTACGAAAATTGGTATTTAGTTTCCGAGTCAGAGTTTAAAAAAAAGTACGTGATTCAGCAGTTTTGGAAATTCAACCACTATGGGGGTAAAATAGAGGGTGAAAGTTTTTTTTGATAATACATTATTAAAGAACTACAGAAGCACTTTAGAGCTATGTCCATGACAACTGATATTTGACTTCTTGGATGGAAATTAAAAAAAAATACGTATTTCAATGATTTTGGGGATTCAACCCCTTAAAGGAGTAAATAGGGAAGGAAAAATTTAATGAAATTATTCCATTATGAAAGCATTTTCAAAGCTACAACTACTAAATTTATATTTGGCTTCTCTGTTAGATAAAACAAAAAAAAGTATTTCGCTGCTTTTGAATACTCAACCCCTACGGGCTGTGAAACAACGAATGAAAATTTTTAAGAAAATAGTTCGTAATTTTTTGTTAATTTAAAGGTACATCTATGAAAATTGGTACTTCACTTCTCGGTTTGATATAAACAAGTGCGTGTTATGGGATGAAAGTTTGTATGGAAATACCACCACAAGAACGCGAAAGGCTTTTTTACCAAAAACCTTGGACTTTTGATTTGCTTTTTGGCCAGAAATACATGCGGAAAAGACTAAGATCTATGGCCTTAATTGGCGTGAAAAGCTTAAAAGGTATTCTAATTTTTTAACGAAGTAAAAATTCGGTTAACGAAAATCAAGAAATCTGTGGAGATCTTACAGTCTACACGAGCGAAGCAGCGGTCGTTATGGTAGTTGAACAATATTCCACAACTTCCCAGACCTGATTTCAACAGGGCGAGGCGAAATCGCACATAACAAGGTACTCAGTGGCAGCTGTGCGAGAACTGTTCGGGAAACGTGTCATCACAAGATTCGGTGACATTCCCTGCCTTGCCCCCCCGCCCCCCCCCCCACCACCCTCCACGAACAGTACCGTATTTGTCCGTTTCTGATATTTTCTTGTCGGGTCTACACGGCTCGGCTAATAACATGGGATGAATTGAAACAAAGAATTCAAAACGAAATTCGTGGTATCCCACATCCCAAGCGAGATGTTGCAGCACTCAAAGCAGAAGAATGCAGACATACAGGAGGACTCCGTGTACAGGACGTAATTTTCAAACAACAATTTGGATTACTGTCTCTTAAAAGGCAAGTTGTACTGGTTCAACAGCTCACAACAAAAAAAAGTTTTATTGGATATTTTTTCTATTTTTGTTGATTGTTACAAAAGCTCTTGTTTTCTTTGTCAGGCACTATTTTCAAATCAGTTCACGTTTTAATAACATCCTGTACAAATTTACGGTGTCTCGAGATTAACAAAAATTCATTGTGTTTCACTACACTGCACTTTATTCTTTCACATCATACGTAATTGATTCATCAGTTCGTACAGTATAACAGGTGTTTACATACAAGTGTTAAAACTACTGGATTATAAAACCGACGCAAAGTTCAGTAGTCCAAAAATGGTTCAAATGGCTCTGAGCACTATGAGAGTTAACTTCTCAGGTCATCAGTCCCCTAGAACTCAGAACTACTTAAACCTAACATGACATCAGACACATCCATGCCCGGGGCAGGTTTCGAACCTGCGACCGTAGTGGTCGCGCGCTTCCAGACTGTAGCGCCTACAACCGCTCGGTCATTCCAGCTGGCTTCAATAGTCCGCTGTAGCTATATTTATTTCAGTCGATTAGAGACTCTCACACCCGGTTTCGTAACTCTGAAGTCGCATGTTCTGGTGTATATCTGTAGAGAAAATATTAAAAATTAATGTATTTATAATGGGGAAATGAACTTACCTGAGATATCTTAAAGTACTGAATGGACGGACTTAAACAAGGCAGAAAATATTCTTCTTATTGGTAGAAAACTAGATGCGGATCACATACGTCCCACAAAGAAGCCGGCCGGAGTGGCCGAGCGGTTCTAGGCACTACAGTCTGGAACCGCGCGACCGCTACCGTCGCAGGTTCGAATCCTGCCTCAGGCATGGCTATGTGTGATGTCCTTAGGCTAGTTAGGTTTAAGTAGTTCTAAGTTCTAGGCGACTGATGACCTCAGAAGTTAAGTCCCATAGCGCTCAGAGCCATTTGAACCCACAAAGAATGGGCCTATATTTACGTAATAAATAAGACTTCTAATTTCATACCAAAAGATGGTTAGTTGCAATCCTATGTCATATAGTATAGGCAGTTCTTATAGAATGCCGAGAAGTTACAGTTGGAGTGACTAGGCAAAGTTCTCAGCCTCCTTCAGCTGATAAAAAGCATCATCAGTGATGAATGTCTTTCTGTCATCTGTGGGTATGTTATAAATGATCAATCAACCACCGTGAAAGTGAAACAGCACTGTTCCACGAGAATATATACTTCCTTTTCTGTCCCGTCTTTTATGAACCTTCCACACAGTGTATGACAGTAATAGTAATGATAATAAAAATGTGTCCCACGGCTGGCATCTGGCTACTAAAGCGCCCGCCGCGTCCATGCTGCCCCCTTTTTATTCCCGCGAGTACGCCTTTCCGCCCGGCACTTTTTCGGCCTCCCGCCCGCTCCAGACTACAGCGCATGCGCGCCGTGCGTCCGCGCCTGAATGAGCCGGCGCAGACGTGCCGCCGGCCGGGGAACGCAAAAAGCGTGGGCGCGCGACGGCCGCGTCACGCCGCGGCTAGGCGCAGATGTTGTGGCCGGTGAAAGCCGACCCGCCGGCAGCTGCGGCGGGCCTCCCAAAACAAAGCCAGCCTCCGCCGCGCACCGCAGCGCGGCGCAGCACCTGCACGCCAGCCGCGCCGTCCTGCGATGGTGCGCATCACTTCTGACGCCGAAACAGCCTACGTGACGCAGAAAGATACCAAGTTGCGGACTAATTTCCCGCAGTCGCCCGGACCATTCAGTCTGCTCGTGGGGAAAGATGGCCTTACGTACATCCGAGTATCCGTAACACGCTCCGTTCTCATATAGAACGATCTTGTTGAGTTAGCTTAAGTAACTGAAAAGCGTAGCATGTTTTGACTTGCTCCCAGTCTCCAGTACTTGGGGCAGTTTCCCCCCTCCGACATGAACACTCCCATCACAGCACAAGGCATGAAACTTATCCTCCGGTCCAAACGAAACACGGCACCTGGTCACGACTGTGTCACCTACCGCCACCTTCGAGAAAGCCCCTATTCCTTCCTGACTGTCCTCGCCCATCTCTATAACGTCATCCTCTCTATTGGCTTCTACCCTGACCTGTGGAAGACCTTCCGCATCCTCAAACCCAACAAGCCCCTTTCTGCCGCCTCTTCCTATCGTCCCACCTGCCTCACCTCTGTCTTCATTAAGGTCTTCGAATCCATCCTCTCCCACCGTATCCATCAGCACCTTACTCAACACCACCTCCTCCCCCTTACCCAGTGTGGCTTCTGACCCTCCTTCTCCGCTGAAGACCAACTCCTTAACCTCGTTTACCTTCTGTCCCTCCAGCTCAACTCCCGTCGCTCTGCCATTTTTGTTTCCCTTGACCTCCAAAATGCCTATGACCGTGTATGGCACCCCGGTCTCCTCTTTAAGCTCCAAACCTACACCCTGCCTATCAATTTTGTCCGTCTGGTCGCCTCCTTCCTCTCGCACCATCCTTCCTATGTCACCATCCACAACACCAACTCCCGTATCTTTTATCCCACTGCTGGAGTCCCCCAGGGCTCTGTCCTCTCCCCTCTCCTTTATCTCTTGTATACAGCTGATATGCCCAAGCCACCCCCAAGTGTCCACCTTCTCCAGTATCCTGATGACACTGCCTTCCTGGGTCTCTATCCTATGCTTCAACGGTCCCAACGTACCCTCCAAACCCACCTTAACCAGTTCACCACTTGGTGCAACCAGTGGTTCCTCTCTCTTAACCCCTCCAAATCCCAGGCAATCATCATAGGCCGCACCACGCGCTCCTTTTGTCTCCATGATTTCTACCTCACCCCTTATGGTGATCCCATCCAGCTCACCCCCTCACTGAGATACCTTGGCCTCACCCTCGACCGACACTTCACCTGGACCCCTCACCTCCAGACCATCCAGCAGAAAGCCCATTCCTACCTCCGCCTTCTGAAACTCCTGTCTGGCCGAACATGGGGATTGCATCCTTCTACCATCCTCCACACCTACAAATCCCTCATCCGTCCTATCCTCTGTTATGTCAGCATTGCCTGGATCTCTGTACCCACCCGCTTTTACAAGGCCCTCCAAATCCTTGAACTCCATGCGCTCCGCCTTGCCTTCTGTATCCGCCTTCCTTACCCCACACGGCTCCTGTATGAACTCATCACCTCCCCCCACCTCCTCCTGTTCCTCCAACAACTCCGCATCCTTTACATTGTCCGCAGGCTTCATCCCCCCCCCCCCCACCCTCTGGTTTCCTCCTTCCTCTCCACCCCCTGCCCGTTGCCGCGCCTCTATTGCTGTATCCCTTCCTCTCTCCACCTCCACACCCTCCATCTCCTTCATCAGGGCAATTTCCAGCGCCTCCCCCCACGGATGATGAACTTTGCCATGACATCTACCCTTCCTTCCAACTATAACCTGGTCTTGTTCCACCCCTCCCCAGGGCCCCATTTTTCCTGTCTCCTCCTTCTCCCAGAGCGGATTTTCCTCCTTCCCCGCCCCCCTCCCCCAAGACCCTACACCCAATCATTGCCTCTTTCCTTCCCACAACCCTCCCTACTTGGCCCCCTTCAGCGCACCCCCCACCCATCTCCCCCTCTCTCTTCTTCTCCATCCCTCCCTCCCTTCTTCCTGTCTCCCTCGCCTCTTTGCTCCTGGCAGATCGTCCGTTTTGATTATCGTCAGTGTGCCACATCAGTGTTGTGTTTAGTGCAGTTCTCCTGTGCCCCGAGAGGTGTGATTTTAATTGTGTGCTGGCCTTGTACTTAGTGTTACTGTCAGTGATTGTTATGTGCTACGCCATCCATGGATATTTTTATGCTCTGGTCATACTGTGCCTTGTGCTCTTTTAATTGTCCCAGCATGTGGTTATTGTGTGCACTACTTCTTTACGGTTTTTATCTCCATTTTACAGTAGCCCCTTTTTTGTCTATTGTCTTTCATGATGTTCCCTCTTTTTTATATCTATGTACACCATGTTTTCTCCTTTATTTTATTTTTAAATGTCTTCTATTGTTTGTTCTATGTCTTTCGACTGAAGAGCTGCGCATATGCTGCTGCCAGCCCGCCCCTATGGGGAACTGAAATACAATAAAGAAAAAAGAAGCATGTTTCGTTCCTCTCTTCCTCTCTGCAGAACATAGGGAGGTCACCTGTGCCAACTCATTAACTTTCACTTGTCCACATCGGTGGGCTCGACTTCTCAAAACAATCAGTACGGTGCTGTAGTTTAAGGTCCAGGGAATCACACCCTGCAACAGTTGACCCTAGTGAATCCTGTGAGTAATCGAAGTCGGCCGCGGTGGCCAAGCGGTTCTAGGTGCTTCAGACCGGAACCACGTGACTGCTACGGTCTCAGGTTCGAATCCTGCCTTGGACATGGATGTGTGTGATGTCATTAGGTTAGTTAGGTTTAAGTAGTTCTAAGTTCTAGGGGACTGATGACCTCAGATGGTTAAAATAGTTCAAATGGCTCTGAGCACTATGGGACTTAACTGCTGAGGTCATCAGTCCCCCAGAACTTGGAACTACTTAAACCTAACTAACCTAAGGACATCACACACATCCATGCCCGAGGCAGGATTCGAACCTGCGACCTTAGCAGTCACGGACCTCAGATGTTAAGTCCCATAGTGCTCAGAGCCATTTGAAACATTTTTTTTTGAGTAATCGTAAAAAAATCGAAATTTCGTGGTGATATATAAGTTCAGAAAGAGTGGCAAAAACGGACTGGTTTGCATGGCGTAATGCTGAAGATACTGACCATATGTGCTAAACGTTGTTGGTTCAAATCTCATCAGGTACATAGGAATTTTTTTCTTAAATATTTATCGAAATGACTTTGATCTCTATGCAATTAATTGGTTTACTTGCAATTTCTTTTATTTGTATTCCTTCAACACATCATTCTAATCAACGTTTTAACTTCTTCATTTGCTCTTATTTTTTCTTCCGGTCTTTCTTTTTGTGCCTGTGAATTTAACATTTTTTAACTGTCATAATGTCTAACCACTTCCAAACGCCGATCTGTCGGTTAAAAAAAAAAGATGAAATAATCTGATTATATTCACTGTGCAATGGTGTCGAGAAGGTATCCTTCGTTACGTGATGTACATCTTTTTAGATGGCAATCGTCATACAAACATTTAAAACATAAATTCGTTTTGCACTAAGGACAAAACAACGTGAATGATGATTTAACGTATTATAAGTATATCGAAATGAAAAGAAAAAAATGTGAATTAGAAATAATGAGTGCACAACATGGACTAAAATTTAAGATGACAAAATGGAGGCAATTAGGTCGAAGTTAGTACATAACAGTAAACAGAATCACATGAACAACTATTCCAAGTGCAAAAAGACTGATAGGGAGAAAAAGGAGAGCAAGTGATGTATTTCACAAGATGAGTAATACGACGTGACAAAGAGACAGGAAAAAATTACTTTTAAGCGAAATAACCGGAAAATAATGATCAAAGTAATTTCGATAAACGTTTAAAAATAAAAAAATCGAGGTACTGGAAATGTTTCAAATCGACACCTTTTTGTACGCGAGTCAGTACTTTAACCACTACGCTACGGAAAGATTTCGTGAATAGTTACTTTTTTTAAGTTGTGTAGATAAATCGCGGAATTTTTTCGTCGACTATTCGCAAACGAAGGCCATCCAGGGTGAACGGTTGGAGGGTGTCATTCCTTGGACCTTACCCTATGTCATCGTATAGATTATTTCAAAAAATCTTTCCCATCACTGGGTACCTCTATCTCCTTGTTAGCTGAATCTCGTATTTGATAGGTTTTAAATAACGACATATGTCTTAGACGCAAATGCTGCTTCAAATACTAACGATCTCTCGAAAATGCATCGTTGTGGGTAAGATTTGTTATAACTAAACGTAAAGCAAAAGCGTCACAGCTGTTAAAACCTTCAGGTGGTATAAGACACCGTGCGGTTGTAGGCGCTACAGTCCGGAGCCGAGCGACCGCTCCGGTCGCAGGTTCGAATCCTGCCTCGAGCATGGATGTGTGTGATGTCCTTAGGTTAGTTAGGTTTAATTAGTTCTAAGTTCTAGGCGACTGATGACCTCAGAAGTTAAGTCGCATAGTGTTCAGAGCCATTTGAACCATTTTTTTTTGGTATAAGACAAAAACCGTTCCTTTCAGTTTTGAGAAGAGTATGTGTCATGTGCAACTGGTCTCTCTAGAGTCGTACGGCATATTCGGTGGGGAAGATGGGCTGCTAAACATCGCTTGCAGTGTTACAGTAGTATATACACCACAGAAATGTGTAAATGAAATGACATAATACAGAGACTTTATTGGTCTCATACATCTAGGATTTTATGTATGTAGACTTAAGCAGCGTGTAAAAATTTGTACCAAGGTCGGGAATCGAACCCGGGTCTCCCACATACTAAGCAGGTGCGTCAGCCACTTTTTTCTTTTTTTTAAAAAAAAAGGTATAGGTCAGGGGGGCAGAGTGGGCAGGACTGACCACGGTGTCTCTGTCGCCTGACGAGATAAGGGAGAGGCAGTGCGAAGGAGACATTGTACATTTATGTAATTCTTTTCTTTTTTTCTTATTTTTTAATTAATTTTAACGTCCCAGGAAAAAATAATCACTTATGAAAAAGAAAGGAAAGAAACATAGGGCCGAAGCGACATCCTCGTCACTTCACTGGGAGTAATCTCCTATCCCGCGAAACTACGTAAATCTGGGACTGCCCATCGCTTCGGGAGGGGGTCACGAAACATGCTGCCTGTATAGTTCGCAAAGTGCGTTTTGTATTTAGAGTGATGTCGCGTGATTTCGTGTTGTTCTAGTAGATATTGCCAATAGTCCGTGCCCGTTATCACGGTCTGCGAGAGCACGTAGTGCGATGCGTGTCCTCCAACCCAGCGGATTGCCGACGTTTTCTGTGAGAGGAAAATGACAGTCAGGGAAAAATAAAGCGTCCGTCGTGATCGTGGATTCGTCGGTGCGTCGGAGGAGTGCCATGATGCGTTGCGTCAGCCGCCAAACATCCTTTGACTAACCGCACTGCAGAGAATGTTCGTCGGTGTTCTGCGGGCCACATATGAGGCAGAGCGGGGAATCTACCATGTGAATGTCGTACAGTCGTTGGCGGTTGACTGTCATGCGGTTGATTAATGTATACCAAGGCGATCTCACTGCCGTGGTGAGAAGAGGCGTATGAACAGCTCACCAAATCTGTCACCAGTCCCTCGCTGGGTATTTAAGTTCGACAATTGTTGACATGAGTATCGATATACGAGGGCAGTTCAATAAGTAATGCAACACATTTTTTTTCTCGGCCAATTTTGGTTGAAAAAACCGGAAATTTCTTGTGGAATATTTTCAAACATTCCCGCTTCGTCTCGTATAGTTTCATTGACTTCCGACAGGTGGCAGCGCTGTACGGAGCTGTTAAAATGGCGTCTGTAACGGATGTGCGTTGCAAACAACGGGCAGTGATCGAGTTTCTTTTGGCGGAAAACCAGGGCATCTCAGATATTCATAGGCGCTTGCAGAATGTCTACGGTGATCTGGCAGTGGACAAAAGCACGGTGAGTCGTTGGCCAAAGCGTGTGTCATCATCGCCGCAAGGTCAAGCAAGACAGTCTGATCTCCCGCGTGCGGGCCGGCCGTGCACAGCTGTGACTCCTGCAATGGCGGAGCGTGCGAACACACTCGTTCGAGATGATCGACGGATCACCATCAAAAAACTCAGTGCTCAACTTGACATCTCTGTTGGTAGTGCTGTCACAATTGTTCACCAATTGGGATATTCAAAGGTTTGTTCCCGCTGGGTCCCTCGTTGTTTAACCGAACACCATAAAGAGCAAAGGAGAACCATCTGTGCGGAATTGCTTGCTCGTCATGTGGCTGAGGGTGACAATTTCTTGTCAAAGATTGTTACAGGCGATGAAACATGGGTTCATCACTTCGAACCTGAATCAAAACAGCAATCAATGGAGTGGCGCCACACCCACTCCCCTACCAAGAAAAAGTTTAAAGCCATACCCTCAGCCGGTAAAGCCATGGTTACAGTCTTCTGGGACGCTGAAGGGGTTATTCTGTTCGATGTCCTTCCCCATGGTCAAACGATCAACTCTGAAGTGTATTGTGCTACTCTTCAGAAATTGAAGAAACGACTTCAGCGTGTTCGTAGGCACAAAAATCTGAACGAACTTCTCCTTCTTCATGACAACGCAAGACCTCACACAAGTCTTTGCACCCGAGAGGAGCTCACAAAACTTCAGTGGGCTGTTCTTCCTCATGCACCCTACAGCCCCGATCTCGCACCGTCGGATTTCCATATGTTTGGCCCAATGAAGGACGCAATCCGTGGGAGGCACTACGCGGATGATGAAGAAGTTGTTGATGCAGTACGACGTTGGCTCCGACATCGACCAGTGGAATGGTACCGTGCAGGCATACAGGCCCTCATTTCAAGGTGGCGTAAGGCCGTAGCATTGAATGGAGATTACGATGAAAAATAGTGTTGTGTAGCTAAAAGATTGGGGAATAACCTGGTGTATTTCAATGCTGAATAAAACAACCCCTGTTTCAGAAAACAAATGTGTTGCATTACTTATTGAACTGCCCTCGTATCTCACGGGTGGTGGAGATAATTATAGAAGGTAACCGTAACTGAACGTAACTAAAATCAACAAAGAATCGCGCGACGTGAGGAAAAGAAGGCGTTGCTGTGCCTACCGCCACTGACGGTTCAAAGGACGGGGGAAGAAGCACGTCCAGGATCGCCGACGTGATGGAGTGTTGCCGTTGGTTCCATATCCGCAGCGTCGCTCGCAGGTATAGAGCTAGAACCTTGTTCTTCATATTCGTGAGATTAAGTCCTCCAGAATGGTGTGGGAGAGTTAAAGTTTCGTATTTGACCTTAAAGAACATCTCTTGGCTGACATAATATACAAAGGCCGCCATTAACGTGTCAGCAATACCATGTGGTACTGGCAGTACCTGTGCCTTGTGCGCAGTCGCGACGCCAGATGAACATTAGTGTATTCAAGCCTTTGGAGCAGGTCGTGGGTTCAGAGTGAGTTCTTGCATATGTGCAGTCGGACGTGCTGGAGCAGACGTCGGTAGCTCGGCGCCGCTGATTGCCGCATCGATCGGGTGAACAATACTCCTAAGCGTCGCAAGATGTCCATCGTCGTAAACGAACTGTGCAGAGCTTCCAGCCCGCGTCCGATGTGCATTAGCTTGGTTTTATTCATGTTGACCCTGCTACCCGCCGCTACTCCGTACTTAGTAAGAAGGGCAACCAACTTATTCGTTCTCCCACCGGACGAGTATCATTAAGTCGTCGGGATATGCACGACACGTGAAGGGACTCCCACGGAGTCGGACGCCTGTAAGAGTCCGTCTAAGAGTGCGCATCAATGGTTCGAGCGCTATTGCAAACAGCACCATAGACAAGGGACAACCTTGTCAAACAGTAATCGTTCCTACCTTCCTGCCATCAACTCTAACCGTCGAAAGAGCGCCGTGAAGGAGGCGCATGAGGACGGTAGTAAAATCCTGGGGTATCGCCATGCATCACATGGCCGAGTCAAGGAAATCATGGTTGATCCTGTCAAAGACATGATCAGAATGCATTGATACGAACGCTGCTCGCATGCGACAAGCTTCCGTCAGGGAAATGATGTCACGGTATTCTCCTAGGATAGAATGGATGTTGCTCCGAATCCCTAGACAGCCTGGTCTGATGGCAATATCTTGGATATTACAGTCTTGAGCCTTGCCGCCAACATTCGAGCCAAGATGCTATACTCAGTATTGAGCATCGTGAGCGGTCGAAATTGATGGGCGCTGAAACTCCCTGCCGATTTCGGCATTGGTATGAGAAGTCCCGCCATGAATTGCTGCGGAACGTCCGTGTCACGCCTCAATAACTCATTATACATCAACACCCATAGGGACATCATTATATCCGCAAATTCGTGATAAAATTTTAATGTCAACTCATCTGGCCTAGGGGATTTACGCACTGCACTCTTCATAGGATTATTAATAAATTAAGGCATATTCGTGATTTCTTTCTTGATTTCAGTTGTTTTGAGGTTGACATTGCTTTCCAGTCGCATCTCTCTGTCAAAATGCTGTTATGTCTCTGAAAGTTTCCAAATTGTACCTCCTCTGTAGAGTCCCTATCACCAGAGACGGATTGGAAGGCTGTATGGTCCAGTGTGAGCCCACCTATTTTTCCGATGGAGGTGGCGTCCACATGTTACCAAATCGTTCATAACCTCCTCCTCACCAATGTTTGACCTCTTCGCGTCGGCCTAAATGAGACAGACCAATGCAGTCGTTGCCATGATGTAGATAGATTATGTCATCAGTTGGTCGCCTGCGGACACAAATATTGGCGTTGGCTTCCCCGACAGCTGGCTTTTTTCTTGCTGTACGAAGAAAGCGGCTATCTCCAGTGAGATTTTCCTGAGTCCCGATTCAACCTTTTTCCCCAGAACGAAGAACAATACGGCTACGGCTACGGCTGGGACTGTCGGGCATTATGTGCTGGGGAATGGGCATGACGCGGAATCTTATGCTTTTTACCAGTATATGGCTACAGTCCACTAGACATGGCAATGGATGCTAAGCTATCGTTAACTTCTGACGAATACGTTGTACCCGATACTTAATCTTCAAGGAGTTGGGTGAAGCCGGCCTGTGTGGCTGTGCGGTTCTAGGCGCTTCAGTCTGGAACCGCGTGACCGCTACGGTCGCAGGTTCGAATCCTGCCTCGGGCATGGATGTGTGTGATGTCCTTATGTTAGTTAGGTCTAAGTAGTTCTAAGTTCTAGGGGACTGATGACCACAGATGTTAAGTCCTATAGTGCTCAGAGCCATTTTGAAGTTGGGTGAAGTGTAGAATCACTTTTCTGCTCGAATATTTCAGCCTTGTTACCTTGTTAGTTGTAAACTTGACCAAAAAAATATTATCTGGTTCTCGTGATGTTCTCGTCACGGTACTTTCTCAGATGTACTCTTACAGCGTTTGTTTCATTTTTGTGGCTCTGTTTGCCTCGCTTTTTTGTTTGATTAATAAAAAATAAACAAAAAGTGTTGTAGCCCATGACTGCAAATAATTTTCATTTACGTGGCAGATACCATGTTCTAGGGGACTGATGACGTCAGAAGTTAAGTCCCATAGTGCTCGGAGCCATAGTTCCGTCACAGGCCATGAGGTGCTTCTAACATTCTGCGTGGTGTCTGTTTGTTCTATATCGTGTCTCCCTACCACTTTCGCGCAACGACGCTCTGAGCGTGTTTTTTAGGAAATTGACTAGTTTGAACCTGGGACCTGTTGCTGGTAAGGAGACGCCAGAGCACACATGACATGTAGAATTCAGAACAGTTCAGTGAGACTTGCGATGATATAACCAAATACTTAATGATTTCAGCGTCAGCTCCACTGCACTCCCTGTAAAAGAATCTTAATACTAACTAAATTTAGTGGAAGGGGTTCAAAGCTTCCCCATTTTTAATTAGCTGGTAAAATAACGTCGAAAAAGCAGTTAAGTTTACCACTGGAAATTTTATTCTACTCACAAAACAACGTTTATAAATAGCACTATTGATAAAAGGAAATGTTTTAATACAGGATGGTAAAAACCAAATGCGTTCAACAAAAATGTGAACGAATATTCCCTGAGTGGGTTTCCAAGTTCTACAATGGATCGAAGGATGACCTATGCCGTATCACATCTATAATCTAGGTTTAAATTAAGTTTCACAAGAGAGAAAACTATCAAAATGGTCTTCTTACAGTGGCTGATGTGGCTTCTCAATAACTATATAACAGAAAAATTATCGCGTTTCAGATTTTAACTTACGTAGCAAATGTGAATACCATGAGCTTCAATTGACGATCGACACTAGTATTACGTAAAAAGGGGATGTAACAGATGAGACTTCTGCAGTTCTGAGTGAAGCTTTATGTGCTCAAAAATGCGGCATCGCATGCGTTCATTACCTTGTCGGTGTTCGTCAGGGGGCGGCAGGCAGCACAGCTCCGCTCACCTCGCCGTCTCGGAAGCAACTCTCTCCTAACTTCTCCTTACTACAATTTACCGAAGTTGGTTTAAAAAAAAACTATCTGGCTGTGGTTTCATCTGCCCATGCAGGATCTCAATGTTAACCTTAAGCTCCGCCTACAAAAATTCTGTCTATCCAATGAGAAACGTTATACTTTTCGTGGTGGGGCAATGTTTTTAAAGTTTGCAACGTAACAGAGACGCGAAAAAGTCTCACGCTAAAACTTGCAGCTGGTGTGGTCCTTTTAGCGTTATCGTAAGATCTATACTGTTCTTCTGGAGGGCTCTATCTTTTAACATGGGCTGGGGGGTGATCCTGACGTAACAGAGACGCGAAAAAGTCTCACGCTAAAACTTGCAGCTGGGGTGGTCCTAGTGGTTAGCTGGCGACGTGGGTGTCCAGTCCGTCCCTTATCGTAGGGGCTTCTAGCTTAAGACGGTTCTGCTCTCGGCTTCTGTTCTCGTTTCTCCCCCTCGGAACTGCGTCTGTCTCACGGTGGGAAGGTATGACATGCATTTAGGCCTTCTTGTGTTAGTCTGTGGTATTCCATTTGCTCACTCGCTACTCGTATTACTTTGGTTAATTTAATGTCACGATTTATTCGGAGCTATGTGACATACTACTGGATTTGCTTATCATGTCAGGGTTTTCATGGAAGGTGTTGGATTTGCCTGACACCTTACATGCTATGTAATCCAACAAAGCATTACTATCGAAAACTCTAGACAGTTAGAACAAAGTACGCTTCCCGGAGCACGTTAGGTCTACAATACCCGCCTGTTTGATCATACCAGTGCTTCATACGTCCAATGAGGAGATGGTTACGGCCAGAAAAGCTGTGTGACGACTTTGCGTCTACTTCATCTGCTCCTCAGTTCAAATGCAGCCATTACGTCGAAGCTGTGCCCATCTACAAAATAGCAAATATTTTTTAAATCTACTTGACCACTGCTGCCGTTGCTTCTGGAACGAGCTACCTTGTTTTCTGAACCATGCTATACCCTGTTGAATTTGAGAAGAAACTAAAGCACTTTTTTGTCTTCCTCATAGCTTATCGCCAAAAAATTGTCATATGCCGTCTATAAAGTTCCGAAACTGATATTATTGCTGGCGTATAAGCAGCATCAGCGAAGTAGCTGCAGTGGCAATTTGAACAAACAACTGTAAAGAACACATGTGCATCAGACCAGTCAGTTGTGATACAGTGGACGTGCCACTGTAGAGTGCGAATGTTGTTATGGCACGAATCGCATTGGAGCAACAGATCTAAATCAAGTGTTGAAGACATTCCTCAGAATGTTTTGAAGAAAACAAATGTGTGTGCAAAGTTTTTCCCACACACCTTGATTCCCAAACAAAAACTGCGATGCATGGCCGCCAACCGCCACTTGATTGATATGCAAAATGTAGTAAATACTTTGTCATGAGGAATCATCACGGGTGACGAGATCAATATGAACCTACCGCAGAACGAGAAAGTGTAAAAATTTACATGAAGAGTCAACGCTTTCACAACGTAACGTAACCGAAACTGAAACTAGTGTGACACGGAGATTGAGCTTTCTTTTCTTCCATTCTTTCTTTTGCTTGTGCCTTTTTCCCGCTGATACGCAGGGTAGGCATGGTTAATCGGATGTGGCAATGTTAGTTTAAGGGGTGGCCGGATGCCCTTCCTGCCGCCACCCCGTACCCCCTGGGAAGGAATTAGTGTACCCCAACTGTCTGCGACTAGTGTAATCCATGGAATAGTGCCAAAGTGTTGAGATGTCCGCGAGCCATGTAACTGAGGCGGGACGTGGGGACCAGCTCGGTATTCACCTAGTAGGATGTGGAAAACCTAAAAACCACATCCAGGCTGGCCGGCACACCGTCCCTCGTCGTTAATCCGCTGGGCCGATTCTATCTGGGGCCAGTGCGCCTACCCGAGTCCAGGAAGCAGCGCGTTAGCGCGCTCGGCTTACCTGGCGGGTGACACGCAAGTTGAGCGACAGTCCAAAAAAGAACTTCTCTGACAGTTTCATGGGATTGTACTCAAGAGGGGGGGGGGGGGGAGATAGTATGTAGAACACCTTGTAACACCGGAAACTCTGTTAAAATACCTTCTGCCTCATCAAAAACTTTAGGATGCTTAATACCCGTTGATAACTTGTGCTGTACTTCTGATTCTGAATACGTAAGCTTTATTACAGAAACTATAGTTGATATGTATTGAATGTAATAGTCTACTCATTTCTGACTGTATGTAACTGACTGTAATTACAATGCAAATATTGTAAATTGATGGGTAATAGCTAAAGGAACTTTACGTTAATGTATCGACAGCAACGGCGAAATAGCAGTAGCTGTGCCGTCGTTTATCTTTGCTTATGGAGAGTCTGTCGCGCTGCGAGCAGAGAGGAGGCAGACCAGCCTGAGTGATGAAAGAGTGCGGAAGTGTTTGTTGGGCGCTCCCGTAGGCGCGGTGTGCGGCTGTGCTCGCACCACTGTAGGCGCACCTAATTGGTTAACCCGCGAGTATTGAGAGCGCGGTAGGAGTGGTCAGGCGGAAGAAGCTGCAATTCCAACAGTTGCCTGTCCCATAGTTATCCGTGGCCCTGGAGACGACTCGGGAGTTTCATCAGTAGCAACAGCAGCGTCAGTTCAGCATTGTCGTCGGCAACATTCTTCGTTGCCCGCACAGCTGCAACATCGTAAGACTGTTAAGTAAAAAATATTACTTTGTAGAGGCATTATCCAGTGGGATTTCTTTCACAAAGTACGAGGATCACTCCAAAAGAAATGCGCACTATTGGTTTTTAAATCCATCTTTTATTCTACATTTTTGAAAGTTTTACAGGGTGTAGATACATCCTTTAGGAACAATATTTTCATTTCTTCACATAATTTCCATCCCTCTCAACTGCCTTACGCCATCTTGGAACCAGCGCCTGTATACCTGCACGGTAAAATTCTGGACGAATCTGTTGGAGCCACTGTTTGGCAGCGTGCACAAGGGAGTCATCATCATCGAACCTTGTTCCACGAAGAGTGTCTTTCAGTTTCCCAAAGAGATGATAGTCACATGGAGCCAGGTCAGGACTGTTAAGTGTTGTCCATCCGAGTTTCGTAATCCCTTCCATGGTTTTTTGACTGACATGTGGCCGCGATTGTCGTGCAACAGCAAAGCATACTGCTTTTGCCGATGTGGTCGAACACGACTTAGTCGAGCTTGAAGTTTCTTCACATATGCATCAGAATTTATGATGGTTCCACCTGGCACGATGTCCACAAGCAAGAGTCCTTCGGAATCGAAAAACACCGTACCCATGACTTTTCCAGCAGAAGGTGTGGTTTTGAATTTTTTTGTCTTGGGTGAATTTGCATGATGCCACTTCACTGATTGCCTCTTCGTCTCTGGTGAAAAGTGATGGAGCCATGTTTCATCACCTGTCACAATTCTTCCAAGAAATTCATCTCCACCATTCTCGTACTGTTCCAAAACTTCGCAGCATACCGTTTTTCTTGTTTCTTTGTGAGCCACTATCGAAATCCTGGGAACCTTTTTTAACGCCAACACTTTCAGTATTCTGCAAACACTTCCTTCCGCTATCCTAACGTAGCGTGACAATTCGTTCACTGTGATGCGTCTGACGGCAGTCACCAATTCGTTAACTCTCTGCACATTGTCTGGAGTGTGTGCAGTACGAGGCCTGCCGCTGCGAGGACAATCCTCAATATTGCCGTGCCCGCTCTCATAAAGTAACCTGCTTGCCCACCGACTAACTGTACTGCGATCGACAGCAGCATCTCCATATATAACTTTTTCAACCGGTTGTGGATGTTTCTCACTGTCTCGTTTACACAGCACAGGAATTCTATGACAGCACGTTGCTTCTGACGAACGTCATGTGTAGCAGCCATCTTGAAGACGTGCTGTGACGGTGCCACTGGCGGGAACAGGTTCAACTAAGTTTGATGTGTCTACACACTGTAAAACTTTCACACATGCAGAATGAAAACCGTATTTTTACAAAAATAATTTGCATTTCTTTTGGAGTGACCCTCATATGAGTAACTTGAATAATAATGTGCAATAGTTAAAACTTGTAGGGAACCTGTATATTATTACCAAGCAGGGCCCCTTTCCTTTTCATGGAGCCGCCGAGTGTCGTAAAAATATGAAAATTAGTTAACTATTTACTGCCAGACTTGTTTGCTTGGTAATGACCAGTTTCAGTCTACATTATCTGCCGCAGTAACTGTTCATTCTTGTATTGCATAACAGAGGCGTAACTAATTTGCAATTCTGCATATTAAATTCATTCACTTAAAGTAATGTAAAATTTCAACGGAAAAACTAATAAATGAAGATATAGGACAAATTAAGTGTGCACAATTTCGTTTATTTTGTATTTAGCTTAGCGAGTGACTTCTGCTGGCTTGGTATGTATTTAGTTGTTATTATATTAAAAGTGAAATCAGCTGCTCATTTCCCTAAAGTAAATTCAATTCAATCTTTAAATAAATAAATGTACAGTGTTTACCTTTTTTCCAAATTTTGCTTTACGTTATGCTGAGATTACTGAAAGTAATTTTTTTTACATAACATACTTTTAGTTAGGTTTATATTACCGGTAACTTCATTCAACTTTATTTTCAAAATTTAATATTTGAGAATAAGTAACTCCAAACTTAGTGCTTTCCGATTCATTTATTTTCTCGTGAACTGTTGTGTTGTGGAAAGCGTGGCAAACTTCCGTATTGCTTAAGATTCTGGAGATTCTGGAGAATCATTACCCTAGCGCGATGGAGACCGTTTAAATGTCCCCTTTTTAGCTAATCAATATTTGTTTTGTATTGTCACTATGTTTTATGTTAAATATTACGCGGGACCCTTTTCTTCCCTGTGCGGTTTGTGAGCTATTGCACTATGTTTCACCCATTTCAAAGTTATCATCAGTGTTTAGATAAGATTTAGAAGAGATTCTTCCTTCAGAAGGGTCTGTTGTACACTTTCCACCTACTAAACGGTATTATTTTCCTTCGGTAACGAGAGCCTTACTCACTGTAAAATTTCACAGTCAGTTACATCGCAATCCAGTCGACCGATGAGGAAGAGGGAGGATACAATCTGAAGCATTAAAACCATTATATTTACGTTTCTCAATTTTCTTTTATTAAGCTAGTTCCGAAACAGTTTTGACAGATTTGACTGTTTGGCAAACAGTGAAACAAATGCTTATCTCTCGGCTACGCTTCTTTGTCTTTTAATTTTTTAGTCAGTCATGCCATGTTTTTATTCTGATCTCTTCACTACTTGTGTTCCCCTAAGTGAATCTCTCTTTCCCTCGCATTCTGTCGCATCCCCTGCCGTTATGTCCCGCAGTTTGAATATTCTTACCCATAAGTTACTTACTCTTCACAAACAAATGTATTTGCTGTTGTATTCATGTTAAGGTCATTAGAATTTTCGATATTTCTGTCACTCCCATTGCTAAATCTTAGATTCAGTGCTGTTTGTATGACTTGGCACGATTAATGTAAGGCAAGAAGTTAAGAATCTTTGCTGAGATATGAGGAGGAGCCTTATGACCATAATATTGCCTTCATAAATGAGTAAAATGAATTGAAACGTTTAAAAAAGTCATCTTGAATTGAGACGTATTTAATACATAGAATAAAAACGAGCCGACCGGAGTGGCCGAGCGGTTAAAGGCGCTACAGTCTGGAACCGCACGACCGCTACGGTCGCAGGTTCAAATCCTGCCTCGGGCATGGATGTGTGTGATGTCCTTAGGTTAGTTAGGTTTAAGTAGTTCTAAGTTCTAGGGGACTTATGACCACAGCAGTTGAGTCCCATAGTGCTCAGAGCCATTTGAACCAATTAAAACGAGGCTGTTAAACTTTCTAAAAAAACATTCAGACTAGCTGCAACAAGCAAGTACAGCGATTATTTGAAGTGTAAAAACAAATGTGGAAGTTCTTCGACGATGCAGGGCATGAACATTTCGTAGCCAAATGAAGGTGACAAACTGAAGCCGGAAGCAAATAAATGTAGTCAGTGCAAGTGGATTTGCAGCTAAGAACGCGTTGGCCAAAAACAGGAAAACAAAATGTTGTGAGTATACCAGCGCACCACTGGCAAAAACATTCGTCACCTACAATCTATTGTACGCCGTTCGTATTTTACTGTACCTGACGTTGCTATGGGATGTCACGTTTGCGCAACGTGCGAGAACAGGACTGCTCAGGTGGGTACACAGCCCGGCGCAACACAACACAACAGACTGGAAGCTGTAAACGTGCCCCGGCACCTGCGGCCGTACTTGCTTGCTCGCGGAACGAATGCCGACAGCCGAGCGCCTGTTAACTGCTTCGAGAGACCTCGCATGCGCAAGTCCCAGGTACGAATAGCTTAGCCGTCGGGAGCTGTCACAGTGCAACACGTCGTTAAACGGAGCTCCGAGGTAGCTGTGCTAAAAGCGACAAAGGCGTGGGTGACTCTGGTTTGTTTTAAATTGCTGAAATTAAAACGGCGAGAGGAAAAACAGCAGCATAAAAACCAAATTGTTTTCTCTTAACTAATCGCTAACGAGATGAGAGAGCACATGTTTTTTGTTGATGTGGAAAGCATTATTTGCGTCAAAAGGACAACTTGGTGACAGTATTACTTTTATAGTGGTGTAAAATATCGCTCATCATTTCCTTCCCACCAACGGATATTCCTATGTCCTGCAACTCTCATTATTATAGAAAGCTTACTTCTTCTTCTTAAGTCTACGAGAGCTGTCCGGAAAGTAGGGAACGAACTTTCGCGAAACGGAAACCACATTAAAAATCAAAACTTTTACTTCCAACAGTTAGATACACCTTCGATCAATTTGTCTACATAATCGCCACTGTGACTTACAAGGGGAGGCCGCCAATTGTGAAATTCAGATTCGATTCATACTGCGCATAATAAAAGCTCATGGCCAGAGGTGTAATGTGGCAAAGCACCAAGATGCACTTCTCAGCCGTTGTCGAGAAAATCGACAGTTAAAAGAAACCGTTGCGGTAAAATACTCTCTACGATTAATACCTTTTCAAAGCGTCGTGGCGCAGCGGTAAGCGCTTGGGTTCGTAGTCCGAAGGTCGCCGGATCGAACCTCGCGCCATGCAATTTTTTTATTATTAGTTTTTTGTAATTCAAATATATATATATATATATATATATTAATGAATTGCTTATGCATGTTGGTGAAGGCGGATCGCCCTCCAATTGTACCGCCTCCATTTTTCCGTTTTTTTAACAGGGTGTACCAAAGCTCTCCCGTCCGCACTGATTTTCGACGATGTTATAAGTTGCGCTAGGGACCGCATCTACCTTCTTTCGAAATTAGCAGGCAACTACGCTGTTATGCGGCGGCTCGTTTCGGTCCATTCAACATCTGTCCTTCAAGTGTAACGAGCGAGTAACGGAGTTTATATTTCATACCTGCCCCAGCAAATTTGTGTTGGGTCTCTGTTCTAATTCGAACGTTTGACTTACGCTATACGTATTCGTTTCGGAATATCGTTTCTACGTCTTCCGTTAACTATACGTGGTTAACATTATGAAGACAATTAATAACATTTGTGAAATACAACTTTGTTTGCGGAAAACAAATGATGTTCGAAGTCGCCAGTTTTTCCACGACAAACGACATTCAACAACTTATTATATGCATAATTGTTGCAACTGATTGCCGGGAATTATATATATATATATATATATATATATATATATATATATATATATATATATATATATATAATGTGTGTGTGTGTGTGTGTATACATATTTGAATTACAAAAAACAAATACAAAAAAAAATTCCATGGTGCGAGATTCGATCCGGCGACATTCGGATTACAAACCAGAGCGCTTACCGCTGCGCCACGACGCTGTGGAAAATAGTTAATCGTAGAGAGTATTTCACTGCAACGGTTTCTTTTAACTGTCGATTTTCTCGACAACGGCTGAGAAGTGCATCTTGGTGCTTTGCCACATTACACCTCTGGCCATGAGCTTTTATTATGCGCAGTATGAATCGAATCTGAATTTCACAATTGGCGGCCTCCCCTTGTTAGACACCTGCCGTAGCTTTGCACCAACTTTTCAGTACCCTCGTCATAGCACGTATCCTCCGATTATTTCCGCTGGATTGCAACTCGTTGTCTGTGCCAGAATTTTGCTTTTATAGCCAGCGGTTCATTTGAGCAAGGATGGAAATCAGAGGAAGCCACGCGTGGGCTCCATGGTGGGTGATCAAACACTTCCCATCGAAAACGCTACAGGAACACCCTAATTGCCCCTGCAGAGTGCGGCCGGGAACTGTCATGAAAAATGAACTACATGAAAGTTACATCACATGGGATTCCATGAAATCAGGCGAAATCTCTCGGCAGGCTCCCATACTTGACGAGAAATACTATCTTCTAGGCAACTTTGCGCGCTCACTACGCGCTCAGAAATGAGATGAGCGACATGATGCTATCTAGGGGCATACTAGAAACACTACCCGACACATCTGTGCAAAGCTTCATCGGATTTACACAGTGGTTTCCATTTCGCGACAGATCCTTACTTTCCGAACAGTCCTCGTATTAGTCATGTCCACCATGTTTTGGTCATTGTTTGTAATCTTATTTCCTACATAAGAAAATCCTGTCATTAGTTCAACTGCCGAACATGTCTTAGTTCTGATGTTACAGATTTCCGTAATAAATCTCTTCTTCCGTCCTTATGAACACGGACAATGCAGGATGAAAGAAACTTCTTCGCAGCAGCTAAGTCAGCCTTTATTCATCGACTTATAAATAACACCAAAATTTTTTTGTGTGAGAAGGATAATCTACAGCCAAAAATTTAACTGCTCCATCTAATTTTCCACACAGTAACACAGTGCTGCGAGTGTTTGATTACTGGTCGCCAACTTTGTTAACCTCACAAAATACGGTATTCTATTTTCTTAAAATAAGTAGGCTATTTGTACCATTACTAGCAGATGTGCCAAATTTCCTCTTCGTCTACGACTTCATCGATGAGTCATGCACTGTTGCAAGATTTCCCCTCCCAGTATTCCTAAGTCGTACCAAGTTGTCTAAGTGTAAAATCCAGGATTCCGAAAGTCAGGACAGCCTTATAATGCCAGAATCCAAGATGTTGGGGCTAAGGATACTGTCACAGTCTGCACTGTTGCCAGATCAATTAAATCCAGGATGGCAGCCCAAGATAACCACTAGGTTTTCCCCAGCCCTGTGTGGCTAGACCCAAGATAATGGACCTGGAGATACGAGCACCAGATGATTGGTTGCGAGATCACTTGTGCTAAGTACAAATTCAAGATGGCGTACCTGAGCATATGAGCACAGCCTGCACGGTTGCCAGGTTACTTGTGGAAAGTGTAGACTGCAACAGGATCACTGGGTTTACCCCTGATGTCACACATCACTTGTGCCATGTTAAAAATAGCGGGAAATTAAAATAGCCCAGCTTAAAGCCACATCCAAACAATTTCCCCCACCACTCTTACATCACAGCTTCCACGCTTAAACAATTTTTCCCCACCCCAAGATTAATAACTATGTGTGTTTTAAACATTTACTGTAAGATAGGATAGGAACAACGTAAACAAATGCCACACTAGGCTGGTCTGTTCAGTGCTCCCGCTCCCCCACTGCTGGATCCACCACACCACATGCTATGACCAAAGGGACAACATACACTGTACAATGGCTTGGCCTGCTGTTGACCAGGCTGGGCAGTCTTGGCCCTACCATCCTGTGCTACTGCTGAAGTGTAGGGCCAGCAATGGCGCCATCTCAGTTCAGCTGATCCTGCACCACTACACGTGACTCAGCTGCCCCTGTATAGCTGTAGACCACAGGTGCCGACTTCCAAGTTAAGAATCCTAGAGCCCACATGTCCTATGCTAAAAATGGCAGGAAATTCAAAGTCCAAGATAGTGCACCAGTGCAGCTATTCTCCTACTTTGTCCACACCCAGCAGCATCTCTACCTCCCATACCGAGCATGGACACTGAGTCTTAAGTTTAGAACATAAGAATCCACTCACCCATAATGATAAATAGTGGGAAACTCAAAATTCCCCTATCTTCAAAATAGCATACATCTTAAATTCTGTGTTGCTTCAGTTGTCATGGAGGACAATCAAAATCACAAATGCACACTTATCCTCTCCTGATAACACATGCTACAGAAGATCAGCACTGTGTGGCTGATCCCGGCAGAGGTTCGAGTCCTCTCTCAGGCTTGGGTGTGTGTGTTTGTCCTTAGGATAATTTAGGTTAAGTAGTGTGTAAGCTTAGGGACTGATGACCTTAGCAGTGAAGTCCCATAAGAAAAAAAAAGAAGATCAGCTACTATTTTTTAATGTTCAGCACAAAAAACTGATGTGTGCAATGGGTGGCAGCTATCAAACAGCAGTAACCAGCTTTATTCACAGCCAAGACCCTGTTCTGTCAATTCTTTTTCCTTAATTGTAATTTCATCCCCTTCATACCATAGGGATGAGGTGATGCGTTGTCAGTGGTACAAGAATCCACACTTCAGAGAAAGTTCTTTAAAAAATATATCAAAGACAAAAAAGCGAATATTATGAGAACGAAAAATTTCAATGGTTTTTGAAAATTATAAAAAGATTTAATCTTGTTGGTATTTACATAAAAACAGCAATAATGTCGTATTTTCCTTTAGGTCAGATTCAAAGAATTAAAAGTTAAGAAATATAAAACATACACACTTAAAAAAAACAACATTGCAGAAAGATCACATTCCTTTAAGAAATAGCCACAAACTTATACTTGACAACTGATGGACCTGCACTTGGGGAAAAAGATTTGGCGAGGAGAGAGGGATCAGGGTGAGGGGTAGAAAAAAGATGGGTGTTTGTAAGAGAGGAAAACTATGGAGATAGAGGTGTTGGTGTGGATGCTGGGAAGACAGATGGCGAGGATGAGTTTGATGTGTGGACTGGTCCATGAGATCAAGAAGTGATGGAATGGGGATGGATGGTTATGGAAGATGGAGGGGTATAGATGGAGTGTGATAGATGGAGAAATTATAATTGGTAGCACACATGGATGTCAGGGCAGATCGCATAGTCTGGGAGAGAGAGTCAGTTGAAGTGGCAATCGAATAGAAAGTGGAATGTGTGTAGGTGTAGCGACAGTGGAATGTGTCTGAAAAAATATGGAAACATACTAGGATTGGTCATCAGAGGGTCGAAATATGCTGTTTGGAGTCTGATTTGCAAATATTTAACGTTATGCAGAGGTTTTGGATGTGGGCAAGAAGGGATGGGAACTTGATGAGATGGTTGAGAACTCATATGAAAAATGGTGAATAGATTCGGAAAACGAGGTGGAGTGAACGATATTGAAGGATTTGTAGGGTATTATAGAACTTTGGTGGCGCAGATTTCCCCACAACACTAGCATAGGAAAGGTTAAGTGGGATCAAGTTTTTGTGGGAGTGGAGGGGTGTAATCCCCAAGTTTTCACCAGTTACTAGTTTTAGCAGCTTTAAGCTTTAATCCATTGTGGGCTTTCTGTTTGATGGTTAGTAGGTAAGGTTTCCATGTTAGTTAGTCCACAATATTTTATTGTATTACCTAACTGAATAGGATGATTATAAATGGTAGGGTAAATGTCATGAAGATGGAAGGAGCAGTTGGTTTTTCCTACAAGTCTTGGTTGGGTTTTCGAAGGGATACTACTCAGGAGCTATTCTTTACACTAGTAAGTGAAGTGATAGAGGTGAATTTGGAGGGATCAATGGGTTTTCTGGACTGTAAGGTGGAGGGTGAGAAAGGTGGTGTCATCAGCATACTGAAGAAGGTGGACTGTCAGAGTCAGACAGGGCATATTGGCAGTGTAAGGGAGGTAAAGGAGAAGAAGGAAGACAGTACATAGGGCTATGCCTGCAGTGAGTTGGAAGGTACTTAAATGGTATTGTTAATTGTGACAAAGGATGGCTGACAAGGTGAACATAGCTGATTGTGAGTGAATAATTCTGGAGTTTGAATAGGAGACCAGAATATCATACAAGGTCACAGACTTTACCTGTGTCAAGGGGGACAAAAATACTGGATTTGCAGTTGTTGAGCTGGTGAGGTAGAAGATGGCGAGGGGTGGGAGCTGGTCATCAGAGGAGAAGTTGAGATGGAAGCCACTTTGGTTGACTGGAAGGTGAGTTCATTCTGGTGTTGATGGATATGTTGGGAAAGTATGGATTTGAAGACACTGTTAAACATTAAGGTGAGGCTGATGGAATGGTATAAGGATGGTTTTTGAAGTTTGAGGAAATGTAGGATTTTGTAGGTTTTCCTGCATACAGGAAAATTAAAGAGACCTTTGGAGAAAAGAGAACCACTTGTATGAATATCAACAGCTCAGATGGAAACCCAGTACTAAGTAAAGAAGGGAAAGCAGAAAAAAAAGGTTCAAATGGCTCTGAGGACTACGGGACTCAACTGCTGAGGTCATTAGTCCACTAGAACTTAGAACTACTTAAACATAACTAACCTAAGGACAGCACACACATCCACGCCCGAGGCAGGATTCCAGCCTGCGACCATAGCGGTCGCGCGGTTCTAGACTGTAGCGCCTAGAACCGCTCTGCCACTCTGGCCGGCGAAAGCAGAAAGGTGGAAGGAGTATATAGAGGGTCTATACAAGGGTGATGTACTTGAGGACAATATTATGGAAATGGAAGAGGATGTAGATGAAGATGAAATGGGAGATATGATACTGGGTGAAGAGTTTGACAGAGCACTGAAAGACCTAAGTCGAAACAAGGCCCCAGGAGTAGACAACATTCCATTAGAACTATTGACGGCCTTGGGAGAGCCAGTCCTGACGAAACTCTACCATCTGGTGAGCACGATGTACGAGACAGGCGAAATACCCTCAGACTTCAAGAAGAATATAATAATTCCAATTCCAAAGAAAGCAGGTGTTGACAGATGTGAAAATTACCGAACTATCAGTTTAATAAATGCTAACGCGAATTCTTTACAGACGAATGGAAAAAACTAGTAGAAGCCGACCTTGGGGAAGATCAGTTTGGATTCCGTAGAAATACTGGAACACGTGAGGCAATACTGACCCTACGGCTTATCTTAGAAGCCACATTAAAGAAAGGCAAACCTAAGTTTCTAGCATTTGTAGACTTAGAGAAAGCTTTTGACAATGTTGATTGGAATACTCTCTTTCAAATTCTGAAGGTGGCAGGGGTAAAATATAGGGAGTGAAAGGCTATTTACAATTTGTACAGAAACCAGATGCAGTTATAAGAGTCGAGAAACAAGAAAGGGAAGCAGTGGTTGGGAAGGGAGTGAGACAGGGTTGTAGCCTCTCCCCGATGTTATTCAATCTGTATATTGAGCAAGCAATGAAGGAAACAAAAGAAAAATTCGGAGTAGGAATTAAAATCCATGGAGAAGAAATAAAAATTTTGAGGTTCGCCGATGACAATGTCATTCTGTCAGAGACAGCAAAGGACTTGGAAGAGCAGTTGAATGGAATGGATAGTGTCTTTAAGGGAGAATATAAGATGAACATCAACAAAGGCAAAGCGAGGATAATGGAATGTAGTCGAATTAAGTCAGGAGATGTTGAGGGTATTAGATTAGGAAATGAGACACTTAAAGTAGTAAAGGAGTTTTGCTATTCGGGGAGCAAAATAACTGATGATGGTCGAAGTAGAGAGGATATAAAATGTAGACTGGCAATGGCAAGGAAAGCGTTTCTGAAGAAGAGAAATTTGTTACCTTCGAGTATAGATTTAAGTGTCAGGAATCGTTTCTGAAAGTATTTGTATGGAGTGTAACCATGTATGGAAGTGAAACATGGACGATAAATAGTTTAGACGAGAAGAGAATAGAAGCTTTCGAAACGTGGTGCTACAGAAGAATGCTGAAGATTAGATGGGTAGGTTACATAACTGATGAGGAGGTGTTGAATAGGATTGGGGAGAAGAGAAGTTTGTGGCACAACTTGACTAGAAGAAGGGTCAGTTGGTAGGACATGTTCTGAGGCATCAAGGGATCACCAATTTAGTATTGGAGGGCAGTGCGGAGGGTAAAAATCGTAGAGGGAGACCAAGAGATGAATACACCAAGCAGATGCAGAAGGATGTAGGTTGCAGTAGGTACTTGGAGATGAAGAAGCTTGCGCAGGATAGATTTTCATGGAGAGCTGCATCAAGCCAGTCTCAAGACTGAAGACCACAACAACAACAGGTTTTTCACAGTTCAGCACAGTAGCCTGTAGGTAGGGTAGTGTTATAAATGGTTGCCAGGGTGACCAGAAAAGAGAGGGGGCATTCTTTGAGATGTTGATAGGTAATGTGATCCTGACAAGAGGAAGTGCTGCATCTTTTGTGGTCTAGTTGTTATATGTTTTGTGCTGGGTTGGTGTATTTATCCCTGTTTGCAGTGCGTTTTGCAAGTACTGGAAGCTGGTAGCCAGTGGTAGGAAAGCAGTGTTCATGCATTCATGTATTACCGAGAGCAGGGAGTTTTCAAAATGGGAGTCATAATGAACAGAGATATAGTTAGAGGGATAGAGTGTGATGTATTCAGCTTTACTCAGGTTCTCATCCAAGGGGCAATCGTTATGGAGGAGCAGGTAGTGTGGGATGGAATTACTGCCAGTGAGACAATGAAATGCTTTCCAGTGCTTGGAAGAGTTAATGGGGAGTGTGGCGGTGAGTCTGGTGCATGCCTGAAACCAGTACTAGCGTTTTTTAACGTTTAGTAAATTCCTGATGTGTCTCTGTATTTGTCAGTGGTGTGTGAATGTATGTCGGTTACTAGTCTGTAGGAATGCGTGGCACAAGCGACAGGATTCTCAGAGAAGCAATAGGGCTTATGGGGGAAGAATGGGATAATGAGGGTATATGGTCTTGGTAGGAATCTGGGTGCATACAGCGTCTGTGAAGGTCTGTTGCAGGAATGATACGCTGTGGGGGATTCGTCATGTTGCTGGAGGGTAATGGGGTGGTTTATAATATAGATGTCAATGAATTCCAAATAGGCATTCCAGGTAGCATAAGAGCGATCTTTTATAAGTTTAGGATGGAGTGCTTGAGGATAAAGGAGTGTATTAGTGATAGTGAGGAAAAGTACATGGGAGAAGCTTGAATGACATCTGTAGTGATAGTGCTTTCAGAATGCACTTGTTATTGGATGAGGACAATGTTGTCTTGGAGGGAGTTGTAAACTGACATCACCACTGGACCTCTGCAGGGAATTTCAATGGATATTGAGGTCAATGGTAATAGTGTAGGTGTTAAAGGTATGTTCGATGTGGACAAGGATGTCAAAGAGAATGGGGTGATTAGAGCAGATGTAGATGGTGGTGCAGTTAAGATTTTGAAGAAAAGGGTGAAGATAAGGTGTTCAGTCGGAGTATTGTGCAAAAGCGAGCGATGCCAAACAACTGTGATCTTGTATTGGTCAATGGCGACTTCATCTCTACAGTGGAGGCTACAGGGAAAGGTTCAGTTGATATGACAGAGTTGGAGGAACATTTGATTAAGGATGAAGGCATTGACATTTTGATGGGACAGAGTATGTATTAAGAGGGGCTTGTTGATGGGTAGGAGATGGATTTTGTTTATATGATGCTGTATTGCTGTGATGTCATGATGAGGAGATAGGGAGTGGGCTGCAAGCATGACAGGCAGAGAGGGATTGAACAAGGGTGTTGAGAAGGGTGAATAGGAAATGTTCTTGGTGTTGGGAGTAAGTGACTTGGGTATTGAGCTGGAATATGGAGTGGGTAGCAAGTGAAATTTGTTGGAGGGTATGTGGTCATTGTTTCAGGTGAATATTTAGGAGCACAATAGTGAAGAAACTGATGACTTCTTCGGTAGTAGTAGGTAGGTGGAGGGTGTGCTTGGAATAGTAGGATTATCAATAGGTTGGATGAGTACAATTAATTCTAGTTTGATAAGTGAGGGCTTACTTTGGCTTTGGAGGAGGAGATAAGGTGGGCATCTTTGCAGGTGTTGCAGGTGGGATGGGAAACAGGGTTTGGACATTGTTTGAGGAAGTGGGAGGGCTTAGACTGAGGACAAGTGGGTAGATTTTTGCAATTGCTAGTGAAATAGTTATTGTAAATGAGGCACTTTTGGTAGTGGTAGGAGTGGGGGAGCCGTGTGGAGGGTACGACTTTATGGCAGCGATTGTAAATCAGTGCTGCCTCCATCAGGAGGTCATCGATGGTAGGTGCATAAGGCAGATGGGTTGTAGATGCAAAGGACTGTGTATTTTTCTATGGCAAGATAGGAACTGAGTTTGGTTACCACCTCCTCTGCTGTGATCTGAGGTCCTGTCATCATGACAGTGAGGTTAGGGGATGGCGAGAAGGCTAGGGTTGTTTAGCTTTGGAAGTTTGGGACGTAGAGTTGAAGGTGGCGAGGAAGGCTTAAGGGCCAAAGTTGACACATGTGCCGACGTAGAGACGAAGACAACTGGTCGGAGCACTTTAAGAAGGCGACTAAGTCAGTTGTCACAATGTTGAGAGCAAAGTGGAATCGTTCGTACAGAATACCGAAATCTTACGATCAGTGATCCACCCTGAGAAAACGTTAGAAATCACGTCGTTCATACTGCCATTGTTCACACACGATTATAATGCACTCCAAGACAAAAATTACTGCGAAGTAATTATCGGAATGGGCCAGAAATCAGTACATGTGGTGTGCACGTTCATACAAACAAATGATTACAATTACAAAAAAATGGTTCAAATGGCTCTGAGCACTATGGGACTCAACTGCTGGGGTCATTAGTCCCCTATAACTTAGAACTAGTTATACCTAACTAACCTGAGGACATCACAAACATCCATGCCCGAGGCAGGATTCGAACCTGCGACCGTAGCGGTCTTGCGGTTCCAGACTGCAGCGCCTTTAACTGCACGGCCACTTCGGCCGGCGATTACAATTACAGAAACATTTGATGAGTCATTTAAGAGAATCAGCTTCACAAACTGAACAAGTAAAAAATGTGTTGATCCACCTCTGGCCCTGATGCAAGCAGTTATTACGCTCTGCATTGATTGATAGGGTTGTTGGATGTTCTCCTGAGAGGTATTGTGCCAAATGCTGTTCTGTTGGCGCGTTAGATCGTCAGAGTCCCGAGCTTGTAGGAGGATCCTGCCAATAAATCTCCAAAAGTTTTCATTTGGGTAGAGCTACAGCAAGGTAGCATTTGGCAAGTACGAACACGAGCAGTAGAAACTCTCACCATGTGCGGGCGGGCATTATCTTGCTGAAATTAAAGCCGAGGATGACTTGCTGCGAAAGGCAACGAAATGGGATGTAGAATATCGTTCAAGTATGTTGTAAGGGTGCGGTGCATGACAACTGAAGGTGACCTACTATGAAATGAAATGGCACTTCAGATAATCACTCCCGGCTGTTGGGTCTTATGGCATACGAGAGTCACTTTAGTATCCAATTAGGGCGTCTCCAGACATACCTTCAGCCTGAAATCTCATAGACTGGCCCTGATGACTAGTCAAGATGTGTCTGCAGAGGCCCCTGAGAGTAGTGTGGTACCAGCCCGACTGTTGCCCTCATATAGCCCTACAACCAGGAGTATTGGCCTGGGGTGCCATTTCCTTTTATATAAGGATCCTTTTGGTTGCCATCCGAGGCACCCTTACAACACAGCGCTGTGTCGACTCTTTTCTACACCCTGTTTCGTTGCCTTTCAAGGCAAGCCATCCTGAACTCACAGTTCAGTAACATAATGTCCACTTGCACACGATGAGGATTCCATGGTACCCTTACAGCACAGTCATACATTGATTATATTGTACACCATGTTTCGTTGCCCTTCAAGGCAATCCATCCTGGGCTTACAATTTAGAAAGATAAAGCACAGCAATACACGACAATAATTTCTATTGCTTTTCTTTGTGCTGCGCAAGCCCTATCCTGGATAACAAGTTTTCTGGATCTATTACCAATTGAGCAGGGCCCTGCAACTAGCTAAGGATTTTGGTGATTTAGATCCCCAGTTGGACAGAATTCTGCATGATATTCCTTCTGCGGATATCCAACAACTCTGTCAATCAATGCCAAGCCAAATAACTGGTTGCGTAAGGGTCAGAGGTGGACCTACGTGTTACTGACGTTCTCACTTTGCGAAGATTTTTCTCTTTAATAAATTATCCTGTTTTAATGAAAGTGGGAACATTTGTTTCTCTGAACATGTATATCGTATCTACTGATTTACGTCCCCTCCAGATAATTCGTTTGTGGTGCAGCTTTTTTTGTCTTAAAATATATAAAACTGTTTGTGAAACCAACAGTGCAGAAGTGAGGGATAACTAAATTTTTAGGGGAAGATATGGGAGTAATAGGATAATTTCACATGGTTAGCGATGTTTCATCTTAACTACAACGTTTTTGTGCATTTTTTAGATGACATGCCTTTCGAATCTCTGTCAATGCCACACTTTTGTGATCGAAGACAACTGGTGGCATGGTACGTTCATTAAAACGCATCACACAAGACGTACCGTGAGGTGATTGTCACATATAGACATCGGACGTTTGTACAGGTCTTCTAAATCATTTCTGACAAACACCAATGTAATCCCTTCAACAAGGTTGAAAGGCGGCTGGTCTTTTCGACCTAAATTTCTTCCGCCAATCGTCAATGAGATCATGGTAGAGGGTTGACAGTCGCTGTGATGCTGAACTGGATAAAGCACAGCAGCTACTTGAGGTGAAGCAGACAAGTGCTTGTTTCTGGTCAGGCAGCCACGGCTGTGGCAGTTGAGGCTTCACGGTGCCAATTCTGAGAAGGGCAGGCAGACCGGCGTTTTTGCGTGGCAGAATTCGCCGCAGAGGACGTGGCGCGAGCCACGAGGATTCACTGGCCACATGGAGCGAAGGGCCAGGAGCAAGGGACCTCGGAAAGAAAACTGTCACAACTTTTCTCATAGAGTTGCGTAGGAATGTGATAGGGGCAATTGTTCCCAGATGAGGTGAAGAGTGGTTCACCGTCTTTGTATGGGGCCCCAAATTGTTTCCTGCTTTCAGTAAGATCGGTCTCAGCTTGGCTGGTGAAAACATGTAATGGAAGTGCTCATGGTGGCTGGACACTGGGTGGCCTAGAATGCTGTGTCGTTTTTTTCAAGTCATACTCACGCACAGGACTCAGAGTTACCTGCAAGTGCGTTGTAACGCTGCGTTGATTTAACTGCAATCACTAAAATCATAAATCTTCAAAGTGGACGCCTGTCGCTGTACTGGGACTGGAGGAACGGTTTTTCCCGTCGTATGGAGGGAGACGCAATTGGGACAGGGGTGTTTCCCGAGTTTTCACTTGGGGATTTTAGTCGGTTGGTGAATGTTCCACATGGAGCTTTTCTATGATCTGCCAGACAGTGTGAGGTTCAACGACTTGGTTGCGATCTGTAGAAGTTTTTTACTTCATTCAGTCGCGAGCTGGGGAGGAGTCTGAATGAGAACGAAATTTGACTTTTTGGACTTGGGAGTCTGGGCGTCAAGGTGTTCTGAATGAGAAGTGCTGAAGGAAGTCGACTGTCCAAGTCGACCCCTGGGCACACTGGACATTGCATTCCAATTTTCTATATGTGCATCTTGAGTAATTCACAGCATCGGCACTAGAAATCTTTGAAGCTAGTTCTCTTACTTTACTGCACACCCACAACAGCAGCAGCAATTATTGTCTGATTCAAGTGTGCTGCAGAAGTTTGTTTCTGGGCTCAGTTCACAATCACGACATTAGTATCAATGATGGTCAGTTTGTGTTACCCACTTCAAGCCAAGATTAAAGTATAGTCATCATCCTCATCAACTTCATCAGTGGCCAATTAGCTCATTTTACTTTATGAGTATGAGATAGAGTACAATCAGTGCATTATGTTGTCTCATATTCCATTTAACTCATGGTTTAAGAATGAAACTGACATGATACCTAATTGTATCTATCATTCAAGATTACAAGATCCTGTCACTACCTTTGTTTACTTTACTAGCTTACGTCAGAGATAATGGGACAGTATTGGGACAACCTGCATTCTGGCCCACTCGGCATGGTTGCCAGATGTATCCAAGATGTAGGTGACGACCTCATCGAAGATGGCAGCGTGTATACTTGGAAACAGCTCAAACATCAAGCAAGATGGCGGCTGTGACACCCAAGATTGCGGATTTTGGTGGGAAGTTTGAATTCTGGTGGGAAGATAGGTCAATTGGGCTACCTCCACTAACCTAACCCCCCTCCCCTCCACACCCCCCAGAAACATGGTGGCAAGTTCAAATTCCAACAGGATAATGCATCACATCATGGTTATCTCTACTAACCTAAGAAAATGGCAGGAAGATAGGTCACTTGGGCCTCCACCACTAACCTAAGTCATCCGATTGCCACCTTGTCCTAGGGATTTGCAGGAAAAGTACTCAATGTGTGCTGGACATAAGTCTTTATTATTTGGCATGCACTATTTTATTGAAACAATTAGAGGCACTACCTCCATCCAGTGTGGTCGCCAAGGCGTCCAGACTCCAACTGACTTAGTACACAGTACCACCACCACAGGGCACTATCATCCATGATGTAACCCAAGATGGCTACTGTGATGTAAGCTGATGACATAAGTACTGTTATCTGAGATAGCAGGAAACAGTGTGTGCGCCATAAGGTCTGGGTCTAGTACACAGTCCCACCACCAGAGAGTGCTGACATCTATGAGATAATCCAAGATGATGGTCTGGGGTGGGGGAAATGGTGGGAAAAGGACTGTGCCTATGCTGGACATAAGCCTATATTTTACACACAATGTCTGCACCACTAGATCTAGAGTCCAACTGACCTAGTACACAGTACTGCCACCAGAGGGTGCTGTCACCCCTCCTGTGAAGTAATCCAAGATGGTAGTTTAGAGGGGGAAAATGGTGCAAAAATGACTCTGCCTGCGCTGGGTTGCTAGAGACAGTAAGGAAGGATTGAACTTTATTTATTTTGGAACAATTTATTTACGGAAGAATTTTGAGACATAATATATTTATCACACTGATACAAAACACATGCTCTGACATGCATGGCATCGCACCACACAGCACACAGATCTGTGAACTACTCCTAAATAACGATCTGTAGACATGCAAACAACTCTTAAACTACTGAAATAGTTTCAGTATGGACATGCAGACTCCTCTTAAATAATACAGTACACTGATGTGCAGACATGAGATCACCTCATAAACTGTCCAAACAATGCATAATGCAGCCTACAGACCTGATCGCAACAATTTGTGCAGACATGGCCTGCCACCCCCCTTCCCCCCTTCCCTGTCCACTGGATGGCACAGAAGGCTACTGCACATGCTCCCAGAAGTTGGAATGCAGTGGAATCCCCCGCAAAGTGACGCACAGACGCCTGGAAGCATGAGGTGGCGGCACTCCTTTCATACTTGACTCCTGAGAAATTCCTATATGTGATCAACTAGGCACCACTGCTGATGCGACCGGACAGGTGGGAAGACCTATTTGGAGAGTGCTGACGCTCCAAGGGCGCGCGCACATTGACTCCATCTAAAAGACAACCCAAACACGCTTCCTAATCGTCAACTTTCGAAATCATGCACTCCACACTCATTCACAAAATAATACAACAAACACCAAAACACCTAATAAATCCTCAAACCATATTGCATGTCGAACGCTCACAGTGCTAAATCTGCCGGAAATAATCCAGTGCAGAAACACTCATGGCAAGTAAAAACGCTTTTGAACTATTGTCAATGTGTCAGAGTCTCCAATGTGCTTTGCTGAACCAGCCGGACGCAAGCCATCGCCAGACGCAAGTCAGCATGAATCATCACTCTCACACCACTGCCGGCAGCATGTGAAAGTCATAACCAAAGTTAGAATTCTTCAAGTGCTATACTGACGTCACATGTCTATCGGAATAAAAGCCAAGTTATCCACTGGGCTATGTGCGTGTGTGTTTACTGTTGCTCACACAATACCTATGGATACTGACGTCACATCTCTATGTAAATAAATGCCATGTGTTCACCTCTCTCTACCTGTGGTCCAGTGTCGAAAGAGATGTTGCAATCCTTCCTAGAATAGCACAGGCTGCTTTGTCTTCCTTGAGACCCTAACAATACATTCGAGCTGCATCTACCCCACACACGCGGAAACCTGTGTATACTGATGTCACAGGTTTAACATCGACTTCTTTCTGCCAAGCAATCCTAACAGGATATCACGTGTTCCGTTCCTGCTTTCAAGATACACACGGACGTTCTCACTGCTAAAAGCCTTCATCATGTCTCTGCAAGCACACGAAAAAACCATTAATCATAAAAGCATTCTTGTTGTTTGGAAAGAGAGCACTGTCTAAGCACAGACTCGGCGGAGGGGGCGGGAGATCAGAACAGTTAAGCAAACAGAATTCGAAGCACTATTGTAAGGAAGAGAAAAATGGCGAGAATTTTCGATATCCTTCAACTACTGATTTGGAGATGTCCTAACGCCACACTGGCGGTTTAGTGACGACATCCTCACCAGAGATCGATGGTCTGCTTCAACTTGTCTTTGAACATCTGCAATCTCAAAACTTTTCGTGATACGTAGCCTCCATCTTGTCCGAATAAGTTTGTAAATGCTCCTACATCCAAGCACAAAGGATGTCTTGTGAATGAATTGAGCATTATGGCTGGCTCTTATCGAATTTACCCACCATGCCGCCGATGTGGAAGCACTGTCCGCCTTTATTTACTTTCTTCAGACAAGACTTTCAACGGCAAAAAAACTATTTTACATAGATTGCGATATTGCACCGACAATTTAATCTTCCAAACTGTCCTAAATATCGTCAAATACGGAAAGACTCTTACTCAATTACACTGCTCTCCCACTGAGGACAGAAGCTTGTGTATTAGAACATGAAACCGACCTCCAACCCATCAATATATCATCACATACTGTTTCGAAGTAGTAAACATACAATGCTTATCCTGCACCATAAAAAATCACGACTTTAAATCATTCTTAGATATACCACAAAGACAGACAGCACCGTATATAATCCTCGCATCACTAGATATTCCTCTGTGAGGTCGGTGGTTATCCACTCCCAATGCGTGACCAGAGCTCCCTCAGTGGACCGAAGTCACTCTCAGAGCTGTTCCATAAATTCGTCCTCGTTTCCTCTCGGCACAAAGGCTTCACTGTTTCTGGTCCGGACCTGCTTCCTTGCTTGTTTTTCTACACATATCTCCAGAATGAGATTTCCACTCTGCAGCGGTCTGGCACACAGTTTTAATCTTCCAGGAAGTTTCATATCAGCGCACACTCCGCTGCAGAGTGAAAATCTCATTCTAGAAACATCCCTCAGGCCATGGCTAAGCCATATATCCACAATATCCCTTCTTTCTGGAGTGTTAGTTCTGCAAGGTTTGCACAAGAGCTTCTGTGAGTTTGGAAGGTAGGAGACGAGATACTGGCAGAAGTGAAGCTGTGAGGGTGGGGCCTGAGTCGTATTTGGGTAGCTCAGGTGGTACAGCACTTGCCCACGAAAGGCAATATTCCTGAGTTCGAGTCCCCATCTGGCTCACAGTTTTAATCCGCCTGGAAGTTTCACACATTGTAAGTAGGCTGTTTAGGTTTTCTTATTGGTAACGCCACGTAGCGCTCTGTATGAAAATCACTGGCTGTGCTGTGTGCAGTCTGTGGCTGGTTAGCAATGTTGTAATATTCGCCATTGTAGTGTTGGGCAGTTGGCTGTTAACAGGTTGGAGGTGAGCCGCCAGCAGTGATGAATGTGGGGAGAGAGATGGCGGAGTTTTGAAATTTGTAAGACTGTCATGAACTGCTATATATAATATGACTATTAAGGTAAATACAGTGTTTGTTCTCTATTAAAATCTTTCATTTGCTAACTATGCCTATCAGTAGTTAGTGCCTTCCTTAGTTTGAATCTTTTATTTAGCTGGCAGTAGTGGCGCTCGCTGTATTGCAGTAGTTCGAGTAACGAAGATTTTTGTGAGGTAAGTGATTTGTGAAACGTATAGGTTAATATTAGACAGGGCCATTCTTTTGTAGGGATTATTGAAAGTCAGATTGCGTTGCGCTAAAAAATATTGTGTGTCAGTTAAAGCACAGTCATGTATAATTGTTCCAAGGGGAAGTTTCATATGTCGACCCTTAGCCGAGGATACTTCACTGGAATCTTCTGATTTTTTCTTGTAGTTTGTGTAATTAGTGTAGCTATTGTTTATTGCTAGCGCGTAATTGTAGAGAGAATCTCCTTTGTAGTTGCAGTCTTTCATTGTTGCAAAGTAAAACAGTTGTGACATGCATGTAGATTTGCACCAAGTATTTAAGTAGACATTATTTCCATTTCTATGTTAATGTGTTATCTTATTTTGCTCTTCAAATTGTGCTTTTCTGTGTTATCGTGTGAAATATTGTGGCAATAATGGCGTGTGAAAAACGTAACACTAGGCTCCAAGGTAAACTGAGAAATAATAGTGACGACGAGCGTAGCTTATCAGCGCCGCCGAGTAATGAATTTACTAATGTTCAAAGTAGTAATTTGGTAACTGTGCATAGGGAAATGGAGCGGGCGTCAAATAATGGTGTAGACAGTGAAACAGGTAGTGGACAGGGAAGCATTATCGATCGATCGGTCGGCAACAGCTTGCCTCAGGAATCGGGAATGACAGAACACAATATTGCAAATACTGTAGACTCAGGTTTTGGGTTCTCACTGTTTTCTCAAATGAGTCAAGACACATTTTCCGCTTGTCAAAATGTGAATGTTGCCGGTGCAAATTCACTGCCGAAAAGCACTGAGGAACATGTTTCAGTCACCAATGCATTGTTATTACAATTAATACAACAAATGGAACAAACACAGCAAAAGCTTCAAAAGTTAGACACGATGGAACAAAATCAGAGACAAACACAGCAACAGCTTCAAAAGTTAGACTCATTGGAACAAACTCTTGAACAAACACGTGAATATTTAACTACTGAGTTACATAACATTGAATCGAAATGTCAAAAAGTCTGTAATGACATAAAAACACAAATTTGTGAGCATTTTCAACCTATTTTTTCGCGGCATGAAAATGCATTACAGAATCACGAAGCAGCCATAAAAGAACTGCAAACTATTGTTCATGAAAATCATGAGACCTTGCAAGCTAAATTTGACTCAGTTGCATCTACCGATACGGTTACGCAACTTGCAAAAACTCAGGAAAACTTAAAGGACACAGTAGATACGATTTCAACACAAATGGACACTCTGAAACTTGGTTCAGAAAAACATACAGAGGAAATAATTTCACTATCAGATAAAGTAGCCGAACTTTCAGATCAGTTCACTAACTTATCTACAAAGGTAGATGATGATCTGAATGACACAACACCTGTAGCCTTCACTGACACTGAAGAGTATGAAGAAATTAGAAAATTCAAACAAAATTAAAATCAAATCAATACACAGTACAAAAGAGAAATCCGGGAAGTGCAAGATCAGTTGGCACAAGTAGTACAAGCATTACGTATTTCAGAGGACACTCGCGCCCCAATACGGGAAGAGGGACATAGAAATACGGAACAGCCACAAAATAATAACACAGCGCATTTCGGAAATTATGAAAGAAATTGGCAAGGTGCACCGAATTTTGAGATTGAACAGCCGACACGACGTAACAATGACCGACATGCGACTCGCCGACATGATGATTTTGACTACAAGCTCTTCATTACTACACGTAAATTCAAAACATTTAAGAATTGTGGCAACGACATTCATCCTAAAGTGTGGCTCCATCAATTCTCTCATTGTTTTCCTCCCAACTGGTCATTAGAGCACAGATTAGAATTTATGTGTGACTACTTAGAGAATGAACCAGCTGTAAGAATGCGATCGGTCATTCACGATTGTCACAGTGAAGGAGAATTTTACCATGCCTTCCACTCAGCATATTGGTCTCAAGCTACACAAGACCGAGTAAAACATAGCATCATGATGATGAAACACTTTGAACAATCTGAATTTTCCAGTCTTGTCAAATATTTTGAAGACATGTTGCATAAGAATCAATATCTTTCAAACCCATACAGCCCTTCAGAACTCATCCGCATTTGCTTAATCAAATTACCTGAACATTTACGACATATTATTTTGGCAGGACGTTGCAGGACGTTGAAGCTTTTCAGGGACTGTTACAAGAATTAGAAATTGACACAGGCAGTAGCGGGATGCGAAAACAGGAAAACAATCACTACAGGTCACATTCGTCACAATTCCGTGACGACAGAAACAATAACTGGACACGACAAATCTATTCTTACAACGCAAATCGTGACCAAAACAGACACCACCCATATGACAACCACTGGCAGAGTAATAATAGTTACAGAGAAAGATCGCATTTCCGTAGTAATGACTATCACAGAGACAATCAGAGAAACAGACAATATGGTAACCAAAACAATTATTACCAAGGGAGGCAGAATCGCTTCAGACGCAACAGTTCGGCGCACAGTTACGATTCAGGGAGAAATTCTCCACCACGTCACGGACAAGGAAGAAACTACGGAATCTACCGACATGACGACAGACGATATATTCGTAACGACAGACCTGAATTGCATCAGAACTGGCGGGATTCAAACAGGGCAGGGCCTTCTCGTCAGAGTGAATTTGTAGAAGTTAGGTCTCCTAATCCCAATAACGGCGCGCGCCAACAAAGAGACAGACAATGACTCGCACAGCAGGCAGCCGCGTGCGCCCGCTGGCTCCGAGCAAAATAACATAAGACGGTAGCCTTGAGAAAAATTTTAGCATTCTTTACCGCTGTATACCACATGATAATTGCGTCAAAGTTGAAAACACTGCGTACTAGGAAGAGTAAAGGTTCGCACCACATTTCACATGTAAAACCGTTTATTGAAAGATAATCTGCTTTTTAACTTTGTCTTTGCCATATAACTTTTCACTTTACATTGCTAGTATGCTTTGTCAGACTTAGAATCTGTTAACATACAACAATGTTTGAAGTTAAATATCCAATCAAGAACCAAGAGAACTTATTTAAACAGAAATTACGAATGCATTGTTATTGTGAACAGACGACACAGAGTTATTGTGTGTGTACATTCTTGCTTGTTAGTTGCACGATCACGTAACGACTATAAGGCTCACATACTTAGAACATTTACCTGTACTGCTAATGAGATTTTAATGCAACATTTTGGTTTACTTGAAATTTGGTGTATCATGAGGTAAGTACATTGACTTCTGCAGAACTTAGCTTTCGGAGGACGATAACTACGACACTGCCACAGAGATTATGTTGCAACAAGACGCACATTTAGCGCTACAGGACACGTATTTGAGTGATTAATTTTATACTTAAAATATTTATTTTTAAAGATATTTGGAGTACAATGATACAAAGGTTTTCCGTGATACATTTCATTCCATTGCAATAATCTGTAACACCTGGGGGTACAATTACATTAATCCTCAGGGGGGTACACGCCTACTTTGTGTACCATGTGTTTGGCAAGCACAAGGAGCCCTAGCTAATATGGTATTTGCTTATACAACTTTACACATCGGTACCATATTTCTCTAACACAGAATTACACAGCTATCTGATTATTTGACAGAGAAACAAACATTTTTTTTACTACACCGTCAGTGACAGATGTTTACGCAATTACACAGTTGGATAACTTCACACTTATGAAACTGTATTTTGTCTGTACTTTGTAAACTGTGCATATTTCTTCGGAACCATTGTGATACTATGAGAGCTTTGAATGATGTATTTGGTATAGGATTATGAGTTTTAAAGTACGTTTGAGGCAGATGACACTTTTGACATGAGCAGAGAATTTTTTTTTAGGTTTTGAAATTATTGGAGGAAGCTACGACGATTTGGAATGTTGACTGAGGTGTTATGATGACATTATTACGATGACTATGTGTATTATGCTGTTGCGGTATGTTTATGATCAGTAAGCTGATGCTATATGAGTTATTTGATTATGCTACATATATGTTATGATGAAATATTGTAGAAGTGTCGATGAATAAGGTAAGGTATAATGAGTAGTGGTTAGGGACTCTGACTTGTGAAAAAGGATGTTGGAAACCAAGAATCGTACTTTAAGAGTTATGAAATGTGTGTAAATGCGTGAATGTATCACAATGCCCGTGAAAATTTTTTGGACACTCCCAGGAAAATTTTGTGGACACTTTTATATTTACAGAATTTAGTTTCTACATTTGTAACGCAAATTCTCGACCTATGAAATTTTTATATGAGACTGTCACTGTAGCGGAAACTGCTGTCATAAATATTTCGTTAAGAAAGGTAAGTGACCTTGACGTAATGAGTTTTTGGCGCCCAGCTGAGAGGTAGTCGTCTGACAAAAGAAAGCCATTAGGTGGAGAAAAAAAAGAGGCCATTATCCTCGCCATTGACATTCCTTTAGAGAAAGCATCGCAAATACGACACGCTCATTACTTGGAAAGATATATCTGCACGCCTGATTATGACAAGCGTCTTTCTACGAGAGTTGAGAGAATTTCTACTAACTTATGAAATGTCACATGACTATGGAATGATATTTTTATGCTTTGGTTTGCGTAATTGCTTATTTCATTTGATATCTGGTTTCCAGTTGTGTTGCAGCATTGGTTTTATAAAATAAAATTAAATTCATTTGCTAATGTGAACACTTTCTGTCAACAGATCTATTAAATAATTATTTTATGATCCACATTCTTCGAAAAAGGAGCTCTTGGAATGGAAAGAACAATAAGAAGGGACTAATAACAGTAACTGCATATATAATTTACTTTACAAGTACTTGGTAATTTTGTTGTAGAATTAGCTTTTGTGGTGCACCACTTTAATTACATAGACATTAAGATGTGATTATACATTTCCCTTGTCTGCATTGTTATCTTTAGTGTACTATTTCTTCTGCTTGAGCTTTGTCATGCTTAGGTATACGTTATAGCATTTACTGCTGCTGTTTGCCAGGCATAGTGCTACTGAATTGTAATTTGTGTTACTCTGCTAAGCCAGATTTATTTTTCTTGTTTGCTGCACATCGCCTTATATTAGTTGTAATATTGCAATTGCTTTGCTAATTTCTATAATGCTGCTTCCTTTGCAAATCTGCATTTTTTGTCATTGCTGTTTGTGTTAATTGTTTTGTGCTGCTGCATTGCCTCGCCCCTTAGTTTAGCATCTGAGCTCAGTAGATTTAAGTTAGCTTAAGAGGGGGTAGACTATATAGGAGAATGAGTTGCGATGAATTGGAAGAAACACATTGAGAAGTTATACGAAAAGAGTACAGAAAGCAGGTATAGATAGGACCTTTTGGGAATAATGAAGAATGAAGGGAGATCTCCGAGAAGTAAAGAAAGTGTTTGTGGACCCTTGTGTATTTATGTTCTTCCTGTCTTAATATGTTTATCTGATAAGACTTATGTTGTAGAATGTTTCTAATACTCAGCTACATGAACTATGATGAGGAATACTGTTATCCTCAAATATAATTTGCATTAATAATATGTTATTTACTTTGTAAAGATATTAGACATTATTAATTTTGTTCTGTTTTAATGCTCATGTGTCAAGTCGATGTTTCAATAATTATTCTGATCTTTTATGTATGTACTCATGTCATAATTCCTGTAACACTGATGTATATGTTATTTCGATTCTTTTGTAAAGCCCATATTACTACAAATGCTATCTGTACTATTATGTTCTTTAATAATGTATTTTGTACCTTTGTAATTGTATTTTCATGTTGTAAATTTATAATTGTAATTGACACCAGTTCATCAAATTAAGTAACTTGTAAGTTACATTTCACTGCACACGTTTCTGTTGGTCATAGTACATGAACAATATGTGAGAAGTAGGGACTGTTAGTGTTTACACGTGTGTTAATAATTCAGCAAGGGACTGGATAACAGCATTGCTGGTTCTAAGGACAATTCCAAAAACTTTGTGAGTGCACAAGTGGTGGTTATGGACTTGCTATATTATCCGCAAGACTCTTCAATGGTGATTGTGCACCTGCAGTCACAACAGATGGCTGCTGGCCATCTCTACAAAGACTACAGTGCGTCTGTATCTTTGATTACCCACCAATACCATTATTTCTACAAGGACTACAGTGAGTCTACACCTTTGATGATTCATCAGTACCATTATTTCTACAAGGACTACAGTGGGTTTGCATCTTTTATGACCCACCAATACCATACTCTCTACCAGGACTACAGTGGGTCTACTCTGTGATGACCTACCTACCAATATTCTTCAAAATGTCGAATGACTCTGCTGTGGGTTTGCTCTGTTGTGACCCATTACCTGTCTGCATGTCAAGAGTCAGCGTTGTCTTTCTGTTCGAAGGACAACACTACTTCTTCAAGACTGCATGTAAATCCATTACTTCTGTGTGCATTTTCTTTTACTGCTCAGACTTTGAGAAAAACACTGCAATTGTACTGTGATGAATGATCAGGACTGTCTTTATGGACTGTGAGAAAATTTTAGCTTTTGACCAACATTGTATCAATAAGTGTGTTCATTTGATTTCTTTGTTATTGTAATTGTGAAAAATTTTTTAACAAATATGTATTGGCCAGTGCCCAAAACAATTTGTAAAATTTTTTGTGGGGAGCATGGGGGCTATGTATGTAGGCTGTTTAGGTTTTCTTATTGGTAACGCCAAGTAGCGCTCTGTATGAAAATCACTGGCTGTGCTGTGTGCAGTCTGTGGCTGGTTAGCATTGTTGTAATATTCGCCATTGTAGTGTTGGGCAGTTGGCTGTTCACAGCGCGTAGCGTTGCGAAGTTGGAGGTGAGCCGCCAGCAGTGATGGATGTGGGGAGAGAGATGGCGAAGTTTTGAAATTTGTAAGACTGTCATGAACTGCTATATATAATATGACTATTAAGGTAAATACAGTGTTTGTTCTCTATTAAAATCTTTCATTTGCTAACTATGCCTATCAGTAGTTAGTGCCTTCCTTAGTTTGAATCTTTTATTTAGCTGGCAGTAGTGGCGCTCGCTGTATTGCAGTAGTTCGAGTAACGAAGATTTTTGTGAGGTAAGTGATTTGTGAAACGTATAGGTTAATATTAGACAGGGCCATTCTTTTGTAGGGATTATTGAAAGTCAGATTGCGTTGCGCTAAAAAATATTGTGTGTCAGTTAAAGCACAGTCTTGTACAATTCTTCAAAAAGGGGACGTTTCAACATCTACAGACACTACAATTACAAGAACACATGTATTTTCGCATGGTTTGCCAGAATATCATACCAGTTTCGCTGTACTTCTCGATATCAAGCACTCTTCAATACCCTATAGGCCGCTCGCACAACATAGTTCCGAAGACAGACTGGAAATTATTTCTCTACAAACGCGAAACTTTAGCGACGTGGAGCGTGCTGTAGACCACTGATTAACTAGACACTTATGCAGTCTGCGAAGACCTTTGCGTCAGAACTCGAAACAAATACACGAAACTAATGTTTTCACTCGCGAATACCAATGTCTATCATGTAACAGATTCCAAATCGTGCCTATAATTTACACAGTCAACTAACTTGTTTCTCATATCTAGAGAACCAGGAAACGTATCTTCCACCTGCTAGACGCACACACTATAATCGAAGTTCTCTCAACTTAATAAAGGCGCGAAAAGTGCAGAAACAGCCAACTAAGCAATTTACATGGGAGGGAATAAGTGTCCAACGCAAACACACATCCAAGTTCGCTCTTCTCAAATTTCCATGTGATCACCAAAACTGTCCAACACATACTAACTATCAGTTCGCTATTCGACCGTCTAGAGGACGACACAGTTAAGACGTCTACATTCCTACGATACAACAGGTCTCTTCATTCAGAGAGATCCAACCGTGAATGGGAAACGTGAATCACCCCACACAGGTCACCAGAACTGCACGCCAAATACGCACTGGTAGAATCATCGCCCTAATAAATCTGTCACACATATATTTTATCCCTGTACTTACAAATAAATGTTACGATCGAGGTCTCAGTAGAACGACCTTCGACAATGAGCGAAGTATCGGAAATACGTCTCGTTGGCGGCTGTGGCTCTGGAACTATAAATATCAGTACCATTCTTATGACTTGACATACTCTTCTCTTTGCTTTCGCAGTGCTCGATGTCAAATCCATACCTTCCTTATGAATGAAAATAGTCATTTCCTTCGCACATGTCGGAACACAAAGCCTGATGCTCAAAGCGAACCTATCACACACTCCCTACTACTAAGTATAACACTTCGTCAATAACTGATCTCTGGCGATACGAATTAATACTGACCGAAAATTAACGATGGGTGGGCGTGTCTCATAAGTTTTTCTTGCGAGTGTTACCGCTGTGTCTTAGAAACAGAGGCGTAATCGGCCATATGTTAAAAAACCGACTGCAACAACTACTGTATGTTACTGTCATAAGCGGTCTTGGTTCTACAGGTGCACACAAGTATCCACGTTAAAAGCTGTACTGGCTTTATAAATCGAGGTATGGCATTACCTACGAATCATGTGGGTTTTCCGGACAAATACCGAGACGGTTATCGTAGGAGTATATATTATCAGATGAACAGTCAGCTTACACATAGCTCACTATACAACCTCGTTATAAAATCGTTCAATTTTGAAAGTGTTTTGGCTAAGGACTCTCTGCAACTCCCTCACGCTGCTAGATATTTTTCCTGTATGTTCAGCGTATTCTGTCTCAATACCGTGTCATAGGTTGTGCACTACATCCACTGAGCTATAGGCGATGACTGGTTGAGAAGGATTGCAAACAGTAGTAGATGGTGTGCTGACTGAGTTCGTAAGAAACGTACACTAGCTTTTCAGATCCCTAGTGTTACGCTATCTGCTAGAAATGAAGTCTACGATGTGGAATCAAGTCTCTCCACTCAAGCACATACTTGCGTTGGATCCTATGGAGAAGTCCTCTAATGATTACAATCTCTAGTGAATCATATTTCTGGCACTCTCATATCTCGAAACGAGACACCTTTCTCGGATCTGTCTGGTACAATAAAATTCCAACAAGGTTTTAATGAGTCCCTACGCATCCTGCAACTGCCCCCATTCCTGCAGCTTTGCGCGTGTGCTCATTCCAACTTAAGTCGGAACTGAGCAGAAGTCGGAGAAAGCCATATCCGGCACCTTCTGCAACCCGTGTAGAAACAGAACGACCTGAGTTAGTGCAACAGGACCGTGTTTTGACCATTCTGTGGAAATGCGCGACCGGCCACGGTGGCCGTGCGGTTCTAGGCGCTTCACTCCGGATCCCCACGACTGCTACGGTCGCAGTTTCGAATCCTGCCTCGAGCATGGATGTGTGTGATTTACTTAGGCTAGTTAGGTTTAAGTAGTTCTAAGTTCTAGGGGACTGATGAACTCAGATGTTAAGTCCCATAGTGCTCAGAGCCATATGAACCATTTAACCATTTTTGGAAATGCGCGCATTTTGGTGCGTCTCCAAATCAGATAGAGATACTACAATCCGAAGCAGATCCGTGTCCATTCACATCTATCTCCCCAACATGCTATCATCGTTATTCTGTAGCATCCAACAGACAAAAATTACGAACTAAAAAAGAGCCACTAACTTCATCCAATATAGAACTCGCCTAGGAGCCGTTGAGCCGTTGCTGGCACGATGACGCATAGCTGCAATGTGGATCCGGCGCAGAGAGAGAGCTGCTGCGATGCTTCCCAGAATAGCATTCCTAATAGGACCACCCGTTCGTCATCGAATTTACCTGTCAAACTGCTGCTGCCGATGCAGGATGATCCTATTAAATATACATCTTTTGATCCAGTGCAGAGGCCGGTTTAAGATTTCATCACCTGTACTGTAGGAGGATGGCCGTATTCCACAGACTATACTGTAAGTCGCAAGAGACGCTCCCTGTGACCCTGTGTCTTTGTTTGAAACGTTGTTTTCTTATACGCTTTGTACACTGCCATACGTTTTGTTTTTCTGCCATGACTTAGAGGTCGTGTCAGGTCCTAAACTGACATTAAGACGCTCTGATCCACGGCCTCTCGCAGAAAACTATACATTACACAATGTAAATCATATTGTTACTGTGGCTACCATAGCACGCCACAAACACTGAATGATTTTAAAGAAAAGAGAGTTACAACATAAGCAAATTGGGGGAATTTTGCGGCGTTGTGGATGTTTGACGAGCTCTACATTTAAACTCATCTGTCATAGTCATGGAATAGCTGATGATTCTACGTTTCGTTTCGACTGACTGATCATATTGCATCCATGTACGCGATCACTGTTTCAATGCTAGCCACACCAGAAAGTATTGTCCATAAACCAAATCTCTTTCTCCAACTCAAACAAGTGAGGTCAGTCACTCATTATGTGGTAACCAACAGCGTGTCTGTGAACGAATGGGGTGGAAAAGACACCGTCGATGTAGTCTAATAATAAGCATCACAGTTTATAGTGCGAACAATTTTACCAATTTTAGAGTAATTTCAACACTGACAAATGATGTGACACCATGTATCCCAGTTTCGGTGTAATAGCTAAATCATCCCTTCTCCACTTGGCGAGTATCATGGCAAACGTGGATAGATCACTGTGTAGTACGTCTATATACACCATCAAAGTGTATCAGACATTGCCGGCCGGAGTGGCCGCGTGGTTCTAGGCGCTACAGTCTGGAACCGAGCGACCGCTACGGTCGCACGTTCGAATCCTGCCTCGGGCATGGATGTGTGTGATGTCCTTAGGTTAATTAGGTTTAATTAGTTCTAAGTTCTAGGCGACTGATGACCTCAGAAGTTTAGTCGCATAGTGCTCAGAGCCATTTGAACGACCTTTTTTTTTTTTTTTTGTATCAGACATCACTCTACGTATTTCTAGCACCACGAGCATAGTGCTCAGTTTACGATCTATCTCTCTGAGTATGGGAGTCACAGAGAATTCTCGCTGTCTCAGGGTAAAATTAGAGAATGAAACACCCTCATCACACTGTCATTGACCAAACAGCCCTGCAACACCGTTACCGATATAATCTGCAACCGACCAGAAGTAGGCCGCTACACTCCACATCTCGTGAATGAATGGAGATTGCCGAGTCCTCACCCATCCAAGTGCACAAGATTTCTCGATACGCGCCCATGCCAAGGAGTTAGCACCCCTTTCGATGTACAGTAGCAGATTTCAAAGTGTCGTGATGTAATAGCAGACGGTTAAGAAGAACAAGAAACGGATGATTTTTATGCGTGATGGAGCTCCAGACAGACAGAGTTCGAAGCATTTTTATGTAAATCAAACAAACTATCACTTTTAAAGTGTTATACAAGAGTCTAGAGTCATGGCCTGGAAGGTATTGGTAAGAGAGAACGTAAACACACGCACTCCTAAGGCTACAACGTTCTGCTCTTAAAACGGGCTGTAATGTTAGATCGCTTGCGTTTCCGACCTATCAGTCGTATGGAAAGTAGAGCTGTTAATAGTCCAATGTAAGATATATATTTCAAGCGCATGACATACATCCTTCTTAACGGTTTCTCTACAATAAACTATGTAATCGCACAGGAAAACGAAGGAACTACTTCGGTAATACATTTGCTCTTCGTGACGCGAGTGCAATATGGCTTTTCTGAGATGTATAGCATCCACTGTTCACATCCAATCACGGTCCAGAAATTATACAATGCCTGCATCAGCCCTATGTAAAATGATCATTAGTAACGAGTGATCCCTCTTACAAGCAAACAGATAAACGCATAGCAGCAGTGTCCGACATGTGAAAATTACATTTACCCACTAACTCTGTAAACACCGCATCTGTCAGGAAAATGTATACAAGGGGACTGCATTACCTCACAAGCACCTATCGCTAACTTAGTTATGAAGCTGAAGTCTCGATTTTACACGCAAGATGTGACATGGAGATGGAGTACATCGCATAAATCAAAGCTCGTTTAGAGGAAAGTGTCACGTTTCATCGCACATGAGATGGATGTCCTCTGATGACCGACAGGTTTACCGCTAATGATCGCTAGTAGACAGTGCTTCAAATCACATACAGAAGACGTGTCTTTATACGAGTCGAACACAGGTTATGTCACGTGACTGATGCATCCTGACATAGCAGTAGAAAAATTGACCTGTAGCAAATTCTCCCTCTCTAGAATGCATCATCAGCCTACCATTAAATCGTACCTCGTTACAGCTCCATCTCGATCGATCACCTCGTCCACTCTCAGATATCCTTGAACAGAGATACAAGTAAGTTTAGAGGCGGATGTTTCTCTGTCTTTCAGAAACGCGTTAGATACATTAGTCAACTCGTGTGTATCACTGGTACCTCAATAGACATACAGAATAATGCTGCCTCAACGGAGAAAAGATTGACTGCCTCGCTGATACCCTCCACTTCCATGTCGACGTTTTCTCAGATTCTTATTGCTGCCACATATTTGCCCAGATGAACAAATTGTTCTGCGCGGATCCACAGCGGATCCACAGCTGTCAACAGGGAGCATTTCCGATACTTCGCTCATTATCGAACGTCGTTCAACTGAGACCACGATCGTAACATTTAGTTGTAAGTATAGGGATAAAATATATATGTGCCCGATTTTTTGGGTGACGATGCTACTTGTACGTGCTTTGCGTGCAGTGCAGGTGGCCTGTGCGGGGATGATTCACGTTACCCGTTCACGGTAAGATCTGTCTGAATGAACAGACCGGTTGGATCGTAGGAATGTAGACATCTTAACTGTGTCGTCCTCTAGACGGCCGAACTAATAGTATGTGTTCGACAGTTTTTGTGAGCACGTGGAAATTTGAGAAGAGTGAATATGGATGTGTGTTTGTGCTGGACACTTACTCCCTCCCAAGTAAATTGCTCAGTTGGCTGTTTCTGCACATTTCGAGCCTTTATTTAGATGAGAGAACTTCGATTGTGGTATGGCAGCCAAAACCTCTCAGACAAACAGAAGCTAAACGATGTCAAAGTTAACGTACGGAGGGCCATGCGTGAAGCGTTCAGTGAATTCGAAAGTAAAATTCTATGTACCGACTCGACAGAAAATCCTAGGAAGTTCTGGTCTTACGTTAAATCAGTAAGTGGCTCGAAACAGCGTATCCAGACACTCCGGGACGATAATGGCATTGAAACAGGGGATGACACGCGTAAAGCTGAAATACTAAATACCTTTTTCCAAAGCTGTTTCACAGAGGAAGACCGCACTGCATTTCCTTCTCTAAATCCTCGCACAAACGAAAAAATGGCTGACATCCAAATAAGTGTCCAAGGAATAGAAAAGCAACTGGAATCACTCAACAGAGGAAAGTCCACTGGACCTGACGGGATACCAATTCAATTCTACACAGAGTACGCGAAAGAACTTGCCCCCCTTCTAACAGCCGTGTACCGCAAGTCTCTAGAGGAACGGAAGGTTCTAAATGATTGGAAAAGAGCGCAGGTAGTCACAGTCTTCAAGAAGGGTCGTCGAGCAGATGCGCAAAACTATAGGCCTATATCTCTGACGGCGATCTGTTGTAGAATTTTAGAACATGTTTTTTGCTTGAGTATCATGTCGTTTTTGGAAACCCAGAATCTACTATGTAGGAATCAACATGGATTCCGGAAACAGCGATCGTGTGAGACCCAACTCGCTTTATTTGTTCATGAGACCCAGAAAATATTAGATACAGGCTCCCAGGTAGATGCTATTTTTCTTCACTTCCGGAAGGCGTTCGATACAGTTCCGCACTGTCGCCTGATAAACAAAGTAAGAGCCTACGGAATATCAGATCAGCTGTGTGGCTGGATTGAAGAGTTTTTAGCAAACAGAACACAGCATGTTGTTATCAATGGAGAGACGTCTACAGACGTTAAAGTAACCTCTGGCGTGCCACAGGGGAGTGTTATGGGACCATTGCTCTTCACAATATATATAAATGACCTAGTAGATAGTGTCGGAAGTTCCGTGCGGCTTTTCGCGGATGATGCTGTAGTATACAGAGAAGTTGCAGCATTAGGAAATTGTAGCGAAATGCAGGAAGATCTTCAGCAGATAGGCACTTGGTGCAGGGAGTGGTAACTGACCCATAACATAGACAAATGTAATGTATTGCGAATACATAGAAAGAAGGATCCTTTATTGTATGATTATATGATAGCGGAACAAACACTGGTAGCAGTTACTTCTGTAAAATATCTGGGAGTATGCGTGCGGAACAATTTGAAGTGGAATGATCATATAAAATTAATTGTTGGTAAGGCGGGTACCAGGTTGAGATTCATTGGGAGAGTGCTTAGAAAATGTAGTCCATCAACAAAGGAGGTGGCTTACAAAACACTCGTTCGACCTATACTTGAGTATTGCTCATCAGTGTGGGATCCGTACCAGATCGGGTTGACGGAGGAGATAGAGAAGATCCAAAGAAGAGCGGCGTGTTTCGTCACAGGGTTATTTGGTAACCGTGATAGTGTTACGGAGATGTTTAACAAACTCAAGTGGCAGACTCTGCAAGAGAGGCGCTCTGCATCTCGGTGTAGCTTGCTCGCCAGGTTTCGAGAGGGTGCGTTTCTGGATGAGGTATCGAATATATTGCTTCCCCCTACTTATACCTCCCGAGGAGATCACGAATGTAAAATTAGAGGGATTCGAGCGCGCACGGAGGCTTTCAGACTGTCGTTCTTCCCGCGAACCATACGCGACTGGAACAGGAAAGGGAGGTAATGACAGTGGCACGTAAAGTGCCCTACACCACACACCGTTGGGTGGCTTGCGGAGTGTAAATGTAGATGTAGATGTAGATGTGCATCTAGCAGGTGGAAGATACGTTTCATGGTTCTCTAGATAAGAGAAACAAGTTAGTTGACTTTGTAAATTATAGGCATGATTTGGAATCTGTTACATGATAGACATTGGTATTCATGAGTGAAAACATTAGTTCCGTGTACTTGTTTCAAGTTCTCATGTAAAGGTCTTCGCAGACCTTCGCAGAACTTCGATTGTGGTGCAAGTAAGTTTAGAGGCGGATGGTTCTCTGTCTTCCAGGAACGCATCTAGAAAATGATTCAAATAGCTCTGACCACTATGCGACTTAACTTCTGAGGTCATCAGTCGCCTAGAACTTAGAACTAATTAAACCTAACTATCCTAAGGACATCGCACACATCCATGCCCGAGGCAGGATTCGAACCTGCGACCGTAGCGGTCACGCGGTTCCGGGCTGTAGCGCCTAGTACCGCACGGCCACTCCGGCCGCCGTACATCTAGCAGGTGGAAAACACGTTTGCTGGTTCTCTAGATATGAGAAGCAAGTTAGTTGACTTTGTAAATTATAGGCATGATTCGGAATAAGTGACATCATAGAAATCGGTATTCGGGAGTGGAAATATTAGTTTCGTGTATTTGTTTCGAGTTCTCACGTAAAAAGGTCTCCGCAGACTGGATAAGTTTCTAGTTAATCAGTGGCCTACAGAACGCTCCACGTTGCTAAAGTTTCGCGTTTGTAGAGAAATAATTTCCAGTCTATGTCTTCGGTATTACGTTGTGCAAGCGACCGGTCGGCTATTGATGAGTGCTTGATAACGAGAAGTACAGCGAAACTGGTATGATATTCTGGCAAAACATGCGAAAATACACGTGTTCTTGTAGTCGCAGAGGTCCGGACCAGAAACAGTGACGCGATTGGGCCGAGGGGAAACGAGCATGAATTTATAGAACAGCTCCGAGAGTGACTTCGGTCCACTGAGAGCGCCCTGGTTACACGTTGGGAGTGGATAACCGCCGACCTCGCAGGGAAATATCTAGTGATGCGAGCATTATGTACGGTGCTGTCTGTCTTCGTGGTATATGTAAGAATAATTTAAAAGGGGTGATTTTTTATGGCGCAGGATAAGAATTGTATGTTTACCACTTCGAGAGTGATTCTCGACGGATTCGCATCTGGTCTGAATGTAGAACAGGATTTCGGGCTCCAAACATTGTGCATAGAGACCGACATCGACGAAGGTCTTGAGTGGTGTGAGCAGGGATTATGTTCACCACTCGAACACCTGTTCATGAAATTGTACAGGTGAGCTGGCAAAGTTTAACTGGTATCGTGACGACGTATAGGGACCTCATATGCGGTTGTTACGCTGTGCTGCGGGCCCAGGCTTCACACTGATGGACAATAATACTCGACCTCATAGAGCACAGGCGGTAGATGTTTTCTTGAGAACAGTAGGTATTGTACACGTTGTGTGTCCTACTCGATGTCCTGATTTGAATCCCATTGACTATATCTAGGATGCACGAGGGAGACGGGCTGCATGACGTCAGCATCCACCAACTACTCTGCAAAACTTGCGAGCAGCTCTGCATGAACAGCGGGCCTTATTGCCGCGACACGAGACTGATGGTATCATTCACAGCATGCCCCGTCGCTGTCGGGCCTGTATTACTGCCAGAGGTGGCCACACATTGATCAGTTGTCGGAATGTGTGTGCAAAATGGTTACGTTGAGAAAACGAACCACATTTTTGTCCACCGCTATTCATGTTGCAGTTGTTTACGTTCTCTATTCTTTACACTGCTTCTACTTCACTATCACCTGTTTGTACTGTGTTGAGGCAAAATAAACGTTGTTGTTGTTGTGGTCTTCAGTCCTGAGACTGGTTTGATGCAGCTCTCCATGCTACTCTATCCTGTGCAAGCTTTTTCATCTCCCAGTACCTACTGCAACCTACATCCTTCTGAATCTGCTTAGTGTATTCATCTCTTGGTCTCCCTCTACGATTTTTACCCTCCACGCTGCCCTCCAATACTAAATTGGTGATCCCTTGATGCCTCAGAACATGTCCTACCAACCGATCCCTTCTTCTGGTCAAGTTGTGCCACAAACTTCTCTTCTCCCCAATCCTATTCAATACTTCCTCATTAGTTATGTGATCTACCCATCTAATCTTCAGCATTCTTCTGTAGCACCACATTTCGAAAGCTTCTATTCTCTTCTTGTCCAAACTATTTATCGTCCATGTTTCACTTCCATACATGGCTACACTCCATACGAATACTTCCAGAAATGACTTCCTGACACTTAAATCAATACTGGATGTTAACAAATTTCTCTTCTTCAGAAACGCTTTCCTTGCCATTGCCAGCCTACATTTTATATCCTCTCTACTTCGACCATCATCAGTTATTTTGCTCCCCAAATAGCAAAACTCCTTTACTACTTTAAGTGCCTCATTTCCTAATCTAATTCCCTCAGCATCACCCGACTTAATTAGACTACATTCCATTATCCTTGTTTTGCTTTTGTTGATGTTCATCTTATATCCTCCTTTCAAGACACTGTCCATTCCATTCAACTGCTCTTCCAAATCCTTTGCTGTCTCTGACAGAATTACAATGTCATCGGCGAACCTCAAAGTTTTTATTTCTTCTCCATGAATTTTAATACCTTCTCCGAATTTTTCTTTTGTTTCCTTTACTGCTTGCTCAATATACAGATTGAACAACATCGGGGAGAGGCTACAACCCTGTCTTACTCCCTTCCCAACCACTGCTTCCCTTTCATGTCCCTCGACTCTTATAACTGCCATCTGGTTTCTGTACAAATTGTAAATAGCCTTTCGCTCCCTGTAATTTACCCCTGCCACCTTTAGAATTTGAAAGAGAGTATTCCAGTCAACATTGTCAAAAGCTTTCTCTAAGTCTACAAATGCTAGAAACGTAGGTTTCCCTTTCCTTAATCTTTCTTCTAAGATAAGTCGTAAGGTCAGTATTGCCTCACGTGTTCCAGTGTTTCTACGGAATCCAAACTGATCTTCCCCGAGGTTGGCTTCTACTAGTTTTTCCATTCGTCTGTAAAGAATTCGTGTTAGTATTTTGCAGCTGTGACTTATTAAGCTGATAGTTCGGTAATTTTCACATGTGTCAACACCTGCTTTCTTTGGGATTGGAATTATTATATTCTTCTTGAAGTCTGAGGGTATTTCGCCTGTTTCATACATCTTGCTCACCAGATGGTAGAGTTTTGTCAGGACTGGCTCTCCCACGGCCGTCAGTAGTTCCAATGGAATATTGTCTACTCCGGGGGCCTTCTTTCGACTCAGGTCTTTCAGTGCTCTGTCAAACTCTTCGCGCAGTATCATATCTCCCATTTCATCTTCACCTACATCCTCTTCCATTTCCATAATATTGTCCTCAGGTACATCGCCCTTGTATAGACCCTCTATATACTCCTTCCACCTTTCTGCTTTCCCTTCTTTGCTTAGAACTGGGTTTCCATCTGAGCTCTTGATATTCATACAAGTCGTTCTCTTATCTCCAAAGGTCTCTTTAACGTAACCTGGCTAAATTCCCGTTTGTTGCTTAGTTTTGGACGTCAATGTACGATGATGACATACTTGCCATTGCTTCGGACAAAACTTTCACAATGCTTCTTTCGGCATGTGCAGGTCTTGTACTTCTTGAGCTTATTGGCCAAGTTCATTATATATGTGAAGAATGAGTCGACCAATGCAGCAGCCGACGAATGCAAAATCTGCAGTCCTTGACCCATCATTTCATCAGTTGATTTATCTCCATGTCTAGTTCCGTAGGACCAAATTGAGGAGCTATTCCCCAAAGTCATGGACCGTGTCAGTACATGAAATTACAACATAAAAGTAATAACAGATAAAACAAAACCCAAAGCCACGAGTTTAAGTAAACGCAATCAACAATATAATATAGGAATCAGCTTAATTTTTCGAGGAACTCCTCAACAGAATAGAAGGAGTGACCCATGAGGAAATTCTTCAGTTTCGATTTGAAAACGCGTGGATTACTGCTAAGATTTTTGAATTCTTGCAGCAGCTTATTAAACATGGATGCAGCAGTATACAGCACACCTTTCCGCACAAGAGTTAAGGAAGTGTGATCCAAATGCAGATTGCGTTTCTGTCTAGTATTAACTGAGTGCAAGCTGCTAATTTTTTGGCATAAGCTGGTATTGCTAACAAGAAACGACAGGAAAAATATACGTATTGAGAGGCCAATGTCAGAATACCCAGACTAGTGAACAGGAGTTGACAAGAGGTTCGCGAACTTACGCCACTTATTGCCCCAACTGCCCCTTTCCGAGCCAAAAATATTCTTTGAGATTGGGAAGAGATACCCCTAAATAAAGAACCATATGACATAACCGAATGAAAATAAGAAAAGTAGACTACTATTTGTGTCGGACTATTACTCACTCCAGATACTGTTCGAATAGTAAAAATGGCATCATTATGTCTTTGAATAGGATCCTGACCGTGGTGTTTCCACGACAGCTTACTACCTATCTGAACACCTGAAAATTTGAGCTGTTCAGTTTCACTAATCATATGCCCACTCTGTGAAATTAAAACGTCAGATTTTGTTGAATTGTGTGTTAGAAAGTATAAAAACTGAGTCTTGCTGTGATTTACCGTTGGTTTATTTTCTGCGAGCCATGAACTTGTAACACCAGAACTCCACAACTCTACTGACATAATTTTTGTTTGTTTGTTTGTTCTACGTTCTGTCATTAAGATTTTGTAAATATTGTTTGATTGCATTGATAACACAAGAGTGTTCTCTTTTTCCTTTGTAGAAACTCTGATGTCATGGTTTGATTCTATACAATGTAGTGTATCTATCATTTAAATTCTTTGTCTCAATTGGAGGGAGACAAAACTTATTGTATATTTTTGTAATTTTGTTTAAATAATTTTATGTAGAACTACCAATATGTGCAAATGATATGTTTTGTTTAAAGTGATTGTTTGCTGTTATGTAAACTGCTGACCTTCACTTAGGGTTCTTAATTATTTTGTATGTAAAAGGTGGTGTGGTTCCCCATCGGAACGCAACTTAGTAGTGCGCGCAAATTTTGGTTGGCATAGGTAGAAGAGGTGGATTAAGAGTCAGTCAGGGATGAGCTACTGAACCACCAACTGCTCACGAAAAGGTTGTGAATTGTGCTGGTGCCGAGAGGGGCTTTTTGTGCCGTTTTCCAATGTGCCAAAGCCTCGGATGGATGCAGTAACTAGCTGGAATTATGTTGGAATTGATATCTATCATCGCCACCAAGAAATGACAGAGTCCAGCAATTCTACCTGCAAACCCACCTACCAACATGCATTCGCAACCACACTGCGCAATCACTGTAATGGAACAGAAGAGCTATAGTAATATACAGTGAAGGATCAGCACATTGGGTGTTATAGTGTACTCAAATATAAGGTAAATTATAACTGAACTCTTGTAACTACCGTGATTTATCCTCAGTCACACAACTGCAACTACTTAGGGTCCTTCCCATGTCAAAAATGCTTATCAAGTGTCCATATTGTGAAAATAGGAAAGCCCAGTTATTGATTCAATAATGCCACTTGAAGATAGTAAGAAGAAACTAAGTTAAAGTTAATGTAGCGGAACTGAGTAATATAGTAAATGATGCTTGCTGAAAATATTTTTTCTATTAAACTGCTTTGTTACCAACTTCAAAAGTGAATGTTCTCCAAACTGTTGCTTATAGAGTTTTGCAAATTAAATGATCACAGTGCAGCTTGTTGAAAATCACCCAAAGGTGAACTATTGTCTTATAACCACGTCAAGTTGTGTTCTACTGTAGTAAAGTTGAGAACTATTACTGTTGAAAGTTACATGTTCATGCTTGCTACGGGCTTGTTTCTCTAGTGTATTGAAAGTGTGTTTGGTTTGCTCTGCTACACTGGTTAAGATTAAGGGCCCCCCAATTGAAAGTAGTTCAAATGCACAAAGTTACTTAATTATAGAAAGTTTCAATTACTCTTGCTATTCAAGTCGAATTCTGTACAATATTGGGTTCCTCTTGTGTATTAAAAGTGCATATTATTGGTGTAACAGGATCTACAGTTTGTCTATTGTGCTCAAGCTAGATAAGGATTAATAGAAAGACCACTATCTATGAAAACAGTAACTTCTGTATTCAAAAGACAGTGAGAAGTAATTTGTTATTGAACCCCATTTAATCTTCGTTCTAAGTAGAGAGGTGTTTAATAGTGAGAGACTTAATCTACGCACAATAACTAATTTTGCTGTGAACCGTTCTACAGTGAATAGTAATAGTAACGTTATTGAGAACATTCAGTTTGACTAAACCCTGAAGATAGTAGTGTGTATCGTTAATTGTTATGTTTATGCAAATAGTTTTTTCTGCTCTGTCAGCTCCAAACTTAACGTTGACTTATGTAGGTGCCAGAGTTCATCGCACTCTCGTGTGGCAAAGTATAGGTTGTGTTTGTCCGTTAAAATTACTCATACCTACTTCCTTGAACAAGAATGATAATCATTCTCATGCTTAATTAGGCTGACGACCTTTTTATTATCATTTGGGCACTGTGGATTGGTAAATTATTGTTTGATACTGTTTAAATATTGACGTAATTCTGACTTTCACTTCCGATAAGCCACCTCCGTTAAGTATATCACGGTCAACATAACAAAATTCCTTTCAGAGGGTTACATTGCTCTGTTGCTTTATACCATAACTGCTTTAATAAGATAGTTTTATTTTACAATCTGCCTCCATCTTATGGGTTATGGCACAGCAGCAGCGGACGGTAGTATTATGCATGGGGTCGTGTGACAGGACGTTAGTCGTTTTCGAAGCCACTGACGGGAAAAATTATAAGTATTAATTGTTTTACAAAAGTGAAGTGAGCATAAAACGTCCAGCGGCACGATACTGTGAATTATTTGAGAGAACGGATAGGGAAAGGTCAGCGTAAATTGAAATTAAAAAGATGTCAGTACTTCGCAGTAACTAAAATGGACAGAAAACTAGAAATAAATCTAGACAAGCGAGCACAGAATGCGTCCGATAGTAGTACAGGCAACACATCAATAGATGACACTACGCGCGAACTAAACTACGTACGATATCACGCGGAAGTAAATAAACAGATCGAAGCTATGGATATCGCGCGTATTAAACAAGACAAAACAGGCGATGTTACCGAAAACAGAGGCTATGCTGATAAATCGCGGGATATGTTTGAATCACCAAAAAACAGAAAGGGAAATGCAGTAGAAACTAAAAGTGAAAAAACGCCAGTTATGACTGATTTGCTTAGAATACTGTCTGCGCAATTAGCAGCGCAAAATGACAATATTAAGGCACAAATTGCAGCACACAGTGACAATATTAATGCGCGAATCGCAGCATGGAGGCAACAAAATGCAGCACAAAGGCAGCTAATTGCAGCACAGAGTAGTGATATTAGTAAACAGATCGAGAAAGTGGATGCGAAAGTTGACATTGTAGGTAATGATATTAAAAACCTCAAAAGCGAAATTACTGTCGTCAGTGGCGATATTGCCAACGTACAAGGACAGCATGATAATTTCAGCGAAATATTTGACACAGAAATAATTAAAATTCGAGATCAAATAGAACCCTTAGTCAGTACCAAAGTGGACGAAAAAGTATTCGGTATCAAATCAGAAATATAAACCGAATGTAACATAGAGGTTGCACAGATTAACCAATCTGTTACAGAAACAAATAGAGAACTAACCAAGTTAATTGTTACTTGCAAAAGGAACTGTGAGCATAACACTTCACAAATCCAAGGAAAAATGTATGACTTGGAAAGAAAAATACGAACAGGACCTACACATTATACTAAAAGAATGCCTTTCAGTAAAATATTAGAGGGCGAGGAAAAATTCGACCCTGAAAAGAAGCATAACGGATGGTACGCCCTGGACATTGTAAAGAATTGCGAAAGGAACTTTCCTGAATATTTATCTTGTTGTTGTTGTTGTGGTCTTCAGTCCTGAGACTGGTTCGATCCAGCTCTCCATGCTAATCTATTCTGTGCAAGCTTCTTCATCTCCCAGTATCTACTGCAACCTACATCCTTCTGAATTTGCTTAGTGTATTCATCTCTTGGTCTCCCTCTACGGTTTTTACCCTCCACACTGCCCTCCAATACTAAATTGGTGACCCCTTGATGCCTCAACACATGTCCTACCAACCGATCCTTTCTTCTAGTCAAGTTGTGCCACAAACTTCTCTTCTCCTCAATCCTATTCAATACTTCCCCATTAGTTATGTGATCTACCCATCTAATCTTCAGCATTCTTCTGTAGCACCACATTTCGAAAGCTTCTATTCTCTTCTTGTCCAAACTATTTATCGCCCATGTTTCACTTCCATACATGGCTACACTCCATACAAATACTTTCAGAAACGACTTCCTTAGACTTAAATCTATACTCGATGTTAACAAATTTCTCTGCTTCAGAAACGCTTTCCTTGCCATTGCCAGTCTACATTTTATATCCTCTCTACTTCGACCATCATCAGTTATTTTGCTCCCCAAATAGCAAAACTCCTTTACTACTTTAAGTGTCTCATTTCCTAATCTAATTCCCTCAGCATCACCCGACTTAATTCGACTACATTCCATTATCCTCGGTTTGCTTTTGTTGATGTTCATCTTATACCCTCCTTTCAAGACACTATCCATTCCATTCAACTGCTCTTCCAAGTCCTTTGCTTTCTCTGACAGGATTACAATGCAATCGGCGAAACACAAAGTTTTTATTTCTTCTCCATGGATTTTAATACCTACTCCGAATTTTTCTATTGTTTCGTTTACTGCTTGCTCAATATACAGATTGAATAACATCGGGGACAGGCTACAACCCTGTCTCACTCCCTTCCCAACCACTGCTTCCCTTTCTTGTCCCTCGACTGTTATAACTGCATCTGGTTTCTGTACAAATTGTAAATAGCCTTTCGCTCCCTGTATTTTACCCCTGCCATCTTTAGAATATGGAAGAGAGTATTCCAGTCAACATTGTCAAAAGCTTTCTGCAAGTCTACAAATGCTTGAAACGTAGGTTTGCCTTTCCTTACTCTAGCTTCTAAGATTCGTCGTAGGGTCAGTATTGCCTCACGTGTTCCAACATTTCTACGGAATCCAAACTGATCTTCCCGGAGGTCGGCTTCTACTAGTTTTTCCACTCGTCTGTAAAGAACCCGCGTTAGTATTTTGCAGCCGTGACTTACTAAAGTGATAGTTCGGTAATTTTCACATTAGTCAACACCTGCTTTCTTTGGGATTGGAATTATTATATTCTTCTTGAAGTCTGAGGGTACTTCGCCTGTTTCATACATCTTGCTCACCAGATGGTAGAGTATCGTCAGGACTGGCTCTCCCAAGGCTGTCAGTAGTTGTAATGGAATGTTGTCTACTCCCGGGGCCTTGTTTCGACTCAGGTCTTTCAGTGCTCTGTCAAGCTCTCCACGCAGTATTATATCTCCCATTTCATCTTCACCTACATCCTCTTCCATTTCCATAATATTGTCCTTAAGTACATCGCCCTTGTATAGACCCTCTATATACTCCTTCCACCTTTCTGCTTTCTCTTCTTTGCTTAGAACTGGGTTTCCATCTGAGCTTTTGATATTCATACAAGTGGCTCTCTTTTCTCCAAAGGTCTCTTTAATTTTCCTGTACGCTGTATCTATCTCACCCCTGGTGAGATAAGCCTCTACATCCTTACATTTGTCCTCTAGCCATGCCTGCTTAGCTATTTTGCACTTCCTGTCGATCTCATTTTTGAGGCGTTTTTATTCCTTTTTGCCTGCTTCATTTACTGCATTTTTATATTTTCTCCTTTCATCAATTAAATTCAGTATTTCCTCTGTCACCCAAGGACCTCTACCAGCCCTCGTCCTTTTACCCACTTGATCCTCCGCTGCCTTCACTACTTCATTCCTCAAAGCTACCCATTCTTCTTCTACTGTATTTCTTTCCCCCATTCCTGTCAATTGTTCCGTTATGCTCTCCCTGAAACTCTCTACAAACTCTGGTTCTTTCAGTTTATCTAGGTCCCATCTCCGTAAGTTCCCACCTTTTTGCAGTTTCTTCAGTTTTAATCTACAGGTCATAACCAATAGATTGTGGCCGGAGTCCACATCTGCCCCTGGAAATGTCTTACAATTTAGAACCTGGTTCCTAAATATCTGTCTTACCATTATATAATCTATCTGATACCTTTTAGTATCTCCAGGGTTCTTCCATGTATACAACCTTCTTTCATGATTCTTAAACCAAGTGTTAGCTATGATTAAGTTGTGCTCTGTGCATAATTCTATCAGGCGGCTTCCTCTTTCATTTCTTAGTCCTAATCCATATTCACCTACTACGTTTCCCTCTCTCCCTTTTCCTACTACTGAATTCCAGTCACCCACGACTACTAAATTTTCGTCTCCCTTCAGTATCTGAATAATTTCTTTTATTTCATCATACATTTCTTCAATTTCTTCGTCATCTGCAGAGCTAGTTGGCATGTAAACTTGTACTACTGTAGTAGGTGTGGGATTCGTATGTTTCTTTGGCCACAATAATGCGTTCACTATGCTGTTTGTAGTAGCTTACCCGCATTCCTATTTTCCTATTCATTATTAAACCTACTCCTGCATTACCCCTATTTGATTTTGTGTTTGTAACCCTGTAGTCACCTGACCAGAAGTCTTGTTCCTCCTGCCACCGAACTTCACTAATTCCCACTATATCTAACTTTAAATTTTCTAACCTACCTGCCCGATTATGTGATCTGACATTCCACGCTCCGATCCGTAGAACGCCAGTTTTCTTTCTCCTGATAACGACATCCTCTTGAGTAGTCCCCGCCCGGAGATCCGAATGGGGGACTATTTTACCTCCGGAATATTTTACCCAAGAGAACGCCATCATCATTTAATCATACAGTAAAGCTGCATACCCTCGGGAAAAATTACGGCCGTAGTTTCCCCTTGCTTTCAGCCGTTCGCAGTACCAGCACAGCAAGGCCGTTTTGGTTATTGTTACAAGGCTAGATCAGTCAATCATCCAGACTGTTGCCCTTGCAACTACTGAAAAGGCTTCTGCCCCTCTTCAGGAACCACACGTTTGTCTGGCCTCTCAACAGATACCCCTCCGTTATGGTTGGCCTCTCAACAGATACTCCTCCGTTATGGTTGCACCTACGGTACGGCTATCTGTATCGCTGAGGCACGCAAGCCTCCCCACCAACGGCAAAGTCCATGGTTCATAGGGGGGGAGTGTGAATTACAGGAACAAAAACTTAATTGCGTATACGGACAGTTCATCCATTCCGGAAGTCGAGGAACACAATGAATTTTGTCTATTATCGACATACATACTGGCAAGATATAGGTTCCAGGGATTCGAACGCTTTCGAGAATGTCTTAATTTCTAATTTGAAGTCGGATAACAAATGACGTAATAAATATTTTTTTTTCGTGTGGTATAATTACAGATAAATAATATTCTTGTTCTTTTCTTCACTTGTACTACGAAATCCTTCTTTTTGCCAAATTTTATGACTCTAAACCAACGGGAAAATCCAACAGGTTTCGCTGAGTAGGTTTGCGAGTATCAAAATGTGTGACATAAATGCCCGTATATTTTGGTTGATTTTACTTAGAAGCTAACATTTATTATACCAATGAGGGACTATATTCCTTAGTATGTGGCGTGAATATCAACTTGACACATCTACCCAATCCTGAGAAAACGGGTGTTGAACAGTCGGCCAGACACAGTGACAGACGGGCAACGAAGTGGTCTTCTAAGAGTTCCGTTTCTATCGATTGAATTACTGGACTCTAAAATGAATCACAGTATATTAAATGACACTTCAGGGTTGAATTTGCAAAGTACATGAAATGATTAGGAGCCCAAGCTAAAAAAAACTTAAGGAGGTGGGTCACAAATATTTATTTTTGAAATCAAAGTGACTTTGGGCCACGGTTGTACAACTACAATTTACAAATCACTTATCATGGAACTGGCAGGCGGATTTTTATGAAGAGCTGTCATACATTTTCATCACGCGATGGTCAGGTTGTTACCGGCGCAGCGGAAGACACGCTGAAGATGGCTGGCAACAAGTCCTGGTAGCGCGGCGTGGGTCGACCGGCGAGAAGCTTCTGGCTGCGGCCAGAGTACGCATGACTGACTCGTGGTGGGAAGTGTTCCGCTGAATAGGTCAGGAGTCCACTACACACGGGAGGCGGCTACACGGGTAGCGGGGGCTGTGTGGAAGGGGCTGGGCGGATTTGTAGGTTACAGGGTCTCAGAGAACCACAGAAGGGACGTCCGTCTAAAAGTGGCCAGGTGAAACACAGTAAGGTAGTTGTAGAAACGATTTGTACTGTAGTTGTAAATTTTCGTAGCTGTGTTGCGAAAGAACCAGAGCTCCAAACCCTAATAAAAACCACTGAAGCTCAAGTAGTTGTAGGTACACAGAGCTGGCTAAAGCCGGAAATAAGTTCAGCTGAAATTTTTTCAAACGATCTAACAGTGTTCAGAAAGGATAGATTAAATACAGTTGGTGGTGGAGTATTTATTGCTGTCAGAAGCAGTTTACCTTGTAGCGACATTGAAGTAGATAGCTCGTGTGATATACTATGGGTAGAGGTTGCACCTGACAATCGGATTAAACTATTAACTGGATCGTTTTACCGGCCCCCCGACTCAGAAGATATAGTTGCTTAACAGTTCAAAGAAGACTTGAGTCTAATTTCAAATAAGTACCCCGCTCATACAATTATAGTCGGTGGTGGCTTTAATCTACCCTCGACATGCTGGAAAAATTATACGTTTAAAGCCGACGGCAGGCATAAAACGTCATTCGAAATTGTGCTGAATACTTTCTCAGAAAATTATTTTGAACAATTAGTTCATGAGCCCACTCGAAGCGTAAATGCTTGCGAAAGCATACTTGACCTTTTAGCAACAAATAATCCACGACAAATAATGAGTATTGCGACGAATACAGGGATTAGCGACCACATGGCAGTTGCTGATAGGCTGAATACCGTAACACCTACAACCATCAAAAAGCAACGCAAAGTATATCTATTTAAAAAAGCTGATTAAAATGCACTTAACCCCTTTTTTAAGAGACAGTCTTCACTCTTTCCGATCTGATCACGTAAGTGTAGAAAAGTTGTGGAATGTTTTCAAAGAGATAGTATCGACAGCAATTGAGAGATATATACCACTAAATTAATAAGTGATGGTACTGATCCCCCCCTGGTGCACAAAACGGGTCAGATCTCTGTTGCAGAAGCAGCAAAAAAAATCATGCCAAATTTAAAAGAACACAAAATCCCCAAGATTGGCAAAGTTTTACAGAAGTTCGAAATATGGCGCGTACTTCAATGAGAGATGCTTTTAATAATTCTGTCTCGAAATCTAGCAGAAAACCCAAAGAGATTCTGGACATACATAAAGCACACCAGTGGCAAGACGCAATAAATACCTTCACTGCGCGATAACAATGGTGAAGTCACTGATGACAGTGCCACTAAAGCAGAGTTATTAAAAGCGGTTTTCCGAAACTCCTTCACCAAAGAAGACGAAGTAAATATTTCTGAATTCCAGTCAAGAACAACTGCCAAGATGAGAAACATAGAAGTAGATATCCTCGGTGTAACAAAGCAGCTTAAATCACTTAATAAAGTCAAGATTGTATACCAGTCAGGTTCCTCTCAAAGTATGCTGATAAAATAGATCCATATTTAGCAATTATATAGAACCACTAGCTCATAGAAAGATACGCACCTAAAGACTGGAAAGTTGCTCAAGTCACACCAATACCCAAAAAGGGAAGTAGGAGTAATCCGCTGAATTACAGGCCTATTTGCAATAGGGTTTTGGAACATATACTGTATTCGAACATTATGAAGTACCTCGAAGAAAACGATTTATTGACACATAGTCAGGACGGATTCAGAAAATATCGTTCTTGTGAAACCCAATTAGCTCTTTATACTCATGAAGTAATAAGTGCTATCGACAGGGTATGTTAAATTGATTCTATATTTTTAGATTTCCAGAAGGCTTTCGACACTGTTCCTCAGAATCGTCTTCTAACCAAACTGCGTGCCTACGGAGTATCGCCTTAGTTGCGGACTGGATTCGTGATATTCTGTCAGAAAGGTCACAGTTCGTAGTAATAGACGGAAAGTCATCGAGTAAAACAGAAGTAATAACCGGCATTCCCCAAGGAAGTGATATAGGCCCTCTATTGTCCCTGAGCTACATTAACAACACAAGAGGCAATCTGAGTAGCCCTCTTAGATTGTTTGCGGATGATGCTGTCATTTACCGTCTTGTAAAGTCATCAGATGATCAAAACGACTTGCAAAATGATTTAGATAAGATATCTGTATGGTGCGAAAAGTGGCAATTGACCCTGAATAAGGAAAATTGTGAATTTATTCACATGAGTACTAAAAGAAATCAGCTAAATTTCGATTACGCGATAAGTCACACAAATTTGAAGGCTGTAAATTCAACTAAATACTTAGGGATTACAATTACAAATAACCTAAATTGGAACGATCACATAGATAATATCGTGGGTAGAGCAAACCAAAGACTGCGATTCATTGGCAGAACACTTAGAAGGTGCAACAGGTCTACTAAAGAGACTGCTTACACCACACTTGTCCACCCTATTCTGTAGTATTGCTGTGCGGTGTGGGATCCGCATCAGGTGGGACTGACAGATGACATCGAAAAGGTACAAAGAAGGGCAGCTCATTTTGTATTATCGCGAAATAGGGGAGACAGTGCCACAGACATGATACGTGAATTGGAATGGCAATCATTAAAACAAAGGCGTTTTTCGTTGCGAGGGGATCTTCTCATGAAATTTCAATCGCTAGTTTTCTCCTCCGATTGCCAAGACATTCTGTTGACACCCACCTACATAGGGAGAAATGATCATCACGATAAAATAAGAGAAATCAGACCTCGCACAAAAAGTGCTCCTTTTTCCCGCGTGTCGTTCGAGAGTGGAACGGTAGAGAGACAGCTTGAATTTGGTTCATTGAACCCTCTGCCATGCACTTTATTGTGAATAGGAGAGCAATCACGTAGATGTAGATGTAGGGCCAGAGCTAGCGAAGCAGTGGGCTTATAAGACAAAGTGGACTGACTTTTTTTAAACATTATGAAGTATGTTAAAGTCATCTACCCTCCCTAGACAATGAAACGAACGCGACCACTGACGGTTAACGACAGTACCAAGAATGCCTCAGCATACGCCGCTTCACAGCTCCTAATGCCCGTGAAGGTTCTCTTGCGCGTAGCTGCGGCCTCGAGCTAACTTTCACACGTGGATATTTTTGCCTCTTCCCTCCGGCGCTGTAGCAAACGCGATTGCCAGTTGTGTAATGATATTGGCCGAAAACAAACAGGACAATTAATTCTCCCGAAACTGCATTTCGAGGAGCTAAAAGGAGCAAAAAAAAAGGGGAAAAAAAAGAGGATGTGTATGGCGGCAAGTAGGACAGGCCGCAGTGAAATCGCTTTAAGAGTAATCGGATTTCGATACTCTCCTCTGGAGCATTACGGATTCAACTTCGTTATCGCCGGCAAGGGAAAGGGCTGTGTATGGGGTGTGTACGTGAACGTCGAGGGGGAGAGGCATGGGAATGGGAGGGATGGGAGAGGGGGTGGAGAGGGGAGACAGAGGTGGCCGCGATATGGCGCGCTGTGTCCACGCCACATTAAAACTGCCCCGCGTGTGGGTTTTTGTTTCTCTCACACATCCTCTTGCGGTATCCGTTTTATTTTCTGCAACGTGTCGTCCGTCGTACATAGGAGGGAAACTTTTTTTCTAACCGAAAGCATTCACCTTTTCTTCTTTTTTAAATTTCGTTCTTTTTTATGCAAGTATCGCGTGATTAAATTTTGCGTAAATGAATTTATTGCGCTCATGTATTCCAGGGAGCGCAGCAGTGTCACCCGCACCAGTGGTCTGTTGCTTATGCTCCGATGCTCTCCGCTCCTGGTTGTTGCGGCCCGGGCCGGTGTGTGAATTCTCCTTGCAGCTCTTCTCTGCACATATTTGGCTTAGATCACAGCGACGTTTTATCAGCCACATTGTGTGTAGCTATTACGTTTCATTTAATTGATGTCACGTTACGGTACCGCCTGGATATAAACCGAAACGTATTTTATTTTTACTTTGCTTTGTTATATTCTAAATGTACTTTAAATAACTTTTCCTGAATAATTTTAAACAAGCAATTTCATGAAGAAAATATGTTACCACATTTGGGGCAGTAGGATAGAATCTTTATTTCGTTTTTTACACTCTTGTACCAGGCACTAATGAAAGCTGATTAGAGACTGTATTAGATACTTGAGAGAAATGACCTTGAAGCCAATATTATAAAAAGGGAAGAGGAAGTAGATTAAAACGAGGTGGGACGTACTATACTGCGAGAAGAATGTGACGCAGCACTGAAAGAACTAATTCGAAACAATGCCCCTGGAGTAGACGGCGCTCTTTCAGGATTGCTTATATCCTTGGGAGATCCAGCCATGATTAATGCTGCCACGGTAGCTCAGCGTGTTCGGTCAGAGGGCTGCCGACAGATGTGAATATTACCCAACTATCACATTACTAACCTATGGCTGCAAAACACTGACACGAATTTCTTACGGAACAATGGAAAAACTGGCACAAACCAATCTCTGTCAAGATCAGATGGGTTTCTGAGAATTGTTGGAACATGCGAGGCAGTACTAATCCAGCGACTTAGCGTCGAAGGTAGGTTAAGGAAAGGTAGACCTATCCTTACAGTATTTTTAGATTTGGAGAAAGCTTTTGACAATGTTGACTGGAAGATACTCTTTAAATTTCTGAAGTAAGCGTGGATACAGGGAGCGGAAGGTTACTTAAAACTTATACAGAAACCAGACGGCAGTCATAATAGTCGAAGGGCATGAAAGTGAAGCAGTGGTTGAGAACGGTGTGAGACTATCCGGAATGTTATTCTGCGCACTGATCAAGCTGTGAAGAAAAGCAAGGTGATATTGGGAAAGTTCAAGGAGAAGAAACAAAAACTTTGTGGTTTGTACATGGCACTGTAATTTTCCCAGAGACAGTAAAGAATAGAGTAGTATAGTTGAATGGAATGGATAATGTCTCGAAAGGATGATATAAGAAGAGTATTATCAAAATCAAAGTCAGGTGGAGGTCAGGGAATTACATTAGCAAACGTGACACTAAAAGTAGGCGATGCATTTTTCTATTTGGGCAGCAAAAGACTTTTGACAACTGAAGCAGGGAGGATATAAAATGTAGAACGACAACTGCACGAAAATCTTTACTGAATAACACAAATTTAAGTGTTACAAGTGCCAGAAACCTTTCCAGAAGGGACATCTCTCTACTCTAGCTTTATAAGGAAATGAAACTGGGACGAGAAGAGAAAACAAGCTTTTGAAATGTTGTGCTGCAAAATAATGATGAAAATGAAATGGGTGGATCACGTTAGTAAACGGGAGGTATTCTACAGAATTTAGGGAAAAAATGGTGGCATGACTTGATTAGAAGAAGGGATCTGTTGATAGGACACATTCTGAGATGTCAAAGAATTGTCAATTTAGAATTGGGGTAGCCCCGGAAGGCTACAAATGACAGAGGGAGACCAAGAGACGAGCACAGTACGGGGGTTCAGATGGATATGGGTTGCAGCAGTTATTTGCAGATGAAGAGGTTTGCACGTGATAGAGCAGTGTGGAGAGCTGCATCAAACCAGTCCTCGCACTGACGACCACAGCATCAACCAGAAGGTATAAACGTTAACAAAAATAATTGTCACTTATATAAACTGAAAAAAGAAGAGTCAGAAAGGAGATTCCATACCACCAAAAGTAATCTCTGCTGGGAGTTCCCGGAACCTTTTCTGAAATATTTTCTTTTTACTGACGAAATTTGCTGTATGTCTCCAGCACAGGTTATCTTCAAAAAAATTAAAAAAAAAAAGAGGAACCATCCCGACATCGGTCTTAAGCGATTTGGAGAGATCACGCAGAACCTAAGCCTTTATGTCCAGATGCGGATTTGAAGCACCGTCATCCCAAATGCGAGTCCAGTGTGCTAAACATAGCGCCACCTCGCTTGGTGATAATCTTCAACCATGAATGGTGTACTTTAATAGGGTATTTCTGAAAGCAGAACCGAAAATCAATTAAAATAGAACCAGGTACGGGGGTTATCCAGGAAGTAAGTTCCGATCGGTCGTGAAATATAAACCACAGTGAAAAATCGGGTATGTGATATTTGTAACAGTTAGCTACCCCTTCCAGCAACTCCCCTACATAGTTGCCGCTTCGACCTCGATATTTGTAGTAGCATTGTAGCAACTTTTCAGTACCCTCGTCATAGCAGGCAGCCGCCTGCACTTTCCACCCATTCTCTACGCTGGTCTACAGTTCGTTGTCTTGCTAGACGGCACTGGTGTATGGATCGCCGTCACTGGGGAAGAATCCAGGTTCTGTTTGCTTAAAAATGATGACTGCATTTTAGATCGCAGCGGACGGCGTGAGCGGCATTACAGTGACTGTATTCGCACAAGACACACAGTGCCAACTCAAGGTCTTATGGTGTGAGGTGCTATTGAGTAAAGCCTCAAATAACGGTTGATGCGTGTCCAGAGCAATGTGACCAGTGTGGCCTGCGTGAGTGACATCCTGCGACCCGTAGCCATACTCCTTTCCGCACACCACCTCAGACGCCAATTTTTCAACACGACAATGCACGACCACATGTTCCTGAACGAACACGTGCCTTTTTGGTGTCGCAGGCTCGCCAGATCACCAGACTTGTCGCCAGTTGAAAATGTGTGGAATATGGCGAAACGATGGGTACAGCGCTGTGACCTAATGCTAACCACCAGTAATGAACTTGGGAATCAGACGAATGCCGCACTGACAGCTATACCACAGGGCGTCATCCATGTCTTATAAGCGCTGATGCCGTGACTCACGGAACAAGTTACCAAAGCCCTTGGCGGACCCTGTGGCTACTAGGCAACAGGACACATGCTGAATAGAGGCGACTGAAATGCTAATAATTTGTGCAGAACATACTGAGGTCCACGACCTGTGCATATGAACGTCCTACCTCTAGTCGTTCAATGTATTCTGTTTTCTCTGAATATGAGTGTGTATTGTGCAGCACTTACGTGCAGAACTTGTTGCGTTTTCAGTATGGTTTCCATTCCGTGAACGATTGGAACTTACTTTCTGAACATCCCTTGTAGATGGACGGTCTACCATTTTCTTTAACTTAGATTTAACCTGACCTTATTTATACTGGAAAACGTAATGAGAATGTAGTATGAAGTTACAAAAGAAGAAGGATAAAGAAGGAATGTGTTTAGTTCCAAAGAAGCAGGGTTTGATGGTGTTCGCTGGTGATTTGGTATCGTTAACCAACAATAAAAGAATAAGCTCTAATGAAGTTCGAAAAACAACAAGAAATAGCAAAAGTAGCATGATCTCTCGCGAAGAAACAGAAGACATGTAATACAAACATGATCGAGAAACGCATCTCAATACAAGGTGGCAAAAATCAAGAGAACGGAGAAGTTCATGTATCTCAGTGAATGAATCCAACCAAATTGGCTTGATAAAGAAGCGAACAAGGGACAAATTAGAAAGACAGAACTAGCATGCACGTTAGCACAGAACAGATAAAAAAAATCTGCAATGAAAAGGTTAAGTACTACATCACGTTTGTTAAGCCAGAAGCGCTTTAGAGTTCGGAATGCCTGATGCTGAATAGGAAAGGAAGAACTGAAGAAATATAGAAGCAAAGGTAAAATTTCGCGTTGAGGTCCAGACGGCCCATCTGGCAGGATAGACCGCTGTGTTATCCTCAGCCCATGGCGTCATCGGTCTAGGTGTGGCATGTGGTCGTCACACCGCTCTCCCGGTCGTCGTCTGATTTATTGAACTTGGAACTGCTACCGAGCGAGGTGGCGTAGCGGTTAGCACACTGCACTCGCATTCGGGAGGACGACGGTTCAAACCCACGTCGAGCCATCATGATTTAGGTTTCCCGTTATTTCCCTAAATCACTTCAGGCAAATGTCGGGGTGGTTTATTTGAAACGGCACGGGCGACTTTCTTTCCCAACCTTCCCTAATCCGATGGGACCGATGACCTTACTTTTTGGTCCCCTCCCCCTAACCAACCAACCAACCAACCTTAGACTAATCGGTGGACTAGATCCTCAGTTGGCCTCACAGGGCTGAATACAAAATCCCTGGAAGTACAGAGAATCGAACCCGGGTCCTCGCATGGCAGTTAGTCACACTAACCACTCAGCTACGGAACTGGATTAGAGAAAAAGAGAAGAAAAGTTTTAAGGAAGATCCTCGAACCGTAAAAAAGAAATAGGTAGAAGAGCAAAAATGTAGTTCTGTATGAACAGGTGAAAAACACACAGGCACTAAAAGCACGAGAAAGCTGAAGTTTTATGGACCTCTCTTCAGAATACGTAAACGCAGATGCCAAAGAAACTGTTCAGCTGCGCTACCAACCTAAGGCGACAGCAAAATGGATTGAGGAAATAAGAAAGGACGTACAGGAAGTTGGGATCACTCAGAGAGAGATATGGAAGTTGACAATTTAAAGAAGTTACAGGAAAATCAAATTACAAGATCATGTGGACAGAGGAAAGGAGGAGGAACCTCAGCGAAAGAGTTAAGAAATTCCGGGAGAAGGAGAAAATATTAACCAGAACACCTACTGTTTCCTGAGGTCCAGAGTAAGCAGAAGCAGAACAAAAACTACTGAAGTGTTGCAAATGTACTGCTAAAAAGCGCAAATCAACAATGAAATCATAGGACTAATGGTGGAAATTTTATATTTGTGAAAGTTGAAGACAATGACGGATCAGAAGCAAGAGAAATAAAGACAATGGTAAAAGTTGCCTGACGACGTTGATTGAGGGTATCATCGAAAGCATGGAATTTTATGGTGATCATACCTTGGATTGCTTTTGGTAAATTAAGTAGGGCTTTCGAAGCCGAGAAACTGACAAGTAGGAAGCGGAATGTTTACAAACAATGTGTATTGCCAGTTTTGGGTTACCGCACTAGGGCGTGGACCTTTAATCGGAAACCATTCAAAGATGGACGTGTGCTTCAGATGCGCGCTGGGTGTTACTGGCAGTGGGCGGAGAACAATCGAATGTATCGCTGCACAGACTGAAGCGGAAAACGTGTTGACAGTGTAATTAAAATGAAAAGTGGGCAGGACATATAGATAGGCGAATGGACGTTAGACGCAAAAATTGTATCCTTTGCCCGATTCCAAGGGATAAGACTGAAAATTAGCTGCTTACACGATCGTAAACTTCCGTCACTCTTAAACTGTCATCAGGCAAGCAGTACTACTTCCACCTTGATTAGAAGAAATGTCTGTTGCAGCAAAGATACTGCGACCCTGCCGTTATACCAGAAGAAGGAAACTCTTTGGGTTCACAGTAGGTGTACAATAACTTTCCTTTCTCCGGTGAGGTCGTTCAGGGACGTGACGTTAGCTCCCGTTGCCGTAAACAGCAGATCAACGTCATTATATGTGAGCCTTCCTGGCGGATTAAAACTGTGTGCCGGACCGAGACTCGAACTCGGGACCTTTGCCTTTCGCTGCAAGTGCTCTACCATCTGAGCTACCCAAGCACGACTCACGACCCACCCTCACAGCTTCAATTCTGCCAGTACCTCGTCTCCTACCTTCCAAACTTCAAAGAAGTTCTTCTGCGAACCTGGCAGAATTGAAGCTGTGAGGATGACTCGTGAGTCGTGCTTGGGTAGCTCAGATGGTAGAGCACTTGCCAGCGAAAGGCAAAGGCCCGAATTCGAGTCTCGGTCCGGCACACAGTTTTACTCTGCCAGGAAGTTTTATATCAGCGCACACTCCAATGCAGAGAGAAAATCTCATCCTGGTCATTTTGTTTGATCAAAAACTGAGTTGATGAGCGCGGGGCGACGGGGAGCTACTCTGGATGCAGTGGAAGATGCCTTACTGCGAGCTGTGGGGTTGGTTGTTGGTAACGGAGACCTTCGTATTTCTTTTACATGTTTCGAAAGGCCTTCAGCCTACTCTAACGATACGAATTTACAATCGCTGCAGACGTTATGAGATTACGGTTGAGCATTCAGCATGCCTCTGAAATGGTAATAACATCTGAACCCAGCCAGATATAAAGTGGACAGACCACTCCCTATTAGATCATGTGAAATATTATGAAGAGAAAGTCGAGAAATGGAAAATAATAACCATCTGAATTAGCACATGGGTGACTCAATTAAACTTGAAATATAATGAGAAAGGCGTTTCATCGAACTATGAAATGAAACCACGGGTCACGATAAAATCTTGTTTCTTACTAAGATGCATTAACTTCATCCCAGTTACTAAAGATTTAACACAAACTTATATAATATGTGCATGTGTTTAAAAGAATTATAAAAGATCCTCTGTAATTCCTTGCCAAAGGTGGGTGGAACTAGAGGTGAAATGATACGAATAGCTACGTCCGCGTAAATCCCCAGTGATTGCTGTATTAGTTAACACATTAAAGAAAAGAACGTGAAGGTACATATAAGCATCATTTCCCTTGCCTAAATGCATGCTGAGTTCTATTAGCTGACAGTGTGAACTGATTTGGAAAAGCGAAACACTGACTTGAAAGAAACTAATTTGCAGATCCTTCGTCACGATGCACGCAGATGCGGTGCATGCTTACCGTCGTTCTAAAACTCAGCTGCACAATATGGATGTTGTGATAACCGAGAGTTGTGTAAGAACAGCCGCGGCGTCTATGCCCAGCTCTAGGGTGGAATCCTGCCCGTTCACAGTTCTAAGGTGAACGCATCTCTCCCTACATGTACATCTACATCTACGTGATTACTCTGCTATTCACAATAAAGTGCCTGGTAGAGGGTTCAATGAACCACCTTCAAGCTGTCTCTCTACCGTTCCACTCTCGAACGGCACGCGGGAAAAATGAGCACTTAAATTTTTCTGCGCCAGCCCTGATTTCTCTTATTTTATCGTGATGATCATTTCTCCCTATCTACGTGGGTGCCAACAGAATGTTTTCGCAATCGGAGGAGAAAACTGGTGATTGAAATTTAATGAGAAGATCCCGTCGCAACGAGAAACGCCTTTGTTTTAATGATTGCCACTCCAATTCACGTATCATCCCTCTGACGGGCCAAGGCGAAAGAGTTCTCCCTATGGAGATCTAAGGCGAAGTGTGTATCAGCTCGCTTACTCAAAATTTTGCTATTTCTGCCAGCACTAGATTCATGTTGTAATTAGCCTGTTTGTATGTTGGCAGCGCTATAGACTATGTTAATATCGCTGACAGCCTCCTGCGACCTCGACAAGAGATTCTGTGGTTGGACGGACCAGCAGTTACCGAGTGTATGGGGAAGTGTATGGACATGATATTCTTAGTGGAGGCTCTGTGTTGGTAGGAAATACATTGTAAAGTGAGATGAAATGATGTGTTTACGAGAAAATATGCAAGGAAATGTGTGACGATGGATGTGTGGTTGATAATGTTTGGGCAGTGGAATTATTGACAACTATATAATTTTTGGAACGGGACGTCACATGAATAGGGCAAAATTTTCTAAATACATTGTTTGCTCTTCAATAAATCTTTCTTTTGCTAACCGTATGCCTCCTAGTAGTTAGAGTCTACAGTAGTTAGAATCGTTTTATTAGCTGGCTGTTGTTGCTAGTTGCTGTAATTGCTGTAGTTCGTGTTATGAAGATTTTCTGTTAGCTATGTGACTTGCGAAAAAGAAGGGGGTTTCCACTATCGGGATTTGTGATTGAAATGAGTTTCGGAAATTAACAGAGTTGGAGGTAGTTTCATATTTCTTTAATTTCATATATTTTTGGATTTGTAATATTGTTAGGATTTCTTGCAATTCTTTCGTGTTAATTATTGGAAGTCATGTTGTCAATGTATAGCAGTCAGAGTGCGTTGTGCTTGTATGTTGTGGGCAGATAAATGAATAGGTAAAGTCTGAGTTGTCTTTGTCAAGTAAAATTCTGTAGGTCAATATACCGGGTGATCAAAAAGTCAGTATAAATTTGAAAACTTAATAAACCATGTAATAATGTAGATAGAGAGGTAAAAATTGACACACACGCTTGGAATGACACGGGGTCTTATTAGAACAAAAAAAGTTCACAAAATGTCCGACAGATGGCGCTGGACAGCAAAACGTCAGTGACTGCGCATGACAATCGTGTATAAAAGGAGCTGTAATGAGAGAGAGAATCAGATGCGTCAGCAGTCGCAGCATGTTGACGTTACCTGAAAAGGCGCTTTTAGTGAAGCTGTATTATCAGAATGGGGAATGTGCTAGTTCAGCGTTACGATACTATCGCCATAGGAAGGGGATTCGAACGGGTAAAGGTCCGTTGACAAATGCAGCTGTGGAGAGAATGAGTTCGAAGTTCGAAGCCACGGGTTGTTTAGACGATAGACCCCGTAGTGGCCGACCGAGCACAAGGCGTAATGCTGCTGAGATAGTTCAGGAAGAAATGGAGACTGTGCGGGTTCGTCTATGCACGGGGAAGTCAGCGCTCATACAGTCGCACGTCGCACGGGCATTCCATACACTGCTCTTGGGTGGGACTGCTACCCGTACAAAATCCATCGGCATCATGAGCTGTTACCTGGCGATTTAGTGAAGCGGAGGGCATTTGGGGTGTGGGCGTTTCAAAAGATAGCGGAAGATGACGATTGGTTGAGTAACGTGTTGTGGACCGACGAAGCTCATTTCACGCTGCGAGGGTCTGTCAACGCCCACAGCTGAAGAATTTGGGCTTCTGAAAATCCTAGAACTGTCGTGGAAACCCCATTGCACGACAAGAAAGTCACGGTATGGGTTGGATTTACCACATCTACCGCTATCGGGCCTTTTTTCTTTGAAGAAATGCGTGATTCTGGTTTTGTAACTGCTACCGTGACGGGTGAGAGGTACGCCGATATGTTACAGAATCGCATCATCTCCAGCCTGGCTGATAAACACCTGCTGGAACGTACGATGTTTATGCAGGATGGCGCTCCATCGCATATTTCTAGACGCGTGAAAGATCTCTTGCGCCCGTTGTTTGGTGATGATCGTGTGCTCAGCTGCCACTTTCGTCATGCTTGGCCTCCCAGGTCCCCAGACCTCAGTCCACGCGATTATTGGCTTTGGGGTTACCTGAAGTCGCAAGTGTATCGTGATCGACCGACATCTCTAGGGATGCTGAAAGACAACATCCGACGCCAATGCCTCACCATAACTCCGGACATGCTTTACAGTGCTGTTCACAACACTATCCCTCGACTACAGCTGTTGTTGAGGAATGATTGTGGACATATTGAGCATTTCCTGTAAAGAACATCATCTTTGCTTTGTCTTACTTTGTTTGTTATGCTAATTATTGCTATTCTGATCAGATGAAGCGCCATCTGTCGGACATTGTTTGAACTTTTGTATTTTTTTGGTTCTAATAAAACCCCATGTCATTCCAAGCATGTGTGTCAATTTGTACCTCTGTATCTACATTATTCCGTGATTTATTCAGTTTTCAAATTTATACTGACTTTTTGATCACCGGGTAGTATTAAATAAAAAAATTAAAGAGTTAGTATCAATGATAGCCAATCCCTGTACACCTCCCGAGTTCTAACCAATGAAAAATTTATAACAATGTTTGATTATAGCGGCTGTTTGTGTGCGATAGTGAGTCTGCATCCCATCTATGAACATAATTCCGGACCGAGCGAGGTGGCGCGGTGGTTAGCACACTGGACTCGCATTCGGGAGGACGACGGTTCAATCCCGTCTCCGGCCATCCTGATTTAGGTTTTCCGTGATTTCCCTAAATCGTTTCAGGCAAATGCCGGGATGGTTCCTTTGAAAGGGCACGGCCGATTTCCTTCCCAATCCTTCCCTAACCCGAGCTTGCGCTCCGTCTCTAATGACCTCGTTGTCGACGGGACGTTCAACACTAACCACCACCACCACCACCATAATTCCGGTGAAACAATGCGGGATTCCCTTACAGAATTTAAATAACTACTGCTGACCTGCTTTGAGTCCAACGGCTTCTGCTCACTGAGCGTGTCGTGTTTTCCCCCGTCTCCATGCAGACACCTGCGATTTTAGAAAGCGCTCTTTACTCTGCTTCTCACAGTGGAAGCTTGCAGCCTGCCGAATGCCACCTCCAGCCCACTGCGAGGTTCGCAACAGGACGTGAGGCAACGTCAGCGACAGCGGCCGACCGTTCAGGCTGTCGGTGGCCGCGGGACTCAGCCTTTCAGTGAGGAACAGTTTTACGGCTCGCTAGCTGCTGTGTCCCTTGAAATTTACGGCTTGTACGGATCGTTGCTTTGTGCGTGACAAGCTCGGGCTTGGCAGTGGGGAGTGTTATCTGGCTGCTACACGTGCTTGCTCAGTGCACAAACGATATGCAAACTTGTGTAAGTCTAGTACTGTCTTGACCCAGCAAATCACTAATCACAACAAATTAAAATCTTCTGTGATTCAAAAGAGAGCATTTCTCATAAGTCGTTTGTCATGTAAGTTAATTAAATTTCCTACCAGACAAACACTGTCCCGCGCAGGGGCGTCTGCTTTACAACGGAACGCCACCACAGTACGACCACAATTTAGTTTCGTAGAAGATATCGGTCATTTTTATTATTTACTGGTCGCCTGACCTAATTTGTTGTAGGACATATCCTTTTAAATCAAGATTTTATTTTCTTGAAATTGTATCACAAATTAGATAAATATTTCCTCTGAATGAATTATGAACAACTGCTTATTTGATGCTCAGATATGAAAAAAATTGTCTCTGCCGAAATATAACAAATTAAATTCCACAATGGAATGTAGGTAGGTGTGCTCAAAAGGACAATAAATGACTGCTTGATCGAAGCTCGCTTGGGACGATTGTTCTGCTAACAAGAGGTTCATACCGCTAATTCAGGTATGGGCAACATTTGGTGACCTGAGGGCCTTACTCAGAAACTTACTTAATCTCGCAAGGCACTTCGGCATGTGACTCGACAGCAGCGCTCCTACCGCATAAAGTCAGAACTATAGCAGCCATGAAAGTAATGTTTATGGGGTAACAAACCGATATGGATCACGTCTCTTTCCCGAGTCGTCACACCTACAAATTATACCTCGATACTGAAGGGTTTGAGAGCAGTGCCATGTTCACCCCATTTTCAGATGTTTACTTTTATTTATGTGCCGTGAACATTGTTTCTTCTCTTGTGACGTTTTACTATAACTGTTTTAAGACTTCCCCTGCAAACTTCTGAAACGCCGTTTGTAAAGAAACTATGGCTGCGATACGTAAATATATGCACAGATCTGAAGATGGGGTGCCAATCATCTTGAAACATCAGCATGGAGAAATAAACACCTATAAATGCAACTGGTTGCCACTAATTCATCATAAATTAGCGTCAACTTCAACAACTGAAAGTTTCTAACATGCCCACAATTGACAAGATTTATTTACTAATGTTAATGCGAGAAAGAATGGAGAAACAAAATTTGGTAATGCGACAGGCAGTTCCAACAGACAAGTAATTAGGAGTAACTTCACGATATTTGGCCGCAGACAGGTCACTGGAGTATTTGAAATTTAGGTTGTTAACATCCATATACACCATTAGGAAGCATTTTTTTAAATATTCGGACGAAAATACTTATGATGACTGATCGCGTGGGGATACGTTGTTCTGTAACAATAAATAAATTACGCTACCATTTCTTTGTTCATTTTAAAAAGTTTAGAAGTTTAAATAGAAGAATAACATCGGGGAAAAGCTACAACCCTGACTCACTGCCTTTTCAACCACTGCTTCACTTTCGTGGCCCTCGACTTTTATAACCGCCTTCTTGTTTCTGTACAAACAGTAAATAGCCTTCGCTCCCTGTATTTTATCCCTGCCACCCTCGGAATTTGAAAGAAAGCATTCCAGTCAATATTGACAAAAGCTTTCTCTAAGTCTACAAATGCTATAAACATAGGTTTGCCTTTCCGTAACCTGTCTTCTAAGATAAGTCATATTGCCTCGCGTGTTCATGCCATTAGACGGAATCCAAATTTATCCTCGCCGGTGTCGGTTTCTACCAGTTTTTCCATAAAGAGTTCGTGTTAGTATTTTGCAACCATGAATTATTAAACTGATAGTTCGGTAATTTTCACATCTGTCAACACCTGCCCTCTTTGGGATTGGAATTATTATATTCTTCTTGAAGTCTGATGGTATTTCGCCTGCCTCATACATCTTGCTTACCAAATGGAAGAGTTTTGTTATAGCTTGCTCTCCCAAGTCTATCAGTAGTCCTATCGGAATGTTGTATATTACCGGTTCCTTATTTCGACTTAGGTATTTCAGTGCTCAGTAAAATTCTTCGCGCAGTATCTTATGTCCCGTCTCATCTTCTTTCATGTACTCTTCCATTTCCATAATATTGCCATCAAGTACATCACCCTTGTGTGGAACCTCTGTATACTCCTTCAGACTTTCAGCTTTCCCGTCTTTGCTTAGGACTGGTTTTTCATCTGAGCTCTTGATATTCATACAGGTGGTTCTCTTTCCTCCAAAGGTCTCTGTAATTTTCTTGAAGGTGGCATCTATCTCACCCCTACTGATATAAGTTTTTACAACCTTATATTTGTCATCGAGCCATTCCTGTTTAGCCATTTTGCACTTCCTGTCGATCTCATTTTTGAGACGTTTGTATTCCTTTTTGCCTGCTTCATTTACTGCATTTTTATATTTTCTCCCATCATCAATTAAATACAATAGCTCTTGTGTTGTCCAAGGATTTCTACTAACTCCCTTGTCTTTTTACCTACTTCAGCCTCTGTTACCTTCACTATTTCATCACTCAAAGCTACCTATTCTTCTTCTACTGTATTCCCTTTCCCTCTTCTTACCAATAGTACCCTCATGCTCCCTCCGAAACTCTCTACAATCTCTGGTTCTTTCAGTTCATTCAGGTCCCGTCTGCTAAAATTCCTACATTTTCATAGTTTGTTCAGTTTTAATCTACAGTTCATAACCAATAAATTGTTGTCGGAGTCCACATCTGCCCCTGGAAATGTCTTACAATTGAGAACCTCGTTCCTAAATCTCTGTCTTACCGTTATATAATCTATCTGGAATCTTCCTGTGTCCCCAGGCCTCTTCCAGGTATACAACCTTCTTTCATTATTCTTAAACGAAGTGTTAGCTATAATTAACTTATACTCTCTGCAAAATTCTACCAGGCGGCTTCCTCTTTCATTCCTTACCCCCAGTCCATATTCACCCACTACTTTTCCGCCTCTTCCTTTTCCTACTATCTAATTCCAGTCCATCATTATTACTGAATTTTCGTCTCCCTTAACAATCTGAGTAATTTCTTTTACCTTATCATTCATTACTTCAATGACTTCATCATCTGCGGAGCTAGTTAGCATATAAACTTGTATTATTGTGGTAGGTGTGGGTTTCGTGTCTATCTTGGCTACAATAATGCGCTCACTATGCTGCTCATAGTAGCTTATCCGCATTATTACTTTTTAAATTCATTATTAAACTTACTCTCGCATTACCCCTCTTTGATGTCTTATTTATAACCCAGTATTCACCTGACCAGAAGTCTTGTCTCTCCCACCACCCAACTTCACTAATTCCTTTTATATCTAACTCAAACCTGTCCATTTCCATTTTTAAATTTTCTAATCTGCCTGCTCGAGTATGGGATATAGGAGAATAAGAAACAAAATTAGTCTGGTTCAAAAGGCATTTTAAACAGTAAAATACTAAAAATAATGTGTGAATTTTGTTGTTATTGAGTTTTTCAAGTGAAAATTGTTCTTAATTACCATGTTCATATATTGAATTGATGAACTTCATACTTGTTATTTTATTAACACATGAAGTCCCTGACATGATGTTTAAAGATTTAAAAAAATTCTCTCTCTTCCAAATACCAAATGCAATGCATACAATCTAAATCACTGCTCCATTTATTTTAATCACTCCGTAATCTCCTGGGTTGAGAGATGAGTCAGGTGGTTCTTCATTGCCGTTAAATTATTGCTCTTATATGGAAGAAAAACTGATGATTGCTTGGGTAACAGAAGAAATATTGAATTTAATTGAGGAAAGGAGAAAACATAAAAACGCAGTAAATGAAGCAGGCAAAAAGGAATACAAACGTCTCAAAAACGAGATTGACAGGAAGTGCAAAATGGTTAAGCAGGCATGGCTAGAGGACAAATGTAAGGATGTAGAAGCTTATCTCACTAGGGGTAAGATAGATACTGCCTACAGGAAAATTAAAGAGACCTTTGGAGAAAAGAGAACCACTTGTATGAATATCAAGAGCTCAGATGGAAACCCAGTCCTAACTAAAGAAGGGAAAGCAGAAAGGTGGAAGGAGTATATAGAGGGTCTATACAAGGGCGATGAACTTGAGGGCAATGTTATTGAAATGGAAGAGGATGTAGATGAAGATGAAATGGGAGATATGATACTGCATGAAGAGTTTGATAGAGTACTGAAAGACCTAAGTCGAAACAAGGCCCCGGGAGTAGACAACATTCAATTAGAACTACCGACGGCCTTGGGAGAGCCAGTCCTGACAAAACTCTACCATCTGGTGAGCAAGATGTACGAGACAGGCGAAGTACCCTCAGACTTCAAGAAGAATATAATAATTCCAATCCCAAAGAAAGCCGGTGTTGACAGATGTGAAAATTACCGAACTATCAGTTTAATAAGTCACAGCTGCAAAATACTAACGCGAATTCTTTACAGACGAATGGAAAAACTGGTAGAAGCCGACCTCGGGGAAGATCAGTTTGAATTCCGTAGAAATGTTGGAACACGTGAGGCAATACTGACCTTACGACGTATCTTAGAAGAAAAATTAAGGAAAGGCAAACCTACGTTTCTAGCATTTGTAGATTTAGAAAAATCTTTTGACAATGTTGACTGGAATATACTCTTTCAAATTCTAAAGGTAGTAGGGGTAAAATACAGGGAGCGAAAGGCTATTTACAATTTGTACAGAAACCAGATGCTGTTATAAGAGTCGAGGGGGATGAAAGGGAAGCAGTGGTTGGAAAGGGAGTGAGACAGGGTTGTAGCCTCCCCCCGATGTTATTCAATCTGTATATTGAGCAAGCAGTAAAGGAAACAAAAGAAATGTTCGGGGTAGGTATTAAAATCCATGGAGATGAAATAAAATCTTTGAGGTTCGCCGATGACATTGTAATTCTGTCAGAGACAGCAAAGGCCTTGGAAGAGCAGTTGAACGGAATGGACAGTGTCTTGAAAGGAGGGTATAAGGTGAACATTAACAAAAGCAAAACGAGGATAATGGAATGTAGTCGAATTAAGTCGGGTGATGCTGAGGGAATTAGATTAGGAAATGAGACACTTAAAGTAGTAAAGGAGTTTTGCTATTTGGGGAGCAAAATAATTGATGATGGTCGAAGTAGAGAGGATATAAAATGTAGACTGGCAATGGCAAGAAAAGCGTTTCTGAAGAAGAGAAATTTGTTAACATCGAGTATTGATGTAAGTGTCAGGAAGCCGTTTCTGAGAGTATTTGTATGGAGTGTAGCCACGTATGGAAGTGAGACATGGATGATAAATAGTTTAGACAAGAAGAGAATACAAGCTTTCGAAATGTGGTGCTACAGAAGAATGCTGAAGATTAGATGGGTAGATCACGTAACTAATGGGGAGATATTGAATAGAGTTGGGGAGAAGAGGAGTTTGTGGCACAACTTGACTAGAAGATGGGATCGGTTTGTAGGACATGTTCTGAGGCATCAAGGTATCACCAATTTAGTACTGGAGGGCAGCGTGGAAGGTAAAAATCGTAGAGGGAGGCCAAGAGATGAATATACTAAGCAGATTCAGAAGGATGTATGCTGCAGCAGGTACTGGGAGATGAAGAAGCTTGCACAGGATAGAGTAGCATGGAGAGCTGCATCAAACCAGTCTCGGGACTGATGACCACAACAACAACAACGTGACAAAGTCAGTCTTCTCTGAATATTCATGTACACGATGCACAACCTATCAAATGACACCTAATTCCTGTTGTGAAACGGCAAAGTATGTACATGAGTGCTTGTAAGGTGCGAATTTATAGCCACCTTACATACAGACTGCGGTCGTGTCCTTACTGTACAGAGTAATCAGGAAGTTTCATTACCTCCTAGCACATGGGAACATATGCATGGATCATCACTCCGTATTAATGTGGTATCACGGCAGAACACAATTCTGAGGAGGTGTGACTATTTTTTGTAATTCATTTCAGAGTGTCTGTGTGTTCACCATCGTTTTCGTAACAAAGTGTTATTCCCATTCATGTACGGTGTGAAATTCTCCTCAAAATTCCTGGCGTTATGGCAGTAAATAATGCACGTCGAATAGCATCCTTAAGTTCGTCAACTGTCTCGTAACGTGTGGCAGCAATCTTTTGTTTACTGAACTCCAATAACACATTGTCCCAAGAAGACAGAACGGAACTTACGCGACGACACTCCAAAGTTGCAGGCAAATGGACGGAACCACGTCCAATTAAAAAAAAATGGCTCTAAGCACTAAGGGACTTAACATCTAAGGTCAGCAGTCCCCTAGACTTAGAACTACTTAAACTTAGCTAACCTAAGGACATCACACACATCCATGCTCGAGGCAGGATTCGAACCTGCGACCGTAGCAGCAGCGCTGTTCCGGACCGAAGCGCCTAGAACCGCTCGGCCACACGTGCAATCTGTTTATGAAGAAATACCTCATTGAGATATTCTCTAACGGCAATATCGAAATGGGCTGGGGCTCCATCCTGCTAGAACCACACACGATCGGGTAGTCTCCGATCGTGCAGATATAATCACAGCACCGACAAAGAAATATGAACACTGCAGCCCAGTTCATGACATGTAGTGGATTGTGTTGAAATTCTTCATGAAAACGTGTGTTTTCTTCACTCTAGAAATAAATATCCCTCACTTTAGAACTGCGATGTACTGCGAATTCGTCTGAGAAAAACGCTATCCCCCTTTAAGGGAGGGTTGTAAAGACATTGAGCATTCGCCCACCAGCTTTAAGACGTTTTTGCTTGACATTATCACTCAAATCATTTACAAACAAAGGTTTAAATGTCTTTAACTGCAAATTAATCTTTATTTGTTTTCGTAATGTTGAGTATGTAACTCCTAGCCCCTACTACGAATGGATAATTTTGTCGAACGTGTGGCAATAGTATTGGTTGTCGTCCTGAGCACGGATTATGTGTTATGCAGCCAGGTGTAAAGTACTTCCTTCGCAGTCAGTAAAACTGTTGGTTTTGATGGGGGAGGTTTCTGAAATGTTACAGTGAAGTCATGGTGAACACCTCTCATTGATTTTCTTGTATGGGTTTTTTGTGAGCCCTTGTGTTTCTCAAGATCCGTTCCTCCATGGTGCAAGTGGTGGCATCAGTCGTGGTTTAGATGCATGTCAGCACCTGCAGCAATAAGAAACAATTCATTAACATATATGTAAGACGTAGGGGGTAATGGAACTTTGTGATCACCCTGTACAACCTACACTTCTACTTCTCCTCCCTATGTTTATCAAATACTGACGATAATATCGATTCCAACCTGCAGAAATCCAAACGGCTGCCTTTAGACTGGGTTACACTTCGGCGCTACCCAAAGATGACACACAGTGATCACGATACTGTTCTCGTGATCGTGAGATGCGGAGTGCAAATCTGCGCACAGCCATCCTGATTTGTGTTCTTTCGCGTTTCCACCGAGCGGCTTCTGGTAGCAAGCGAAGAGGCTCATGGTTAGGAAACTGGACTAATGTTCAAGATGAACGGTGTAGAAATCCCGACCTTGCATCAGTGTCAGCCTTAGCCGATTAAAACAAAATGTGAGTCAGTTCCTTTAAAAAGACCCTGCAGATTTCCTTGTCGTCCTAGTCCTGCCTAAGTCCGGGCTCCATTTTTAAGGACAGTCTCCACCAAAGTGACCAAGCATTAGCAAAAGAGCACTCTTTCTTTCGCGGCAGGAGAAGCATTCGGCCATGTTCGGTTCACATTCGCAGGTGTTCGCTGTTGCTCCGCTTGATGTCAGTCTTTGAGCGAACCGTCAGAGGAAGTTCACATGTTCTCTGCTTAGGCGTTCGCAGTGCAGAATACATCTGTCTGTGTGAGATGGAGTGAACAGCGAATGAAATGTCCCTGAAAGAAGAATACATGTATCATAGGTTCCTGTGGAATTTAATACATCCACAGCATAATATCCTGAACAATATATGCTTGGTAGGAAACTACCGAAGTCATAAAAGGTCGAACAGGGGGTGTAAGTAACACGATAAATTCGATACTTGCTTCTACCAGATGGGAACGGAGTTGTTACGAAGGAACTGCATGATACAATTCGTTGAACGTAACAAATCTGGATGTGTGCCTATTATATAGATTAGTTATAGCATTGAAAGTAAATGACAAACCTGATCATTCTCATGCCCTACATTCAACCTACCCATAACTGCATCACAGATCTATGTCTGTCATTTTAGGAGATTTTGATGTAAAATCTCCATAAACAAAAGGCAATGACCTGACTGACTGACTCAGTCACTGCCTCATCGTGGGCGCCCAACCCACAAAGGATAGAAACTTTAAATTTGCAGAGAGTGTTGATCTTATACTGTAATGTCGTTTAAGAAGGGATTTTTCGATATTCCATCACTAAGGGGGTTAAATAGGAGATGAAAGGTTCTTTGAAAGTATGACGCTATTAAGGCAATTTTGAAGCTACAACTACGGAAACTGGTATTTGTTTTCTCCTTCAGAGATACAGAAACATGTGTTTCATCATTTTAGAAATTCAGCCTCTAAGGGAGTAAAATAGTGAGTGAAATTTTTTGAAAATGCGTTTTTAAAGCTACATCTATGGAAACAGGTATTGGCATTCCAGATTAGAAATAAAAAATGCCTGTTTCGGTGATTTTGGAAATTCAACCCCCTAGGGGAGTGAAATAGGGAATGAAAGGTTTTATGAAATTATTATGCTATAAAAGCACTTTCAAAGCTAAATCTAGGATATTTTGTATTTGTCTTCACTGTTAGAAATGAAAAAATACTTTTTGACACGCCATTCCTTTCCACGTTTGTCAGACAACAGCAATAACAACCGGTGAGTGCTTTAGCGTCCCTGGAATCAGTGACTGGGGTTAGGAGTGGACCCTTATTCTAGGACAAAGCACATTGGTGTTTGGCTGCACACAATTTAATTGATGTTAGAATTATTGTCAAAGAAGTACACGAATTTACATAGGTTGCGACGTGACAATGTTAGGACAGTTGTCAAGAGAACGCGTTACCTCCTGTTTAGCCGAAATTACACTGAACACAACAATATCAATTTAAATAGATGGTTCTCTACAAGTTGGCCAATATTACGACAAATCATCCGATTCCGGTTCTAAGTTCGGTACTATTTAGGATGACCATCAAGTCTAAGGAGGATGGTTAGTTTTTGTGACAAGATGAGCAAGAGATTACTCAAGGTTGCTCGAGTTCACAGTGGACGCAACGTGATGAACCAACAAGTTAACATCTCTGCTAGCGGCATTTTTCTTAGCTGCGATGAGCCGTCGGCTGCAGGTCTGCTCTCGCCCCCGGAAAATCCTATATATAAAAAAAAAAAACTAATCAGAATCTTTTCGATTTTATCAGCAGAAACTGTTCTATTTTTCTCGTGAGGCGAGAGTCATCCCTCTGCGTCACATAGAGTACATTTTAATAGGCAAATCTGCTCATTATCGCCAAAGTATATCAGGTGAAATACTCAGCTACTTGTTATGACATATAAAATCTCTCATGTAAGGAGCGAAATTGACTTTCATTCAGTCTGCCACCTTACAGCTTGTTTCAGTGTTTTTGGAAATTCAACTTCTGTTAGGGTGAAATAGAGAATGGATGTTTTCCTAGAGACATTTCATTATGCAAGCATTTTTGAAGCTATATCTAAAAAAAATAAGAATTTGCCTTCTCAGTTAGAAATAAAAAATACTTGTTTCACTGTTTTTGGAAATTACACCCCTAAGGAGTTATAAAGGGCCTGAATGATTCACTGACTCGTTATCGCACAGCTCAAGCTGCTAATAATTGAAACATGAAGTAAGGAGAGGGTGTAGATCTTATACTTAAGAAATCGTTTAAGAAGGAATTGTTTGAAATTCCTCTCCTAAGAGTATGAAATAAGGGATGAAATGCAATTTGAAAATATCTCACTATTAAGGCAATTTTGAAGCTACAACTACGAAAATTGGTATTTGGTCTCTCAGAGACAAATAAAAAATTGCATGTCTGAGCATTCTTGGAAATTCAATACTAAGGAGATAAGATAATGCGCCAAAATTTTTTTCGAAATAAAAAATTATAAAAAACTATTAAAGCATTTTTAAAGTTATGTCTATGAAAATTTATTATGACTTCTCAGTTTGAAAACAATGCGTTTCAGTGTTTTCAGAGATGGAATTCCCTAAGGTAATGAAATTATTTCATTGTGAAAGCATTTTCAGGGTGGCACAGTTAGAAATAAAAAAAGTACGTGTTTGACTGTTTTTGCAAATTTAACCCTCGTTATTCAAGTTGTTGTTGTTGAGTATCCTTCTGAATCTGCTCTGTGAATTTATCTCTTGGTCTCCGTCTACGATTTTTATCCTCATGCTGCCCTCCGGTACTAAACTGATGATGCCTTGAAGCCTCAGAACATATCCTACCAACCGATCCCTTCTTCTAGTCGAGTTGTTCCACAAATTTGTCTTCTCCTCAATTCTATTCAGTGCCTCCTCGATAGTTACGTGATCTACCCATCTAATCTTCAGCATTCTTCTGTAGCACCACATTTCGAAAGCTTCTATTCTCTTCTTGTCTCAACTGTTTATCATCCATGTTTCACTTCCGTACATGGCTTCACTCCACACAAATACTTTCAGAAAAGACGTCCTGACACTTAAGTCTATACTCGATATTAACAAACTTCTGTTCTTCAGAAACATTTCCCTTGCCATTGCCAATCTGCATTTTACATCCTCTCTACTTCGACCATCATCAGTTATTTTGCTCCCCAAATAGCAAATCTCATCTACTACTGTAAATGTCTCATTTCCTAATTAATTCCATCAGCCTCACCTGATTTAATTCGACTACATTCCATTATCCTCGTTTTGCTTTTGTTGATGTTCATCTTATATCCTCCTTTCGAGACACTGTCAATTCCGTTTAACTGCTCTTCCAGGTCTCTGACAGAATTACAGTGTCATCGGCAAACTTCAGAGTTTTTATTTCTTCTCAACGGATTTTAATTTCTACTTCAAATTTTTCTTTTGTTTCTTTTACTGCCGGCTCTGTATACAGATTGAATAACGTCAGGGGTAGACTACAACCCTGTCTCATTCTCTTCCCAACAACTACTTCCCTTTCATGCCCCTCGACTCTTATAACTGCCATCTGGTTTCTGTACAAACTGTAAATAACCTTTTGCTCCCTGTATTTGGCCCCTTCCACCTTCAGAATTTGAAAGACAGCATTCCAGTCAGCACTGCCAAAGGCTTTCTCTAAGACTACAAATGCAAGATACGTAGGTTTGCCTTGCTTTAATCTATCTCCTAAGATAAGTCGAGGGTCAGTATAGCTTCACATGTTCCAACATTTCTAAGGAATGTAAACTGATCTTCCCTGAGGTCAGCTTCCACCAGTCATCCATTCGTTTATAAGGAATTCGTGTTAGTATTTTGCAGCTGTGAGGTATTAAACTAATAATTCTGTAGTTTCCACACCTGTGAGCACCTGCTTTCTTTGGGATTGGAATTATTATATTCTTCTTGAAGTCTGAAGGTATTTCGCCTGTCTCATACATGTTGCTCACCAGATGGTAGAATTTTGTCATGACTGGCTGTCCCAAGGCTACCAGTAATTCTAATGGAATGTTGTCTACTCCCAGGGCCTTGTTTCGACTTAGGTATCTCAGTGCTCAGTAAAATTCTTCACGCAGTGTCATATCTCTCATTTCATCTTCATCTACGTTCCTTTCCATTTCCACAATATTGCCCTCAAGTACATAGCCCTTTTATAGATCCTCTATATACTCCTTCCACCTTTCGACTTTCCCTCCTTTGCTTACAACTGGTTTTCCATCTGAGCTCTTGATACTCATACAAGTGGTTCTCTTTTCCCCAAAGATCTCTTTAATTATCTTGCAGCCAGTATCTATCGAATGCCTAATAATAAATACCTCTATATCCCTACGTTTTTCATCTAGCAATCCCTGCTTAGTAATTTTGCACTTCCTGTCGATCTCATTTTTGAGACGTTTGTATTCCTTTTTGCCTGCTTCATTTACTGCAACTTTATATTTTCTCCTTTCATCAGATAAATTAAATATCCCTTTTGTTGCACAAGGATTTTTACTAGCCCTCGTCTTTTTACCTACTTGATCATCAGCTGCCTTCACTATTTCATCTCTCAAAGCTACCCAATCTTCTTCTACCGTATTTCTTTACCTCGTTCTTGTCAATCGTTCCCTAATGCTCCCTCTGAAACTCTGTACAGCCTCCGTTTCTTTCAGTTTATCGAGGTCCCATCTCCTAAAATTAATACATTTTTGATGTTTCTTCAATTTTAATCTACAGTTCACAACTAATAAATTGTTGTTGGAGTCCACATCTACCAATGGAAATGTCTTACAATTTAAAACCTAGTTCCTAAATTTTTATCTTACCTTTATATAATCTATCTGAAACCCTCCAGTGTCTCCAGTCCTCTTCCATGTATACAACATTATTTCATGATTCTTAAACCACATTAAGTTCTGGGCAAAATTCTACCAGGCTGCTTCCTCTCTCATTCCTTACACCCATTTCACACTCACCCATTACTTTTCCTCTTCTTCCTTTTCCTACTATCGAATTCCAGTCCACCACCATTATTAAATTTTCGTTTTCCTTAACTATCTGAATAATTTCTTTTATCTCACCATACATTTCTTCAATCTCTTCATCATCTGCGGAGCTAGTTGCCATGTAAACTTGTACTATTGTGTTAAGAGTGGGCTTCGCATTTATCTTGGCTACAATAATGCGCTCACTATGCTGGTCGTAATAGATTATCCGCGTTACTATTATTTTAATTCATTATTAAACTTACTCCTTCATTACCTCTGTTTAATTTTCTATTTACAAACCTGTATTCACCTGACCAGAAGTCTTGTTCCTCCTGCTACCGAAATTCACTAATTCCCACTATATCTAACTTTAACGTATCCATTTCCTTTTTTTATATTTTCTAAGCTACGTACCCGATTATGGGATCTGACATTCCAAGCTCCGATCGGTAGAACGACAGTTTTTTTTTCTCTTGATAACGATGTACTCCTGAGTAGTCGCCGCCCCGAGATCCGAATGAGGGACTATTTTACCTCCGGAATATTTTACTCAAAAATACGCCATCATCATTTAACCGTACAGTAAAACTGCATGCCCTCGGGAAAAATAACGGCTATAGTTTCCCCTTGCTTTCTCAACATATTCCCCTCCATTGTTGTTGCGCCTACAGCACGGCTATCTGTATCTCTGAGGCACGCAAGCCTCCCCGCCAACTTCAAGGTTCATGGTTCATGGGGGGTGAAATATGTGACAGAAATTTTAAAAAAAGTATTTCGTTACATTAAAAAAAAATTGACGCTAAATTTATGAAAACTGGGATTTCACTTGTCGGTTAGATATAAAGAAACATGTGTTATGTGATGAAAGTTTCTATGGAAATATCACCACAAGAACGCATAAGGCATGATTAACAAAAACCTTGGACTCCAGCTGCCATAATGGCTTTTTGGTCAGAAGTGAATTCTGAAAAGATCATATTTCTAAGGGCTTAATTAACGTGAAAAGTTGAGAGGGTGTTGCTGATTGTGAAAAACATAAAAATTCGATTAAAGAGAAACAAAATAAGACTGTGCAAACCACACAGTCTACGCGAGCCAAATAGCGGGCGTTAAGATAGTCAAGCAAATGAAAATCGGTTTTCTCGCGATCACTATCTCGCCTTAAAAAAATTCTACAAGGAATTTTATCAAGCACTTTACGTGAAAGGTCGTATGTATATGTTGTTGTGCCTTAATCGTACTTTATTGACACGATCTTCCTTTTACGAACTTTAATAAAAACCCTTGAGTTTTTCGTATATGGCACTGCAGAGTTATAACAACCATTGAATTCGGGACAAGTATTGACGTAACTGTCTCCAGTTGCTAAGAACCAGGGTGTTAATGCTAGCCTTTCTTTAGTTTATATTGCTAGTCGGTAACCGGCAAACTACTTTTAAATTTCGCACTTAATTGTAAACATCAGCCAAGGAGAAGCACCAGCCGACAAACGTGGTTGGTTTTACAGTAATCCTGCGGATGGCTGGAGGTACTATTCAGTAATAATTGCACCATCTCCACACGTTTCACGATTGGGTAAAAATTCAGAAATCTACATTTATTTTTCCCTACGCTGTTTCGCTTGCTGTGACAGAAACAGTACACTAACCGTGAAAAAAAATCCTGTTTGAGTGCCACAGTTTTGTATCGCAAAAATGGCTTTAGGGCCAAAAATAACACAACAGATTGCTCTTTCTCTCTCACGTTACCTGTCATATAAACGCTTGTTCACAGATACAAGCGAATGGTAGGGAGCAGTGGCGAATTGTCCACGTACGCTCATTCGCTTGTGTTCCATTCCATTCGCTCGTTTTTAAGCGAGGTTTTACGACCTCATCGTTGAAGGAGGCTAAATCCTAATCTTTCCCCATAAACCATATCGGGAATCTTGACATTCTGAAGAAAGTCACATTTTCGTTTCTAATGACACCAATCGACACCGATAACACATTAAATGTTAGCTATCTTGCCTTTTTTTATCTACATAGGGAGTCAGTCAATACAGCCACTCAAACTTGTTAAATATGTCCAGGACTTTTATTCACCGAACGTCATAAATTCAGATTACATCTCCATACATATCTGCAAAGTGTCAGAGTGATAAAATTGTGCAAGTCAGAACACTTTTCTAAGCAGTATGGCAGGAATATGGGGAGATGAAATGTATGGCAGCACTAAGTACCCTGTGCCACGCACTGTTTGATGTCATAAATGAGGATGTAAGGTGACCGTGAGCACGGACAAGACGCAACAAGTCGTTGTATCTAGGTACCGTATTTCAGAGCAGATAACGGCAGACGCCTGGAGGATACTGTACTCCATCAGAACTAACAAAATGCGGCAGTCCACTTTTCTGAAGCCGTTCATTCGCAGGAAGAAAACCGAGCGTATTACTTTATTAGCCGTTAGTCTCCAATTAATGCTGCATCAGCGGCGAGATATATCTCTGTCTGGAGGTGCCTAAGGGCAGAGGAGAAGTAAATTGCCGGCGCTAACAATGGCTGCACGCAGAGAGAGACATGTTTATGGGGCTGTTATCTCCTCGCAACTTAAACAATGCGCAACTCTGCCGGCCGAGACTTAGCACCCGCGAGACGGCCCTCTTCCCCATAGTCTGGGTACGTTGTAGCGCCCTCGGCAGGGCGACATCGTTGCTACTCTCATACAACGCTCTAGAGTCTAGTCACTAACGAGCTAACGCCCTGTGCCACTGTAGCCTATAAACTGTGCTAAGAGGATGATACCCTGCTACTAAGATAGCACGAAAGAAGTCTAGCAGTGGAAACCATTTCAGTTTCAAAATACTGCGTCAACCGTCAAACCCGTACACACCTTTCGCGAAATATGGCATTATCTGAGACAGACATTGACGTCATGCGACAAGAAAAGCGTTTCAGCTGACTAGATAGTTTGTATTAATCGTCACAGCACGGAGAATCGTGGTTTGCGGAGGTCTTGGTGCTCGGTTCCTCTCTCAGATAGGAACGTTGGGTAAAACGTTTTGGGTTTAGCCCGCACCAGCGACCAGTTTTACAGCCTTTGGAACATGTCTTACTGTATTTATATTGCTGTATGTTAAGCAAGGTTTGAAAGACGAACCGGAGCTGGTGTCCAGGCACATTCTGTAAATCAGTTAATTCGTTTTGCAAAAGATTTCAATGTGGCTCAAATTAATGCCCAGCTAATGACACCATCTGTATGTGAATCTTTCAAATTTTACGCACAAAAACATGCAAAAAACACGTTTTCTCGAATGATTTGAAGCGCACCACTTCTACGTTTCAAAATTTGCACCAAAGTAGAAAAATGGATAAATTAGAAACAAATTTTTTTGTCCTATGATCTTCGAGATACGATGGTTTAAATTCGAGCTACATCTAGCAAGTAACTTCCTTTCTTACGTCAATTGAATGCGTGGTAACGGTTTAAAGCGAATCAAATAAATAAAGAACTGCATTCTTATGATGAACTTGAAAACTCGCTTTCAAAAATGTTGCTTCATTAGGATTTTACGTGCAAAAAACACGTTTTTGTGAGAGTCTATTTTTATGCGTGACACTTCTATGTTTCACACTTGTGGGTTCAGATTTTGTACGAAGTTAGACCAATACAAATAATTAATGATCGACCTGTTGTTTTGTGAAAACATTATCCGGCGCCACGATATAAATAACATGGCTCGAAAGACAATAAAAAACCTACAACGGATCAGTCGTTGCCTGAGGCAAAATAATCTGTATCAATGGCCAAGATATGGCTGACTAATGTCATACTTACGGTAGAGTAAGGATTAGGAACCAGAATGAAAAAGCCTAAAATGCTAAAAAAGGCGAATATAAGAGAAGTGTACAAACTTTAGAATATAAAAGAAGGGAATTAGTTTTTCGACTTATCTGGCAGCTTGAAAGACATTTAAATCAAAACTTATATACTGGTTCGAGAAACAGAGAAGCGAGTTTCAGTTAGTGGGCTTCCCCCCCCCCCCCACCCCCCCCCCACCCCCCCACCCCCCCCACCCCGAACGTTACAACTCGCCATATCTTAACTCGATCGGAAACATCTGGGATGTGGCTTTAGAGGTCATCGCTGCCCGGAATTAGGTGACTTTTCTCTTCCTCAGGGGACACCGCCTCAACGTAGCACTGTCAGTGTGGGCGGGGAGGTTTACGTGCTCCGGTCCACAGGGCTATGCCGGCGGTAGCGTAGCTACCAGCAGGGCCACCCACGCCGGACAGGTCAATGGGAGGAGACGGAAGAAGTGTGTCCCACAACGACCCATCTCCTGTCTCCTGTCCGATCCTATCCTAAGCCTATCCCTTTCCCTTATCATTCTTAACGTCCTACAACAGAGGGCAGGGAGGGCTCTAGAGGCGGGGGAGTAAACCTGATACAAATCACCTGCTGCCTTGCAGTAGAGGGATCTACAAAGACTAAGGACACTCCCCTGAACATGGAGCCAACTACCCTGCGAGCTGTAAGGGGCAATCCCCCAAACGGTTGGGCGGAAGATTAACAACCTCCATCTGTAAACCATCAATTGCTGCTAATGCTAGCTGAAACGTCTCCTTAGAAAAATTCATGAATTACTGTGCTGGAAAACCGCTTACGTTATTTGCTTTTCAAACAGCTGAGCAAAACTAAACGTACTCAGACATTACTCTCTTTACTTATTCTGATCATCACTAAACTGACACACAATATTTTTAGCGCAACGCAATCTGACTTTTAATAATCCCTACAAAATAATGGCCCTGACTAACAATAACCTATACCTTTCACAAATCACTTACCTCACAAGTTACTCGAACTGCTGCAATACAGCGAGCGCCAATACTGCCAGCTAAATAAAAGATTCAAACTACTGAAGGCACTAACTACTGATGGGCATAGTTAGCAAATGATAGATTTTGATAGAGAACAAACAATGTATTTACCTTAATAGTATTCAAAAGTCATAATATATATATCAGTTCATGACAACCAGTCTTACAAATTTACTGTCTCTGATGGACACACGTCCAGATCATCCGCTCTCTAAACTCCGCCGTCTCTCTCCCCACATCCACCACTACTGGCGGCTCACCTCCAACTGCGCAACGCTACGCGCTGTTAACAGCCAACTGTCCAATACTACAATAGCATATACTCCAACAATGCAAACCAACCACAGCCTTCACACAGCACAGTCAGTGATTTTCATATAGAGCGCTACGTGGCGTTACCAACATAAAAACCTAAACAGCCTTCTTACATAGCAAAGGAATAAGCCGGACAGATATTTTGATGACGACCCCAGCAAACAAAAAAAAGCGTAAGAGATATGTACATAGGAATATGGAATGTGCGGAGCCTTTCCCAAGCTGGAGTCCTATGACAGCTGCTGACGCAAGTAAACAACTACAGCATAAAAATATTGGCTCTCTAGAAAATTAGGTGGAAGGGGAGTGACATAATGAACGCAGGAAATTTCACTATCTTCTATAGTGGCGGGAGAATGACTACCTTTGGAACAGGTTTTGTGGTCGCTAAAGAACTAAACATGCGGTGATGTACTTCTAACCAATCAATGAACGGATGACCATATTAAGATTAATGGGAAAATTTTTTCAACATGACAGTGATAAATGTACATGCACCCACAGAGGAGGCAGACGAGTTTTATAGCAAGGTAGAACAACTGTATGAGCAGGCTCCCAAACATGATATCAAGATATTAACAGCAGACCTGAATGCAAAAATAGGAAAAGAAGAGGCCTTTCAGCCAACCATAGGAAGACATAGCCTCCATGAAATATGACAATGGACTGTAGATTTTGCTATAAGCAAAAACATGTCTGTCGGCTGTACATGTTTACCATATAAAAAAATACACAAAGAAACATCGATTTCACCAGATGGACAAACCAAAAATAAGATAGACCATGTATTGGATGATCCGAGACACGAATCGGACATAATGGATGTTAGGAGCCAACGTGGAGCAGACTACAATTCAGACCACCATCTAGTGAGAATTAAACATAGACAAAGGATCTCACTATTGAGTAAACAAGAAGGCCACAAACAAAAGATGTTTGACATTAAGAAACTGAAGTTAGAAGAAATACGGAGAGCATATCAGACGAATATAGAAGAGGGGATTAAGAATGAGACCGACACATCAGATGAACATATAGAAGTAATGTGAAAACGATATAAGACTGCAATCCTCGAGACAGTTGGAGAGGTTATAGGACATAAACGGGCTCAAAGGAAGGAAGATTGGTTTGACGAAGAATGTATGAGAAGAATTGAGGAATGTAATATAGCAAGAATGAAATTATTGCAGAGAAGAACTCGAGCAAATCTGAATGAATAGAATGAAAAGCGCCGTGTAGCGATAAGGATCTGTAGATAGAAGAATAGAGCACTAGAAAAGAAAAAAGTGGAAGAACTTGAACAGCTAGGAGAAGAGAAGCACAGTAGTGAAATGTACGAAAAGATTAAAGAAGGAATGACCGGGTTCAAAGCCAAAACAAATATGTGTAGGAACAAAGAAGGGGATTTGATAGGGGAGAGTAATAAAGTACTTCACAGGTGGGCAGAATACATCCAAGAGTTACTGAACCCAGAAGTAGAAGGGTTAGAACGAGAGGAACTGGTGGAACTAACTAACTGTGGACCAGAGGTTTTAACACCAGAACCTACACTGGGGGAAGTGATGCAAGCCATTAAGACCTTAAAAAACAATAAGGGGCCTGGAGAAGATCAGATCCAGGCCGAACTATGGTGGGGAAACACTGTAGGAAACTATTCATAAAATAATACTGAATATCTGGCAAGAGGAGAGCATGCCAAAGGAGTGGAAAACAGCTATAATGTGCCCAATACATAAAAAAAGGTGATAAATTAAACGGCCAGAACAATCGAAGAATTTCCCTACTAAATACTACATATAAGTTTTTTCCAAGATTCTAACCAGCAGGCTTATTCCATGTGTGGAAGAGAGAGTTGGAGACTATCAGAGTGGCTTTAGAAGAAATAGTTTAACAACTGATCAGATACTCACATTGCGCATACTACTTGAAAAATGTTACGAACGTCAAATTAACATACTCCAGCTTTATATCGACTTTAAACAAGCCTATGATAGCATCTCAAGAGTGGAATTGCGGAATGTAATGGAAGAGGCTGGAATACCTATGAAGCTCATTAAACTTTCTATGATGACTCTCAGCGAAACCAACTGTAAAGTAAAAATACAGGGAGAAATCTCCAGAGAAGTGGAAGTAAAGAAGGGACTTAGACAGGGTGACAATATCTCCTCATTGCTATTCAACCTTTGCCTAGAACACGTCATAAGTCACATAGAGTTAAATGAAGGAGGAACCTTCTTAAATCGTTCACTACAGTACCTAGCCTACGCTGACGATGTGGCATTACTCGCACGAAACACTGCTGTGCTAGGCGAAGCCTATCAACAACTGGAGAAAAGTGCAAGGGAACTTGGCCTGACAGTCAGTTTCGAAAAGACCAAGTATATGGCAATGGCCAACCAACAAAACCTCCCAAATCTCAGGATAGCCGACAGGGAGTTTGAAAGGGTGAGAGACATCAAGTACCTTGGGTCGACTATCACTGAGACAAATGACATTGGCAGTGAGGTGAAAGCCAGAATATCAGCAGGGAACAGACGCTACTCTGCCGCATTACCCATGCTTAGGAGTTCGCTCCTATCACGAAAATCCAAAATCCTCATATACAAAACAATTATAAGACCAGTTGTTATGTATGGTGCCGAAACGTGGGCCATGACTGTAATTGAGGAAAGGAACCTTAGCATATGGGAGATAAAGGTGCTACGTAAAATATACGACCCAATATATGATTAGGAAGGTTGGCGCATTCGTACGAATGCAGAACTATAACACCTTTCCGAAGAACCTGACATTGTCACTACCATGACTGCGGTGGGCAGGGCACATGGTCAGAATGGAAGAAGACAGAGCATTTAAGACGATTTTTGATAGCAAGGCTGGAGGTAGACGTCGGAGGCGACGACCCAAAAAGAGATGGGTGGATGGAGTTGAAGAAGACACGAAAAAGCTGGGTGTCAGAGGATGGAGACAGAAAGTCATGGATCGGATAGAGTGGCAGGATATTGTGATGCAGGCCAAGGCCCTTCAAGGGCTGTAAGCCGAGGAGTAAGTAAGTAAGTAAGTAAGGTGGCTTTTGTGTCAGATGTGGTGCCAGTTCCCACCAGCGACCTGCCGAGGCTTCATTGCTTCCGTGCAACGCCGCGTTCTCGCTGTTATCCTTGCCAAAGGTGGACACACCGGCTATTAAATAGGTGGTCATAATGTTCTGGCAGATCAGTGTATGTCGTTACAGATATACACTACTGGCCATTAAAATTGCTACACCAAGAAGAAATGCAGATGATAAACAGATATTCATTGGACAAATATATTATACTAGAACTGACATGTGATTACATTTTCACGCAATTTGGGTGCATAGATCCTGAGAAATCAGTGCCCATAACAACCACCTCTGGCCGTAATAACGGCCTTGATACGTCTGGGCATTGAGTCAAACAGAGTTTGGATGGCGTGTACAGTACAGCTGCCCATGCAGCTTCAACACGATACCACAGTTCATCAAGAGTAGTGACTGGCGTATTGTGACGAGCCAGTTGCTCGGCCACCATTGACCAGACGTTTTCACTTTGTGAGAGATCTGGAGAATGTGCTGACCAGGGCAGCAGTCGAACATTTTATGTATCCAGAAAGGCCCGTACAGGATCTGCAACGTGCGGTCGTGCTTTATCCTGCTGAAATGTAGGGTTTCGCAGGGATCGAATGAAGGGCAGAGCAACGGGTCGTAACACATCTGAAATGTAAGGTCCACTGTTCAAAGTGCAGTCAATGTGAAAAGAGGTGACCGAGACGTGTAACCAATGGCATCCAATACCATCATGTCGGGTGATACGCCAGTATGGCGATGACGAATACACGCTTCCAACGTGCGTTCATCGCGATGTCACCAAACACGGATGCGACCATCATGATGCTGTAAACAGAACCTGGGTTCATCCGAGAAAATGACGTTTTGCCATTCGTGCACCCAGGTTCGTCGTTCAGTACACCATCGCAGGCGCTCCTGTCTGTGATCCAGTGTCAAGGGTAACCGCAGCCATTGTCTCCGAGCTGATAGTCCATGCTGCTCCAAACGTCCTCGAACTGTTCGTGCAGATGGTTGTTGTCTTGCAAACGTCCCCATCTGTTGACTCAGGGATCGAGACGTGGCTGCACGATCCGTTACAACCATGCGGATAAGATGCCTGTCATCTCGACTGCTAGCGATACGGGGCCGTTGTGATCCAGCACGGCGTTCCGTATTACCCTCCTGAACCCACCGATTCCATATTCTGCTAACAGTCATTGGATCTTGACCAATACGAGCAGCAACGTCGCAGTACGATAAGCCGCAATCGCGATAGGCTACAATCCGACCTTTATCAAAGTCGGAAATGTGATGGTACGCATTTCTCCTCCTTACACGAGGCATCACAACAACGTTTCACCAGGCAACGCCGGTCAACTGCTGTTTGTGTATGAGAAATCGGTTGGAAACTTTCCTCATGTCAGCACGTTGGCCGGCGAAGTGGCCGTGCAGTCTGGAACCGGAAGACCGCTACGGTCGCAGGTTCGAATCCTGCCTCGGGCATGGATGTTTGCGATGACCTTAGGTTAGTTAGGTTTAACTAGTTCTAAGTTCTAGGGGCTAATGACCTCAGCAGTTGAGTCCCATAGTGCTCAGAGCCATTTGAACCACTTGAATCAGCACGTTGTAGGTGTCACCACCGGTGTCAACCTTATGTGAATGCTCTGAAAAGCTAATCATTTGCATATCACAGCATCTTCTTCCTGTCTTAAATTTCACGTTTGTAGCATGTCATCTTCGATGTGTAGCAATTTTAATGGCCAGTACTGTATTTTCAGTTGTAATAGGGTAGTAAACGCCCCCTCCGTGGCAGACAGATGCACTCGGTGAGGGAAGTAGTTGGTAGAGCAAGAGAGCAAGTAAGATTCCATTCTGTTTTTGTCGGCTTTGAGAGCAATGTCTACTGTATAGAATGGTAATCAATGTGTTTCAATAAATGTGGCCAGCTGGAGTGTAACTCCAACTTAAGCCGATGTTGAAGTGATCAGCTCTTCTTCGTGTCGACTCTGCCTCTTCTGTTAATGTAAACTGGCATGGATCCAATAACGATACTCCGAAATTAGTCGAATGAAGTTTGTGCCATCGATCTCCTTGACCTTGTCATACACCCGTGGGATTCATCGGATAAATCTGTCAGTACAGGCGTTCCGCATTGTTGCAGCCATGTTTGTATTCCCTTTATTTGAACAAAAACACTAGTTATGAGTTTTGTATAGGTTCGACGCACAACAGAACCTTGTAGCAGGTTCCGGTTACACAAAGCATGAACACTATGCAACAATGCAAGGGCTTCAGAGACTCTCAAGTCCATCAAAATGCTATGAAAGATACAGCCAAACCAAGTACCAGACACTGTCCGAGTTCGCAGCGTAGGTTGTCAACAGAACAATCGTCGCCGCATACCTGGCAAGCACGTAGGGACGAACACAGACTGAGTTGTTTTCGCTGTGAGGGCAGCTTTACACTGAGGTGACAGGAGCCGTGGGATAGCGGTATGCACACACACGGAAGGCGGTGATATCGCGTCTACACGGTGTAGAAGGGCAGTGCATTGGCGAGCCGTCATTTGTACTCAGATGATTCATGTCAAAAAGTTTATGACGAACCGACGGACTCTGTAGGCGGAATTCCATTTCGGAAGTAGCTAGATAATTCAGTGTTCTGAGATCTACAGTGTGAAGAGTATGCCGAGAATACCAAATTTCGAGCATTACCTCTCACCACAGACAACGCAGTGGCTGCAGTCTTCACTTAATGACCGAGATCAGTACTGTTTTCGTAGAGTCGTCAGTGCTAACAGATAAGGAACACTGTGGGAAATCAATATGGGACGTACAACCAACGTATCCGTGAGGACAGTGTGACATATCTGTTGTTCACGGGCTAGGCGGCAGACGACTGACGTGAGTACCTTTGCTAACAGCATGATATCATCTGCAGCGCCTTTCCTGTGCTCCGTTGTCAGCTACTTTAAATTTAAGACTTATGGTTATTGTTTTTTCTTAAAAATTTTGCAAAATTAACTTTGAAATTTATCTTTCAAGCTTAAACATTGCAGCCCTCTGCCTTTAAAAGATTATTGTAATATATTTTAAAATTTGAAACTCAAAGGTGACCTTCAGCCATTGGTATTGCACCTTGCATATGTATGTTCTATCTGCTTAGCCTTAAGGCTGTCCACGTAGCCGTGATACTTTTTTATTTTATTTGATTTGCCTCTTTAATAGCATTTTAATCTTGTTGATTTTTAAGATTTCTTGTTGTTAAACATTCGACTCTTCCACCTTTAAAAGTCTATGGTAATATATCGTAAAATTTTGAAATTTAATTGTGGCCCTCAGCCAATGGTATTGCACTTTGCACATGTTTGCTGGTTTCTTTTTTTAAATTATTTTATTGCTATCTTAATTGGATTTTTATCTTGTTGATTGTTAAGATTTCTTGTTTGAAGGCCTTCAGCCGTGAAAGAATTGCATTCGGTAAAGGTCCGGCTATGTGCCACTTTGGTTGTAAAGGTTATTAAATCACAATAAATGACAATTAGAAGGAGAAAATTACCTCAACCCTAGGCCCTTTCCACGATCCTATTACCTGGTCTGCCCAGCGGATTTAGCGGTCGTATCAGTATGTAATAGGAAAGGGGAGTACCACAGTTATAGTCCGCAGCTCGTGGTCGTGCGGTAGCGTTGTCGCTTCCCGCGCCCGGGTTCCCGGGTTCGATTCCCGGCGGGGTCAGGGATTTTCTCTGCCTCGTGATGACTGGGTGTTGTGTGATGTCCTTAGGTTAGTTAGGTTTAAGTAGTTCTAAGTTCTAGGGGACTAATGACCATAGATGTTAAGTCCCATAGTGCTCAGAGCCATTTGAACCATTTGAACCACAGTTATAAAAAAGGGAAGAGCCCTAACTCGACCTCATGACTGAGAAATGTTCAGCGTTCCAGATTTAATCAGGATGGCCGGACGCGGGATTGAACCGTCCTCCTCCCGAATGTACAATGTAACATAAAGAAAGAAAGATGAATTATCTTGAAATAATGGAAATTGATAAACATATGTCTATCTGACCAGTCTTAGTACTGAATGACGAGGCAGTTCACATTATCGCCTCCTCTAACAGCAGATACTACTCGTAATCCCATCCAGGCCGTGTTGTAAATTACCCCTCTTACTCGTATCTCTCATTTTTCCTTTATTTCTTGTCGTGTTACAAAACTTTACTTTGTATAATCACGGCTGCTTCAACTACCTTCTAAATCTCACTAGTATATCTTATCTGTCTTTACTTTAGGACCTATTAGAGACAGATTATTTTGTTCAGCCGCCCATTAACAAGTCAGCAAAGATTATTGTTGAGTATATTTGCTTCTATGAATACTTGTTGCAATTTTTATATAGTTCATTACTTAATGTGCTATGTATTTTATCTTAGTTAAATAACCTTAAATCGCATCTGAAAAAAAATTATTCTTTTCGTTTTATTCCTAAATCTAACATTAACATTTTCATTTTTGGAATATACTCTGTAGCTGCATTATTTTAAAATGTCTGATATAACAGAATTTGATTGTACCACGTATCTATCTTTATACCTAATGATGGGGTAACATCTGAAAACCGGTTTTGAAGTAAATAATAAATATTGTAGAATATTACTCAAGTGTTGCGTGTGTTTTCAATCAAAATGTTCACCGATGTCCAAAATTAAAACTACAAACTGCTATTTCCACGTCGTGTGTCTACTTCCCGATATAATCATACAAACTGTCAACAGATGTCGCTACGATCGTGTTTTGCACGGAAGACGGCATTCCGATTAACGGACAACTACGCCAGCAATGACGTCACGACACTTATCAAGCGGGGTAGTTGGGTTGGGTTGTTTGGGGGAGAAGACCAGACAGCGAGGTCATCGGTCTCATCAGATTAGGGAAGGACGGAGAAGGAAGCCGGCCGTGCCCTTTCAAAGGATCCATCCCGACATTTGCCTGGAGCGATTTAGGAAAATCACGGAAAACCTAAATCAGGATGGCGGGACGCGGGATTGAACCGTCGTCCTCCCGAATGCGAGTCCAGTGTGCTAGCCACTGCGCCACCTCGCTCGGTAAGCGGGGTAGTGTTCGCAGCGTAGTCCCACATCCACAATCGCTGTGTACACAGTCACAGACGGTGCAGTATGGCAACAGAAGACTCCTACAGACTCTCTGGTGTGGACGGCCAAAGGTAGAACTGAAGCAGGATAGTACCAAACCAATGTGGCGCGATGGCTTAATGTGAATCGCTCTGTTGTTTCTCGGATGAGATGACAGTTTATAGAGATCGAAGCTGTATAACGAAGACCAGGACAGAGCCGACCACGTGTGACACCAGAAAAGGTGGACCATTGTTTGGCTGTAAGTGTACGATGGTACCGCCTTAGTACTGCACTGCAACTGGCATCTGACCTCGCAGCATCTAAATGGTTCAAATGGCTCTGAGCACTATGGGACTCAACTGCTGAGGTCATTAGTCCCCTAGAACTTAGAACTAGTTAAACCTAACTAACCTAAGGACATCACAAACATCCAGGCCCGAGGCAGGATTCGAACCTGCGACCGTAGCGGTCTTGCGGTTCCAGACTGCAGCGCCTTTAACCGCACGGCCACATCGGCCGGCTCGCAGCATCTTCTGGAGGTGTTGTATCGAGGCAGACGATGTAGAGAGGAAAGAAACCGATATTGAGCAGGATCGCTAATGATGTGCACAGGGGCTATGCTGACCATTCCAACACCTCTCCATGAAACTGTACAGGCGAATCAGCAAGATTTAACTCCCATCAGGCACCGTAAGGAGATCTTGGTTTCACATGCGCGGTTGCTGCTAAGTGCTGTGGGGCTAGACTTGGTACTGATGGACAATAATGCTCGACCTCATCGAGCACTGGTATTTGATGTTTTTTTTTTTTTTTTTTTTTTTTTGTAACGTAAGATATTGCACGTATGGCGTGGCCTGCTCACTCCGCCGATTTGAATCCCGTAGACTATGTCTCGAATGCACTGTAGATACGGGTTGCATCACATCAGCATCCATCAACCACTCTCCAAGACTTGTGAGCAGCTCTGCAGGAAGAATGGGTGTTATTGCCTCAACATGAGACTGATGACATTATTCACAGTATGTCCCGTCGTTGCCAGGCCTGATTGGTGCCAGAGGAAATGACACCCCATACTGACCACATTAACTAGTTTTCACAATGCGTGTGCAAGTCCGTAAGCTAGAAAAAATGAAGAACGTTTCTGTTTATCGTTATGCAAGTTGCAGTCGATTACATTCAGTATTCTATACATTGGTTTTACTTTACTATCATCTGTTTGTACTGTTTCGTTGCATAATAAACGCAACCTTGAAAATTTCCATTTGTTTCGTTAATTTTGGAAAAAAAAGGTTCAAATGGCTCTGAGCACTATGGGACTTAACATCGGAGGTCAGTAGTCCCGTAGAACTTAGAACTACTTAAACCTAACTAACCTAAGGACATCATACACATCCATGCCAGGGGCAGGATTCGAATCTGCGATCGTAGCAGTCGCGCGGTTCCTGACTGACGTGCCTAGAACCGCTCGGCCACCCCGGCCGGTCTTAATTTTGGACAACAGGGTATAAAATATTCTACCAAAACAGACGGAAGAGTCGATCAATGCAGAATTTTGATCACTGAAATTGGGAGGAAAGAGTATTCAATATCAGGAAGAAATATTTAGTGTCAAGCTCACAGAGTAACGAGCATCATTTAGAAGCCGTTTTTTCTCCATTCTATTTTCTTCTCTACAGTTTTTGCCCTCTACAGCTCCCTCGAGCACCATGGCAGTTATCCCGTGATGCCTTAACGTATGTCCTTCCATCCAGTCTCTTCTTCTTGTCAGAGTTTCCCACATGTCCCTTTCCTCGTTGATCCTCCAGAGAACCTCCTCATTCCTTACCTTGCCAGTCCACCTAATTTCCAACATTATTCCGTAGCACCACATCTCAAATGCTTCGATTCTCTTCCGCTCCGGTTTTCCCACAGTCCATGCTTCACTGCTACACAATGCTGCGCTACAAATGTACGTTCTCAGAAATTTCGTCTTCAAATTAAGGCCTATGTTTGATACTAGTAGACTTCTCTTGGCCAGGAATGCCCTTTCTTGCCAGTGCTAGTCTGGTTTTTATGCCCTCCTTGCTCCGTCCGTCATGGGTTATTTTGTTGCCTAGGTAGCAGAATTCCTTAACTTCATCTACTTCATGATCACCAATGCTGATGTTTAGTTTGTCGCTGTTCTCATTTCTGATACCTCCTATTACTTTCGTCTTCCTTACTCTAAATCCATATTCTGTACTCATTCCATTCAGCAAACCATGTAAATATCCTCCACTTTCACTGAGGATAGCAGTGTCATCAGCACATCTGATGAATGGTATCCTTTCACCTTGAATTTTAATTCCACTCTTGAACATTTCTTTTATTTTCATCATTGTTTCTTCAGTGTTTACATTGAACAGTAGGGCGAAAGACTACATCCCTGTCTTACACCCTTTTTAATCCGAACACTTCGTAGTTGGTCTCCCACTCTTATTGTTGTCTCTTGGTAGTTGTACATATTGCATATTGCCCGCATTACCCTACAGTTCAGCCGTACTTTTTTCAGAACTTCGAACTTCTTGCTCCATGTGACACTGTCGAATGCTTTTTCCAGATCGACAAATCCTATGGACGCGTCTTGATTCTTCTTTAATCTTCCTTCCATTATCTACTGCAACATCAGAATCGCCTCTCTGATGCCTCTGCTTTTCCTAAACCCAAACTGATCACCATCTAACACATTTTCAATTTTCTTTTCCATTCTTCTGTGTATTATTCTTGTCAGAAGCGTGGATGTATGAGCTGTTAAGCTGACTGCGGGATGATTCTCCCTCTTTATATCTTCGGAACTGTGTGGATGATATTTTTCCAAAAGTCAGATGGCATGTCGTAAGGCTCATACATTCTAGACACGAACGTTAAGTCGTATTGTTGACGCTTCCCCCAATGATTTAAAATTCTCTTTTATATTCTGATTTTAATACTGGATCACCCATTTCTTCTGGATCACTCCTGTATTTTCTTCTATCACGTAATCAGACAAGTCTTTTCCCTCACAGCTGTCTTCGGTGTACTTTTTCCACCTATCCCCTCTCTCCTCTGCAATTAAAGCTGGTATTTTCATTCCTCTCTTAATGTTACCACTCTTGCTTTCAATTTCACCGAAAGTTGTTTTGACTTTTCTATATGCTGAACCAGTCCTTCAGGCAAACATTTCTTTTTAGATATCTTCACATTTTCATACATTCATTTCGCCTTAGCTTCCATGCACTTCCCATTTATTTCAGTCCTAAGTAACTTGCACTTCTGTGCTCACGAATTTTCCTGAACATTTTTGGACTTACTTCATTCAACGATCAGCTGAAGTACTTCTCTGTTATTCATAGTTTCTATGGAGTTACCTTCTTTGTACATATGTTTTTCATTCCAACTCCTGTCACTGCCATGTCTAGAGATGTCCAAGGCTCTTAAACTGAGCTGCCTATTGAGAAAAGTTACGATACCACAATTAATGAAACACCTGTAAGGTTGGGATGAGGGTGAAAGAGGAACGCTAACATTAAGGGGGAGCAGTAGAGCATGATGGCTCGTTAGCCAGCCTGTAGGCCGCAGCATCTCGCACTGACGTTCTGGCGGCGGTTGGCAGTCGTCCACGAGGTCCTCTGTGATGGACGCTAAGTGCTGAGAACAGTGTCCCAGAAATAAAAGAGCAGAATGTCAGCGTAGGCACCATTTTCTATTGCCACTCTAAGCGGCCGTTCCTACAAAAAGCTATTTGTCTTTTCAGAGAGTTCTGTCAAAACTCTCCAGAGCTGTTACGCTGCCAATACCCAGCTGGTCCTACCGCCAAATACATCCCAGAAATGTATCCCCACGTCGTTCGAACCAAGAAGCTTCTCTAAAGGTCACCGCCATCTTGCTGACGCTCAAAAACTATTGTTTGTAAGGCTTAAGATTGACAGATTGACCTGCCCAAAACTACTCTGGTGCAGAGTCTGTCTGTCTGTCTTTCTGCTCTCGGAACGCAGAAAATAAGGAGGCAGGAATTTCACTTATTTTAATTTATGTAGCGGAGAAACCCGTTGTTGCCCAGGCATTTATCTGTGCATCCACGCCCTTACCACCCAGCATCTGGCGTTGTGCTTAATGTTTACGATGTCATATCTCCTGAACTGAGGTCACACAGTGATATAATTTTGTAGATAAATTCAACGACATATGCGGATACTGCCTGCGAAGTGTGTTGCGACTAGAGCTAGTAGAAAAGAATTAAGAAATTTAAACGTCATGCTTGGTGCGGTAGTTTTTCGCGCATTTCATTGTTCGCGACGTCACATCTCCTGAACTATGTGTCGTCTAGTGACAGAATTTCGAGCTTACATTGAGTGATATATATGCATACTGTCTGTAAAATGTATCGCGAAAATAATTAGTAGTAAAGAAGCAATAAACTACACTACTGGCCATTAAAATTGCTACACCAAGAATAAATGCAGATGATAAACGGGTTCTCATTGGACAAATATATTACACTAGAACTGACATGTGATTGCATTTTCACGCAATATGGATGCATAGATCCTGAGAAACCAGTACCCAGAACAACCACCTCTGGCCTTAATAACGGTCTTCATACACCTGGGCATTGAGTCAAACACAGCTTGGATGCCGTGTACAGGTACAACTGCCCATGCTGCTTCAACACGATACCACAGTTCATCAAGAGTAGTGACTGGCGTATTGTGACGAGCCAGTTGCTCGGCCACCATTGCCCAAACGTTTTCAATTGGTGAGAGATCTGGAGAATGTGCTGGCCAGGGCAGCAGTCGAACATTTTCTGTATCCACTAAGGCCCTTACAAGACCTGCAACATGTGGTCGTGCATTATCCTGCTGAAATTTAGTGTTTCGCAGTGATCGATTGAAGGGTAGAGCCACGGGTCGTAACACCTATGAAATGTAACGTCCACTGTTCAAAGTGCCGTCAATACGAACAAGAGGTGATCGAGACGTGTAACCAATGGCACCCCATAACATCACGCCGGGTGATACGCCAGTATGGCAATAACGAATACACGCTTCCAATGTGCGTTCACCGCGATGTCACCAAACACGGATGCGACCATCATGATGCAGTAAACAGAACCTGGATTCACCCGAAAAAAATGACGTTTTGCCATTCGTGCACCCAGGTTCGTCGTTGAGTACACCATCGTAGGCGCTCCTGTCTGTGATGCAGCGTCATGGGTAACAGCAGCCATGGTCTCCGAGCTGATAGTCCATGCTGCTGCAAACCTCGTCGAACTGTTCGTGCAGATGGTTGTTGTCTCGAAAACGTCCCCATCTGTTGACTCAGGGATCGAGACGTGGCTGCACGATCCGTTACAGCGATGTGGATAAGATGCCTGTCATCTCGACTGCTAGTGATACGAGGCCGTTGGGATCCAGCACGGCGTTCCGTATTACCCTCCTGAACCCAGCGATTCCATATTCTGCTAATAGTCATTTTATCTCGACCAACGCGAGCAGCAATGTCGTGATACGATAAACTGCAATCCCTATAGGCTACAATCCGACCTCTATCAAAGTCGTAAATGTAATGGTACGCATTTCTCCTCCTTAGACGAGGCATCACAACAACGTTTCACCAGGCAACGCCCGTCAACTGCTGCTTGTGTATGAGAAATCGGTTGGAAACTTTCCTCATGTCTGCACGTTGTAGGAGTCGCCACCAGCGCCAACCTTGTGTGAATGCTCTGAAAAGCTAATCATTTGCATATCACAGCATCTTCATCGTGTCGGTTAAATTTCGCGTCTGTAGCACGTCATCTTCGTGGTGTAGCAATTTTAATCCCAGTAGTGTATTTAAATTGCGAACTGCACAGTGGTTCGCAATCCACCTTAAGGTGCCTTTACACCGGTGCGCCTTGCGGCTAGTCCCCAAGCAGCTGTATCTTGCCCCTTACAGAAACAGAAGTGGCCTTTGTGAACACAGGTGTAAGTGGAATTACTCGCACGCACATGTTGAGAAAGAGGCATGCAACGTACACGCGTACCTCTGCTTTGGTTTGGGGACACACAGTAGCGTGGCGACCAGTCGCAAGTCGCAGAGGTGCAAACGTACCTTTAAACTGTAGGCTCTCCTATAACTGGCTAGGTAAATCAGTTGAAAGTTCGGAGGAAGGTAACGGCATACCACCACCACCAACAGGACCATGCCTAATAAAGCACTGTGGCGTTGAAAACAATATTCGGATTTATGACTGCTTGACTACATTTTATTGCCTCCTTTACGGAAAAACTGTTTCCGAAATTCAACAATCATAAGCAAACAGTCATAAAATGACATTAAAAGCTAAATTCGAAATAGTTACAGACCCATGACTGGCTTGCGAAATCATTCGATATGCGAGTTGGTCAGGAGATGATACCTCTTGAAAGCACTTAGTCGAGAACACTAGAGAACACCGAATGAGCAAGACTTCTCTCTCAGCACTAGTGAGCTGGTGGATCGGTTTGACTACAGTGTTTCGCAACAGTGGTTACATGTTGTGTTGCATGCTCTTGCCACAGGTACTTGGGAAGCACTAACCAACCTCAAAACATACTATTTCTAACGGCTCTAATTACTATCTTTACATGAAGCTAATACTGGTATAATGTTGGCCAACACACTGCCCTCAGTCACCAATATGAATATCTGCACTTATACTCAACACCCCGAATGCTGTGTACCAAGCAGTCTATCTGCGAACGCATGACTGTCTTTGACACATTCAGCGGAAATCTGAGACGAATCACTTTGGCAGGGCTGCTATGGCGGCTAATGAGAAGGGTGCAAGCTTCCTAATTTCTTCTGTAATCAGGACTTTAATAAAAATGGCAGACGTAATGTTAATCAGAACGCAAGGAGGCGTTGTGATCTAAGTAACAATACATTTATTCATTCTTAACATCACAAGACAAAAAAAGGCTAAAGAAACGTCACACAAACGTTTTCATTTGTCAAACGCTTTCACTAATATGGGGTCTATGGTGGACAATGTGATCAACTGGGGATCGACACACGACACTAACCAGAACACTAATCGCTTTATCTGACTTCATACCCCTGAATGCGGGGTATGGCACAGAAACTACACCACCATCAAGCATCTGTACTCTACTATTCCAGAAAAAAAAGTATGGTGCGAAAGAACAGGGTACTGAGAAACATATATTCGAGCCCTACACGGTAGCAGCGAATACTTTACCCTTCTCCTGATCAGGGCGGCACACCGTGATGCGTTCGGCGACTGAAGTCATGGACGGCAGCAATATATTATTAATGGCGCGCACCCGAAAATTGCAAGTACGCGGTCTCGCGTTCGGCTAATTCGGAACGCAGGTACTTCCCTATGAGCCTCTGAAACTGCGGTGGATTCCCGTGTGGAGGTGGACCCGTTTGCTGGTCTGCCAAACCAATTTGACTCCGTCCCACGATTATGTGTGACAGAATATGTCAAATGTTTAGACAGCCAACTCAAATAAGTACACCCAAACATCACTTGTGTGTGTGATGCTAGAAGCAGTACCTCTGACAGTTCAGAGGGTTACTGGCACAAGCTCAAAGCGTCAGACTAGCAAAGAGGACACGAGTCTCACCGTTTAGGTAGACCTACAGTTCTTTACAGCGAAGCGCCAGTACAAGAGTGATCGCTTCAACTTCTCTCCGCTTTCCTCGCAAGCTCGATAGAAAAGCACATTAACATCTTAAGACTACTTCCACTTTATCACAAGCCAGTCACTTCGTCTGTTTTCTCCGCATTTTTCTATTGGACAGAAAGTATGTTAGCGGTTGGGGTTGCAGAGTAAACTGGCAGTTCATCACTTTCAGAAACAATCTGAAAATCTTCTAACTGTGTTGCAAGGGAGGCTGTGCTTAGAAGTAATTTTTAAGAGAACCAAATCGACGTGCTCCGTCCTTTCCGAGTTATTTAGCATCGAAGTTAGCCAATCAGGTAGCTGTGGGCGCGAATTAAAGCACTTGCACGTGCTGAAACGCGATAATGCTGAGACATCGGGGGTGCGTGAGTTACCACTTGTTGAAATGCTCGTCACCAGTTAAAATGTGCCTTTTTCGGAAGAGATAAACTTAAGCTGTGCGAGAAAAACTACGAAGAACAGTTTTGGCAGCACTGTCTCCAGAAGGCTACTTGAATTTGTGAATGTCTAAAACCCATTTCGGCAGTTCTATAGGAGATGGTACAACCTACCGTAACTCAGCAGCCGGGTTTGGAGTATATTTAGTGACAATAGTTTGACTCAGAAAAAACATTCACTATCTGGATAGGCGACAGATCGTAGCTTGTTTCAGAATTAATACATCAGGCTGCAAAAGGCGAACAGGACCGAAATGCCACGCTACGCATTGAGATAGATTCTTGAGTCTCTTCACGTCATCGAATAGTTCTTAAACTTTTGCAATGGAACGCAGGATTACTAAGGTGTAACAGCGACGCTCTGCTCCACACAGCGCATACCACATGTCCATCGATCTTGGCGGCTGCAGGGTCAGATTGCAGTCTCCAAATACAGCATAAGGCTGAACAGGTGGGAATGGCGGAATTTTCTGTTCAGCCATTGTACTATAGTATGCAAGCAACACGTTTTCAGCTCCTGACTGAGCTCACATACGCTGACAATACACCAACAGTAAACTTTTTCATTTTAGACACTTCGGGCGCTTAAGACTCTGGATTCGCATTCAGGAGGATAATATTTCAAATCTCCGTCCGGTCATGCAAAGTTAGATTCACACACACACACACACACACACACATATATATATATATATATATATATATATATATATATATATATATATATTGTACTATAGTATGCAAGCAACACGTTTTCAGCTCGTGACTGAGGTCACATACGCTGACAATACACCGACAGTACACTTTTTCATTTTAGACACTTCGGGCGCTTAAGACTCTGGATTCGCATTCAGGAGGATAATATTTCAAATCTCCGTCCGGTCATGCAAAGTTAGATTCACACACACACACACATATATATATATATATATATATATATATATATATATATATATATATATATATATTGTACTATAGTATGCAAGCAACACGTTTTCAACTCGTGACTGAGGTCACATACGCTGACAATACACCGACAGTACACTTTTTCATTTTAGACACTTCGGGCGCTTAAGACTCTGGATTCGCATTCAGGAGGATAATATTTCAAATCTCCGTCCGGTCATGCAAAGTTAGATTCACACACACACACACACACACACACATATATATATATATATATATATATATATATATATATAAAGTCGCTAAAGAAAAATACCTGGATGGTTCCTTCGGAAAGGACATGGCTAGTTTCTTAATACGAGCTTCAGTTCTCTCTATGATCAACTCGCTATCGACATTGAGCCCTAACCTTTCAACTTCCTTCCTGTTCTATTTAGTATGCTGAAAGTGCTTCAACCACTTCCACATTCCTGTTTTGCTATACATCCTGACAGTGCCTTTAGCAGCCCTAGATACACTCCTAATCACTGAAATTGCAATACCATGAACGCGGCATGCAAAAAATGGCAAGTATGCATGATGTATACTACATACTTAGATATGAAAATGATTAACATCTCATAGCAGTCGCCAAAGCAGGTTGGAGTAACAACATATACATTCTGTTTAAAAGGAAAGACCACAATTTTCCTCTGAAAATCGTATTTAAAAGTGGGTTATTCACGTGAACATCGCTTAAGCCCCGTGCAAGAAAGTGAATCGTCTGCCAGCAAGTGCCTGAAGTCGATGGTGGCAGGATCGTAGGCTATCGATAATGAGTGTGTATGTTGTTGTGGTCTTCAGTCCTGAGACTGGTTTGATGCAGCTCTCCATGCTACTCTATCCTGTGCAAGCTCCTTCATCTCCCAGTACTTACTGCAACTTACATCTTTATGAATCTGCTTAGTGTATTCATCTCTTGGTTTCACTCTACGATTTTTACCTTCCACGCTGCCATCCAATGCTAAATTTGTGATTCCTTGATGCCTCAGAACATGTCCTACCAACCGGTCCCTTCTTCTTGTCAAGTTGTGCCACAAACTCCTCTCCTCCCCAATTCTATTCAATACCTCCTCATTAGTTATGTGATCTACCCATCTAACCATCAGCATTCTTCTGTAGCACCGCATTTCGAAAGCTTCTATTCTCTTCTTGTCTAAACTATTTATCGTCCAAGTTTCACTTCCATACACACTCCATACAAATACTTTCAGAAACAACTTCCTGACACTTAAATCTATACTCGATGTTAACAAATTTCTCTTCTTCAGAAAGGCTTTCCTTGCCATTGCTAGTCTACATTTTATAACCTCTCTACTTAGACCATTATCAGTTATTTTGCTCCCCAAATAGCAAAACTGCTTAACTACTGTAAGTGTCTCATTTCCTAATCTAATTCCCTCAGCGTCGCCAGACTTAATTCGACTAGATTCTATTATCCTTGTTTTGCTTTTGTTGATGTTCATCTTATATCCTCCTTTCAAGACACTGTCCATTCCGTTCAACTGCTCTTCCAAGTCCTTTGCTGTCTCTGAGTGTTTATACTTTGCCGATATCGCTGTTTGCTTTGGTCAGGATCGCACGACTATCATGCGAATGAGCTATCGATTAGTTCACGAGGGCCATAGTCAAAATTATACACAGTCAATACACAAAGGAAACAAAGACAGTAGCTGCCAGTGCACACTGATTTAAAACAATGGGGAAAGCTCAAAATTTGTGCCAGACCGGGATTCGAACCCGAGTCTCCTGTCTAAAAGGCAGATACGCTGATCACCGCGCTCTCGACACAGCGGTCTTCGCAACTGCAGGGCCTACCTACCCCAGCACTCCTCTCGTCCGACTCAAATTCTCAACTTATCCATACACTATTGATGTATTATCAGCAATGACGGCCGAAGACTTCCATCATAAGGCGTCACCCTCATCCTGGCAAAGGCCTTGTCAAAGAGGGCGGAGGAGCGGACAGGCGTTTAGGGCGCCCTCTTGCCCTCCGGGTGGGAAACTGCCCTTAAAGGCGGAAGAATCCGCAATAATCAGTGCCATGAGGACGCAGAATGCAATGGAAACCACTGCATTAAAGACATATAATATGTATCCACAGGACTTGTGACCTGTCATTCCAAAACCGTCATGATGACCTCTCCATTGGCAAAACATTCCGGACTAGTTCCCCATTCGGATCCCCAGAAGGGGACTCCCAACAGGGAGGTGATCGTGAGAAAAAAACTGAACAACCAACGAAAGGTTAACGTTCTACGAGTCGGGGCGTGGAATGTAGGAAGTCTGAACGCTAGGGAAACTTGAAAAGCTGAAAAGGGGATGCCAAGACTCAATCTATATATAGTGGGGGTCAGTAAAGTGAAATGGAAGAAGACAAGTATTTATCGTCAGAGGATCATAGGGTAATATCAACAGCAGAAGGAAATGACATAACAGGAGTAGGATTCGTTATCAATAGGAAGGTAGGGCATTGGTTGAGTTACTGTGGACAGTTGAGTGATAGGGTTGTTGTTATCAGAATCGATAGCAAACCAACACCGACAATAACAGTTCACGTATACAACGCGACATCACAAGCCGGAGATGAAGAGACAGAGAAAGTATACTAGGACATTAAACGAATAATTCACTGCGTAAAGGCAGATGAAAATCTAATAATCAGGGACGATTGAAATGTGGTTGTAGAGGAAGAAGTAGAAGAAACGTTTACGGGAGAATGTGGGTTTGTATTAGGAATGAGAGAGAAGAAAGAGTAAATGAGATCTGCAAATAAATTTCAGTTAGTAATAGTGAATACTCTGTTCAAGAATGACAAGAGGAAGAGGTAAGCTTAGAAAAGGCTGGGAAAATTTCAATTAAATTACATCATGGCCAGGCAGAGATTCCGAAATCAGGTACTGGACTGTAAGGCGTATCCTGGAGCAGATGTAGACTTTTTTTTTTTTGGTCATCAGTCTACTGACTGGTTTGATGCGGCCGGCCACGAATTCCTTTCCTGTGCTAACCTCTTCATCTCAGAGTAGCACTTGCAACCTACGACCTCAATTATTTGCTTGACGTATTCCAATCTCTGTCTTCCTCTACAGTTTTTGCCCTCTACAGCTCCCTCTAGTGCCATGGAAGTCATTCCCTCATGTCTTAGCAGATGTCCTATCATCCTGTCCCTTCTCCTTATCAGTGTTTTCCACATATTCCTTTCCTCTCCGATTCTGCGTAGAACTTCCTCATTCCTTACCTTATCAGTCCACCTAATTTTCTACATTCGTCTGTAGCACCACATCTCAAATGCTTCGATTCTCTTCTGTTCCGGTTTTCCCACAGTCCATGTTTCACTACCATACAATGCTGTACTCCAGACGTACATCCTCAGAAATTTCTTCCTCAAATTAAGGCCGGTATTTGATATTAGTAGACTTCTATTGGCGAGAAATGCCTTTTTTGCCATAGCGAGTCTGCTTTCGATGTCCTCCTTGCTCCGTCCGTCATTGGTTATTTTACTGCCTAGGTAGTAGAATTCCTTAACTTCATTGACTTCGTGACCATCAATCCTGATGTTAAGTTTCTCGCTGTTCTCATTTCTACTGCTTCTCATTACCTTCGTCTTTCTCCGATTTACTCTCAAACCATACTGTGTACTCATTAGACTGTTCATTCCGTTCAGCCGATCATTTAATTCTTCTTCATTTTCACTCAGGATAGCAATGTCATCAGCGAATCGTATCATTGATATCCTTTCACCTTGTATTTTAATTCCACTCCTGAACCTTTCTTTTATTTCCATAATTGCTTCCTCGATGTACAGATTGAAGAGTAGGGGCGAACGGCTACAGCCTTGTCTTACACCCTTCTTAATACGAGCACTGCGTTCTTGATCGTCCACTCTTATTATTCCGTCTTGGTTGTTGTACATATTGTATATGACCCGTCTCTCCCTATAGCTTACCCCTACTTTTTTCAGAATCTCGAACAGCTTGCACCATTTTATATTGTCGAACGCTTTTTCCAGGTCGACAAATCCTATGAGAGTGTCTTGATTTTTCTTTAGCCTTGCTTCCATTATTAGCCGTAACGTCAGAATCGCCTCTCTCGTCCCTTTACTTTTCCTAAAGCCAAACTGATCGTCACCTAGCGCATTCTCAATTTTCTTTTCCATTCTTCTGTATATTATTCTTGTAAGCAGCTTCGATGCATGAGCTGTTAAGCTGATTGTGCGATAATTCTCGCACTTGTCAGCCCTTGCCGTCTTCGGAATTGTGTGGATGATGCTTTTCCGAAAGTCAGATGGTATATTACCCAGACTCATATATTCTACACACCAACGTGAATAGTCGTTTTGTTGCCACTTCCCCCAATGATTTTAGAAATTCTGATGGAATGTTATCTATCCCTTCTGCCTTATTTGACCGTAAGTCCTCCAAAGTTCTTTTAAATTCCGATTCTAATACTGGATCCCCTATCTCTTCTAAATCGACTCCTGTTTCTTCTTCTATCACATCAGACAAATCTTCACCCTCATAGAGGCTTTCAATGTATTCTTTCCACCTATCCGCTCTCTCCTCTGCATTTAACAGTGGAATTCCCGTTGCACTCTTAATGTTACCACAGTTGCTTTTAATGTCACCAAAGGTTGTTTTGACTTTTCTGTATGCTGAGTCTGTCCTTCCGACAATCATATCTTTTTCGATGTCTTCACATTTTTCCTGCAGCCATTTCGTCTTAGCTTCCCTGCACTTCCTATTTATTTCATTCCTCAGCGACTTGTATTTCTGTATTCCTGATTTTTCCGGAACATGTTTGTACTTCCTCCTTTCATCAATCAACTGAAGTATTTCTTCTGTTACCCATGGTTTCTTTGCAGCTACCTTCTTTGTACCTATGTTTTCCTCCCCAACTTCTGTGATGGCCCTTTTTTGAGATGTCCATTCCTCTTCAACTGTACTGCCTACTGCGCTATTCCTTATTGCTGTATCTATAGCGTTAGAGAACTTCAAACGTATCTCGTCATTCCTTAGTACTTCCGTATCCCACTTCTTTGCGTATTGATTCTTCCTGACTAATGTCTTGAACTTCAGCCTACTCTTCATCACTACTATATTGTGATCTGAGTCTATATCTGCTCCTGGGTACGCCTTACAATCCAGTATCTGATTTCGAAATCTCTGTCTGACCATGATGTAATCTAATTGAAATCTTCCCGTATCTCCCGGCCTTTTCCAAGTATACCTCCCCCTCTTGTGATTCTTGAACAGGGTATTCGCTATTACTAGCTGAAAGTTGTTACAGAACTCAATTAGTCTTTCTCCTCTTTCATTCCTTGTCCCAAGCCCGTATTCTCCTGTAACCTTTTCTTCTACTCCTTCCCCTACAACTGCATTCCAGTCGCCCATGACTAATAGATTTTCGTCCCCCTTTACATACTGCATTACCCTTTCAACATCCTCATACACTTTCTCTATCTGTTCATCTTCAGCTTGCGACGTCGGCATGTATACCTGAACTATCGTTGTCGGTGTTGGTCTGCTGACGATGTAGTAAATCACAATTTAGTAGTGATGGAAAGTAGGATGAAATTCAGAGGCTAGCCACGAAGAATCAGAGCGCAAAGAGGTAGGATACGGAAGTACTACAAAATGAAGAGATGCGCTTCAAGTTCTCTGAGGCTATAGATACTGCGATAAGGAATAGCTCAGTAGGCAGTTCGCTTCAAGAGCAAAGAAAATCTATAAAACCACAATCACGGAAGTCGGAAAGAAGAATATAGGTACAAAGAAGGTAATTCCGAAGAAACCATGAGTAACAGAAGAAATACTTCAGTTGATGGATGAAAGAAGGAAGTACGAAAATGTTCTCGGAAATTTAGGAATACAGAAATACAAGACCCCGAGGAATGAAATCTATAGGAAGTGCGGGGCAGCTAAGGTAAAATGGCTGCATGAAAAATATGGAGAAATCGAAAAAGAAATGATCATCGGAAGGAGTGACGCATTATATAGAAAAGTCAAAACAACCTTCCGTAAACTTATAGGCAAGGGTGGTCTGCTCAAATTAAGAATGAAACTAATTCCACTGTTAAATGCAGAAAAGAGAGGAGATAGGTGGAAAGAGTACACCGAAGGCCCCTGTGACGCCGTAGATTTGTCTGATGACATGATACAAGAAGAAGCAGGAGTCGATTTAGAGGAACCAGGATTTACAAGAGATTGGGAAGGCTTAAGATCGAATTAGGTATTACGGATAGATGACATTCCATCAGAATTTCTAAAAATATTGGAGGAGGTGGTAATAAAGCGACTACTCACATTGGTGTGTAGAACATATGAGTGTGGCGATACACCATCTGACTTTCGGAAAAATATCTTCTACACAATTTCGAAGACTGCAAGAGCCAACAAGTGCGAGAATTATCGCACAATCAGCTTAACACCTCATTCATCCAAATTTTTGACAAGCATAATATACAGAAGAATGGAAAAGAAAGTTGAGGCTGTCGTATATGATGATCAGTTTGGTTTTAGGAAAGGTAAAGGCACCAGAGAGGCAATTTTGACGTTGCGGTTGATAATGGAAGCAAGACTAAAGAAACATCAAGACACGTTCACACGATTTTTTCGACCTTGGAAAAGCGTTCGACAATGTAAATTCTAAGAAAAAAAGGGGTAAGCTATAGGAAAAGACGGGCGACATACAATATGTACAAGAAACAAAAGCAACAATAGTAGTGTAAGACCAAGAGCGAGGTGCTCGGATTAAAAAGGGAATGAGACAGGGTGTAGCCTTTCACCCCTACACATCGAAGAACCAGTGACGGAAAGAAAAGTAAAGAGTGGAATTAAAATTTAAGGTGAAAGGATGTCAATGATAAGATTCACTGATGGCATTGCAATCGTCAGTGAAAGAGAAGACGAATTACAGGATGTGTTGAATGGAATGAACAATCTAGTGAGTACAGAATAGTGACTGAGAATAAATCGAAGAAAGACGAAACTAATGAGAAATAATGGAGACGACAACAGCGAGAAACTTAACATCAGGATTGGAGATCACGAAGTAGATCAAGTTAAGGAATTCTGCTACTTAGGTAGCAAAATAACCCATCAAGGACGGAACACGGAGGACACAATAAGCAGACTAGCTCTGGAAAAAACGGCAAATCCGCTATTATCAGAAATAGGCCTTAATTTGAGGAATCAGCTTCTGAGAATGTTCGTTTGGAGCACAGTACTGCGCGGTAGTGAAGCGTGGACTGTGGGTAAACCTGAACAAGACAGAACTGAAGCATTTGAGATGTGGTTTTACAGACCAATGTTGAAAATTATGAGGACTGATAAGGTACGGAATGTGGACGTTCTCCAGAGAATCGGCGAGGAAAGGAATATATGGAAAACGGCGACAGGAAGAAGGGATCGGATGGTAGGACATCTTTTTAAGGCATCACGGAAGCTGTAGGGGGCAAAAACTGTATAGGAACAAAGTTTCTCCCCAGCTATTTGTGCTCCAAAGAGAAATCCTGGGTCGTCAGGCTGGTAATCGTGACAGACTCTGCGTTCGAGGACGTGGTGTTGTGGAGCAAGACAGTGGATGGCTGTGAAATGTCCCCTTTGAACAATTATGCATGACTGTGCTGAAACTGACACACAATTTTTTTTTTAGCGCAACGCAATCTGACTTTCAGTAATCCCTACAAAAGAATGACCCTGACTAACATTAACCTATACATTTCATAAATCACTTACCTCACAAAAATCTTCATTACTCGAACTACTGCAATACAGCGAGCGCCACTACTGCCAGCTAAATAAAAGATTCTAACTACTGAAGGCACTAACTACTGATAGGCATAGTTAGCGAATGAAAGATTTTGATAAAGAACAAACAATGTATTTACCTTAATAGTGTTCAAAAGTCATAATATATACAGCAGTTCATGACATCCATTCTTCCAAATGTACTGTTTCTGATGGACACACGTCCAGCACATCCGCTCTCAAAAATCCGCCATCTCACTACCCACATCCACCACTGCTGGCGGCTCACCTCCAACTGCGCAACGCTACGCGCTGTTAACATCCAGCTGGCCAACACTACAATAGCCAACAACAATGCAAACCAGCCACAGACTGCACACAGCACAGCCAGTGATATTCATACAGAGCGCTAAGTGGCGTTGTTGTGGTCTTCAGTCCTGAGACCGGTTTGATGCAGCTATCCATGCTAATCTATCCTGTGCAGGCTCCTTCTTCTCCCAGTACCTATTGCTACCTACATCCTTCTGAATCTGCTTAGTGTATTCATCCCTTGGTCTCCCTCTACGATTTTTACCCTCCATGCTGCCCTCCAATGCTAAATTTGTGATCCCTTGATGCCTCAGGACATGTCCTACCAACAGAATCCTTCTTCTAGTCAAGTTGTGCCACAAACTTCTCTTCTCCCCAATCCTGTTCAATACCTCCTCATTAGTTACGTGATCTACCCACCTAATCTTCAACATTCTTCTGTAGCACCACATTTCTAAAGCTTCTATTCTCTTCTTGTACAAACTATTTATTGTCCATGTTTCACTTCCATACGTGGCTACACTCCATACAAATACTTTCAGAAATGACTTCCTGACACTTAAATCTATACTCGATGTTAACAAATTTCTCTTCTTCAGAAACGCTATCCTTGCCATTGCCAGTCTACATTTTATATCCTCTCTACTTCGACCATCATCAGTTATTTTGCTCCCCAAATAGCAAAACTCCTTTACTACTTTAAGTGTCTTATTTCCTAATCTAATACCCTCAGCAACACCAGAAATAATTCGATTACATTCCATTATCCTTGTTTTGCTTTTGTTGATGTTCATCTTATATCCTCCTTTCAAGACACTGTCCATTCCGTTCAACTGCTCTTCCAAGTCCTTTGCTGTCTCTGACAGAATTACAATGTCATCTGCAAACCTCAAAGTTTTTATTTCTTCTCCCTGGATTTTAATACCTACTCCAAACTTTTCTTTTGTTTCCTTTACTGCTTGCTCAATATACAGATTGAATAACATCGGGGACAGGCTACAACCCTGTCTCACTCCCTTCCCAACCACTGCTTCCCTTTCATGCCCCTCGACTCTTATAACTGACATCTGATTTCTGTACAAATTGTAAATAGCCTTTCGCACCCTGTATTTTACCCCTGCCACCTTTAGAATTTGAAGGAGAGTATTCCAGTCAACATTGTCAAAAGCTTTCTCTAAGTCTACAAATGCTAGAAACGTAGGTTTGCCTTTCCTCAATCTTTCTTCTAAGATAAGTCGTAAGGTCAGTATTGCCTCACGTGTTCCAACATTTCTACGGAATCCAAACTGATCTTCCCCGAGGTCGGCTTCTACCAGTTTTTCCATTCGTCTGTAAATAATTCGCGTTAGTATTTTGCAGCTGTGACTTATTAAACTGATAGTTCAGTAATTTTCACTTCTTTCAACACCTGCTTTCTTTGGGATTGGAATTATTATATTCTTCTTGAAGTCTGAGGGTATTTCTCCTGTCTCATACATCTTGCTCACCAGATGGTAGAGTTTTGTCAGGACTGGCTCTCCCAAGGCCGTCAGTAGTTCTAATGGAATGTTGTCTACTCCCGGGGCCTTGTTTCGACTCAGGTCTTTCAGTGCTCTGTCAAACTCTTCACGCAGTATTGTATCTCCCATTTCATCTTCATCTACATCCTCTTCTATTTCCACAATATTGTCCTCAAGTACATCGCCCTTGTATAGACCCTCTATATACTCCTTCCACCTTTCTGCTTTCCCCTCTTTGCTTAGAACTGGGTTTCCATCTGAGCTCTTGATATTCATACAAGTGGCTCTCTTTTCTCCAAAGGTCTCTTTAATTTTCCTGTAGGCTGTATCTATCTTACCCCTAGTGAGATAAGCCTCTACATCCTTACATTTGTCCTCTAGCCATGCCTGCTTAGCCATTTTGCACTTCCTGTCGATCTCATTTTTGAGACGTTTGTATTCCTTTTTGCCTGCTTCACTTACTGAATTATTGTATTTTCTCCGTTCATCAATTTAATTCAGTATCTCTTCGGTTACCCAAGGATTTCTACTAGCCCTCATCTTTTTACCTACTTGATCCTCTGCTGCCCTCACTACTTCATCCCTCAGAGCTACCCATTCGTCTTCTACTGCACTTCTTTCCCCCATTCCTGTCAATTGTTCCCTTATGCTGTCTCTGAAACTCTGTACAACCTCTGGTTCCTTCAGTTTGTCTAGGTCCCATCTCCTTAAATTCCCACCTTTTTGCAATTTCTTCAGTTTTAGTATACAGTTCATAACCAATAGATTGTGGTCAGAGTCCACATCTGCCCCTGGAAATCTCCTACAATTTAAAACCTGATTCCTAAATCTCTGTCGTACCATTATATAATCTATCTGATACCTTTTAGTATCTCCAGGATTCTTCCATGTATACAACCTTCTTTTATGATTCTTGAACCAAGTGTTAGCTATGATTAAGTTATGCTCTGTGCAAAATTCTAACAGACGGCTTCCTCTTTCATTTCTTAGCCCCAATCCATATTCACCTACTATGTTTCCTTCTCTCCCTTTTCCTACTATCGAATTCCATTCACCCATGACTATTAAATTTTCGTCTCCCTTCACTACCTGAATAATTTCTTTTATCTCATCTTACATTTCTTCAATTTCTTCGTCATCTGCAGAGCAAGTTGGCATATAAACTTGTACTACTGTAGTAGGCATGGGCTTCGTGTCTATCGTGGCGACTATAATACGTTCATTATTAAACCTACTCCTGCATTACCCCTATTTGATTTTGTATTTATAACCCTGTATTCACCTGACCAGAAGTCTTGTTCCTCCTGCCACCGAACTTCACTGATTCCCACTATATCTAACTTTAACCTATCCATTTCCCTTTTTCAATTTTCTAACCTACCTGCCCGATTAGGGGATCTGACATTCCACGCTCCGATCCGGAGAATGCCAGTTTTCTCTCTTCTAAGTAGTGTTACCAATATAAAAACCTAAACAGCCTACTTACAGCTGTAGAGAGGGAGCAGAGCGGTGCGTGGATCTGCGATAATCGCTTTCAGGTCGCCGAGACGCTGGTCTGTAGCCTTGGACGAGCTTACCGTTCGAGTAAGAGTTGCAGTTTCGCAGCAGCGAAGTTCCTTTACCTCTGAGGAACTTGCAACATGTGTGTCCTTTAAATCACAATTTGTGTTGCATTTATATTAATTCGGAGTTAGATTTAGTACTCAACAGTTTCCTTTAATAGCGTTTGTGAGCTGTTCGGAGATGTTGGAACGCCACCTGCACGTCCGCTAGTTTCAATTGCTCATAAATAACTTGGGAAGAATCTGTAGTGTGGTTTGATAATCATAATACGCTGTCCCACTCGGCAGTCAACATGCACGTGGGAAACTTAAGCGATACCACAGGGTAATGATTGTATTCACTCACCTGAGTCATAACTAAGACGGCAACCCGAAGTCAAATGACAACAGAAGCTTTTATACTTTGAAGGTCACGTACTGAACTGTTTCCAAAGCTCTCCTAAAATAACTGAATTAATACAGGAGTCAACAGATTACTGAGTACCTAGGAGGCAGCATCAAGTGTCGTGTGTTTGCAGAACAGTTGTGGAACCTGAAGCAAGAGTCATGCTACCACTGCTCCGCCGGCAAGGTCGTCTTCTTCTTGAAGAATAACAACATCTTTGACTCCACGAACAAGCGCACTTTTTTTCTACACTCTAGAAGAACTCCTGGTGGACAGTAATGCAACACGTGAATACTCCACATTGGTCTACATCTACATCCGTACTCCGCAAACCACCCGATGGTGTGTGGCGGAGGGTACTCTTCTGGTACCACTCACATCTGCAAAGAAAAACTTAAAAGTGGTGCGTTTAGTGCCCATATAAAATTTATCACTATCATCACCTGTAAACAAAAACTTCATTATTTATATCATTATAACTTCATTATTATCATCACCTGCAAAGGAAAACTTCATTTTCATATTTCCATATTCTTCATTACTACTCAGCATCATTCATTATCATCTGCAAAAAGACACTTCATTATTCATTATTCATATTACCATTTACTTCATACAACTATTCATAGTATAGAGTTCCTTATTTCTAGCATATTTCATCCCTAAAACTAAGATGTGTAGTTCTGTTTGACAGCCTGCATCAATCACCTCGTATTCTGAAAGAAAAATAATTAGTTAAGACTGCTATCATACGATGTGTATAGTATATTCATGTTACTGTTTGTTAATTCTGATCCATTTACTCTTCGTGACGAGGTATTGCATCTTCTTTCGTTCATTCCGAAGGTGAAATTCCCATTTCATAGTAATCCACTGTGGTTTGTTTCATTTATTTCATTTACACGTTATTGCTTTCTGAAAATGATGAACAATGATTAATGTCTTGCATTTAAATCATATACCCATTAAATAAAAACTGGTTTCTAGTGATATAATTAAGCATACAGCATAGCATGACGGAAAACGTAATATGTCAAAAACATAGACAGTGTGCAGGTGCAAAAATGTACACAGAGTATCATAATGTAGTAGCAAAAAAAAAAATGTAAAATAGTCACGATGTTGAGATATCATAAGGCAAAAATGTCATAGTCAACTGGTGTTTGTTATATCTTAAAGATTTCATAGTGCATACAAACAAACAGGAAAACAATCATACATACATGAAAAATGGAAAATGTGCACGGTCTGATATATAACGACAAGAAATGACTTTCTTTGTGTTCAGCTTGTATGTTGTGTAGTTGATAGAGGCGAGAGTTGAAGACTTTAGTGGAGAAAGAATTTGATAAAATTAATATGTCACTAGATAGAATTGCAAAATTGTTCATAAAATATGTAAGTTTATCTGGAAAATGTGCACGGTCTTACGTGTAACGACAAGAAAAGCGACCTGCTAACCTTACCTTGCCGAGCACTTGCTAAGAAAAAATATAATAATCATCAATAAGTAATCACATAGATATAATTGCATAAGTGGTCATAAAATGTGTAAGTTTATCCGGAAAAATGTGCACGGTCTGATGTGTAACGACAAGAAAAGCGACCTGCTAACCTTACCTTCCCGGGCACTTGCCAAGAAAAAATATAATAATCATCAGTAAGTAATCACATAGATATAATAGCATAAGTGATCATAATCTGGAAAAATGTGCACGGTCTGATGTGTAACGACAAGAAAAGCGGCCTGCTAACCTTATCTTGCTGGGCACTTGCCAAGAAAAAAATATGATAATCATCAGTAAGTGTTTATATAAATAATTGCATCATTGGTCACATAAAAATCAGGAAAAGGCATTACAGTGTGATAAATCATGAAGTATGTTCATTCAATAAAGGGTTTAATATTGGAGACATGGTGATTGCCTTTACTTTTTCTGGTTCTCAGAGTTTCGACGTGTACTACATTGGGGTGACGAATCCTGTGAATTCTGTATGGACCTGCATATAGAAGCTCAAATTTACTACATCTATTCTTTCCTCTGTTAGATAAATAGTGTGTACGTACTAATATCTTCTGTCCAATGTGAAAGTCACGGCGTGTACAAACCTGTTTTTGCTGTTTTCTCCGGCGCTCTGCGGCACGTTTGATGTTGTTCAGCGCAGTGTCAATTATTTCATGGTGTCGTAGTCGACGAGATGTAGGAAAGGATACTAATTCTTTAATTTTGTTAGGTGGTTCAACATTTTTCAGTATAACAGTCGGAGAGAGCATAGTAGATTTATTTGGTATGGAATTAATTACATCCTGGAATGAGAGTATTTGTGTGTCCCAATCAATATGTCTTTTATGGCAGTATATTCTACACAGTTTACCAATTTCTTTCATTAATCGTTCACAAGGGTTCGAAGAAGCATAATACTTGGATATATAGATCGGAGAAATGTTTCTTGTCTGTAACATACGTGTCCATATAGCAGATCGAAATTGTGGTCCATTGTCGGAAATTACTTTCAATACATGCCCTACATGAAATAGAAAATGTTTTACAAATGCTTTCGAAACAGATTTAGCAGGAGCTTTGCGTAACGGAGTGAAGGTAACAAATTTTGAAGTGAGTTCAACAGCGACAAAGATGTAGCAAAAACCCCTATTAGTTCTGGGAATCGGAGCAAAAATGTCTACAGCGGCCATGTGTCTCAATTTAACAGGTACAATGGGATGTAATGGAGGAATATGTGAAGTCGTGTCTGATTTGGCTTTCTGGCAGAGTTTACATGACGCTAAAACTCGTCGAATACGTTTCTCCATGTTGGTAAAATAACAGTTCTGTCTCAGTATTAGAAAACATTTTCTGGCTCCATAATGTGCGTAACTTAAATGAGTATACCAAATTAATTTGTTAACAAGCTCGTCAGGAATGCATAGTAACCAGTTGTTGCTGTCAGGGTGAGGGCGGCGAAACAGAATATTATTGCGTACAGTGTAATGCTTTCTAATGGTAACATTATTCCTATCTTGCCAAAGGTGTTTAATTTCTTTCCATACGTTGTCTTTACTCTGCTCTTGTGCTATGTCTTGTAATGACGACGAAATGAAATTTTCAAATGCAATTTGTTGAATATACATGACGCTGAAATTTGCTTTGCAGAAGTTGGTTGCGATGTCTTGCTGATTGTTGCTGAGAGAACGGGATAGTGCGTCTGCTACAATATTTTGTGTACCGGGAATGTGAGCAATTGCAAAATTAAATTCCTGTAAATAAAGTTTCCATCTGCTTAATCTGTCGTGTGCAAATTTAGCGGAAAGTAAAAACTGTATAGCTCTATGATCTGTGTAAACGGTGATGTGTCTTCCATAAAGAAAATGCCTAAATCTCGTAAATGCCCATACAACACATAATGTTTCAAGTTCTGTAACAGAATAATTTCGTTCAGCAGGTGACAGAATGCGACTCGCAAAGGCAATGTTTTTAATTACTGTAGTACCATCTTCTTCAATTTCCTGAAAATTGTGTACGCCTAAAGCGGTGTTAGAACTGTCGGTAGCAATGGAAAACTTTCTAGTAAGATCTGGATGTGACAAAAGTGGTGCGTTCAACAAAGCTTCTTTCAGATTCACAAATTCAGAATGTGCTTGGCTATCCCAGGACCAAATAGTGTTTTTACCCGTCAGTTGACATAATCTAGGGGTGTCCAAAGCAGAGTAATGAATAAATTTACGAAAGAAGTTAACTAAACCCAAAAAGCTGCGTAGTTGTTTCTTCGTCGTAGGAACAGTAATGTCGCTTAAAGCTTGATGTTTTTCCGGGTCAGGCGCAATGCCTTCTGCTGAAATTACATGTCCAAGAAATTGTATAGAAGTTTTCCCAAAGTGCTATTTGCTAAGATTAACTGGGTGTCCTTGTGCACGTAAAGTTCGTAACAGTTGTTCAAGAATCAGATTGTGTTCAGACCAGTTAGCTTCTGCAATAAGAATATCGTCTACATACGTTGTGATTCTGTCTTTAAGTTCTGTCGGAAGTATACTATTCAAACCGCGAATAAATGCTGCTGAAGAAATAGTTAAACCGAACGGTAATTTACAAAATTGATAACAGTCACCAAAACAGAGAAAAGCCGTGTACTTTCTGCAGTTCGGATGGAGCTGAATTTGCCAAAATCCCGATTTCAAATCTAATGTGGAATAAATAGCAGTACCATGAAATTTCTGTAGAAGTTCTTCTAGTGTCTGTGGGCGATCTGTTTCATTAATAATAATGTCGTTGATGTGACGCGAATCAAGTACGAGACGAAGTGAACCATCCTTTTTCTGAACAATATGGAGTGGGTTCATGTACGGACTAACTACAGGTTCAATAATTCCTTGGTCAAGCATAGCTTGCAATTCTTTCTTAACTTGTTCTCTGTGAATATACGGAATGGGATAATGTTTGGCTTTAAATGTGTCGTGCTGTTTAACTTGAAATTCATACATAAAACCGGACATAGTACCAGGGACGTTGTCAAAAACTGGAGCTTGCTGTAAAAGAATTTTGCGCAGTTGCGTGCTTTCGTCGTCTGTATTTGCACTGCTCCGTTTAACTTTATCAGAAATCATTTGCATAACGTCATAGTCGGCTTCGTCTGGAGTATTTTAGTTGTGTACGTACGTATCTGTGAACAATGTGGAATGACAGTCTATGTTACGTGATGCCGAAATGACCTCTGTACGATTAATTGTTTGCTCTTCTGCAGATAAAGAGTGCTGAAATTCTAATGCCAGTTGTACATTTTCATCCTTTAACATTAAATAGGAATTCTGAAAGTCAATAATTGCGTCGTGTTGTACCAGAAAATTCGTACCTAAAATAACGTGTGTTGTCAATAAGGGAACAATCCAAAAATTTTAGTGAAACGTATGACCTGCAATACAAAATGATAAATGTGTCTGTAATTTTACATCTACTCCTTTACCAGATACTGCTCCTTTTACTTTAGTTTTGCCTAATGGTAATATAGGATAGGTATTCTCTTTGTTACATTCGTTGAAAGTTTCCTCATTTATAACTGACATTGGTGATCCAGAATCGATTACTGCTGAAAATTTGGATGAGCCAATCTTTACTTCAATGACAGGGTGTGAAATGATTTTCTGAATAACTGGTCTTTCCTGCAAAAGAGTGTCTCGGATGTCGTCAAAAGTAATAACATTTTCGTGAACAAGATTCTACGTGTCAAAAGTATTGCTTGCGTTACTGGAAGACGCAACCTGTACTGTATCTAGTCAAATTCTATCTGACGTGCTGTTGTTTGCGGGAGGATGCTGTGGCATTTCAACTATTTGTACTGTTCTGTTATTTCTTCCTGACGTATTACGTTCGGGAAGATATCTACTGTCTGGTTCATTCATGATAATATGTTGTTGCGGATGATTTTGCTGCTGATAAGACCGACTGTTATTAAACGTAGGCTGAAAATTGTGACCATTATTTTTACGTCTGTCATGATAGTCATTGCTATATGGCGCATTGCGATAGGAATTGAAATGATGTGTTTTCTGTACGTACTGGTTTCCTTGTTGCGGTGTGTTACTATTTGGTGGAGCCGATGCTATACGTGCAGGCTGCAAAACATTAAAGCTTGGTTGACCTAGCAGACTGCATTGTTGGTTAGGTATGCTAACCGGCTGGTTTTGATACTGTTGTTGAGAAAAACTTCTATTGTTATCAAAATGTGTCTGCTACTGCTGAAAATTTTGTACATACTGATGATTAAAATTTTGTCTGTTATTAAAGTACTGGTGGTTGTCGTTTCTGGAGCGTATAATAACTGTCACTTTCAGGTAAAACTTGTCGTATCAGGTTTTCTTTACTCATCCTTAATCCTAGATAGATCGATAGTTGAAGAGTTGTTTTGATAGATATAAAGGATAGTAGAAGAGAAGGCAGCAGTGCAGAAAACTAAAGATGAAATAGCACTACTACGGCTCGGGGCCCTGTGCACGCTACGGCACATATTCATCGAAGCGTAATGAATCCCCTGAGGTCAATTACGCGCTGCAAATAAATTTTAGTTTCTGCGTTACAGGCAATGCCGGTGAAAATTCGGAAGCAAGTTGTTGTATCCAATCCAATTCTAGTTTCTGCATTACAGGCCAAGCTGATGAAAGTACAAAAGCAAATTGTCGTATCCAGTCCAAAGCGAGTACCTGTGCTCTGTCATTATTAAATACCTATAATTTTCTCACGGATAGTATGTGCTTGTAATCAAAATTTTCGTCTCTGAATGTCTGAACAGGTTCATGATTGTATCCTAGTCTGTTTGTCTGTGACTGTTCGGAATCTAACTCACGTACTCTTTGTAAATTACCTAAACTATACTGGCTGTGTAAGTCTGACAAATGTTCGCAAAGTGGCGTATGCTGTGATGTGTTAAAGGCTGAAATATTTTTCATCTCCGTCACTTCGTGCTGTAAAGATGACAATTTTCTACGTAATGTATTATTAGACGAACCTATCTCACTGATCGTCTGCTGTAAATTTTGGAATTCGGGTGTTTGATTAAACGAAACTGGTGACGTATCGTCTGATTTGGTGTCATTATTACTTTCGATAACATCAATACGACTGGCCAATTCATCATATTTTTCAGTCAGTATTTTTACCTGATCATCGTTTTTAGTATCACAAGCATTAATTTGTTCTTGTATATTACGTGTGGTTTTGTTTAATTTCTTAACGTCTGTTTTTAAGGCATCGGGATCCTATATTAGTTCTAATTGTTCAAGTCTGTCGGTCACTGTCTGAAAGTCTACTGTGTGTGTGTCTGTTTTTGTTTTAAGGTCAGAGATTTCATCATGTAATTCGGTGTTCAACTGTTTGATAGCATTAATTTCGTATGATACTGTAGCAATATTGTTGTCTACGTATGTTTTTGCTTTCGTAAACGATTTACGCTTATCTTCCTGTCTCTGTGCAGTAATTGTTTCCATGACTTGTCGCTTTACTTTATTCTGTTCCTGTATAAATTTACGGTAACGCGTTTCACTGTTTTGTAGGTGTTGATTAAAACGTTCGTCAATTTGGCTGTTCTGTTGGTCAAATTTCGCGTCTACTTTCGCAGCCAGCGTGCGTGAAAGTTCTGCTGACGTTAATTTAAACTCGTCGCGTAACTGTGTTGCGTTTTCAGTGCATTGTTTAGCGACTGTACTAATTTCATCTCTAAGTGATTTAGTAGTGGCTGCATGTGTATTATTTAATTCTTGTACCACAGATCTAATTTCTTCACTACTGTTCCTAGCAAAAGCCTTAATTTCTTCACGTAATTGTTCTTTAGTATCATGACGTTGCATGGCAATGGCTGTAATCTGTTCACTAATTGTTGTCTTGTTTTTCATTAAGTTGTTTGTTCGATTCGTGAAGTTGTTCTTTGATATTTTCTTTAAGTTGTTTGTTCTGGTTGTCGTATTTTTCATTGAGTTGTAGTAATAATGCCATAACTTGATCCATCCCAAAATTAGCTGTTGTATTTTCTGTGCCGTGTGATGGTGTATCTATATGTGTCACGTTTTGTATAACCATTTGGTCATTCTGTGATTCACAAAAAGGTTTGCCAATCGGATGTGCACTGTTGGCCACTACATCGGAATCAAACAAATCCGACGTACTTTGAGTACATTGTTCACCTTCGTTAGAAACAATTATTTGCGCACAATTCAAATTTTGCAAACCGGGTGTGACAAACTGAGCAACGTTCATCGTAACGGAACGTGCCGCGTCATCAATTGTTACATTTACTCTGGACATAATTGGATTTGTTTGCTCATCATTAGGATCAAAATCAATATTAGTGGTCGGTACGCACTGATTGTAAATAAAGGATTATCATTATTACACTGAGTGTCGCAAATATTATCGGCCAAGCTAGTCGAGTCGGCTATTTCACTCATTGCACATCGCGATGTACTGTTAACAGTATTTCGCGGCATTTTTCACAAATCAAAATTAAGCACAAAAATGTAAACAAACACGAAGCAAAAATGGAACAAACACAATTACAACAAAGAGCAATAAATTGCCGATGATCTGTGAAAGAAAGAGTGACAAATTAGTAAATGCGTTGCGCCAGATGCAAACTACATTTAAGTAAATAAGAGCAGATATATGACTACTTCTCAGATATTCACAAAGAAATACGATCCTGGCCGGATGTCGCCAAGTGTAACCTCCCCACAAAAAAAATATATAATTTTAAATATAATTTGGTTAATGATTCTAATTTTAGTGTAACCTCAGAACAAAACTGGCTCCCATTTAATGTACCCACAAAATTCTTTTCTCATTTAATATAAACTCGAAACACAAAAATTCCGAAACCTCGTAATAAAAAATAAATTCAGTAACCTGGTAAAATTTGGACGACAGCAGTGCATGGCCCTGTAAGATCATTCTGAATAAAAAGCAAAAATTCTCACCTTGATAAAGTCGGCAACTATCTGCTCTTACAATAGCTCTTTTCCGGCACAGCTCTGTGCAATGCTGGCCTATACATTTGTTATTTATGAAAGGAAGCAAATGATTTTTCTTTTGCAACAATCGGAATGACCATGCATTGAAAAAAATATTAAATTCTTTAAATTGAAATGAATGCTTGTTATTATTAAAACATTTTTAAAAGATATACATGGGAGTTTACATAATATTACTAGATATGCGCGAGGCTGCTTTTTTTTACCTTATACAATAATACTCAGGCTCCGGCATCGCTGCACCGCGACCGGCCCAGCCAACATAATACACCAGACTAGAGCAGACTCCAGACCAGACACACACTGGCAACAACTTACTGCTACTGCTACACAGTTCGTACAGTCAACACTGCTCTCTGGTCAGCGATTCTATTATACCTTGCATATCGCAGGCAGCAATACATCGAAATTGCATCTGCTCGGACCTCTTACATAAAATTACATATGTATTACATCTGCTCGGACCTCTTACATAAAATTACATCTGTATTACATCTGCTCGGACCTCTTACAAGCTGTTCTAGAATGTTAACAAAACAAGAGTCGTTCTTAAAAAAATGCGTGGAACGCAGAAAGTAATGAAAATTTTGTGAGCGTAGGATAGCAGAAGTGCAAACAGACACGTTCATTGATGCTGTGTGCAAGAGGAGCCCGTATATTTAAATAACAGACAAAAGACTTAAGAAGACGTTACTTAAGACAATCAGTTGAAAGAAACTCAAGAAATAATGACGAATATGAACCAGAAAATATACATCATGTGATCAAAAGTATCCGTACACCCCCATAAACATATGTTTTCATATTAGGTGCATTTTGCTGCCACCTACTGCCAGGTACTCCATATCAGCGACCTCAGTAGTCATTAGACATCGTGAGAGAATAGAATGGGGCGCTCCGCGGAACTCACGGAATTCGAACGTGGTCAGGTGACTGGGTGTCACTTGTGTCATACGTCTGTACGCGAGATTTCCAGACTACTAAACATTCCTATGTCCACTGTTTTCGATTGATAGTGAAGTGGAAACGTGAAGTGACACGTACAGCACAAAAGCGTATAGGCCGATCTCGTTTGTTGACTGACAGAGACCGCCGACAGTTGAAGAGGGTCGTAATGTACAATACGCAGACATCTATCCAGACCATCGAACAGGAATTCCAAACTTTCTCAGGATCCACGGCAAGTACTATGACAGTTAGGCAGGGGGTGCGAAAACTTGGATTTCATAGTGGAGCGGCTGCTCATAAACCAAAAATCACCCCGGTAAATGCCAAACGACGCCTCGCTTTGTGCAAGGAACGCAGACATTGGAGGATTGAACAGCGGGCAAAACGTTGTGTGGGGTGACGAATCACGGTACCCAATGTGGCGATCCGATGGCTGTGTGTGGGTATGGCGAATGCGCGGTGAACATCTGCCAGCGTGTGTAGTGCCAAGAGTAAAATTCGGAGGCGGTGGTGTTTTAGAGTGTGGTCGTGTTTTTCATGGAGGGGGCTTGCACCTCTTGTTGTTTTGGGTGACACTATCATAGCACAGGGCTGCATTGATGTTTTAAGCACATTCTTGCTTCCCGTTGTTGAAAAGCAATTAGGGGATGGCGATTGCATCTTTCAACACGATCGTGCACCCGTTCGTAATGCACGGCCTGTGGCAGAGTGGTTACACGACAGTAACATCCCTATAATGGACCTGCCTGCACAGAGTCCTGGTCTGAATCCTATAGCACACCTTTGGGATGTTTTCGAACGCCGACTTTGTGCCAGGCCTCACCGACCGACATCCATGCCTCTCCTCAGTGGAGCACTCCGTGAAGAATGGGTGCCATTCCCCAAGAAACCTTCCGGAACCTAGTTGAACGCATGCTTACGAGAGTGGGAACCGTCGTCAAGACCAACACCATATTGAATTCCAGCATTACCGACGGAAGGCGCCACGAACTTGTAAGTCATTTTCAGCCACGTGTCCGGATACTTTCGATCAAAAAAATGGTTCAAATGGCTCTGAGCACTGTGGGACTCAACATCTTAGGTCATAAGTCCCCTAGAACTTAGAACTACTTAAACCTAACTAACCTAAGGACACCACACACACCCATGCCCGAGGCAGAATTCGAACCTGCGACCGTAGCAGCCTCGCGGATCCGGACTGCAGCGCCAGAACCGCACGGCCACCGCGGCCGGCATACTTTCGATCAGATAGTGTACTTCCTCTAGGAAACCATAACAAAACTTTTTAGGATGTAGCATTCGGAACACAATTACTGAAGCACAGAATCAAGGATTCGGCAAATCAAAAGGATGTCAATTAATGGTTGAAAGAAGGAAATAAACAACAAATGAAATTAATGAACAGATTTGATGAGGGTAAGAGATAGACAACGAGACAGCAAAGTAAAACATTTTATTAGGCAAGGGTTATATAGGAAGAAGTGGACAATTAAAATTAAGGACACTTGCCGTGAGAGTATGCAGTCAACAGGTAGGGTATGTGGCAGAGAAAATACCCACCTGCACTTGACGCTGAAAGCAAGAGTAGCTTGATAGAAGCAGGAAGCGCCAACGCCTAGGCGTCAGCTGCAGCGAGCAATCCTCTTGCCGGCTGCAGAAGACACACGGATAATTTAGCGACGGTCGGCGGATTTGTTCGTGACGGTAGCGAGCACTCAGGAAAAAAGGAAAGCTCTCGTCGAGTTTTGTCTACAGACAGCGGTGTGAATCCACACAGCCGCGTCCGGAGAACAACAGAGAAGCGACAGAATGCTCGCGGATTCGCCGCGATTAGTTTTCCATTCTGCGGAGGCGAAAGAAAGGGAAGAGTAAAAACAGAGAGAAAGAAAAAAAAGAAAGGCAGTGTAGAGCTCACAACAGCTGCGGCGACGGAGGACTCACGAGGAGAAGGCGACTTTACGCTAAAGCGGAAGCTGTGACAAATTGAAAAGATGAAACGATGAAAGAAGCGAGTGCAATGCGGCGGGGGGGAAAAAGCGGAGGAAAGCCGTCATTGTTTAGGGGCAGGGCCTCGGGATGCGCGGTTCCCCCACTCTCTCCCACTCCCTCCCTGCCCACCCCCCCCCTCCTGCCCCTCCTCACTTTTTTGTCAAAGGCTCCGCAGATGAAAGACGGCGGCGCTAAGGAAGAGGGGCGGCCAGTAAAACAAGGGACTGCCGCGCGGCTTTGAGCGGCTAAGCCGCCGGCTGGGCACCTGCTAGCCCGCCGCCAGGCCAAAAGCCCGCCACCGCCACGGCCTGTCCGCCTTCTCCTCCGCACACAAGACACGCCCCAGGGAAAGCGCGTCGTTTTGCATTTCTCCTTCCTCTTCCTCGTCCACCGCACTGTGTCTGCTGCCGACCCAGTCTTCACAGCAACTGCCTGACGCTTCTTGCCACACTTGAGAGCTTGTTTCTCTTCAGAAACCCACTAAAGGCTGATACAGAACTGCCACATTGATCAGATATCCACAGAAATACGAGAGACGTTTAACAAGTAACGCAACACATTTTTTTCCTGCAGTCAAGTTGGCCTTATTCAAGGGTCCAATCACCATGTTATTCCCCACTCTTTTGACTACAAACCCTATTCTGAAGCAGCACGGGGTAGCCGTGCGATCTAGGCGCCTTGCCACGGTTCGCGCGGCTCCTCCTGTCAGAGATTCGAGTCCTCCCTTGGGCACGTGTGTGTGTGTCTTGTCCTTATCGTAAGCTAGTTTAAGTTAGATTAAGTAGCGTGTAAGCCTAGGGACCGATGACCTCAGCAGTTTGGGCCCATAGCACTTACCACAAATTTCCAAATTTTCCCTATTTCGAGACGTAATCTCCGTCCAATACGACGGCATTACGCCATCTTACTGGCACGGTCCGTATGCCCACATGGTAACCCTCTACTGGTCAACGTCGGAGCCAACGTCTTGCTGCATCTCATCCAGATACTGCTTCCTGCCGAGAGCATCCTTCACTGGCCAGACTGATGGAAGTCGGAAGGTGCGAATTCCGGGCTGTAGGGTGGATGAGAAGAACAGTCCAATGAAGTTTTTTGAGCTCCTCTCGTGTGCGCAGACTTGTGTGAGGGCTTGCGTTGTCATAGAGGTGGGGAAGGTCGTTTGCATTTTTTGGCGATGAATGGGCTGAAGTCGTTTCTTCAGTTTCCTAAGGGTAACGCAGTATACTTGAAACCTTCCCGTCTCCTCTATATCTCTTTTGTTACACCACCTTCCCTTCTACAATAACCTACGAAACCTTCCCTCAGGATTTCTACCTCTTGCTTAATAATAACAAATGAAATCTTCCCTTTGAAATTGATTCTCTTTCTCAATCTACGCATGCAGATTTAAATGCTGCTTATTAAAAGTGATTTTCTGATTATTTCGACGAAACATAGAATGTGTCGTCGTCGTGGACCTCAGTCGTTACCTGCAATAACCCAAAACTGTTCCTTACCTTTTCTTTACTGTTACTGGATCGCCATCTGACTGCTACAGGGAACTGCGACATAAATATACTTACTCTGTTTTACTATATTCTATTAGCTGCTGGTGGGCTTTCATAATAAGTGGCTGCATTTACTACCAAAGCTGACGTTATTCTTTAATAGCAAAGCTGACGTTATTCTTTAATTAATTTGACGGAAGTTCGTAATTCATAGTTAAACTTTTTCTTGACAACAATAAAATTTTACAAAGTTTTACGTTGATGGTTTTTGAGATGGATTATAATCAGTAAAGCAATATTGCTGGCAAAAATTAATTATGTTCTGAATAAAATCATTTTACAAACGTTCAAATGGGAGTTACTTTTTACAATAATCTTACAACTACCAATGCGCAAACGTACCTTCAGTAGTCTTGAGTTTCTCAAAAAATTAGTTCAATAATATTAGTTCCTCTTATGATAATAGTTAGCTGATGTCTCTTGACATCCGTTTATAATCTCTTGTAAATCATAGCTGGTGGCTGGGAGGCACACCGCTCCTCTCAACCTCTCGCTTCAGACCTGCTACCGACTCGCTTCACATCTCGCTTACTACTGACTTCCTACGAACGCTAAAGTGCGGTCTCTCCCGCCAACAATGCTTGCTGGTACAGACAATCCCTGCTACCATTACAAAATGTATCAATGCGCGGTCTTTCCCGCTCTTTGCTTAAACTGTATCCATACGCCCCCTCTCCCGCCATTTTTAAAATTATATCAATGTGCGGTCTCTCTTGCCAACAATACTTTGGTGCACACATTCCCTGCTACCACAATTATTTCCAACATGATAAATATTAATTATTCCTACTTAATCCTATTAATAAAATATAAACATCTTTCATAAATAGTGGTTTGACAATAGAAATATACACATCTTACACACTTCAGAGTTGATCATTGCAACATGATGGCAAAATCAAACAGAATAACCCCTACAGAACTCTAGAAGACAGTCTCCATCACTTTACTAGCTGAGACTGCGACTTTGAACTTTTTGTTTGGAGAAGAGGTGGTGTGTGGCGTCAGCCAACGTGTTGCCGTTTTGTTTCCAGTTCGAAGCGATGAACCCATATTTCATCGCCCGTGACGACGTTTCACAAAAAATTCTCACAATCAGCCTCGTAACGCGCAAGCAGGTTCGCACAGACGGTCCTTCGTTGCTCTTTATGGTCTTCTGTTAGGTGGCAAGGACGTCAGCGGGCACACAGCTTTGACTACCCCAGCTGGTGGACTAGCGTGTCAGCACTACCAGCAGAGACTCCAGCTGAGCAGCGATTTTGATCAGTCGATCACCTCGAATGAGAGTGTCCGCACGTTTCAACGTTGCAGGAGTCACAGCTGTGTGCGGCCGGCTGGCAAGCAATGAGATCGGATAGATTTGCGCGACCTTGTTGCGATGACGGACGTCTTGCCCAACGACTCGTCGTGCTTTTGTTCACTGCTGGGTCTCCGCAGACGTTCAGTTTCCTGGTCCATAGACAAAAGGAGTTAGGTGGTTTCTCTTTCCTTCCAAGAGAAAAAATCATTCTCCCCGCGTGTCAAATGCCTATCATCATTGAATAATTGTAACAAAGTATCTGATACGTCCTGCATTTACCTGTTGTCATTATTGCAGTTTCTCTCTGGGCATATTCCACCTGCTGTGTATTCTAACCAACGCCGAACCAGTATTGTCGTGATATTGTCAGCACCATCGCAACTTCTTTGACCCTCTGCAGCTCCATCCTGTATCATGGAAGTTATACCCTGATGCCTTAACCAATGTCCTATCAACGTGTCCTTCTTCTTATCACCATTTTCCATGTGTTCTATTCTTCTTCGATTCTCCGGAAAACCCTCACAATTCAGTGGACAGTTATCAGTGCACTTAAATTTCAGCTTTCTTCTGTAGCACTACATCTTAAACGCTTCGATGCTTTTCGGTTCCGGTGTTTAAATTGTCCGTGATTTTCTACCATATAACGCGGCGCTCCAAACAAACATTCTCGGAAATTTCTTCCCCAGCTTAAGGCCTATATTTGGTACCAGTAGATTTCTCTTGGCAGGGATGGCCTCTTCACCTGTGTTATGGTTGTTATGATCGCGTTGCTTCATCCGTTGTTAAGGTATCAGGATATAACTTTCAAGGTAGTAGAATTTCTTAATTTCGTCTACTTCGTGACAACCATTTTTTATGTTAAGTTTCTCGCTATTCCCACTTCTGCTACTTCTCATTACTTTTGCCTTTTCCTGGTTTTTTGAAACTCCATCCATATTCTGTACTCATTAGACTGTCATTCCATTCAACTCTTCTTCACTTTCACTGAGGATAGCAATGTCATCGAAGAATCTTATCATTGAGAAACTTTCGCCGTGAATTTTAATCTCACTATTGAACCTTTCTTTTATTTCCCTCATTGCTTCGTTGGCGCATAGATTGAACTGCAACGGCCAAACACTGCATCCCTGTCTTGCAATCTTTTTAATCTGGACCTCGTTCTTGGTCTTTCAGTCTCATTGTTCTCTTTTGTTTCTTGTACGTATTCTGCGTTACCCATCTTCCGTATAGCTTACGCCTATTTCCCTCATGATTCTGAAGATATTTTACAAAATAATATTCTATAATGCGATAGTTTTCATCATCAATCTTTTGAAAAAAATTATTTTCAGAAAAAGAAAATACTTAATTCAAACGTGGAGAAATGGAGGTTTTAATAAAGATATGTCAAGGTTAATGCAAATAACTTCCAGCTGTGTAGAAACTATAAGCAATACATACTTTGTGGGTATCTAATTTTATCATATGTCTTGAAATAAAATGATTTTAATGATACCAACTACACTATTGCAATCAGGGAACTGATAACTACATACTGATTCATAATATGAAACTTCTTTAAAACAATTTCGGCAGTTCCTGGGAAATATTCATTACACATGACATACTTACTAGACAATGTAAAAAAAGTGTAACTGTTGCTTGGATCACTAGCTCCTCATTTTGTTTTTAAATAATTACTTTACCTTAAAAATGGTGCGATGATGAACCTTAATTTACATATATTAAGCACATGTGTTGCACTCAAAAAATGGGTCTGAACACTACGGGACTTAACTGCTGAGGTCATCAGTCCCCTAGAACTTAGAACTTCTTAAACCTAACTAACCTAAGGACATCACACACATCCATGCCCAAGGCACGATTCGAACCTGCGACCGTAGCAGCAGCGCGGTTCCAGACTGAAGCGCCTAGAATCGCTCGGCCACTCCGGCCGGCTGTTGTACTCAATTACAGCTCAAATTAAATGCTTTTATGAGTTACGACATATGATGAATGAAATAATTACTTATATGCGATCGGTTGCATCGCGTAATTCAGATACAAGTTAGTATCGAGAGCTTCCTTAAACACTGGTATCGGCCACAGTAGTAAATGGAAATTTTCCTACCACCGCAGTTACATTGCGGTGTCTACTGTGTTATATTTTATTATGACTGTATCCCAAGATACTTCTCGTGCTAGCGTAACCACACTTTTATCTCTTGGATTATTGTACAGTGATTTTGTTTGTTTTGTTTTATTCTCTAAGAAATTTTTGTTATCAGTCTCTTGAACTGTTCCTTTCATCTCCTGGTTCACCACTTTCAAATTCTTTTTACTTCCACGCATTTGTTTAAAAACATATTTCACTAATACAGCCACACGGTTCGTTTACCCAGGTACGATGAGAAACATTTTTTCCGCTGTAAATACCGCAGTTGTTTCCTGTAACGGGACCGCCTCACAGTCGTACTAAGAAGGAGACAAAGAGTTTCCAACAAAGGTTGCGAATTGCTAGTGTCATTGTGAAACGCTTTTCAGATCCGAGCGCGGTGTTCCGCAAAAGCGCTTATAAATTAGACGCGCCGCATTAGGATCCTCGCTACGGTGTGGGAGAGAGTGCAAGAGCGCGCCGGGCGCTGGCCGCTTGCCGGGCCCTTAACGACAGCTCGGAAATGAAACGCGAGCGGCCGCGTCCGCGATTATTTACCCAAATTAAGGCAATTTATCCGGCGGCGCCGGAGACGGCGTCACAGTAATTGCGAGCGGGCGAGCGGCTCTGGCGTTTATTAGGGCCGCGCCAGCCAGCGTGTGTGCCGGCAACCCGCAGCGCATGCGCCTACGTGCAGCCGGGCAGACGCGCCGCTGCAAAAACCGCCGCCCTGACTTATTTCTTCCTCCGGCGAAATTGCGCTCTTGCGCGATTTAATTACTGCGGAATTTAATTACGTGTCTTGGCAGGAGTGTGTCTTCCATACAAATTCCGGAACCGCCGAGAGATCGGTGGAGCCGTCGGTAGCGTTCTTGCGTGTTATCCCGATGCAGTAGGAATTACTACTCAGGGAGTAACGGCCTGCGACGGTGCAAGAGGTCGCGAAATTTCGACAGGTATTTATCACTCTGGCGACCTGGCAGTAATAGCACAAGTGAAATGTATTGGAGAAGGCACTCCCTCCTGCTTAACGCTGTCTCTCTAAGTTTATTGCCTTAGTACCAACTTACTCTAAGTCTTCCGACGTTACCTGCGGTTTTCTGCTGGGTAGTTACCGTCCAACCAGCAGCCCATACGAGCAGACCAACTGAGAATTTACCGGATGTCGCCCGCCTTTTACGTAACAGGGCTATGCACGGATCTGTTTAAAAGGAATAGCTCGTTGTAGTCATACGGCCGAGCCGCGCACGTTTGCTTTCAAGTCCAGCTACAAACTCACTGTAAATAATAATCCGTGGCTGTGATCCTGCAGTCAGTTGGCTAGAACTGTGAATTAATTAAATACATGGAACATTAAATAAAACATAAACGAACGATTTAACAAAAAGTGTTCCATTCTAACGTCTGTAATTATGAATACGACGAGAATTGTGTTGAATAATCTTTATTCATAAAAGTATGTTCAAATGGCTCTGAGCACTGTGGGACTTAACAGCTGTGGTCGTCAGTCCTCTAGAAGTGAGAACTACTTAAACCTAACTAACTTAAGGACATCACACACATCGATGCCCGAGGCAGGATTCGAACCTGCGACCGTAGCAGTCGCGCGGTTCCGGACTGCGCGCCTAGAACCGCGAGACCACCGCGGCCGGCCATAAAAGTATACCTTCAACCACACCGAAAAGAGCCCTATGTTGTCCGTTTAAAACACAGAGAGAAAATAGTCGTATCAAATGCAGTAAAGTGGTGTTGAGAGGGTCACGAGATTGGTAGCAAAATCTTCAAGCTAAATAGTCGTCCAAGATACCCGAAAATTAAGTCCATTTTGTGATCATAATAAACGAAATATTCACCAGCTCAAAACTTGATGAATTAACACACACGAGATGACTAGAAACTCATACTCTAGAATGAGATTTTTCATTCTTTAGCTGAATGTATGCTGATAAGAAACTTCGGGGCAGATTACAACTGTGCGCCGGACTGAGACTCAGATAGAGTACTTGCCCACGAAAGGCAAAGGTCCCGAGTTTGAGTCTCGGTCAGGCACACAGTTTTAATCTGACAGGAAGTTTCAACTCATACTCTGTCTATTCTCAATTCCATAATTGGAAAACGTAGGTGTTGTATTGCCTATTCACCACCCAGATTCAGTCACACAGATGATCAAGTACCACACAATACCACAGGCCCGTTTGCCTTCTTCAAAAACCAACGTGAAAGTCCCTTATCCAACATCTTAACGAAAAGTGGCTGAAGGTATATGAGCGTAGAGCCAAATTTAACAAATGGGATGTCAGCATGTGTTTGGCTAACGTATTTTTCTACTTCGAGGGCACTGCCAAGCAATGGTATGAGAACAACCAGGAGAAGTTCACAGGCTGGGAAGTATTCCAGGCGGAACTGCGCAAGTATTTCGGCGACACACAACTACGGAAGTGCAAGGCTGAAGATAAATTAAAGTGCAGGGCACAGCGTCCAGGAGAAAAGACAGCATCCTACATTCAAGACGTCTTGGAGTTATGTGAAATAATGGATCCTCGAATGAAGGAGGAAGATAAGATTGAAGCGTGTTGCTGACGACATGTATCAAGCCCTACTCCTGAAGGACGTTTCGGCAGCAGACGACTTCATAAAATGGTGCCAGTATATCGAGACAATACATTAAAATAAGAATCACAGGCAGGAAGATTGAACGGCTGTCAAACGTCTTATCGATGTGTGTGATGGAGGAAGAAACTGATTTCACAAGTGTCCTTCGTCAGATAGTGAGAGAGGAAGTTTAAAAGGAATAGCTCGTTGCTATGCTATATGAGATGAGATATTGTGGACGGGAAGATGCGCATCCGAGTGTGTGGAGACTGTGTGCTGGATGAAGTGATCATTCCTGAGGTCATCAGTGCCCTGGAACTTAGAAATACTTAAACCTAACTAACCTAAGGACATCACACATACCCATGCCCGAGTCAGGATTCAAACCTGCGACCATAGCGGTCGCGCGTTTCCAGACTAAAGCACCTAGACCGCTCGGCCACTTCAGCCGGCGGCACTTGGGTTGCACGGCGAGCAAAAAATCCGAGACGCTTCAAGAGGCCATAAGGGAGGAAGTGGAACAGACATTGAACCCAATCTCTCGTCCTTCATTTCCGTTGAAAACGGTAAAAAAAAAGTCTAGACTCAGGCGAGGTTACGTTCCTACTATGCCGCGTGAGGAACCTGATTGGGCACCTAGGAAGACTTACGTCTTGAGGACCCAGGAAAACCAACCAGTATGTTTCCACTGCGGACGACCGGGACATGTGGTGCGCTATTGTAGAGAAAGACTTCGGATATTTGATGACGCCCCCGCCAGAAGACAGCAGACAGATCTTAGCAGACGCCAACTCCGGGACGACGAAGATGAACAAGAAGATGTGGGTGCAGGACGACGTAGGTCAGCATCGCCGCAAGCTAGCCGTTGGAGAGGACGCTCCCCAACACGCCGATCAAGGTCTCCATCACCGTTTAGAAGCTCCAGCCGATCATGTAGCCGCCGAAGCCCGGCAAACTAATGGGTGCGACCTTCCTTGTAGGTGAGGCCGCCGAAGAGCAAAATCCTCTGCCGTCGATCACTACAAAAATGATAGGAAACTAAGTCGATATCCTCACGGACGGCCGAACAGCCCAAGCTCTTGTGGACTCTGGAGCATCATATTCAGTCATTTTGGAGACGTACCGTCGCCAGTTGCAGAAAATCATATTCGTTGACAGCAAAACTTCTCTGCTGAAGGTGGCTAATGGGAAATATGTAAAACCTACAGGAAGATGTGTCATTCCTGTGGGTATAAGTGGCCATACACAGCCCTTAGAAGTCATCGTGTTACAAGAGTTTAGTCATTACATCAGTCTCGGATGGGACATTTTGAAAGCTTCTCAAACAGTTACAGATTATGGTCGCTCGAAGACTATGCTATATGAGATGAGATATTGTGGACGGGAAGATGCGCATCCGAGTGTGTGGAGACTATGTGTGCTGGATGAAGTGATCATTCCTGCAGTCAGCGCTAGAAAGGTACACACTGACCATTGAAATTGCTACACCACGAAGATGACGTGCTAAAGACGCGAGATTTAACTGACAGGAAGACGATGCTGTGATATGCAAATTATTAGCTTTTCAGGGCATACACACAAGGTTGGCACCTGTGGCGACACCTAGAAAGTGCTGACATGAGGAAAGTTTCCAACCGATTTCTCATACACAAACAGCAGTTGATCGGCGTTTCCTGGTGAAACGTTGTTGTGAACCTGGGTGCACGAATGGCAAAACGTCATTTTTTCGGATGAATCCAGATAATCTTTACAGCATCATGATGGTCGCATCCGTGTTTGGCGACATCGCGGTGAACGCACATTGGAAGCGCGTATTCATCATCGCCATACTGGCGTATCACCCGGCGTGATGGTATGGGGTGCCATTGGTTACATGTCTCGGTCACCTCTTGTTCCCATTGACGGCACTTTGAACAGTGGACGTTACATTTCAGATGTGTTACTACCCGTGGCTCTACCCTTCGTTCGATCCCTGTGAAACCCTACATTTCAGCAGGATAATGCACGACCGCATGTTGCAGGTCCTGTATGGGCCTTTCTGGATACAGAAAATGTTCGCCTGCTGCCCTGGCGAGCACAATCTCCAGATCTCTCACCAATTGAAAACGTCTGGTTAATGGTGGCCGAGCAACTGGCTCGTCACAATACACCAGTCACTACTCTTGATGAACTGTGGTATCGTGTGGTTATTACGGCCAGAGGTGGTTGTTCTGAGTACTGATTTCTCAGAATCTATGCACCCAAATTGCGTAAAAATGTAATCACATGTCAGTTCTAGTATAATACATTTGTCCAATGAATACCCGTTTATCATCTGCATTTCTTCTTGGTGTAGCAATTTTAATGGCCAGTAGTGTAGCTGTCCCGTGTCATGCCATGCATCAACCCATGGATCTTGTATTGGAATGTAAAAGAAGCATGTTGTTGTTGTGGTCTTCAGTCCTGAGACTGGTTTGATGCAGCTCTCCATGCTACTATATCCTGTGCAAGCTTCTTCATCTCCCAGTACCTACTGCAACCTACATCCTTCTGAATCTGTTTAGTGTATTCATCTCTTGGTCTCCCTCTACGATTTTTACCTTCCACGCTGCCCTCCAATACTAAATTGGTGATCCCTTGATGCTTCAGAACATGTACCAACCGATCCCTTGTTCTAGTCAAGTTGTGCCACAAATGCCTATTCTCCCCAATCCTATTAATTACCTCCTCATTAGTTATGTGATCTACGCATCTAATCTTCAGCATTCTTCTGTAACACCACATTTCAAAAGCTTCTATTCTCTTCTTGTCCAAACTATTTATCGTCCATGTTTCACTTCCATACGTGGCTACACTCCATACAAATACTTTCAGAAACGGCTTCCTAATACTTAAATCTGTACTCGATGTTAACAAATTCTTCTTCTTCAGAAACGCTTTCCTTGCCACTGCCAGTCTACATTTTATATCCTCTCTACTTCGACCATCATCAGTTATTTTGCACCCCAATAGCAAAACTCCTTTACTACTCGAAGTGTCTCATTTCCTAATCTAATTCTCTCAGCATCACCCGACTTAATTCAACCACATTCCACTATCCTCGTTTTGCTATTGTTGATGAACATCTTATATCCTTCTTTCAAGACACTATCCATTCCGTTCAACTGCTCTTCCAAGTCCTTTCTGTCTCTGACAGAATTACAATGTCATCGGCGAACCTCAATGATTTTATTTCTTCTCCATGGATTTTAATACCTACTCCGAATTTTTCTTTTGTTTCCTTTACTGCTTACTCAATATACAGATTGAATAACATCGGGGAGAGGCTACAACCCTGTCTCACTCACGTCCCAACCACGGCTCCCTTTCATGTCCCTCGACTCTTATAACTGCCATCTGGTTTCTGTACAAATTGTAAATAGCCTTTCGCTCCCTGTAGTTTACCCCTGCCACCTTCAGAATTTGAAAGAGAGTACTCCAGTCAACATTGTCAAAATTTTTCTCGTAGTCTACAAATGCTAGAAACGTAGGTTTGCCTTTTCTTAATCAAGCTTCTAAGATAAGTCGCAGGCTCAGTATTGCCTAACGTGTTCCCATATTTCTACGGAATCCAAACTGATCTTCCCCCAGGTAGGTTTTTCCCAGTTTTTCCATTCGTCTGTAAAGAATTCGCGTTAGTATTTTGCAGCCGTGACTTATTAAATTGATAGTTGTGTAATTTTCACATCTGTCAACGCCTGCGTTCTTTGGGATTGGAATTATTATATTCTTCTTAAAGTCTGAGGGTTTTTCGCCTGTCTCATACATCTTGGTCACCAGATGGTAGAGTTTTGTCAGGACTGGCTCTCCCAAGGTTGTCAGTAGTTCTAATGGAATGTTGTCTACTCCTGGAGCTTTGTTTCGACTAAGGTCATTCAGTGCTCTATCAAATTCTTCGCGCAGTATCATATCTCCCATTTCATCTTCAACTACATCCTCTTCCCTTTCTATAACATTGTCCTCAAGTACATCGCCCTTGTATAGTCCCTCTATATACTCCTCCCACCTTTCTGCTTTCCCTTTTTTTGCTTAGAGCTGGGTTTCCATCTGAGCTCTTGATATTCATACAAGTGGTTCTCTTTTCTCCAAAGGTCTCCTTAATTTTCCTGTAGGTAGTATCTGCCTTACGCCTAGTGAGATAAGCCTCTACGTCCTTACATTTGTCCTCTAGCCATGCCTGCTTAGCCATTTTGCACTTCCTGTCGAACCCAATTTGTGAGACGTTTGTATTCCTTTTCGCCTGCTTCATTTACTGCATTTTTATATTTTCTCCTTTCATCAATTAAATTCAGTATTTCTTCTGTCAACGAAGGATTTCTACTAGCCCTCGTCTTTTTACCTACTTGATCTCTGCTACCTTCACTACTTCATCCCGCAAAGCTACCCTATCTTTTTCTAGTGTATTTCCTTCTCCCATTCTTGTCAATTGTTCCCTTATGCTCTCCCTGAAACTCTGTACAGCCTCTGGTTTAGTCAGTTTATCTAGGTCCCATCTCCTTAAATTCCCAACTTTTAGCAGTTTCTTCAGTTTTAATCTACAGCTCATAACCAATAGATTGTGGTCAGAGTCCACATCTGCCCCTGGAAATGTGTTACAATTAAAACCTGGTTCCTAAATCTCTGTCTTACCATTATATAAACTATCTCAAACCTGTCAGTATCTCCAGGCTTCTTTCATGTTTACAACCTCCTTTTATGATTCTTGAACCGAGTGTTAGCTATGATTAAGTTGTGCTTTGTGCAAAATTCTACCAGGTGGATTCCTCTTTCATTTCTTCCCCCCAGTCCATATTCACCTACTACCTTTCCTTCTCTTCGTTTTCCTACTATCGAATTCCAGTCACCCATGACTATTAAATTTTCGTCTCCTTTCACTATCTGCATAATTTCTTTTATCTCATCTTACATTTCTTCAATTTCTTCATCTGCAGAGCTAGTTGGCATATAGACTTGTACTACTGTCGTAGGCGTGTGTTTCGTGTCTATCTTGGCCACAATAATGCGTTCACTATGTTGTTTGTAGTAGCTTACCCGAACTCCTATTTTTTTTCATTCATTATTAAACCTACTCCTGCATTCCCCCATTTGATTTTGTATTTATAACCCTGTATTCACCTGACCAAAAGTCTTGTTCCTCCTGCCACCGAACTTCGGTAATTCCCACTATATCTAACTTTAACCTATCCATTTCCTTTTTTGAATTTTCTAACCTACCTGCCCGATTAATGGATCTGACATTCCACGCTCCGATCCGTAGAATGTCAGTTTTCTTTCTCTTGATAACGACGTCCTCCTGAGTAGTCCCCGCCCGGAGATCCGAATCGGGGAATATTTTACCTCCGGAATATTTTCCCCAAGAGGACGCCATCATCATTTATCCATACAGTAAAGCTGCATGCCCTCGGGAAAAATTACGGCTGTAGTTTCTCCTTGCTTTCAGCCGTTCGCAGTACCAGCACGGCAAGGCCGTTTTGGTTAGTGTTACAAGGCCAGATCAGTCAATCATCCAGACTGTTGCCCCTACAACTACTGAAAAGTTTGATGCCCCTCTTCAGGAACCATACGTTTGTCTGGCCTCTCAACAGATACCCGTTCGTTGTGGTTGCACCTACGGTACGGCTATCTGTATCGCAGAGGCACGCAAGCCTCCCCACCAACGGCAAGGTCTATGGTTCATGGGGGGAAAAGAAGCATACCACTGAAGAATAAGTTGGTCATCCCAGCGTCTGTCGTCTCGTTTTAGAACGGATTCGGTGAACTGTGGATAGTTGACTGTCGCCCAAAACCGTTGATCCTTCCAAGACTCATGTGCGTAGCAAACGCTGAGATGTTAATTGCGGAACGGCTGAGCGTCATAGAAACCTCCCATGCCGAGTCTGTGGGCGAAATTAACGCTTCCACTACGAGACAAAATCTTCTAGCTCATCTATCACCAGGTCTCGCTGAGGAACAAGAGAAGAAGCTACTTGACATTCTTCAAGAGTTCTCTGAATGCTTCAATCCACTGGTAAAGAGAAAATTAGACAAATCGACGGTGAAGCAACATATTTGCACTGGAGACCATCAACCAATAAGGCAGAGAGCATATCGTGTGTCAGCAACGGATCGTGGAATAATTCGCGACGAGGTAGAGAAAATGATGAATAATAACATCATTCAGCCTTCGCAGAGCCCATGGTCGTCACCAGTGGTTCTCGTCGGGAAGAAGGATGGCAGTTGGCGCTTTTGTACTGATTACAGGAAGCTTAACAAGATAACTGAAAAGGACGTTTACCCTCTCCCACCAGTTGACGACACGCTAGATTGTCTGAAGGGGGCTAAGTTTTTCTCAACCATGGACATGTACTCGGGATACTGGCAAATCGAAATAGGTGGGGCTGATCGTGAGAAAGCTGCACTCATCATCCTTGACGGCTTGTATGAGTTTAAGGTAATGCCGTTTGGTTTGTGTAATGCTCCAACAACTTTTTAACGAATGATGGATAATCTTCTAATGCACCTGAAGTGGACGATGTGTCTTTGTTATTTAGATGACATTATAGTGTTCTCAGAGACATTTGATGAATACACAAAAAGACTGAGGGCCGTTCTTAAGTGTCTCCAATAAGCCGGACTGAAACTTAATTCAAGAAAGTGTCTGTTTGGAGCAAAAGAAATCAAAGTACTTGGGCACCTTGTGTCAAACGAAGGTGCGCGGCCAAACCCAAAAAAAGTGAGAGCTATAACGGAATTTCCTATTCCCAAAAGTATTAGAGATGTGAAAAGCTTCCTCGGATTGTGTTATTATTACTGTCGTTTTATCAAAGACTTTTGTATCAAAGCCTGGCCACTTCAAGAGTTGTTAAAATCCGATGCTAAATTTATCTGGGGCGGTGCTCAACAAGATTCTTTCGATGTGCTGCGAAAAGCTCTGACGACTGGCCCTGTACATCGTCTGTATGATGAGAGAGCACCTACAGAAGGACACACAGATGCCAGTGGGTATGGGATCGGTGCTGTTCTGGTGCAGATTTCGGATGGAAATGGGAAGGTTATAGCCTATGCTTCTAGGACACTTACAAAAGCCGAGAGAAACTACTCAACTACAGAAAGAGAATGTCTTGTTGAGATCTAGGCCATGTGCAAATTTCGACAGTATCTCTATGGAAGGCCATTCACAGTTGTTACAGACCATCATTTACTTTGTTGGTTGACAGGTCGTAAGGATCCAACAGGACGACTCGCCAGGTGGACACTACGTCTTCAACAGTATGACATTACCAAGGTGTACAAAAGTGGAAGAAGACACCAAGATGCCCACTGTCTCTCAAGAAATCCTGTGATAGACCATCAAGACTATTATGAAGATAGTGACTGTCTCTGTGCACTCCAGGATGTCTCTGGTGACCAGTAGAAGGACGCCAAGATATCTCAAATTATGCTTGCCTTAAATCGGTCAGAGGATGTGAAAGGACAATTTAAGGTAGTTAATGGACTACTTATGAAGTTAAACTTTGTTCCGTTTGCAAAGAGGTCCAGTGATTCCTAAACACATGCACTTAGATGTTCTAAAGAAATTCCATGACACACCTGAGGCCGGACATTTAGGATATATTAAGACATTCGATAGGATCCGCAAGAGATTTTTCTGGCCAGGTTTATTTAGGAGTGTTTGTCACTATGTGTCGCAATGTCGAGAGTCGAAGAGGAGAAAGGCAGTTCCTCAGAAACCACCTGGCCGATTCATACCAATTCCACCAGCCGATACGCTTTTCCAGCGTGTTGGGATTGACCTCCTCGGATGACTTCCAACGTCTGCAAGTGGCAATAGATGGATTATTGTTTGCACTGATTATCTGACGCGCTTTGCCAATACAAAAGCCGTTAAAACAGCCGAAGCATTAGAGGTAGCCAAATTCATCGTAGAAGACATTGTACTAAAACACGGTGCCCCACGGTCGTTAATTACGGATCGAGGGAAAGTTTTCAATCGAATCTTGTGACAGAGATAAACCGACGGTGCAACATTACTCATCACACGACGACTGCTAACCATCCACAAACTAACGGGATTATTGAACGCCTTAATAAGACGTTGGCCGATATGCTAACAATGTTCATCAACGTTGAGCAGAGCAACTGGAATGAGGTCCTAACTTTCGTGACGTTTGCCTACAACACCGCCAAACAAGACACCACAGGATTCACGCCATTTTTCCTGGTACATAGGTGTGAGGCGACTACGACGATGGACTCTGTGTTTCCGTTGCATTCTGATGACGTGGACGACGACTACATCGGCCAGGTGTTAACCAGAGCTGAGGAAGCTCGGCAGTTAGCTCGACTCCGCGCGCTGCAGGCTCAAGAAAACGATCGCCGAAGGTATGACGCGAGCCACCGCCCTGTTGTCTACCAGCCTGGTAACCTCGTCTGGATCTTCACTCCTGTTCGGAAGGTTGGTCTCTCTGAAAAGGTCCTCAGGTGCTACTTTGGACCTTATAGGGTTGTAAGTCAGTTGTCTGATGTTACTTATGAAGTTGAAGATTTCGAGCCCAACTCAAGACGACGAAAGGTCAGAGATACGGCCTACGACCTTCGAATGAAGCCCTGCAAGGATTCTGCCACCCAGCGTAAATCGAAGCTCCAGTGCCAGGCAACAAGCGGAAAGGTGATGAAGAGCGTAGCGGCAAAAGAAGTTCTAAGATCACCGCCACGGCGAGCATCATTCAGCGGGAGTCGGAGTATGCATGACCGATGACTCGTTCCCGGATTAGGAGGACGTAACACCGAGACCCTCTTCACTGAAGGAGGGAGCAAAGTCACTCAGGAAGCTGAGTAGCACCGTAGCGTACTGGGCATGTTATTAAACTGTTTCATGGAGGGTCGTGAGTTCAAAATTCGCCTCAATGGTGAAATTTTAATTTCTATGTTCGGTTCGAGTACATTCTAGAAGTATCCACAAATGTCAAGAATCACTGTACTGGAATGTTTTGTAGCTGTATATATACTGTAGGTGTTCTGGCCGGAGGCAGTTCGCTCCGCGCTCTTGTACGTGCAAGTGCTGAATAAAACTCCGTTAAGTGAAGTTAGTGTTCGTCATTAATCTACTTACACCTTCCTCTACGGGACAATACTGTTGAAACGTCTCCTTTGAACAATTATACATGACTGTGCTTATACTGACACACAATATTTTTTGTAGCACAACGCAATCTGACTTTCAGTAATCCCTACAAAAGAATGGCCTTGACTAACATTAACCTGTACATTTCACAAATCACTTACCTCACAAAAATCTTCGTTACTCAAGCTACTGCAATACTGCGAGCGCCACTACTGCCAGCTAAATAAAAGATTCAAACTACGGAAGGCACTAACTACTGATAGGGATAGTTAGCAAAAGAAAGATTTTAATAGAGAACAAATAATGTATTTACCTTAATAGTCATAATATATATAGCAGTTCATGACGTCCAGTCTTACAAATTTCAAAACTCCGCCATCTCTCTCCCCACATCCACCACTGCTGGCGGCTCACCTCCAACTGCGCAACGCTTGCGCGCTGTTCACATCCAGCAGCCCAACACTACAATGGCAGACAACAATGCAAACCAGCCACAGACTGCACACAGCACATACAGAGCGCTACGTGGCGTTACTAATATAAAAACTTAAACAGCCTACTTACATAGCCCCCATGCTCCCCACAAAAAATTTTGCAAATTGTTTTGGGCAGTGGCCAATACTGATTTGAAAAAAATTTTCATAGTTACAATAACAAAGAAATCAAATGCACATACTTATTGATACAATGTTGGTCAAAAGCTAAAATTTTCTCACAGTCCATAAAGACAATCCTGATCGTTCATCACAGTAAAATAGCAGTGTTTTTCTCAAAGTCTGAGCAGTAGAAGAAAATGCACACAGAAGTAGTGGATTTCCATGCAGTCTTGAAGAAGTAGTGTTGTCCTTCCAACGGAAATTAAAGATTTCAATAGAGAACAAACAATGTATTTACCTTAATGGTCATAATATATATAGCAGTTCATGACGTCCAGTCTTACAAATTTCAAAACTCCGCCATCTCTCTCCCCACATCCACCACTGCTGGCGGCTCACCTCCAACTGCGCAAAGCTTGCGCGCTGTTCACATCCAGCTGCCCAACACTACAATGGCAGACATTCCAACAACAATGCAAACCAGCCACAGACTGCACACAGCACATACAGAGCGCTACGTGGCGTTACTAATATAAAAACTTAAACAGCCTACTTACACTGTTTAAACAATTATTTAGGCCTAGATGACAGAAGCATTTGGAATTACAATGAAATGAATACCCTTAGCTGCTTAGAGGCGTTGACATATGTCAATGGGGACAGATGAAAATGTGTCCCCCGCCCGGGACTCGAACCCGGGATCTCCTGCTTACATGGCAGACGCTCTATCCATATGAGCCACCGAGGGCACAGAGGGTGGCGCGTCTGCAGGGATTTGTCTCTGCCATGCCTCCCGCGAAACCCACATTCTCAACGTATTGTCCCGCGCTACATTCGTAGTGCCCCCGCCCATTATACTCATTACTCGCGGCGCGTTGCCGATTCCCGTAAGAGTTCGGGCACTGTTTGTGCACTCGCACAGAAGAAGAAGATGGTCAAGTGGCCGGTGAGCCTTAACTATATATTTACTAAGATAGTATCTGTTCTTTCGGACATCTCCGACAGAACAGATACCATCTTAGTAAATATATAGTAGCATTTGGCCCAGTTTTCAAAGGTGGTATCAGCTAACATATGCGATTGATTACTTTTTAAATTACCATGGTTTTCTATTAGCAATTGTAATCAATATTTAAATAAATACCTCGTAAAAACAGTAGTATATTCATATAATAAATACACAAGTATGGCAAGATATGAGGTATTAATGCTGCATTCATTTGCTTCGTTATTGTGGCGAAAACGATGTTCTGACAGATATTTGCATACTGAAGGAGATCTAAAAATGTAATAGATCTATAAATGAAACAGATACACATACATAGCTTTCAGGCACCACAGCAGTATTTCAATCCTGTCATCTGAGATAATGTTCATTCAAAATGCATGAAGTATTTAAAAGTTATTACTTTCAGAGGTTCATTGTGAAAATGTTCAGTCAGTGTAAAATAAAAACTTCTTTAGTTTTAAAGATACTGAAAGTATTGTTGTGTCATTGATTGCACGACATTTTTCTGAGATCACAGATGTTTTCAAATGTGACTGATTTACTGTCGAATTTCAAAGTGCTATAAGATGCCATCTTACAGACCGATTGAAAGTCCGCCATTGTTGGGTTCATCGTCTCTTCTTGTAAGCGTGCGACTGCTGCCCAGGGTTTCCATACCGAGATTTACTCACTTCCTGTCAAGCGCTTTTACCTGCACGTGGGCTAGCCAGCAGTGGGTTAGTGCAGCTGGGCTGACTGCGGCTCTTTGACTGAGCTAGCCACGCCGTGGCCCGGGTCCACTAACAACCATGTGTAGCAACCAGTTCACCTCATACCAATTCTAGACAACTGACTAACTCGCCAACATATGCGAAATTTTACGGTATCTAGAGGACTAACGGTGCCAAACTCATTTTAATTCTGATGTATTTGATAGGTATTAGATACCTTAGGAGACACACAATGTATTACCTGGTGGAGCGTGCTATAGCCCTCCACTGCGCTGTTCTTCTTCTTCCTTTTTAATCAGTCTTCATCTGCCACCATACCACACACCTCCAGAAACCTACCAAGAATTTAATGAATTCATGCCATCGCAATTGCTGTTGTATTGCATTCCGAAAGTAGACGAACATGTAGTGGAAAGATGATTATAATTTATGCAAGATGAATCATCTTCCAACAGGATAACTTCCGATGTCATATGACAAATTTCATGATAGAACGGTTTGAGGAGGCCTATTTCAAAACTCTAAAAATGTGAGGCGAATTTTTGCGTATTGCTTTGCACCTGTGTAAGCATGTGTATGTTGATTTGACTAAGATTAGCATGAGAATTAAATGACAGCAACAATTTAAAGAAAAAAAAGTTGTAGCCTACTTAGTGTCCGGTTACTTTTTGCGTTTCAGAAGCGGGCAACTGTGAGAGATTGCAGGGCACTCTCACTTCAGATTCGCTTAATGTTCTTAGGGAGGATGATCTCTATTACGATCTGACTTCATACATCATGATGAAATGGTGGGCAGTAGCTAACGCTCTTGCTTACGTGCTCTAGTGAAAGAATAGCGGTAAGCTTTACCTGCGCTAAAAGGAATAGCGTGCTGATTTAAACAACTGCAGTAAAAGCGTACAGTGACTGAGGGCCGAGGGAAGCGCGTTTTTTATCCGGAACCTGGGTGAAAACATTTCCGGACTGCTGAGTTCCGTGGTCTCATTGTGGAGACTCGTTTGGATGGAGCCGGTCGGTCGCTAGACACGTCCAGGTAGGCTGACTAGCGCCGAGGAGATGCCGCGGCAATGGCTAAAGCATTGAAGATCGGCAATAAAGTAGAGGATGGGCCCTTGTTAGGCAGGAAGTCGATGAGACGACTGTGAGCGATCTGCGAATTTCTGTGCGATAGGTCACTGGCGCCCAGACGTCCAGAATCTGTTACAAAACCATATCTGGGTTTTAGAGAGTTTATGGCCGTTCTTTGTAAACTTCGAAATGGACGCAACAAGGGAGGTAATAATCTTTTTATGGAGGTTTGTGGTTCCATCCTGATCATATTGCTAGCAAAAGGTGGTTTAAACATGCGGGAAAGAGGCCGCGAAGCTGTATCTTTTTCTTTTTTTTCTTTTCTCCCAATGAACTTTAAAGTCTCTGGTTGGTCAGTTCGGTGTATGCAGCAGTCTCTCATCTTCGAATGCAGCGCTCCAGCTCGTGATTGGCTTGTGCGAAAGTGGGGGAAGTCTAAGACGTAAATGTGCTTTGCTATCGAGCGTGCGAGGGAAGCGGAGAGAAAGTGTTGCCGTCACTCTTGTACTGGCACTTTGCTAGTAAAGAACTGCAGGTCTCTACCTAAACGGTGAGACTTGTGTCCTTTGCTAGCGTGCCACTTATAGCCTGTGTCAGTGACCTTTTGAACCATCAGAGGTGCTGCTTCTAGCATCATGCACACAACGATTGATGCGTGGGTGTACTTATTTGTCTTGAGTCGGCTGTCTAAACATTTGACATATTTCATCACACATAGTCGTGGGACAGAATCAAATTGGTTTGGCAGACCAGCAAATCGGCCCACCTGCGCAGTGGAATCCACCGGGGTTTCAGAGGTTCATAAAGAAGTACCTACATACCGAATTAGCCGAACGCAACTACTTGCATTTTTGTGGGCGCGCGCCATTAATGACAGATTGCTGCTGTCCATGACTTCAGTCGCCAAACGCGAGGTGGTGTGCCGCCCTGACCAGGAGAAGGGCAAAGTATTCGCTGCTACTGCGTAGAGCTCCAATATATGTTTCTCGGCACCCTGTTCTTTCGAACCATATTTTTCTTTTTGGAATACTAGAGTATAGATGCTTGATAGTGGCGTAGTTTTTGTGCCATACCCCAGATGCACGTATATGGATTCAGGTAGAGCGATTAGTGTTCTGGTTAGTGTTGTGTGTCGATAACCAACTGATCTTTCTGTCCACAATAGACCCCATATGTTCGTGTGACGTTTTTTTAGTCATTTTTTTCTCTTGTGATGTTAAGAATTAATAAATCTATTGTTATTTAGATCACAACTCCTTCCTGTGTTCTGGTTAACAGTACCTTGCGATTTTTATTGAAGTCCAGATTATAAAAAAAAGCAGCAAGCTTGCAACTGTATAAATTTTATTTTAGCTGACGCAATGTTCCATTTACATATGTAAAATAATACTGTAATATCTGGAATATGCACCGCAAGTTCTTATTAACACAATCAGTCTTACAGTGCCCAAATATCTAAGTATTTGAATACATTTTGCACTTCGTGTATGTGGAATAGATTAGAGGTAGGTTACTAAGGAAACATTACCTTTGGTTACCTCAGAGAAAATCTGTCTAGTGTATATATACAAAATCTAAAAGTTCTAGCTCTAACCGTACATAATAAGAACTTTCATCCACTTAAAACGAGTAACATGATGACGATATTAGTCGTGCCTGTATTAGCAAGCTAGAAAGATGTTTAGCTGCTTAGCTGTTACTGACTTCGTTGAAATGTTTTATTCAAATTGCAAATCGTAACCACTGCATTTTAGCATACGAAACTGACATTGATGGACCAATACAAGGATTCACTTTATCTTCTTTGACATCCTTGGAACATTCGCAACTTCCTTGTAACACGGAGACTCTCCAGAGACGTTTAGAGCACGTGTCGAAGTCTCTATAGCGATCCAGCCCAGTTCCTGTACAAAGAGAAGGGATAAATAAAACTGAAACTCCAATTCCAATCACAGATTCGGGTTTTTTATCCAGTTGCGAGTTTAACGATAGTAGGCACGGTGCTGTACACCCCTTTATTAAAAAGACTATGATTTTTATTCCCTTGATTATAAGTCAAAAACAATTTTCTCAAGTCATCTATAATAACAGATAGCTTGCCTCAATAAATGACTATCAAACGGTGGGGATACAGAAATTTCTGAGTTAACCAATCGTTAAGTTCATAAACTCATAAACCGCATTAGATGCAATGGCCTTTGGTTTCAAAAATCAACGGCAAGGTGATGCTTGCTCGTAGGGACACAGGCCTCTTCGACGGACAGACGCCTGGCGCGATCCCAGTAATGACAAGCCGTGCGCGGGCGGGCAGAACAGCCCCTCTGCTGAGAATATCAACGACCGTCGTCATTTTCGCCCCTCTCATGTTGGCAGCAGCGACCTTTTGCTGTATTATAAAGCATACAGTGTGCGAGGGCCCGAGATTACACAATTACCAAGTGTCGCCCTCGGTTCGTGACAGTGCTTGGTGGGGTCGGTTTGTGGCGGTACGCTGCAGGCTTCATTTCGTGACCAGTAGCCGTACGGCACTATACGCCGTTCTGCGCTGCTTGTGTTCGTTTGCACCGCCGTGGAAGCAACGAGGTATCATTACTTTCAGTTTGTATGAAGACAATCGTGGTGGAATACTCATAGCGAAGACGACAGTGTTGAAGATCTAATTTTCGTTGTTGATTGCTAGTGATCAGCCTCCCGGTTTTATCAATGTTAATTCGGTACTCTTTGTTGTGCCGTCACAGTCCGTGTGCTCGCAACATGTTTCCGTCCATGGAACTTTACCATAAATTATAATTTGGATCCTTGAATTCGTCTTTGTTAAGCTGCTGAATCAAAACTCTCTCTAGCGACTGGAGTAGTTATCGTTATCATTGTTCCCATTTTGTGTCTTTCCATAAAACTGTGGCTTGACTCACAGCAAGCCTGTGGACAGCCGTTGCAGTCCGGAATTGTGGACTGGCTAGGTACCATCCATTTGTCCCGAAACTGCCTCTCATTTGCATGTACTTACGAGAATATATCTGCTTTTCTTTCAGGTGTCTGTTGCTGATCTACGGCCTTTCCCTGTACTCTTAATTAACCGATTAATTTCAATAAGCTATCGATATCCGTGGAGTACGTGAAGAAGAAACCGACCCCAACACGATCCGGAGAGCAGCAGATCATCAGGTGAGGTTCTTCTAATGTGATTTCTGAGAAGACGGTGGCACGCAGAATTGATTTATTTCTTTCATTTCGATCTCTCCGAATGCTGTGTCGTCCGAACACGACACAGCCAGGAAAAAAGCACCACAGGCGCAAAGATGCGAGCTAGTGACAGTCCCGTAGAGACTCGGCACTTGCGCGAGTTCCACCAACGCCGCGGGCGGCGCTGAAGATCCCGGCCGAGTGCAGTCCGTCAATGACCCGTCGAAATGGACAGAAGCCTATTAAGAAAATAGAAAAGCAGCTCTCGCCCACTTGGTTATAGATCATCGTCCAGTGCTGACTTAGACAGGGAATATCGTTTACTGGACTCTTAGAAGTGAACAGACAGTTGTTCTAATAGCATTTACTGTATACTGTGAAGTTTACCTACGATTATTTGCACTTAGCCATTGAGGGCCTTTTTTGTTTTGTATTACAAGCACTGTTGCAGACTCATATTTCAACAAGTCACAAAGATAAGTAAATCTTTTTAACTCATTTGTGTGACTTTGTTACTAATTTGTTGGAGTTTTGTAGAGCCTTCGTTCTCCTATCCTGTTACCTGACCCTGCGCCACTACTGTGTAACAGTGACAGTCAGAAATTGTCTTAGCGGTGTACTGCACCAGATGCCGTTTCACGAACTCAGAGACTCGACCTGCCGTAACGCTGGCCGGTGTGGCCGAGCTGTTCTAGGCGCTACAGTCTGGAGCTGCGCGATCTCTACGGTCGCAGGTTCGAATCCTGCCTCGGGCATGGATGTATTTGTTGTCCTTAGGTTAGTTAGGTTCCAAATGGTTCAAATGGCTCTGAGCACTATGGGACTCAACCGCTGTGGTCATAACTCCCCTAGAATTTAGAACTACTTAAACCTAACTAACCTAAGGACATCACACACATCCATGCCCGAGGCAGGATTCGAACCTGCGACCGTAGCGGTAGCGCGGTTCCAGACTGTAGCGCCTTTAACCGCTCGGCCGCTCCGGCCGGCTGTTAGTTAGGTGTAAGTAGTTCTAAGTTCTAGGGGACTGATGACCTCAGCAGTTAAGTCCCATAGTACTCAGAGCCATTTGAACCATTTCTTTTGAACCTGCTGTAGCAACAGCGCCACCTCGGATTCCACAGCAGTAGCGACGAGATGTTTACGAAACTCGTGATGAGGTTTTAGAAAACCGAAACCAACAGAAACGAGCGAGCTACAAGCTGATTTATTTTCGCAACCATAAACATGCACTGCAATTATTGAGTTTACGACAGATCTCGTCTATTCACCCCAAACGGATAACTCAAATGAAATCCCCTAATTTTCATCGAATATTCTTTGCCGTTACATGCATATAAAATTGCACGTATGCCATTTTCTGTAAATAGTAGAACACAACTCCGTTTGTGACTCCACCCTAATGGCCCAATCGACAAGAGTCCGAGCCTCTTGGCTTCAGCTCTCAGAAGGTCGCTGAACTGCAATGTCAGGAGCGTGTGTGGAACCCAGAGATTCTCGTGAGGAATGCTTTGGGAAAACTCTACCGAGAACTTGTCGGGTGTTTGGGGACGTGTGCACTCTCTTTCTCATCGCTACCTCCTACGGCGCCAGCTTCACGTGGCACGAGGCTGCAAACATGGTCACCGGCCGCAACCTATGTGTCTCCAGTTCTCATACGTTTGCTCGTAGCTTCTCTAGCACTGGCTGACTCACATAAGGACTGTGGTGTGTAGTGTGCTTCATCTATCGGAAAGTAACGTGTCTAGATCATGAGATTCTTCAATTTCTCGATAAACAGTTAACATTTTTCATTTATTTTGTGAAGTCCAAGACGAGAAAAAGAAGTTGTTGAGTTGTTATACGTACAGGAGCACGTGGTCCTCAGAATATTTTTCCTAAACACACTACAGTTCGTCAGACTGATCAGTAGATATGATAATGAATCATATTAGGGACCGAACCCACACCACACTGTAAAATACTGAACTATTTAGAAGTGCTTAGCTTGCGAAGGAGAGGGAGCTCGCTAAAAAAAATTAAGCAATTTTAAGAACATACAGCGAAATATGAAAATATGGAGATGAACTGTGAATAACAATGTTTCACGCTAACTACTCTCCGTAGGTTTCAAGAAAGTTAAACTTTAGGCATGTTAGATGAGATGAAAACCTACAAATGATGAAAACTATGATAACATTAATAGGAAGTAAGAAGAGGCTGCTCATTGCTAGGTAGGGTTTCCTCAGAATGTTGACTAAATCTGCGGTAGTGTGTGTCTGTTTAGTGGCTTACTACTTCACGTAGTGGGTACACTTTTCAAGCTCCTCCGCCGTACTCATATAGCTGACTTTTCTTCTGCAGGGGGATCAGCAAGTTACGTTCTGTGCTGTTCCCCGTCTATGCCTTCTCACACGGATGTGTACTAGAAGAAGGTGAATTATCTTAAGTTAATAAGCTTTCTCTATTGTATGTGAAATTTACCCCTCGTCTCGTCGTCATAGCAGTAGTTACAGTTGCAGGATTTAATCTTGTGTATTTTCTGTTGCTTTTAATAGCGAACTTATCTATTTTGTGTATGAGGGTCACTAATCAGTTATCTTTCTTTCGTGTCGCGTCTTTTTGACGTAATTTCTCTTAAGTTATGTGCTGGAACCAGCTTAATTTTTTATTATATGTTTTGTCGTTTTCTGTGGGGGCCAAAAGCGTTTTGTCATACAAATTGCGCCCGAGAATTGCACGGCCTTCTTCTTGGCGAAAGTGTGCATGCGGCGCGTTCGATGTGAAGGCAGCGGAGCGCGGTGGCGTCTTCTGGGTAATCTGGTTCTGCTCGTTGAATGCCCAGCAACCGTGACCTCGGGTTTATAGCCTCGTAACAAGTGCGTGGTTCTCCGGAAGAGGCCGCGTAGCGGCTCAAGTAGCTAGCGGCCTGTAGCCGGGAGAAACAGCCGAGGTGCGGCAAATAATTCAAGAGTCGAGAACCCGCTAACCAGTTGCAGGTTGCTTCGAAAGCGATAGGGCGCTCACGATTCATATCACTTTAGTAACATCAGAATGATTTGATTTGAAGGTCAAGGTCATTTTATGCCGAACAACGACGCAATTTAGGAGAAAGTCGGGTAGTGTGAGACGGCGGATTGTATCGGACATTTATCGGCCATTTTTAAAATCTAACTCTAGTGGCAACACCTGTCACGCCACTGGACTATGAGCTACGGAGCAACCAAGCGGCTCAGACGATTTTGAATCAAAAGAACAGCGTGTTTCGGATGGCACCAAGTTATCCGTGAAAGGTCTCTGTTGGATTCTTTTCATCTTAATTTCTTAAATATGTTGTCATTCACGGCATAAATTCCTCTTCTAAATTTACTGCGGTGTTTCTGACTATCTGGCAGGAGACTGAGCAGTGGAACGTGTTACTTTTACACATTAACAAGAACGATCGGTGACACTACTACACTTTAAAACACAGTTTATATGTAATTCATGTCACACAGTCTCATACAGAACCCACATCTGCTTTCTTTTATATACTATATATGATAAGATACTGTCATCCCCCTTCCCTTCTCTGTGAGAGGTTGAATGAGCAAATGTATTTCTAGTTGCATGCTTGATGGTAGCAGACAAGCCTGTCTGCTAGAGAACAGCAGGACGAACATCGGAACAGGTAGCTGCGCTTTCTAGAAGCAAAGAGGTTTCTAATCTTAGTATGGACCTGTCCGTCCCTTGTCATGTTGGTATAGGAAGCTGCCTCTCTGGTCACTTCCGTTTGTATCTGTTAAGCACACTCGGTAGGGGCCCAGGTCAGTCCGTCCGCGGCGAGCGTCTGAAGTGGTAAGATCTCCGGCTAAGCGCTTGTCTGCTAAGTCCGTAGGACAATGGATTTCTTAAGTTCAGCTTAAATGAAAATTTAATCACCTTTTTTTCAGGTTTAGCTCTAAAATATCTAATGTTATCTTAAATTGCAACACAGTGTAATTCGAGTGTGAAGTTCAGAGTATCTTCCGGTAGTTGCTTTGTCACTACTTTGTGAGTAAAGTGGAACCACGTGTTGATCAATAACTCTAACAAACATCATCAATCTTAAATGCGAATGTGCGTGAGATTATAATATCTCATCTTGACAATATTTTTCAATATAGCAACTTTTCTTTATGTTCAACCCACGTGGGGTGTACTTTGTGAGACCAGTACCACGTGCTTATACAATTGTTTGACCCATCAGGTTAATAGTAAGACGACAGTAACCAGTTTGAGGTTTTACTTTTGTAAATTGCGTTTCGATGTAATTTATTTTAATTATAAAAAATATTGTGGAGTTACACTCTTTGTGTAAACCAAGTTGACCACGTGAAACATGTGGTGTAAGCATCAAAGTAGCCCTCAGCTATTCTTTTCGGGAAGATTTCACAGAGAGTTGGTATGAATTTAGTATACCAGTGTGTGGTAATTTCATGATGGACAGGATTGCGCTAGAACGTAAGTTCTTTGGGTGAAAATTGAATCGGTTGGTTGTGGTTAATTTTCTCTTGGATATGTTTCAACGTTCTTCGTGTGTTATTTTATGAATGCAGTGTTGTATGTAGTCTCCCAATCTTGGCTCCCTATTTGATGTGTTCCGTAAGATTACAAACTCACATTTTCACAATCCTAAATAATGCACCAGTTTAGTTATGCTGAAATTTTAACGGAACAATGATCAATGTTAAAATAAATGTCCAAATATAAACTGATTTATTTCTTTTTATTTAAATTATATATATATATATATATATATATATATATAATCACCGGTTATCGTAAGATGAGTACTAAAAGATTATAATTAATGTCAGTCTGGTTGGGAATTTGGTAACCTAGACTGGATACCTGGTGAAACAGTTGAGCAGTAATGCAAGGTTAACTTCCTCAGATAGCTCACAGCTTTTAACCCACTTTTATGGTCTTGAATATCAGCACCGCTTTCAGAACAAATTAATGCAGCATCATTACAACCGTTTCTAGTCAGTTTTTCGGTGCACTACCATAGAACTTAAGTATTGTCTTTTGTTTCCAATTTTGGAATACTACATTTAGATTCTGTCTTTAGATAAAATCGATGTTATTCACTATGCTGTAGGCTGTGACAATGTCTGTGCTACGCAATAACAACTGGAATGTTAAGTTATCACATTGGTACGTTAGGGTTACAGCGGAAAAAGCAGTTTCAGGTTTTAATGAACAAAACAGATATCATAAAATCTTAACGTTTCCGTTTTTTTTCTTTAAGAGGGAAAGACGGAGACGTCAAGACATAAATGGGACGAAAGAAAATCATGAAGTAAGCTGCAGAATAACGAAGAATTCTTGCAGTGACAATCGGGGAAGCGAATGGGATGTACTGAGTTCCAAGAAACACATTCGGTGATAGACTTAAAGCTTTATGGGAAAACAAAAGGGTCACCTCTAAACTTATTTCGGGAAATACTAACTACTTGCGAGAACATTCAGTGATGAACGGTAAAACACAGAAATACGGATAGCAACTGAAAATAAAACATCACTTCAATAAGACGAAAATGGAAGTATGTCAATACTTCTACTACGACTTTACGGAAAGACATGAAGACTTAAAGCTGAGGACAGCTGAATCCACGAATTGGTCAAAGAATCTGTCAGCTTCCTCCTTTATGAAACCGCTGCTCACTACGATCTTGGTAAGCCGGTAGACAAGTTTAGATCTCTAAACATATACATTTCGATTAAAATATTTTTGTAACAAAAGGATTTTTTACAGATTACATTTTCATGTGCAGCACAACCCTCCGAAAATTTAAACAACCAAAGTGAGAAGGGTGGAGAAAAAAAAAAAAAAGCAGTCACCGAAAGTATATACTTCTGTATGCCCACCCGGCTAACCGCGCAGTCTAACGCGCTGCTTGCCGAGCAAGAAGGCGTGCCAGACCCCAGCCGAATTTGCCTGGCGGATTAGTGTCGAGGTCCGGTGTGTTGGCCAGCCAGTGGATGGTTTCTAAGATGGTTTTCTATCTGCTGCGCCGAATGCGGGCTGGTTACCCTTATTCCGCCTCAGTTATACTATGTCAGCGATTGCTGCGCAAACACTGTCTCCACGTACGCGTACACCATAATTACTCTAGCACGCACACATTTGGGGCACACTCGTCTGGTGTGAGACGTTCCCGGAGGTGTCCACTGGCGGACGAACTGCACAATAACCCTGAGTTCGGTGTGGGACGGTGGTGGGATGGGTGGACTGCTGTGGCCTGTTTGGGAGTTGTGAACCACCGAGGGCTACGGCGGGACGATGCCTCTCCGTCGCTTCTAGGTCCCTGGTTCTGTACAATACAATACACTTCTGTTCACATAATTCCACCAAGTGTTGTGTCACAGTATTATAATAATAATGGCGTGTGGCGAGGGCCTCCCGTAGGGTAGACCGTACGACTGGTGCAAGTCTTTCGATTTGACGCCACTTCGGCGACTTGCGCGTCGATGGGAATGAAATGATGATGATTAGGACAACACAACACCCAGTCCCTGAGCGGAGAAAATCTCCGACTCAGCCGGGAATCGAACCCGGGCCCTTAGGATTATTTAGGGTGAGATATGTTTCAGTACAACCTACAGATAAAATTATAATTCCGAAAAAGCTCATTTGTCCCCTACCATCCAACATTATCCTTCACTTGTTCTCGTTATCTCTTGCTAGCTGTGACCACAGAGGCTCACTCATTGAATCGGATAGTTGCTTTTCTGATATTCTACCTAACTGGTTTCAAAAGGTCACTGTTTATCAACAGACTGCCAACGTATTGAAATGTGTGAATGTCTGTATTGCACTTGACATAGACATCAACACTATGCTAGAAGCAGAGAACGTGAATGTCTGGGGCCAATGTGGAAGGAGTTTACGATGGCGGATTTCACTGAAATAGAGGGGGTCAACTATGCAGGAACGACTATTAACCGTTTCCTCAAGACTCTGTTGTCCCCAGCAGTAGCAGCATTGGTAGTGAATCCATCGTCAACATGTTTAAGGGTGTTTCCTTTCAGTTAACATCTAAAGAAGTGCATATATTTAAAGGAGCCAAATGTTGTGAACCTATACGCTTGTGCACACACAGCACATGTGAACTATACATAAGGCAAGTGTACTCAGCATAAGTGAGCTGTGATGTCGTAGGAGTGGGGAAAACCCATGTTTTATTAATTTCTCACCATTTTAAACTTAATGCAGGGTTATAAACTGAGCACAGGTGACCTGGTAACCACACATAATGGACCCATATCCACAGGTGTGCCACCTTGAATTCTATACTGAGCCTGCTGAGCGCAAGTGACATGACTAACATGCAGGCTGAACTAGTGTCCTCAGGTCCGCCATTTTGAATCGCCTTCTTTCATTTTGATATCACAGCCCTGGAGAAAACCAAGTAGGGCAAGTGACCATCTTGCATTGTATGCTTAGCGCAAGTGGCCTGTGGCTTCATAGAAGCTGAGCCAGTATTCCCAATTCAGCACCTTCGATCGCCATCTCAGATTGTGATGTCATAGGACTCGAGAAAACCCAGTAGGACAAGTGGTCTAGGTACGCCATCTGGGATTTCTTACTACAACAATTAGCTTAGGTCTGATATTTTGGATTATTTGAATGTCCCGCCATTTTTTGGTTTTTGCAGCATTTTCTACATAGAGCAAATGGCCATGTCCGCTGTGATGTCAGAGATGTTGCGGCAGGGATTGAGAAGGAAATCTGTCAACAATCCATAACATCATTGATGATCTCAGAGGGCAGGAAAGAAGAAAATCTGGCAGCAATGCAGCCTGAGCCAAAACGTACGTAGCCCTATTGATGTCTTGTGCGTACTTACATGGTAGGAGGATGGACACTGATATAATCTCGACGAAGATCAGGCCCCGCAGTTGAACTATATCTGTTGAATTGAAGAACACAGCAGCACTAGACGTACACTGGGTAATGAAGGTACGAGTGAGTGAGAATCTGCAGTAGGACGTACGAGCGAGTGAGAATCTGGAGTAGGACGTTTCCTGTGAGCCACCACAGAACTCAGCAACTTACAACTTGCAACAAGGTAAAATGTTAGTTTTCGTGCACCTGAAGTTTCTGTTTTCATTCTTGTAGAACATATGGTCGTGTGGACCGGATAAAACTTTCTTAAACATCCGGTATTATATCACAAGACTGTATCTTGAACTGAGAGGTAATGTCATATGAACGTACATGGGGAAACAGTCCATATCCATTTCAAGGAGAAACCAAAATCTGCTCACATTAGTACTAAGGTTACTTCCGTAGTTTTCCTGTATGGCAGTTTACACACATTTGAATACTTAGTGATACGATCATCTAAAGTCACATGACGTATTTTACTAGACTAAATTCATAAATCAGCATCTTACATCAGTTTTGTAGCACGCGTTCCGTGGTAAACACACCTTTAGTTGCGGCCGCTGTGGCCGAGCGGTTCTAGGCGCTTCAGTCTGGAACCGCGCGACCGCTACGGTTGCAGATTCAAATCCTGCCTCGGGCATGGATGCGTATGATGTCTTTAGGTTAATTAGGTTTAAGTACACTCCTGGAAATTGAAATAAGAACACCGTGAATTCATTGTCCCAGGAAGGGGAAACTTTATTGACACACTCCTGGGATCAGATACATCACATGATCACACTGACAGAACCACAGGCACATAGACACAGGCAACAGAGCATGCACAATGTCGGCACTAGTACAGTGTATATCCACCTTTCGCAGCAATGCAGGCTGCTATTCTCCCATGGAGACGATCGTAGAGATGCTGGATGTAGTCCTGTGGAACGGCTTGCCATGCCATTTCCACCTGGCGCCTCAGTTGGACCAGCGTTCGTGCTGGACGTGCAGACCGCGTGAGACGACGCTTCATCCAGTCCCAAACATGCTCAATGGGGGACAGATCCGGAGATCTTGCTGGCCAGGGTAGTTGACTTACACCTTCTAGAGCACGTTGGGTGGCACGGGATACATGCGGACGTGCATTGTCCTGTTGGAACAGCAAGTTCCCTTGCCGGTCTAGGAATGGTAGAACGATGGGTTCGATGACGGTTTGGATGTACCGTGCACTATTCAGTGTCCCCTCGACGATCACCAGTGGTGTACGGCCAGTGTAAGAGATCGCTCCCCACACCATGATGCCGGGTGTTGGCCCTGTGTGCCTCGGTCGTATGCAGTCCTGATTGTGGCGCTCACCTGCACGGCGCCAAACACGCATACGACCATCATTGGCACCAAGGCAGAAGCGACTCTCATCGCTGAAGACGACACGTCTCCATTCGTCCTCCATTCACGCCTGTCGCGACACCACTGGAGGCGGGCTGCACGATGTTGGGGCGTGAGCGGAAGACGGCCTAACGGTGTGCGGGACCGTAGCCCAGCTTCATGGAGACGGTTGCGAATGGTCCTCGCCGATACCCCAGGAGCAACAGTGTCCCTAATTTGCTGGGAAGTGGCGGTGCGGTCCCCTACGGCACTGCGTAGGATCCTACGGTCTTGGCGTGCATCCGTGCGTCGCTGCGGTCCGGTCCCAGGTCGACGGGCACGTGCACCTTCCGCCGACCACTGGCGACAACATCGATGTACTATGGAGACCTCACGCCCCACGTGTTGTGCAATTCGGCGGTACGTCCACCCGGCCTCCCGCATGCCCACTATACGCCCTCGGTCAAAGTCCGTAAACTGCACATACGGTTCACGTCCACGCTGTCGCGGCATGCTACCAGTGTTAAAGACTGCGATGGAGCTCCGTATGCCACGGCAAACTGGCTGACACTGACGGCGGCGGTGCACAAATGCTGCGCAGCTAGCGCCATTCGACGGCCAACACCGCGGTTCCTGGTGTGTCCGCAGTGCCGTGCGTGTGATCATTGCTTGTACAGCCCTCTCGCAGTGTCCGGAGCAAGTATGGTGGGTCTGACACACCGGTGTCAATGTGTTCTGTTTTCCATTTCCAGGAGTGTAGTTCTTAGATCGAGGGGACTGATGACTTCAGATGTTAAGCCCCACAGTGCTCAGAGCCATTTGAACCATATGAACCCACCTTTAGTTGCCTTAAACAGTTATACAATTATCATCAGTGTACGGACATCAGCTACAGTTTGCTAGATACAGGTGTCTCGTGTAATATAACAGTTTCTTTAGCTGCCACGTTTTTTCACAGCATCTTACTACTTAAGGTGTACTTACTTTCAGTTTACATCCAGAAGCTGTTTGTTCCAGTTTTACGTTCATGTCACACAGGCTTGCAGTTGCAGTGCAGCAATCGCCATGTGGTCAGCTCTTGTGTTGTTTACATTACAAACTACAGCTGAGGTAGATCATATTTTTTATGTTTGTTTAGCCAGTGCCACTCAAGTCAGCTGCGGTACTGGTCTTGGCACTGACAGCCTTCAAAATATAGAGAAGTATGTCTCTGAATGGAAAAAAATGAAGCTCTATGTTGTATTACATTCATTGCTTAATATACTAAGCACGTAGTCTGCTGAGATACCTTGTCCCAGCTTATTTCACAAGCATGGTGTAGGTTGCTGAAACCTATAGAGTACTAATATTTTATGTACCACAGATAGAACACTAACATATTACATAAATGTTATCAAAATAACATGACATGTATAAAACATTCTCGTTTTTCTCGCCATAACAAATCTGGGTTTGACAGAGCACTGAAAGACCTGAGTCGAAACAAGGCCCCGCGAGTAGACAACATTCCATTAGAACTACTGACAGCCTTGGGAGAGCCAGGCCCAACTAAACTCTACTATTTAGTGACCAAGATGTATGAGAGAGTTGAAATTCCCTCAGACTTCAAGAAGAATCCGATAATCCCAATCCAAAAGAAAGCAGGTGTTGACACATTTGAAATTCACCGAACTATCAGTTTAATAGACCACGGCAGTAAAATACTAACACGAATTCTTTACAGACGAATGGAAAAACTGGTAGAAGACGACCTCGGGGAAGATCAGTTTGGATTCCGTAGAAATGTTGGAACACGTGAGGCAATACTGAACCTACAGCTTATCTTAGAAAATAGATTAAGGAGAGGCAAACCTACGTTTCTAGCATTTGTAGATTTAGAGAAAGTTTTTGGCAATGTTGAGTGGAATACTCTCTTTCAAATTCTGAAGGTAGCAGGGGTAAAATACAGGAAGCGAAAGGCTATTTACAATTTGTACAGAAACCAGATGGCAGTTATAAGAGTCGAGGGGCATGAAAGGGAAGCAGCGGTTGGGAAGGAAGTGAGACAGGGTTGTAGCCCGTCCCCGATGTTATTCAATCTGTATATTGAGAAGCAGTGATGGAAACAAAAGAAAATTTCGGAGTAGGTATTAAAGTCCATGGAGAAGACACAAAAATTTTGAGGTTCGCCGATGACATTGTAATTCTGTCAGTGACCACAAAGGACCTGGAAGAGCAGCTGAACGCAGTGGACAGTGACTTGAAAGGAGGATAAAAGATGAACATCAACAAAAGCAAAACGAGGATAATGGAATGTAGTCGAATTAAATCGGATGATGCTGCAGGAATTAAAGTAGTAAATGAGTTTTGCTATTTGGGGAGCAAAATAACTGATGATGGTTGAAGAGGAGAGGATATAAAATGTAGACTGGCAATGGCAAGGAAAGCGTTTCTGGAGAACAGAAATTTGTTAACATCGAGTATAGATTTAAGTTTCAGGAAGTTGTTTCTGAAAGCATTTGTATGGAGTGTAGCCATGTATGGAAGTGAAACATGGATGATAAAAAGTTTGGACAAGAAGAGAATAGAAGCTTTCGAAATGTGGTGCTACAGAAGAATGCCGAAGATTAGATGGGTAGATTCCATAACTAACGAAAAGGTATTGAATAGAATTGGAGAGAAGAGAAATTTGTAGCACAACTTGACTAGAAGGAGGGATAGGTTGGTAGGGCATATTCTGTAGCATCGAGGGATCACCATTTTAGTATTGGAGGGCAGCGTGGAGGGTAAAAATCGTAGAGGGAGACCAAGAGATGAATACACTAAGCAGATTCAGAAGGATGTAGGTTGCAGTAGGTTCTGGGAGATGAAGAAGCTTGCACAAGATAGACTAGCATGGAGAGGTGCATCAAACCAGTCTCTGGACTGGACTGAAGACCAGGCCACAACAAATCTGGGTAAAATCTTGAGCTTTCAACGAAATATTTCATTGTTTTCGTGAGGAACAACTGTTCTGGATGCTGAGGAGACACAGAGAAATAATTGTCAGTGTTCATATGGGAGCGGTGATGCCATGCAGACACGGATACAGTTTTTGGCAGCAGAAAGCAACGACGATGTACGCGAACGAGTCACAAGCCGTCTATGGCTTATAAATGTTGACCACACCAGCCACAACACACTAAGAGCTGCAATTCCTTAAGTCTCAGTCATCTAAGAGCTAAAAATAATCGTCTGGATTCGAAATCTGATTGCTGTAACCGCTCCCCCGTCGCTTCGGAATATCATTGTCCCCACGACATTCATTGTTAGTCGTCACAGCCATATCTAAGCCGAGAGGTTAGCTTCTCCTGCTGCGGACGGACGCTACTCCGCCAGATCGCGCTACGAGTTCCTTGCCATCAGAATGAGGATATCTCCCGGAACCGCTGGTACAACAACAGCCGGAATCTGTATAACGATCTCTGCAACGTGGACAACAACGTAGGCAACGACTACCTACCGAAAGTTCTCTGGATCTGTCCACAACTCTCCAGTTCCATTCACGATACCACCGACCAGGCAACAGTGTCATCACCGCTAGCAGTCGCAGCATCTACACTCTACAACATGGCGTGAAGCGTCATCAGCCGCAAACATCGCCAGCTGTAGTCACATCATCGCCAGTAGCACCATCAATGCCGCCAGAACCGACACAAGTTATTAGTCTGTAACGCTTGCACGGTGTGGTTCCTGCTCGCAAATGGAATGTGTTGACATTTTTACGGAGCTTAGGGCACTTCTGGTTGTCGACCTCGGAACAGGTTGAGCCAGAAGTGGGATACACCGGCCTGTCCGCCGCTACTTCCGACTTACTACCGAGGAAGGCCATTTCCTGCACTATGAACACCCTGTCCACGTAACAATTTATTGACAGATGGCTGTTATGCGTGGCTTCCCCAGAGTTCGCTAGTGCAATTGATCTCTGACTAACAAGTAGTGGTCCCTGCCCTGTGATGTGTAGATGCAGTTCACCGAGATAACCAAACGGGAGCCTTTATTACCGTTGAAAGTAACACAGAATTATGCGAAGGTAGACACGTTTTTGTTCCACATGCAGCAACAAATAAAATGTGGCACTACTTTGTAAGCGCTAAAAAAGCCTGCAAAAGAACCAGACATTAAAGATCCATCAATTTATGCTGAAGAGGATACGACTAATTAAGATTGTTAACGTCACATTGAAGTTCGAAAGAATCAGTGAATCACATTGGTTGGAATTATGTAAGAACTATACATGTCCCACCACTTGTGAATGAATATTATTTCAAGAAAATAATTTACTGACAAATGTTAGAAGGAAATTTTTACTTGTGGATGACAATAGGGGACCAAATGAGCCGCGCGGGATTAGCCGAGCGGTCTCGGGCGCTGCAGTCATGGACTGTGCGGCGGGTCCCGGCGGAGGTTCGAGTCCTCCCTCGGGCACGGGTGTGTGTATTTGTTTTTAGGATAATTTAGGTTAAGTAGTGTGTAAACTTAGAATTGATAACCTTAGCAGTTAAGTCCCATAACATTTCACACAAAATTGAACATTTTTTTGGACCAAATGAGAGAAAGTTGTCAGCGAAAACGAAAAATTATGATAAAAGGCGCCCACTGTTTATAAGCTATCAAGAACTTCTAAGTATTGGAGGGGACCACTTTTGCCATATAAGCCGCGAGCATCCTACCGAACAAAACAGTGCTCGTCATTCTCTAATTTCCCCTTAATGCCAAAATGCCTGGAGCCCCAGAAATATTAATCGAATTTAGCCCTAAGTGCTATAACAAAGAAACAGTGCAACGGAAATCTGACTACGGAACTTCAGATTGACCGATCAGGGACTGAACTTTCACTAAATGCTTTCTAGTATCTTTCTCTTAGGAAATGCATGAGGCTGATGATTACAGGAGACATAATGGCGTGCTGGTATGCACAATAGGGAAAGTTAAACGAACTAAGTTGATTCTTCACACACATTTATTCACAAAGAGGTGCATACTCTTGAATTCCAGCAAACATTAAACCGCCTACAATCCTAATACTGTGCTTCTGTAAGGGTAAACTGTTCGTCGTTTTATTAAGTACCGTTATTTATCGACGATCAGGTTATCTAAGAAACACAACATGGACGCTCACTGGCTCAGGCACAGCGATTCAAGCATTCACAGAACAAACGAAGACGAAATTCGCCATTTTCTAACAAAAATCTAATCGTCAAAGCTGGCTTGTAGCTCGCAAGGGAAAGAAGCACCAAACTTGATCGGGATCACGATGCATAAAGTGAATCATGTTCAATTAAAGAGCAAGTTCACCCACATCTGAATCTAGTGAAACACAGCAAAATTACATCTCGGGAGAACCTCATAATGCTTCTGCCAAATGACTTGAAAATTACAGAAATTTCGAACTGGACAATCGAAAATAAGTCCCACGAGGAAAACCAAGCGTACACAGGAGAACCAGGTCACACTCATCTGACCCCAGAACAGCGACTGACTGACACTGCGCAAAATCCACTCTGCAACAACTCCGTCCACACAGTCTGAAAAAGACATGGATAAGCCGAACTGACCAATCGACAAAACGAGTTATTCAGTGGTACCAGCCATCTCCTTTGGTCAGACCAGAGTAGGAACAACGCCTCTTTCCCTCGCTCGGAGCCGGCCGCAGTGGCCGAGCGGTTCTAGGCGCTACAGTCTGGAACCGCGCGACCACTACGGTCGCAGGTTCGAATCCTGCCTCGGGCATGGATGTGTGTGATGTCCTTAGGTTAGTTAGGTTTAAGTAGTTGTAAGTTCTAGGGGACTGATGACCTTAGAAGTTAAGTCCCATAGTGCTCAGAGCCATTTGAACCTCGTTTGGAATTTTCCGTTCGTGCAACGTCTAAAACTTGAAAGAAAGTGCACCTTGGTTTGGGTCTAAATGAACCAATCGTGAAGAGGCACGTTAAGAAAGCCTACGGGGATAAGGTCCTGCCAGACTGACTCCTCAAACCAGCTTTGAAAATTAAGCTCAACGGCCGTCCCCAGACCTTTACATCAAAGCTGAACTAAGAGGCCTACCTGAATTCACCAAAAAGCATGCTGTTTGCAATTGCACCCTCATTCACACAAACTAGAATCATCCACGTTTAGATAAGGTGGTTAAAAGGTACATAGTGTGCTGAATATCAGACGTCATAAAAATGAAAATAAAACGAATTCGAATGGGTTCCCAGTGCGATCTTTCTTCCTGGCATGGTAAAGCTTTAAGAAAAGACAGGCGGAGAAAAGACACTCTGCAGATCTTGATAAAACCACAGAGTTATATGGAAGATGGAGTGCCAGTCTTCATGAAGTTGTGGATCATTCTTTGGGGACGGAATGTACCATTCTTCGAATAAGTAGTGTGGACAGTTGCTTATATTTCACGCCGACCTTACAAGGTCTTGGGAGAAAACGAACACCATTCCGGCTATTTATGCTTGCTACTGAACAGAAGTCGAGAGACATTTGACCAATGTTTTTGAAGCTATTGAAAAACCCTTCCGTAGATTTAACCCGATCTTTCTCATGGTTTCCTGAAATAGAGATGATGGATTGCGATTCTCATTTCAATCAACGTTTACGGAAACTAGTTCATTGTTGCAGTCTTGTTCCTGCCCGTAAGGAAAGGGAAGAAATACGCTATTCATAAGAATGTTCTCAGCTCTGGTACATCTTCCGCTGTAAATGTTGGATGATGGTTGGTTGTGCATTCAGGAGAGCACATCTGAAAACTAAAAATTTCATCATTTCTAGGACTATTTTATGGACCTGTGACTCGATAACGAGCACGTGCCCTAACATATTTGGAGTTGCAGTGGAAGGCGCCGTCAAACTAACAAATTATCTGGAACGATGGAACCGTAGAACAAGTACATTAAAGTCAGAAGTTAATGCAAATATTTTTTCTTTACTAAAAAATCTTCGAGAAGACGCAGGGTCCACGGCCACCAGTTTGGCCAATTAATTTTAAAATTCGGTGGGAAAAGGAGAAAAAAAGTCGCCTAGACCGACGAGATTACTGCAAAAGTTTTAAAAAGAATAAGAAAACGTCACAACCACTGGAAATTATGTAATTATTGATAACCTATTTAATGTCTGTCATACTCGTTAGCAATCTAGTAAATAAATTTTATGGCATTCCCTGGAAACGACACAAAGTCTCCTGAAATTTGTAAGATATTTGTTAATGAGGACCGATAAGACTGCCTCAAAGGCCGTACATCTACATGGTATCATTATGACATTCCTCTTGAGAGGTTCTTAGAATTAAACTCTCTATGGCTGGGCACCGAACACAAAATATTTGCAGCAGAAACGCAGGCAAATGCCATTCATTCTCCCTCCGTCTGAAGACCGTCAAAACCAGACAGAAACTGGTAAAGGCAAAACTGACTATCATAAAAATGTGACTGATCGCAGAATATATTAAAAACTAGAATACTGTGGTGCACTGTTAGACTTCTTAGTAAGCCTGTACCTCAGAACAGCAGCGAACCCCAACGAGAGCCCCGGGCTCTGCAGACTTACCTTTCTGAGTAGAAGTGTTCCAACCTTCAAAATCCTGGCGACATTCACCATTAGGCTGATTTTATACAGTACATCATCACAACCGCAATCGCCTCAGTCCGAACTATCTACAACCCCGATCACTCCCTCAGCCGCCTCCCTCACATGAGTTGAAACGTTCTTCCTTTACTCTAGGAATCCCAGCGTCTCTTCAGAGATTTCCATTGCATCCTTGACCAGACACATACACATCCCACCAATTGCTCCAGCAAGAGGCTCACAGTAAATTACAAACTACACGTCGTCGGGACAGGCACACGACATGCACTAAACCAACCAACTTACGTATAAACATTATCAAGTAGTGTAAGTATTCAGTAGGCTGTCAGGAAAAAAATTTCCCATTCGGCACAACAAACCCGTTCTTGACAATCTCACCAAAGTCGCTTCATTATGTACTGTAGGGGTACAGTTATAGATCCTATACTTCGAGGATCCAATCTACGTTTTTGCACTTTTGCTACCACACAGCGGCATCACAGACAGGGAGACCCCATGGTTCTAGAAGGGAGGGACTGCCGCCTGGAGATCTTTTGGCACATAGGAGTGAATCTGTCGAGCCTGAGGGCAGAGCAGATCCTGGGGTCTCATATTCCGCGCATCGCGCGTAAAAGTGAAATATTTTAATGAAACTCAGTCGCCTCAGAGTTGAAACGCAAGTAGAGCTCTTATGCGCGTGGGAAAAATAAGACTGTGAAGCTCAGATTTGAATTTCGTATCGCTGAAATTGTTACGTAGTGGAAATGGGGTGTTACAGTAATGAAATGGCAATGGGAAACTCATTTAAGCTCGCGATAAATTACTGACTGCATTTGTGGTGCGAGTGCAATTGGAACCAGTCGGGACGTGTTATTTGAATTTAAAGTAGTATAAAATTAATTGTGTCGAACAAAAGTGTTCACATATTACAATTTCTTCATTATTAATAGCAATATTTTGGAAGCGGCAGCATCATAGGGGAGTGTGTTCGCCCTCTATATATGGCTGCTTTTTTATATCCGATTCCCAATTTTTCGAACCAGCCCGACAACAGCATGTATCAATCACATACAAAAGGAACGAAATAGAGGGCCTGCTTACACTACCTGGAAAACTTTTTCCCCATGCCAAGTATTCCACTTTTAATAACTCGATGGAACCCTGTGTCTATAAACATACAAAAGTTGCTATCCAACCTCTCATGCCAAACATCCAGTAATTACAATGCACCTCATAAAGACGACTAAACACGCTAATAATAGCTGAAGACATCACACACACTCTCTAAAAAGCGAAACACTCAGTCCAGTCACGGTGCAGTTACCTGTAGCCACTTCAAAGACTGTCTCAGAGTCTGTAAGAAACCCTTGCCATTCTTTACAATACCATCGTCTACAGAGGTTATTGCCCGAAGTAGTGCAATATACAAAGTCTTTCCATTCTGTAAACATAATAAGCCATCCTCAGAGACCTCGTTCTACCAATCTGTCAGCCTCAAGTCAGTTTTCAGCGAAATCCTTGAAATCATCCATACCTAACGACTCCACCAGCATATGACAACACAACTACCCATCCCAAACCCTATTATGACTTTCACCCGAACTATTCCATCGACGGCCAACATCTTTGCCTTACCTGCCTCATCTCCCACCACGTAAATAAACGAAAATACACCATATTTGTCTCCCTTGATAACCAAACTGCCTTTGAACGTTTATGGTATTTTGGACTGTTCATCAAGTTAGAAACCTACGTAAATCCAGTTAACTACGTCTTCCTTGTAGCATCATTCCTTCACCAGCGCCCTACATACGTTACGTCAACCACACCTGCTCCCGCATCTTTCACCTTCTGACAGGTGTGCCTCAAAACTCTGTGTTGTTCCCATTCCTTTACACCACGTACTCGTGCAACACCACCTCCTACCCACATCCTGCAGTTTGTTGACGACATCGCCTACCTAGCTACCCATCATACCTCCAACTCCTTCATACCCCCATACCTCCCTACCTCCCCGCCAAGCACCTTTTGAATCTCCTCATCGAGTACTGTAACACGCAGTAACATCAAGTAAATTCACAGAAAAGCTAAGGCACCATCTCTGGTCGCAACGCTCGGTGTTCCCGTAGCCCAGATTTCCATCTACAACCAACTCATCCCCTGCCTAGCACAGTGACGTATTTAGGACTGACTCTCGACAGAGATAAAAGCACTTCTCCTTACCACCCAACTGATGGCCCGCCGTCTAACACTAACAAGACTTCACAGGCCTCATCTGGGTCTACATTCTCATATCATTATTCTCACCTATAAACCCCTCATACGCCTCATCTTAACATATGCCAACATTGGCCAGATCTCTGCCTCCGTAAATTATACAAATCTCTTGAAATACTGGAAAGACATGGACTCTGCCTCGCCTCGCGCATCCGCCTACCTTTTCCAAATCGTATCGTATCTTTTACCATCCCACCACTTCCCAAACCATCTATGTTCCTGAAGCAGCTTCGATCCCAATGCATTAACCACACATTAACCGCAAAAATCAGTCATGGTATGCACATCCTAGCTCATGACTATCGATGCAGGTAGCTTGCTGCGCCACTACATACATATTCCACCTGTCTCATTCATCTTCTCCCACCGGAACTATAACCAACTCACACTACCCACCGAAGAAATACGTCCGAAAATGTACTCTTCTTTAGAGTGCTTGTCACAACGCTCCACCTTACAACGTTTTACTGACTCCTCCACAATCACTTTTTATCACCACCTGCGTTTTCACAAGGAATTATGGTCAAACTATCAATATATCACGAAGATGATTATTTTCATACACCTCCAGTATTAGCTTCAGACCAGGCAGCATTTCCATTACCATCAATTATTATATTTTAACGTCAATACAAAATCATCGAAAATTTTTAAAACTCATAAAAAGTAACCGCCAAAGTATACTTTAAGAAGCGTAATTCATTTCCATCTGTTTTTATTTATTTCAAAACTTCTTTCAAATACGCGAAACCTTTGGTTTCAGAGCGACTTTAGCCGCTGCCAGCCCGCTCCCCTCATAGGTGTTTGGTGCAACAATAAAGAAATAAAAAGGTGCTACGAGAGACATTTGTTCTGACGAAAATGGTGGACGGTTTCATGGAAAGTTCGAGATTTTGCCCAGATCTGACCCGGAAAGGAAACCGAGAACGTGTTATGCAAGAACTTCGTCACGAGGAACTTCAGTCTTACATCAGTAATATGACATCTTACATAAAGACCCAGCTTTTTACTTTAAATGGTTATCCAACCAGCAGAACACTGACAATTTTTATAGCTCTAAAGTAACATTAACAAAATTGTCTTGAGGGATACTGATTGCAGTGTGATGTCTTTTAGGTATAAGGGTGCAGTTTAAAGCCTCCTCATCCGGAATATTGATGAGATCACATATAACACTACCGGCTACTACTGCAATATCAATACCCCCGTAGCCATACTCCCATGAAACGAACTTAATTTGACCGTGACTTTGAGCTAATGAAAAAGCTATCGAACTATTTTTCGTTATCTGAAAGGTTATGTTCAATAGGGAGCAGCAGGTGAAGTAGCTGGAATTGAACCGAGGTACTGTTATAATGTAAACTGTAAGTATGTAAAAGGAAATTGTCGCCAGCCTAATTAGGCAAAGTGGTACCAAGCGGTTATGCTGTTCATTAAAAAAGTTAACAACTATAAACAACTTAACTTGTTAGCAAATTTTGTTTTGCATATAGGACACGAAAAAGTAGCACAATTTAGCAAGCAACGGAACAGTGGTTTGTCGTGAGCAGTATAGATAGTATCTTAAAACGTTCTGGGGTAAAACTGATTCTCAGTAACGCGTACTACCTGTGCAAGAAGTGAGCAAGCTAATGTTTATTAGATGAAATCAATTACTGATAGGACAGCACTATTAACATGGACACGAGGAGCTTTTATACATTAAGTTTAGAAAACACTAGCGTAGAATTGGTCTTTAAGTGGTTCCCTTATGTGATCTGATAACTATCTGTTTTCGTTAGTAGCAATTAATTCTTTGCATTTAGTTGACCATAAATGAAACATGAGGTATCTGAATCTTTTATAAGCTGAACAGTTGCAAGCAGTTTATCTTCAAACAACATAAAAGCTCTCAAAGTTATTGGTGCACTTCGTAAATAATTTTACTGTAAAAATTGTTGTAATACTGACTCAATGTATTGACGATAAAGTACAAAAAGATCGTGGATAATAAAAGTCTACCAGACCATTAAGATATCTACGATGCAAACCCCCCAGCAAGAGTGGCTGTAGGAGGTGAACTAGTCCACACCACTGCATGGACTCAAGATTGTACTCGATAAGAAAACAATAATCTGCAGTGCCTCACACATAAACCCCAGAAACTTAACCTACTTGCAAAACACGGTAAGTGCTAAACAGAATGGGAACCCCATGTGGCAAGTGTGCATATTGGGCAAGTAGCCCCCCTCCCCGTATTGTGACTGCCATGAACTAGAGTCAAGCAGACACATCAGAGGAAAAGGCCCCTCAAGATCCTACTTGTACAATGGTAGACCAGAAGACTTCCGGTTGGCGACTCTAAAGTTGATAAATTATATAAATACCATAGATGTTCATATGTAATGTTTTATATTGTGTGTATTCTACCCTACATTCTATTACCTTATTACTTCTACAAATGTACTTTTTTCACTGGCTCAAATATCAGTACGGTAAATAAATAAAACTTCCCATATTGAGATAATAATTTGAACTGACTAATGGAAAAAGTAATATGAAGACATCATGGCATGATTTAAGTTGACGTCACCAGTTTACATGTTGAGTTCGCTAGTTGCTGGACAATCAGATGCTAATGTGGTGACTCAGTTACCTACTTTTTTCTTTTATAAAGTTCCAGGATTTTACTCCTTTAGACTTCTCATGTGAAGCTGGGTGAGGACCTATGTTTACCATATCTTACACGTTAGAAGCAGTCCGGATTACATAAGCAATAAAAGTGCCTCACCATATACCAGAAATTTTTAATGACTTTCTTAGGATTTGTGCACAGGCACAGATTGTGCAACGAAAACAGGGTGATCGTATCGAGTAGTGTTGTAGTCAGGTAAGAATTTTGGATATAGCGTCGAAGTTATCTTGTGTATTTTCTGTGTAACAACAACAGTTGCTTAATGGGAATTGCTCAACAGCGTGTGTGCAGAACTGACTCTTGGGGTAGCATGAAGTTGCGTCTAGCGAAGATCAGCACAGCCTTGACTGACACTTCTGATACGAAATGCTCACTTTTCATGTTGACCATTGAGTTCCGTTTCTGACTGCCGAATAACGACGATGACGTCAGTTATTGCCCTGTGGCGTGTTTAGACTTCTTCCGCAAGCTGCGCCGCTACTGATTAGCACCATAAAGATGTGTCGCGGCTGTTGCATTCTCAACAGCCGCAGCCATTAAAAAGTGGCCCAACTACTTCTACAAAGTCTGATCTACATGAGGGATAGGGCTACATAAAAATGTTCCACAAACAACGGGCACTACGCCAAGTATCCTATTACGACCACCGATAAAGTCACAAAGTTGTGTTTGGAGGTCATAGAAACATTTTTCGTGTAATACCGTTCCCAAACTAAAGTATTATTGGATGACAATTTTAGTAATGTCCAGTGAGACCTTCAAAAACCATCAGGCTGGTGCACAGACTGGCAACTGCCTCTTAGTGTATACGAACAGAAAGTTATGCACGTCATGAAGCGTAAAAATGTAGTAACCTTTGACGGCTTGTACAATGCAACACAACTGAAGTCACTAATATCACACAAATACAAAAGAATAAAGGCGTACCGTCAATGAAGAGGTCGTTAGAGAAGGAACAGCAGAACGAATAGGATAACAAGGAGAAAGAGTAATATTTGATGAAAAATATCAGCACACTTGTTAGTGGACGTTACACAGTGTGATTCAAAGGGAAAGAATAGATTTCAGTTGTTTATTACAGACAAACTGTAAAAGATAGAAACATACTTCTCACGTCACTAGAAAGAGAAAGTTTCAAAGTTTTATGTTGGCAGAGATACTACACAATACTTTTAACTTAGAGCACCATGCGTTGCTCGAGAAACAGCGAAACGGTAGTCCATTTCATTCGATACATGAATCAACAGATCCCTGTTTATTGAGTCCACAGTTTCAACATTTCGATTTCTCAGATCTTGAAAAGTAGCTGCCATAGGTGCGACAAAAACTCTGTCTTTTATGTAGCCCAACAGTAAGAAATTGCAAGTTGTGGGGTCTGATGACCAGTGCGGCCAAAACCAATGAACAAGATGTTGCTGTCCGCCTCTTCCAATCTGTCGTTGTGCGATGTTATTGCTAAGATAACGCAGCATCTCAAGATGAAACTGAGGTGGAGTGACGCCATGTTGCTGTTGTTGTTATTGTGGTCCTCAATCCTGAGACTGGTTTAATGCTGCTCTCCATGCTACTCTATCCTGTGCAAGCTTCTTCATCTCCCAGTACCTATTACAACCTACATCCTTTTGAATCTGCTTAGTGTATTCATCTCTTGGTCTCCTTCTACGATTTTTACCCTCCTCGCTGCCCTCCAATACTTAATTGGTGATCCCTTGATGCCTCAGGACATGTCCTACCAGCCGATCCCTTCTTCTAGTCAAGTTGTGCCACAAACTCCTCTTCTCCCCAATTCCATTCAATACCTCCTCATTAGTTATGTGATCTACCCATCTAATCTTCAGCGTTCTTCTGTAGCACCACATTTCGAAAGCTTCTATTCTCTTCTTGTCCAAACTATTTATCACCCATGTTTCACTTCCATACATGGCTACACTCCATACAAATACTTTCAGAAACTACTTCCTGACACTTAAATCTATACTCGATGTCAACAAATTTCTCTTCTTCAGATACGCTTTTCTAGCCATAGCCAGTCTACATTTTATATCCTCTCTACTTCGACCATCATTAGTTATTTTGCTCCCCAAATAGCAAAACTCCTTTACTACTTTAAGTATCTCATTTCCTAATCTAATTTCCTCAGCATCACCCGACTTAATTCGAATACATTCCATTATCCTCGTTTTGCTTTTGTTGATGTTCATCTTATATCCTCCTTTCAAGACACTGTACATTCCGTTCAACTGCTCTTCCAAGTCCTTCCAAGTTGGATCTTCGTGAAGTTGAAGAAACAACCAGTTTTGCAGCAGTTCCAGGTATGACATTTACGCCACACCTTCCACAGCAAAAAAATGAAGTCCACAAACTTTGTGACCAGAGACGGCACAAAACACATTCAATTTCGGTGAGGCTCTTCCATGTTGCTCGACGGGGCCAGCATTTTGTGAGGCCTAAATTCTTACATTATGTCGGATTGCTTTACCCGATATATGAAACGCCGATTCGCCCGAAAAGTTGAGTCGTTCTGAAAAGGCATCCTTTGCTGTACCCTGGAGAATTGAAATGCAAAGTTGCTGCCTTCTTTTAAACGGCTGCAGGAACGCAACTTGGAAGGTTTCGTATACAGAACACGCCACAGAATTGTTTGAGGAAGTTAAGTTGCTGGCCTGCCTCTCTTGCGGGCTTCCGACGGCTCCATGAGAACGCACGTCGGAAACGCTCGTCGTCTTCATCTGTCGTGCGTGGCCGGCCAGTGCTCTGTCTTCTGCTTATGCAACCAACTTCCAAGAATTTTTTATGCGTTTAATAAATCTGCTTGTACAGGGGCGGCTTCTTGCTGAATCGACGGTGGAATGCAAGCTGCACTTGAACAATGGATTGACTTGGCTTAAAATCCAAAACACAAAACGATTTCTCTTGTGGTGATGCTGCCACACTGCTTCAACCAGACAACAGCGCAGCTGTATCAAAATTTTGAACCTTCTTCTATTCAGTTACATGTGCAATGTACACTGAAGCACCAAATAAATTAGTATAGGCATACGCATTCAGATACAGAGATATGTTAACAGGTAGAATACGGCGCTGCGGTCGGCAACTCCTAATGACAAGTGTCTGGCGCAGCTGTTAGATCGGTTCCTGCTGCTGCAATGGCAGGTTTTCAAGATTTAAGTGCGTTTGAACGTAGTGGTATAGTCGGTGCACGAGCGATGGGACATGGCATCTCCGAGGTAGCGATGAAGCGGGGATTTCAGGTACGACCATTTCACGAGTGTACCGTGAATATCAGGAATCCGGTAAAACATAAATCTCTGACATCGCTGCGGCCGCAAAAAGATCCTGCAAGAACGGGACCAACGACGACTGAAGAGAATCGTTCAACACCAGAGGAGGCACCCCTTCCGTAAATTCCTACAGATTTCAATGCTACGCCATCAACAAGTGTCAGCGTGCGAACCATTGAACGAAACATCATCGATATGGGCTTTCGGAGCCGAAGGCTAATTCGTGTACTCCTGATGACTGTGCGACACGAAGCTTTACGCCTCGCCTGGACACGTCAACACCGATTTTGGACTGTTGATGACTGGAAACATGTTCCCTGGTCGGACGAGTCTCGTTTCAGATTGTTTCGAGCAGATGGATGCATACGGGTATGGAGACAGTGTCAAGAATCCATGGATCCTGCATGTCAGCAGGGGACTAATGGGGTGGAGCCTCTGTAATGGTGTGGAGCGTGTGCAATTGGCATGATATGGTATCCCTGATATGTCTAGATACGATCCTGACAGGTGACAGGCACGTAAGCATCCTGTCTGATCACCTGCGTCCATTCATGTCCATTATGCATTCCAACGGACTTGGGAAATCCCAACAGGGCAATGCGACACTCCACACGTCCAGAATTGCTACAGAGTGGCTGTAGGAACATTCGTCTGAGTTTAAACACTTCCGCTGGCCACCAAACTCCCCAGACATGAACATTATCGAGCATATCTGGGATGCCTTGCAATGTGCTGTTCAGAAGAGATCTGCACCCTCTCGTACTCTTACGGATTCATAGACAGCCCTGTAGGATTCATGGCACAGTTTCCTCCAGCGCTAGTTTAGACACTAGTCGAGTCCATGCCACGTCGTGTTGCGGCACGATATTTGGCAGGTGTACCAGTTTCCTTGGCTGTTCAGTGTCTATCTTTTATAGTTTTTCTGTAATAAACACTTGAAATTTGTTCTTTCTTTTCGAACCAGCCTGTACATGGCATGCGTCCACATTACAGCTTACGATGGGTTATACTCTGCTGGGGACACGTTTAGTGAGGTGTCTGAATGTCTGTGAAGGAGTGGCAGCCCATTCGTTTTCAAGAACCGAAGCAGGAGGAAGTACAGATGGTGTACGCTGAGGTCTGGAACAAAGTCGACATTCAGATTCCTCCCGAAAGTGTTCCGTCGGGTTGAGGTAGGGACTCCGTGCAGGCCAGTCCATTTCTGGAATATTGTGACTCTGCTTTATCACAGGATGAGCCGCGCGGTTTCAGGCGCCTTGTCACGGTCCGTGTGGCTGTCCCCGTAGGAGGTTCTAGTCCCCCCTCGGGCATTGATGTATGTGTTGTCCATAATGTAAGTTAGTTTAAGATAGATTAAGTAGTATGTAGGCTTAGGGACCGATGACCTCAGCAGTTTGGTCCCATAAGACCTTACCAGAAAATTTCCAATTTCACAGGATGAATTGTCACGCTGACACACAAAGTCATCGCCTCCGAACTGTTTCCCTACAGTAAGCAGTGCACAGTGCTGTAACATGTGTTCATACCCTTCCAAACTTTGCGTTTTCTTGAGCGCAATAAACGAGCCACTCCACAGCCACGAAAGACACCCTCTACCGCAACACCGCCTCTGTACTTCACTGTCAGCCCTACATCTGATGGGAGTTATCCTATCCAGACATTTGCCAAACCCAAACCCTTCCATCGGAGTACCACAGAGTATACCGTGATTCACGACTCCGAAATATTTGTTTACAGTTATCAACTGTTCGCTGTCGTCACTCTTCACGCCGCCGCAAGCGTCACTCAGCGCTGACTGCAGAAATGTGTGACTTAAGACGAGCTGCTCGACCATTTGACCGCACTGTCTACGCACAATCATTAGCCTAGCTGGACTGTCAGTAGCACTTGGTATCTCACGAGTAGTTCCTTCCATTGATTTCATGCAATTTTTTACAACCACCCCCTGCAATGATGGACGGTCACTGTCCGCCGGTACAAGAGGTTTACCTGGTCTTGGTTTGGTTGTGGTTTGTCCTTCACGGTCCCACATCACAGTTAAATGACAATCAGTCCAATTGGGTAGCTTCAGAAGGGCTGAAATATCTCTAATGGGTCTGTTACTCAGGTGACATCCAATGACTAACCACGTCCGAAGTCACTGAGCTCTGCTGACCCAGCATTTTATTGTTTCTGCTTCTCTGCCGACAGCAAAATGCTCCCTTCCTCCTCTTGTACTGCCGGGTCCACCTCTCGTGACATCTCCTGTCAATTCCGGATTACATGCAAGTGTCTTGATCCTTTTCATCAGATAGAGTGTAATGGCTACGTCATTCCACAATATATATATCCCGGAATTTGTTTTCTTCTATTTGGAACGGCCACCGAAAGCCTAAATATGGATGGGTGAACGGAGTACGTGAACCATCGGTTCTGCGATGCGAGACCAGTGTCTTAGCAAATGTCCAACCTCTTCCTGTCGTACTGAAACAGGGCGTTTGAAACAGAATCGTCCGAATTCACACGAATACGGTTCCTACTTGAATGAAGATACGAAGCAGGGATAAATTTTACCATACTAGTCTAAACTAAAACTTTACTTTGGGGCCACTCCTGCGTCGAGATCTCGAGACTAAGATATACTAAGAGATAGCACTGCATTAATTGTCAAATGCAAACAATGTAAAACACTGTAATGTACAACTGCCATTGTAAGTATAAACGGTAGAAGTGTTTAGAAACTAGCATGACCCTATATAGTGTCTTAGATCATGAGTTATTACAAACAGTTAGACGTGAAGTAAGTCCTTATGTGTCATTAGTACTGATAAAGCCGTAGGAGCGCGTATTCTGTGATGACATTTCCCAGAGCAGCTAAACGAGCCCTGTTGGAACAAAGCTTTTTCTTCCTGTTACATATAAGCATTGTTACCACGTAGGCCCAATAAAGATGAAGCAGTCAGTAACTTTCTGATGAAATAAAGACCCAAGGAACAATAAAATAAATTAAGAATACTGTTACAACAATTTGGAGAACACAGATGAGTCAGAAATTATTGGTAGTACTCTACGCTAACAGCTTTATCCAGTACGTGTCGTAGGTCACCAGTTATGTTTCTGAAAATAGCAGCAGCATGAATCAGCCGTTAACAATAACAACACGAATACACTCTGTGAATCATTGTGGTGGAAGGCAAGCAAGAGGGCACTTACTATCATAACATACCATGTCCGTCCACAAAGTTCTGACGTTGATTTTACTCCTGGCGTATAAACAACGTCAGCCCAGTAAATATCGTGGTAGCTTGAACTAACAACTGGAAACAACAGATGTGCGTTTAACCAGTCAGTTTTGAGTAGACAGTTTAACTAGTGCACGTGTGGGCGTAGTTTGTCAACGCTGTTGAGTCACAAATCGCCATGAAGCAACATCTGTAAATCATGTATTCAAGACATTCTCCAGAATGTTCTACAGAAGAGAAAAGTATGTGCAAACTTTGTCGCGCGTGCCTTGACTCCTAAACAAAAACAACGATGCGTGGACGCCCGCGCAGCTAGACTGAAACTGAATGGTTCGAAATGGTTCAAATGGCTCTGAGCACTATGGGACTTAACATCTGAGGTCATCAATCCCCTAGAACTTGAGAACTACTTAAAGCTAACTAACCCAAGGACATCACACACATCCATGCCCGAGGCAGGATTCGAACCTGCAACCCTGCAACCGTAGCGGTCGCGCGGTTCCAGACTGAAGCGCCTAGAACCGCTCGGCCACACCGGCTGGCTGAAATTGAAGTCGTGTCAATTATTTCCTGGGAAAAATTAGCACGGGTGACATAACTCGCAGTTATCAATACGGACCTACCACTAAACGACGAAGTATTGACACATGAAGTGTCAGTACGTTGAGGACTTATATTCAACTAAATGTAACTACTGAATTTAATAACACGTCAAAGGACATTTGTGACAGTTTCACCTGGCCAACATCGCTTCACTTTCGACTGATGAAAGCGTCGTGTTTCTCTCTCCAAAGATAATGTACTTTTTAAATTATGCACTGTTTAAATACGCAAATTATTAGCCAAAAACGTTTTGGATGGGCTGTTTTCAGTTTCATCGTCGTTTAAATAGTCGTAGACAACCGAAATACGTAAAATTGTGTCAAAAGCCAAAACGATGTGCTGGTGCAAATTACTTTTTTAACCTTAGGAATAGCAAACTACAAGATATTTTGCAATGGGTTTCGCTAGCTGCGTGCTGTTGTTCCGTATATTCACTGTTTCGCTAAAGAAATCTTTGATAAACATCTACAGTTTGAACGACAAATATTCTGTCTGTTCTCTAAATCGGAACAGAAATTGAGCTGACCGAGAGATTCTCTCAATAAACTTCATTAATTCAATCGCTGCTCTTGAGCTGTTCGCAACATGTGAAATCGCAGATGGTTCCTTACGACGTACTGCGCCATCACTCATGTTTCCCGTCCATTATAAGGTACGTAAGTAAATTAACGTGGTACTCACCACATTACTGCACAAACAGCAATAGTCACCATGGCACGTCATCTGCAGCTAAGAGTGGTGGCGAATAAATGAGTCGACGTCAATCTGCTTTACACCGCCCGCATTTGTGCTCCTTTCTGCAGACCGAAGCACCACCACCTCTGGACGCCGCCTCTCCGCCAGGAAGTCATTCGTGGGAGCTGTTGCTGGGCAACTGGCCTGTCATTGTCCAGTCGCAGTCAGAACAAACGAATAGCGGATTCTGTACGAGCAGCCTAGCTCAATCAAGGCCGTCAGTACTTTAGCGTTCTACTTATTCCCCCAGGATATCGGACAGGCAGTAGGCGGCACGTAGCATACTTTGTAAGGTCGCTATTCAGTCACGCCAAAATTCGCTTTCTCCTCCACTGGGGAGACGGCGGAGTTTCCGCAACGTGCTGGCCCGACTCAGTACCAAATGGTGCTTTCGTGAGTGTGGTGTCGCGGTAAGGAATTCACACGAAGCAAGAGGCTCGGCGAGCTCAAACACCAGTTTCTCCATAGTATTACAATCATACTCGCATCATCACAAAATACGAACTACAGAGCCAATACGGACAATCATGGCAATACCATTGAATATCTATTCCAACAGAGAGCGACCTATCATTCCATGGTCGGTTTGTCAGTCACTAATAATGTATCAATAAAAAATTATGTCGCAGTTTCACTGAAGTATAAACTTGTTTATTTGTTCTGTTGTTCATCTCAAAAAATGCGTTTGCTGCTATTTTCCATGACCATTTTTGTGATTTGTTAACAGCTACTATTGTTAAGATCTTCAGTCCGAAGACTGGTTTGAGTTAGTCTGTGTAACTACTGTAAGGTCAATCCCTTTGTATGTTCTTACTAAAATCACACACTGAATGTGTGCGTGTGTATGTGTGAAGAGAGAGAGAGAGAGAGAGAGAGAGAGAGAGAGAGAGAAAGAGTAGATTTGAGGATTTATCATTATTATTACAATTATATATATTTATTTACTTATTTTTAATTTTCTGTGTTTGTGTGTGTATGTATGTGTCTGTGTGTGCGAGTGGGGGGGTTGGGGGAAGTTCTATAGGTTTCAGGGCAGAGAACAGAGTTCCATCGCAGAGAGCTGGGTATTCATTTATTACTTGCCATCCTTCAACTATGGCTTTTTGTATTTGATAATTTTCTTCAGTTATTAGTTTTTGTAGGAGACGCTGCTTCATTTGAGAAATTTCAAATCAGTGTTGATGTCTGTTGGGCTATGTTTATTGTCCATAAGGTGTTCAGCAAATGTGGAATGACAGCTGTTACTTTTTAACGCTTTTCTGTGTTCTGCGTATTTGGTATTAAACTTCCTGCTTGTCTGTCCTATATAAGCTGATTTGCAGCCCTGACACGTTAGTTAGTAAATACCAGATGTGTTGTGTTTGTCTGCGCTTCTGTTGGTTGTCCTTAGTTTCCCCTGTGTTGAGTATCTGTCCTATAGGCTATTTCTAGCCCTTATTTCTTGAGTATGTTGCCTATTCTGTGGGCTGCGTTGTTGTTGTAGATGAGAGTGAACCATTTGTTTGTTGTTGTGGGTGTTTCTTGTTCCTGTGTGCTCGTTTGAGTGTTCTGTGTGTTTGTAAGCTGGTGAGAAGGCTTTTGTGTGCTGGGTGTCTTTTGATTTTTTTTAAATTTTGTTATTCAGCTTATCTATAGCGTTTGTATCACATCCATTCTCTACACCTATTTGCCTGATTGCCTGTAATTCATTGTTATACTTGCTTTCAGTGAGTGGAGGTTCGTTCAGTCTGTGTAGCATATATAGGAAACCGGCTAGTTTGTGTGTGATCAGATGATTGGAATGTTTGTGAATGGCTGTGCTGCTGGTGGTTACTTTTCTGAATATGGAGAATTCAGCCATTCACAAACATTCTGTCTCTGACAGAATTACAATGTCGTCAGCAAACCTTAAAGTTTTTCTTTCTGCTCCCTGGACTTTAATTCCAGCTCCAAATTTTTCTTTTGTTTACTTTACTGCTTGCTCAAAATACAGATGGAGAGATGTTTTTCAATTTTCATTATATCAAAGGTGGATGTTATATAAGACTTCATGTTGTACCTTGTGATTGTGGCCTTTTCTAATCAATTGGTCTGCAAAGCGGAATCTCCTTTCCTACAACCTCAGCTTTTACGGTGTTCCTTCAGGCTCGGGGATATTACCATGTCAGACAATTTGCACTGCAAATAATTTTGTACATTAACTATTTTAAATTACCTGATCAAAATCAAAAATAAGTTTAAACATACTCTCGGTATTCTTAATTCAGCCGACTTAGTCAACTAGTTAAAAGTTATATAACCCCACCCGCACCCGCAGTACCAAGCTGACTTGTTTTGGTGCTAGCAGCTTATTCACTAGTATATCTTTTCAGGAGTGCCTGAACAACCTGTATTCCCCAATGGTATTAACATGGCCTTACCTAACATAAAAAAGTTCAACTAACGCCGCCAATTTAGTCCTAACACATAAAATTTAATTAACAACACTCATCCCAAAAAATTTGTTACGGTAGTTAGTGGATAGTCTATGGAGCACTTTCTTTAAGCTGGAAGTAACGCCGTTCCTACTTTTCCTGCAGTTCCCTACGACCACTAGATAAAAAGATAATTTGACTGTTTCTAGGTTGAGTTTGTTATTAATGAACTAACACAATTACTCGAATTACCCGGTAAACAACGATAGCAGCCTCCGTTTCACCGTCATATTGCAATTCAGTCTTTCTCAGCACTCAATTCAAGCTAACTGCAATCGATCAAACACAAAAATAATCAGTAACCTCTCAAGTGGATAAGATCCTACCAATAGACAGCTACCTCAAACAGGATGACGACCGTAAATATACTGAACAAACATTATTCCCACTCAAACACCTTCATAAACGGTTAGAGATATTATTTTCGCAAAGACAAATTAATGACCACTCTAATTTTACTCAACCGGCGATTCCTTTATCTGGATTATCTCATACTACAATAATAACAGTTGATCATGGTTTTACAGAAACTTATGAATGTGTTCCGAAAAGCCCTTTTAGTGGAAACTGATCCACAGACGACAGAGCTGATTGTACTCAAGTCACCCCAATAAGCGTACTTCCCCATAACAATTAACGCCACTTAACACAACCGACTCAGTTATGTAGCTCACTCCCTATCAAAATCTCTTCTCATCTAAGAAAACAATCTTAACTAGATGATGAATTACAAAAAGCAAAGGAACACCGATATAAACGCTTTTACCAATCGAATGGCTATCTGTGCTCTGTTTAGGCGCCAGCTTCGATGCTGATGGAACCCGTTAATATTTATGGAGCTTGCACACAATTAAATTGTTGATGGTGTACTGAAACCGGCCACAAATTGGTTTTAGTTTACTACGTTAAAAAAGGACCATTACCGGTTTCGAGTTGTTCACAATACATCATCAGAGCCGGCCGCGGTGGTCTCGCGGTTCTAGGCGCGCAGTCCGGAACCGTGCGACTGCTACGGTCGCAGGTTCGAATCCTGCCTCGAGCATGGATGTGTGTGATGTCCTTAGGTTAGTTAGGTTTAAGTAGTTCTAAGTTCTAGGGGACTGATGACCATAGCTGTTAAGTCCCATAGTGCTCAGAGCCATTTGAACATCATCAGATGGCTTTCATGCTGTCATCGAAACAAATGATACACTGCTTTAATGTGTGTTGCCATAGGATAAACAATAATTCATAGTTACAAACATGTAAACAAAATTGCTACGCACCAGAGTTGTGACTGAGGATTATTGTTTATTCGAGAGCACTCACAGGACACGTTCTTTTTCAATAAAGTAACCTAACACTAATTTGTGGCTGGTTGATGCAAACCATCAACAATTTATATCAATAACAGCCACGGTCTCCAACTATGTCTTTTTCTGACAAAACTGCAATACGCACAATTTACTACAATTTCCACCGTGTCGGATATTACAGTGCTTTCTCACCTTTCTCGACAACATTATCACAAAATGTTACACGTTATATCATAATATATAAAAAAGGAACAACTGTTTTACTTGATCAGTAGTAACAAAATTAATTATTATTCCACTCAGAGGCCAGAGGAGATGATACTACTACACTTGTGCCGTCCTATATTTTCATCGCTTGCACATTATGGGTGTACCAAACCAGATATCAAAACTGTTCCCTGCTTCTATAATTTCAAATGGCAAAGCAAAATTATAAAACCATCAGAATGCTATCTAGTCATGGTACTTATCCATTTCATCTTAACATGTGGAAAAGAAACCATTGTGACCACGAGAACTGTTAACTACAATATTTAAACATGTGTTATTTTTGAATCATGAATTAATAGCAAATATAAAATTTACCTTCCCACCTGCATTTTTGAAATACTTGTCCCAACGACATCTACATTTATATCTGCATGATTTCACTGCAATTCACAATTAAGTGCCTGGCAGATTGTTCATCGGACCATCTTCAAGCTTTCTCTCTATCGTTCCACTCCGGAACGGCCCGCAGGAAAAACGAGCTCTTAAACCTTTCTGTGCGAGCTCTGATTTTTCTACTTTTATCTTGATGATCAGTCCTCCCCATGTAAGTGGGCAGCAACATAATATTTTCGCAATCGAAGTTTGTGATCGAAATTTCAGGGGAAGATTCTAGCACTACGAAAAATCGCGTTTGTTTTAATGCTTGCCACCCCAATTCACGTATCAAGTCTGTAGCACTCTCTCCTCTATATCACGATAATACAAAACGAGCTGCTGTTCTCCGACCCTTTTCGATGTACTCCGTCAGTCTCATCTGAAGCGGATCGCAGACCACACAGCAGTTTTTCAGAAGAGGGCGGACAAGCGTGGTATAAGCAGTCTCTTTAGTGGACGTGTTGAACTTTCCCAACTGTTCTGCCAATAAATCGCTGTATTTGGATTGCTTTCCCCACAACATTATCTGTGTGACTGTTACAGTTGAAGTTATTCGAAAAATGGTAATCCCTAAGAATTTAGATCTGCGTGATTTATCGCGTAACGGGAATCATGAAATGTGTTCTGTTGCACCCTAGATCCCAAGTGTACACAACTCTTTCCATATTTTTATTAGAAAGCAGCATACACGTTTAAGAAACACGCAATACTTACACGTTTTTACTTTATAAGAGGTTTTAATTTAATTAGTAAAAATCCATAGGTGCTTGATGGATGTAATAGCTGCCCTTATTGTTCTAAAAGAAATTTTACGGATTGTTAGATATAATGATAATCTAAAATTTGAAGTGTATAAAAAAATTAACACCATAACGCATTAGCTCGTCGGAGATTAACGATGAAAGCTGGTGCGCTGGGCAGCCTGTAAACCGCAATCATGCGGTTTCTCACATCCAGGAAGGCGAATACCGGATTGGTACCCAAGTCGCGCCTTTGTTACACGAGTTGCAAACGTTTCGAATACGATTTGTCGCTTTCATAAGGATAACACTTGGAACACAACTTCCGGGCTGCGGCAGGACTGTAGAGGAGGAGGGGGGGGGGGGGGGACGAGGGAACGCGGGGAGGAAGGGATAGGTCCACAGGAAGTGCATCAGCCCACCCTATACCACTAGCACTGCCAAATGTCGATTAACATGACGACACCGTGAAGATATGGGATAGAAGCCAGAAAACGAAGGAGTAGACGAAGAGGAAGGGTCTACAAAAATGAAAGGACGTTTAGCGTTTAACGTTCCGTCAACGTAGGGGCCACAATCTGGGACTGGGCAAGGACGGAATACGAAATCGGCCTGCTGTTTTGAAAGAACCCATCCCGGGATTTGCGCCTTATCCGATTTAGGGAAAAAACTAGGAGAGTAAATCTGGGTTGCCAGAGGCAGGCGGAAGAGGGGGGGGGGGGGGGGGGCTGTTGGAGTGGGGAATTTGAGCCATCAGCGTCTCATACATGCACTCTGGTCAGTCACGACATCTGCACTTGTCGTAAGTCAGTATGTATTTGTTTATAGATAACTGCATCTCGTTTTGTAGAAAATCTGGTTTCCGTTCAGTGTAATACAGCAAGTTGTTGAATATCAAAATTATCAGATGCCGAAATAAATAAACAAAAAAGTAGAAGCAGTGACTGTACATCGGGTTATTCATGCTATGTGTAATGTCAAAGGAAAATACCGTCTTCGTGTTCATTAGACACAAACTATGGGAATTTTAACTATCTAGTCAGCAGAGCGTCCGCAAAAGAGGAGTATTTCGGAGCTCCATCCGATCTCTTCCAAATACTTGTTTACAGATAACTGCATCTCGTTTTGTAGAAAATCTGGTTTTCCGTTCAGTGTAATACAGCAAATGGTTGAATATCAAAATTATCAGATGCCGAAATAAATCAACAAAAAAGTAGAAGCAGTGACTGTACATCGGGTGATTCATGATATGTGTAATGTCAAAGGAAAATACCGACTTCGTGTTCATTAGACACAAACTATGGGAATTTTAACTATCTAGGTAGCAGAGCGTCCGCAAAAGAGGAGTATTTCGGAGCTCCATCCTATCTCTTCCAAAGCAGGGCAGGAGGTTTCCACAAAGATGGCGGCTCCCGACACGATGTGTTCGGCAGCTGCGTGTCCTGCCAGAGTCGCCTCAGCAAAAACCAGACAGGATTCAATGCTAGAATTTACACGCATCGGAAAAGCTCCGAGGCTCTCATACTACAAAAAAGAATCTACTTGCATCTGCTCTCTTTTCCATCTCCTACCTCTTTTCAGTACTTTGATTTAAGTTCTTTTTTACTTTGATTTAAGTTCTTTTTCTCAGTCTCCTGATTGTAAGTCAAACACAGTCGTCAGACAGGGCAGTCGAGCGCATGCTTCCGCAGCATGTTCTTTCAGAGGCAGAGACGTAAGCGATGCTTCTGTCTGTGTTGCAAACCGGCGTCCTTCCTTTGGTTTTTTTCGTAACTCGCCTTGACGTATGATGTCACTAGTTCCTAGCCTTCTTTTCAGTTCGACTTCTGGCCAGAAATACACGGCGCTTCCTTGTGCACGGTATCTCGTCGTACTGTATGGCGCAACTAGCAGCTCTTTCTGTTTCAAGAAATACATCTCGGTCGCAAAGAAGTTCTTATGAATGTTTCTATCGTCTTTCAATATCTCTTCTATCAGTTGGTCTACGTGAATAAGTTTCTTTTAGTATTATTCCTTCTTCCATTCTATTCAGATATGTGAGCCAGTTTTCTTTATTTTGTCTGGTTCTGTCTTTTGATTCTTTTAATTCAGTTTTACCTCTCCATTGTTATTTTTAGATGTATATTGTCTATGGCAACCTTTTACACATCTCATAAATCTCGTTCCTAACGCCTGTATCCTACTGAGACGTTTTTGTATTTTCACCCATATCTCTCAGACGTACTACTGAATCAGCACAGCCACGAATTCTTAAAATTTCATTTTTGTCTATTTCTTCAATTTCTATAATATATTGTTTTGATTTTGTCGTATGTGGGTCAGCTCTTGCGTAGTTTATGATGACTGATGTCGCAGGTTATGTCGCAGCGAAGCAAACAGAAGTGACACACTCGCTCGAAAGTTGTTTTTATTCGGATTATGTTTGTACATATATTGGCCATGTCTAGATTTTCCGCCGGAGGGTGGGGGGGGGGGGGCGGGAGGACGACAACATTTATATCTTAAATCTTGAGCACATCTATTGAAGGTGACAGGCAGACCTCGTATGGTCATCGTCAGATTGGTGAACAACAACTTGGTCGTCAACAGATTTCGATTTACGTTAATTATTACACCTTTCTGGTCCCTTATACTTGCTCTAGATGTACGCCGCCTTGTATGAGACTGTTCCTTTGTTAATTTGTTGTGTAAGTCTCTGAGTCTAATGTTCAAATGTGTGTGAAATCTTACGGGACTTATTTGCTAAGGTCATCAGTCCCTAAGCTTACACACTATTTAACCTAAATTATCCAAGGACAAACACACGCACCCATGCTCGAGGGAGGACTCGAACCTCCGATGGGACCACTCTATCTCCTCTTTGCTCGTTTCCATACTGTAGACATTTTCTCTGTTTTCGTCACTGGTTGGACATCAGACGGTTTTCTCCATCGCTAAGTTACATCCTCCAGGTAGGCAAAGGAAAGCTCAAAAACTCGTTCAGTCTTCTGCCTGTCAGACAGCAGCAGTTTTCATTAAGCATACTAGGAACTGTGGTCTGTAAACAATGCGCGTTCCACAAGAAACAAAAATTGAGCGTCCTCCAAGTTAATGCTTTGCTTGTAGGAACCACTGGATATGAAAAAAAAAAAATGATACCGAAGTCTGCACGTGGCCTATCGCACTTTGTCAGCATGTTTCACACAGCCCAGATAATGTTAGATATTTGAGCTGAACGGTCGTTTGTTTCTTTTTCATATCAGTAGCCTAATCCTGATCAAGACGTTGAGACTGAAAATGTGGATTTTTATAAAGAGATCTTCTCGGTAGGACGTACAGTAGCAGCACTATTTCTATGCAACGGCGAGTGTTCCACCAAGAAAAAAGGTACCTTCAGGAGTGCCCCAGGGAAGTGTGGTTGGACTGATCTTGATCCCTATACAGGGTGGAGAAAAAATGTGTCACGAAATCTTAACCCTGGGTAGGTAATACCAGTAGGAACCAAAATGACTAATGTAGTGTAGGTCGGCAACCCACCATTTTTAAACTACGGAAACTTGGCACCACATGCTCTGATTGTCTGGGTGGGATTGCCCTGTTGCCATTCGTCAGTTGACAGGCGGCACTATGGTTGTCGGTTGACATATAAAAATATCCCTCGCAACATCACTGCCCCAACATGATACGCACATGTGTCGAATAGATCTTGCTGTTTGTGTCCATCTCACATCAGTAGGGGGACAAGGGCTGCACCATCCCACGTTGCAGTATTGCCAAATTTATTCAAGATAGGGAATCTAAGATGGCGGCGATAGAAGTGGCAACATCACAAAGACGTCATGGCGGGAAGTTCAAATTTTGGTGGGAAAAAGGTCCCTTGGGCTACCTCCACTAACCTAAGTCATCTGACCACCACCTCTTCCTAGGAATTGATGGGAAAAGGACTCAATCTGTGCTGGGCTGCTGGATAGGATGGGAAAAGGACTCAACCTGTACTGGGCTGCCAGATAGGATGTACATAAGTCTTTATTTTGCATGCAGTGTTTGTTTGAACAATATGAGACAGCAGCTCCATCCAGTGTGTTCACCATGAGGTCAACAGTCCAACTGACCTAGTACACAGTACTGCCACCAGAAGGAGCTGTCATAACTCTAGTGACGCAATCCAAGATAGCAGTCTGGGGGAGAACATGGTGGGAAACAATTGGAGCCCTTAATCCAGTCACATGTTATACTTCAGTCAGTAGGATGGCGATATCTCTTAATGTCACAGGAGGGGGTATAGGGCAGGCTCAGCAGGTCTGGGAACTCAGTCTTGCTCAGTCAATCAGCAGCAGCAGAAGAAGAAGAACCATGAACTGTCAACAGCAGTCGCAATCCAACACAGCCCTGCAGAACAGGAGTAAGTGGAAAAGTAAGTACCCCATGTCACATCTTTTTCTGTGGTTAGCAGTATTATTATTATTATTGTTATTATTATTTTTACTGGTTGTTTCACATCTTGGTCCATATGTAATGCTTCCTCATCTTTGTTCAGCACTAGCCCTCAATGTGTCCAAGCCCACAGGGTTGAGTGCCAACATGCCGACCTCTGCCACATCTGGACTTGTAGCAACGTCGACTGCCATCTTGTTGAGACCTGCACTGACCTCTGGATCTGCAGCAGCAACAAACTCCAGTGTGTTTGAACTTGTAGAATCCACGTGGGTTCCTGTAGTGCACATAGCCCACTTGCTGGAGCAGACAAGGAGGTCACCAACATACAACCCATCCCTGTGCTAGTGTAGGCACAGAGTGCAGATGCTGTGGATAAGAAGGCATCGAGTGTACCGATGTTTTCACTTCTACCCACAATTTAACCCCCAGTGGAATTAAATGTGTAAATGTTGGTATAGAAGCACATCATGTCTGGGGCTTGCATGCAAGAATATAAACTGAAAATGCATCGAAGGGTGTTACTGTGCAAATTTCTGAGTTCGACTGGGACGAAATATGTCATGCAGAGCGCTACATCAATCAGCAGACGACTACAGAGTATTATACAACTCGTTCTCATCCAGACATTCACCTTACTGGTGTGACACTATCTATTACAACAATGTATGATGACTGCACTTTGTGTGAAATCGGATGACAAGTGTGTTTATCTAAGGGACGCCTCAGTTATGAACGTATACAATTTGGATACCGCATTACACCTTGCATTGAAGAGATTGAACCGTTGGTTGCCAAGCATAAACTCTGGATACAATGATGTAAACTTCCTACATATGCGTAGTGTACATGCTGATGATACGAAGCGATACCTTCGTTTGTACATGAACACTGAACCGAAAGAGAAACAGATTAAATGTGCGTGTGAAAAACTTGTGTACTGTGAGGCATCCATTGGCATGTGGGAGATACGCGCGGAATTTACTGCATATCAAAAAGCTTTGTATGGGAAATACTGTGCACGTGCGAAGAAGAAGATAAAGAAAGTATCTGATGATTTTATGAAATACTGCACCCTATGTATAATATTTGAATAAATATTGTATTTATATATAGTCTCAAACCATGTTTGTGTTTCTTTCATTATACTCAAAGTATTACACCTATTAATATCATTATTTTTCATTGCTACACCTACAACAATGCAGCAGCAGACAATTGCGCCAAACATCGCCTCACCAGCTATTGACAAAATGAATGATCAAGATACTCCTCATGGGTAAAATATATATATAGCTGATTTCTCTGTGTAGCCAATATAGCTCAGTCGGTTAAGTAATAGAGCTATAGTGACTACTCATACTATTACTGACCCTTCAAGTGTATCCTTCTATATACATGCCAACTACTTGTCAGTACCTGGCATAGTTAGTATGATGGCAGGGTGGGTGAAACATCCTCATCGTCATCATCATCATCATCATCATTTATGACTGATTATGCCTTTCAGCGTTCAGTCTGGAGCATAGCCCCCTTATAAAATTCCTCCATGATCCCCTATTCAGTGCTGACATTGGTGCCTCTTCTGATGTTAAACCTATTACTTCAAAATCATTCTTAACCGAATCCAGGTACGTTCTCCTTGGTATGCCCCGACTCCTCCTACCCTCTACTGCTGAACCCATGAGTCTCTTGGGTAACCTTGATTCTCCCATGCGTGTAACATGACCCTACCATCTAAGCCTGTTCGCCCTGACTGCTACATCTATAGAGTTCATTCCCAGTTTTTCTTTGATTTCCTCATTGTGGACACCCTCCTGCCATTGTTCCCATCTACTAGTACCTGCAATCATCCTAGCTACTTTCATATCCGTAACCTCAACCTTGTTGGTAAGGTAACCTGAATCCACCCAGCTTTCGCTCCCATACAACAAAGTTGGTCGAAAGATTGAACGGTGCACAGATAACTTAGTCTTGGTACTGACTTCCTTCTTGCAGAAGAGAGTAGATCGTAGCTGAGCGCTCACTGCATTAGCTTTGCTACACCTCGCTTCCAGTTCTTTCACTATGTTGCCATCCTGTGAGAATATGCATCCTAAGTACTAGAAACCATCCACCTGTTCTAACTGTGTTCCTCCTATTTGGCACTCAATCCGTTTATATTTCTTTCCCATTGACATTACTTTCGTTTTGGAGATGCTAATCTTCATACCATAGTCCTTACATTTCTGATCTAGCTCTGGAATATTACTTTGCAAACTTTCAATCGAATCTGCCATCACAACTAAGTCATCCGCATATGCAAGACTGCTTATTTTGTGTTCACATATCTTAATCTCACCCAGCCAGTCTATTGTTTTCAACATATGATCCATGAATGATATGAACAACAGTGGAGACAGGTTGCAGCCTTGTCTTACCCCTGAAACTACTCTGAACCATGAACTCAATTTACGGTCAACTCTAACTGCTGCCTGACTATCCATGTAAAGACCTTTAATTGCTTGCAAAAGTTTGCCTCCTATTCCATAATCTCGTAGAACAGACAATAACTTCCTCCTAGGAACACGGTCATATGCCTTTTCTAGATCTATAAAGCATAGATACAATTCCCTGTTCCACTCATAACACTTCACCATTATTTGCCGTAAGCTAAAGATCTAGTCCTGGCAACGTCTAAGAGGCCTAAACCCACACTGATTTTCATCCAATTTTCAGAAACATCCTCATCACAAGGATTTTGCTGTCGGTCACTGGTCCTGTGAAGATGCAAAAGAAGACCTAAAGAACAAGAAGAACATAATTCTCCTTCCTGATAATATACGAGCAATTATTGTAGGTCTGTCCGGTTGTGGCAAGGCTACTGTTCTCATGACGCTGCAAACACATGTAGATGGAGTCTGGTTTGAACATGTTTGTGTATTTTCAGAAACACTGTTTCAGCCCATGTATCAGCTATTACAGAAGATACTGCGTGGGGTAGATGGTGTTACATACAAGACATTCAGTGAAAGCAGTGATATCCTTGCAACTGAAAAAGCAAAGCGAAACGCTGTCTTTATACTTGATGATAAGGCTGTGGAAAACCAAGACAAAATTCGAAAATATTTCCGTTTCGGTCATCACATGGGTGCTGATGTATTTTATCTAAGCCAAATATATTCCAGAATCCCGAAACAGTTGGTAAGGGATAATGCAAACCGCATTATACCCTTTAAACAAGACAATCTGAATTTAAAACACATTTACGAGGTGCATGTAGGAACTGGCATGTCGTTCAGTGATTTTCTAAGGATATGTACTGATTGCTGGAATCATTCACAGTACTGGTTTCTCGTTACTGATAAAACAATAAGACTGAATGATTGTAGGTACAGGCGGAACTTTCAAGAGTTTCTGTATAGATACCCAGGTAAGAGAGGTTAGTAAATCAGTAAACGCTGCACTATGGACAAATTCGCGAGCGTGTCCAGCTCTCAACCTGAGAGAATGGGTGTACACAGAGAGAACATTCGCCTGTACACGGATGCGAAAATTCAGGCTATTGTGCGTAATGTTGGAGGTATGCACAGGAAACTAGAGACGTAATACCAGACTCTTCTGAGAATCGTGAATGCGTTAAATGAGTTAGTTAATGAAATCGGTAAGAAAGTAATCGACGTAACTAAAAAGGTCGAGGCCATTGACGGGAAAATAGATGTAGAGTTCTTTATTGTTGAGATGGGGGTGCACGCACATAGTAAGAGGAAGAAGAAGAAGAAGAGCGGATATACAAAGCCTCAAGCTGCGGATATGTCTGATTAGTAAACACCGAGATGTCGACGAAGCAGAAAGTGATTCAGGCGCCGAAAGTAGTTCGAGAGAGATTACGGTTGCTAGGGGTAGGGCATGTGGATCGACAGAAAAAACTAAGAGAGACCTTTAAGCCGGTTACTGAATCTCTCTCAGGCAGCTCTCAGCAAAAAAAGAAAACACACGGTAACGATGGTGTTGCCGTTGACGATTTCATTATCCGTCTCGCCCCTTATCAGATGGATAGATCATTCGGCGTTAACAGGGGAGGACCATACATGTTGGGCATGCATCCTATAACTGTAACTGATGACACATTACAGATTTGTGAAAGGCGGTTTGAGAGAACATCTGGCTTAATGAATCTTATTTTCTTCAGACCTACCAAAAAAACGGTAAATTATTCAGTTAATGATAGGGAGACATACCGTGAAATACTGCACTTGACTGACGTACATAAGATCGCAAAAAGCCAGAGCAACAAGAAATATAAAACCATTGTAAAACCAATACTTGAGGGCGAAAACAATAACACCAATAACAGCAGCAGCGGTGATGGTATTGACATTGAGCATAAAGCAGTGAACAATCGAATCCCGCAGTATATATGTTATGACGACCCAAACGGGCTAATAGATCGACTACAGCTGCTCATGGCATCAGCTGCTGCATGTAATACTGCTCATTCCAATGAGGCTGTTTCAGTAATCTCCAAGCTTAGAGAGAGAGGTATAAACGAATAAGTATGGGGACAGTAGTTTGAGAACTGCACAAACCAGCACGCAAATCATACCCTCATAGGCATCTTATGATTAAAGGTTTTGATGACTTATGGCAAGCTGATCTTGTAGATATGAGGGACTATTCAAATGAGAATACTGGATTCGAATATATTTTAATGGTTATTGATATATACTTCCTGGGCATTACCTGTTAAAGGAAAAACGGGTAGAAATGTCGCTGATGTGTTTGAGCGTTTGCTGCAAACAGGAACGAATCGATGACCAGACAGCCTCCAAACCGATCACGGTGAAGAGTTTTACGATAGGTATTTCGAGACTGTGATGTAGCAGTATGAAATACATCAATGCTCAACATTCACTCACCTGAAGGCAAGATTAGTGGAGCGTCCGAACAGAACAATAAAAGGTAAAATGTGAATGCATTTTAAGCTTCGCAGCTCATACAAGTGGACAGATATTCTCCTAGAAATAATTGCTCAGTATAATCGAACCAAAAATAGCACAATAAAAATGAGACGAATCGACGTTTATGATAATGAACTAATAGATACAGAGTACTATCGCATTAAAACGCTGGATCCAGGCAGACAGAAATTTATGCAGGTGATTTGGTATGTATCTCAAAACACAAGACAGCGTTTGAGAAATCATTTCTACTGAACTGATCAACAGAGATATTTACAGTTTCAAAGGTGCAAAGAACGAATCATAGAACTTATTTATTGTGGGATAGTCATCATCTTCATCGTTTTCTTGGGCCTTTTCCTCACTTCAACGCGGGGGCAGCCCTGTTACTATGGATTTGGTGATGTTAGTGTCAGAGGGTGACAGGATGCTCTTCCTGTCGCCACCCTGGACCCCCCAAGACGGAATTTGCGCACCCCAGTGTATGTGTCTAGTTTAAACTATGAAATAGTGTGAACGTTTTTCAGATGTCTGCAAGTCGTGTAACTGAGGCGGGACATGGGAACCAGCCCGGTATTCACCGAGTGGGATGTGGAAAACCGCCTAAAAGCCACACCCAGACTAGCTGGCAAACCAGCCCTCGTCATTAGTCCTCCAGGTAGATTCGATCCGGGGCCGGCGTCCAGGAAGCAGTGCATTAGTGCCTGCAGCTAACCTGGCGCGTTGTATATTGCCAGATAGTACAGGTGAAGAAATTGCTGGCTGCTTCTACACCAAGGAGTTGCAGAAAAGCCCAGAACCAGATATGTTTCTCGTGTAGAGAGTCATAAGACGTTGGGGAAATAGAGCACTCGTCAAATGGCACCCACTGGGTATTATATGTTATGAAAAATGCGGATACCATCTACTGTTTCCACTCATTTGGTGACCTGCAACCGCCAGAGGAATTACAACAATACTTCACTACTTCTACAATTTCGGTGCTATCAGGACTTTAATACACACCTCTGTGGACATCTATGCATCATGTTTCCCTTGACGTTTACAAGGAAGAGGAAGCAGACTATATAACGAGGAGCTTTAAACATTGCTTCATCACTTGAGTCTCAGATGAAGTGTCGAACACTTTGACGTTAAAAGAACGATCGTCTGTATTGCATGCAAATTACTTCCCACCAGTTGATTTGTTCATTGGTGAATGGAGACTACCAAAAAACTTCACCTAGATATTAATGGTGAAAAGGATGTTGTGGAAATAGAACCAGATGCATACGATATCGACGATTTAGACGAAGTCTTAAAACAGTTTGGAAAAGGTATTGAGCTATGTGCAAACATCAGTACACTTAAATCTGAAATAAGGACAGTAAATGCAATGACCGACTTTCACCAGAAAGGTTCAATAGGGCGCCTTCTGGGTTCCACGAAAGGGCAGGTTTTGAAGAAGGATCCAAGCAAATTTTTAAGTCAGGGCAGATTGTGGACATACTGCCCGTCACCACAATCCTAGTCGAGTGTAACATTGCAACGAACTCCTATCTCAAGGACAGTCTGATTCATACTATTTACAGATTCTTCCCCACAGTTGCAACCGGGAGTAAGATTACTGAGACTTCTGCCGATGCAGTATACCTTCCAGTGACAGCTCAGACATTACTTTATTTGTAGCTGCGTATTGTGGACAAGAATAATCAACCTGTAAACTTGTGTGGTGAGGAAATCATTGTACGATAACATCTAAGGCAGGATGGGCATATGGTATAAAACCAGTGTACGCAATCCACAGCACATCACTTTGGTGCCGAACCCCACAGTGATAACGCTTGCGAACTGTGAGTTTCCTAAATCAATTGGCTTGAAACCTCACAATGACATCCTCACTCAATCTAACCAGTCCTGGAGTGTATGATGATAGAATTATACATCAGAAATACTTCAACCACATTTAACAAGAATGGCGACATTAGGACTGTCATCCAGCACCAAGACGCATTATCGCTTCCATGCAAGAGTTTCGTATATAGAGAGGGTTTATTCAAGAAAACCGACAGCAGTGGTACAGTGCGATACAAGCTTACACGTAATGCTTTAGCATTCCTGATCCATGAGATACGCTATGAACTCAGTGGGTCTGAGATCGACTTTACATGAAGTGTTGGCACAACATCAACCCTTAAAACATATGTCTCTGCATCAGCCGCGAATTTACATAGTTTAGAAAATGCGGGATGGTTCATAATCGATCCGGTGGATAGAACAGCTGCAAAGTACAAGCGACTTACTGCATGCATACCTCTAAAAATGCTTATGGGCTACTTTGAGGACATGAGAGAGATTATTATGAACGCTAAACAGGAACTCATTCTGGTATGGAGTGCCATGGATAATAACACATATATTCAAGGAGCTCAAGAAGAGAATGTGATCACAATTAGCAAGATAATATGGAAAATGCCTCTCATCAGTGCATCAGACGAGGAGCGTTTGAAGCTTTTAAAAGTCCTGAATCCTGGTACATTTGGGTCCCTGACAATTCGCTGATGGGAGGTTTTCGAGTACCCAGTGTTACCGACTGCGAGCAGACAAACATGGGACATTAAAACCTCTTCGCAGCCAGAGACACATAGATGCATCATACTTGTGTTTCAGACTGATAGAAGAGGGAATACAGCGAATGATACCATGTTAGACAACTGCAAGTTAACTAATGCCAAAGTCTACCAGAATTCAGAATTCTACCCATTTGACAATTTACACCTGCAGTGGAATGAAAATGTATAGAGTCTAGCATATGACATGTATGCAAGGTTTCATGCCCCTTACTATGAAATTACTGAAGAAGATGGAGGAGTGTGTCTACTCCGTCCATGGAAGTTCAAGGAGCTATCACCAATCATCATAACAGACTGCTCGAAACAGAACGAGATAATTAAGTCTGGACCTATAGATGTGCGAACTGAATTTGAACCTTCGACAAATTTCCCAAAACTCACGGCCACGTATGCTCCGGTTCTACAAGACCGTGTGATCAACTACTGCCCGCTCACCGGTGTTGTGCAATGAGCTGTATAAATGAACAGGCGCTGCACCATTCCTAGAGCATTTCACAATGGCGTCTCAAAGTGTGAACATCATTGCGGGCGCTCAGGTTTTCTATGGTTGTGAGCGCAGACAGTTCATGTTTAAAGATGTTGCATCTGTAGCGCACACACAAGATGCGGGAATAATAGAGACATTCCCAGCAAACATTGCATCACCAAGGTCTTTCAAGTGTATGAAGTGTGCTCGGAAATGGAAGAGTCCAAACTGGGTAACACATTTCTAAGGTGGAATTAACTGGGATGATCCTGGCATATCCTATAAAGATATGGTGACGTCGCTTCAATTATTTGATCACCTGGATACCATCACCTACGTGAAGGGGAAGGAGAAGATCTCATGGAGCGTCAAATATTTAAGTTTGCTGCTATTCAAGACATGGATTTCTAAGGGTGTCCTCTCCATCCACTTAAGAAGAGGAAAATGTGTGAAAATAGTGTTGCTGTGTCTGCTTATGAAAAAGTAAGTTACTTTTAAGTTGGATGAAAAATAAATGAATTTTTACCTCACAACCTCTGAGTTCTTTTTTTCAACCCTGTTCTCACTATGACAGTGTACAGTTTTTAACCACATGCTATGTCTGTGGTTTTTTTCAAGCACAGGAGATATAATTTTAGACATGTCTGCTGCATATCTTTGGAAGCGGAGACGGTCACGTGCCTCCTGCTCCCATAACCCAATTCGTGCTGCACAATATGCGTAATTGCATGCAACCATTCTATATATTTTATTATCTTCCATCTTAAACTTTACCTCCTTAACAGCGCTCATCTTCAGCAAAACTAATGTCATTTGCGAACTGCACAACCTTTATATACATATACATATACATACATAATGTAACAAGGGATATGTTTTCCTGTAAATAACAACAACAGAGACGTATGGTGAAGAATCTTTTTCTTCGTTTATTCAGTTCACTCAAATACAATATAGTTATTGAGATACAATATGGTTTTTGAGGTACAATATAGTATTCTTGAATTACGAATTGACTCTGCTGTTCCAATGAAGAAATACTTCTAACTTACTCGCCAAAACAGTAACACTGGTCGGATTTTTTTTATAAATCTATGCTAAAAACTAATGTGGAGATACTTTCTTTACTGTAACAAAAATCAACCGCCCAAGTAGCATAGTTTTTACAATAATTCTGATGGGCTATGCACGCTTAGAATTTAATTTCAACAGCCCCAAGAGCAAAGATTTTTTTACAATAACAGTTCTGATGGTCTGTGAGCTATAAATATACACTTAAAAGTATTCCGACTTGGGTGGCTAGTGGCAGGTGAAAAACTTAAAAGCTATTCTATTTACAAGACGCACATGGATCGTATATATATTACTAGCCAAACCCGATATTACGATGAACTAGTTTCACCTAGGTCAAACTCTTTCATCCTGTTACCGGTAGGATAAAACAGTTTAGCCTAGTTGGAACCGATTCATCCTAGTTAGAATTTACGTGCTACAGGATAAACTGGTACATCTGAGTCTGAACTAATTTTGCCTGGTCGGAACGCATGTCTCTTCCTGTACGAACAGTGAATCCCCGAATCGTCTCTGGATCGTCCCTCGCTCCTCTGAACCGCTCTTTAGTCTCACTGTTCTTTGTTTTGAACGGTATTTTGAATCGACGAGTGCGAGTGTTAAGTTGCTGGTTTCGTTTAAAAGATTTTATTAGAATCCTAGTATAATTATTGTGAGGCGTTTCATCATGGATGAGCCTTCGTGTAGTAGACAAGCCAATCAAAAGCTGTGGAGAGAAAAGTTTCTGGAGGAAATTTTGCAGAGTGAAAACAAAAAGTGTTCTCATTATAATGTGTTGCCAGTAGACGAATATGCGGATTTGGTTAAACAAGTAGAAGACGCGAAAAATTTGGAGAAAAGAATATCATCACAAAAAAGAAGAGTGAAACTATTTGCTGTTTCGACAATTGGTGATATGAAAAAACTAATTGCATGGTGTGAAGTGAATATAAAATACTTTGTTCAAGCTGATGTGATGTGATGAGACTGACGCAGCACATGTAGCTGTGGGTCACGATGGTCGTTTTAGGATGTTAGCTGAGACATCAAAAAAATATGCCAGTATCACAAAGGAAATGATATGCCTCTATTTATCAATGTGTGATGTTTGTCAACAAAAGAAGATAAAAAAGAAAAGAGGGCTAGTTTCAAAGCCAATTCTCCAATCGGAAAAGAATAGCAGATGCCAAGTGGATTTGATTGATTTCCAAACACAACCGGACGGGAATTTAAAATTCATTCTAGTTTATCAAGACCATCTCACAAAATTTGTTCTCCTTCGAGCGTTAACATCAAAGAAGGCTGAAGAAGTGGCTTTTCATTTGAATAACATATTCCTAACTGTAGGGGCGCCGAGCATTCTTCAATCTGATAATGTCAGAGAATTTGTCAATAATGTTGTAAGTGAACTAGCAAAGTTCTGGTCAGAACTGAAAATTGTGCATGGAAAACCAAGGCACAGCCAAAATCAGGATTCTGTTGAATGTGCCAACCAAGACATTGAAAGTATGGTAAGTTCTTGGTTAAAGGACAACAATTCGATGAAACGGTCAGAAGGGTTAAGGTATGTGCAATTCATGAAAAATCGAGCTTACCACTCTGGCATACAGCAGTCACCTTATAATGCATTATTCGGAATCGAACGCAGAGTAGGGCTTTCCACTTCCTCGTTGCCTCAAGAAATCATAAATGATATTCAGGATGAAGATGACCTAAAGAAGGCACTCGATGGTGTCAGCAATACTGAACAGTACCGAAACAGTGACGATGATAACATTGTGAAAATTGACGCAAATGACACTCAAAATGCTAGAAAAATTGCGAAAGAAAACTTAAAAGAACAGGCTAAAGGAATGAAAACTTCCTCAGACAAATCCTATCCACGAGCTGACATTTGAAACAACGTAAGCATACCTACTCCAGATGTAAATAAAGGCTGAGGTGATCATCAAAACATAATTGGAGAAATACTTCAAAAGACTGATGAAGGCCTCTACAAAGTTGGCACCAAACACGGCGTACTTCAACAACTTTATTGCAGGTATAATTTTATTAAAATTTTCTGTAATTTTTTGGAATGAAATATTAAAAATATTTGTTTTAACTTGTTTTTTATTCTTTTAGAACTGATTTCGACGTCTGCATTCAGAAGTTTTTAGATGTGGCAGATATTAACTAGGATATTGAAATATGTTTAAAGACTGCAGCCACAAAACATTCTGTTGGATCAGATCAAGGCTTTGTGAAATACAGTTGGATGAAAAACTGTATGACAGAAAAATGCAAATGTAAGAAAAACAAAGTACTCTGCAATTCTAAGTGCCACCAAAGTAAACCCTGCAAAAAATAAGTAAATAACCAAATTGCAGGTAAGGTGATTTCTGTGAATGGATATATATAAGTTGGTCTAGTGATAGATGTGAAATCACTTATTAGCTAATAAATAACTTTAATGAATCAAATTGACTATTTTATTTCTATTCCTTTATTGACTTTACTTTGTAAAGCTTGTAGAAGCTACAAACTAGGGGAAATCAGTTCAGTCTAGGACGTACAAGCTAATCCTAAAGCATCTAAATTCTAATTAGGATAAACCAATTCGACCTAGGCAAGACTGCTTTATCCTAGCCACAACGAGATGAATGAGTTTGACCTAGGCGAAATTAGTTCATCCTAAAATCGGGTTTGGACTGTAACACATATATTCCAGACTCCTCATACGTTGCATATGAACTAATAAATATATACATATTTTCTTCTGTTTATGCTTTTTCATATTTTCTTACACTTTTTTCTTTCTTTCACACACATTCTCTCTATGTATGTGCGTACATATGTACATAGTACACAAAAATATTTACATGATACATACACACACACACACACACACACACACACACACACACACACACACACACGCACACACACACACACACACACACAAACAAACAAAAGTATTTACACTATGATAAAAGGGTCAAACAACTACTCTGCAGACTCTCTCTCTCTCTCCCTTTCTCTCATTCTCTCTCACTCTCACTCAGTCAAACTCCCCCACCCCTTCTGTCGCTACAAATGAGTAGTGTGAGTATGGGAGAGTTTCAGTCCCGTCATCACAAATGACCCTTTTATCGTCATGAGGCGACAGGCCGATTTTACACTGCAGCACACTGTACACCTCGTGACCTCTCGATCGAATACGCGTCTGCAGTACCATATGTGGTGGCTGCGGTGCGGCACTGCAAACACCACTCACAGGCACTGCAAATAGTCCTCGATACAGAGGGCTCTCGATGCCATATGATGCACACCCTCAGCCTGCCTGTGGGTTGCACCTTCCAATGTGCGATACGCATACATTTTTAAGCGTAGACCTACAAACTCCACAATCGGCAATCCATACGCCTCGTCCTTCATAAGACCAACAACCTTCTTGTTATGTGGAATAATACCATAAGGAGTATCGGCCTTTTATGAGGAAGTGTCGAATTCATTATCATGGCACCTCATTACTTCATATGGATCGTGGTCCTTCACCCAATAGATGAAGCTATCTGAATCCATATACAGTAATTTAGGATCTGCGAAATGAGTTTTCGCAAACTCATAATGAAAGTAGTGCATGTGGAGTTGGGACAGGTCTAGCAAACACATCCCCCCATAAATAGGATTCGTAAACTCTACTACTGTCTTCGCCATCTCCACAGCAACAAAGTTCTTATTGAATATGGCGGTCTTCTTAAAATTTGGACTGGCAATGCATTTTCTTACGCCATGACTCCCATGCCATTCAGATCTAATCAAAATTTCACGTGATTCCCTCATCTTCTCCATTGTTTTACCGAAAATCTAATTATTCATTAATTTGTAAAAATCTTTCTCAAAGTTAAACGTCGCGGAAGCTCTCTGTCTCGTATTGAAATCAATATACTCCTTCAACCAGGGGGACTGCTTGAAGGATGTAGCCTGGGTAATTTTAACAGCTCTCTACCCAAGCTGAGACACTGCTGGAGATTACGATAGTGAGTAATGTATTTCCGCTTTTTCCCCAGCGTTGTCATCAGGTATGGCATGGAGCCCCCTCGCGGAACTAGTTGCTCTGGAAACAGTGGCAAGTTGGCGTGCGCATCACACAGACTAATAGTGTATGTGAGTTCTGCCTCTATCACATACCCTACATCACAATCAGCTTGCCATACCCCCCACGATTTTTCCACCTAGTCCCTTGCATTCGTCTTCAGGCACCAATCGGCAGTGATTGATGCAAGGCATGTCCGCATAAGTTATTTACGTCTAGGTACATTATGTAACTCGAATCAAGGTATGCGTTGAACCTGTCACCCACCCATGGGTTATTTTCCTTCACGTTCCTATGGACACATTGGCAAAGTCCTCCACGGATCCCCCTCTCAAAGAAAAGAAGCATGTCAGCATCAGTCAATAATTCAATGCTGCACTTTGTTCTCTTGAGCATTGCTTCCCAAGACAACCCAGGTGCCATGTAATAAAAGATGGGATCCAAAGAGTTTGTGGCCGTCCATAGACTCGGGAATTTCTCGAAAATGTCCACAAGTAAGCTCACGTCAGTGTCCATGTAAAGCTGTGCGTACTCTCCTAAAGTGGAAGTATTGAATTCCTGCCAGACATTCACGACATGCTCATACTCTGCATCCATTATGGTATCGCCTGTAAGGTTGCAGGAGAATGCAGTTATGTCAGGTAGCCTGGTGTCATTGAGTTTCGCCATACTATCTACGTACTCATATGGAAAAAAGAACCCTTTCTAGTCACAAGATGAAACTTTTCCTCGCTGGGAAATGCAGCTCGAGTGATATGCATATCCCTCCGAGGTAGAGTTACAATGAGTTTTTGGAGTGGCACTTACATAAAACATAGCGTATCAAGGAAGTGGAGTGTAATTTTTGGCGTCATTCGTTTGGAGAATGAAATGCACTTCTCTACGCTCTCAGGTAGGACACTGACCTGATCTTCCTCCAAACCGAAAACAGCCAAGTGCTCAACTAGGAAGTGAGTATCATACCCACTTGAATTGTGGAAGAAACCGAGTATGTGTCTTGGTAGCTGATACTTCAAATAGCATGCGTTGCGAGCTGCACCACGAATCATCCCCATACGATGACAGTAGTTCCTATGGGGTGTTTCTCCATTTCTGTCTAACGGCAGCCTGCAAATATGACAACTAACTGCTGTATCATACAGATCTTCATTCTCCTGCGATTTGGTCATGGACACGTTGTCGCTGTAGAGCTTATCAACTTCCAATGAAAGATTTTCGAGCTCAGTGAGCAGCCAAACAAGCCGCAGGATTATCCCCAAAACAAGATTTCTTGTAGTTGAGACTGGAAACATAGGACGATACAATTTGGTATGCTGCCGTATATGGTATGTGTTTTTCTGTAAAGGTGGTATGTTAGGCTGTAGGGTCACCTTAACAGCAGGTCACAGGAGCGAGGAGTCATCAGAGTCAGCGTACACTAAAAATGGGTATCGCTCCCCCTGCTGAGCTTTCTTGTGCTTTATGAATTTGTTATCCTCAGTAGGCATAACAACAGGTACCGAGTCCTTGAAAGCCCAGTCTACTAGATGCGCCGCTAACAACTTGTCTGAAGAGAAATAATTCAGGCACCTTAAGCAAATATACTGCCTACCATTATGATTACTCACTTCGGCGGAAAGGAGTCGGGACATGTCTTTGATCCAAACATAGAGATAATTATCACCTTCAGAGAAGAGCAGCATGTTTACATGTAACTCACACTCACAGGAAAATTTTCAGAAATGAAGGGGGCTGATGACAGTATTCTTGTCTTGCTCATCTGGCTTTTCTTCTCCATGCCATAAACATGAACTGATATTCCGGTATTCTGTGCCTCAAATTTAGGTATGTCCTGGATCTTGACGGGGAAATTGGTACCATCAAAGTTACAAAACCCACGAATATTATCACCTACATTGTATGTACTCGGATGCTCAGGATGATCGTTGTAATTGTAATTTCTTTCACAATCCCGGATTCACCATGCAAAACAAGCCTGGTCGTTTCTATTTTCGACATTATACACGGCTGCTTATTAACTATGTCTTTAGGGAGCTTGATATAGCTAGACCCTCTATTTACTGGATGATAGACATGTGTATGGATGTCCAGGCGTAGTATTTGGCAACCACTCAGCAACTGACGTGCTCCACGTTATCACGCCTTTTCTCCCCAAAGATAGTGAAGAGTTCTCTCTTCAACACCAGACTCAACTTTAGGGGGGGGGGGGGGGGGGTGCGATGATTCGATGCACAACATTGCACTGCAGGGGATGTTGCAGTGCTACCAGGTCAGAGCGATGGGAGCAGCCAAGCTGAGGTGATTTATCCTGATGCTGTTGTTGCTGCTGCTGTAGACGTGACCCGGTAACTTGAGGAGTGGTAATTCACTGCTCGGCCCACGCACACCAGAGTGGTGGTGCTGGGGCTGCGGCAGCGACTTCCCACGCAGCGACTAGTGGCGGTCTTAAAGGCGATTAGTCCCTTACTGGGCGCCGCTTTGGGGAGGAAGGAGAATTAACCGCCACCAGTATGCGCACCTCTCTGTGTTAAGTACATATCTTACCGCTGCTGGCACAGAATCCTGAGGATCACAAGGTTATAAGCAGATTGAGTTATTACCTTTTTCTCTCTGGCTCCAAGGCATGAACACTTCATCGGTCGACTCCACCACACCCTCAAAGAAGTCATCATCATCATCATCACCATCTGATGGGGCTAGATAAGAGCGGCTTTGTCTGACACATTCAGGCATGTCATCGTCCCTGTCAGAATCGACATCTGGCAATTGGTCTGTTCCGCCTACAACAACAACAGCAAACAAGATATATAAGCCGAAAAACAAGTATGAAATAAGAAAATTTTAAATCGCCTCTATACAAGAACAAATTACAATGAAAATTATACTCACAAGGCAATCCAGGCTGTGAACCGACCACAGGAGGCTGGACTTCGAGAGTCTGCCATTGTCCATCCCCCTTCTTTCTCTCCTCACAGTCCAAGATAAAATCGTGGTGTTGTACTATAACAAGAAGACGGAATTAATAAGGTGAATTTAACATACACACGAAAATTTACACTCAAAATTATTTAGACACTTGCTAATCTTGTCTCCAGAACTCTATGTCTCTTGACGCTACATTCTGAAGCATTGCTGCAGCTACCTCTCTCCATCTTGCTGAGAGAAAACAACAAGTACACACAGAGATGACAGAACACACAAGGTGGCAGCAGCGGACTGAGGACAATGCAGACTGGTTGTAGGCTTATACGTAGACCGAGGCGACCAGTGAGAGAGCTTCATTTGAATTTACAGCCAACGAAAAGCTTTTACGGAACGTCACTATTCGTGGAAGGTTTTGATGCGTCATCGTTTCTCTCTCTCTAAGTAACACGAATTCTTTTATGATCAACGGTGTTTTCGCAAGTGTGCGCATACATGATGATGGCTTCTCGTAGTGAGACGTTTACCGTTTCTGAGATGTATGTTGGAAACACGATATCACGATTTACGGGAAGGATAACATGTGTGCCTCGTAAGGACCATCAGGAAGAATGCAGTCGGTGTTATTATGGGCTATTTTCGCGAACAGGTCGTACTAGGACAAGAATTTCCATGCAGACAAGCTAGGACGTCATGCAAGCTACAGCAAAAGCGATGGTTAACTATTTCTGTGACACTTTACCAATTCCGAGAAGGGACTGATAAGTAATGGACGGGCTGTCCATTTAGGATCGCGAGGGAGAATGCAATCGGTGTTATTCTGGGTTGTTTTCGTTAACAGGTCCTTTTATGACTAGAATTTCCATTCAGACAAGCTGAGACATCACGGAAGCTCCTACGAAACCGACAGTTAACTATTTCTGCAGCACTTTACCAGTTCTGAGAAGTGACTGATAAGTAATGGATGGTCTGTCCCATTAGGGTCGCGAGGGAGAAAGCAGTCGGTGTTATTCTGGGCTATTTTGTGAACAGGTCCTGGTGGGACCAGAATTTACATCCAGACAAGCTGAGACATCACGAAAGCTCCTACAAAAGCGTTCGTTAACTATTACTGCAGAACTTTACTATTTCTGAAAGGTAGACTTGGCTCTTATTTACAAAGACATAGAAATAATGAATAGTTTACTTTCTTTCCATCTGTCTCGTTTTCATTTGACTGCCCCTTATACATTAGGATCTGGACGATAGAGCGAGCAGTACCCTGTGACTGTTTGCTGATGACGCTATAGCGTACCGGAAAGCGTCACTATTGGGTGACTGTAGGAGCATACGGAGTGACTTGGATCGAATTTCTACTCGGTGTGATGAATGGCTGCACTAAGGGTGGGAAACATTCACGTTAATGCACGTAATAAGGCAAAACAATCATGTAACAATCATGTAATGTGTGTTGCTTCACACAATCATGTTCATTAAACATACTAGGGTAACATTGCAAAGCGGTAAAAAAGGGAATGAGTTCGCAAAGTCGGTGTTAGGAAAGTCGAATGGTTGACTTTGGTTCATTGGGGATATTTTAGGAAAGTGTAGATCTTCTATAACAGAGATCCTATACACATTAGTTGTGCAGCTCATTTTTTGGTTTCTTGGGAGAGTTCTAGGAAAATTTGGGTCTTCTGTAATGGAGACCGCAAACAGAATATTTGTGCAGCTAATTCTTGTGTATTGCTCGAGTGTTTGGGATCCGCATCAGGTTATATTAACGGAAGACATCAAAGCAATTGACAGGCATCATGCTGTATGTGTTACCGACAGGTTCAGTCAACACACGAGTATTACAGAAATGCTCCATGAACTCAAATGAGAATTCTTGAATAGAAGAAGACTTTTCTTCGCAAAACGCTGTATATGATCTTCAGACAGCTGGTATTTCCAGCAGACCTTCGCAAAACGCTGTTTAGGATCTTCAGACAGCTGGTATTTCCAGCAGACTGCAAAACGATCTTATTGCCACCAACGTATAGACAGAAGGCAAGTTAAGAGAAATCAGGATTGGTACAGAAGCATATAGACACCTGTTTCCTCCTCACTCCTTTTTCTAGTGGAACATTGACTACCATTAATACGAGGTGCTCTATGCCATGCATTTTGGATTGTGGATTGTGAAGTAGTAGTAGTAGTGGTGATAGTAGTAGTAGTAGTAGTAGTAGCTTTATTTATCTGTAGATCTCTTTTTATAAGGATGTAGAACATATCAAAGTATTTACAAGTTTAGACCATTTTATAATAAGCTAATTCGTATACACATATATTTACAGACTTCTAGTTAGACATAATCATTAGATTTACTCCTAGTATACAATCCTTTTTCTAGAAATAACTTATTAAATAATGTAATGCCGCACCGTTCATTCATCTCTAACTATCAGTCACTGCACACACTATACACACATTGTTTCATAACACTTCACTCACTACACACACACACACACACACACACACACACACACTGGTAATTTCTGGTACCGCAACTTCCCATTTGCTATCCTGAAAAACTGAGCCGGCATTCCCCCATAATGAGTGAGATGTTGAGCTCAGAAAGAGGTGTTAGTATTGTGCTATGCGTAGCTTGGGGGTAGGCATTTCTAGAAAGGAAAAAAGATAAAGTGAAGGTGTTTTGTGGATTGTTCGATGTTTTGTAAGCCTTATTATTATTGTTTATTTGTACAACATTTTTTATCAAACCTCTACTCTGTTTTATCTAAGTAATCCTTTAGTGTATAAAATGTATTGCATAACAGGTAGTTTTCGGCTGCCTTTTTAAATAAGTGTATTTTTGCAATTTCTTTAATCTCTTTTGGTAATTTACTGTACAGTTTTATTCCTTGGTAGGAAATGCTGTTTTGAGTTTTATGTTTATTTTTTCTTGGTAAATGTAAGTTGAGTCTACCTCTTGTTGCATGGTCATGGACAGAGCTGTTTGTGCAATAGTTACCAATGTTATTTTTGATGTATACAACTGACTGGTAAATGTATTCACATGGAGCAGTTAAAATCCCCAGTGTTCTGAACAGATCTTTACAGTGAGCTCGACTAGTATTTTTGGTTATTATTCTTATGGCTCTTTTCTGTGGTTTGAAAATTGTGTTCACATTTTGTGCATTTGTTCCCCAAAAAAGAATGCCACAGCTAAGGATTGAGTGTACATATGAATAATACGTAACTAAAAGACACTCCATGTTACACACTGATGATATGATTCTAAGGACATAACATGCTGATGAAATTCTATTTGCAAGTACCTTTGCGTGTTCACACCACTTCAACTGAGAATCAATATTCATTCCTAGAAATTTTGCATGCTACACAGTCTATAGAGGTGCCATCTACATTTAATTTAACATCGTCCTTTTTCTCTTCAAACTGATGTTCATGGCATTACTTTTCTTTATGTTCAATGTCATTTTATTGCTTATTGACCAATCATAAACTTCCTTGACAGTTTCATCTGCTTTGTCGGAAAGGAGTTCTCTTGTTTCCTCAGTGACTATAATATTGCTGTCATCAGCGTAAAGAATTTTTTCGCCATGAGTAACACTACTGGGAAAGTCATTCATGTATATCAGGAATAGTATTTGTCCTAATATGCTACCTTGTGGAACCCCTATATTAATGTATTTTGGTTCTGATAAGTGTTTTACTAAATGTTTGGATCTATTTCAAGCATGTGTTATATCTACTCTTTGTACCCTATCTGCTAGGTATGATCGAAATCAGTCATTAGCTGCCTCTCTTATTCCTCTAAGTATGAGAGGTGTCATCAAAAAGTAGCGTGAATTTTCGTTTTTCTAAAAGATTCTTCATTTATTCAACAACATCAACTTTGTCCCGTTCAAAGTAATCCCTCTCAGACATATATATTTTTGCCAGCCCATTTCCCTATCTTGGAAGCTTTTCGTTATGGTGTTATGGTGTTCAGCTCCTTCAGCAATTCTGTTTTTATCTCATCAATGTTGGAAAAGCGACGTCCTTTCAGGCTTCTATTCAGCCCTGGGATTAGCAAGAAGTTGCAGGGGGCATTTCCCGGCGCATAAGTTGGCTGAGGCATCGCAACGCTTCCTTTTTTTACCAAAAAATCGTGAACAAGCACTTAGGTGTGAGCGGGAGCGTTATAGTGATCCAATTTCCACGAATGGTTTTTGCCACAATTCTGGTCGTTTTCTTCGGACTGCTTCACGAAAACGGTATATAGCTTACAGGTCATATTCTTTACTGACCGTACGACCATAAGTCAGGAACTCATGATGCACTGTCCCATTGTAATCCAAGAAAACAGTGAGCAGAGCCTTCACATGTGATCGAACTCGTCAAATTTCTTTCGGCCTTGCCTTTTCACGCCGTTTCCAATGGGGCAACTGGGCCTTGGTTTTGACGTAGAGCCGATATATCCTTGTTTCCTCATCTGTTCGTTGTCGACTTCATTCAGCAATTCCCGAGCGATGTCTACGCGACTACGTTTTTGGTCGAAATTCAAAAATTTCCTAACAAACTACACGTTTCATGCCCAAAACACCGGAAACAAATTCTTGGAATCAGCCGAAGGATATGCCAACATCATCAGGAACCTCTCTGATACGATTTAGCGATTTTCCGGAACCATTTTCTTTTTTCCTTCCTCAGTGTCATCAGTAATTGATGTGCTAAGGCGTCCTGGGCGGTCATCGTCTTCAACGTCTTCTCTAAGATCTGTGAAACTTTGTGCCACTCTTGTGTTACACGTATTAGATTCGCCAAAAGACACAGTCAACATTTCAAATGCGGTGCTGCACTTCATTCAGTTTTTCAAGCAACATTTATTGCAAATTCTTTGATACGTCTTCTTCGAAAGTAAAAATTCTCCGAGCACTCGAAAGCAATCAGGTACAGCCTTTTCGAATATCAACACTAAACTAAATATTAAAAACAGCTTCAAATGCAAACATCAATCAGGAACTTGTGTATCAACAAGTAGAATTTCAAAACAGGTTGTATAAATCTTGCAAAATTAAGAATTTCCTATTGCTTTTTGGTCATACATCGTAAGTAAGTGTAGATGTGTATGTTTCGACAAAATTCCTCTCTTCATCTTCTGATAAAAACATCTGAAGGTGACGAACAGGAAACTCCCTGAAACGTTACGGTAACACAGATGCACTCGATCAGCATGACATGAGTTCTGTGACCACATTTTCACTTTCCTGCCGCACTCTCGTATGGCACCCGGTTTAGTGGCCGGTCTGAGCGGAGTCTCAGGTACGAACTGCAGCTCGGGCCGTATTTTTCGCCCGGGTAAGCGTCGCGTGTCGCCTCGGGTCTAGGGAGCACTTTGCTGGCCGCGGTGACCTGACGAGAACCGGTCAGGTCTGGCGGCTATTGCCGGAGGCTGGCTCATAAACAAGCGGGCCAAATAAAATCGGCAGGCAGGCAGCGCGTCGTATCGTATCGGCCGCCGGCATCAGCCGAGGCGCGGAGTCCCGCCGTCCATTATACGGCCGGCGCATGCATTATACATCGCCGGGCGAGACGGTAAACTGCGATATCGATAAATGGAATATTTCCCCCCTCCTACTCCCCCCCCCCCCCCCATCCAACCGCCTATTCGTCTGCCCTCCGCTGACTGCTCCCACTTTGGGACAGTTGACCGAGCTCTTGACTGCAGGGTTTCCTCTAAAACGGGGTTCAGAGTTCAATCCCTTCTCATACCCCCAGATCATTCGGCGCGTATGTTTCGTTGATAAATACTACTAACACTGCGTGTGACTAGCTGTCTCCCATTTTCAAAAAGCGACCGCTGTTTTGGGTCTGCTTCTGCTTTATTTTTCAGAGTAGCCCTCGGTAGTAAGACGAGATTGAGAATGAATACAAAACTGTCGTATTTCTAATTGAAATTAACATGGTTCTGCAGCTCTCTTCACTATCTGCATCTTCATTTTCATGTCTCCTACCAGCCTTTCTCTCTCTTCACCTCTCTCTGTTTACTTGTATCTTAGCCGTTTCACATCTGTCATTTTACTTTAGATTTTCTATCAACTCGAAAATGTCTACGGCTAAACGCTGCGAGAAGGAAAGAACGGAAACCTGTCAAACTTAGCAAAATATGTTCTCAGCATTTTCTAGAAGAGAGCATAGACCAAACATCAGATACGTTAGTTCGTATTAAGGAAAGTATTGGATTAGGGAAGCAGCCTTTTCCTATTACGTACTTACCGTCTACGTTATTCGAAACGTGTAGGAAAAACAAACTTACATTAAAGAGGTGAAATTCGTCATATTACTGTATCAATAATGCATCTGAGACGAAATAAACGTCTGAACATACCTTCCTGATGTGGTGGTATTCACGAAAACGCTGTAAACAAAGGTTGAGAGCACAACGCAGAAAATACGAACAAGAAGCAATCGTAAACGCTTGTTTGCTAACGTTTTGAAGCATTTAACAGGCGGCGCCGACTTCAAAGCAACTTACAGTGGAAGTCCGTAGCATCTCCCCTTATTATACCTCCATGATGCAAACACGGAGTGAATTTCATCCTTGACAGAGCAATTCAAAATGTTGTAGCTAAACATTATGCAAATGTGAAGGAGGTGAACCAGAAAACATTACATGTAATCATCTAAAAGTCTTTGTATGTGTGTGTGTGTGTGTGTGTGTGTGTGTGTGTGTGTGTGTGTGTGTGTGTGTATGTGTTTGTGTGGGTGGGTGTATGTGTGGGTGGGAGGGGGGCGGGCGGGGGGGGGGGGGGGGAGGCGTTGATGGCTCTGAGCACTATGGGACTTAACATCTGTAGTCATCAATCCTCTAGAACTTAGAACTACTTAAACCTAACTAACCTAAGGACATCACACACATCCATGCCCGAGGCAGGATTCGAACCTGCGACCGTAGCAGCCCCGCGGTTCCGGAGTGCAGCGCCTAGAACCGCACGGCCATCGCGGCCGGCACTAACTGAAAAAGGAGATAAACACAGTTTTTATGTGGGGACTCATTGAGCAATTGGTGAGAGATAAGATGAATTTACAGTTTGAGTCTTGAAAAAAAAAAAAAATAAAATAAAATAAAAAAATCTTAATTTAACAAAGGGAAAAATGTAAATATGGAAACTGATTATTTAATACTAGGATAGTATTCCATGTGACAAAAAACGTAATGTTTTCCTAAGTAAAAGCTTTGTCACTTGTATCTTACGTACCAATAATATCTATACAAGTCACACTTCACGTTTGTAAGTGTTTGCGATATCCAAGTGCCACCTGAAGATGGTTGAGAAGCCGAAAGCCGATTCGTGACCAAATAAATGTAATTTTGCAAAACAATAGGAAGCTTTTTCCTTCTCAATATTATTATTGTCTTCTGCCAAGAAAATTCCGTTAATTTAAATAAACAAAACCCGCCCGGATAGCGAGTCACGTTAGCACCCCACTTCCAGGATTCTGAGAGGATGTCCTGGAATTCACACCCAGTGCTGAAATTCACACCCAGTGCTGAAATTCCACCCAGTGAAATTCGGACCTGGAAAAGGTCGAGGAAAGGTCCTCTAATCTCTCCGCACAGCAGGTGGAATCGCCGCTCGGCAGGTAGGAGAGCCGAAGGCCTTTTTTTACATCAATGTGTGGCCACAATAGTGACGCCAGCAACATTGCTGCAACGCGTCAATGGCCAGGCCACATCAGTCACAGTTTTTGTCTCTATGTGTTTACCTTCCACTCTCATCCGCGATTCTTCTTCCTCAATCGACAGGGCCCGGGTTCGATTCCCGGCTGGGTCGGAGATCTCCGCTCAGGGGCCGGGTGTTGTGTTGTCCTAATCATCATCATTTCATCCCTATCGACACGCAAGTCGCCGAAGTGGCGTCAAATCGAAAGACTTGCACGCGGCGAACGGTGTACCCGACGGGAGGCCTAGTCACACGACATTTTTTTTTTTTTTTTTAGTGCTGCTGTTCGAGTCACGTGAAACAGCATTATTTCTTTCTCGGAGATTAGGTTCGTCTAATGAATTGTACGGACCACTACTCCGAGAATACAGAAGCAGCTACAGGTATGTAAAATTGGGCAAACGAGACAACCGACGAGAAATCCATGAACGTGATAAATACACCTACAACTAGAGCGAAAGAAACAGAAAGTAACGTATACAAAGAGCGAATTCTGAAAAAGGACGTTCTCACTGCTATCGTCTTAGAAGGTCTGCAGTACTGAACAGAAATTTTATTGTACGTCGGTTATTGAGACGCCTGGGCGTTTCCCAAGCTTCATCACGCGTTTAAAATGGGAATCAATTTGCAAACTGTTATTACAAATTTTATTGCGATGGGTGTATACATTACTTTCACGTCCTATAACTCTGATCTACTACTTTAATAAATTCTTTGAGCCCTTCCACCAAAGCATTAACTTTAAAAATCTAAAATTTTTCAGTGCGTTTCTTCTGGCAGCTCAGAAATGTGGAAGAAAAGACTTTTTAAACATTTACAACCACGTTGCTAATTAATTATTTAGTGTCGGATGACTAGTTTCGAAATTCGCCCATTTTCACAAGCCCCTTCTTACACAGAACAAAATCTGTTACAAGTCGATGCGTTGATTGTAGATAGTAAAGGTATCATAAATAATATGGTTCATATGATAACTGTTTACGTACTTTATATTTAGGATGTGTAGACAGTTCTGCTTATGTCATCAAACTTGAATGTATCTCGGATCTTCCTTCTAAGATGCCACAGTTGTATTTAAATCTTACTGTACCGTATTATGTTAATGTTTGTGTTACCTTCATTATCCAGCATTATGTAATCGACATGACAACGATATTTTATATACAGTGGAGAATTTGTTCTCATTGCATTACGCTGGCTTATTTATTTCAGACATTATCTTATCGCAGTTTTGACAGAAACACTCTCGACACCAGCATCATTTATAAAGTAGCCAAGAACATGACGATATAACTATTATGGCAGTTAAAAAAACGAATGCAACGAATTTAGTAAATCCTACGTTGGACAGAAGGACGGGTAAGTGGGGCTAGATGTGAAATGACTGAAATTTCCGAAAACATATTTTTGTCACCATCTGAAAGACAAATTTCTCCTTTTTTCAAAAAATGTATTTTTATCTACTTTTCAACTGTTGATTTGGTATTTAACTCTCTTTGAACAAGTGTCCGCAAACCAGCCACGCTCATGTGACAGGCAAGGAATATCCCCATAAACATTTCTTGCCAAAGTCATAGAAACTAATGAGAGTTTCAACTGCTGCGTGTGGCAAAGAGTATCAGAAACAGTGTTAGTTTGATTGACAGTACTCAGGTGTAATGGATGCTGTCATCTGTTTCAGTGATGGTGTTACTAGCAAGACAAAACTAACTGACAGATTAGGGATCCAACCAGGAAATAATATGATAGCTGTGTTGAATGCCAGATACTGTCAGCTCTAGATCACGGCGTCCCGGATTCGATTCCCGACCGGGTTGGGGATTTTCTCCGCCCGGGGACTGGGTGTTTGTGTTGTCCTCATCATTCCACCATCATTCATGAAAGTGGCTAGACTGGCCTATGTACAGATTGGGAATGTGTACGGGCGGTAATGACCGCGCAGTTGAGCGCCCCACAAACCGAACATCATCATCATCATCATCATCATCATCACAAAAGATTTTCAGCAAGTGGTTGAAGCTAAAAGGGTTGCGAAAGTCAGCACTAACGGTAAAGAGTAAGGAAAAGATTCCTGAAAAAGTCTACAGAGCATGAAGAAGCAGCTGGCCAGCAAGAATAATGCTGCTGGAATGTTCTGAAAGAGGCATACCGTGAGTCAAAAACACTGAGAACAATATTTTCTCATTTTCTCGAAATTACTTTTTGAGTACATTAAGTACATATATCTTCACAATGATTAGAGCTACGTTCATCAAATTCCTCCAAAGTGAACCGTTTGTTACACAGAATGTCGTATTTCTTAAACTATAACAGATAAGTAAATAGCTTTCCTTGTACAGTTTAATTAATGTCATTCAGTGTTGGTACAAAACCGCAACTTACTTCGCATTGCAGATCAAGAGCAACACGCGATGAAAGCGAATCGTAGACATGCAGCCCGTTGAGCTCCAGGTCCCCTTAAAACGAGATATATAGGATACATAAACAGAAGCGAAAATAGCCTTTCAGTTTTCAGTACGCATCTCAGAAATTAATACGCACTCCATTGAAAATATCTAGAGGAATTTCACTACTTTACTGGTGTCTTTAAAGCCCAATTGATTGACATGCCAGAAGAAATACCTGTAAAAATCTACATTCACACGACTACGTTCCCAAAACAAAAAATCAACAAACGGAACCACGAAGCAGAAAAATCATAAAAAGTTTCCATAGCACCTTAATCAGCACATGAAGGGCACTCCACCAAGCATCATCAAATATGCGACTTCAAATGATTCATAGAAACCATCAAGAGTACCTTAATCAGCCTATGAATCGCAATTTACACAGTGAGAATTATAACAGCAGAATACTATTATATGTAGATTTCATTGAAATACAGATTAAAGAATATCTTTGCTTTCAAATAGTGCTGAAAGGAAATGAAATATTTGTGTACAACTGTGATGGGATGGAACACTGTCTTACACGATATAGTCATTGATCTTAAAACGTACGCGATGTAAATTGAATACATCAAAGATATAAGACATAATAAAGTTCGTTGCATAAACATCGGTCAAAATTGTGATAATATTTACGATAAATAAGCCAGCGTGACGCACAGTGCAGTTCATTGAGGAACTTCTCAATTGGATATAAAATATCATTGTCACGTGAATCACAAGTGTTATGACATAAACACATCCTAAATACAAAATACGTAAGTAGTTACCATATTAACCGTACTATTACTGATAGGCTACATTTATTATCCACATTCGACGCATCGGCTCATTACAAATTTTATTCTCTGTAGCAGGCGGCATCTGAAAATAGGCAAAGCCAGAAAATTGTCAGCCAGCACTAAATAACTAGCAGCCCTGGTGTAAACTTTTACAAATTAATTTTTTCAGCTCTTGAAAGAGGAATATCAGACCTCTGTATCAACCCCCACTAGCCAAAAACTGAACGGTGGCAACTAGTATATAGTAGATAATAGTGGTTTCACCAGTTCTCGGACGAATTACTTTTAAAAGATATATTCGAAATAGGATTTCAGCATTCTGGAAAAGGTATGTTCCAGTATCAGTTAACAAGCTGAAGTGTCGGAAGCAGTTAGCCTGTTTTAAAAAAGAACGCATCCATGACGCGCTATTTAATTTGTTCTTGTCAATTTTTTCCTTGTAGAATGCGAACGTAGATCTCCACTCACATCCACTATCTTGCTTTTGTTCATTACGCGGCCGTAGCGTGGGTCATGTAAACACATTTGGCCCGAAAATGTTTTGCCGCATACATTGCCAGGCAACAGTGGCCGGCAATGTTGCAATACATTTGGCTGTAATTAGTATGGCCGTGGTATTGCCAGACAACACTGCCGGTCTATATTGTCAGCAATAGCCAATTTGTACAGTCCGTGTGAACGTACTTTTACGTGGTGTATAGGAGAAGGGGACTAGTGATGATCGAATAAGATCCGTAATGCCACATTACTTATGAGAAGTGATCATTTTTTCTGTTAGATGATTTTCAATGAATACTACATCTTCAGAGCCTGCAATCGAAAACGGAAAAACCAATTTATAAACACAGAATTTAAAGATATAACCACTTCTACTTCACAAAGAATACTTTAAAATAAACATAAAGTAGAATATGATCCACAGCCGTGGATCAGCATATGGTACATGTAATGCATCTAAGACGCGTTGTCATACTAGCTAAAAGTCCAGGGTTAGGTGAAATTAGCTGTACACGGCTTCTCACGTCACACCCAGTGCTACTTACGAGCAGCCCTTCTCCAGGGCGCCTTCACCTTCGCACATTATGCGACAACGCATGTTATGTACTTTACATTACATATTCATGATATATCATTCGTAGTTATGAGCCATACTTTATGTTTATTTTAAAGTATGCTTTTGACAAGTAGAAGAGACACGATTTTTAAATTACATGTTTGCAATTTTATGTATATGTTTTACACTGTTTCTGGAGATGGACGACGTTGGCCGATACAGGCCATCTGCAGTTACTGCCCGCCATCCATGTGGAGCACGTATTGGTCTCACCGCGAACTTCTAGACTGAGCCACACACAACTGATTTCATCAAAGTGTACCGGCCTGAAGATGGCGTTGACGCAACGTCGAAACTAGCACGGAAGTAAATATAAAATCTTAAGTACAGCTGGAGGAACTTCATTTTTAATAAAAATCATACCTGCTGTGTGCCACTTTCATCCCGTTGTAATATGGATGAACGAACACTAAGAAATTAGTCATTTCCACAAAGATACTGTTATCATTTAAAGTATTCCTCCCAAATCACGACAACTGGACCACGGTAACGATCATGTTCGGCAATGTTTCTAGATCCATTACGCGTTCTCACCTCCCTCCCTATGAGGATATGGTTAGCATTGTCGAACATGATCATTTTGGTGGTCCATGTGTTAAACTGTAGGGAGGCATACAGACCTCCAAATTTCTGAACACGGTACGCTCACTGGTCAATGTTATTTTGACTCTGTAATCCTTCTAAAATGTGCCTCTTTTCATACGCGCGTTCGGCCCTGGCTCCATTTTTGTGGATGACAGTGCACGGGCGCATCTAACAGCGCAGATGGAAGAGCCCTTGCAACAAGGGGATATGTGGCTAGGGGGCAGGCCTGCCCGTTCCCCTGACATCAATCTCATCGAGCACGTGTGGGAAGCCTTGGGGAGACGTACTGCAGTTACAGCCACATTCACCGACGCCCATCCAGCAGCTGTACACCTCTCTGATGGAGGGAGGAATGAAGTGCCCTACCATAAGCCTTTGCCAACCTTGTGGCCAGCATTGCAGCATGCTGCAGAATATTCTCTGCCTTTAGTCATAATCACACACCATGTATAATGTCGAAAGGACACCTACGAATCGCAGTGAATTCAGTGTAATACTGACTTTGTATGAAAGTGTCATTTGTATTCGTCTCATTGCGTACTTCTTTGAGTTACCTTCCGTACTCTACTGTAGCAATTCTTTCTATGTATGGTCCAAGTTTCATTGCACTATGCTACTTGACAGCGACACATCACGCGAAAGCTACTTTCATCCTTAAGACTTGCATACCGATCTAGCATCCGTCCTGAGGTATCAGATAGTCGTCAGTATGCTCCTGGAGCAAGACACAGTGTAAAAATTGTAAATAAAGACGAAGGTTTGAGTACTGTAAGCAGTTTCATATGGATGTAGATTGTAGCAGTTACGCAAAGTCTAACGTGGAGACATGCACCAAATTAGTTTCAAGAGCAAATACCACCACAACAGCAGTTAGATCAACAATGTGTCAACTAATTTTCTCATTAAGTTTTTAATCGAATGTCATTGATGGCATCCAAGATAGCCGATCTAGTGGTGAGAATTCGGCCACGTTAAACTTTATTTAAGGAAAAATCATTTGATCAGCATTAAAAACAACTATAATTTAAGAAAAGGCGAGGTATCAGTGGATTGGGCATGAGATGACGCTTCAGCAGAGCAAGCTAGTTTCGTTTATTTCATGTATTGTAAACGCACACATCAAAAAAAGTTTTGCATCTCCTCGGTTCCGAGAGTTCCGGAACCTGTGCAGCATACTGGAATAGAGATCAACATCATTTCCGCCCTTTTTATTGCTCATGAAAACCACGCAATTCATGTTGTACCACCATACAGCGAGACCTGCAGACGTGGTGGTCCAGACTGCTGTACACACCGGTACCCCTAATACCCACTAGCAATTATGCACGCCTGTATTCGTCGTGGCGCACTATCCACAAGCTCATCAAGGCGCTGTTGGTCCAGATTGTCCCACTCGTCAACAGAGATTCGGCATAGATCCCTCAGAGTGGTTGGTGGGTCACGTCGCCCATGAACAGCCCTTTTCAATCTATCCCAGGCATGTTCGATAGGGTTCATGTCCGGCGAACATGTTGGCCACTCTAGCCGAGCGATGTCGCTACCCTGAAGGAAGTCATTAACAAGATGGGCACGATGGGGGCGTGAACTGTCGTCCATGAAGACGAATGCCTCTAGAGTATGCTGCCGACATGGTTGCACTATCGGTCGGAGGATGGCATTCATGTATTTTACAGCCGTTACGCCGCCTTCCATGACCACCAGCGGCGTACGTCGGCCTCACATAATGCCACCCCACAATAGCAGGGAACCTCCACCTCGCTGCACTCGCTGGACAGTGCGTCTAAGGATTTCAGACTGACTGGGTTGCCTCCAAACACGTCTCCGACGGTAGTCTGCTTGAAACCATAGTCGACACTCAACGGTAAAGAGAACGTGATACCAATACTGAGTGGTCCATTCACCATGTTGTTGGGCCCATCTGTACCGCCCTGCATTGTGTCGTGGTTGCAAAGGACCTAGCCATGGAAGTCGGGAGTGAAGTTGCGCATCATGCAGCCTACTGCCCACATTTTCAATCGTAACACGACGTCCTGTGACTGTACGAAAAGCATTATTCAACATGGTGGCGTGGCTGTCAGGGTGCCTCAGAGCCATAATCCATAGGTAGCAGCCATTCCCTGCAGTAGTAGCCCTTGGGCGGCCTGAGCGAGGCAAGTCATCGACAGTTCCTGTCTCTCTATATCTCGTCTATCTCCGAACAACATCGCTTTGGTTCACTCCGAGACGACTGGACACTTCTTTTGTTGAGAGCCCATCCGGGTACAAAGTAACAATGTGGTATTGATCGAACCGCGATATTGAGCGTCTAGCCATGGTTGAACTACAGATAACACGAGCCGTGTACCTCCTTCCTGGTGGAATGACTGGAACTGATCGGCTGTCGGACCCCCTCCGTCTAATAGGCGCTGCTCATGCAAGGTTGTTTACATCATTGGGCGGGTTTTGTGACATCTCTGAGAAGTCAAAGGAACTGTGTTTGTGATACAATATCCACAGTTAACGTCTAACTTCAGGAGTTCTGGGAACCGGGCTGATTGATTTTATCACAGTTATTTGTGCAAGAAGAATACACTAGTTACTTGATAACTTATATATCTGTAATGTTTTATATGGTGTTTGGTGTCAACAGAATCGTAAGATAATGAGTTGTTACCTAAAACACATTGCCAGATCCTGCTCAATCGTGTAATACAGGGGCCTAAGAAGCTGTTTTCTCGAATAGGTAGACATGCAAGATAACATACAGTAACTGAATTAACAGTACTTAACCTTACCTTTTCACAATGGAGTATCGGGAGCAATCGGTGACTTGCAAGTAATTAATGTCCTTCGATACATACAATTTCCATGCAAGTAATTGATATACATGGCTATTACAAATGATTGAAGCGATTTCATAAATTCACTGTAGCTCCATTCATTGACATATGGTCACGACACACTACAGATACGTAGAAAAACTCATAAAGTTTTGTTCGGCTGAAGCCGCACTTCAGGTTTCTGCCGCCAGAGCGCTCGAGAGCGCAGTGAGACAAAATGGCGACAGGAGCCGAGAAAGCGTATGTCGTGCTTGAAATGCACTCACATCAGTCAGTCATAACAGTGCAACGACACTTCAGGACGAAGTTCAACAAAGATCCACCAACTGCTAACTCCATTTGGCTATGGTATGCGCAGTTTAAAGCTTCTGGATGCCTATGTAAGGGGAAATCAAGGGGTCGGCCAGCAGTGAGCGAAGAAACGGTTGAACGCGTGCGGGTAAGTTTCTCGCGTAGCCCGCGGAATTCGACGAATAAAGCAAGCAGGGAGCTAAACGTACCACAGCCGACGGTTTGGAAAATCTTACGGAAAAGGCTAAAGCAGAAGCCTTACCGTTTACAATTGCTACAAGCCCTGACACCCGATGACAACGTCAATCGCTTTGAATTTTCGGCGCGGTTGCAACAGCTCATGGAAGAGGATGTGTTCAGTGCGAGACTTGTTTTCAGTGATGAAGCAACATTTTTTCTTAATGGTAAAGTGAACAGACACTATGTGCCAGACCTGCGAGCTCGCATCAACGATGCTTTCGAACTCATTGATGGGGACATGCTGCGCCGAGTGTGGGGGGAACTTGATTATCGGCTTGATGTCTGCCGAATCACTAAAGGGGCACATATCGAACATTTGTAAATGCCTAAAAAAGCTTTTTGAGTTTTTGTATGTGTGTGCAAAGCATTGTGAAAATATCTCAAATAATAAAGTTATTGTAGAGCTGTGAAATCGCTTCAATCATTTTTAATAACCCTGTAGATCACAAGTCTCAGCTAAACAGTTAGGGTGGCGGCTCGTCTCCTACTGCGGCTCTTCTAGTGCGGCCCTTCTAGTGCGGCCGACGCTCGCTGGAGCGGCACTTACATTCTGTTCGGATAGGGGCCGCTCCCGTCGTGGTGCGGCCCGAGTCAGCGTCCTGTTGGCTGCCGTCGTCTCACAGCCTTCTCTGTTGTTACGTTCCACGCCGACGTGCCGACGCTTGATGCTACGCCCGAACACCCATGTCTAATTTAAAACTTTTATCTACACTGCGACTCTGCTCAGTATTGATTCCCTAAAATATCTATATGTCTAATTTGTTCCTTATTAAATCAAATCGTGGCCCATATATTAGATTCGAAGTAAAACTATGCAGTTACGGTACGGGATCGTATGTTTTCAATAGCGTGAGTGGTTTGGCGCTCAAGCGTTCTGACTGTTTCTAGGGATCAAGGAAGAATTCGACTGGGCGGATGATTCGGATGTATGTGAAGTGAAGCTTTGGACGGCGAGTGACCGCAAGTACCTTAAAGTTTGCGCATACTTATGAATTTTCCGAGTGATGTGGGACTTAGTCTCAGACATTCTATTTTACTGGCCATTGATGTTTAGTTAGCTTAGGTGTATTTTGCTATTCTCAGTTTACGCATTTACACAGGCATTACTGTTTCACATTTAAATGGAACTGTGTAGGACCACAATTCATAACAGTTTCGGTGTTTTGTCTGACTGAACAGATCAGTTCGTTTAGTTTAAGTCTTTTCTTGTCACCTATATCAATTGAAGACATACGCGGAAATGGAAATGAGCGTATGGCGTCAGTGGCCGGGAGTTCCCAGGTGGGAAGTTCGGCCGCCAAGTGTAAGTCACATTGAGTGCGAAGCCACATTGGGCGACTCGCGCGTCGACAAAAATGGCTCTGAGCACTATGGGACTCAACTGCTGAGGTCATTAGTCCCCTAGAACTTAGAACTAGTTAAACCTAACTAGCCTAAGGACATCACAAACATCCATGCCCGAGGCAGGATTCGAACCTGCGACCGTAGCGCCTAGAACCGCACGGCCACTCTGGCCGGCTACCTTCGAGGGTTAGCCCGTTTTTCCGCGCATGTCTTCAGTTACCTACTGGATTTAAATCATTTTCATTTGCTGTTGTTATTATTCTTAATATGTTTCAATTTGTGGTAATTGATAATTCGCATTACTGGCCAATGCTTGGGTAACTCGGATGGAGGGTCACCGGTAAACTACAGTATTACAGTGAAATCTGCTGCTGGGCGCGAAAGCAGTCGAGTACTGCTTGCCCCTTTGGCAATAAATGAGTCCCATTCATTAACAGAGTCGTGCCATACTGTAGGTACATCGCACAGTACAGAAAGAATCAAATCTGACACTGAAGTTGACTGGTTAGAAGAAGAAGAGAAGTGATAGGTTAAATTTAGCACATTAGCAGGAGAAAATAAAACAAAAGTAGATTTACTTGGGGACAGTAAGGGTGTTGTTGATAATACTACATAAAAACTGGTTCGCTCTTTGACAGACGGACGGCAGTTTGAAATGTGTTATCGGAGCGTGGTTACGCCGATAGTAAGAGGTAAAGCTTCAAATCTTCTTCCACGCAGAGTTGTTTTGGAGAAGACACAGGTCACTGGGCAGTCTGTTCCAGTGTCTTACTGCTGAAATGGTGGAGGAACTGGAGTAAAATTTAGTCTTATGTGTAGACGCAGTCAAGATTTTGGATTTATCAGATCTCATATAGAAGTTGTATAATTATAGCAGTTGTTTGCTGTGCAAGCAGATCTATTGAGAACAATAGTAAACTTTTTAAGCAAAGTAGTGCATACATTTGTTCCAGGTACATCACTTCACAGTTTCTTTTATGACACCTGCCCAGTTTAATTGCTGATGGGGATTGAGTGCGTCAGAGATGCCTAGGATGTGTCGAATAGATCGCCGTTCTCACTTGCCCAAGCCGAATGGGCGGCACTTGTTCCCTGTCACTCTCTTTCCACGCGGCTTGGCTGCACCTCGCCTTCACGGGATCCAAAAAGCACGTGACTGTTTCACGCGGCTAATCTCAGCGGCTAGAAGGAGCGCACTGAGCCAGCGCGTACTGCAACTTTGCAGCCTATACAGAAGCCAATGAGATCCGTGTGGCAGTACACGCTGCGCCCGTGCCGCCGCGGAGGTATCGACCGTCTTCGGCAATTTCGGCCGAACTATATGAAATTTACGATATGAAATTTTCCTGGTAAACACATAACTTAAGTTCCTCCCTGGAGTTTAGCCAGATACTGTAGCTGATACTGCACAAATATTCGGCAAAGAGACTTCCTGCCTCTTGGAGATGACTGCAATATCAACGCTTCAATACCCAAGATGATTTAAATTTTTACAAAAAATTTCTTCATATCTCAGTGCGTGAGGAGCACTTGGATCGGTCAAGTGCCTGCTGTAATCTAACACTATTTACTGTTCATTGTGGACTATGGCATTTCTACCTTGCCCAAATTCTCTTAGGCCTATGCAACAAAATCAATTTCTGTGTAACAAGTGTCAAATGGGATCTTTATGCGACGGGGTACCCCAAACCTTAAATGCGCAAATGATAGAAGACCCTAAATTGGGTACTTTGAGATAAAGAACTAATGGCTGGAAGTGAATAATTAGTCTTACCACTTGTAACAAATATTCAAGCTCGTGGCAACTGTTCAAATCAACGACTGCCCATATTAGTGGATACATTACAACGTAATCAATCCACTGAGAGTATGGAACTGTGTGTTAAAACTAAGGTGGCTCCATTGCTTCCAGAGATTGTTGACCGTAGGGGGGTAATTACTGTCTTTCGCATAACACATTCTGCTGCCCGAAGCTTTAAGGGCATGTCTACAACTTTCTGTAACGAGAAACGCTCCATCATTGTCTATCAGTCATGAATAGTAACAGTGCTAAATTCAACCTTCGACACATCGCAGACGACTGTGCACTGTTTTCAAGATAGTACCACCAACATAACACCTGAGGAGGATGAATGAACATCTGGCAAGGCTGGCAGTGCCGACATCTATATTGTACACACAATTACTTCCCGAATGTATTCTTCTACAGTCATACAAGCAGAGCGCTGTCATACGCTGTGCGCCATTCTTTCCCGATACATTTATTCCTCAACGAAATCTGCCTTAAGGAGACCACACCGTGCCTATCTAACCCATGTTAATTTAGGCAAGTTTTGACCCATTTCTGAAAAAAACTATTTGATGAAGGACCTTAATATTTTAATGTATGTTACATGATGATAATAGAGTAAACTGTACTAAAATCTACTTTATTCATTTCATAGTTTTTAAGAAATACTTTTTTAAATGTATTAGCAAAAAATATTAAGTTTTTTCTGCAGAATTTTTTTTGTGAACTTCCTAATGGGGGAATATTAATTAATGTAGTACCAGAGGTGGAGTTTTATGTTATGCAGAGTCTCTGAAAATTTTATTCATTTACCTATGATAGTTTCTGAAATAATGGGGCATATGTACTGAAAATTTTAGTTTGCGGCAAATTGACTTTAAAGGAAAAATTTTAGAAATTTGTTACTTACAGTTAATTAAAACTGTACTGCTGCATATTATTGCCCTTCTTTGGCCTCTAGCATGTCTTCCAGCTTCTTTTTCACCTTTTTTATCGCAATGTTGCAGCCCAGTGATCATATTTTCACAAGGATTAATTCCCAGCATTTTCAGTACCCAACACTTTCCAATATTACCACAATTGAACGTAATAACAGCATCATGAACTCCTAGTTTCATTGTATGCATGCCTACAAATACAGCTTTAGGAAGGCGGTTCCAAATTATACTGTTGAAACATTCATTCGGGTTCTGTGTCTGCCCATGCAGACATTTCCTTAGAAGGACAGGATGAGCCAAGTCTCTGAAAATATGTTTAATCGCTGAAATAACAGCAGCAAGAAGAGAATGCTGGTGAGAATAAGATTCTCCAGTTGCCTGAGCCCTATTGTATTTGCACCATGAATTTTATCCTGATGGACACACTTCATGACATGGCTTATCATGAGTAGAGGACTGTAAGAGGTCCGAGCAGATGTAATTTCAATGTATTACTCACGCGCTGCCTGCGATATGTAAGGTATAAGAGAATCTCAGACCAGAGAGCAGTGTTGACTGCAGTAGGAACTGTGTAGCAGTAGGAGTAAGTTGCTTGCTTGCTAGCGAGCAGTCTGGTCTGGTGTATCGTGTTGGCTGGGCCGGTCGTGGTGCAGCGATGCCGGAGCCTGAGCATTACTGTATAAGGTAAAAAGCAGCCTCGCGCATATGTAGTATTGTTATCTCAAGTCCCATGTAAATGTTTTAAAAAATCTCCTAATAATAATCTTTCTCATAAAGAAAAACTTTTAACAACCATTCATTTCAAGTTAAAGAATTTACTAATTTCTCCAGTCCATGATCTTCCGGATTATTGCAAAAGATAAATCAGTTGTTTCCTTTCATAAATGACAAATCTATCGACCAGCATTGCACAGGGCTGTGCCAGAAAAATTTATTGTAAGAGCAGAAAATTCGCGTTAACCGGCGACTTCTTTGAGGTAAGAATTTTTCTTTTTTTTATTCAGAATGATCTTTCAGGGTCATGACGCAGCACTGCTGACGTCCAAAATTTACCAGGTTAAATTCACAGTCAATTATTCAAAGGTTGTAACTGAGTCACATTTATTATTGAGAGATTAGTCACATTGTATTATTGCAAGATTACCGAATTTATCTGAGGGAGGTTACGCTGAATGTGAAGAAACGACATAATTATATTTTTTAATGTTGAGGGGTTTACGAATTTTTCTGTTTTGAGGTTACACTAAATGAGAATCTATTTTTTGTGGGGAGGTTACACTTGGCGACAACCGCCCAGGATCGTATTTCTTTGGGAATTTCTGAGAAGTCGTCAGTTATATATCTGCTCTTATTTACTTAAATGTAGTTTGCATGTGGCGCAACGCATTTACTAACTTGTCACTCTTTCTTTCACAGATCGTCGACAATTTATTGCTCTTTGTTGTAATTGTGTTTGTTCCGTTTTTGCTTCGTCTTTGTTTCATTTTGTGCTTAATTTTTATTCGTGAAAAATGCCGCGAAATACTGTTAACAGTACATCGCGATGTGCAATGAGTGAAATAGCCGACTCGAATAATTTGACTGATCATACTAGCAACAGTCAGTGTAATAGTGATAATCTTCTAATTACTGATAATCAGTGCGTACCGACCACTAGTAATGATTTTAATTCTAATGATGAGCAAACAAATTCAATTATGTCCATCGTAAATGTAACAATTGATGACGTGGCACGTTCCGATATAATGAACGCTGCCCTGTTTGTCACGCCCGATTTGCAAAATTTGCATTGTGAACAGATAAATTTTTCTCACGAAGATGAACAATGTAGTCAGAATATGTCAGATTTATTTGATTCCGATGTAGTGACCAACAGAGCACATTCGATTAGCAAACCTTTTTGTGAATCAGACAATGACCAAATGGTTACCAGTACACAAAACGTGACAAATGCACATACACCGTCACACAGCACAGAGAATACAGAAACTAATTTCGGCATGGATCAAGTTATGGCATTATTGCTGCAACTTAATGAAAAACATGACAACCTTAATGAATCGAACATAGAACTTAATGAAAAACTAGACAACAATTCCAAACAGTTGAATGAAAAACTAGACAGCAATTCCAAACAACTTAATGATAAACAAGACAATTTCAAACAACTTAATGAACAGAACAAACAACTTAGTGAACAGATTACAGCCGTTGCCGCGCAATGTCATGATACTAAAGAACAATTACGTGAGGAAATTAAGGCTTGTGCTAGGAACTGTAGTGAAGAAATTAGATCTGTGGCACAAGAATTAAGTAATACACATGCAGCCACAACGAAATTACTTAGAGATGAAATTAGTGCAGTCGCTAAACAATGTTCTGAAAACGCAACACAGTTACGCGACGAGTTTAAATTAATGTAAGCAGAACTTTCACACACACTGGATGCGAAAGTAAACGCGAAATTTGAGCAACAGAACAGCCAAATTGACGAACGTTTTAATCACCACCTACAAAACAGTGAAACGCGTTACCGTAAATTTATACAGGAACAGAATAAAGTAAAGCAACAAGTCATGGAAACAATTACGGCACAGAGACAGGATGATAAGCGTAAATTATTTACGAAAGCAAAAACATACGTAGACAACAATATGGCTACAGTATCAGACGAAATCAAACAGTTGAACACCGAATTGCATGATGAAATCTCCGATCTTAAAGCAAAAACAAAAAAATGGGGTTCAAATGGCTCTGAGCACTATGGGACTCAACTGCTGTGGTTATCAGTCCCCTAGAACTTAGAACTACTTAAACCTAACTAACCTAAGGACATCACACACATCCATGCCTGTGGCAGGATTCGAACCTGCGACCGTGGCAGTCGCACGGTTCCGGACTGCGCGCCTAGAACCGCGAGACCACCGCGGCCGGCCGAAAACAAAAACAGACACACACACATTAGACTTTCAGACAATGACCAACAGACTTGAAAAGTTGGAACTAATACAGGATCCCGATGCCATCAAAGCAGATGTTAAGAAATTGAACAAAACCACACGTAAAATATAAAAACAAATTAATGCTTGTGATACTAAAAATGATGATCAGGTAAAAGCACTGACTGAAGAGTATGATGAACTGGCCAGTCGTATTGATGTTGTCGAAAATAATAATGACACCAAATCAGACGATACGTCACCAGTTTCGCTTAATCAAACACCCGAATTCCGAAATTTACAGCAGACGATCAGTGAGATAAGCATACGCCACTCTCCGAACATTTGTCAGACTCACACAGCCAGTGTAATTTAGGTAATTTACAGAGAGTACGTGAATTAGATTCCGAACAGTCACAGACAAATAGATTATCATACAATCCTGAACCTGTTCAGACATACAGAGACGATAATTTTGATTACAAGCACTTTCTATCCGTGAGAAAATTTAAGGTATTTAAAAATGACAGAACACAGATTCACCCCTTGGATTGGATGCAACAATTTAGCTTTGCTTTTCCACCAACTTGGCCCGTAACACACAAACTTGAATTTATTTGCAGTTGTTTGGAAGGCAAACCGGCAACTCGTAGGAGACAGATCGCAAGACAGTGCTATTCGGTAGAAGAATTTCAGAATGCTTTTCTGTCAGCGTATTGGTCGAAGACGACACAGCGCGGAATCAAGGATCAATTAATTAGTTTACCGAATTATGAGAACTCAAATTTTCCCACTGTCATGCAATTTTTTGAACACATGGTCCAACAAAGCCAATACTTAAGTTAGCCATACAGTGAATCAGCACTTATTCAATTGTGTATTTCTAAATTACCACCATCGTTAAGAGTATCACTTTTAACAGGTCAGCAGAAAGAAAATATTTCGGCATTCAGAGATCTATTACAGCTTTTGGAAGTTCAGCAACCAGATTATTCCTTCATAAACAAAAATTTTTCACATCATAACCAAGGCCAACCAGCATACAGTAATTACGATCAGCCGCGGTATTTCAATAGCAAAGGTAACAGACGCTCCAGGAACGACAACCACCAGAACTTCAATAACGGGCAAAATTTTAATTATCAGTATCGTCAAAATTATCAGCAACAGGAACCACATTTTGGTAACAATAGAGGGTTTTTCCCCACAAAAACAACAAAACCAGCCGGTTAGCATACCTAACCAACAATGTAATGTGCAAGGTCAACCAAGCTTTAATGTTTCGCCGCCTACACGCATAGCGTCGGCCACACCAAATAGTAACGCACCGCAACAAGGAAATCACTACGTACAGAAAACACGTAATTTCAACTCTTATCGCAACGCGCCGTATAGCAATGATTATTATGACAGACGTCAAAGTAATGAGCACAGTTTTCAGCGTAACAGTCGGTCTTACCAGCAGCAGAATCAACCACAACAACAGATTATCATGAATGAACCAGACAGTCGGTATCATCCCGAACGTAATACGTCAGGAAGAAATAACAGAACAGTACAAATAGTTGAAATGCCACAGCATCCTCCCGCAAATAACAGCACGTCAGAAAGAATTTGACTAGATACAGTACAGGTTGCATCTTCCAGCAACGTAAACCATACTTTTGACACAGAATCTTGTTCACGAAAATGTTATTACTTTTGACGACATCCGAGACACACTTTTACATGAAAAACCAGTTATTCAAAAATCATTTCCCACTGTAATGACACATTCCTATGCAGAGACATACGATATCTTAAAAGCTGCGCCAAAGATAAATTGAGAGGCATGTATATTATAATCTTTGTAAAGTTCACATTGGATTCTCTTTTGTTTGATACTCCAAGGAGCTAAGGGACACTTTCGATTGTTGCCTTGTGGAGGATGGACGTGATTTTGGACTGTGCGGAAAGGCAGCCATGTGGTTGGTAATTATGGTTTGTGCGATGAGCACAGCAAGTCTTATTGTGTTGTGAATAAAAAATAGTGAAAAGTATCGAAGTGTTACGAAAATTATTTATAGCGACGTAGCATAGTATTCCTTGGTTTCCACCGTCTTCGTGAAGTGAACCGATGCCGACTCATGATGGTACACACGGTCAACAAAGAGAAGAACATCGATGGCGACTAATGAATTAATATTGTGGCAGAAGGACTAATTCTACGTCTAAGGTGAGAACTCTGATTAAATCAACAATGACGTGGAATTTAAAATATAAAATGTTTTTTATTTATTTCGCCACACTGGCGACCGCTGACAGGGACAGTGCTGGTGGAACAAAGAGTAAGTACTTCATTGTTGTGCTACAAATGTACTTGTACTAATTACTGTTTCTCTGTTACATGACGCACATGGAAAATGACGAATAAAGTGAAACAATATTAACTGTATAAACGGATGGCACAATAATCAGAAGGAACAAGGTCAAGGATTTACAAAACTAACGTAATCGTGAGTGACGCAGCTCAGTCGGAATTAAGGTAGGAAAGCGCAAACGCATGCAGTGGCTGCACCTTGGCTTAGCTCCACTTAAAGCAGAACCTTTTCCTGTCCATATTAAAATCCTGGTAGTGTTTGTGGCAACACACAATTACACTTTGATAATTACTTTTTTATGTTCAACAATCGCAGAATTAGAAGACGTAGTGCACCATGTTGTAAATTTCCGACGCGCAACAAATAACAATCGCGAGATATTTTTATTAATTCAACTGCGAGAGAATTTAAAGATTTAGATTAACAGTAAAGTACAGATAAAAATAATATCTTCACAATGGAATCGAAGAACTTTAATTTGACAAATGTTCATGGACACGTCACCGATTCTGACAATAGTGACGTAAATGATGACGCAATTAGTTTTTCAGCACAACATAATGTAGAAGTAAATACAATTCAATTGCACTCCACAGGGATTAACAATAACGGACCACTTGCAAATGAAACCTTGTGCACAGTCGATGAAGCATCGATTACCAGATCAGATGAAAATATTTCGCGTGAAGTCAGTGAACCTAGCCCGGTTTCGATTCAATCAGACCGTGGCAGAGAAACAATGGCAACAAATAATGGCATAAATACAAACACACAAGCTTCGTCAGTTACGCTTGAGGCATTATATAGTCTGATGTCAAATGTGAGCGAGAAACTGGCGAATCTAGAAATAATGACAAACACAAAATTGTCAAACATGGAAATTGGGTTCCAACAGCAGTTTTCAAGTGTAAACACGCAATTTGAAAACATACACAGACATTTCGATCAACGCTTAAATAAACTCACCAATGAAATCGATCAAAAGATCGAAGACAAAGTCATCAAAACCGTCAATAGTGTATACAATGTATTGGCAAATGACTTAGAAAAGAAATTGTCAGATCTTACAACCAAACAGGAACAGGAACTGTCAGAAATAGTAGAAACACACAATCAAACACAAACCGTACAAAAAGAAATACATGAAAACGTACAGGCTATTCAATTAAATTTAACAAGAGTACAGTCCGCATGTGAAGAAATACCTGACCAAGTTAATAAAGTTAACGAAGAAGTCGGTTTTCTGAAACAGGAGACTCGACGTATCAACGCCGACATTATCAAAATAAATGAAACTTTAGAAAACGGTAATGTAAATGAATCAATAACTGACCTGGAAACAAAACTTTTTGAAAAATTAGGTAATGAAATCAAAGTAGCCGAGGACAGAATACGTAAGGAAATTGCTGGTAGACTGAATGTTTCAAATGACTTGCCTACGTCAAGCAACAGGCAGTGCGACACTTATTCGCCCGTGCCAGATTACGATGTCAATAACGCAGAACATCACGCGCCCAGTCCGGCGTATGTGCACGCACCGGCACAGGCAAACAATGGCTATTCGCCAAACGCGGTGCTGCAACAGGCAGTAGGCGTGTCGCCTTGCATCTCGACGATTCTAGTCGATGAGAGCCTGTTGAAACATAGACAGTTTCCAGTTTTCTCCACAGAATCCAGAAAAACTCATCCAGTCGTATTTGTAAGAGCATTTAAAAATGTCTTACCAAGAAACTGGACTGAGGCACAGAAGATTAGATATGTAGTAGGCTTCACACAAGGCGACGCACTTTTGTGGGCCACAGACATGGCTGAACAGTGCGTCACCTACGAACAATTTGAACGGGCTTTCTTGGAGAAATATTGGTCTGCTGGGGTCCAAGAAAGACTGCGCCGTGAAGTATTCAACCCACAACCGTTCAACCTCAAAAACGGCGGGTTGAGAAAGTATTTCGAAAAGTACTTGAATAAGACGCGCTATTGGAACAATCCAATACCGCACGTAGATGTTCTCAAAATTCTGAAAAACAAACTACCCGCGAACTTACTCGAAAAATTGGTAACCATACCGGAGAACGACCTTGAATACTTTCTTTCCGTGCTTGACTCAATTGATCTAATATACGAAGAAGAGCCGAGCACAGGTAATCGGAATGAATATTCCGGAACCAATCAAAACAACGGTAACGGATATCATTTTAATGGCAGTGGACAAAACCCACACAGTTGGCATCCGTATGCGACAAGGCCAAATAATGGAACCTGGAATTACGGAAATCGGAGGAATTCGGCGCCACAGAGACGTGAAGACCGAAGGTATAGTACAGATTACGGTCCACGCCGGTATGGAAATGATAGAAATCACGTGAATGATTGGTCAGGCCCGCGTGATGAAAGGCGGCACACAAATGAAAATTACAATAGTTACAGTAATAGGAATGATAGACCAAGGAGGAATAGCGACGGCCGGTCGCAAGAAAATGTTGCACGCAGCGGTCCGGAAACTAATTGGCGACAGAATAACCACTCAGTACACTTTGTAGAGGTAACGGACACTACTGTAGCAACGCCTTTGTCTCCCCCGGTAAACAACAATCGGTCGTAATGAGCCCCCACCGGCCGACCGATTTGACAACAGGGGGCACAAGCAAGCACACATTACATCTTAGACAATTATTTTTAAGATATGATCAGGATGCGACCGTAGAAGATGATCTATGTGAAGAAGAGACGAAAGCACCGGACAAGGTAAGTGACCTCGTGCAGGCCGTAATAACAACAAAAAGACAAGAAAGGTTACAGAAATTAACATTGGACAGGAAGTACTATTACGTACCCACCCAAAATCCTCTAAAATTAAGGCATTAAACAAAAAGTGGCAGTTGTTGTATGATGGCCATTTCATTATAATAGACAAACCTCACCCAGGATGTTATCTGTTAGGTAACACACGAACGGGCAAGGTGAAAGGGTTATACCCCCACAAGGACATCAAGGAATTTTTTCATTAAAGGTTATATGTTATTTTAGTAAAATTGAAATTGTACAACCTTGGATCACATAGTAAAATTGCTGTCATTAACCTAAGAAACTTGCGAACAACTGGGGGCATATGCCAGCTTAAAAGCGCATATTTAACCAAACCTAATGAAACATGTGTTACTGTGAGTCTTAACACTATAAAAATAAACCATACAGTACTTTTGTAGTCTAACTCAGTTATTTAAGAGAGGGGAACAAAGACAAATTAGCGCGACGGTCAGAGTTTGTTCGCTTGAGACGAGCAAGAAACCACGCGTCGAAGTTGCAATCCAATGCTCAGCTCATGAGCACGCGATAGCTGCATGTCAAGACGAGGTCATTGGCCGCGCTGTAGGCAGCGAGCCGGGGAGAAATCTTCCCCCTTCCCTGTCCGATCAGCTGAGTGTATACAAAGCGCGAAGGCGCATGCGCGGTTGAGTCCAGGCGTCACGTGACTATTACACGATGGTGGCTATCACGAATAATGTTCACCAACAATGCAGTGTTTTCCCCGCGCCTACAGTCCAGTCGTGGTACGTAAGCGCGCATGCGCGGAACGTTTAAAAGTTTTGAGACCACTCTTACTATGAGACACAGAGACGAAAGTCATTCAAAAACAAGAAAGGAAAGGGTACACAAGTCTTGTAAATAGTAACTTAGAAAATTTAATTATAAGCTGGTATTACGTAATAAAAGTGAACATGCAAGTACATACTGGTCATGGACGGTATTGTAACATTATATTATACTGAGTAAAATCTTAGCTTGTACAGAAGGAGAAAGAAAATAGAAAAAAAATAAATAGATAAATAATGCAGATATATAACCGGAAGAAAGGCTATGTACACGAGAACAGCACACAATTACATATAGGGAAAAAGCAGCAAAGAGGAAATCAAAGAGATAACGCATACATTTACATTACACAGTAGATAGCGATTTTCAGAATGAACAACAAGGTAAACGCGGGAATTTTTGTGACTAAGGAAAAGAGTGACACAGGCTTTAAAATAGGAAAATAATAAACAGATCTATGCAGCGTGAGTAATGAACTGAATCGCTCTCAAAACAAATACCTAGAGTTTATAGAGAGAGAGACACACATTAACGTTAGGAAACACCTGAAGCACTCAGCAAACAACTTTGTAGAATATATAAGCTATACACGAGGGTACATGTACGAAAGCTAAAGTGTAAAGGAGGAAAATAGGGAATGTTGCGCATTAATGGACTGTAAGGCAGTTATGTATGTAAGAAGAAATATTTAGTTGTAAGTATTATTAGTATAAGGGACGATGCTCAGCACACCCTGAATTATTTTGGAATATTGAAGGAATGGTGCAGGGTACCGAAAAAGGGCCCCACCAGCAAAGTGTATATTATAGTGGTAGATATTTTTTTGTGTATAAACGTATGTATGAATGTGTGAAAGGCGAAAGAAGCTCTGTACATGTACGGAACTTAAACAACGTAGAAGTGTATAAGGAAAATTAAACTGTAAGACAACCTCGTATAAACAGGTATACCTAACGTCAGGAAACAACTTAATTAAAACTGTAAGACTCTACGAGTGTACGAGAAAAGGCGAAAAACCTGACACAAAGTGCAATATTAGCGATGCTTCACTCATGTATGCAAAAGGAAGGTATGAATTACTTTACCCACTTGAAACATGAAAAGAAAAAAATCATGTCAAAATTATATGTTTCACACATATTACAATTTACAGTCACAAAGAATGAAAATGATCTCGCCGCTATACGAGAAACAGGTAAGTAGTGTGATCGACGACCTGTAAGCAAAGGAATCGTCTGTAAAATGAATTATGAACAAAAACGTCATTAAGAATTTCATGCTGCACTGAAGCTATGAAAGTCTGATTGTTCGTGTACATAGATTTTCATGACAACCGATGCATTAAAATGTCTGTATTTTTTCTCCCATGATAACACAAGACGCCTATAAGCGTACTTTAATTGAAAATGATACACGCACACAAGGGCGTGCCGCTATTATGAAACACTGTACATATTAATAGTAGCTAGACCCTGAACTTCAAGATTGTATGTTTATATGTCTATGTTAATGTAGGAAATTTTATTAGAGGTAATGATTTACAAGCACACCAGAACGTGCTTAAGCACAAAACACTGTACATATTAGGGTTATGCTGCATATAAATGATTATTTCGTGCATTTTCAGATTTTATACGCAAAAAACCGTAGCATACACGTAGTCGTTGCCACTACACTAAGTAGAAGGTAGAAAATTCCCTTCCCAAGCTTCAGTGGAGCGGCTACAGCTGTATTCTCTGCATGCTGATGCATGTCGTTGCGTATGAAGAATACGTAACGGAGGTAGACCTTAACTTATACTGGAGTTCAAGAAGGAAAACAAAGGACTTGTTCCTTCTAACAGATTAATGGAAAAAGGCGAGCGTGTGTGTCAGTAAAATCCAAGACGAAGAAGCCACTATGAGTGGTCAAAAATTTTTTCAATTTTAGTCGATAGTTTTTTCCTGCAGTTAATGTAAACAATGTATTGTATGTATTATATGTTATTCCATTGTATGTGATGTATTTTGTATTTCATGCCAAGTCCCGTGACTTACAAATTATGTGCATTGACCAGAAGTATTGAGGGGAATGAATCTCAGTACAATAGGTAAAAGGGGTTAATGCGAAGAAAAAAAAGTGTAGTGAAAAGGAAGTTTCGATCGCAATACTCGCGGTGAAAGTGGTGTGTGTGTAGAAATTAAAATTGTGCAAAGTAGTGCTACGTTGCAAATGTCAGCGACCCTAAACAAGTGACAGCGAAAATTGAAGCTTGTATCGTCAAACGACCCATGGCGTCACAGTAGGAAAGGACAATGCCAAACAAGTTTGACATGGTACGCTTCTTACCAGGAGCTGAATCGACGGGATCGTCCTCCGCCTCGCACATAGTGTGGTGTGTTCTTCGGGGCACATATTCCAATGTACCTCGTCGTATCCAGTCTAAGTACTGGAAGGAACTACAAAAAGCACACGCATACTGAGGTTCGGAAGTCTCGACGGTACCCGCACGTCGGTGTATATTCAGTGCACTGGCGCGCGCATTCAACCAACGTCGCCCGCTAACGGACGACCAAACAATAAGGCGCGCGTATCACCCGCCCATATTCAACACGGGCTAGCGAACAAAGCTCGTCGCCCCAGAATAAATACAGAAAGCAATACAAGGACTTAATTTTCACCTCTGATGAGGAAGGAAACATTTGTATGTAACGTTGTATTCAGTGTATATTTTATTGTACAAACTTTACTACATGATGTCAGTTTCTCAGTATTGACCAGAACTTTGTATATTAGGATTAAGGTTTGTAAATATTAGCATAAGTATACCAAAAAACTGACACACACTCAGAAATACCAAAGAATTCACAGTGCCATGAAAATGAGACAATAAAAATGAAGTTTGTAAATAAAAGACCCCCAAACCTATCAATTGCAAGGTCGACTACTGTATCCTGTCAATCAAATAAAATTTTCTAGTGACAGTATACAGTAGGGGGGCAGTTGTAATGACACATTCCTATGCAGAGACATACGATATCTTAAAAGCTGCGCCAAAGATAAATTGAGAGGCATGTATATTATAATCTTTGTAAAGTTCACATTGGATTCTCTTTTGTTTGATACTCCAAGGAGCTAAGGGACACTTTCGATTGTTGCCTTGTGGAGGATGGACGTGATTTTGGACTGTGCGGAAAGGCAGCCATGTGGTTGGTAATTATGGTTTGTGCGATGAGCACAGCAAGTCTTATTGTGTTGTGAATAAAAAATAGTGAAAAGTATCGAAGTGTTACGAAAATTATTTATAGCGACGTAGCATAGTATTCCTTGGTTTCCACCGTCTTCGTGAAGTGAACCGATGCCGACTCATGATGGTACACACGGTCAACAAAGAGAAGAACATCGATGGCGACTAATGAATTAATATTGTGGCAGAAGGACTAATTCTACGTCTAAGGTGAGAACTCTGATTAAATCAACAATGACGTGGAATTTAAAATATAAAATGTTTTTTATTTATTTCGCCACACCACCCTGTCATTGAAGTAAAGATTTTATCATCCAAATTTTCAGCAGTAATCGATTCTGGATCACCTATGTCAGTCATAAATGAAGAAACCTTCAACGAATGTAACAAAGAGATTACTTATCCTACGTTACCATTAGGCAAAACTAAAGTAAAAGGAGCAGTATCTGGTAAAGGAGTAGATGTAAAATTACAGACACACTTATCATTTTGTATTGCAGGTCATACATTCCACTCAAATTCTTGGATTGTTCCCTTATTGACGACAGACATTATTTTAGGTACGAGTTTTTTGGTGGAACACGACGCAGTTATTGACTTTCAAAATTCCTATTTAATGTTAAAGGATGAAAATGTACAACTGGTATTAGAATTTCAGCACGCTTTATCTGCAGAAGAACAAGCAATTAATCGAACAGAGGTCATTTCTACATCGCGTTACATAGACTGTCATTTGACATTGTTCACAGATACGTACATACACAACTACAATACACCAGACGAAGCCGACTATGACGTTATGCAAATGATTTCTGATAGAGTAAAACAAAGCAGTGCAAATACAGACGACGAACGTACTCAACTATGCAATATTCTTTTACAGCAAGCTCCAGTTTTTGACAACGTCCCTGGTACTATGTCCGGTTTTATATATGAATTTCAAGTTAAACAGCATGACATATTTAAACATTATCCTATTCCGTACATTCATACACAAAATATTATAGCAGATGCACTATCCCGCTCTCTCAGCAACAATCAGCAAGACATTGCAACCAACTTCTGCCAAGCAAAGTTTAGCGTCATGTATGTTCAACGAGATGTATTTGAAAATTTCATTTCATCGTCATTATGAGACATAGCACAAGATCAGAGCAAAGACAAAGCGTGGAAAGAAATTAAACGCCTTTGGCAAGATAGGAGTAACGTTACCATTAGAAACCATTATACTGTACGCAAGAACATTCTGTTTCGCAGCTCTCACCCTGACAACAACTGGTTATTATGTATTCCTGACGAGCTTGTTAACAAATTAATTTGGTATACTCATTGAAGTTACGCACATTATGGAGCCAGAAAATGTTTTCTTATACTGAGACAGAACCGTTATTTTGCGAACATGGAGAAACGTATTCGACGAGTTTTAACGTCATGTAAAATCTGCCAGAAAGCTAAATCAGACACGACTTCACATATTCCTCCGTTACATCCCATTGTACCCCTTAAATTAAGACACATGGCCGCTGTAGACATTTTTGGTTCGATTCCCAGAACTAATAAAGGTTTTTGCTACATCTTTGTCGCTGTTGAACCCACTTCGAAATTTGTTACCTTCACTCCGTTACGCAAAGCTACTGCTAAAACTGTTTCGAATGCATTTGTAAAACATTTTTTATTTCATGTAGGGCATGTATTGAAAGTAATTTCTGACAATGGTTCACAATTTCGATCTGCTATATGGACACGTATGTTACGAATAAGAAACATTTCTCCGATCTACATATCCAAGTATCACGCTTCTTCGAACCCTTGTGAACGTCTAATGAAAGAAATTGGTAATCTATGTATAATATACTGCCGTTAAAAAAACATATTGTTTGGGACACACACATACTCTCAATCCAGGATGTAATTAATTCCATACCAAATGAATCTACTATGCTATCTCCGACTGTTATTTTGAAAAATGTTGAACCACCTAACAAAATTAAAGAATTAGTATCCTTTCCTACATCTCGTCGACTACGCCACCATGAAATAATTGACATTGCGCTGAAAAACATCAAACGTGCCGCAGAGCGCCGGAGACGACAGAAGAAACAGGTTTGTACACGCCGTGACTTTCACATAGGACAGAAGATATTAGTACGTAAGCACTATTTATCCAACAGAGGAAAGAGTAGATGCAGTAAATTTGAGCTTTTATACGCAGGTCCATATCGAATTCGCAGCATTCCTCACCCCAATGTAGTACACGTCGAAACTTTGAGAACCAGAAAAAGCAAAGGCAATCACCATGTCTCCAATATCAAACCCTTTAGTGAATGAATGTACTTCATGATTTATCACACTGTAATGCCATTTCCTGAATTTTATATGACCACTTATGCAATTATATTTATATGAACACTTACTGATGCTTATCATATTTTTTCCTGGCACGTGTCCGGCAAGGTAAGGTTAGCAGATCGCTTTTCTTGTCGTTACACATCAGACCGTGCACATTTTTCCAGATAAACTTACATATTTTATGACCACTTATGCAATTCTACCTATGTGACTACTTACTGATGATTATCACATTTTTCTTGGCAAGTGCACGGTAAGGTAAGGTTAGCAGGTTGCTTTTCTTGTCGTTATATATCAGACCATGCACATTTTCCATTTTTTTGTGTATGTATGATTGTTTTCCTATCGAAAGTAGAATTTTTGTCTGTATGCACTATGTAATCTTTAAGATATAAGAAACACCGGTTGACTTTGACATTTTGCCTTATGATATCTCAACATCGTGACTATTTTACATTCTATGCTACTACATTGTGATACTGTGTGTACATTTTTTCACTTGAAAACTGTCTATGTTTTTGACCTAATACGTTTTCTGTCATGCTATGCTGTATGCTTAGTTGTATCACTAGAAACAAGTTTTTATCTAATGGGTATATGATTTAAATGGAAGATATTAATCCTCATTCATCATTTTCAGAAAGCAATAATGTGTACAAGAAATAAATTAAACAAACCACAGTGGTTTACTCTGAAATGGAAATTTTACCATCGGAATGAACGAAAAAAATGCAATATCTTGTCATGAAGAGTAAATGGATCAGAATTAACAAGCATTAACCAGAATATACTATACACATCGTATGATAGCAGTCTTGACTAATTATTTTTCTTTCAGAATACGAGGCGATTGATGCAGGCTGTCAGACAGAACTACACATCTTAGTTTTAGTGACGAAATATGCTAGAAAGAAGAAACTCTATACTATGAATAGTTGTATGAAGTAAATGGTAATATGAATATGAATAATGAAGTGTCTATTTCTTTCAGATAATAATAAATGATGATGAATAGTTATATGAACAATATGGTAATATGAATAATGAAGTTTTTCTTTGCAGGTGATGATAGTGATGAAGTTATGGTAATATGAATAATGAAGTTTTTCTTTGCAGATGAGAATAATGATGAAGTTTATATATTTACTATTAGTTAGGAAATGCTATGTAGTTATTTAAGTATTTGTTGCAGTTCCTTTTGATAGTATGTCTTATGTCACATGGTATAATGACTGAATGTTTTGGAAAAGACAGCTAGAGTACATACATATTGAGTACACGTTTCATTACCTGTTAATTCGAAGTTCACTACTTTTCAGCATAATATGCGTTTCTTCTTTCAGCTCAATAATCCATTTTGTATTTTTTCTAGGAGAAGCTATTCATGAGATTAATGTGCTATAAGCAGTTAGTCATTAAACCTGTTCTAGTACTTGCATTCTTTTTATCCATTTGTGTGTATCATTCATGAATGTGATCATATATACTCTACTTGTTTCATAACCTTGCTACAGCTGACTCATGACGAATGACGTTATTAATCCTTATTTCCAGCAATAAGTCAAAAGCATATATTTTCATGCCCCAGCAATTATCGATCCCAACGCAATGCATTGCTAACACACACACACACATACAAAAAAAATTATTACCAGTCCCAACTATTACCAGTATACATCCAAATAATGCTACCAGTTTAGGATATATTTCTAGTCCTTAATAATGCAAATTTCTCAGATGTATTAAATCCATTATATCTATGTATTATTGGACCACAGACCTTGAGTAATAGTTACAGAGTGTTACATTTTAAATATGTCCTATGTCACTTGAATGATGAGTTCTGAGTAATACTCAATGATGTTTTGTAATAATGCATAAATGCTATGTCAATAATTTCTGTAAATAATATTTTTGTTATACTCTATAAATGCTATGCCAATAATTTCTGTAAATAATATTTTTGTTATACTCTATAAATGCTATGCCAATAGTTAACTCTTGTTTTGAATGGTGACTTCTGAATAATACTGAATAATGTTTTGTAAAACTATATGACTATCTTGTAACTGGCCAATGAGTGCCAATAATTACCCCAATCAGATGAGTTATGAATAGTGTTTTGTAATTTTCAATACTTGCTACATATTTAGTAACTGGCCAATAAATGCCAATGATCACTATAATTAGATGAATTATTTATAAATGCTATGCCAATAATTAACTCATTTTGAATGATGACTTCTGAATAATGCATAAAACAATGCTTTGTAACTGGTCAATGAGTGCCCATAATTACTATATTGAGATGACTTATGAATAATGTTCTGTAATACTCCATACATACTACTTAAACGCTGTGTAAATAGCCAATGAATGCTAATAATTACTCAAATTGGTTGATGGACTAGTGTAATTCTCAATGATGACTAGCATAAGTCTTAATGTCCTTCACCTTCTGACCTAATTACCAGAAATTACTGCAATATCCGTTTGTCCTATCCATCCTCATGATCATGGAGCACTATATTTGGTTTTTGCACTAATTCTCTGTTGATGTGAGAGTATGGATTCTACAAGAATGTGGTGTTGACATATCAAGCTGTCCACTACCTTGAACAATGGAGATGTTATTATGGTCCTACTGTTTGGTGTACCTAATGTACCACCAAAATGATAACATACAATATTAATACAACATTTCAGTGTCTTGGCTACACTGATGAATACTTCAGGGAAGAGAACTTCAGATTGTCTCACTTGGTGTTGTGCTTCTGTAGAAAGATATGGACTTTCAGCGCAGCTATGTGCAACCTACTGTGCTACAACAATGATACAATCCTTCCCATTCCTTTCCTAGTTCTTGAAATATGCTAAAGACTTTTCAGTGCATGTGCACTTCATTTCATTTGATAATAAGATTAGTTGTCCTAAAAATGCTAAAGACTTCTACAGTGCGTGTGCACTTTATTTCACTCCATGATATGTTGTAAATATGCTAAAGACTTCTACAGTGTGTGTGCACTTTATTTCATTTTTAGGGTAATCAGTTCTTGTAAAATGCTAAAGATTTTTACAGTGCGTGTGCACTTTATTTCATTTGTTAGTAAGATCAGTTGTCCTAAAAATACTAAAGACTTATACAGTGCGTGTGCACTTTATGTCATTTGTTAATATATTTTGTATTCAGTGAGTGTGCACTTTATTTCACTTCATGATATGTTATGTAAAAATGCTAAAGAATTATACAGTGCGTGTGCACTTTGTCATTTGTTAATATCTTTTGTACTCATTGTGTATACTTTTTGTCATTTCTGGATACATTCTGTACTCAGTGCATGTGCACTTTATTTCATTTTTATTATGTTCTGCAATTATCAATAATGTATATGCTCTGTGACTGTATACTTAGTAACTAAATAGATTTTTTTAAAAAAATTTGTTGCTCATGGCAAGTCCAATTGACTCACCATCGCTGCCAAATTTTTGCCCCCCCCAGTGGAGGGTTATGTAAGAGGTCTGAGCAGATGTAATTTCGATGTATAGCTCACGCCCTGCCTGCGATATGTAAGGTATAAGAGAATCTCAGACCAGAGAGCAGTGTTGACTGCAGTAGGAACTGTGTAGCAGTAGGAGTAAGTTGCTTGCTTGCTAGCGAGCAGTCTGGTCTGGTGTATCGTGTTGGCTGGGCCGGTCGTGGTGCAGCGATGCCGGAGCCTGAGCATTAGTATAAGGTAAAAAGCAGCCTCGCGCATATGTAGTATTGTTATCTCAAGTCCCATGTAAATGTTTTAAAAAATCTCCTAATAGTAATCTTTCTCATAAAAAGTAACTTTTAACAACCATTCATTTCAAGTTAAAGAATTTACTAATTTCTCCAATCCATGATCATCCCGATTATTTCAAAAGATAAATCAGTTGTTTCCTTTCATAGATGACAAAACTATCGGCCAGCATTGCACAGGGCTGTGCCAGAAAAATTTATTGTAGGAGTAGATATATACGCGTTATCCGGTGACTTCATTGAGGTAAGAATTTTTCTTTTTTTTATCCAGAATGATCTTTCAGGGTCATGACGCAGCACTGCTGACGTCCAAAATTTACCAGGTTAAATTCACAGTCAACTATTCAAAGGTTGTAACTGAGTCACATTTATTATTGAGAGATTAGTCACATTGTATTATTGCACGATTACCGAATTTATCTGAGGGAAGTTACGCTGAATATGAGTGAACGACATAATTATATTTTTTACTGTTGAGAGGTTTACGAATTTTTCTGTTTTGAGGTTACACTAAATGAGAATCAATTTTTTGTGGGGAGGTTACAGGACTTATGGAAGAATATGGCCCAAACATCTCTCTTCATTGCCCATAGATTTTCTTTATTTCTTTTAATTGACTGCCCACAGTATACCTGCAAGTTTTCTATAACTACTCGCAATCAGACTTGAACAAAAGAACTGCGTGTTTGGAAGCGTGTTGTTTACAAACAGCAGAAACATAAGAATACCGACCGTTGCATTCCAAGAATAGCCAACACACTCGGGAGTAAAAACAAAATCCCTAAAGTGCAATGTAGGGGATATAAAGATCTAAAATATATACAGAAAAGTGGGTGACAGAAAAGTGGGCGTGGCACATAACACACGTGGGAGGAAAATGCTCTTTAAATGCTCGAAAATTTTTTTGTCTGCAAAATCCTTGTCAGAGTACTTAGATAAAACCTTAATCTATGGAAATATGATGAAAACCGAAAACCGATTTTTTTTTACCTGAACCACGGTGTGGTCGCCTTAAATAACATAACTCTTAAACGGAACAGCTCGTATCATCGAATAGATACTAGATGCATGAGTAACCTTCGTAGAGATTTAAAGTCAGGTACTTTGGTCCAGATAGGTGCCACTATTCAGGAACAGACACATTCAGTAACTTCGCAGGAGCCATAAAGAATATAGCTACTAATAAAATCTAGTTTAAATATAGAGCAAGGGATTTACTTGTGGCCGGCTTCTAAGTCATCAATGAATTTATTAGTCGAACCCACTGATGTATATATCATCAATAATATCAAGTAATGTGTCACGAAAATCAGGCTCTTGAACACAGTAATGTGATCAGTGTTAATGAGTGTTGTAAGATGATTTCTGTTTGATGGTGCGAGGCTGCTATTGCTGTGCAGTCCTAGGGCATCGAGTGCACACCGACCATCGCAGCGCCGCGAAATGGCATCGAGAGGGCGCTGACCCGTGCGCCAATGGAAAGAGCGGGCTGCGCCGCACCTGCAAGAAGACGGAGGTCACCATCCCCTGTCAACACAGACTTAACCAGCCGCCCATCGTTGGTCGGCTGCATTCGGCCGCAAACCTCGAGAGCATCAGTGCTGAGTAATAGATAAGCCGATACTTAGCCTGCGTTCTGGGAGCAGTAACTGTGAAAAGTACTTGAGTGAGGAGGCAAAGGAAGGAAATTAAGTTATGTTTATCTCCTTTTCCATTTAGAAACGAAGTGGGCACTTAAATAGAACGTTTAATGTACAGATCGCCGCGCGGGATTAGCCGAACGGTCAAGGCGTTGCAGTCATGGACTGTGCGGCTGGTCCCGGTGGAGGTTCGAGTCCTCCCTCGGGCATGGGTGTGTGTGTTTGTCCTTAGGATAATTTAGGTTAAGTAGTGTGTAAGCTTAGGGACTGATGACCTTAGCAGTTAAGTCCCATAAGAATTCACACACATTTTTTAATGTACAGATCATTTCGGATTCCTGCCACCGGCCATCGCAACTTCTCTTCTTCATCGTTTGTGTCCATGCTGGTTCCCACAGTAGCTGACAGAACAATAACCTAAGAATTATCTTACGTACACCAGCGAACTGTGCACATATTTTGTGACAAGTTTTTCATTAAGTGTCAAATAAACGTATGTGTCAGACTTTATGCCTCATAGCACAGTCATTAGGACCATTTCGCTTAGTATCTGAGGAAGAGACAAAAATGGCTTTGACCACTATGGGACTTAACTGAGGTCATCAGTCCCGTAGAAAAAAATGGCTCTGAGCACTATGGGACTCAACTGCTGAGGTCATTAGTCCCCTAGAACTTAGAACTAGTTAAACCTAACTAACCTAAGGACATCACAAACATCCATGCCCGAGGCAGGATTCGAACCTGCGACCGTAGCGGTCTTGCGGTTCCAGACTGCAGCGCCTTTAACCGCACGGCCACTTCGAGTCCCGTAGAACTTAGGACTACTTAAACCTAACTAACCTAAGGACATCACATACATCCATGCGCGAGGCAGGATTCGAACCTGCGACCGTACCGGTCGCGCGGTTCCAGACTGTAGCGCCTAGAACCGCTCGGCCACCCCGGCCGGCGGGACGAGACATTAGTGTCTCTTCTTTTGTTGTTATATACACGTCATGTTATATGCATGTCGTGCTATAGATTAATGAACAACTTGTAACTGTGGATCTATGGAAAAAAAATCTATAAGCACATGCCCTCAAGTGCAAAATAATTAAACAATAACAGGAACTTTTGGCAGTACTCCTCACGCACTGTGAAAACATTTATTCCTTGTATAATGTGTATGAACCTACGTATCGTCTAAATAGATCACTGTACGATTCAAACCTAATGTTTCATTTTTCCCTACGTTTTAATGTTCTATTCATCTTTTTTCCAATTACGTCGCACATATCCCACAAACAACGACTTGTTCATTGTCACATCATTTAAAACTAAAACTCATACATAGGACAATCTTACTCAGAATTTCTCTACCATCCAATTTTGTACGAAGAAAGCTGTGAAACTTTCGTATGTTGGTATTTTTTTGTATTGTTTACAATACCGCGGAAACTGGTGCCTAATGATGCATTTGTCCACATCATAAAAGGGATACACACTGCTGACAAAAAAAAAAAAAAATGCAAAATCCTCAAGGACAAGGTGATTTTATTGACAAGTGAGATGAAAGACTACTGCAGAAGTATATGACAACAAATTCAGATAAAATCAAGCACGTCACAATAAAAAATATCCAAACGACCCCATCAGTACACACCGTGCCCCCCTCTGGCGCCAACGCAGGCGTAGATTGTCTCATGCAAATGATCATAAATGGGCCGAATGGTATCCTGCTCTAGACTCACCCAACTATTTTGGGCCTTTTATTGGATTTCGGCAATGTTTCTTGCAGGCTCTGGAGAAAGAGTAATTCCCGCTTCATCACGTTCCGCACGTGTTCAGTGTCCTTCTCCTTAGCTGAGTCTCTGCCGGCACAGTAGCTCAGCGAGTTCGGTCAGAGGGTTAGCTGCCCTCTTTAATAAAAAAAAAAAAACTGAGTTAACCGATCGACGACGAACTTAAACGGGTGTCTTAACACGTCCGCAAAAAAAAAAAAATGATGGTCAGCGTAGATGGCTGCCATGCGGAGGACCTGGGTTCGATTCCCGATAATGCCAAAAACTTTTCTCGGTGAGGGGACTGGCACAGGGTGTAATCGGCCTCGTGATGCTAACGCAAAAGCTGCTTCGACCGAGCAGTATAGGCTCCTCTGTTTGGAAAGTCTGCAAAAACGGCTGGGAGAGTGGTGTGCTGACCAAATGCCCCTCCATATCACATCTGAATTACGCCACATGACAGAGGATGACACGGCGGGCGGAAACATCCCTTGGGCAGTAGTTGCATGGAAACAACTGTATGTGGGTGTCTATCGTCCTACTGACAACGCATATTACCTTCATGTCGAAGAAGTAGCTACATAACAACCTATGTGCATTGTAGCGGACACAGGTCGCTTTACCCTGCAAAAGCAGCAGATGTGACCGAGTTCAAACTGATGGCCCGACATACTATGAAGCTTGTGATGAGGCCTGTGTGTCTCGAACGAATGCACTCTGGAATAGGCAGCTCATCATGTTTACGCCACACAAGTGTAAAGCCGCGCGGTCTGAGTTGCCTTGTAACGGTCCGTGCGGCTCCCCCTGTCAGACGTTCGAATCCTCCCACGGGCATGGGTGTGTGTGTTGTCCTTAAGTTAGATTAAGTAGTGGATAAGATTAGGGAACGATGACCTCAGCAGTTTGGTCCCATAAGACCTTGCCACAAATTTCCAAACATTTTTCCGAGCGTAAATCCTTCACCCACATACAGACACAACCTAATGCCTTCTCGAAGACAACAGTCAACTCTTTCCTCACACCAGAGTAGCAGAGTAGCGTGGGCAGATACAGATGTGATCTTAGTTCTACTGCAAGCGCACAGGTCCCAATGCTCCCTGTTGACACAGCAGATGTAATGCGAGCCCGAATTTCGTCCATAGATGATGTTTGTTCTGCCGCCGCTGCTCGCACAATGTGTCGATACGGACATTAGTCTGCATTACGTGGACGTCCAGGACCTGGTCTACAGGTCTGGGAATGTTCCACGGATCACTGTTGAGAGCAGCGACACAGCACCGATGCATTGTGACCATCATGTGCAGCAAACCGCCTTTACACCCAACCAGGTTCCCGCAGCCCCCCTTAAAACAGATGAAGCTATTCAGCAGGAGTATGTACTCGTCGGTGGGTCATGGCCGTATGATATAATGAATGTTGCCAAACCTGTTCACTTTCAAACTCAGCACAATCAGTCTCTACAGAGTCAAAACAGAGGATGCATAGACCAGGGTCCTGAGTGCCATCTGATCGCCGATGACCGTGACAAATGAGTCATTATCGCTACCTCCACTCAGTTTGCACGTATCACACCCTGGTGTCACCGAATACTGTCCTTGAGGTAGGGACGGTGATTAACTCTGATACATAGGGTTTTCGGTTACAGCGTTTTTTTCCCCAACGCCAGTTTAAAATGAATGTTAAAACAGCTCAAAATAACTGGTTTCTGCAATAACCGATTGTTGTTGTTGTGGTCTTCAGTCCTGAGACTGGTTTGATGCAGCTCTCCATGCTACTCTATCCTGTGCAAGCTTCTTCATCTCCCAGTACCTACTGCAACCTACACCCTTCTGAATCTGCTTAGTGTATTCATCTCTTGGTCTCCCTCTACGATTTTTACCCTCCGCGCTGTCCTCCAATACTAAATTTGTGATTCCTTGAGGCCTCAGAACATGTACTACCAACAGATCCCTTCTTCTAGTTAAGTTGTGCCACAAACTTCTCTTCTCTCCAAACCTATTCAATACCTCCTCATTAGTTATGTGATCTACCCATCTAATCTTCAGCATTCTTCTGTAGCACCACATTTCGAAAGCTTCTATTCTCTTCTTGTCCAAGCTAGTTATCGTCCATGTTTCACTTCCATACATGGCTACGCTCCATACAAATACTTTCAGAAACGACTTCCTGACACTTAAATCTATACTCGATGTTAACAAATTTCTGTTCTTCAGAAACGCTTTCCTTGCCATTGCCAGTCTACATTTCATATCCTCTCTATTTCGACCATCATCAGCTATTTTGCTCCCCAAATAGCAAAACTCCTTTACTACTTTAAGTGTCTCATTTCCTAAGCTAATTCCCTCAGTATCACCAGACTTAATTCGACTACATTCCATTACCCTCGTTTTGCTTTTGTTGATGTTCATCTTGTACCCTCCTTTCATGACACTATCCATTCCGTTCAACTGCTCTTCCAAGTCCTTTGCTGTCTCTGACAGAATTACAATGTCATCGGTGAACCTTAAAATTTTTATTTCTTCTCCATGGATTTTAATACCTACTCCGAATTTTTCTTTTGTTTCCTTTACTACTTGCTCAACATGCAGATTGAATAACATCGGGGATAGGCTACAACCCTGTCTCACTCCCTTACCAATCACTGCTTCCCTTTCGTGCCCCTCGACTCTCATAACTGCCATCTGGTTTCTGTACAAATTGTAAATAGCCTTTCGCTCCCTGTATTTTACCCCTGCCACCTTCAAATTTGAATGAGAGTATTCCAGTCAACATTGTCAAAAGCTTTCCCTAAGTCTTCAAATGCTAGAAACGTAGGTTTGCCTTTTCTTAATCAAGCTTCTAAGATAAGTCGTAGGGTCAGTATTGCCTCACATGTTCCAACATTTCTACGGAATCCAAACTGATCTTCCCCGAGGTCAGCTTCTACCAGTTTTTTCCATTCGTCTGTAGATAATATGCGTTAGTATTTTGCATCCGTGACTTGTAAAACTGATTGTTCGGTAATTTTCACATCTGTCAGCACCTACTTTCTTTGGGATCGGAATTATTATATTCTTCTTGATGTCTGAGGATATTTCGCCTGTCTCATGCATCTTGCTCACCAGATGGTAGAACTTTGTCAGGACTGGCTCTCAGTAGTTCTAATGGAATGTTGTCTACTCCCGGGGCCTTGTTTCGACTCAGGTCTTTCGGTACTCTGTCAAACTCTTCACGCAGTATCGTATCTCCCATTTCATCTTCATCTACATCCTCTTCCATTTCCATAATATTGTCCTCAAGTACATCGCCCTTGCAAGGCCCTCTATATACTCCCTCCACCTTTCTGCTTTCGCTTCTTTGCTTAGAACTGGGTTTCCATCTGAGCTCTTGATATTCATACAAGTGGTTCTCTGTTCTCCAAAGGTCTCTTTAATTTTCCTGTAGGCAGTATCTATCTTACCCCACGTGAGATAAGCCTCTACATCCTTACATTTGTCCTCTAGCCATCCCTGCTTGGCCATTTTGCACTTCCTGTCAATCTCATTTTGGAGACGTTTGTATTCCTTTTTGCCTGCTTCATTTACAGCATTTTTATATTTTCTCCTTTCATCAATTAAATTCAATATTTCTTCTGTTATCCAAGGATTTCTACTAGCCCTCGTCTTTTTACCTACTAAGTCCTCTGCTGCCTTCACTACTTCATATCTCAAAGCTACCCATTCTTCTTCTACTGTATTTTTCCCCCATTCGTGTCAATTGTTCCCTTATGCTCCCTCTGAAACTCTGTACAACCTCTGGTTCTTTCAGTTTATCCAGGTCCCATCTCCTTAAATTCCCACCTTTTTGCAGTTTCTTCAGTATTAATCTACAGTTCATAGCCAATAGACTGTGATCAGAGTCCACATCTGTCCCTGGAAATGTCTTACAATTTAAAACCTGGTTCCTAAATCTCTGTCTTACCATTATATAATCTATCTGAAACCTGTCAGTATCTCCAGGCTTCTTCCATGTATACAACCTTCGTTTATGATTCTTGAACCAAGTGTTAGCTATGATTAAGTTGTGCTCTGTGCATAATTCTATCAGGCGGCTTCCTCTTTCATTTCTTAGTCCTAATCCATATTCACCTACTACGTTTCCCTCTCTCCCTTTTCCTACTACTGAATTACAGTCATCCATGACTACTAAATTTTCGTCTCCCTTCACTATCTGAATAATTTCTTTTATTTCATCATACATTTCTTCAATTACTCCGTCATCTGCAGAGCTAGTTGGCATATAAACTTGTGCTACTGTAGTAGGCGTGGGCTTCGTGTCTATCTTGGCCACAATAATGCGTTCACTATGCTGTTTGTGGTAGCTAACCCGCACTCCTATTTTTTTTATTCATTATTAAACCTACTCCTGCATTACCCCTATTTGATTTTGCATTTATAACCGTGTAATCACCTGACCAAAAGTCTTGTTCCTCCTGCCACCGAACTTCACTAATTCCCACTATATCTAACTTTAACCTATCCATTTCCCTTTTTAAATTTACTAACCTACCTGCCCAATTAAGGGATCTGACATTCCACGCTCCGATCCGTAGAACGCCAAGTTTCTTTCTCCTGCTAATGACGTCGTCTTGAGTAGTCCCCGCCCGGAGATCCGAATGGGGGACTATTTTACCTCCGGAATATTTTACCCAAGAGGACGCCATCATCATTTAATCATACAGTAAAGCTGCATGTCCTCGAGAAAAATTACGACTGTAGTTTCCCCCTTGCTTTCAGCCGTTCGCAGTACCAGCACAGCAAGGCTGTTTTGGTTAGTGTTACAAGGCCAGATCAGTCAATCATCCAGACTGCTGCCCCTGCAACTACTGGAAAGGCTGCTGCCCCTCTTCAGGAACCACACGTTTGTCTGGCCTCTCAACAGATACCCCTCCGTTGTGGTTGCACCTACGGTACGCCTATCTGTATCGCTGAGGCACGCAAGCCTCCCAACCAACGGCAAGGTCCATGGTTCTTGGGCGAGGGGGGGGGGGGGGGGAGGGGGAATAGCCGATTATCGAGTTTTTATTCGTATTATTTCTTGTAATGAACGTACAAATCGAAACAAGAATGATGAACTTTGACTCCCTCAGTTTCAAGATATATAGAATCAAAATATTAAGTTAAATAGACAGATGGTAGGAAACAGTCTGTCCAGTGTACACCGCTTTTCTCGAAAAGCTGAATACTACTAAAAATCAACAGTATTCCCCCATTGTTTCTAATTTTTTGAAACTCTACTCAAAAAGCATCGAGGATCATGTCACCAGTTGGGCATTAAGAATAGTCATGTTACTTGTCCGTTTTAAAAGCTGCAACCAGATAAAGGCATATTACACTGAAGAGCCAAAGAGACTGGTACTCCTGCCTAATATAGTGTAGGGCCCCCGCGAGCTCACAGAAGCGCCGCAACACGACGTGGCATGGACTCGACTAATGTCTGAAGTAGTGCTGGAGGGAACTGACACCATGAATCCTGCAGGGCTGTCCATAACTCCGTAAGAGTACGAGGGGATGGAGCGCTCTTCTGTACAGCACGTTACAAGGCATCCCAGATATGCTCAATAATGTTCATGTGTGGGGAGTTTGCTGGCCAGCAGAAGTGTTTAAAGTCAGAAGAATGTTCCTGGAGCCACTTTTCGGAACTGAGGGGTGTCGCATTGTCCTGCTGGAGTTGCCCAAGTCCGTCGGAATGCACAATGGATATGAAGGGATGCAGGTGATCAGACAGGATGCTTACGCACGTGTCACCTGTCAGAGTGTATCTAGATTGTAGACGTATCGAGCGTCCGATATCACTTCAACCGCGGACGCCCCACACCATTACAGAGCCTCCACCAGCCTGAACAGTCCCCTGCTGGCATACAGGGTCCATGGATTCATGAGGTTGTCTCCATATCCGTACACGTCCATCGACTCTATACAATTTGAAACGAGACTCTTACGACCAGGCAACATGTTTCCAGTCATCAACAGCCCAATGTCGGTGTTGACGTGCCCAGGCGAGGCGTAAACTATTGTGTAGCGTTGTCATCAAGGGTACACGAGTGGGGCTTCGGATCCGAAAGCCTGTATCGATGATTTTTCGTCGAATGGTTCGCACGCTGACACTTGTTGATGGCCCAGCACTAAAATCTGCAGCAATTTGCGGAGCGGTTGAACTTCTGTCACGAATAGCGATTCTCTTCTGTCGTCGTTGGTTCATTTCTTGTAGGATCTTTTTCCGGCTACAGCGAGTTGGAGATTTGATGTTTTACTGGATTCCTGATATTCAAGTTACACTTGAGATATTGTGTCCCATCGCTCGTGCACCGACTATAAGACCACGTTCAAACTTACTTAAATCTTAATAATCTGTCACTGCAGCAGCTGTAACCGATCTAATAACTGCGCCAGACACTTGTCTTATGTAGGCGTTGCCGAACGCAGCGCCATGTTCTGTCTGTTTACATATCTTCGTATTTAAATACGCATGCCTATAACAGTTTCTTTGGCGGTTCAGTGTATGTAAACATGGACAACAGATCAACCACTTTGTGTTTTTATTCTAAACTTTGAATAAACTGTTAAGGTTTAAGTTTTTTCCTTATATGATGTCGTAAGTCCGTTGTGGCTCCTCCAATTCTTAATCTTTTAAAACAAATGTCGCATTGTACTTCACTGATGCCACACTCCGTAATATACATCCAAACAGTAGATGCCGCCATTCTGTAATACATCTAATGTTCGACGACAACAACCAGAAACATCTATACAGACGCAGACGAGGGAAGTCTAACTACGACCATAGGATTACCCACTTCTAAACCTAATGCTACTGCCCTATTCTACGTTGCTCGCACTGGTATCTGCGGCCCTCGGCAATCGTCGAGTCTACGCATAACTGTGTGGGTGGCGTAGCATTCTTTCTTTAATTTTATTTTAATTAAATTTATATATGTGTATCTTTGTCAATCATGGAGGAAACGCTTTTGGTGATCCGTTGGCGCTGTTTTGTTATTTAGAGTGTTTGGTTCAAATGGCTCTGAGCACTATGAGACTTAACTTCTGTGGTCATCAGTCCCCTAGAGCTTAGAACTACTTAAACCTAACTAACCTAAGGACTTCACACACATCCATGCCCTAGGCAGGGTTCGAACCTGCGACCGTAGCGGTCGCGCGGTTCCGGTCTGTAGCACCTAGAACCGCTCGGGCACCTCGGCGGTAATTCTTTTTCATTCTACAGCATAATTAGGTGTCATTGTTGATGATTGTGGAGGGAGTGGAGGGGAATGGGGGGGGGGGGGCGAGGGGCTGTTGTGTGCTAGCTAACATCTGTTTGCAGTCGAGGGTAATGATCTCAGAAACCTTGGGAACCATTGTATTAACTGTTGTCCAGAAATTTTACTCACGTACAACTATTTGTAGAGCGCAGTGACATTGTGTCCAGTCTCTCCCTCTCTACCTGATAAAAGAATGTGTAGACCACTATTAAATTTCCATCCAGTTCCAACAACATTTAATAGCAGGAACAGACGCGACCCTAGAAGCCTGTGTGGTTTTCGATGGAGCCGCGAGGCCTGACGTCCCGGGAGCACGACGAAGCACCTGGAAGTGCGTGGCGCTTGCGAGCCACGTGGAGACCCCAGAGACGCCTGGGCCGAGGTCGGCTGCCGGGACACACAAGCCTCCAGCGGCGTCCGTCTCCTCTCCAGGCCGTCGGCTGTGGCTCGGCCGCCGCCGGCCGGACAGGAATTTCCAGTTTTTCGGCTGGCTCGTTCAAACAAACGGCCCGCGTCGAATTTATGGTTCCGTGCAGCGTTTTAACCGGTCCCGGGAATGCGCGAAGTCGGTTAACTGTGGCCCCAATCTAAATTGCATCTCTGTAAAAGTCCAGTTGACGCTGCACCGCCGACGGCCTGTGCATGCAAGCCGCATGTATAACTCTTCGGTCAGTTCAAAAAGAAAACGATTTAAACAGGAAGAAGGAAAAAAAGGGAGACTCGGTCAGATAGGTGGCCGTACTTTATGATGATTTCTTTTCCCATGACCGGCTTGGCGCTTTATTCACATTCTTCAGGAGTTCACCAATATTCTATTTTGTTTTTTTTCTTTCACGAGCTATGGGGCTTGAATGTAAAACTGTTATTCTCAGTTACTCTGTTTGAAGGATAGTATCGTCAATAGCGTTTCCCTCTAGAATCAACAGGAAACGATCTCGAGTTGAGGACGTAACTGTCACCGAATTTCGAATCAGTTGACTTATAAGATGGTATGAGTGAACACAAGAATGGTACAACACCAAAGGCTACGGGTCTGAAACGTTATCGATTTACAGGAAAAGTTTTCGCAATTGCGAATACGAACCACTATCGGCTGTATATTGGAATGACAAAAATGCAAATTTTTGCCGGACCGTGACTCGAACCTGGATTTCCCGCTTTATCCGAGCGGTCGCCTTACTTTTGTTGTAAAAGCATGTCGTCGTGAGACACACCTATCTCCGATTGTACAACAAAAGTTTAAAAGATAGGGACATACTTTTGCTTAGCAAGAGTGGATAAATAAACTGCAGAGTATCTGCGTAGGCGGCGTCCAATACCTGGCTCTGAGATCGAAGATGCAGTGCAAAAATGGATTAAATTCAAAAGCATTATACACTCCTGGGAACGGAAAAAAGAACACATTGACACCGGTGTGTCAGACCCACCATACTTGCTCCGGACACTGCGAGAGGGCTGTACAAGCAATGATCACACGCACGGCACAGCGGACACACCAGGAACCGCGGTGTTGGCCGTCGAATGGCGCTAGCTGCGCAGCATTTGTGCACCGCCGCCGTCAGTGTCAGCCAGTTTGCCGTGGCATACGGAGCTCCATCGCAGTCTTTAACACTGGTAGCATGCCGCGACAGCGTGGACGTGAACCGTATGTGCAGTTGACGGACTTTGAGCGAGGGCGTATAGTGGGCATGCGGGAGGCCGGGTGGACGTACCGCCGAATTGCTCAACACGTGGGGCGTGAGGTCTCCACAGTACATCGATGTTGTCGCCAGTGGTCGGCGGAAGGTGCACGTGCCCGTCGACCTGGGACCGGACCGCAGCGACGCACGGATGCACGCCAAGACCGTAGGATCCTACGCAGTGCCGTAGGGGACCGCACCGCCACTTCCCAGCAAATTAGGGACACTGTTGCTCCTGGGGTATCGGCGAGGACCATTCGCAACCTTCTCCATGAAGCTGGGCTACGGTCCCGCACACCGTTAGGCCGTCTTCCGCTCACGCCCCAACATCGTGCAGCCCGCCTCCAGTGGTGTCGCGACAGGCGTGAATGGAGGGACGAATGGAGACGTGTCGTCTTCAGCGATGAGAGTCGCTTCTGCCTTGGTGCCAATGATGGTCGTATGCGTGTTTGGCGCCGTGCAGGTGAGCGCCACAATCAGGATTGCATACGACCGAGGCACACAGGGCCAACACCCGGCATCATGGTGTGGGGAGCGATCTCCTACACTGGCCGTACACCACTGGTGATCGTCGAGGGGACACTGAATAGTGCACGGTACATCCAAACCGTCATCGTACCCATCGTTCTACCATCCCTAGACCGGCAAGGGAACTTGCTGTTCCAACAGGACAATGCACGTCCGCATGTATCCCGTGCCACCCAACGTGCTCTAGAAGGTGTAAGTCAACTACCCTGGCCAGCAAGATCTCCGGATCTGTCCCCCATTGAGCATGTTTGGGACTGGATGAAGCGTCGTCTCACGCGGTCTGCACGTCCAGCACGAACGCTGGTCTAACTGAGGCGCCAGGTGGAAATGGCATGGCAAGCCGTTCCACAGGACTACATCCAGCATCTCTACGATCGTCTCCATGGGAGAATAGCAGCCTGCATTGCTGCGAAAGGTGGATATACACTGTACTAGTGCCGACATTGTGCATGCTCTGTTGCCTGTGTCTATGTGCCTGTGGTTCTGTCAGTGTGATCATGTGATGTATCTGACCCCAGGAATGTGTCAATAAAGTTTCCCCTTCCTGGGACAATGAATTCTCGGTGTTCTTATTTCAATTTCCAGGAGTGTACAATACGCCTTAGGCCAGAGCGTACCGAGCAAGGTAGTGAGTGATGGAAAGCCGTGTAAAAGTTACTACTACACCATCACAGGTTGAAGCAAATTCAAAGTCTAGTCGACAGACAGAGGGTGGACGAAGCCAAAATGGTCCTAAGGAGAGCTATGCGAAAAATATTCAGTGAATTCAAAAGCTAAATTTTGCCAGACGATCTGACGAGACATGGTAAGAAATTTTGGTTCTACGTTATCTTAATTACTGGGCGGTAAAACCTCTCTTCAGTCGTTCAGTGACTGTACTGATACCGAAAGGGAAGGAGACACAAACGGGTAGTAGAAAATCACCTAAAACTGCCCAGCGGTGGAGACCCCACTGGACGAGATACGATACATGTGGCATTCTACAGAGATTATGGGAAAGAATGTGCTCTCGTTTTAGCAACAGTTTAGGGTTTGCTAACTGCCGCAACGAATGGTAACTGGCGACTGGAAAGCAGCGCAAGTCATTCCTGTTTTCAAGAGAGGCTGTCGGACCGGTGCCCTAATTACAGACCTACACCGTCCCTCCAAAAAGTTCCTGGACTGACTACTTCCTCGCGTATGAGCGACTTTAGCGGGCTAACTAACGGTGACTGCTTGAACTAACTGTAAACATCAGATGTGCACTCCATCAGTCAGCCGTGAGCAGGCTGTATCAAGTAGAGCACGTGCGGCTATAGTGTGTCAACGTTATTTTGCCGCAAATCGATGTGGAGCAACATCAAACAATGGTCAAACGTGTGTGAAATCTTATGGGACTTAACTGCTAAGGTCATCAGTCCCTAAGCAACATCCCTACATCGAGTGTTCAAGTCATTCTGCAGAATTTTTTGAAGAGGAGAACGATGTGTCCAAAGTTTACCCCGCACATCTCGACTCCCGAACAGAAGCAACATCGCATGGACGTATCCCGTCACTTCACTGAAATGCAAATCTCGGAATTTTTTTTCTGGAAAAAATCGTGACGGGGTGACGAGACTTAGTAAGGACGAACTTACCACAAAACGACAAGGTGCAAAAATTCACACGAAGGGTCAAATGATAATCAAGCCAATGCGACAGGCGAGTTGAACAACATCCAAAATAAGGACTTTTCTGAGAGTTTCGCATGCTTCTATAAACATTCTGTGCGTTGTAATCAAGTGGGGGAAGAGTATGTACGAGGGTGAGTAAAATGAAAACCTTAAATTTGTAATAACAAATCGAAATTTCGCGCCGTTATCCTGCAAGTTGGTAAGCGTGCTACAAACAGCGTGCTACAAACAGCGTGCAGAATGGCCTGTAGGTGGCACCATAGTGCAGATGCACACATACCGTCGCACTATCAGTATAAAGATGGCCGCCCCACTTGCGACTTGCACCAGGGAAAAACAGTGTTCTGTTTTTCGGTTTTTGCATATTGAAGGTGTGAAACCTGTTGAAATTCATCGACGAATGAAAGTTCAGTACGGTGATGCATGTTTGTCACAGCAGCAAGTCTACGAATGGAATAGGAAGTTCGCAAATGGTGTGACTTCAGTGGAAAATGCAGCTCGTCCAAGTCAGGCACAACGAGTTGTGACTCCACAGAACATTGCAGCACTTGAAGCCATAGCGAAGGAAAACCGCCGAGTGACACTGAATGACATTGCAGCAGGTTTACAGATTAGGCATAGGTCAGCACACCACACTGTGCATGATGTGCTCCAGTTTCACAAAGTGCCTGCAAGATGGGTGCCACGGCAGCTGACTCCTGAAATGAGAGAATGACGTGTTGCTTGTGAAGAACTTCTTCAGCGCTTTGAACGAGAAAGTGATGGCTTCCTCGGAAGAATCGTTACTGGGGACGAAACTTGGGTTTTCCACCAACCGGAAACGAAGAGCGCGAGCAAAGAATGGCGCTATTCCTCATTACCAGGTTATGTTCACTCTCTTTAGGGACGATAAAGGCGTCATTTTGGAGCATTACATGCCTAGTGGGACCACTGTCACCAGTGCATCATACACAGACCTAAAAAATCATCTGCGGCCTGCAATCAAATCAAAGCGACGTGGATGGCTGTCAGCAGGTGTCCTTTTGCAACATGACAATGCAAGGCCCCACACTGCCCGTGCAACAGTTGCAACAATCACAGACCTGCATTTTGAGTGTCTTCCTCATCCACCATACTCACCAGACGTTGCCCCAAGTGATTTCCATATGTTTGGACCAGTCAAAGACGCAATGAGAGGAAAGAAGTTCCGTTCTGATGAAGAGGTACACCACGCGCTACATGAGTGGTTGCGCGGACTATCAAAAGAATTTTTTTCTAGAGGAATTTATGCACTTTGTAAGCGTTGGAGGACTTGCATTGAGCAAAAAAATGGCTCTGAGCACTATGGGACTTAACATCTATGGTCATCAGTCCCCTAGAACTTAGAACTACATAAACCTAACTAACCTAAGGACATCACACAACAACCAGTCGTCACGAGGCAGAGAAAATCCCTGACCCGCCGGGAATCGAACCCGGGAACCCGGGCGCGGGAAGCAAGAACGCTACCGCACGACCATGAGCTGCGGACTGCGCTGAGCATGGGGGAGATTATGTCGAAAAGTTGTACAGCTTTGTGCCACTTCTGCACAATAAATAATATTTTTTAAAAAAATTAAGGTTTTTATTTGACTCACCGTCGCAGAAAATCTTCAGCCTAAAAACCATCATCTTAACGTTTCTGTACTCTTACTAATTCAGTCTCGAAACTTTTTCGACCAACGGGGCGGGGTTGGTGTGTGTGTGAATTCCTATGGGACTTAACTGTTAAGGTCATCAGTCCCTAAGTTTACACACTACTTAACCTAAATCATCCTAAGGACAAACACACACACCCATGCCCGAGGGAGGACTCCAACCTCCGCCGGGATCAGCCGCACAGACCATGTCTGCAGCGCCCCTGACCGCCCGGCTAATCCCGCGCAGCGGCGGGGCTGGACAGACTTTTGTACGGAGGGACACTTGCGCGGAGCCTGGGGCTCTTGCCGGGCGAGCTGCCTCGCCACATTACAGGCACACAAGAAGTCCAGCAGTTCGGCTCAGCTGCCCGCGGGAGCTGGCTCACGGTAACACCACAGCAGTGAACAACCATGTATCACTTCCGGGTCGCTCAGTAACGCTTTTCGTGGCAAATGTTTTTAAGACTGTCGTATAATGAGAACTGACAATGAATTTCCACATAATGAGAACTGACAAAGAAATTTAACACCTCTTTTAATATTTTGACGATGCGGAGAACGGAGAGGAGCTAATCAATAAACATGATACACTCCTGGAAATTGAAATAAGAACACCGTGAATTCATTGTCCCAGAAAGGGGAAACTTTATTGACACATTCCTGGGGTCAGAGACATCACATGATCACACTGACAGAACCACAGGCACATAGACACAGGCAACAGAGCATGCACAATGTCGGCACTAGTACAGTGTATATCCACCTTTCGCAGCAATGCAGGCTGCTATTCTCCCATGGAGACCATCGTAGAGATGCTGGATGTAGTCCTGTGGAACGGCTTGCCATGCCATTTCCACCTGGCGCCTCAGTTGGACCAGCGTTCGTGCTGGACGTGCAGACCGCGTGAGACGACGCTTCATCCAGTCCCAAACATGCTCAATGGGGGACAGATCCGGAGATCTTGCTGGCCAGGGTAGTTGACTTACACCTTCTAGAGCACGTTGGGTGGCACGGGATACATGCGGACGTGCATTGTCCTGTTGGAACAGCAAGTTCCCTTGCCGGTCTAGGAATGGTAGAACGATGGGTTCGATGACGGTTTGGATGTACCGTGCACTATTCAGTGTCCCTTCGACGATCACCAGTGGTGTACGGCCAGTGTAGGAGATCGCTCCCCACACCATGATGCCGGGTGTTGGCCCTGTGTGCCTCGGTCGTATGCAGTCCTGATTGTGGCGCTCACCTGCACGGCGCCAAACACGCATACGACCATCACTGGCACCAAGGCAGAAGCGACTCTCATCGCTGAAGACGACACGTCTCCATTCGTCCCTCCATTCACGCCTGTCGCGACACCACTGGAGGCGGGCTGCACGATGTTGGGGCGTGAGCGGAAGACGGCCTAACGGTGTGCGGGACTGTAGCCCAGCTTCATGGAGACGGTTGCGAATGGTCCTCGCCGATACCCCAGGAGCAACAGTGTCCCTAATTTGCTGGGAAGTGGCGGTGCGGTCCCCTACGGCACTGCGTAGGATCCTACGGTCTTGGCGTGCATCCGTGCGTCGCTGCGGTCCGGTCCCAGGTCGACGGGCACGTGCACCTTCCGCCGACCACTGGCGACAACATCGATGTACTGTGGAGACCTCACGCCCCACGTGTTGAGCAATTCGGCGGTACGTCCACCCGGCCTCCCGCATGCCCACTATACGCCCTCGCTCAAAGTCCGTCAACTGCACATACGGTTCACGTCCACGCTGTCGCGGCATGCTACCAGTGTTAAAGACTGCGATGGAGCTCCGTATGCCACGGCAAACTGGCTGACACTGACGGCGGCGGTGCACAAATGCTGCGCAGCTAGCGCCATTCGACGGCCAACACCGCGGTTCCTGGTGTGTCCGCTGTGCCGTGCGTGTGATCATTGCTTGTACAGCCCTCTCGCAGTGTCCGGAGCAAGTATGGTGGGTCTGACACACCGGTGTCAATGTGTTCTTTTTTCCATTTCCAGGAGTGTATTTCTTACGTCTGTTGCAGCCTTATGATGATTACCGTTTAAGGACGAAACTGACAGATTTATATATCGTTACCATTTTATTTAAGCCTTAAAAACACAGAATGTGAATGAATATAACTTATTTTGCTTTTCACTAAAGTATTAATATCTGGTTTCGAGTAATTCTAATTCTAGGACAAGCTTTTAAGTTAAAGTCTACCAGTGAGCATCTGTAGATGGATTTCGTTCTGTCCATTGCGACAAAAAAAGCAAGTACATGCAAGTCTAAACGTCGACATAACCGTAGCTGCTGACTTATAAAGTCGTGAAAGCTTACATTGGGGAAACAGAAGTCCACAGACTAATTTTGCTATGAAACTAATCACGCTATCTAGCAGTAGTCCAGTTTCCAGAATATGTCACAGGTAGCGGCGGACAGGCCGATGTATCCTACTTCTGAAACACCCCGTCCACTACCTCCTGGTCTCCGTACAAATGTCAACACATTCCCTCTCCGTACAAGTGTCACAAATTCCCACGGGGCATATTGCTGACGTTGTCTGTTGTAGAACTATGGAACGTAATTTATGCTTATACACTACAGTGTCCCTGAAGAACGAAAATCTTTTTCACGAAGATCAACATGGATTCCACAAACAGGGATCTTGGGAAACACAGCCCTTTCTGTTCGTCGTTGAAATCCTGCGCGAGTTGGACAGATGCGCTCACTTTGATGCCGGTGCTCCTAGACTTCCAGAAGGCCTTCGGTGCAGTTCCGCACATAGGGGCCCTTTTAAGTAGCGAAAGTTTCATTACAACCACACTGTATAAAAGATCAAGTGGATAACGTCGTAAGCTCCCTGAGGCTATTCGTGGACAATGCTGTTGCCTGTAGGAAGGTTGCAACGCCCAGAAACCCTGCTGGCCGGTGTGACCGAGCGATTCTAGGCGCTTCAGTCTGGAACCGCGCGACCTCTACGGTCGCACGTTCGAATCCTGCCTCGGGCATGGATGTGTGTGATGTCCTAAGGTTAGTTAGGTTTAAGTAGTTCTAAGATCTAGGGGACTGATTGAGGCGTAGCGCCGTATAACGATCCTGCCTTGGAGGCGGTTAAGTGGGAGATGTGTTTCAGAGCTGGATAGTGACAGATAGTGACGCGAGACTGGACGCGCACGTTGTTTATGTATCAGCCGATAGAGGAGAATATTGGATAGGGGGACTGTGATTTTAGTTTCGATTGTGCCCACTAGAGTGCACTATAGTAATATAATGTTTTTCATAAACTGTTTTAGTATTTTCATAAAGTGTTATTCTTTCTTTTTGTGTATGTAAAATGTTATAAATGTGTTTTAGCAGTATGAATGATGCGTGAGTGTGGTTTAAGATCAATATGAAGATAATTTTTTAACGAGTTATGTAGTACGATTTAGTGTGGGAACATTTCGAAGAAGTATGGATATGGACAAAGGGGATTTTTGTAGAATAGATTTGTAAAGTAAGTTTATGGTAAAGAGAAAGTTAATTCAGGTATAAATAACAATAGTAAATAACTTTATGCGTAAGCAAAACTTCAGCATATTAGATAATTACGTCGGTAAAAAGTGCAGTAGTTAGGTTTACTATTTTGCGATTAGTCATGGATAAAAAGCGCGGACTGACGCGGGAGAATGTTGTTTTGCTATTGGCTGTTGAGTAAACTGACCAATGGTAAAGCCATATTCTTCGCGCGCCTTTCTCTGCAGGTAGAGAAGACAGAGTATTCTAAAGAAGAGTCGAAGCCTGGCCATGAAAGAGCTCGGACGTGTGCAACAGTAGTTTCGATAAAAATGATAAGTTGCCGGTTCTAGCAGTGTTTCATACATCAAAAATGTTAGAAAGTGACGGCATAATTATTCCGATGTGTGTGTAGAAATTTCGGAATTTTTAAGTGAATTTTGTGCCGAGAAAAGACAAATATTCCGCGTGGCGTATTGAGCAGGTCGGTGGCTAAAAACTGTGACTGCATTTGGTACCGACAGACTTAATATTTGGCGAGCGTTCTCAATCAAAAACAATTAGTACTTTTGTAGCTATTACGTTTTCGGGAAATGCAACACCATAAACTTGCTAACGTGAGTGAAAGGGATTGTGAGTGACTGTGTTAAGACTAGCACGGGCTTGGTAGTGATACTTGTTCACCTAAGTTTCAGAATATATTAACTGAGGACAAATTTTCCAAATTTTAATGTCGTGTTTCTCCCGAAACATAGATTAGTGATTTTAATTGCAGCTTGGTTCACGTCGAAGTACAGTAGGTTTCACTCGGCTTTCCTACTGATGATCTGCTGTGACAATGTACACAGGTAGGTGCAGGTTCGTCGTAAAGCGACGGAAAGAACCGCGCCGCCGCATGATGACCTCCGATGTGAAGTCCCATAGTGCTCAGATCCATTTGAACCAGAAACTCTGGCGAAATGCAGGAAGACCAGCAGAAGTTCGATGATTGGTGTAGCACCTGTTAGCGGAACCCGAACCTAAGAACATAGAGCACACTGCGCATAATTAGATCAAGATTTCTACAGTTCCATTACGCTGTTGACAACGAATCACAGGAAACAATAACTGCCGTAAAATACCTAGGAATAACCGTTCGGAGCGACCTGAAGTGGAACAACCACATAAAATAAATTATAGGTGCGAGGCTGAAATTCATTGGAGAATCTGAAGGAAATGTTACTTATCCACGAAAGAAGTGGAATAAGAGACACTCGTTTGATCGGTTTCTTGATTACTGTTAACTGGTTGTGGATCCTTAACAGATTGGATACGTCGAAGAGATAGACAAGATCCGACGAAAAGAGACACATATCGTTACGGGTTCGTTTAGTACGCACGAAAATGTTACGAACTTGTTTAACTAACTCCAGTGGCAGACGCTGCGAAAGTGGTGTTACCCATAACGGAGACACTGTTGAAATTGGAGGAGCATGCATTACAAGAAGGGTAGAGTAACATATTCCTTCCTCTCTCACATTTCGTGAAATATTCACGCCGAAAAGCTTGGCGAAATTAAAGAAATGAGAAAAAAATTGTTCTAAGTCGGTAATCTTCCGTAATGCCGCTTGCGGAGTTTAGATACAGATATAGCTGCATTGGAAATGAAATTTCTCTGGGCACACATGTAACTACGCCAATGAATGGTAGATCGACAGTTGTTTGATAAGAAGAATCGATCCAGTGGTCTAACCGAAGGTGGGTAGGTGAAGATAAAAGAGATCCCGATACAACACAAATGATGTACACTACTGGCCATTAAAATTGCTACACTGAGAAAGAAATGCAGATGATAAACGGGTATTCATTGGACAGATACATTATACTAGAACTGACATGTGATTACATTTTCACGCAATTTGGGTGCACAGATCCTGAGAAATCAGTACCCAGAACAACCACCTCTGGCCGTAATAACGACCATGATAAATCTGGGCATTGAGTCAAACAGAGCTTGGATGGTGTGTATAAGTACAGCTGCTCATGCAGCTTCAACGCGATACCACAGATCATCAAGAGTAGTGACTGGCGTTTTGTGACGAGCCAGCTGCTCGGCCACCATTGACCAGACGTTTTCAATTGGTGAGAGATCTGGAGAATGTGCTGGCCAGGGCAGCAGTCGAACATTTTCTGTATCCAGAAAGACCCGTAGAGGACCTGCAACATGCGGTCGTGCATTATCCTGCTGAAATGTAGGGTTTCGCAGGGATCGAATAAAGGATCGAGCCACGGGTGGTAACACATCTTAAATGTAACGTCCACTGTTCAAAGTGCCGTCAATGCGAACAAGAGCTGACCGAGACGTGTAACCAATGGCACCCCATACCATCACGCCGGGTGATACGCCAGTATGGCGATAACGAATACACACTTCCAATGTGCGTTCACCGCAATGTCGCCAAACACGGATGCGACCATCGCGATGCTGTAAACAGAACCTGGATTAATCCGAAAAAAAAATGACGTTTTGCCATTCGTGCACCCAGGTTCGTCGATGAGTGCACCATCGCAGACGCTCCTGTCTGTGATGCAGCGTCAAGGGTAACTGCAGCCATGGTCTCCGAGCTGCTGCAAACGTTGTCGAACTGTTCGTGTAGATAGTTGTTGTCTTCCAAACGTCCCCGTCTGTTGACTCAGGGATCTAGACGTGGATGCACGATCCGTTACAGCCATGCGGATAAGATGCCTGTCATCTCGACTGCTAGTGATACGAGGCCGTTGGTTCCAGCACGGCATTCCGTATTACCCTTCTGAACCCATCGATTCCATATTCTGGTAACAGTCTTTGGATCTCGACCAACGCGAGCAGCAATGTCGTGATACGATAAACCGCAATCGACCTTTATCAAAGTCGGAAACGTGATGGTGCGCATTTCTCCTCCTTGCACGAGGCATCACAACAACGTTTCACCAGGCAACGCCGGTGAACTGCTGTTTGCCGGCCGGGGTGGCCGAGTGGTTCTAGGCGCTACAGTCTGGAACGGCGCGACCTCTACGGTCGCAGGTTCGAATCCTGCCTCGTGCATGAATATGTGTGATGTCCGTAGGTTAGTTAGTTGAGTCCCATAGTGCTCAGAGCCATTTGAACCATTTTGAACTGCTGTTTGTGTTCGAGAAATCGGTTGGAAACTTTCCTCATGTCAGCACGTTGTAGGTGTCGCCACCGGCGTCAACCTTGTGTGAATGCCCTGTAAAACTAATCATTTGCATATCACAGCATCTTCTTCCTGCCCGTTAAATTTCATGGCTGTAGCACGTCATCTTCGTGGTGCAGCAATTTTAGTGGCCAGTAGTGTAGTTGTATTCAGTAATGCGTTATAAAGTTTCTACCAGCACTTTATTCAGTAGCGCATGTCGGACGGCAGATTGTGATGATACGGTATTGTCTTCTTATTCATGGAATGACCCAGCTGTAAATGTCTCTTGCCTTTATTCGCCAGTTTACATACGAGCGCTCTTGATGACCCCACTTCTCGCTACTTCCTCCCTGGGATTGTAGTAGGTAAGCCAACGTTCTCAATATGCGCAAACAATTATTCAGGTAAGAGCATTCTGAGATTATTCGCAGAACATACATTATCGTTGGATGACTGAAATTAAGTACTAAGCGATATGGAACGTGTTTCCACATGGTGTACTAAATGGCAGCTCTATTTAAATGTGGATAAATGCTAGATAATTGCTGTTAACAATACTGTACTGGATTTCTTGGTTAGTGGTAAATTTCTGGAGGACGTCACATTGTATGAATGCCAAGGTGGTCACATCACGGAGTCATTAGAAATGGAACGAGCACGTGAAACACGTAGAAGGAAACGGTTTATTTCCGGAGGATTATGTGAAAGTTGGATGAATCTGTAAAGGGAATCGGATACAAGATATTAGTGCGATTAATGCACGAGTAATGCTCCAGAGTTCGCAGTCATCGTTTATCTTGCATAAAAACAGATGTTGTAGGTATTTGCGGACACATAGTAGGATCTGAGCCACATGCAGATATGTAACAGTGACACTCAAGAAAATTAAATGGAAATATTGGTAAGAAAGTTAATGTTCTTCTCACAGAATTCTGTTGTGTACATTTAGATAAACGGTATCTGAGGTAGATACAATTTTATTGATTCCATCGTGCATCTCGTGCAGGCATCACAAGTACAAGATAACAGAGAGAGTGAATAAGATACGACAGGGTTTGGCTAGTATTTGTACCATATAGTCTCTTCCATACGCTATAGTGTGGATGGCGAAACAGATATACAAATGTCGGAGACACATTTAAATGTTTTATGTTTCAACAAAACTCTTCACCGTAGTTCAGGAAGAATGGTGACAAATACAGCATTGCACGTACCCAGAATGTAGTGGAACCTATTTCTTTTTAACAAACAGAAGGGGATTAATCTGTAACGACGTTCGACAGGGACGTCATTACATTTGCAGTACGAGGTCATATTCGACAAAAATGGAGCGTGAATTCGGATGTGATCATTTAAAAGGTCATCCTTCAGCCCGTAAGACGTACACTGATGAAACAAAATGCCACTTTGTAATGTTGGTGGTACCTCTCACGATCAGGAAAGTATATAAGCGAACCAGAGACGAATGGGGCTCATTCTAGTTACGGTACAAGCTTCAATCGGGAGTATCCACTGACATAAGCTTCCTTGACAAATGGCAGATTGTCATGGCTCAATGGGTTTGAACGATTACCTCGGAAACGGCGAAGCTGGTCGGTCGGTGGCGTGCTAATGTCGTGAACAACTATAGAAAATGCTTGAAGGATGATGAACCCACCAGTTGTCGACAAGGGCAGTCGCACCTCATTACATAACGTGGAGGTTGGAGGCTTGCCCGTTCTGTAGATCCGGATAGTGGCGATCTTTGGCAGATCTGATGACAGAGTACAATGTTGGTACAGACAAAAATTTTTCGCAGCACTCCGTTCAGTGGACATTACTGAATAAGGGGCTCCACAGCTGACGACCAACGTACGCTTCCAAATTAATCCAACGGCATCGTCAATTACGGTTGCAGTGGGCATGAGATCATCGACATTGGACCATGGATGGATGGAAACGTGTCGCCTTGTCGGATGAAGCAGTTTTCTCTGTCTGAATATGCCGTCGTCAAGGCGAATGCCAACAGGAAAAATGTACTGCATTACGGACTCATGTCAGGGGTCCATTATTATGCTAAGGTGGCTATTCACTTCGGCTTTCACGGCACCTGCTTCAGTAACTGAAGGTGCTAAGCCTACTGTGGACCACGTCAGCGTTGTTGCGGACAACCTGCATCCTTTCATGCTTAGTGCCTACCCTGACGGCGATGGCATCCTCCAGCAAGATAACTTTGTAGTGAAGACATCTCCGCGCCAGAAACCACCGCCCAATGATTCTTTGGAACTGCGTGATCTGCTTGTAGATGTCTGTAGACATAAGCTGCCGAATACCTGCCGGCCGAAGTGGCCGTGCGGTTCAAGGCGCTGCAGTCTGGAACCGCAAGACCGCTACGGTCGCAGGTTCGACTCCTGCCTCGGGCATGGATGTTTGTGATGTCCTTAGGTTAGTTAGGTTTAACTAGTTCTAAGTTCTAGGGGACTGATGACCACAGCAGTTAAGTCCCATAGTGCTCAGAGCCATTTGAACCATTTGAGCCGAATACCTCCGGAAATCTACCATAGAGTTCTCGAGTTCCTGCCACGTAAAATAGCTGCTGCGTCTGTGGGGCGCTGGTTTAATCAGGCTTAAGTAATAGGAGATAATATTTGAAATATTAGAATGTTGTTGAATATGCTGTAAATATTGGAATATTGTTCGCCGTCTTTTACCAGAGCCTGGAAACTATTTCTGTGGGCAGCCAGAAAGCGATGGAGAACATACTGACCAAAGTTCCCAATCTGCAAGTCCACATTCTTGTGCAGCCTACTGAAAGAAATATTTCTATTCTCTATTTTGCTCAGTGGGATCAGGTCTATGATTAAAAATGAATATTTTGAGTTCTAGTTGGTAGATATATTTGGTAAAGTTTCACACGCTCAACATTGTAATATTCATTATGTTCAAATGGTTCAAATGGCTCTGAGCACTATGGGACTCAACTGCTGAGGTCATTAGTCCCCTAGAACTTAGAACTAGTTAAACCTAACTAACCTAAGGACATCACACACATCCATGCCCGAGGCAGGATTCGAACCTGCGACCGCAGCGGTCTTGCGGTTCCAGACTGCAGCGCCTTTAACCGCACGGCCACTTCGGCCGGCATTCATTATGTAAATACTAACAACAAATGTCTATCAAAAAATGGTTCAAATGCCCCTGAGCATTATGGGACTTAACTTCTGATGTCATCAGTCCCCTAGAACTTAGAACTACTTAAATCTAACTAACCTAAGAACATCATACGCATCCATGCCCGAGGCAGGATTCGAACCTACGACCGTAGCGGTCGCACGGTTCCAGATTGTAGCGCCTAGAACCGCTCGACCACTCCAGCCAGCTCTCTCTATTCTAAAGAGCACTATAGCACTATGAGCAGTTCAGAGGCGGCCTCTACTTTAAGCTCCTATTAAATTGTCTTTCGCCCTGTCTTCCGATAATCAAAATAACTGCTCTCCACAAAAGTTGAATATAATTGTCGCCACTTGCGCGTGGATTTGTTAACGTTACTGGCTGCTAACAGTTGCTTCTGCGAAATCTAAGCTATCCGGGACGGTGTACAGAACTCGCGAGTTCACTTTCTATTATTACTGAAAATATGTGTTTAGTAACGGCCTGTCTCTGACGTCATCCGAGGCAGCGCGCACTCCGGCGTTTGACTGACGCGGATCGTACATTGGCTGGGTGCGAAGTGAAGCCTAGTCTTGCCTCTCGGGCTGTATTTACTATTTATATATGTGGCGCAGAGGACGGCCGAAGGAACACCTGCTGTCATCCGCCCTATGCCCACGGGAGCAGACTCTAAACGGCCCCTTTCTGGGACACGTAATATTTTACTGCACTGTTGTGTATTAATTTAGAATCTTCGTAATTATTGTATGTATGTAGGTAAGTCAGTTAAAATAACAGAAAAAGTTTTAGTTCACCTGCTTTTAAACTTTGTCGTCTAGAATTTTCAGAACGGAACTGACAGTAGAACCTAACCTCTGAACTACAACTTTAAGATATCTTGTATTTATTATTATTTACATTCCGGCTTTGAAACTTGTTATAGCTTTATTATTTGATAAATTTCATCACGTGCTGTAAACAAAACTTTCTAACATTATTGTAACAGATACTTAATCTACTACAAATAAAGAGGTTTAAGTCCAAAGTTAGTTTTCTGCAAATTACTCGAAAACTATTAGAGGTAACTCAATGTGGACATAAAATTAATGTTTTTATGTTGAACTGAAGATTCATACAAATTTTCATGTTTCTATGTCTAATATTTAGCGTCTTTAATTTTTCTTAAAAATGCGGATTCTAAACAAAATATTTCTTTAATCACGTTGCGACTTGAACCAGTTAATTTTGACATACGTCTGCACATTAACGCGAATTTGTGAGTTTCTAGCTTTATTATTTAGCGCCACTTATTTTTTCTTAAACCGATGTATTTAGGGAAAAATTTGAGATTTGACAGTTTAAACATTTATATACTGAAGCACATGCTAAGAAAGTTTGGAAGAGCAACTTTAGCTTTTAATTCCATTCTTAAATTACGGTGCGATACTTGTGTGCTACCCACAGACGCGTTGTGGTGACGTGGCGCTACTAGCAGTGAACAGGGTGTAAGTCCCGGCACACTCGCTCGCTTCTGTGTCTCTCAAATGACACAGCGCTTGTTTCGCCGCACATTACTTTCTGAAGACGGACTATCATAGGTGGTCATAACGTGTCCGCTCATCAGTGTAGGGCTAGATGACCGGAAGGGTCCTGAACTCAGCTCATTTAGGAACCGCGTCTCTTATCATAGTCCCCGTGTCATCTATGTCGATGTGGTTCCCTAGTGATTAACCACAACAGCAGTAGCAATACGTGGTCGTACATTCTACTACTTACATGGCTAGCATGCCTGTTGGGGTATCGTCCAAACATCACAGTACCATACCAGAGCCGGGAACTTGCACCGATACGACAGCAATCCGCAAAAATGAATGGGAGAGGCTGAAGATGACACACCCTCTCTCTTAGCACAGCATCGCCCTTGCATGGAGGTCAATATGGAGCCGAGCATGGAAGAGCTCTGCCCAGATAATAACCTCAGCTGAAGCAGTTAACACTAACGAGTAACACTAAAGAATGATTCAAGTCCCATATAGGAATGCACTTTTGTAAATGCTGAGCATCGTATTTCAAAGCACAGCTTGTTAATTACTGCATCAAGTGACGACTTAGTAGTCAATGGCAATTGTAAATTATCAAGCACTTCTATGGCAAAGGATTGTATCAAGTTATGTTACTCTTTTTATTCACTCATGTTGTTGTTGTTGTGGTCTTCAGTCCTGAGACTGGTTTGATGCAGCTCTCCATGCTACTCTATCCTGTGCAAGCTTCTTCCTCTCCCAGTACCTACTGCAACCTACATCCTACTGAATCTGTTTAGTGTATTCATCTCTTGGTCTCCCTCTACGACTTTTACCCTCCACGCTGCCCTCCAATGCTAAATTTGTGATCCCTTGATGCCTCAGAACATGTCCTACCAACCGATCCCTTCTTCTAGTCAAGTTGTGCGACAAACTCCTCTCCTCCCCAATTCTATTCAATACCTTCTCATTAGTTGTGTGATCTACCCATCTAATTTTCAGCATTCTTCTGTAGCACCAACCACATTTCGAAAACTTCTATTCTCTTCTTGTCCAAACTATTTATCGTCCATGTTTCACTTCCACACATGGCTACAATCCATACAAATACTTTCAGAAATGACTTCCTGACACTTAAATCTATACTCGATGTTAACAAATTTCTCTTTTTCAGAAACGCTTTCCTTGCCATTGCCAGTCTACATTTCATATCCTCTCTACTTCGACCATCGTCAGTTAATTTGCTCCCCAAATAGCAAAACTCCTTGACTACTTTAAGTGTCTTATTTCCTAATCTAATTCCCTCAGCATCACCCAACTTAATTCGACTACATTCCATTTTCCTCGTTTTGCTTTTGTTGATGTTCATCTTATATCCACCTTTCAAGACACTGTCCATTCCGTTCAGCTGCTCTTCCAAGTCCTTTGCTGCCTCTGACAGAATTACAACGTCATCGGCGAACCTTAAAGTTTCTATTTCTTCTCCATGGATTTTAATACCTACTCCGAATTTTTCTTTTGTTTCCTTTACTACTTGCTCAACATGCAGATTGAATAACATCGGGGTGACTCTACAACCGCCGGCCGAAGTGACCGTGCGGTTACAGGCGCTGCAGTCTGGAACCGCGAGGCCGCTACGGTCGCAGGTTCGCATCCTGCCTCGGGCATGGATGTGTGTGATGTCCTTAGGTTAGTTACTTTTAACTAGTTCTAAGTTCTAGGGGACTAAGGCCCTTAGAAGTTGAGTCCCATAGTGCTCAGAGCCATTTGAACCATTTTTTTGACTCTGCAACCCTGCCTCACTCCCTTCCCAACCGTTGCTTCCCTTTCATGTCCCTCGACTCTTATAACTGACATCTGGTTTCTGTACAAATTGTAAATAGCGTTTCGCTCCCCGTATTTTACCCCTGCCACCTTCAGAATTTGAAAGAGAGTATTCCAGTCAACTCATGTAGTAAAGTGAAATCGTATTTCATATGTTGTAGTTCCAATGAGCCATCTCCTGCAGGACTCAGTGAATCCATAGTTATGGCCGAACGATTGTAGTTCCGTCTGGTCATAATACCTGTAATAAACCATAGTAATAAATTTTTCAGTTAATATTGTCGCACACGTAAATTACAATCGTAAAAGCCACTGCACGGGCGGCAGCGACGGGCGGCTGGCCGCTTTACTCGTAGCGTCGCCCACGGGTGCCGCCGCTGACGTCACTGTTTACTCCAGTCAACTGCGACGCGGCAGCCTCGGGCCACCACCACCGGTCGCGCCGTTTCGAGCTTACATCAGCCAATTGAGAGCATTTCCCCGAGTTCTATTTCTGTGTCTGGCCGCCGCTGTCGGGTTAGCCTTAACTGGCTGCGGGCGATCGCATTAAGTGGGGCCGAGCTGCCTGCCCCCGGGGTTCAAGTGGGGACCCCGCTGGCTGGCGACCCGCAGATGGCTCACCACGGCGCGCGGAATGACCAGGGCGAGGCCCGGGGAACGGTGCTGATAATGGCAGGCGGTACTTGACATTCTTTCAATACTTCTTGTTCTCTAACCCAAAGGCAAGCATGTCGTCGAAAGGTCAGAGCCATTACAGGGCCCATATTTTATTCATCAAAAATAGGCGAGATGGTAGTCGTGCATCAGGTACCCCATTTGGGTATAGTCGAGATAGGATTTCCATTTCCGTAATTTAACTTTAGGCCAAGGGAAATCTCACACGCTCATCGGTGGTTTGACACTAGTTGAAATACACTGCTGGCCATTAAAATTGCTACACCAAGAAAAAATGCAGATGATAAACGGGTATTCATTGGACAGATATATTATACTAGAACTGACATGTGATTACATTTTCACGCAATTTGCGTGCATAGATCCTGAGAAATCAGTACCCAGAACAACCACCTCTGGCCGTAATAACGGCCTTGATACGGCTGGGCATTGAGTCAGACAGAGCTTGGATGGCGTGTACAGGTACAACTGCCTACGCAGCTTCAACACGATACGACAGTTCATCAAGAGTAGTGACTGGCGTATTGTGACGAGCCAGTTGCTCGGCCACCATTGACCAGACGTTTTCAATTGGTGAGAGATCTGGAGAATGTGCTGGCCAGGGCAGCAGTCGAACATTTTCTGTATCCGGAAAGGCCCGTACAGGACCTGCAACATGCGGTCGTGCATTATCCTGCTGAAATGTAGGGTTTCGCATGGATCGAATTTAGGGTAGATCCACGGGTCGTAACACATCTGAAATGTAACGTCCACTGTTCAAAGTGCCGTCAGTGCGAACGAGAGGTGACCGAGACGTGTAACCAATGGCACCCAATACCATCCCGCCGGGTCATACGCCAGTATGGCGATGACGAATATACGCTTCCAATGCGCGTTCACCGCGATGTCGCCAAACATGGATGCGACCATCATGGTGCTGTAAACAGAACCTGGATTCATCCGAAAAAATGACGTTTTGCCATTCGTGCACCCAGGTTCGTAGTCGAGTACACCCATCGCAGGCGCTCAGGTATGTGATGCAGCGTCAAGGGTAACTGCAGCCATGGTCTCCGAGCTGATAGTCCATGCTGCTGCAAACGTCGTCGATGTGTTCGTGCAGATGGTTGTTGTCTTGCAAACGTTCCCATCTGTTGACTCAGGGATCGAGACGTGGCTGCACGATCCGTTACAGCCATGCGGAGAAGATGCCTGTCATCTCGACTGTTAGTGGTACGAGGCCGTTGGGATCCAGCACGACGGTCTGTATTACTCTCCTGAACCCACCGATTCCATATTCTACTAACAGTCATTGGATCTCGACCAACGCGAGCAGCAATGTCGCGATACGATAAACCGCAATCGCGATAGGCTACAATCCGACATTTATCAAAGTCGAAAACGTGATGGTACGCATTTCCCCTCCTTACATGAGGCATCACAACAACGTTTCATCAGGCAACGCCGGTCAATTGCTGTTTGTGTATGAGAAATCGGCTTGAAATTTTCTTCATATCAGCGCGTTTTAGGTGTCGCCACCGGCGCCAACCTTGTGTGAATGCTTTGAAAAGCTAATCATTTACAAAGCACAGCATCTTCTTCCTGTCGGTTAAATTTCGCATCCGTAGCACGTCATCTTCGTGATGTAGCAGTTTTAATGGTCAGTAGTGTATGTTTCCGGATCAATATGCCCCAGGGTATTACTTGAAGACATACTGCGTTTATGTACAGCTGTTCTTGGGTGTAAAGAGTGGATAAGTTGCTGGGTGTATATACATAAAAGCAAAGCAATGAACAATCCCGAGACTGTTTTTGAACACCACAGAGCTTTGCTAGGTATGGTCATGTTGGAGGTGCTGTTGCGTTCCTCCGCACTTTGGACTGACTTACCTCGCCATTTACAAGGGGGAGCATACAGATTAACGTGGAAGCCGAAACACGGTGGAACTCGGCATTTTTGAAATCAACAAACAAACAAACATTGCCAGAGATGAAAGTTGAGTGACTGACTCGCCAGGGACGAGATGGGACCTGAGCACACACGAATATATATATATATATATATATATATATATATAGGGCGAGTCACGTAAGACTTAACACATCTTTTATTTCGATTCGGTTCCAGATATCGAAACGAGATTTTCGGCAAGTGATTGTATGCTCAGGGGAACGTACTTTGGTGTTTAATAAAGAATCTGAACTCTTGTATCGATGGAGATATTGGAGCAAGTGTGGTTTCTTAAATGGAATGATGCCCTTTTTTTAACGGATCCGAGTGTTCAAATGTGTATGAATTCCCAGGGGACCAAACTGCTGAGATTATCGGTCCCTAGACTTACACACTACTTGAACTAACCTACGCTAAGAACAACACACACTCCCATGCCCGAGGGAGGACTCGAACATCCGGCGGGAGAGGCCGCGCAATCAGTGACATGACGCCTGTAATCGCGCCACTCCGCGGGGCAACGGATCCGAAAGCGCTTGGAAATACGAGCACAGTGATATAGTGTTAGTTACATTTGAGGTTTCAATTCTTCATAAAAGTATTCGGGAAATGTTCTAATATTGAAAAGCCAGTCACCCGAAATCGGCTACTGCGTTGTAAACAGGCTCATGCCGCACTGCGTTGCATAAAGCCTTTCGACTGTTCACTTGTCTGCACTAGCACTAGCAGGAATTGCGTTGTCTATCAGCAGCTCATTTCTGCTTCTACATTTCTTGCATGCAGTCAAGTATACCAGCGAGGAGGAGATAGGCATGCTACTTTTATACCGCCAGTGTCAAGCAAATGCTTCCAAAATGGTAATGGAATACTGCCTGACGGAACTGTAGTTTTCCTAAGTCCCATTTGATGCATCACATGCCAATGTTCCGTATACAAAAACCGTAGCTAACCCTGCATCTGTGTTGTATAGGAAATGTGGTTTAATCTGCGTAGCGTAGGCCTGTCTTGCTGCATATAACGCATGAGAGCTCTGCTTAGCGCAATATCCGACTCTGGTGGCAGTGATTTTCAATTTTAGGGCATCTCTCGGACCCTTTTGCGAAAAGATTCAACGTCCGTACTAACAAGCGCTATGTCACTGTAATTATCTTTCCAAGAGTTATTGTACGCTGTTCCATTAGAAAAGAAAATACTTGTTTCAATATCTCGGTTGAAACCAGAGTTCAGAATATTATCCATTCAAAAAATTACGTGTCAAAAAAATGGTTCAAATGGCTCTGAGCACTATGGGACTTAACATCTGAGGTCATCAGTCCCCTAGAACTTAGACTTACTTAAACTTAACTAACTTAAGGACATCACGCACATCCTTTCCCGAGGCAGGATTCGAACCTGCGACCGTAGCGTTCTAGACTGAAGCACCTAGAACCGCACGGTCACCGCGGCCGGCATTTACGTGCCGCTCAGCACACTATCGACTGCGGAAAACTTCGCTTTACCATAGGAAACCGTTCAGGAAATAAAACGGCAGTTTCGTCTCACACGACTCAGCCTCTTATATAGACACTAAAAAAAAAAAAAAGTAAAGAAAAGTCAGCGGGCAACGTAGGAATTATCCAAACGGAACGAAAGTCGGTAGATGTAATTTACGTGTACATAAAAAATATTATTGCAGTTTCAGAACAACTGGATGGTTTATTCAGAAGAAAGAGTTCCGCAAACTGAGTACGTCAATAGCTCATTGGTCCACCTCTGACTCTTAAGCAAGCAGTTATTCTGCGAGTTGTTGGATGTGTTCCTCAGGAATATCGTACCAAATTCTGTCCAGTTCATGCGTTATATCGTCAAAATCACGAGCTGGTTGAAGGGGCCTTGAACGTATCTCCTAGACAGTTCTAGATATGGATTCCGCAGGACACGGTTCAAAACCATGTTCAGTCATCCAGATTTAAGTTTTCCGGGATTTCTCTAAATTGTTACAGGCAAATGCCGGAATGGTTTCTTGAACGGGTACGGCCGATTTCCTTCACCAACCTTGACATCATCCGTGCCTGTGTCCCGTTTCTAATGCTCTCGATGTGCTGGGACGTTAAACCCAATCTTCCTTCCTTCCTCCTAGACATGGAAGAAAGGTTTCGCACAAGACACAGTGTGCTGTGAGTATTTTATTATATGGTATACACCTCTTATCTGTATTGAAAGTGATGCTAACATATCTTTCATGGAACAGTGTACTGTAAATATAAAGAATGTGAAAATACATGACCTTGTTCTAATTTTAAAAATCAAAGATTATGTAATACATCTGTGTATGACATAGATATGAGAACTAATTAAATTGTAGTTTATGCGTTGATTTATGTTTTATTCATGTTTGGGACACTTATTTCCATCTACTCAGTGACTTACTAAGTGTTATGAATGTCCAGGTTTCCATAAAATATGCTCTTATATTTGAAATTGTTTTGGAGAAATTAGTTACGCGCCGTTAGTGTGCACTGATTTACTGTTGCAGTATATAAAAAAGAAATACGTAGTGCATAAATGATCAACTGCAGTATTTCGGTTCCTGAGAGTATTTTTGTTGTTGCGTCATTGCAACAATAAGAAAATGTATGTCTTCCTTATCGGATGCGTTTCACTTTATTGAAGCAAAACATTATCAGAGGTGGTAATTTCTGCTTGGTTTCTCGCCTACATCTGTAAAAGCTGTCTCCTAACTCGTCTTTGGTTTCTTTCTTCGTTAGACGCTGATAACTGCGGCCTAATTTTCTGCTGCTTTGCAGAACTATGCATTTTTTACGTTCATCACCGCAAATTTTCGTGCCCCACTGATCACTGTTTATTTGTGCAAAAATATATAAAAACAAACCACAATGATCAGTGCGTAAGTAAGAAAAAAATGAAACAAATGCTAGAAGACGACATTTCGAGATGTAGGCGGAAAACCAAGCAGAAATTCCATCTCTGATGATGCTGTGCTTCAACAAAGCGAAATGTGTCTGGTGAGAAAAGCACGCATTTTCTTGTAGTTGTAATGACGTAACAAAAATACCCTCAGGAATTGTAAAGCAATTATGGACAATATGGATACACATATGAAGAGTATTTTGGTTTTTTATCGTGATTGGGGTAATTACTGATACTTTCTACGCTCCACTTCTTTTGCGTGTTAGGTAAATCTTGTTCTTTCATTGTTGCTATGTTGCAAAGAAGTTATTTCTTTGTAGCAGGAGAAATCACCTTCATTACGCAACACATTTCAGTATGATGATTCGGGAATCAAACGTTGTGACAAACGCTGCACTTATGCCCTTCAATTTCTGATTTCACGAGTATTGCTTTTCTGTAGTTTAAGGAAATGTGTTTTTCGGGATAAATTTCGTTAGCCCATGAGAATGTCACACAAAGACCTCAAACCATAATCTGTGCAGTAGATGCCATGTTGGAAACAGTACCAGTATAACTAATTTTTCTAAAGAAAAGAAAAAGATTACCTTAGGCTTAGAGTATGACCATACAGATAGAATTTTACAATATCACTGAGAATATTTACCACATACTGTGGAAACATATCTCAAAGAAGACCCGTCAAATACAGGATGTAAGAAAAATATGTGACAGGTATTTCAGACCACACACGTTACACATAGAAAGTTATATTGTGTAGAACTTGTTGGGAAACGCTTTTTTTTTTCTCGAGAGAACTCATTTTCTACAACACTTCGTCGTATGGAATTCGTGAGAAACACACAGAAACGGTGTGTACCAGCGGACTATTTGAGAAATTTTCTTAGATGAAGTACTAAAGAAGCCTTCCGTTACCAAAGACACACGGATCAACCCGCTGTCCTACCGAATCCCCGAATCTTACAGCCAACCAGGCAGGCTACATATTTTCCATTCCACTCAGAACCAGAAGGATGTTATGAGTTACTTGTAATATAAACAAAAAAATAAACACGTTTCATATTCGTTCATGAGCACAACGACGAAGACGAGTTACAGGAGGGGAGTTTTAAACAATGAGGACTAGCAACAGTAGACATGAGAGAAGGGGTGTAAGAGGGGCGCCAGTATCCCGTACTTCGTGTAGTGGAGTTCAGAGATGTGTAACGCACCCACCTCAACCCAATAAAGGGTCTAGTGCTTTTAGGTCCAAGAGACCAGGAAATTGGCCATGTGCCACTGAATCTGGCATTTCGAAACCTACAGGCATTAAGAAAGAAATGAGGGGCAGCTCCATCGTACATGAAGTTTCGTCGCTCTGATGGACACGACTCCTAGATGACCAGGTAGTGTGTTTCCTAACGAAACATTGTAGGTTCCTCCGTTGGGCCTGTGGCAGCAATGATGCCAAACTAAACACTGACAAAAACTCTTTGTTGATAACATACGGCAAGTCACGTGAGGACTCACGTCGTCCTATAAGTGCTGATTGTGTAAATCAAGAGGCTGATCACGCTGAAACTATGCCTTGCACCATTCGTAGAAGTGTACCCTTTACTTGGTCAACAACTGCAGCTGCAGCCACTTGCCTACGCTGACACCAGGGTCGTCGTCAACAGCCCGGAGAACTGCCACGTCCACTTGCGCTATCGTGTTTCTAGGCCACTCCCAGTCGCGAATAGCAGCCTTAAATACCCTATGCACCCCGTGTGGGTGAGCAATGCTTCAAAAATTCTCCTGTCGGTGCACTTTCGCTTTGGAAATATCTCCCTGTCCATACGTTTCAGCGGCACTCAGATTACTCCAATAAGGCCATGGACCATCTCCACATTTGAGTACACTTACCTTTCACTGAATCAGAAAGGATGGGATGAACAGCAGCAGATAGTTTGAAACGTCCCCTTGGAACAATTTATACACGACTGTGCTTAACCTGATACACAATATTTTTTAGCGCAACGCAGTCTGACTTTCAAAAATCCCTACAAAAGAACGGCCCTGACTAGCATTAACCTATACGTTTCACAAATCGCTTACCTCACAAAAATCTTGGTTACTCGAATTACTGCAATACAGCAGACGCCACTACTGCCAGCTAAATAAAAGATTCAAACTACGGAAGGCACTAACTACTGATAGGCATAGTTAGCAAATGAAAGATTTTAATAGAGAACAAACAATGTATTTACCTTAATAGTCATAATATATATAGCAGTTCATGACAAATTACAAAACTCCGCCATCTCTCTCCCCACATCCACCACTGCTGGCGGCTCACCTCCAACTGCGCAACGCTACGCGCTGTTCCCATCCAGCTGCCGCTGCCCAACACTACAATGGCAGACAACAATGCAAGCTAGACACAGACTGCACACAGCACAGCCAGTGATTTTCATACAGAGGTGGCGTTACCAATAAGAAAACCTAAACAGCCTACTTACAAGTTGTGTGCTCATCAAGCTTGTAATGATCACTTAAACGTCTAATGATAGATGTAAGTAAGGTAATGTAATGAATCTAAAGTCAACACAAGCAATGCAATCAATCACATGCAACATACCCTTGAAGAAACACAGTGAGCATAGCCAGACATAACAAAACCAGAATTTTGAACATTTCATTTAAGGAAGGGTTTCATGTGACAAGCTGCTGGTTGATTCTGTTTCTATGTTTCGCGCGATTAGTGTACTGTGAGAAGTTCTAGCATCGAAATAAAGCGTTTTCTGAGCCATGTCCATATCACATACTCTTTATTTTCTGCTTCCTCTCTGTGAGAAGAAAGTGTCCTGAGTGTTTGGAAACACATTTTTGGTCTTCAAAGACAGAAATCTAGAAGAAGGTATAATACTAATTATATGTTTGGTTACAGCGTAAGTGTGACAATTTAGGTTAGTGAAAAATTAAAACAAGGCTCATGAGATACGGATGGGGCTGCGTCACCGCTTTCACAAAATAACGGAGCTACAGCAAATACAACGCTACGGCTCGGCTCTCGCTTGTTTACACGTGGCGTCGCTTAATATCCCATACTTCAGGCCGAATGTTCAGATAACAGCAAACGAGAAAACACGAGTACATAAGTAAACATGATTGCGCCTAATTACTAGCGTAACAAAAACCGCAGCAGCAGTAAAATTAATGGCTCATAAAAAAGGGAGGAACGGTTTCTCCTAAATTACAGGTTAAGCGGCGTGATTTATGTGGGCGCCAATTGAAAGTAAGCGCGCCCGATGCGAGCCGCCTGATGTGTAATTAATCAATTTTCGCGGCCACCACGTGCTGCCGTGCGATCCTCTGCTTGCCTCGCCGCCGCGGCCAGCTGTGTTTCTGCCAGTGCACAGCCCTCTGACTCACTGTGGAACGCTGTAAACAAACCGGGGCCAGAAAAAAGAGAAAGAACAGCGGGGCATAAAAAGGACACACAGCGTGGTGTGGCCTGCCTTTCCCACGCACAGTCAAGCGGCGAAGTCAACGGTCGTGCCCCTACCCTGGGTGAGAGAGCGTCCACCGAACGACTTTCTAAATATAAGGAAGACCCCCAGGAGAGGCGTCCAAGTGGGACAAACATTTGCGGACGGTGTATCGCAAACTACAATTATCATCTTGAAAATATCAAGCTACAACCGTGAATCTTGGTGTTCTACTTCCACATACGTACTCCGTAAGCCACCGTATGGTACATGGCGGAGGGTACCTTGTACCACAACTACTCATTTCCTCCCCTGTTCCAGACGCAAACAGAACGAGGAGAAAACGACTCTATATATCTCCGTACGCGATCTAATTTCTCTTATAGTAATTTCGTGGTCTTTACATGAAATGTAGTCTGGCGGCAGTAGAACTGTTCTTCAGTACTCTGTTTTGTATCCCGCCTGGAAGGCGGCGCATGGGTCTGCCCCTGAGTAGAGAGCATGTATAAGGAGAGAGTGGCCAACCGGACGATACGGCGGCCATTTTACTGCCAAACTGCGGGCGGGACTTTTGAATGGCCAGTAGTGGAGTAGTGGAGTACACACTCACCGAATCAAAAGCACGAGACAATATGGCGAAATCATTCGTTAAATGCCTTTGTTTATAAGAATAATGTGTTATAATAATTTTCACACAGCCAACTTACAGGTCTGTTTTCAAATTTAACTATGTATATTGCAAGTTTTTTATATGCAGTAAAAAGCAAAAACGACTTACTTCGCATAGATAAGAGTACTTGGTTGTTTTCCACAAGGCTCCTGTTTGATTTATGTCAGCCCTGTTGACTGCGACTGCCCACTGCTTTCGTCTTTCTTCATTGCGTGGAAATGCTAACATGCGAAATCCACCCTTCGCCTCTATTGGAACAACCAAATGCAGCACAACCTGGCATCGTTTACGAACGCCGGCAGAACGAAGTCTGCAGAACGAATTACAGAAGTCAAAAACAATACTGTACAATTACTAACGTGTTTACTTCAAACACGTAGGCCTACCGACTTCATCACAAAACGCTTCATTAATTCAATTCGTATTTAAGATCGCAAACGCTCATTACGTACTAAAAACGATATACAACTAAATCTAACATGCATGCACAAGGCATAACAAGTCTCTCAATAATTCAAATACCTTTTAATCGTTTCCAAAAGTCCTCTGAACTTCAACCCAAAAGTATGGCGAACATAGGAAGCGCGAGAGACGTTTGGCGCCATTTTTCTGCCAACGCTAATCAACCAATCACGGACAACTTCACCTATGGCCACTCTCTCCCTATACAGGCTCTCTACTCCTGAGTTCTGCAAAATAGGCCGAATGAAGGAAGCGAGCAGGAGCAGGTGAGGTAAGGCACTTCGGCACTGCAAGTAAAGTTAAACCACCTTTACTGGTGTATAAACATATACAACCACATTACTTAACTTTTGGTACAGACGAGCAAGTAGGTGCGAAGCCGTTCATGTATCGAAGTTACTAGAAGTTACAAAGGCAAAGTCTATAATGGCTAGCCCCCCTACAAGTAGAAGCTAAGTTGCTTGGTCGTCTGCTCTAGATCAACTGGGGGTTGTAACACCTCCGTTTATTTATCCCGACCTGATCTGATCGAATAGCAGCCCAATAATTATTATTAATGTGACCGTGTACCTAATGGGGCTGGCAATCGGAATTGACTGTTACGGAAGTTGTTACTTTCCGGTTCGTCCTTCTCAATACTGTAATAATGAAATGTCTGGTAACAAGAAAAACACCAACACAGTTTCACTAATTACGAAAGTATATTCGTCTCAAAAATACAAAAAGGAGGAGACAGCCACTGCCTTCGTCATACATATCTAATTACGGCTAATCTCAGCACAGGCTTCTTCACTTTCCATTATCGTCACACGCTAATCCATCACTGCATCCAACACTGCAATCCAACACTGCAATCCAAGGTGATGCCGGCGCGGTAGACGCGAAACCAAATATCGGCTCTAGAAATATCACTGATCACTTTCGTAATAATACTTCTTCACTTTCCTGGTATTATTCTAGTACAAAGGGGTCTAACCACGGCGATGGCGACTGCCTTCACCGTTAAAGCCTTACATTTCAACAACGACCTCCACACACCTCTACCCGCAACATGGCACTGACCAACTCCACACTCGCGCTCGCAACACGACACTATCGATTGTTCGCCCTATCGACCTGTGCCGAGTGAAAATTTATAGCAAGGGCCTGCGGACCCCTTACAGGGTCGAAAGTAGAGCGGTGCTCGTTGAGCCCCACAGCGACGGCTAAAGGGCGCTGTGGTCGGCGTAGTTCGTCAGCTCTCGCAGCGCCAACCTACGAGCGTGCACCTACACCATGGCATCGGAACTATCGATACCACACTCTAAAGTTTCCGTACATTGTTTTGGAGAATAAACTTCTTCCTTCCTATGATTCCCGTTGCTCATGCAGCATTTCCCTAATACTCATTTGCTGATCGAACCTACCACCGACAAACATTGCGGCTCGTCTCTGAATTATTCGATGTCTTCCTTTAATCCCATCTAGTGGGGCCCCCAAACACTCGAGCAGTACTCAAGAGTGGGTAGCACTGTGGTATCGTCCATCGCAGAGCCACACCGAAGTCAAGAATGCACATCAATACCGGAGACATTGGCGATGTCTCACTGCAATCCTCAATGACGAATGGGAGAGGCTGAAGAGGACACGTCCACTCTCTCGGAACAGCAGCACCCTCGCAAGGATATCAATATAGATGCGAGCATGGCAGCGTTCTGCCTCATTCTGTGATCTCAGCTGAAGCAGTCACCATCATAGAAAAGGGCTAAGCTGTTATTCAGGTCTCTGATGAAAATAAACTTTTGTAAAAGTTGAACATTATACTTCAAGAAAAGGGTCCGTTATTTAGTGCATCAAGTGATACCTTAAAAGCGACAGCTGCAAATTGCAAAGTCCTCCTGTGACAAATAATTGCTTCAACTTAAGTAAATCTTTTTATCATTCGTGTAATAAACTAGTTAAGATGAGTCATCTCCCAGAGTAATCAAAGAGCCCCCAGTAATGCCTGGATGATTGTAGTTTCATCTGGTCGTAACATATATGTACAGTATCTCCTTTACAGATGAACGACATTTTCCTAAAATTCTCCCAATAATCCGAAGTCGACCATTCCGTACTTACGTCCTTAAGGGCTCGTCCCGTTTCATATGACTTTGCAATGTTATGCATAGATGTTTAATCGATGTTACTGTGTCAAGCAACAGACTACTATGACTGTAGTCGAATCTTAAGGGATTGTTTTTCTTACTCATCTTGAATTTTTCTATCTTTAGAAACAGCAGCCATTCATAACACTGACTACAAGTATTGTCTAAATCAATTTGTATCCTCCCAAGTCACTAAACGACATGTACATCATAGCTTCATCACCAAACAGCCGCAGAATGCTGCTCACCTTGTTCGTCAGATCATGTGTAACTAATTTATGCACACAGAAAATAAGAGGCGTCCTATCATACTTCCCTTGGACACTCCTGATGATATTGTCTCTAATAAACGTGCCGTGGAGGACAACGTCCTGGGTTCTACTACGTAAGAACATTTGGAGTCTCCCACGAACCTAGGAACCTAATCCGTATGCTTGCACCTTCGTTAACAGTCTGCGCTGGGGCACAGTGTCAAACGCTTTCTGCGAATTTTGAAACGTGGAATCTGCCTGTCATCCTTCATCCATGGTTCTGAGGATATAATGTGAGAAAAAGGCAACCCGAATTTCGGGCGAGCTGTGCTTAGCAAAGCCGTGCTGATTTGTGGGCAGTAACTTTTCCGTCTCAGGGAAATTTACTGTATTCGAAGTAAGAATATTGTCAAGAATTCAGTAGCAAACGGATGTTAAGGATGTTGGCCTGTAGCTTTAAGAGTCCCCACTTTCAAATAAATACAGGAGGCACCTTCTCTTTCTTCCAGTCTCTTGCCGGCTGGAGTGGCCTAGCGGTTCTAGGCGCTACAGTCTGGAACCGCGCTACCGCTATGGTCGCAGGTTCGAGTCCTGCCTCGGGCATGGATGTGTGTGATGTCCTTAGGTTAGTTAGGTTTAAGTAGTTCTAAGATCTAGGGGACTGATGACCTCAGCAGTTAAGTCCCATAGTGCTCAGAGCCATTTCAACCTGGCGCTGGGCGAGAGATTCACGATAAATGCAACCTAAGTAAGGGGCCAATGCCGTAGAGTGCTTATTGTAAAACTTAACTGGGAGTCCATCCGGACCTGGCGACTTATTTGTTTTCAACTCTTTCGGTTGATTCTCAACGCCAGCGATGCACAATATTACACGGGAGTCTGTGCGACGGTCAAACGACGGTGTGTAGGATTCTCCTGCAAGAATGATTTCTTAAACACGAAATTTAAAACGTCTCACTCCCTTTTGCTGATCTCTACTGCCATACAGACTGACTGACGAGTGACTGGATAGAAGCCTTCGATCCGCCAGAACTAGAGCTTTCTCGGGTTCTCGGCAAGACATTTTGCTAACGTATGACAACGGTACTTGTATGCTTTACACATTTATCATTTTACAGACACAAGAATTTCCACTAAGTTTTTGGTATTAGTCCTTCTCTGCATATTTACTCTCCCAATTGACGATTTTCCCAACGGTGGATGACTTGGCGGAGACCTTGGTTATAGAAGTCTCCATTTTGGTTCTTCAGGAAACTTTCTAAATATTCGTGATTCTGGAAATGCCTGATACGCAATGGTTTCTTCGACCAGGGGAAGAAGAAGAAGTCATTGGGTGCCGTGTCAAGAGAATACGGAGGCCAAAGAAGCAGCATGTGTGAGTGACTCTGTCCTCGCAGGAATGACTTGGGGCGTTATCGTGGAGCAACGACAGTTCCTTGGAAACCTTTCGCGATGCTGCGTTTTGATGGCCTTTTCTAACCTCGTCAGGAGACTCAGACTGCGATTATTTCCCCCTTACGACCGTAATCTTTTAGCATCACAGGCTGACAATCCCAAAAATCACTCAGCATCACCTTACATGATCATGGTGGTGAATCTGCACGTTTCCACTGTCTACTTTTACCTCTTTGTATCGCGGTCTTAGCGATACAACCAGCACTGTTGTGCTGTGTTTAGGCGGTTTCAGAATAAATCTAGACTGGGCTTACAAAGCTGAAATGTTTCTGCTGCCACGTGTTCGGCGGGCTTTTTGAATGAGTGCGAACAACTACGGAATCCTCTCATGTTTAGTACGTCGTCCAAATTGCTGAAAGCTGATCCACCAGAATTCTGATACGTTTATCTTCCAGCATCGGATCCGCCACTTCTCTTGCGACTCCCGTTTTTCACAGAGAGATGGTCTGCCACTTGGTTTATTCGTCATTCAGGCTTTTTTTTTTTACCGCACTGGAAGCATCTGCGGCACCTAACCAGTGTTGTTGCGACCAATTTAGCATGAAACGTGGCAGCGTTGTTAGCCTACAAATGCAGAACACCAATCACCGCACCTTATTCCACTTTAATAATGTGGTGCAATTCTCTGTCATCGTGCAACAGTACTGGGACTTGTGAATTTCAATGTGTAACAGGACCGCAGACATGTGCCTTCAGACAGCCAAAAGATTAAATACCTAACTCTTATCTCGAGGTTATAGTTAAAACTTTTATGACTATCCCTTGTATACAGTGTGCCGATAACTTACCTCCACAGCCGACACGTCATAGTACACTGGGGTAACATAAGTCATGGGATAGTGATAAGCACATATCAGTTGGGGGTAATACCGTCTACACAAGGTATAAAAGGGCAGTGCATTAGCAGAGCTGTCATTTGTACTCAGGTGATTCATGTGGAAAGGTGTCCGAAGTAATTACGACCGCACGCCGGAAATTAATAGACTTTGAACGCGGAATGGCAGTGGGAGATAGACGCATGGGACATTTCACTTCGAAGATCTTTGGGAATTCAATATTCCAAGAGCCACAGTCTCTGAGTGTGCCAGGAATACCAAATTTCAGGCTTTACCTCTCACAATGGACAACACAGTGGTCTAAAGCCTTCGCTGTACGATTGAGTGCAGCAACGTCTGCGTAGAGTTGTCAGTGCTAACAGACGAGCAACACTGCGTGAAATAACTGCTCAAATCAATGTGGGAAGTACGAAGACCATATCCGTTAGTACAGTGCGGCGAACTTAGGCGTTGCCGGCCGGTGTGGCCGTGCGGTTCTAGGCGCTTCAGTCTGGAACCGCGTGACCGCTGCGGTCGCAGGTTCGAATCCTGCCTCGGGCATGGATGTGTGTGATGTCCTTAGGTTAATTAGGTTCAAGTAGTTCTAAGTTCAAGGGGACTGATGAACACAGATGTTAAGTCCCATAGTGCTCAGAGCCATTTGAACTTAGGCGTTAATGGTCTATGGCGGCATTCGACCGACGCGAGTGCCTACGATAACAGCACGACATCGCCTGCAGCGTCTCTGCTGGGCTCGTGGCCATATCGGTTGGACCCTAGACGACTGGAAAATAATGGCCTGGTCATATGAGTTCCGACTTCAGTTGAAAAGAGCTGATGGCAGGGTTCGAGTGTGGCTCAGACCCCACGAAGCCGTGGACTCAAGTTGCCCTCGAGGCACTGTGAAAGCTGTTGGTGGCTCCATAATGGTATGGACTGTATTTACATATAATTGAATGGATCCTCTGGACCAACTGAACCGATCATTGACTGGAAATGGTTTGGCTATTGGTGACCATTCGCAGCCATTCATGGACTTCATGTTCTCAAACAACGATGGAATTTTTATGGATGACAATCCACCATGTCAGAGGGAGACTGGTTTGAAGAATATTTTGAATAATTCGAGCGAATGATTTGGCCTCCCAGATCGCCCGACATGAATCACGTCGAACATTTATCGGACATAACCGAGAGGTCAGTTCATGCACAAAATTCTACACCAGCAATACTTTCGTAGTTATATGGCGATAAAGGAAGCATGGTTCACTATTTCTGCAGGGCACTTTCAGCGACTTGCTGAGTCCATACCACGTCGAGCCGGTGCACTACGCCGGCATAAAGGAACTCAGACATGACATAAGGAGTTATCTCATGCCGGCCGGAGTGGCCGAGCGGTTCTAGGCCCTACAGTCTGGAACCGCGCGACCGCTACGGTCGCAGGTTCGAATACTACCTCGGTAGTGGATGTGTGTGATGTCCTTAGGCTAGTTAGGTTTAAGTAGTTATAAGTTCTAGGGGAATGATGGCCTCAGCAGTTAAGTCCCATAGTGCTCAGAGCCATTTGAACCATTTGAACCAAGTTATCTCATGACATTTGTTGCCTCAATGTGTATCCGCTGGTAGAGATGAAGGGTGATATCCTTTAAGTGTGTATGAAATGGAAGATAATAGCAACACAAAATGTCAGTATAATATTACAATATTTGTGCTTCACTCTTGTATCCCTTTAAATATTGTAAATACATGGACATAATCCAGGAGTCGGTATGAAACGTAACGAAATAATGAAACCAGTTCTAGGGAATGTGAAGGAAGAAAGGGTGGCCGCGCGGGATTAGCCGAGCGGTCTTAGGCGCTGCAGTCGTGGATGGTGCGGCTGGTCCCGGCGGAGGTTCGAGTCCTCCCTCGGGCATGGGTGTGTATGTTTGTCCTTAGGATAATTTAGGTTATGTAGTGTGTAAGCTTAGGGACTGATGACCTTAGCAGTTAAGTCCCATAAGATTTCGCACACATTTGAACATTTTTTCGGAGAAAGGGTGGTAGATTAAAGTGCAATGTTTCGTCGACAAGGTCATTGGCTAAATAGCACACGCTCCGGTTGGACAATTATGAGGAAGTAAATCGGCCCTGTACGTTTGGAAAGTGCCATATCAGTATTCGCTGTCAAGGATTTACGGAAACAGTGGAGTGCTGCTACTTAAATCTCAGTGGACAGATAGACATTCGAACGCCGTTACTGCTGAGAACGAAAGCAGTGCTTAAAGGAAAGGGGAACAAATGACTTTGATTTGCTGGGAGTCGATGTTCCTGTTAATCAAACGGTCCATAACTTGATATTCTAGACTACTGTTCCATTATTTGGCGTTCCTGTTGAGTAATTGCCAGGTAAGTTATATTAGATCCGTTATAAATTCCCTGGCTGCCAATAACTTGGCCTCAGCTGAAATAGGTACACGTACTGGTAACATACGAAAATTTGTGCTCAAGTGGCACACTGACCCTGATTTCCCACTTTTCGCGAGCGATCGCCTTAACCACATAGGCTATCCCTGGACACCTAGCAGATCAGCACAAATTTATAAAATGCTCTAGAGTAACATTCGGTTTAAACTTGCGGAATAAAGCCCTATGTTTGGGTCATCCTGTCATTTTAGGGAGAGCCCACGCTTTCGTGCCACGCATAAATGCAGAGTTATTCATTCACCGATTTAAGAACAATTTATAATATAATATAATTTATAATAATAGCTCTGGCTGCCCGCCTCCAAGCGACTAGCTGAAGTATAATGAGACATAAAATAGCAGGAGATCATTAAATACTTTTATGTGTTTTTCATTTGTTGGAACTTGGAAACTCCATGCTCACTGGGCAACGATTGCCATTTCTGGTAGAAGGATTGCCGAGTTTCGGACGGCTCTTAGAAAACTAACTTTGTGTTAGGCGCCGCGCAGGATTAGCCGAGCGGTGTAGAGTTGGTCTTTGGCTGTGCTGCGGTGAGGACGCGCTGTTTGTGTTCCTGCCGCGGAGCGAGCACTCGTGTTGTTTACATAGTACTCGGCCGTTTCGCGCGTGCCATACTCAGCATATAGATCACTATGGCGCACCAATACAGAAAATCGACGCTCAAATTTACGTTCCGCAACGAATTTGCACGGCCCAAAGCACTCGAAGTCGAACGATTTCTACGAGAAGAAGTTAAAATCCCGGCGACCGACATTCTCGGTATTCACTTGTCCATTGTGAGTAGTATCGTATATGTCAAGATCATCTACGACGCAACATGTGAACGGATCCCTCGGGACACGAAACAGGGCCTCCGTTTCTGCCATGCTGATGGCAATGTGGGGACTGTGCACGTCGATTATTCTGGCATGGGACTTCGCACGATCAGACTTTTCGAACTTCCTTTCGAACTGCCGGCGGAGGACGGCGTGACAGCGCTGCGCCCCTACGGCACGGTGCATGATCATATTGCGGAAAAATGGACGCAATTCCGGACATATCCTGTGCTGAACGGCGTCCGCCAGGTCCGAATAGAACTTAAAAGACATGTACCTTCATATCTGAATATCGGTGGCTGCCGTGCCATCGTCATCTACGATGGGCAACCGAAGACCTGCTCTGGTTGTGGGAAGGAGGGACACCTCAGATCAGAATGTATGCAACGTCGAATCACTCAACTGCCTCCGGCTGAAGCGGACCCGCCATCGCAGCCGACGCTGCTTCCTGTGACTTATGCAGCAGCCCTCACGACAGCTACCACCTCACCACGACAGCCGACATCCACTGTTGGGTCGCGGCTCCATGCTCCAATACAGGGCGATGATGACACACCCGTTCCACAAGCTACGGATTCAACTCCGATGCCGCCGCCCCCGTCGACGGATAACAACATACATGACGATAGCATGGCCGTAGACTCGCTTATTGTGCCCACGGCTGCCTTTGTGCCGGAACGTCGTGAATCTTTGCCATCGTCTGACACAGAAGGACACACCAGGAAGCAACGCTCTCGGAAGCGACGGGAGCGGAGGCGTAGAGCAACTTCCGAACGGGATGCGACACAGCCTCCAGAGGATGACGATTCCGCCTTCAATGACGACGCTACCACAGAGGCAGCCGCCATTTGCTGCAGTGTGGCACCATCGAACGAAACTGAGGACAAACCACATATATCTACAGTGGCAAAATCGGATGCCGAGATGCAGGACAGATGTTGCCCACCACCTTCTGGAGTGCAAGCACCCATGCCGTGTCCTGAGGAAGCTAGGGGGGCCGATCTTGCTTTCAGTTCCCCGACGTGGGCGGATGACTACGACGACGACGGAACCATGCAAGTTACGGCAACAGGGCCCACGGCATTGGCGCCGGCTCTCTAGAAAGGACTGCAGGTGAGGTTTGGGGGGATGCGGAGGTGTCAATACAGTCAGAAGCGTCATAGGTAATTCCAGTCTTAATGGATAACTTAACACCTGCGGTTCGGCAACAAGCTTATCGTATCGCCACGCTTAACCTCAACACGATACGAACGGCAGTGAAGATCCAGTTGCTGCGTGAGATGCTTCGTTCTTCGGATGTTGACATTGCCCTGTTGCAAGAAGTATATATAGCGGCCCTCCCCGTTTTCTACGGTTATGTGACATATGTGTCACCGGCGGACCGGAATGGCAGCGGTACGGCAATACTAGTGCGCGACGGAATTGCCATGGAAGAAGTGACTTACCTTCCGTCAGGAAGGGGGCTGGCGATCACAGCACTGGGCACGCGCATCATTAACATTTACGCTCCATCAGGAACTGACCAACGCCGCGAACGATCACTGTTCTACTCGGAGGATATCGCCCCCCTCTTTATCAGCCGCTTCGAGCAATATATCTTCGGCGGCGATTTTAACTGTGTGCTCCACCCCAAAGACCAAGTCTCACATTTCTCGACTTGTCAAGAACTTCGGCTCCTGGTTCGAGATCTGCTTCTCACCGACACGTGGGAGACAGTGCTCGGTGACCGTCCCGGGCCGACATACCTTACTAGTCACTCAGCCAGTCGCCTAGACCGCATTTATGTCTCACGAGCTCTAGCGCCGGGAGTATTGGACGCCGAACGTTGGCCGCTTGCCTTCTCCGATCATAGCGCTTCCATATGCACACTCACTCTACAACAGCAGCGGATATGGCGCAGCCGAGGACCCTGGAAGCTGAATGTGTAACATCTTCAAGCCCCGGAAAGTCGTCAGATTATCGCCAACACATGGCTGGATTGCGAACGTCGTCTTCCCCGATACCCATCGACTCTAGCATGGTGGGTGGACTGTGCAAAACCAGCTTTTCGGCGTGTGCTAACACAATTCGGAAAAGATATCACAGCTTGGCATCGTCACACATTGGACTTTTATTACACGATGTTTCGCGAACTCGACAGCCAACCACCATCTCCAATTCGACAAATGGAAAGCCGCCGAATTAAAGGTAAAATATTGTCTCTGACGAGGAAACGTTTGGAGGGGGTCGTAGTGCGATCGCGCCATCAAGACCGGGTGGAAGGAGAAAACCCGTCTATGCATCACATTGTGCTCGACAGCCGCCGACGCCGACAGCAGCTGATCACGGACCTCGTATTGCCAGGTGGTAGGGTCGTAATGACTCAGGCGGCGGTTACAGAAGCCTTCGCAGATCACCATCGCCGGTTTTACAACGAGGTGAATACAGAGGACGAGGAAGCGGACGATCACGACATACTGCAGCACGTGTCGTACACCCTCGACAATGCAGCAGCGGCGACGCTGTTAGGTGGAATTACACGAAACGACATCGGGGACGCGCTTAACAAGGGAGCACTCAACAAATCTCCCGGGCCTGACGGACTGCCGCTCAAGTTTTATCGTACTTTCCGCGATCTCATGATGCCCCGATGGATCATCATGTACCAAGAATTGATGACCCCCGGTTCCCACGTGCCACCTGCATTCGTGGAAGGTCTCCTTATACCGATACACAAGCCTTCCAGAGGTCGGACGGTCGAGGACGACAGGTCAATTACAATGCTCAACTCGGACTATAAAATCTTCGCCCGACTACTCGCCAGCCGCATAAAGAAGGTTCTGCCCCTACTCCTCTCAATGGAGCGAACGACACAAGGCGGAGTGACCAACATGCAAACGGCAACCAGTGAATGCAGGGATTTAATAGCCATCGCCACATCCTGTCGCCTTCGAGCTGCTCTGATTTCCATTGATTTCGACTACGCCTTCGACAGAGTTCACCACAAGTTCCTTCTATCCGTTATGGCCCGCATGGGCTTCCCGCTTGACTTCCTCGACATCTTTCAGCGCCTTTTCCGTGGAGCTGCATCCCGTGTACTGGTGAATGGACGGATTGCGGGTCCCTTTCCGATCCGAAGGTCAGTTCGCCAAGGATGCCCACTCTCCATGATCCATTACGTGGTCGCACTCGAACCACTTGTCGGACGGTTGAAAAACAGGCTCTCGGGCACGTCATTGAGGGATCACACCTTTCACTGCAGGATATATGCTGATGACCTTCTATTACTTGTCCGATCTGGTGACGAGGTACGCTCGGTGATACAATGGATCAATCGCTATGGTTTGGCAGCGGGCAGCCTCATGATGTAAGTAGGCTGTTTATGTTTTCTTATTGGCAACGTTACGAAGCGCTCTGTATGAAAATCACTGGCTGTGCTGTGTGCAGTCTGTGGATAGTTTGCATTGTTGTCTGCCATTGTAGTGTTGGGCAGCTGTATGTGAACAGCGCCTAGCGTTGCGCAGTTGGAGGTGAGCCGCCAGCAGTGGTGGATGTGGGGAGAGAGATGGCGAAGTTTTGAAATTTGTAAGACTGGATGTCATGAACTGTTATGTATATTATGATTTTTCAACACTATTAAGGTAAATACATTGTTTGTTCTCTATCAAAATCTTTCATTTGCTAACTATGCCTATCAGCAGTTAGTGCCTTCAGTAGTTTGAATCTTTTATTTAGCTGGCAGTAGTGGCGCTCGCTGTATTGCAGTAGTTCGAGTAACGAAGATTTTTGTGAGGTAAGTGATTTGTGAAACGTATAGGTTGCATGGGGGCTTAATTATTATTAAATTGAAAATACTTTTTAGTTTTTGTAGCTGTATGTCCGATTACGCTGTTTCGTAAACGGTTGGCCCTGACTAGTATTGTTACGCTATCTGACTGCAAAGAACAACAACAAAAATGAAATGAAATTTTTCGTTGACACAATTAATTAATTAAGTTCCCAGCAACTATGAAACCTACGAAACCAAAGCATAAGTATAACTGTTCTGTATGTGGAAGTATGACTCAACGCACATCTGGCACGGTTCTTCTTCAACAAGACAAGAACTTTTTTATACCAATTTTACTGACGTGATAAAAGAAAATTACAAATACTATAATTGCTCAAGGAAAGTAGAATTACACTCTAATACAAGAACACACTCCAGATGCTTTGTTGACTGAACCTGTAATGACGCATTATTTAGGACACTAAAATAAAAACAAACTGAGTTAATTACCTCATTTATATTGATGAAAATCATTCTAATCCTTACATTATATCTCAACCAGAACTCTCCAATATCACATCTCAGCAAGCACTGCCTAATAGCACATCTCAACAAACACTCTCTGCTACAACATCTCAGCACAGACTACCACGAGACCTCGACAGGCACTCACTACTACGAGCTCTCTCCAAGCACTGACTTCTACGAGTTCTTAACAGGAACTGACTTCTACGAGTTCTTAACAAGCACTGACTACTACGAGCTCTCCCCAAGCACTGTGGAGGCGGCTTAATAATACTCTTTGGCGCAATCTCTGGCGCAGTGGCTCAGTGTAGCCACCTTTCATATGCCCCTCCTCCACAGGCCAGAATTTGATGGTATTTTTGCCGGCATTGGTGGTGAAAATACCACCAAATTCGTGCAGAAAAATACAGACAAAAATAAGAGATAATATTAATACCTAAATATCACATAATTAGTTAAAATTTTGGCTTTGCACTGACCTTTCAATAACCTAATATATAAAATGCAGTAGGCAATACAAATTCTTTTCATACATGTGGCTTTACATAATAGTTTACACAATACATAAAAAATCAGTTTATACAAATGTTCACATAAAATACTTTTAATTATTCAAAAAAAAAATAGTTGATAATTCCAGCCCAGCAATGGTCAACAGGTGCAAACACCAACAAGTGACATCATTTCAGCAGAAGCAGTCCATCAGTTGCACCCAGCAATGTTGAGCAGGTGCAGACACCAACAAGTGACATCATTTCAGTAGAAGCAGTCCATCAGTTGCACCCAGCAATGTTGAGCAGGTGCAGACACCGACAAGTGACATCATTTCAGTAGAAACACTCCCGCAGTTGCACCCAGCAATGTTGAGCAGGTGCAGACACCAACAAGTGGCATCATTTCAGTAGAAGCAGTCCATCAGTTGCACCCAGCAATGTTGAGCAGGTGCAGACAGCAACAAGTGACTTCATTTCAGTAGAAGCAGTCCATCAGTTGCACCCAGCAATTTTGAGCAGGTGCAGACACCAACAAGTGACATCATTTCAGTAGAAGCAGTCCATCAGTTGCACCCAGCAATGTTGAGCAGGTGCAGACACCAACAAGTGACATCATTTCAGTAGAAGCAGTCCATCAGTTGCACCCAGCAATGTTGAGCAGGTGCAGACACCGACAAGTGACATCATTTCAGTAGAAACACTCCCTCAGTTGCACCCAGCAATGTTGAGCAGGTGCAGACACCAACAAGTGGCATCATTTCAGTAGAAGCAGTCCATCAGTTGCACCCAGCAATGTTGAGCAGGTGCAGACAGCAACAAGTGACTTCATTTCAGTAGAAGCAGTCCATCAGTTGCACCCAGCAATGTTGAGCAGGTGCAGACACCAACAAGTGACATCATTTCAGTAGAAGCAGTTCCAACAGTGGCACCCAGCAATGTTGAGCAGGTGCAGACAGCAACAAGTGACTTCATTTCAGTAGAAGCAGTCCATCAGTTGCACCCAGCAATGTTGAGCAGGTGCAGACACCAACAAGTGACATCATTTCAGTAGAAGCAGTCCATCAGTTGCACCCAGCAATGTTGAGTAGGTGCAGACAGCAACAAGTGACTTCATTTCAGTAGAAGCAGTCCATCAGTTGCACCCAGCAATGTTGAGTAGGTGCAGACACCAACAAGTGACATCATTTCAGTAGAAGCAGTCCATCAGTTGCACCCAGCAATGTTGAGCAGGTGCAGACACCAACAAGTGACATCATTTCAGTAGAAGAAGTCCATCAGTTGCACCCAGCAATGTTGAGCAGGTGCAGACACCAACAAGTGACATCATTTCAGTAGAAGCAGTCCATCAGTTGCACCCAGCAATGTTGAGCAGGTGCAGACAGCAACAAGTGACTTCATTTCAGTAGAAGCAGTCCATCAGTTGCACCCAGCAATGTTGAGCAGGTGCAGACACCAACAAGTGACATCATTTCAGTAGAAGCAGTCCATCAGTTGCACCCAGCAATGTTGAGCAGGTGCAGACACCAACAAGTGACATCATTTCAGTAGAAGCAGTCCATCAGTTGCACCCAGCAATGTTGAGCAGGTGCACACACCGACAAGTGACATCATTTCAGTAGAAGCACTCCATCAGTTGCACCCAGCAATGTTGAGTAGGTGCAGACAGCAACAAGTGACTTTATTTCCATACAAGTAGTCCATCAGTTACACCTAGCAATGATGAGCAGGTCCAGAGAGCAGTCCATGATATTCACTATCACCGATCAGACAGTTCATCAGCAGAAATTAATCATTCCTAAGTGTCACACATTATGTTGAAAAAGTGCAGGTAACAGTTCATAATATTTACCATCACTAATCAGACAGTTCAGGCATGAACAATAGTTTGAATGCACATACAAATGCTTTTACACTAAACATACAAATCATAACAAACACACAAATGTTGTCAGATAATTGTCATATTAACTATTACAAATACTCAAATATCAGTAAACCTATAATATTTATGAGTGTCAGTGCAAGCCACTACAAACAAATAAAATATTATTTAGGAGATAGGTGGGTAGGATTAGGAAGGGAAAACACACAAAACACACTCACTCATCTTTCATCCACATTAAGTACTACTGTGTAATTGAATGGTGTTAACTGTGTAAATGTAATTCTGTCAAAATCTGAAGTTCATCATGTGTATCAAGTAGTAGTGGCAGCTATGTAAAACAGTAAATAATAGTTAAGTCAACGTCATAGTCATCATGTCAAGACCAATGTTTGCCAAGCCAGATCAAATGTACTGTTGTTGAACAACTGTCAGTGAGCCAAGATATGCAAATACTTCCTCTCTTCAAAAAAAATATATACTGCTTAGTGATTTAACAAAGTGTGTGTATAGACTATCTTCCTTCTACTTTAGTGTTCTAGTGTGCTATCTTCATCCTCCTTGTTCCATAAGACCAACAAAAAAAATATGCTCCTCACTTACTTTACCTCTTATATACGAAAACTCCAATGATCATCAGCTCCACACAATCTCAATAATACCTCAATAATACCTCTTCAATACGTCGATACATATAAACATTATTGCCAATATATGCTCCTCACTTACTTTACCTCTTATCCACCAAAACTCCAATAATCATCAACTTCACACAATCTCAATAATACCTCAATAATACCTCTTCAATGCGTCGTTACATATAAACCTTATTACCAATATCATTTCACTTCCAACACAACTCTTTCCTCTAGTCAGTCTCCTCGAACAAGTACAGATAAAATCCTAATTCAAACCTCATCATCCCATACAATCCGAAGACACATTGTCAACACACAACCTCTGTGTAATCCATCTGAGCCAAATCTTCTACTCATTATGAATTATAAACAAAGAAATGCATACATGACCTCTAACAGACTTAGTTCGAATAACTCTCAGTAATTAAGTACGATTACGGAATGTGAATGATCACAATATTTCACAGAGTGTACACCACTTCAAGAATTATTGCAGAAGAAAACATGTGGAGTATTTCTTGTATCATGTGTCACTTCCTATTTCAATTGCTCACGAAAAATGCAGTGTAATAACTGTCAATGGTCTAAACCTAGTTTCGGTATGTCATGTCGTTAGCTTCCTTCCTATTAGCATAAAGTTATACAGCTTCCATAAAACCTCCAGCTCATGTGACTTGTATGAAGTTTCTTGTACTAATGTCGTTCGTCGAATTATAGCAGTTCATTTTCTTATCTTAAAAATATAAAGCACTTAGCGTAAGCAAAACAAGCAATAGCGAGTAAATATACCAGTAGAGAACACAATGTCAACAAGTGGATGCAGCACAATCCTTACAACGAGGCTCTGCCAAGCGAACAATCTATAATTAATCCAATAGCGTGACCTAAACTCTATGTTCATTCACAGTATATCAGCATTTCTATATACCAAATTAAAGAGTAGTTATGACAACAACAGATATGTATAAATATGCAATCCATACGCAAAGCAGTAAACATGTCATTAGCATCATATCAGCATAAGCAAATAAATATTCATATGTCATCTTAATAAGCAAACATGAAGGCGCAAGCAGATAAATCACAAAGTATAACTTACATACCTAACCACATCAGCACAATAAATCAGGTTACAATTATAATTTAAATAAATAAGCACAGCAGGCACATAACTAAAAAATATGACATCAGTGAAAAAGCAGTGCAGCCAAGCGATGCATAATATACACAAGTTACAACCCAGTTCATTGATAATCATTGTCAAAATCAGTTAACGTACGCAAGCACGTCGCTTCACAAGTAAATTCATAGAACATGAAATTAGCACAAAGTATGAATCACGTAATCGCGAGCAGCAAATTACGTCTAAAGTACGTACCTAAGTGGAAATATGTTACCTGAAAAATGAACTCAATTAATAGTTACCCTTTTTAGTTTATTAGTTTCTTCTTCAAAATTACATTCTTCCTGAAAATTTCTCGATAGCAAGTCCTCTTAACGTCGGACACGCACAGAATTTACCTGAAGTTCTTAAATATTTTATACAACCGTTTCCTGAAAAATACTGAATGTTAATAACATAATTCATCAAGTCACTATAGCTTTATACTGAATTTAGTCGGAGAAATTAAACTGCGTATTTGTTTACGGCTGTCAGTGCATTCGCACTGAGCGCTCGATCAGCTGTAGGCGCGTGACGTCGGAAGCAATTGTTCACGGTCAACGACTGCCTTGTGCGGCGCGCAGACTTGACTGTTGCTTTGAGTATGTGCCGCCGCCAAAACACAGCGCGGTATCCTTGTACTCTCCGCATGTTTACATGTAGCTGTTAGTTTCTCACAAGTATGTCATTCCACAAAAATTTTTTTAAAGTATATCATTCCACAAAAATTTTTACGTTAGATATATGATGTATTCCCTTAGCGCGTCGAGATTTAAGAGTTTCTACTTCGACAGTGTTATCATGAATAATTTTACGAATTCTATATGGACCGTTATAAAGCAGAAAAAATTTGCGACACAAGCCTTTTCCTTTGTGAGACAAACGGTGGGACTTAATTAACACCTTCTGACCAACTGACAAGATTTTTGAACGACCAGGACGCTTAGCTGATCTCTCTCTTCCAGCAGCCGCAGATGCAATATTTCGTAGAGCCAGGTTGACAACTTCAGAATGCCGCAGTTTCCGTGAAGGCGGAAAAGGAACTATTTCAGAAATGCGATTTGTCGGTGCTTTATTTTTTAATGTCAATATAGGCGGTAAAGAAGTTGAATCATTAGGGAGTTCATTCAGAATGTTTTGAAAAATATGAAGATACTGATCCCAAGTTCTGTGATTCTGATGACAATAAAGACGACACAATTTATTGATTTCCTTCATCCATCTCTCTGAAGCGTTAGATTGAGGGTGAAAAAGTGAAATGAAAATTGGTTTAATTTTATGACGCTGTAGAGTACGAAGCCAAATTTTAGAACGAAACTGTGATCCATTATCTGATATAACCTTATCAACATGACCAACTTCTTTAAGAAAATGTTTGATGAAAGCATTAGATACTGAACGAGCTGTTGCTTTGCTTAACAGTGTAAAACACACATATTTTGACGTCAACTCCACTGCTACGAAAATGTACGCAAAACCATTAGTAGAACGAACCACTGGACCGAACAAATCGACTGCAGCCATCTCCTTTAATTTCGCTGGAATGATAGGAAACAACGGTGCTCTGTGAGAAACTGTTGGCGGCTTAGCCTTTTGACATAATTTGCATTTGGCCAGAACAGATCGAATACGTTTTTCCATATTACTGAAATAACAATTTTCTCGTAATTTATGAAAGCATTTTCTGGGACCAAAGTGTGCATAACTGAAATGCGTATACCAAATCAGCTTATTAACCCACTCATCAGGAATACAAACTAACCAAACAGAGTTGTCGACCGATTTTCGTTTAAAAAGAATGTCATTGCGAACTAAATAATGCTGTCTAATCGCCACGCTTTCCTTTCTCCTCCACTTCTCCTTAATGTCCTTCCAGATTGGACCCTTATTTTGCTCCTTAGCGATGTCCTGGAGCGAAGACGAAATAAAGTTCTCAAACGCAACACCTTGAATATACATCAAACAATAATTGTTTTCTATGCAATCCTCTTCAGCACTTTGTTTCAAACCCATAGGTGCATGTGATAAAGCATCAGCAACAATATTTGAAGAACCCTGTATGTAAACAATACTAAAATCAAATTCCTGTAGATACAACGCCCATCGTGACAATCTGCCGTGAGTTAATTTTGTTGACATAAGAAATTCCAGAGCTCGATGATCGGTGTAAACCTTAGTATGTCTGCCAAACAAAAATGTCCGAAATTTTATAAAAGCCCATACAACAGCCAAAGCTTCAAGTTCCGTAATCGAATAATTCTTTTCTGATTTAGAGAGAACACGACTTCCAAATGCAATAGTTTTCTGTACTGCAACGCCGTTTTCTTCTATCTCTTGAAATAAATGTGCACCTAGGCCTTTGTATGATGAGTCCGTCGCCAAACAAAAATCTTTAGATAAATCCGGATGTGAAAGAAGTGGAGCAGCAACTAAAGCATCACGAAGCTGTTCAAATTCTGACTGAGCTTCCTCATCCCAACACCAATTAGATTTCTTTCCAGATAGTTCACATAAACGAGGTGTGGCCAAATCGTCCAATCTAACAAAGCGTCGAAGAAAATTACAGACACCAAGGAAACTACGAACATCACGTTTTGTAGTAGGAACAGCATAATTACGAATAGCGTCTAATTTTTCTGAATCAGGAAGAATACCTTCTGTAGAAATAATGTGACCGAGAAATTTCACCTGTGAACGACCAAATTCAGATTTTTCTAAGTTCACTGTAATGCCAACTCTTGCAAAGATACGTAACAATGAATCCAAAATTTTGTTGTGCTCACTCCAAGAATGTTTAGCAATAAGAATATCGTCAACATATGAAGTAATATTGTCACGAAGAGAAACAGAAAAAATTCGTTTAAACTACAAATGAATGCTGCAGAAAATATAGTAAGTCCAAACGGTAATTTCCGAAGTCACTTTTGGGTAAATTAGTCATATCCGGTAATTGTTTATCTACTCACTAGATAGATTGATAGTCGAAGAGTTGGTTTGACAGATGCAAAGAATAGTAAAAGAGTAGGCAGCGGTACAGAAAACTAAAAGGGAAATAGCACCACTACAGCTCGGGGCCCTATGCTCGCTACGGCACATATTCACTTAGAGTAGTGAATCCCCTGAGGACATTAATAGCAGCACATAATTTCTAGTTTGTGACGTTGTGGCACATCTGGCGGAAGTGCGTACGTAAATTGATCTAACCATGAACATGGATGTATCTCATTCTTAGAATTACGAAAGATCTTAAATTTCCGAACAGTCAAAAAGTGTTTATAGTCAAAGTTTTCGCCTCGTGGCGACAAAGACCTACCGCGTCTGTCCCAGTCCCAATGACGATTATTGTCAAGTTCGAGCGCCTGGCGCTCTCTTGTTGCATCCCGTAAATGAAACAAATTATTTTCTTCAAAGCCCTCTGCTAAGCTAAAACTTGTCAATTTATCTGAGATCTCCTCAACTCTTTCCGACGAGTCACTTAATTGTTCTTTCTGTTTATTTACGTCTTCTGTAAATGTCGCGACTCGGGTTTCGGTGTTGTCACATTTAGTAGTTAACTGTACACACTGTTGCGTTAAGTTATTTATTCTGTCATTTGGTACGAATTCCTCGATTCTTTCAATTATTTCTTCCTTATCGTGTGCACATTGTAAATTTAACTCTGAAAATTTTTGTACTATCACGCGATCTTTTTCTTCCCGTTCTCTGTCCTGTTCCTCTTGTCTGATTTCTGTTGAAATTAAACTATTATTGTGAGCATTCAAAATCGGTTGTACTTCTTCTCTAATTTCTTTCTTTGATTCACCTTTCATGTTTTTGAAACATGTCCCTGTTCGTGAGCCTAACTGTGTTTCCATTGTTTCCATCTCGGTTTTACTTGTTCCTGTTTGTGATCCCAGTGAGTCTAACCGTGTTTCCATTGTTCCCATATCAGTTTTAATTTCAGATCGTAACTGTGATCCCACTGTTTTTAATTCAGATCTTAACTGTGATCCCACTGTTTTTAATTCGGTTTTAATTGTTCCTAGTAGTGATTCAAACTGTTTTTCCATTCGTGATCCCAAATTTAATATTGCACTCATCAACTGCTCCGTTTCTTCTGTCGTTAACCACGTAATCTGTGAATTTTCTGATTGAGAAAAATTTTGAACTGTTTCCGGGCTATTTTCCCTACTTATTAAATTGTTTTCCACTACATTATTCATGACACTGTTTTCCTCTGTTGGCGAGTTCGCCATGTTAACAATTTCGTTATTCTCACTATCCATCATTTTTGCCTTTTCATTGACCGCATAATCATTTACAAAACATACAAAACTCGTCACTATATGAAATTTGCACACAATGACACTTTATCTCCAACAATACCATTTATATGCAATGTCTTCCTCAAACACGATCAATCGAACAATTGAAATAATTGCACTAGATTGTCAAACGCGTATACAAGACAACAAATCAAATTCTGAGACAAAAATACCATTAGAAGAATGACAATTACCAAATCTACACATGCAAAATAGACTACAATTACTAAACTCAAATTACTACAACAATACTACGGTCTACTATTTTTACAATCAGAAGATTCCAAGGGACGATCCGAAGCAGCGGTCGCCACGTGCATGGGGGCTTCATTATTATTAAATTGAAAATACTTTTTAGTTTTCGTAGCTGTATGTCCGATTACGCTGTTTCGTAAACGGTTGGCCCTGACTAGTATTGTTACGCTATCTGACTGCAAAGAACAACAACAAGAATGAAATGAAATTTTTCGTTGACGCAATTAATTAATTAAGTCCCCAGCAACTATGAAACCTACGAAACCAAAGCATAAGTATAACTGTTCTGTATGTGGAAGTATGACTCAACGCACATCTGGCACGGTTCTTCTTCAACAAGACAAGAATTTTTTTATACCAATTTTACTGACGTGATAAAAGAAAATTACAAATACTATAATTGCTCAAGGAAAGTAGAATTACACTCTAATACAAGAACACACGCCAGATGCTTTGTTGACTGAACCTGTAATGACGCATTATTTAGGACACTAAAATAAAAACAAACTGAGTTAATTACCTCATTTATATTGATGAAAATCATTCTAATCCTTACATTATATCTCAACCAGAACTCTCCAATATCACATCTCAGCAAGCACTGCCTAATAGCACATCTCAACAAACACTCTCTGCTACAACATCTCAGCACAGACTACCACGAGACCTCGACAGGCACTCACTACTACGAGCTCTCTCCAAGCACTGACTTCTACGAGTTCTTAACAGGCACTGACTTCTAATGGCTCTGAGCACTATGGGACTCAACTGCTGTGGTCATCAGTCCCCTAGAACTTAGAACTACTTAAACCTAACTAACCTAAGGACATCACACACATCCATGCCCGAGGCAGGATTCGAACCTGCGACCGTAGCAGTCGCACGCACTGACCTACGAGTTCTTAACAAGCACTGACTACTACGAGCTCTCCCCAAGCACTGTGGAGGCGGCTTAATAATACTCTTTGGCGCAATCTCTGGCGCAGTGGCTCAGTGTAGCCACCTTTCAAGGTTAATGTTAGTCAGGGCCATTCTTTTGTAGGGATTTTTGAAAGTCAGATTGCGTTGCGCTAAAAATATTGTGTGTCAGTTTAAACACAGTCATATATAATTTTTCTAAGGGGACGTTTCAATGAATGTGGCCAAGTCGGCAGCGATGCCCATTGGGAGAGGTCTACAGGAGGAAGCTTTAGCCCCACTCCCACTAGTTAACAAGATCCGGTTCTTGGGCATAACATTTACACAGGATGTGTGCCGCACGTCTGCCATGAACTATGCACGATTACTAAAGACCATACGCACAGAAGCTCGCCGGAACTTTCTTCGACGGATGGACCTCCTACAGCGTGTGGAATACCTCAACCTACACGTGGCAACTAAGATGATCCACATGGCCCAAGTCCTACCGATATCGACAGCGACGGCACACAGACTGCAAGCAGCGTTTGGATATTGCCTTACCGCCGGACACCTATTCAAAGTCCGCTACGAAACACTCACCCTCCCTCCGCTTGATCGCGGACTGGGACTTATAAATGTACGAGCGAGGGCTACAGCATTACACTTGTGCACAATGATGAAATTGTGGACCCACAAAGATGCTTCCCTTACTGGTCGTCAGTTAGAGGAATTGCTGCCGGCGTCTCTTCTGCCACCTGTCACGGTTGCACACATTACACCCTCACTCTCGCACCTCTCGGCATTTATTCTTGAGTATATTTACGTTCACCCAGACCTTCCCAACACTCGCACTCCCAAGGCGAGAGACTTTTACAGGCTGCTGCTAAGGTCCATCCCTCGCAACGTGATTGAGAGGAAGAGCCCTACGACTCTATGGCCTGCAGTGTGGAGAGAGGTCCAGAAGCCGTTCCTCCCACACGGGTACGAGCCGCGTGGTACCAGGTGGTGAACGGGAAGGTTGTAACACGACAAAGGCTGCACGCTATTGGGATGACGGACTCCTCCCTTTGCCCACGTTGCCACCTCGTGGATACTGACGAACACCGTTTAACATGTGGATCAGCGTTAGAGGTATGGCTGCTAGTGCAGAAGATCCTCGCCTGCTACCTACGAATCGCGCCTCGCAAAAACGAGCCACGGCTCCTCCTTTGTCCAGAGGATACTTATTTCCCACCTGCGAAGACTCACGCTCTCACATGGTTTAAAGGCATGTCTATATACTACCTCTTTCGAAATGATGAGAAGATGGTGCTTGATTACTGGCAATTTCTCCAGGACAGTCACAGCACACTTGAGTGTACACCTCGATACCGACAACTATTTGCGAACTATTTGCGCAGTGTCTTCGATAACCCCCCTCACAGTTGGGGAGTACCGGGCAGAGGATGACCGCCTTCATGGGGCTCCACACGCTGCGAAATGTTGTACCAATTTGGAACATGGAATCTGTACGCAAATGGGCCATACACATGGAATGGCGTGCGGGATTTGGTTACATTTTTCTTTCTTTATTACCTATCATCACACTACGGTTTCAAATTCTATTTCATAGTTTAGAAGGAACTCTTGTTCTGTTGTTCCTACGGATGTACATTCTAATTTTGTTTGTCGTAACTGAAAGACGCCTTTTTCCATCTATATATAAAAAAAAGGTTGGCAGAGGAAATAATTTACACTTAAAACACATTAAAAAAAAGTGGTTAGCGTGACGGCTTGCCGTTCTACGGGCCCGGGTTCGATTTATATAAAAAAAAAACGGTCTAAGGCGCTGCAATCATGGACTGTGCGGCTGGTTCCGGCGGAGGTTCGAGTCCTCCCTCGGGTATGGGTGTGTGTGTTTGTCTTTAGGATAATTTAGGTTAAGTAGTGTGTAAGCTTAGGGACTGATGACCTTAGCAGTTAAGTCCCATAAGATTTCACACACATTTGAACATTTGAATACTCATGGCTGAAGGCCTTAGTTACAAAGTTTTACATAAAACTGGAGATAGAAGAACTGAGGGCTTAAGGCCTGGATAACAAGAATTTCAGATAGCGAAGAAAATTTTAAAAGGTTTTAAACAAGAGACTTTTCAAATTCTAATTTAAGACGGCTGAAGGCCTTGTCTTAAAATATTTTACGTAAAGTTCGGCTGAAGGCCACATACTGAACACAGAACAACTCAAGGCTTAAGGCCTGGATAACAAGAATTTCAGATAGAGAAAAATATTTTCAAAGTTTTAAACAAGTGATTCTTCAAATTTTAATTTAAGACGGCTGAATGCCTTATTTTAAAATTAAAAAAAACTAAAGAAAAAAAACTGAAGACCTCGCACAGTACTTGAGACAAAAGAAAATCACAATCTAAAACCAAGAGGACAGTGGTGCTCACAAGTGTTCCAAGCGTCGGGCTGAGGAGGTAACTCTAACATAAGTGTAGGTGAGACAGGCAGTCAAGCGTAATACTAAATAATCGGATGGCAACCCCACCCAGGGACGGCTGAAGTACCGACCGACAACCTAATCAATACCCTAACGCCCGATCAACAGCGCGACAGCGGAAAATGTCAGCGGAGGATCAAGATACCAGCAGCACTACGTCTTCAAAATTGCCGTCTAGAAACAGCCAAGGCACAATAGCGACTCAAAAATATGAACAACACAAAGGCTGTCGCACTACACGCCGTGCCGGACAGCATCAACACGGCGAGGAAACACACACTCGCTTCTCTGTCCCAACCGAGCGACTGCCTACTCCAGTACATCTATGTTTCCCCTAGTGATAAATGCTTCTGTATCTTCACATTTCGCCTCTTACCATTGCTGCTTAGCGTTTTGCACTTCCTGTCAATCTCATTTATTAGACGTTTGTATTCCCTTTCGCCAACTTCATTTATTGCATTTTTATATTTTCTCCTGTCTTTATCTCTTGTGTTAGCAAAGAACGTCTGCTAGCGCTCTTCATTTTGCCTACTTGATCCTCTGCGGCCTTCACTATTTCATCTCTCAAAGTTGCCCATTCTTCTTCTACCGTATTCCTTTCCCCTGTTCTTGGCAATCGTTCCCTAATGCTCCCTCTGAATCTCTCTGCAACCTCTACTTCTTTCAGCTTGTCCAGATCCCATCTCCTTAAATTCCTACTTTTTTTTGCAGTTTCTTAGGCTTTAATCTACAGCTCATAAACAATAAATTGTGATCAGAGCCAACTCTGACTCTGTAAACGTCTAACGGTTTAAAATCTAGTTCCGGAATCTCTGTCTTACCATTATACAGACATCAAAAAAGTTTTGCATCACTCCGATTCCCAGAACTCCCGAAAATAGACGTTGACTGTGGATATTGTATCACAGACACAGTCCTTTTGAATGTTCAGAGATGTCACTAAACCCACCCAAAGATGTAAATACCCAAGCACGATTATATTCAAAAGATGCAGTGTCTACTTTCTGATTCGGCGCATCGCAAAATCGGTGCTGACCCTACTAAGAGTGTTGAGAGAAAGACTAATAACCTCCTGAAGAAACGTTTTTTGTCATAGGAGACTATCAAGAGTCTTAACTCGTACTGTGCTGAACCACCTAGGTTATATGGCCTCCCTAAGGTCTATAATGTGGCCGTCCAATTGAAGCCTATTGTTTCTAGTATTGGTGCTCCGACATATCGTGTAACTAAATATCTTGCTAGTTTGTTGAGCCCACTAGTAGGTAGGTGTGAACATCACATTAAGAACTCTGCAGATTTCTTACGTCGATTGCAGGGATTGCGTTTGAATGACTCTGATATTTCAGTCAGTTTTGATGTGGTTTCTCTTTTCACTCGCGTTCCTCTCTCTAATTCGTTGCAGCTAATTGAGGTTAAGTTTGGTGCCGAGTTAACAAATTTGTTTCGACATGTGCTGACTTCCACTTACTTTTTATTCAATGGTTAGTACTACGAACAAACTAATGGAGTTGCAATGGGAAGCCCGTTGTCACCTATTGTGCCCAATTTTTTTATGGAGGACTTTGAGGAACGTGCATTGAAGTCAGAGACCTTGAAACCTGCGTGTTTTTTCGAACATGTAGACGATACTTTTGTTGTTTGGCCTCATGATAGTGAGAATTTAAACCGGTTTTTGGAACACCTGAATTCAATCCACCAGAATATGCAGTTCACTATGGAGGTGGAAAAAAATGGATGCCTTCCCTTCCTTGATGTGTTGGTCAGAAGGAAGACTGATGGTACGTTGGGACATTCTGTTTTTAGGAAGCCTACTCGCACTGACTTGTATCGGCGAGCTGATAGTTGTCACCATCCAGCTCAGCTTGAAGGAGAACTTCGTACCTTGGTTCACAGGGCCCATGTTATAAGTTTGGCAGCTGAGCTAGCACATCTGGAAGTCACCTTTCGTCAGAATGGTTATAGTGAGAGGCAGATCAAACGTGCGTTGCGCTATCAGTCTTCTGTGCAACGGGTGGGTGACGATAGCAACGAAGTGGCACCTAAGTATACGGCCTTTTTGCCTTAAGTAGGAAGAATTTCCAACAGGATTGGCCGTATTTTGCGGAAATATGATGTGAAATGTGTTTTTCGACCACCTTCTAATATTAAGGCCCTGTTGGCGTCCGTAAAAGATGATCTTGGTAGCGTAAGGATGGTGTCTGTCGTATTCCTTGCAGTTGTGGCATGTCATATACTGGTCAGACAATCAGGACTGTGGAAGACCGATGTACGAGGTGCATTCAAGTTCTAAGGCCTCCGATTTTTTTTTTCTAATTAACTACTCACGCGAAATCAATGAAACTGGCGATACTTCTCGACGTAATCGCCCTGCAGACGTACACATTTTTCACAACGCTGACGCCATGATTCCATGGCAGCGGCGAAGGCTTCTTTAGGAGTCTGTTTTGACCACTGGAATATCGGTGAGGCAATAGCAGCACGGCTGGTGAATGTGCGGCCACGGAGAGTGTCTTTCATTGTTGGAAAAAGCCAAAAGTCACTAGGAGCCAGGTCAGGTGAGTAGGGAGCATGAGGAATGACTTCAAAGTTGTTATCACGAAGAAACTGTTGCGTAACGTTAGCTCGATGTGCGGGTGCGTTGTCTTGGTGAAACAACACACGCGCAGCCCTTCCTGGACGTTTTTGTTGCAGTGCAGGAAGGAATTTGTTCTTGAAAACATTTTCGTAGGATGCACTTGTTACCGTAGTGCCCTTTGGAACACAATGGGTAAGGATTACGCCCTCGCTGTCCCAGAACATGGACACCATCATTTTTGCAGCACTGGCGGTCACCCGAAATTTTTTTGGTGGCGGTGAATCTGTGTGCTTCCATTGAGCTGACTGGCGCTTTGTTTCTGGATTGAAAAATGGCATCCACGTCTCATCCATTGTCACAACTGACGAAAAGAAAGTCCCATTCATGCTGTCTTTGCACGTCAACATTGCTTGGCAACATGCCACATGTGGTCGTCCGTCAGCATTCGTGGCACCCACCTGGATGACACTTTTCGCAATTTCAGGTCGTCATGCAGGATTGTGTGCACAGAACCCACAGAAATGCCAACTCTGGAGGCGATCTGTTCAACAGTCATTCGGCGATCCCCCAAAACAATTCTCTCCACTTTCTCGATCATGTCGTCAGACCGGCTTGTGCGAGCCCGAGGTTGTTTCGGTTTGTTGTCACACGATGTTCTGCCTTCATTAAACTGTCGCACCCACAAACGCACTTTCGACACATCCATAACTCCATCACCACATGTCTCCTTCAATTGGTTTCACACCACGCAAATTCAGAAAACGAATGATTGCACGCTGTTCAAGTAAGGAAAACGTCGCCATTTTAAGTATTTAAAACAGTTCTCATTCTCGCCACTGGCGGTAAAATTCCATCTGCTGTACGGTGCTGCCATCTCTGGGACGTATTGACAATGAACGCGGCCTCATTTTAAAACAATGCGCATGTTCCTATCTCTTTCCAGTCCGGAGAAAAAAAATCGGAGGCCTTAGAACTTGAATGCACCTTGTATTGAACATAAGCGTCACACACGCTTACAACAGCCGAGCAAATCAGCTATTGCAGAACGTTGCCTTGACACCGGTCATCCTATGGAATACAACAACACGAGATTCTGGCTTGCACGTCCAGCTATTGGGATAGTGTTATTAAGGAATCTGTTGGAATCAAACTACCAAGCAACCTTATAAACACAGATGGTGGATCTTGTTTAAATGCTGCTTGGAATCCAGCTCTGTCTCTCATCAAAAAACATAGGGACAGAATTAGTGCTACCTCACCTGTTGATTAATAGTCACTATCGATATTTCTGATGTTGGTTATCTTTGTTTGTGTTGACACTTGTTCTGTGTGTGGTATCTTCCTTGTTTCTCCTCTGTGAACCGAGGTATTAAATTCCCTTGCACATTGCTTCCTCCTTGCCTTTCTGCCTTGAGAATGGCAGGGTGTGCTCCTCTGGAAATATCGTCGGTGGTCGACGACGTCACCCAGTAGCAAACCCGTAGGTTATCTGAACATCCGTTGACTGTGTTAGTACAATCCCCAGTTTTCTTTTTCCTTCTAAATTGTGTAGAATAATTGACTACCAAATGCATGGAGCTACTATCATCTTATCCTTTACAACTCGCTCACCCATTTGACATAGTGACTGACTCACCGACTGTGCATTTTTTATTGGGTAAAACATTGTGTTGAATGTCCTAATTTAAATACCCGCCAGGACGAGAATTACCACCAGCAAGAATCGCACCCCCACATTCAAGAACCTACAACATTTTGCCCTCACCCTCCATCGCCCCATTCTTTTTGCCAAATTGAGACTCTTATTTCAAGAATGACGCCTGACCCCTCAATTTTTCCGCCTTTTATAGTAAGTTGAGAACTCTCTTCCCTTGGAATGAGTACCAGCCTGAATTTGAAACACAGCAAACCAAGCAGGACAAGTTAAACAAAAAAAAGTAGCTAAGCGAAAGGATAGGTTTCATAGTCAGCCTTGATTTCTCAATCTAAGGGCTTTGACGAATTGAAATCACACACGGTCCTTGCTGCAGTGCCACATGTTTATCCTACTACATTTCTCAGAAACATTTCAAAACTCCATGTCACAACCTCACACACTGCGTTTACAATTATCGAAAGTGAGGCTGTACTTCATAAAATAAATTGTGCTGCTTGCCTCTAAATTCATGCGTCAATTTCAATATCATGAAAAGTAGCCGAGGAACTATCTTCAAATTCATCCTCAAAATGAGACATAGAACTAGGACGAGCAACGCCCTCCATATTTTGCTACTAAAAGAGCTAATAAATGAAGAACTGACTATTTTCTCGACTTCTTAAATGATAATATTTTGCCTCTCATAAACAACAAAGATTAATAAATTAGTTTTCAAACAAAAGAGATTAGGACAGATAGTGGTGCTATATAGAAATGCAATTCAAAAAACGCACCAAAACGTGACATCGCAGCAGACATTAACATTATCTCCCAGGGGCAAAGCCGAGAACTAGTACCGAATATTCCTCTTGACTCCTGTGACAGTACTTCTGTCATAACTAATCGGAGCAGTTGCACTCAACTGTTCAATATAGTTCATACACATTGCGACAGATAGGTCACATTCCACACCTGACCAGCCTCGTCACACACCATAACACATTCGGCTGTTATAAATGCCATTCTGAGAAATGGTCATTCATGGTGACGGCTAGGTACCATAAAACTGGTTTCCATGGGTTAGCAGTTTTCTTGAAAAGTCGCGCCTTACGCTGACAGCCACTGTGAAATTACAGTGGAGTGATCTTTGAAGTGGCGTGGTATTGAGAGAGAGGTTTGCAGGTTTGGAGGATGTTGTTGTTCAGAGTTAAAAGTGAAAGGTCTCTGTTGGATTCCTTTCATGTTTAATTTCTTAAATCTGTTGTCATTTATGGAGTAAATTCCTCTCCTAAATTTACTGTGGCGTTTCTGACTATCTGGGAGGAGACTGAGTAGTGGAACGTGTTACTTTTACACATAAACAAGAACGATCTGTCACACTACTACACTTTAAAACACAGTTTATATGTAATTCATGTCACACAGTCTCATACAGAACCTACATCCGCTTTCTTTTATATACTGTATATGATAAGATACTGTGATCCCCCTTCCCTTCTGTGTGAGAGTATGAATGAGCAAATGTATTTGTAGTTGCATGCTTGAGGGTAGCAGACAAGCCTGTCTGCTAGAGAACAGTAGGACCAACGTCGGAACAGGTAGCTACGCTTTCTTAAAGCAGAGAGGTTTCTATCCTTAGTATGGTTCTGTCCGTCCGTTGTCATGTTGGTATAGGAAGCTGCCCCTCTGGCCCCTTCCGTTTGTCTTTGTGAGCCACCCTCAGGAAGCACGCTCAGTAGGCAGTTGCTGTGGGACCGTGGCGAGCGTCTGAAGTGGTAAGATCTCCGGCTAAGCGCGTGTCTGCTAAGTCCGTAGGACAATGGATTTCTTAAGTTCAGCCTAACTGAAAACTTAATACCTTGATTTCAGATTTAGCTCTAAAATATCTAATGCTATCTTAAATTGCAGCGGAGTGAAATTCTCGTGTGAAGTTCAGATTATTTTGCGGTAGTTGCTTTGTCATTACTTTGTGAGTAAAGTGGAACCACGTGTTGATCAGTAACTCTAACTAAGTTCATCAATCTTAAATGTGAATGCTTGTGTGATTATAACGTATCGTCTTGACAATATTTTACAATATACTCGTAGCAACTTTTCTTTATGCTTTTCTTTATGTTCAACCCACGTGGAGTGTACTTTGCGAGACCAGTACCACGTGCTTATATAGCTGTTTGACCCATCAGGTTAATAGTAAGACGTTAGTAACCAGTTCAAGGTTTTTCTTTTGTCAATTGCTTTTCGATCGAATTTATTTTAATTATCAAAATTACTGTGGAGTTATACGCTTTCTGTAAACCAAGTTGACCACGTGGAGCATGTGGTGTAATCATCAAAGTAGCCTTCAGCTATTCTTTTTGGGAAGATTTCACAAAGAGTTAATATGAATTTAGTATACCAGTGTGTGGTAATTACATGACGGACAGGATTGTGTTACGAACGTAATTTCTTTGGGTGAAGACTGAATCTGTTGGTTGTGGTTAATTTCTCCTTGCTTATGTTTCAACGTCCTTTGGGTGTTGTTTTGTGAATGCAGTGTTGTACGCAGTCTCCCAATCTTGGCTCCATATTTGATGTGTTCCGTAAGATTAAAATCTCACATTTTTACAACCCTTAAACAAGGCACCAGCTCAGTTATAACTCACGTATAATATGCTGAAATTTCAATGAACAATCTTAAAATAAATTTCCAAATATAAACTGATTTCTTTCTTTTTATTTAAATTCTCCTTTTTATATATAGATATATTACCGGTTGTTGTATGACTGTAAAAGATTATAATCAATGTTAGTCTTATTGGTAATGTGGTAAACCTAGACTAGTTACCTGGTGAAACAGTTGCGCAGTAATGCACGGTTAACTTCTCCCCAGACAGCTCACAGCTTTTAACCCGCTTTTATTCTACTATTAGCACCCGATTTCAGCATAGCAAATTAAGTAGCAATATTACACATGGCGACCCTGTTCTGTGATTCGGCTAGACTCTGGAATCTCTGAGACGTTAGATTGCAAGCGTTGTATAATCTTAATTTTTTTTCTCCTACAGCGCTCAAACTACTTCTGCGTTGTTTCTGAGGAGACTTTCTAAAGATTCACTGCGTTGTTGTGCGGCGTTGTGTTGTTTGTCTTATTGTTTTGTTTTCTATATTTGTGTGTTTTATATGTGTGTGTGGTTTTTTTTTTCTCGCTTGTAAATTCCACTGTTTCGATCAAAGATAAAAATTTGTTTTGCGTGTGAAAAAGTGAGTACTAGGTTGGGTACCTTTCGTGTAACTGTCGAAATTTTTGGGGGATACATTTACTGTGATTAGTGTGTTGCGTACTGGGTATAAATTGAACTAATGCAGACACGTAACCAAACTAAAAGTAAGCGGTCCGACAACTTAAGCAACGTGGACCAAGGGGATAATTTGATTTCGAATGTTAACGCGTCGGGCGGTTCTGAAAATGCAATGGGAAATACTTCAGACGAAATGCAAAACAGGACGAACGGGCTCACAGCAGAGCCAGAAATAAATTTGCCTCCTACTAACCAAATTGATTTGGCAGAACTCATGAAAGCCTTATTGCAACAAAATAAAGAATCATCCGAAAAATCGATCCGCGAGCTAGGCGAACAAATGACGCAGAAATCAAAAAAATCGTCCCGAGAACAAAAAGAATCATCCGAAAAATCGATCCGCGAGCTAGGCGAACAAATGACGCAGAAATCTGAAAAATCTATCCGCGAGCTAGGCGAACAAATAGACGAAAAACTAATCCAGCAGACAAATAAAGTCGACAAGTCGATGCAGAGAGTGTCCGATGATATCTCACAAAGAATAAACAATCTGGCAAGTGAAATAAAAAGTGATATTATGAAAGAATTAGGCCGTACATTTGAACAAATCAATGACCGTCTGCAAGCGTTAGAACAGGGTAAGCGGAGTGGCGATGCCGAATTTAAAGAGAGCGAAGAACAGCTACTTAGGAATTTCCAAGTGCTGAGAGAAGAATGCCAAAGGGAACACCAGCAGGTACTCTCGAGGGTCCAAGAGGCGGAAACGCATTGTCCCACGTCTGTTAGCAACACAATAGCGGACAACAGTTTAGCGATCCACGCGTTGGAACAGCAAATAGAACAATTGAAGCAGACTGGGGCGGAGGACAAGAGACAAGTAGATGATAAGATTGCGGCATTAGCGGACATTGTAGGCACGATGAAGCTGACGGAAAGCGAGAACAATACTACACCGGTAGCGGCCGCAGAGACCGAAGAAGTGCGTTCGCTTCTGAGATTTCAGAAGGGACAATTCGAAGTGAACAGGCAACACAAGGCTGTAACAGGCGAATTACAAGAACGCGTGGCGCATCTGGAAAACCGCATGGCGTGTGATTCCGAACTCGCCAATAGCACTAAAAATAGCCGTACGAACAGTGCAGAGAGGGACTCCGGCCACGAGGGAGATTTTGACGACAGGGAAGAATGTAATTTAAGGGGCAGACATGAGAGACATAGAAACATTCAAGGGCCTCGCCAGGAGGAACTGCTGGGATTTGATTTCAAACATTTCCTTACAGTAAGAAAGTTTGAGATATTCCGAAATTCGCAAAAAGGAATACATCCACGAGCATGGCTCGAGCAATTTCAGTTCTGTCTTCCTCCCGACTGGGCAAGTTCACACAAGATAGAATATATGTGTGGCTATTTGGAAGTCGAACCGGCGAGTCGCATGAGGTCGGCAGCGCGTCACTGCAACTCCACACGGGAGTTTCGACAAGCCTTTCTCTCCGCCTATTGGTCGGAAGCGGCACAAGACAGGGTCAAACATGGCATAATTATGCTGCCAAATTTGAACCAGTCTGGTTTCGGCAGCCCTGCACGCCTATGCGACCACATGCTGCAGGCAAATCAATTTTTATACGACCCATACGGGCCTGCGGAACTAATTAGGATATGCATCACCAAATTGCCGATGCACTTGCGGCACGTCATTCTTGCGGGACGATGCAAAGAGGACGTGGAAACGTTTAAGACGCTTCTCCAAGAGTTGGAATACAATACAGCAGAATGCCCGCCTAATCAGGCACAAAGTTATTACGGGGCACAGCAGCGCGATCGCAGTCGTGGCCGTCGTACTAATCAACGGCGTGACTGGTCGTCGCGACGCGAACGGAACAATAATCGGGAGAGGCCGTATAGAAACTGGGGTAACAGTCGCGAACACAGGTGGAACAACGGAAATGATAGAGGACGTGGACAAGATCGTGAACACTACAGGTACGGCAACCAGAATCGATACTACGGTGAACACGGTGGGAATAGGATTGTAGGCAGATCACCTCATGATGTTGAAATTTGGTCGGCCAATCCTAGACATAATCCAGCAAATGGAAATGAACAAAACCGGCAATGACAAATGATCAGCGCAGAAGGCGCCCAATCGGAACAAATGAGCGACATGGCAAATGAGTAGAAAGGACAGTGAGAAGTAGAGAGGACGGTGAGGAGAAAGAATTGATTAGTTTAAATTTGTGACGTATGCATTTTGAATAATATGTTGAAAAAAATAATGATAAAGATTTTTCTATGTGATTGATTGAAGTGATGATTTTAGCTTTTTTTTTCTTTCCTTGTGCAATTAGGATTTAGTTTGATTCAAACGTAAAGATAAAAGGTTTCCTTGTGAACGAGTGAAATGCTGTTTATGTCTTTTTTGTGTAAATTGAAAAGAGTCACTCCTGAGGGAAGCAAGATCTGTGTTGAATTAATACAAAACTCAGGGGAATATCCGATCTGTGGGTATTATAGGTCTGGCAAACCCACGTCCCCAGCTGTTAGTAGCCTTGTTTCCGATTTTCTGCTTTCAGTGCTACTATCTATCTATTACTATTCTATATCTGTCAGTATAAATGAGGATCTCTTACTATAGTATGCGTGCTGTATGAATATTGTAAGACAGGAGAGCTCTGAGAAAGGAATGAGTAAATCTGGAATCTTGAAAACAGGATGCGATAATACGATTGTTTAACCATTGGCTTCCCAATATGCGATGATATGTTAATATTGATTATATATGTCTTTCTTGTTCTTTATAGCTGAGTACGGAAAGTGCTGTCTGTGGATTTCGTAAGTAGATTGACTCCCTTCAAGGTGAAAGAAGAATTGTGGTTTGTGTAATTTACGTCGCCCTGAAATATTGTTGTGGCAGTCAAATACGAGCAGTTTTTCAGCTAATGGAGAATGGAACAGAAATATGGATCCTTTTTGTAGTCTTGATTGATGTTGAGCCAAAGCCTAAAAAAAATTATTCTGCGTTAATACTTGTCCTAGAAAAGCGACGTTTATGTATTTTTGCTGATGCTGTGAGCATTACAGCTTACCGTTTTCGCTGGTGCGGGATGCACTGCAGCCTATATGATTTGTACTGAGGAAATTTCCCTCTTGAAGGTAGAGGATGATTAAATAATTTTGATTATGGGAACGAAGGAAAGCTTGGTTTAAGGTAATAAGGATGAAGCAAAACATTTGTCATTTAAACTGCAGGAGGATTCGGATCTTTTGTGTCTGTTGTAAGTTCAATATGTTAAGATGATACTGTTTTACAGAATAGAGGTGACCACAATTTTGCCATTCATGAGAAATGAATCCAGAATAACCACCACAGGCGAAATGACTGATTTGGAAGCGAGAGGTAACTTAAAGAAGGAACGAAATCGCAGCAAAATGGGTAAGAAAATGTAGTATAACCTGTATAGTGCAGACATTTTTACCGTTCTCAGAGCCATCTGTGTGATTAATTCTTGTGATAACGTAATTTTAGATGAAATTTTCTTACTGTTTTATGTGTGAATATATGAATATGATAAATGTATAATTGCGAGTCTCTTTTCAGGTGTGCGAACTGGTATAAATGTTTTGGTGTGTAAATAACCATTGTTCTTTTTACTGTGTATGTTTAAGGAAAGTTTCTCCATACTTATCATGTGACAAGACGTATGCCGCGAGCGTCAAGAAGAGGACGAATTAGAACAATGTTGTAGTGGTATATACACGGTGTTGAAATAGCATTGAAGTAGCTTATTGGCTTAACTAGTAGTGGATAGAAGTAGAATATTGAGTAATGCATGTTTATGGGTAGTTAGTTTGTAGAATAGACAACAGGTGTGCATGTGTGTGTGTAAATAACATGTGAACCCTATGCTGACCCGACCTATACTTGCACAAGGCATAATCCTATTCATTTTAGTGAATTAATAAGTAGCTTTTGATTTATTAAAACGTAAGTGAACCACATTAGTGATGTGGATTTAAATATTATATTGTCAGTTCATTTAATTCTTATTTTTTACATTGTAAAGTCATTTAATTTTTATTCTTTTACATTGTCAAGTCATTTAAATTTTATTTTATATTGTCGATTCATCTAATTTAAAAAAAAATAAATTAAGTCTCACGTTTGTTCTTAAAAATTGTGAAAGACAATACTAAGTGGTATTATGTATGACATTGTGTAATCACATAACTACGATAAAAAAAATTTCTGTGAATGCAGTTGAGAACGTGAAAGCGAAACGGCTAAACTCTTACGAGACAGCGGGAGCAGCCGGACTAGTTGTAAACTGGCGGGTTTCCCAGCGGGGGACGCTGTCAACTGGGCCACTTCGGGAGCGCGGTCGACCACAAAAGAAGGGCATGCGGCAAACACTTTCCCTTGCACCTGGAGCAAATGGGCGGCCGCCCCGTGCGACCCTTCCTGAAGGCGACGACCTGAGATGGGCGAGCGGTCCACCGCGCGGAAATCCATCTGCTGGCAACGCACCACACGCACGCGACCGTGACGAGACGGCCGCGGAGAAACAACACAAGGGGCGTGGAGCCTTTTGACAGGTACTGTCCAGAGAAACTGGCAGACTTCAACGACGCCTATCAACATTTCCTGATGGATGCCTACTGTCAAGCGACAGTAAATCATGGTTCGATGTTCTCTGGTCGCTAAGGGTGGCACAAAAGAAGAGCCACTAAGTGTCATCCTTGCCCAGGAATATCAACCTGGCGTGTCAATCGAGGATACCGCACGAATTTGACAACACAAACATGGAACCAAATCGAGATGTACGTGACACAGACCACCAAGAGAAACTTCATGAGAGGGCAGAGACGGCGGGATTGCACGCAACAGATGGACAAAAATCCCTACTGACAGCTGCGGCGACGAACCCCCTCCCCCACCCCTTATACTGTGCCTCGGAACAGTGGAACTAGTGAGTGTATCAGTGAACAGTGATTATACGGTTCTTAGTTCAATGCATATACTTGTGTTTCTGTCACAGAAACTTTGACTCGTGTGTTTTGCAGGGATTCGATTTATTGGTGTTTATTAGACTGACTCTTGTATTTTGCAGGTGTTCTATTTTTGTTTTTTTTTAGACTTTGACTCTTGTATTTTGCAGGTGTTCTATTTATTATTTTTTTTAGACTTTGACTCTCGTATTTTGCAGGTGTTCTATTTATTGTTCTTTTTAGACTTTGACTCTTGTATTTTGCAAGGTGTTTTATTTATTGGTGTTTTTTTTTTTTTTAGATGTTGACTAGTGTACTGTTTTATTGATCAATGTTTGTTCTTGTGTGATGTATTAGATTTGTGTTATTTTGTTTCGTAAATTCATTCATGTGGCATTGCATAGTTTATCAGTCAGATTGCTATTCATTCTCATTGGACGGTGATCGATTAGCCTTTGCATGGGGGATATTAATTGTGAGGAACCCCTTAAGGGTAACAATCACATAATTATTGAAGTTTCAGTATAATGACACAGTGCTCATTGTTTGCTAGCTAATTGAAATATAGGAGAATGATTAAATTGTGCCACAAAGTTATTTTAATTCTACAAATTACTAGTTTTATACGATATAGAATTTCTTTGCGATAACCACTTTGTAAAACATGTTTTTTCTCTTATCATTTTTTTTGCTTTTGCGGATTGTGCATTATAATGTTCTGCTTTATAATACCGATGTTATTTGATGTTCTTTTTTAATTGCTGTGGCACCTTTGGTATTTGCATAAATTTTGCTTGTTAATAAACAGTCATAAATTTGCCTGTGATCAGTTGGCTCTTGCAATGAGCAAATACTGGTGAACTCCATAAGGGTAACAACCAGAAATTGTTTTCATATTAATGACACAGGAACCATTGTTTTTACTTGCTGACCGAATTAGGTCTACAATATCTTTTAAATAGGTGTCACAGACTGTTTTTTTGTTTCCTCCTTGAAATTGGTAGATTCTAAAGATGTGTTGAAATTATTGTGTTTTAGCAAGTAGCTGGTGACCTTTTGCCTTTTCTTTACACTTTTGGTTTAAGTAGAGTGTGAGAAGCCTGCTTGGGAATGTCCTAGCATGGCCAGAAAATTCCCTGCACAGTCTTTTCCCGGAGCGTTGGGGTTATGAAAGGTCTCTGTTGGATTCCTTTCATGTTTAATTTCTTAAATCTGTTGTCATTTATGGAGTAAATTCCTCTTCTAAATTTACTGTGGCGTTTCTGACTATCTGGGAGGAGACTGAGTAGTGGAACGTGTTACTTTTACACATTAACAAGAACGATCTGTCACACTACTACACTTTAAAACACAGTTTATATGTAATTCATGTCACACAGTCTCATACGGAACCTACATCCGCTTTCTTTTATATACTGTATAGCTTCCTATACCAACATGACAACGGACGGACAGAACCATACTAAGGATAGAAACCTCTCTGCTTTAAGAAAGCGTAGCTACCTGTTCCGACGTTGGTCCTACTGTTCTCTAGCAGACAGGCTTGTCTGCTACCCTCAAGCATGCAACTACAAATACATTTGCTCATTCATACTCTCACACAGAAGGGAAGGGGGATCACAGTATCTTATCATATACAGTATATAAAAGAAAGCGGATGTAGGTTCCGTATGAGACTGTGTGACATGAATTACATATAAACTGTGTTTTAAAGTGTAGTAGTGTGACAGATCGTTCTTGTTTATGTGTAAAAGTAACACGTTCCACTACTCAGTCTCCTCCCAGATAGTCAGAAACGCCACAGTGAATTTAGGAGAGAAATTTACTCCATAAATGACAACAGATTTAAGACATTAAACATGAAAGGAATCCAACAGAGACCTTTCAAAAGAGATTGTGACAGTGTAGTTTTTCAGAATGAACCCTACGCTCTGTTATGAAACTTCCTGGCAGATTAAAATTGTATGCCGGACGGAGACTCGAATTCGGGACCTTCGCCTTTCGCGGCCAAGTGCTCTACCGACTTTTTTTTAGTATTTCCCGCTTATGTGGCTGGTCCCCTTAACCGCTTTTTTTTCTTTTTTCTTTTATTTATAACGGCCAAGTGCAGTACCAACCTTTTTTAATTTTTTTAATTTATATCTTCCTTCCGCGTCAGGTGGAGGTGGGAAATCCGTGTCATCCGCCCATGAAAAACGTCCGTCAGTTTCAGCATCAGTGAGAGGTGGCAGCACTGGCCAAGTCGGCTCAATTGCGGCGGTGACGACGGGCGTGCTATGTTCTATGGCTCCTGGGCGCGGGGCTTGCTATGATCTCCGTTGGACGGCTCACATTCTTGTGAATGACGCGTCTCCGTGGCAGAGGAGAAAGAGTTATCGTGTACTCCGTCAGAGTTATATTCCATCTCTTCGTCTTGCGGAGGGGACTCGCTGGTCGATTACGATGTCTTTCGGTGGTTTTTTTCGCCGATTGGGTGACTTTTGCTTCCGGCAATGTGTTTCGGTATCTGCGCAAGGAAGAGATCGCGTAGTTTCGGTACAAAAGCCGCGGATGCCATAATGCGTTCTTCAGTTTCCATAAAACTATCGCTGGTATCCTTGTGATCTTCTAGCGTGGGTGTGTCAGGCTGAGAGTCATGTTTGCGGGCGCCACTGCCGGTGTCAAGGTGCTGGGACGCCTCGGGCTGTATCGGTCTAGAGAGACGCACATGAACTGCGTCGTGTGAGGGCTGGACGTGCAGTGTCTCCGCATAGGTCACTGGAAGGGCGGTTGTAGTTCGGTGTTCGTATCGTCGTGCCGTAGTCGTGTGATGCGGCGTTGCAGCCATTCATTACGGACGTGGACTTCTTTGCCACAACCGGAACATGTTCGAGATTGTCCGTCGTAAATGACCACCGCACGGCAGCCGCCAATAGAAATGTACGATGAGACTTGCCGTTTGAGATCTATTCAGACCTGTCTCACAAATGGTTCAAATGGCTCTAAGCACTATGGGACTTAACAGCTGAGGTCATCAGTCCCCTAAACTTAGAACTACTTAAACCTAACTAATCTAAGGACATCGCACACACTCATGCCCGAGGAAGGATTCGAACCTGCGACCGTAGCAGCCGCGCGGTTCCGGACTGAAGCGCCTAGAACAGCTCGGCTAACGCGGTCGGCCCTGTCTCACACCATTAAACACCAGATACGTCGTAAACTGTGCCCATGTCTCGGCTACGTGACTCTGGACTTTTCCGAACGGGCTTAGCGCCGCGATGACTTCATCTTCATTCACCTCGAAAGGCAGGTTGAATATACAGGCCAAGTCCTGCATGGTCGACATCCACAGGCCCGACGTTTCCGTCGGAGTGTCGAAATTTTAGTCCATGTCGCGTCCGTTGAATAATCTCGTTGCAGGCAGCGTCGGAAGTCCTCTTTACATAAATGACGCTGCTAATGATCGATAGGTATATGCCGATGAGATCGTCACAGCGGATCTTCACATCTTCGCGTAGGATGCGTTCGACAGCCAATGTTTTGCGTCGTGCATATTCATTTGAGAAGGTGAACTTAAGAGTGTTCTTCATGTAAGAGCTGGCCAGTATAGCTGTTCGACTGAGAAGCGCTGTGTTGGGGAAGTAAACAAACACTCCGCGCGCATCGCGGCGTGGACGGCCGACCGCTGTCCGCACCCCTGCGCGACTCAGCTACCCAAGCACGACTCACTGCACCTCCCCACAGCTTTAATTCCAGCAGTACCTCGTCTCCTACCTTTCATACTTCACAAAGCTCTCCTGCAGGAGAGGATAGACGTGAGTCGTGCTTGGGAAACTCAGTAGGTAGAGCACTTGCCCACGAAAGGCAAAGGTCTCGAGTTCGCGTCTCGGTCCGGCACCGTGTTTTAATCTGCCGGGAAATTTCAGTTTAGTTTCCAGTCGCTCCCGCTTAGGGAATGAGAATTCAGCCCTCCATGAACGTTGGTGGCGGAAGTGCCACGCCGGATAAAAGTTCCCAGTACATTCTACGGTATATTGATAATTTTCACTTATGGACCGTCTGACAGCAACTGAATAAAACTCAACTTTAGTGCCATACGCGTTTCGCCTTTATTTTCTGCAAGGCATCATCAGTGGCCTGGAATATGTACATATGTTAGCTATTTTATTTACATTTTTGTCACTGTGCCTATAGGTTATAAACAGTTCTGGTGGTTGGTATTTCCTATTAAGTAGTAATGTTTTGAACTGTACTTACAGGTTGTGTAGACAGGTTCTTACATATTATGCTCCTGTTGCATTTTTGGTGTTGTTCTTCTTCCTATGAACGCCAATTTGCTGTTTTTTCCGCATTCCACAGCACTATGCACTGAACGCTTGTTTAATGCAATGTTTTGGTTTCTGTTGCCGACTGTCAAATGTTTTTGCCAAAGATCGAATATTACTGCCAAATTTATGAGTGTGACTATTGAAGTATCTGTGGTCTGTTCGTGTATGCATTTGTGTGTGTGTGTGTGTGTGTTTTTTGGTGTCATATTAATTTAATTTTATTGTATTTATTTATTTTTGTTTTTGTCCTGTGTATGTGTGTGTGTGTGTGTGTGTGTGTGTGTGTGTGTGTGTGTGTGTGTTTATGATATCATTTCCTTTGTTAAGTGTAGTAGGGAGCCTGTGCTGATGTGTGTTTGTTCATTTATCACATGTTTGTTTTCTGCTATGGCTTTCTGGATGTGGAAGTTTTCTTGCATTTGTATAATATGTTTGTCATGGTTGCTTATTCTCATTATTTTCATTTCTTGTTCCATGTTTGTAGGATGATGGTTGTAGTGTTTTAAATGCTCTGCAAATGTGGAATGGTTTGTTTCTTACTTCCAACATCTGATATGTTCTTTGTATCTTGTTTCAAAATTCCTGCATGTCATGCCTATGTATACTGCATCACAACTTTGACATTCAAGTTTATATATTCCTGATTGTTGGAATTTGTCCCTCTTGGTAGCTGGCTGGCTTAAGTGTGATTGAAGGGTTTGCCCAGGCTTATATGCTATTTTGAAGCCCTGTCGCTTTAGGATGTTTGCAACTCTGTGTGTTAGTTTATGTGTGTAGGTCATGGTGTACCATCTGGTTGTTTTCTGTGTGATGTTGTCACTGTGTGTGTTTGTTGAGTGTGTTTGTAAGTTTTCAGCTTGTGAGATCTTTTGCATTGTGGAAATGTTGTGTTTGTTTTTTATTTGTGTTTTTATTTTTTGATTGAGCCTGTGTACCACATGTGTGTCATACCCGTTGTTCCTAGCTATTTGTATGATTGTGTTCATTTCTTGTTCACAGTTTCTCTTGCTGAGTGGGATTCTGTTTAATCTATGTAACATGTGTCTTAGTGCTGCAAGTTTCTGGCTTTGGGGGTGGTTGGATGTGGAATGTATTATTGTGTCCGTGGCTGTTGGTTTTCTAAAGATGTTAAATGTATGTTTTCCATTTTCTTTTTTAATTGTAATGTCAAGAAAATTTATTTGATTTTCTTTTTCTTTCTCAAGTGTGAATTTTATGTTCTTATGAGCTGTGTTTATTTCTGAATGGAGTTCATCTATTTTTTCACTTGGCTCGTCTACCAGACAAATAATGTCATCCACGTATCTGTACCAATATATGATTTTGAAACTTTCATTTGTGGTTATCTTATCAAATATCTGATTTTCAAAGTGACTGATGAAAATGTTTGCTAGTGTTCCTGAAATTGGGGATCCCATGGGCAGTCCATCAGTTTGTAGATAATATTCTTCCTCAAACTGAAAGTAGTTTTGTTCCGTAGTCAGTCTGAGCATATCTGTCATTTCTTTTATTGCGTCTATGGTGAGGTTGCTGTGGGATGAGAGATTTTGTTCTATGATTTCTATTGTTTCTGTGATAGGGATGGAGGTATACATATTTTCTATATCGAATGAAATCAGTGATGCTGTGTGTGGTACCTGCATGTTCTGTATGTTTTCTATTAGGTTTCCTGTGTTTATCACTGTTCTGTTGTTTTCTACTTTATAGTGTTTTGTAACATAACACCAAAATACAGACATACACACACAGCACAAAAAAATATATATCACACCAAAACACACACACACACACACACACACACACACACACACACACACACACACACACACACACGCAGACATGCACAGGACAAAAACAAAAATAAATAAATACAATAAAATTAAATTAATATGACACCAAAAAACACACACACACACACAAATGCATACACGAACAGACCACAGATACTTCAATAGTCACACTCATAAATTTGGCAGTAATATTCGATCTTTGGCAAAAACATTTGACAGTCGGCAACAGAAACCAAAACATTGCATTAAACAAGCGTTCAGTGCATAGTGCTGTGGAATGCGGAAAAAACAGCAAATTGGCGTTCTTAGGAAGAAGAACAACACCAAAAATGCAACAGGAGCATAATATGTAAGAACCTGTCTACACAACCTGTAAGTATAGTTCAAAGCATTACTACTTAATAGGAAATACCAACCACCAGAACTGTTTATAACCTATAGGCACAGTGACAAAAATGTAAATAAAATAGCTAACATATGTACATATTCCAGGCCACTGATGATGCCTTGCAGAAAATAAAGGCGAAACGCGTATGGCACTAAAATTGTGTTTTATTCAGTTGCTGTCAGACGGTCCATAAGTGAAAATTATCAATATACCGTAGTATTACGCGCAACTGAGGAGGACAGGACCACAAAAGTTGAAGATGTCAATACAGCTATGTCAAGCATTCCCTGTCAACGTGTACAACAGGTTCAAGAAAATACATCTGAGACTCCATAAGACGATACAGCATATAAAATTCATCAGAACATGCAAAAAGAACGATTTAATTCCAAGTTACATTAATGTAAAGGTTAAAAACAGTTCTACAGTGGCACAAAAGTCGAAATCATTTGCAGAACGACATTGGTTACTACATGAAATTAAGATGCTCTATTCGAAAAAACAGCACCTAAACATGATGCTCTATGAGACTCATCTAGAATTGGCAAAAAACGTAGGAAACGCCGCAGTTTTCGTGGCACTAGTAGAAAAAACTGAGCACAACACATACATAGCAATGAAACATTTACAAAACAAACATAGACACAAGATAATGAAACTAACAGTAAAAAAGACGCAAAAATACATTTACATTTTAAATATGAAACCACATGAACACCAACACACATTCCAATCACGCTTAGTTAACCTAACAGAGACATAACTACACGAAAACGAAAAAATGCTCTTGGAAAAAGGTTTGAAACACTGCACCAATAGCAAGTGGACAATCAATACATAGAAAATCTCATAGTAGAAACCGAACACATCCTTACACGTGAAGAACAACAAAACAATTGTGAAATTAACATAGGACTGACAAGAGAACTAGTAAAAGAAGAAATAAAAGGCATAATAAAACAAACACAGCAGACACACAATAAGAACAACCAAACAGAAGCAGCTACTATGAAAAGGTTAAAACAAAAGTTAACAAACAACAATGTATTAATAACAAGAGCAGACAAGGGAAATGTAACAGTACTCATGGATAAAGAGCAATACATCACAAAAACCAAGGAATACATAAACACCAACGCAATACAAAAACTGAAGTCAGATCCAACTACACGATTCCAGGCAAATGTGAAACGAACACTGAAAAACATTGAACACACACTCACAAACAAACAGAAATACTACTTAACACAGAAAAACCCACAAGCACCAACACTCCGCAGTCAACCGAAAGTACATAAAGACGGAATGCCAATGAGACCTGTTATCAACTTCAAGAAAGCCCCAACATACCGCATAGCCAAACACCTCCAAAAGTTAGTTACAAAACACTATAAAGTAGAAAACAACAGAACAGTGATAAACACAGGAAACCTAATAGAAAACATACAGAACATACAGGTACCACACACAGCATCACTGATTTCATTCGATATAGAAAATATGTATACCTCCATCCCTATCACAGAAACAATAGAAATCATAGAACAAAATCTCTCATCCCACAGCAACCTCACCACAGACGCAATAAAAGAAATGACAGATATGCTCAGACTGATTACGGAACAAAACTACTTTCAGTTTGAGGAAGAATATTATCTACAAACTGATGGACTGCCCATGGGATCCCCAATTTCAGGAACACTAGCAAACATTTTCATCAGTCACCTTGAAAATCAGATATTTGATAAGATAACCACAAATGAAAGTTTCAAAATCATATATTGGTACAGATACGTGGATGACATTATTTGTCTGGTAGACGAGCCAAGTGAAAAAATAGATGAACTCCATTCAGAAATAAACAAAGCTCATAAGAACATAAAATTCACACTTGAGAAAGAAAAAGAAAATCAAATAAATTTTCTTGACATTACAATTAAAGAAGAAAATGGAAAACATACATTTAACATCTTTAGAAAACCAACAGCCACGGACACAATAATACATTCCACATCCAACCACCCCCAAAGCCAGAAACTTGCAGCACTAAGACACATGTTACATAGATTAAACAGAATCCCACTCAGCAAGAGAAACTATGAACAAGAAATGAACACAATCATACAAATCGCTAGGAACAACGGGTATGACACACATGTGGTACACAGGCTCAATCAAAAAATAAAAACACAAATAAAAAACAAACACAACATTTCCACAATGCAAAAGATCTCACAAGCTGAAAACTTACAAACACACTCAACAAACACACACAGTGACAACATCACACAGAAAACAACCAGATGGTACACCATGACCTACACACATAAACTAACACACAGAGTTGCAAACATCCTAAAGCGACAGGGCTTCAAAATAGCATATAAGCCTGGGCAAACCCTTCAATCACTCTTAAGCCAGCCAGCTACCAAGAGGGACAAATTCCAACAATCAGGAATATATAAACTTGAATGTCAAAGTTGTGATGCAGTATACATAGGCATGACATGCAGGAATTTTGAAACAAGATACAAAGAACATATCAGATGTTGGAAGTATGAAACAAACCATTCCACATTTGCAGAGCATTTAAAACACTACAACCATCATCCTACAAACATGGAACAAGAAATGAAAATAATGAGAATAAGCAACCATGACAAACATATTATACAAATGCAAGAAAACTTCCACATCCAGAAAGCCATAGCAGAAAACAAACATGTGATAAATGAACAAACACACATCAGCACAGGCTCCCTACTACACTTAATAAAGGAAATGATAACATAAACACACACACACACACACACACACACACACACACACACACACACACACACACACACACGCACAGCCCACCTCCCAAAAAAAAGAAACAACAAAAAAAAGAAACATAACACCAAAATACAGACACACACACACACAGCACAAAAAAATATATATCACACCAAAACACACACACACATACACAGGACAAAAACAAAAATAAATAAATACAATAAAATTAAATTAATATGACACGAAAAAACACACACACACACACACACACACAAATGCATACACGAACAGACCACAGATACTTCAATAGTCACACTCATAAATTTGGCAGTAATATTCGATCTTTGGCAAAAACATTTGACAGTCGGCAACAGAAACCAAAACATTGCATTAAACAAGCGTTCAGTGCATAGTGCTGTGGAATGCGGAAAAAACAGCAAATTGGCGTTCATAGGAAGAAGAACAACACCAAAAATGCAACAGGAGCATAATATGTAAGAACCTGTCTACACAACCTGTAAGTACAGTTCAAAACATTACTACTTAATAGGAAATACCAACCACCAGAACTGTTTATAACCTATAGGCACAGTGACAAAAATGTAAATAAAATAGCTAACATATGTACATATTCCAGGCCACTGATGATGCCTTGCAGAAAATAAAGGCGAAACGCGTATGGCACTAAAGTTGAGTTTTATTCAGTTGCTGTCAGACGGTCCATAAGTGAAAATTATCAATATACCGTAGTATTACGCGCAACTGAGGAGGACAGGACCACAAAAGTTGAAGATCCCAGTACATGTCTCTCCATCGTGGCAACTTCAGATCTTGGAAGGTTCTGTAAAATTCGATAGACATGGATGAGTGTGATGTCCTTAGGTTAGTTACGTTTAAGTAGTTCTACGTTCTAGGGGACTGATGACCTCACAAGTTAAGTCTCATTGTGCTCAGAGTCATCTGAACCACTTGAACTCGTCGGAATTCTGTGATCTCCGAGGAGGAACTGCAGTTCTGTGTTTTCACTGCCTGGAATTCCAACATATGCCACTCACTTTGCGAGGTGCCGGGGCTAGCAGTGTAATTAACACTAAATTCTTCTAGAATCTACATATGTAAATGATGCTCTAAGTCCCCCTATTCTAACTCCGACTTTTGCTGTTGCACATGGTTTAAAAAGAAACGCGAACTGACTGTAATCGACCCTGCAAGTGGAGTAGAAAAGAGTTTGGCACCTGCAATAATTTATTTTGATAAATTTAGTAAAATAAAGGAAAGTTTCATTAACGTAGTGAGTTGCTCTACCGATTAACAGAATGAAAGTTCTGTCCAAAATAACAATATGATTTATTATGACTAAACTCAAAATAATAGACAAAACACGTGAAACATTTACAATACATCAAATTGGCACAAAACTGGATACTCAAATAAATGTTGTGAAAGTGAAGTTGTCCCTAAACTAGATTGTGACATTTATGACGAAGTGGCATGTGGAGCCAATTCCTTGCAACTCAAATCTTAAGAGAGACAGACAGCCAACCCAACATTAATTGCCGCTACAGTAGTGAGAACTCAGACAATGAACATCCAAGACAGAACCACGTTGTAAGCAGGCTGTTTAGGTTCTTATATTGGTAACGCCGCCGCCACGTAGCGCTCTGTATGAAAATCACTGGCTGCGCTGTGTGCAGTCTGTGGCTGGTTGGCATTGTTGTAATACTCGCCATTGTAGCGTTGGGCAGTTGGCTGTTAGCAGCGCGTAGCGTTGTGCAGTTGGAGGTGAGCCGTCAGTAGTGGTGGATGTGGGGAGAGAGACGGCAGAATTTTGAGAGCGGACGATCTGGACGTGTATCCGTCAGAAAGAGTAAATTTGTATTATTGGATGTCATGAACTGCTATATATATTATGACCTTCGAACACTATTAAGATAAATACATTGTTTGTTCTCTATTAAAATCTTTCATTTGCTAACTGTGCCTATCAGTAGTTAGTGCTTTCAGTAGTTTGAATCTTTTATTTAGCTGGCAGTAGTGGCGCTCGCTGTATTGCAGTAGTTCGAGTAACGAAGATTTTTGTGAGGTAAGTGATTTGTGAAAGGTATGGGTTAATGTTAGTCAGGGCCATTATCTTGTAGGGATTATTGAAAGTCAGACTGCGTTGCGCTAAAAATATTGTGTATCAGTTTAAGCACAGTCATGTATAATTTTTCCAAGGGGACGTTTCAACGTAAGAAAAGATGGGAACAGGCGCGATCTGCCGAGCTCTGATTATCACAGTGCAAATTCCCTAATGTGCCGTTGCTGCGGACATACATTACCAAGCTGTCTTCTTAACTGCAAGGACACAATCTGGCGTACCAGAAGCGATGGCTGGTTGCTTCGACGTCCCGTCGTGGTGATGATAATGTCGCGAGTATAGCCCGAAACAAATTATCCTGGTCTGGTTGTTCCAGACTAAAGACTTCCTATCAATACAAATACGCCTCTGAGGGAGATGAAGAAGGCCCGCCACATAATCACTGACGGTACAGTGACTGATTTTAATGAGCGAAGTCACACAGTAACTCCGATACAGTCAACTTTAGCCAAAACTGCTCAAGACAGACAACATCGGCCGCTTGTACGCAAAATACTCAATTGCCAACTGTACTCAGAAAGTTACGCTGAAGTCGAAACTTCAGCTACTTTGTCAAACAGTTACAATTAAATAAAAGTATATTAGACAGCCAACGGAAGGCATGTTGTCCAGAGCAGCGAGAGCTTATTCTTGTAACCTACTCCGACCGAAAGGGGAGAGCCGACTCTCTCAAGAGCACCCGTACAAGCCGAACACAGAACATTCCCGCCCCCACGACAGTGGCCATGGTTAAACGTTCCAATCAGCAACTCTAAAACCGGCGGAAAATTCCACTCTATTACCGAAGCACAACCATTCTAACAATGGAGATTCTTGGCGCCAATTTCTGCGCCGATTTTGCTACGTCATGGAGCTATGCCCCGAGCAAGCCAACCACAGTTACGATTTTGCAGAAAACGCGGGAATTTGCCCGCCAAGACTGCCTGGGAACACAAGTCATTCCCACGCCTCACTGGTAGCCCGCCAGAATGTGTTTTCACTAAGTTTCTGCAAAGTAACGGAATCTCTAGCCCAGCCGCTCCTTCAGGCCCCTGCGGGCGTGTCTCCGCTGCTATACTGACAATGTCGGCCTCTGGAAAGCAACCACTTGACTCCCTCACACCCGTCGGCTTAACCCTTCCAAGATCAGCCTAGCCCGCCTGTCACCGGACCACCCAGGTGACGAGAGACACTGCGTGGGAAGTCCGCGTGTGAAGGAATAGCAACTTTTCACTGCATGCAATTAGAGAGGAAAATCGAATTACTCAGAGTAAGATAGAAATATGAGAGGGGGCTTCTGCCACCTCTCAACTTCTATAATCAACCATACCTCTGTGATGTCGTCAGTCATACGATGACACCGCCACCTGAGAGATCGATACGCCGGATGCGATTCTCCCGATAAACGGAACAGAAGAATGGCTGTGCTAGCCAAAGAGTACACAGCCAGTCACAGTACTTACGCTCGCTGCGAGGCGCCGCTAGGCCACTTCACATGCAGCAGGATAGTAGTGCGGTTGTGCCAGTCTACAGTTCGTAGCCGCGCTCAGTGCGCAGCCATCGCTGATGTTAGTCATCGCCTGTAGCTCAATCATTGCTGCCATCGAGTCTTTGTAGCTCCGTTCCAAGTTAGTCTTCAAATTCACCAGATTCGACATTCATGATACTAGAGATTAATTCGTCACTGCAAGATTTGTGACTTGTACATAATGTCATTCTACAGACGCTCAGTCTAGTCGCGTCTTCTATAATTGTCAACCAATTGATCATGGACTACAGCAAAGTTAAGTAATAAATAATTTCTTATTTTGTATTCCTGCTAATTAATTGTGTTTTCCTGTTGTAGTTAGCGAGCACCCTTGGCATAGTAGAACCCACGTTTCCACCTCCTTGGCTGCCTCATATTTGGCACCTCATGTTGATGGATTCGATTATGGTCGAAGATCGAGAGCCATCAACCTCCATGAGTCAACCATGTAGTTCATAAGCTTTATGGATGTGCTGACTCTGCAGTTGCTTTCTTTTACTCTTAGACGCACGCACCAAGTTTTATCTGTGACCAACGTTCTTGTTGCCGACAGCGTTATCTCTGACGCACGTCCGTTTCAAGTGGTTTAAATTCTGCCAGTGACTTACGTCGAAGATACGATATTGCAGTGCCTATGTTGTTAAGAACAATTCAATGTGCCTTCGGACATGGAATCATATCCGAAGGAACATTGCATCATTCTTTTTAACAAGGCAGGAACTGCAGTATCATATTTGTCCATCGATACCAGGCAATGACTTTCAATTAAAATGTCCTCCCCTGTACGGGAATTAATAACGCGTGTACGACTACAGGCTGCGACGCACCAACGACGACATATGGAAATTTGGGTCCGGCCGTAAGTCGTACACGGATGACCTAAACGGTCAGTCTGCGTTTGGCTGGGCAGCAGTGCGCACCGCGCTCGGCCGTCCACGCCGCTGCGCGCGCGGGGTGTTTTGTTTACTTCCTCGTCACCGCGCTTGTCAGTCGAACAAGCTCTAATGGCCAACTCTTTCAGGAAGAACATTCTTAAGTTCACCTTCTCAAATGAATACGCACGACCCAAAGCACTGGCCGTCGAACGCTTCCTACGCGAAGACGTGAAGATCCCCCGTGACGAACTCATCGGCATACACCTATCGATCATCATTACCAGCGTCGTTTATGTTAAGATGACTTCCGACGCTGCCTGCAACGAGATTATTCAAAGGACGCGACATGGACTAAAATTTCGGCACTCCGACGGAAACATCGGGCCTGTGGATGTCGACTATGCAGGACTTGGCCTTCGGACGATCCGTGTATTCGAACTGCCTTTCGAGGTGAATGAAGATGAAGTCATCGCGGCGCTAAGCCCGTTCGGAAAAGTCCAGAGCCACGTAGCCGAGACATGGGCACAGTTTACGACGTATCCGGCGCTTAATGGTGTGAGACAAGTCCGAATCGATCTCAAACGGCACGTTCCATCGTACATTTCTATCGGCGGCTGCCGTGCGGTGGTCATTTACGACGGACAACCTCGAACATGTTCCGGTTGTGGCCAAGAAGGCCACGTCCGTAATGAATGCCTGCAACGCCGCATCACACAACTAAGGCCCGACGATACGAACACCGACAGAACCACGACCACCCTTCCAGTCACCTATGCGGCGACACTGCACGTCCAGCCCACACAAGACGCCGTTCATGAGCGTCTCTCTGGTCCGATACACCCGCCCGTGAACATGTCCAACAGCGGGACACACCCACGCTAGAAGATCACAAGGATACCAGTGAGAGTGTTCTGGAGAATGACGACCGCATCATAGCACCCGCGGCTTTTGTACCGGAACGACGTGAATCTCTTCCTTCCTCAGACACCGAAACTCATTGCCGAAAGCAGAAGTCACCCAAACGACGAAAAAAACGCCGCAAGACATCAGAATCGACCATTGAGCCCCGTCCGCAGGACGAAGAGATGGCACATCACCCTGACGGAGTACACGATAACACTTTCTCCCTTGCCACGGAGACGCGTCATCCACAAGACGGTGAACCGTCCAACAGAGATCGTGCGCACGCCCCGCGCCCAGAAGCCATGGAACATAGCACGCCTGTTGTCACCGACGCAATTGAGCCGACTCGGTCAGCGCTGCCACCTCTCGCCGATGTCAAACCTGTCGGACATTTTTCATGGGCGGATGACACGGATTTCCCACCTCCATCTGATGCGGAAATGAGATCTGTTCCTCCGTTAGACCAACACTAAAATGGAGGAAGTTTCTACGGCGACTCCTGCGACTTCTATGGACTTCCAGCATCCACCACAACAATCTTCACCAGCTACGAACCTATCGGCAGCACGGAGCTCCCATCAGGCGTTCCGAATAGTTACTATCAATACTAATAATACCGGCTCCCACGCTAAACTTCAATTGCTCCGTGACACGCTAAGAGCAGCGGACATCGACATCGCCCTGTTACAAGAACTGAGGACAGCAACTTGGACTGGGTGTTATGGATATGAGACGTACGCCGCCCCTGCAGATATGGAACACACAGGTGCAGCCATCCTCCTCCGAGAAGGGATTGCAGTTTCCGATGTCGCATACCTCACAACAGCGCGAGGGGTGGCCATAACAGTTGAAGGACTCAAAATCGTAAATCTCTACGCCCCATCGGGCACTGATAAACGGAGGGATCGCTCCCAGTTCTACGCAGAAGATATCACACCTTTATTCCTCGGCCGTAGGTGGAGATTTCAACTGTGTTCTCGAGCGCACAGACCAATACCCCCATTTCACCACATGTCCGGAACTTCGCTTCCTCGTCCGCCGCCTTCGTCTCCTCGACACTTGGCGAGTGGTACACGGCGACCGCCCGGGGTATACACACATCACGAGCCACTCCGCCAGCCGACTTGATAGAATATACATTTCTAACGCTCTAAAATCAGTCTCCTCGACGCGGAACGTTGGCCGTCTGCCTTTTCGGATCATGACATCTACATCTGTACCATGAACCTACGTCGACAATCTATATGGCACAGTGCAGGACCTTGGAAACTCAATGTCGTGCTACTGCGGGACCCTGAATGTCGACAACAGGTCACCGACACGTGGCACACCTGTGTTCAACGACTTATGCGTTACGAGACCACACTGCAGTGGTGGTTGCTGTGCGCCAAACCGGCCATCCGACGCGCATTGACATACTATGGCAGAGCCAAAGCCAGGTGGAATCACCATACAACTGATTTCTACTATAGCGCTCTACGGGAAATCATGGATCAACCTCCGTCCCCGGATCGTCTAAAAGAAGCTCAACGCATCAAGGCAAAGATTTTAACCTTGACCAGATGCCGTCTAGAGGGAGCCATTGTACGAGCACGCAGCCAAGATAGGATTAACGGTGTAGAACCTTCTATGCATCATATTATTCAAAATGTTCGTCGACGCCGAGAGGCTTTAATGACAACTTTAGACTTACCTGGTGGACGACGGCTGACTTCGCAAGCTACCATTGCGGATGCATTCACAACGCACTATAGACTTTTCTATCAAGAAGTACCTGCCGGTTCAGAGGCCATTGCTGAGGTTGCCCAGGTGACTCTTGGTACTCTAAACGCAGCAGCTGCAACCCTCCTGACTTCTGAAGTGACCACCGACGACGTCCAAGGCGCTGTGGCCAAAGGGTCTCTGAATCGATCTCCCAGCCCGGATGGTTTACCTCTCGAATTTTACAAAACCTTCCAAGATTTGATGATGCCACGATGGAGGGACATGTACTGGGAACTTTTGTCCGGCGCGGCGAACCCGCCACCAATGTTCATGGAAGGCTTACTTGTACCAGTCCCGAAACCCGCAGGAGGAACACGACTCGACAGTTATGGGCCGATCACGTTATTCAATTCCGACTTCAAGATTTTCACACGCCTTCCAGAAGTGCGACTCAAACATGTCTTACGAGACATTTTTTCCCACGAACAAACATCTTTAGGCGGCTATCGTAATATACAGACAGCCCTCAGTGAATATCGAGATGTGATCGCTGTGGCAACACAATCGCGACTGCCAGGCGCTTTAATGTCCATCGACTTCAAACAAGCGTTCGACCCCGTCAATCATGCATTCCTCAACGCAGTGACGTACCGAATGGCAATTCCCCCGACGTTCACGCAAGTGATTATGCGGCTCCTTCGTGGAGCAACGTCCAGACTTCTCGTCAACGGCAGACTTACGGAACCTATACGGATTGAACGCTCAGTACGGCAGGGTTGCCCCTTGTCGACGGTGCTTTATGCCATTGCGATGGAACCACTCATTTGCGGATTACGGCGACGTTTGACAGGTATTCCACTCCGGGATCATATGTTCCGCTGCCGAGCTTACGCGGACGACTTGGCCCTCGTCGTACGTTCAGCGGCCGACGTACAAGCTGCGATGCAGTGGATTACCCGTTACAGTGCAGGGGCAGGGAGCGCTATGAACGTGGCAAAATCATGCGCCATGAAGATCGGCCGCGGCCTTCCCGCAGACAGCGTAGTCCCATTTTAACTGGTGGAAAAAAGTGGTTCAAATGGCTCTGAGCACTATGGGACGCAACATCTTAGGTCATAAGTCCCCGAGAACTTAGAACTACTTAAACCTAACTAACCTAAGGACATCACACACACCCCTGCCCGAGGCAGGATTCGAAGCTGCGACCGTAGCAGCCTCGCGGTTCCGGATTGCAGCTTAACTGGTGGATACCCTTCGCTGTCTCGGGTTGATGTACACGCGAGACATTCGCCGCACCTCGGCGATCAATTTTCGGGCGCTGCTGCAACGCGCCCGGGCCAACATACAAAATCACATACTACGCCCGCTGAATATGTGCCAGAGAGTCACCTTCGTCAATACCCATCTGGCAGCCCGGATACCCCATATAGCGCAGATTCTGCCCATCACTGCGACAATGGCGGCCAGCTTACGGGCGGCTTTCGACTATTTCATTTGCTCTGGACACATCTTCAAAGTCCAGTATGAAGCTCTCACCTTACCGAAGCGGGATGGTGGCCTCGATCTGGTTAATGTGAGGGCCAGGACTACGGCACTTTACACCAATACTATGCTCCGGTTACGGAAAAGCCAAAATGCTAGTTTTACTGGAATGTTGACCACCGAGCTCGCACCTGTTTCGCGACGCCCACCGACGTATTTGGCACACATTCCACCTCCGATGTCACATATCGGCCGTTTCTTTTTGGAGTACAGCTACATATGCACCGAGCTCCCCAGGACCAGGAAGACGACCACCCGCGACATCTACCGCCTTCTCCGGAAGTCTCCACCCCGCAACCCCGTCGAAACACGTCACCCCCAGGTTTCATGGCCTACAGTTTGGAAAACGATCTACCTACCATATCACACCACTGACACCACCTCTATGTGGTACCTTCTCGTCAACGGCAAGTATACTACAAGACAGAAACTGCATCGCATCGCACTGGTGGACTCACTCCTGTGCCTCCAGTGCAATATCGAAGATACAGATTTACATCGTTTTGAGTGTGGGCCAGCAGCAGCTGTCTGGACTCTCGTACAGAAGATTGTGGCTTTCTATCTGCGAGTACCACCACATCACGTTTCTCCTACCATGATGATATATCCCGACACGACCTACTTTCCATTGGCTAAGTGGCACGCCATCACATGGATCAGTGGCATGGCTGTCAACTGCCTCTTCCGGGACGACATCGTCGATCCGGAGGACTTTTGGACACGCCTCCAAGTTCATCACCACACCCTTCGCCGACATCGACACTATCGGGCCACTTTCGCGAACTATTTACAGAGTATTTTCACCAACCCGCCTCAAAGCTGGAATCTCAACGAACCGTGCCAACCAAGACTGGACGATCCCACGATCCCCTTCAATGGTCAATGATAGAATGCGTTTTGTTCTGATGGCGCGCCAAAGTGGAACATTTGTGCGGAAAGTATTCCTATTTTATTTCACTTCTCTTTTCTCCTCCTCCTCAAAGTTTTTTTCTCCTTACACATGTTTATCCTCTTAACACATAGCTCTCTATCTGCAGCCTATTTGTTTTCTTTCTCCTGTGCTCCCAAAAAAAAAAAAAAAAAAAAAAATATATATATATGTTGCTGCTGATGGTGAGACTGTATACTCATTTATGTTAACGAAAAAAATAAAAATAAAAAAAGAAAGCCGTTGCGGAAATATAGCTACCTTTTATGTTTTCCGTTTTCAAAGGATATTGTGTTACTTTATGAAGAAGTCTTTTATTTTCATACACAAGAGGTTAAAAAAAATTTTAAAAAAAACAAAAAAAATTAAAAAGAAGTTGGTTGAGCACTTGCCCGCGAAAGGCATAGGTCCCGAGTTCGAGTCTCGGTCGGGCACACATCAAATAAAAAAAATAAAAAATAAAAAAACAAAAAAACAAAAAATAAAAAAAGAAGAGAAAACGGTTAAGGCAACAGCTCGCGTAAAGTGGGAAATTCGGGTTCGAGTCCCGGTCCAGCAAAAATTTTCGTTATCATTATTCCCTTATACAGCTAACGGTTGTTCGTATTCGTAACCTCGAAAAAATTTCATTTACACGTTGAAGTTGGCTGTAAGGGTATCATCCGAATTATCGGAAGAACATACAATGCTCTCCCAGGTGCACGCCCTGGAGGTGACGGAAAAGCATGTCGATAATTTGTTAACCACCAAGGGCGCACAAACCTTCGGTTTCCTTTGATCGTCAGGTGGAGTTCGTTGCACAATGTGAGATCTTGTAAAGACCTGTACCGACTACTTGGACTAAAAAGATGTAATGAAGCTTCATCACTAATAATACGTAGCGTCGGGTAAAGGGCGGTATCTATAGCCTTTTTAACGAAATCTTCACCATATTCTTTCCTTTGGCAGTATCTAAGTGTTTTCAACTAAATCCTCGCCATATTCTTTCCTTTATCAGATGAAAGTAATACCAGAGGATATGAAAAGCTGTAAGTTAAAGACTTACGTAGAAAAATGCAAGGATGGACATTTAACCCGCTTCCGGAATTAGAATACAGCGGTTACAGTTACACTTTGAATTAGACACACCTGCATTGGATCGTCATTTTATTATCAACTTCCGACCTTTACTCTTTGCCAGAATACTAGAGTTTGAGAATTGCTCATGAAAAATCTCACCACTGTTCTTAAATGAACCAGTAATGATGTTAACTTCAACTACATTATACACACCCTTTCATTTACATAATTCGGCATAATTTACTTGAATGATCCATATAACGACGAAGTGACGCAACGCTTTCAAGCAACAAATCAAGTGGCGACAATTAACTACCACTGTCACGTGATCGCAAGACCGGGCAAGTGGGGGACAGGAAAATCACACTGTCTTGCTTGCGGAGAGGGGCTGGTTATATATCTTGGACATATTGTATGTATGGATTGTTATTCCTAAGTCTTTAAATCGCACGACTAAATTTATTGGCCGGCCGATGTGGCCGAGCGGTTCTAGGCACTTTAGTCCGGAACCGCGCTGCTGCTACGGTCACAGGTTCGAATCTTGCCTCGAGCATGGATGTGTGTGATGTCCGTAGGTTAGTTAGGTTGAAGTAGTTCTAAGTCTAGGGGACTGATGATCTCAAATGTTAAGTTCCATAGTGCTTACAACCATTTGAACCATTTTGAACTAAATTTACTAGGGACGCGCAGTTACTTTTTACGACTCCTGAAATGCTTAATTTTTCATTTGTTTACAGTAAAATATAGAACACAGATTTGGTACTAATTGATAGAATCAGTGCGAAAGTGTTATGAAAATTCTCCGTCGGTGTCGACAGATTCTCTCCATGGAATAAGACGTTGTTTTCCTAAATAATGTTCAGCAAGTTTGAAGAGTCAGATATGTGAAGACTGTATAACGAATCGGTTTCCACCAAACCACATTTCGCATGATGACCGTAATGAAGAGATAGGAAAGATTAAGGTCTGTGCAGATGGATGGAAACAAATGATTGTTCCCTTGACTCATTTACGACTTTGACAGGTTAAAGAATAGCTAGCAGCTGGCCGCAGTGGCCGAGCGGTTCTAGGCGCTTCAATCTGGAACCGCGCGACCGCTACGGCCGCAGGTTCGAATCCTGCCTCGGACATGGATGTGTGTGATGTCCTTAGGTTAGTTAGGTTTAAGTAGTTCTAAGTTCTAGTGGACTGATGACCTCAGCTGCTAAGTCCCATAGTGCTCAGAACCATTTGGACCATTTGGATTTGAATAGCTAGCAATGGCACGAAACACCCTCCACCATCCCCTGCACAATGGCTTGCGGAGTATGTATGTAGATGTAGGTGCCTGATTTTGTACGAAGGTGATATTTTCTTAAAACAAACTGGATGATATGACAATTTGTATCGAGTAGTTTTCTTCGTAAATAACAGTGTCATCTGCGGAAAGATGAAGCTGGAAACTATTGGCTTGGCCCTTGTAACAAATAATGCTAATTGTAATGGTCATATTACATTCCATCTGGGAACTTAAGATATTATTTATGTATCCGCAGATGATTCTCCATCTAGGATACCAGGTTAAGGAGTGAGTGTCAAAACATTTTCATTCCACTCGAAAATCTGTTTAGATATCGGCTATGAAAACATTTCCTGTGGAAGATGTCCGTCTGGTACTGGATTTTAGCTTTTTCTAGAAAATTATCACCGAATGACTTGCTTACCTGCCTGTATGGTACGTAGGATGTCATTTTGAAGAACGCTGGTTTCAAAGAAGAAGGCAATTTCGTTCAAGGTAAATCATCAGGTTTGAACTCAGAACATGGTCTAGAATACTGCTACAAATAAAAGAAGGCTTGCTTTTAAAATTCCGATACATCACTTTCGACAGCGTCACAGTATATATATATATATATATATATATATATATATATATATATATATATATATATATATATATATATATGTTGTTGTTGTGGTCTTCAGTCCTGAGACTGGTTTGATGCAGCTCTCCATGCTACTCTATCCTGTGCAAGCTTTTTCATCTCCCAGTACCTACTGCAACCTACATCCTTCTGAATCTGCTTAGTGTATTCATCTCTTGGTCTCCCTCTGCGATTTTTACCCTCCACGCTGCCCTGAAATACTAAATTGGTGATTCCTAGATGCCTCAGAATATGTCCTACCAACCGATCCCTTCTTCTAGTCAAGTTGTGCCACAAATTTCTCTTCTCTTCAATTCTATTCAATACCTCCTCATTAGTTATCTACCCATCTAATCTTCAGCATTCTTCTATAGCACCACATTTCGAAAGCTTCTATTCTCTTCTTGTCCAAACTATTTATCGTCCATGTTTCACTTCCATACATGGCTACACTCCATACAAATACTTTCAGAAATGACTTCCTGACACTTAAATCAATACTGGATGTTAACAAATTTCTCTTCTTCAGAAACGCTTTCCTTGCCATTGCCAGCCTACATTTTATATCCTCTCTACTTCGACCATCATCAGTTATTTTGCTCCCCAAATAGCAAAACTCCTTTACTACTTTAAGTGCCTCATTTCCTAATCTAATTCCCTCAGCATCACCCGACTTAATTAGACTACATTCCATTATCCTTGTTTTGCTTTTGTTGATGTTCATCTTATATCCTCCTTTCAAGACACTGTCCATTCCATTCAACTGCTCTTCCAAGTCCTTTGCTGTCTCTGACAGAATTACAATGTCATCGGCGAACCTCAAAGTTTTTATTTCTTCTCCATGAATTTTAATACCTACCCCGATTTTTTCTTTTGTTTCCTTTACTGCTTGCTCAATATACAGATTGAACAACATCGGGGAGAGGCTACAACCCTGTCTTACTCCCTTCCCAACCACTGCTTCCCTTTCATGTCCCTCGACTCTTATAACTGCCATCTGGTTTCTGTACAAATTGTAAATAGCCTTTCGCTCCCTGTATTTTACCCCTGCCACCTTTAGAATTTGAAAGAGAGTATTCCAGTCAACATTGTCAAAAGCTTTCTCTAAGTCTACAAATGCTAGAAATGTAGGTTTGCCTTTCCTTAATCTTTCTTCTAAGATAAGTCGTAAGGTCAGTATTGCCTCACGTGTTCCAGTGTTTCTACGGAATCCAAACTGATCTTCCCCGAGGTTGGCTTCTACTAGTTTTTCCATTCGTCTGTAAAGAATTTGTGTTAGTATTTTGCAGCTGTGACTTATTAAGCTGATAGTTCGGTAATTTTCACATCTGTCAACACCTGCTTTCTGTGGGATTGGAATTATTATATTCTTCTTGAAGTCTGAGGGTATTTCGCCTGTTTCATACATCTTGCTCACCAGATGGTAGAGTTTTGTCAGGACTGGCTCTCCCACGGCCGTCAGTAGTTCCAATGGAATATTGTCTACTCCGGGGGCCTTGTTTCGACTCAGGTCTTTCAGTGCTCTGTCAAACTCTTCACGCAGTATCATATCTCCCATTTCATCTTCATCTACATCCTCTTCCATTTCCATAATATTGTCCTCAAGTACATCGCCCTTGTATAGACCCTCTATATACTCCTTCCACCTTTCTGCTTTCCCTTCTTTGCTTAGAACTGGGTTTCCATCTGAGCTCTTGATATTCATACAAGTCGTTCTCTTATCTCCAAAGGTCTCTCTAATTCTCCTGTAGGCGGTATCTATCTTACCCCTAGTGAGATAGGCCTCTACATCCTTACATTTGTCCTCTAGCCATCCCTGCTTAGCCATTTTGCACTTCCTGTCGATCTCATTTTTGAGACGTTTGTATTCCTTTTTGCCTGTTTCACTTACTGCATTTTTATATTTTCTCCTTTCATCATATATATATATATATATATATATATATATATATATATATATATATATATATATTATTGTTGTTTTCAACACCTTGTATAAAGGTGGGCTGTCAGCAGCATAATACACTGCTCTTCAGCCGAGAGTGATACAATATAAAACATAATGGAGGTGCAAATGATACAAGACAAATGGTGGGTAAAAAACGGTAGACACTGAAAAACAATAAACACGAAGCCGTTCACGCTGGACAAGAAAAAACACTAAAACCTGTTGACACGGCTCACATAACACGGACGACTGCGACGGCAGAGGTGAACAGTGATGGCGAAAGAACACTAAACACAAAATGAAGGCACACACACGAGACACTGATGGCGATGATCTCCAGCGTGTGAATGTTCACTGAGTGTGTACGAGTCCAGGGACCTGCCAAGGGAGAATGAGGGGGGAGGGAGAGGGAGAGGGGAGAGCAGAGATGCCAAGGGTAGGGGAGATAGGGGGGAGGAAGGAAGGGAGGAAAGGGGTGTGGAAGCCCAGGGGAAGAGGGGTGGAGGAGGGGGGATGGGGGGGGGGGAAAGGAGAGAGAAGGGAGGGAGGGTGCCCAAAGGAAAAATCACAGGAAGTGGGAGGGGAGGATCAAAGTTGATAGGAGGGGTAGATGGAGGGGAGGAGGGCATCATCAGGGAGGGAGAGCTGGCAGAAGCCACCTTGGGAGAGGGTAAGAAGGGTGGAGAGATGGAGACCAGGTGGGACGTGGGAATACAGGCGCAGCAGCGGGCTCGGGTGGGAGAGGATTGGGGAGACAAGCGGGTGAGGAGGATCGAGTTTTCAGGAGGTGTAGAGGATCCATATCCATTCGAGGAAAAGGAGGAGGTGGGGGAACGGAATTAGGTCATACCGGATCCGTGTGGGGGAGGGGAGACGGAGGCGATATGCGAGGCGGAGAGCATGGCGTTCGAGGATCTGAAGGGATTTATAAAAGGTAGGGGGGCAGAGATCCAGGGCAGATGGGCGTAACAGAGGATAGGGCGGATGAGGGATTTGTAGGTATGGAGTATGGTGGAGGGGCCCAGACCACACATATGGCCGGAAAGGAGCTTGAGTCACGGTACATATTTCTCCCAAAGATATATCTGGAGTGACGACCACGTTTTCATCGTGAATGAAACAGTTTTTGACCTAATTATCTCCGACAATAGATACTATAAATTTATTGTGCCATGAGCAAAACAATTTCTTATACAGGGTGGTCGATTGATAGTGACCAGGCCAAATATCTCACGAAATAAGCATCAAACGAAAAAACTACAAACAACGAAACTCGTCTAACTTAAAGGGGGAAACCAGATGGCGCTATGGTTGGCCCGATAGATGACGCTGCGATAGGTCAAACGGATATCAACTGCATTTTTTAAGTAGGAACCCCCATTTTTATTACATATTCGTGTAGTACGTAAAGAAATATGAACATTTTAATTGGACCACTTTTTTCGCTTTGTGATAGATGGCGCTGTAATAGTGAGAAACATATAAGTAAGTGGTATCACGTGACATTCCGCCAGTGCGGAGGGTATTTGCGTCGTGATACATTACCCTTGTTAAAATGGACCGTTTACCAATTGTGGAAAAGGTGGATATCGTGTTGTTGTATGGCTATTGTGATCAAAATGCCCAACAGGCGTGTGCTATGTATGCTGCTCGGTATCCTGGACGACATCATCCAAATGTCCGGACCGTTCGCCGGATAGTTACGTCATTTAAGGAAACAGGAAGTGTTCACCCACATGTGAATCATCAACTACGACCTGCAATAAATGATGATGCCCAAGTAGACGTTTTAGCTGCTGTCACGGCTAATCCGCATATCAGTAGCAGACAAATTGCGCGAGAATCGAGAATCTCAAAAACGTCGGTGTTGAGAATGCTACATCAACATCGATTGCACACGTACCATATTTCTATGCACCAGGAATTGCATGGCGACGACTTTGAACGCCGTGTACAGTTCTGCCACTGGGCAGAAGAGAAATTACGGGCCGATGACAGATTCTTTGCACGCGTGCTATTTAGCGACGAAGCATAATTCACCAACAGCGGTAACGGAAACCGGCATAATATGCACTATCGGGCAACGGAAAATCGACGATGCCTGCGACAAGTGGAACATCAGCGACCTTGGCGGGTTAATGTATGGTGCGGCATTATGGGAGGAAGGATAATTGTCCCCCAGTTTATCGATGACAATCTAAATGGTTCAATGTATGCTGATTTCCTACGCCATGTTCTACCGATGTTACTACAAGATGTTTCACTGTGTGACAGAATGGCGATGAACTTCCAACATGATGGATATCCGGCACATAGCTCGCTTGCGGTTGAAGCGGTATTGAGTAGTTTATTTCATGACAGGTGGATTGGTCGTCGAAGCACCATACCATGCCCGCACGTTCACCGGATGTGACGTCTCCGGATTTCTTTCTGTGGGGAAAGTTGAAGGATATTTGCTATCGTGATCCACCGACAACGCCTGGCAAAATGCGTCAGCGTATTGTCAATGCATGTGCGAACATTACGGAAGGCGAACTACTCGCTGTTGAGAAGAATGTCGTTACATGTATTGCCAAATGCATTGAGGTTGATGCACATCATTTTGAGCATATATTGCATTAATGTGGTATTTACAGGTAATCACGCTGTAACAGCTTGCGTTCTCAGAAAGGATAAGTTTACAAAGGTACATGTATCACATTGGAACAACCGAAATAAAATGTTGAAACGTACCTACGTTCTGTATTTTAATTTAAAAAACCTACCTGTTATCAACTGTTCGTCTAAAATTGTGAGCCATATATTTGTCACTATTACAGCGCCATCAATCACAAAGCGAAAAAAGTTGTCCAACTAAAACATTCATATTTCTTTACGTTCGATACGAATATGTAATAAAAAATGGGTGTTCCTATTTAAAAAAAACGCAGTTGATATCCGTTTGACCTATGGCAGCGCCATCTAGCGGGCCAACCATAGCGCCATCTGTTTTCCCCCTTGAAGCTAGACAAGTTTCGTTCTTTGTAGTTTTTTCGTTTGACGCTTATTTCGTGAGATATTTGGCCCCGTCACGATCATTGGACCACCCTTTATGTTCATTCGTACGTGTTACGGTGACTTGCTATTAAGGTGTATAGTTTTACGTATTCTTCCTAGAGAGGATGACATCCATGAATTTATGGAATAAGTGCGTCAATGTTCCACTCGTGCTATGAGGCCTAAGGAAATATTGGCCAACTGGGAAGATGCCGTCTTGATGCAGCAGATATTTTTGTTGAAGCGATCAGAATGTAATGAACACAATTCCAAACCGAAGTCTATTCTCAAGCGATATTTTACTTGTAGTTCGGCAAAAGAATACAAGTAGTCCACTGATTATGGTGAAACACCACTAATGCACTTACAAACATGTCAGTCACTCTACATGCGAAACTTCCACGATTAGAACAGGTTGGGTGTGTGTATGTAGGTGAGGCAGTGGGGGGAGGGGGGGGGGGGCACGTGAGGAAATGCTTAAGAATAACGTTATGGGAGAAGAAACAAGGAAGAATTCGTAAGAATGGGGAGAGTTAGTGAGACAAGGAGTGTGTGCGTGTGTGTGTATGTGTGTGTGAGAGAGAGAGAGAGAGAAAGAGAGAGAGAGAGACATACCGGGATTATGGGCATCACGAAACGTCGATCTGTGTCACAGTGTCTCAGCCACTCGTCGAGCAGAGACTGTGACGCCGTGTGCGTGGTCAATGAAGTCATAGTTCACTTTTTGCCGCACCTTTCACGTCACGCGCCGCATCGCCTGGTGACGACACGAGCAAGCCATATAGACGCTAATGACCTCGTTAAAATGTATCTAATGACGTAATTAACAAGAAGTCAATACGTGCGTGTAACAAGCGGCCACAAGTCAGTGTTACTGAGATTTATGTCGCTGTTAGCCTGCAGGCAAAACCAGGGGTAGCACAAAGAAGTTTTATGCGGTCTGCACGCTTATTTACGGCGTCTCGGTTTTTGCTCTCGTGCCACGTGTCACAGTTTGACGATCGCGCCCGTCTGTCTCCGATAGACTCTTGCGCTAACGACCTCGTTAAAATTTTGTGTGATGAAATAGTCGCGAGCGAAATTCAATTAGTGACATGTTCAATTGGCTTTTGGCGTGAGTACTCAGTTCAGCCTAATGAAGTGTCCGTCGCTCTGTGTTTGTACTTTCAACTCAAATGCTCTGGATAGAGGCGTGACGCAGCCGTAGATCATCGTTTGTCCGGTGTCTCACAGCTGAGGACAAAACATTGCTATCATGCCGGTTGCATCAGGTGACGACGAATTAAAGCATACAATAGGTACGAATGGCATCTGTGGGACTATCAGTACACTTTCATATCAATAGTATCTCGACACCCGTATATAATACGGAACTGACAACTAGACATCACGACAGGCGTACCAACCAGTTTAAAAGGCGTCGGGGAGTATTGTGTTAGAAACAGAGAAGCAGTGAGTGACAGTGGTATGGCTCGGTCAGCAGAGCTTAGTGACTTCGGGGATGGACACGACATTGAAAGCCACATGATTAACAAATCCATTAGTGACATTTCAACCCTTCTAAAGCTGCTCAGATCGACTGCTGGTGGTATGATTTTGAAACAAACTTGGAGCAAGAACCACAACTTAAGCAAGATCAGGCAGACCTCATAAACGAGGTCTGTTCAAAAAATTTCGAAACATTCGTACTCTGGCGCCAATGGTATGTTGGAACGAAATGCGGTTGGCATCTCTGCACACGCCAGTGTTTAATGTGTAACTGCCGGAATTTTCATTGTTATATGTCTGTTATTTATTGTTCAGAACTGTGTTGAGTAGAACGTTGTGTCGCACACTTTGGGAATTTCGAGATCGCAGAGTTAGAGGAGCAACGCGTCTGAATTAAATTTTGCGCGAAACTCAAGAAAATCTTTACTCAGACACACCAAATGATCAAGGAAGCCTACGGCGGTGGTGCTTAAGCAGTAATCGGTGTTGCAAATGAGTCACGCGGTGTAAAAATGGCAGGACGGAAGTTAAAGATGACCCTCGTTTCTTCGACGACTACCGACGACGCTCATGTCAGGAACGTCAACGAAATTGCGCGTTCCAATCGAAAACTGACTGCCCGAGAGATTGCAGAAGAATGTGACATTTCAGTTGGATCATGTTATGAAATGTTGACACAGCACCTTGGAATGCATAATGTTGCCGCCAAGTTCGTCCCACTATTCATAAGTCAAGACCAGAAGACCTTCGCCTCATAATTTGTTAAGAGCTTTCGGATCGCGAAAATGACAACGAGATGTAGCTTAAGGGAATCATAACTGGCGATGAGACGTGGTCTACGGCTATGATGTTGAGACCAAGATTCAATCTTCACAAAGGGTAGGGAAACGCTCTCCAAGACCAAAATAAGGTCATCAGGTCAGGTCAAATGTCAAAGCCATGCTGATAGATTTCTTTGAAGGATTAGTTCCTCAAGAATTCTTTCCACAGGAACAAAGTGTTAATCGATGGTACGATCATTACGTATTGTGAAGCCTGCGGGAACATGTGAGGAGGAAACGGCCTGAATTGTTACGAGACAATTCACGGATCTTGCATCTCGATAATGCACCCGCACATTCATCCCTGCTGGTGCGTGACTGTTGCACAAGAAACGAAATCACTGTGCTGCCTCATCCTCCGTGATCTCCAGACCTGGCCCCTGGGGACTTTGTTGTTTCCAGAGTTGAAAAGCTGTTGAGAGAACCAAGATTTGGAACGATAGATGAGATAAAAGAAAATTCCGAGTCGGTGCATCGTGCGATCCAGCAAGATGTGTATCAAGACTACTTCCGGAAGTGGAAACGGCGTTGGGATCGGTGTATCAATTGTGGAGGAGGGTACTTAGGAGACCATGCACAATATCTGAAAGATAAGAGTAGAAAAATTTTGTGGACAAAGTTTCGAAATTTTTTCGAATAGACCTCGTACTGTCAGATGCGGACCATCGAGCGTTGCGGAGGGTGGCTGTATTAAAATCGCATGAAATTAGCGAAAGGAATCACTCGTGACTTCCAGACTGTTCTCAGCAGTCCAGCTACCACCAGTGACTGTGCGTAAGGAGCTAAAAATAATGAGGTACAACCGTCGACAAGCTCCTCATAAGCCAGACATATGTTTAGTCAGTACTAAAGTACGCTTGAGGTGGTGTAAAGTGCGACGCCACTGGACAGTGCACGACTGGAAACGAGTGATTTGGAACGCTGAATCACGCTGTAGTCTGTGACACTGCGATCGAAGTGTGTGGGTTTGGCGAACGGGTGGACATCATTACCTGCTACCATGTGCAGTGCCAAAAGTACGCAGAAGTTGATGTTGCGGTACGAGCGTGTTTTTCGTGGTTAAGGTGTGGTCTCCTTTTTGCACTTAACAAAACACTAAAGATGAAAGGTATGAAGATATTTTACAGCATTGTGTCTTCCGTTCAGAGATGATGAATACTTCTGCACTAACGAAAAAGTATCGCAACACCGAAAAATAATTATTCTACAGTAACGAAATTTCAGAAATATATTTATCTAGGTAACACATTTAATTAATTAACATTGGAAGATCATAGGTTAATGTAAGCGCGAGATAAGCCATTGCAAATGTGAAATGCTGGTATATTACTAACTGGTGTAACCGCCAGAGTGTTGAAAGAAAGCATGCAAACATGCATGCATTTTGTTACACAGGTGCCAGATGGCAGTTTATGGGATGGAGTTCGATGCCTGTGCACTTGGTCGATGGATAGAGGGACGGTTAAATCTGATTTTGGACGACACTGGGGTTGTCGTCCAATGATGCCCCATATGTGCTCGATTGAGACAGATCTGGTGATCGACCAGGCCATGCTACAGAGCATGTTGGGTACAACAGCGGTATGTGGGCGAGTGTTATGACGTTGAAAAACACCACCTGGAATTCTGTTCATGTAACAAGTCGAATCTCCAGGCTGGCGTACAAATTTGCAATCAGGGTGCGTACGATAGCTACGGTAGTGCTCCTACTGTCATACGAAATTGTACCTCAGACTACAACTCCAGGTGCAGGTGCAGTGTGTCTACCACACAGCCTTCTTGGTTGCACGCTCTCAACTGGCCTCCTTCAAACCAACACACGGGCATCACTGAACCAGCTTTCATCAGAAAACACAACACACCTCCACCTTACCCTCCAATAAGCTCTCACTTAACTCTACTGAAGTCACAAATGGCAGCGGTTTGAGATCAGTGGAACACACGCTATAGGGCGTTTGGCTCAGAGCGGTCCTTGAAGTAACCAATTTGTAACAATTCATTGTGTCACTGTGGTCCCAACTGCTGGTCAAATTGCTGCTGAAGATGTAGTGCGATGCACCGGAGCCGTACACCGAACACGATGGTCTCCCCTCTCTGTAGTGTCACGTAACCGTCCGGAGTCCTGTCTTGCTGACACCGTACATTCTCGTGACCACCTCTGCCAGCAGTCATGTAAATGGCTACGTTCCTGAAAAGCCTCTTCAACATCGCAGAAGGAATATCCAGCTTCTGGTAGCTCTATTACACGACTTAGTTGAAACTCAGTGAGGTGTTGATACGCATCCTCATAGTCCCGCTACTAGCGCCACTCTTATGCGGCTGGTGTGAAAATGTCTGTGTCTCACAAACAACTCCTTCTCATTTATACATGAGAAGGAGCTCTGCCGCACTCTCTCAAAGATCCCTGAGTTGTACTAGGAGATACGCAGCTTGAACCATAGCAATCAGGTCTTCATCCATTTCTACGGGGGTTTCATAGACCATTGTCTTGTCAACGCCTCAGAAGTGTGAGAACCGGCGATGGTGCCGGCTACGGGACATGACCTTCCTTTTCAATCCAACGATGGGGGTACGTGTTGTTCAAGTGCTCTCAGACATCAACATCAAACGGGGGTGTTGCATCGTCGTGTTGAAATCACATTCTTATGTCGACAATAAGGGGTACAGTGCCAATACCTGTGGCAGGACATCTCGCAGGAACAGCAGATAGCATGGTCCAGTCAAAGAGGGAAGCAGTAAATAAGTTCAAAATGGTTCAAATGGCTCTAAGCACTATGGGACTTAACATCTGAGGTCATCAGTCCCCTAGACTTAAACCTAACGAACATAAGGACATCATACACATCCATGCCCGAGGCAGGATTCGAATCTGCGACCGTAGCAGCAGCGCGGTTTCGGACTGAAGCGCCTAGAACCGCTCGGCCACAGCGGCCGGCAGCAAATAAGTAGTTCTTGGACAATGCCCGTCCCTGCAATGACAGGGAACTGCTACTGGTGGCCACTAATATGGGTGGTTAGGGGTTGACTCTCTCCAGACATGGCTGTTCTGACTGTTGAGAACACCATCACGGGTCAACGGAGTCTCATCCGTGGAAGTTTGGCACTATGACACTGCTATGGATAATCAATTGACAGAAGCGAACGTGGGGCTCAAAAACCGTTGGTCCCAGTGCTTGCACACATTCTTTATGATAAGGGCGTAATAGCTATTTCATCAATTTCTCCAGACTGTATGCTTCGAAGTGTGCATTTTGCGGGTAAGTTGATGGGTGCTTATTGGTGGGTAGCTGGCCGAAGTCTGGTGTTAGGACATGCTTTTGCCGTGAACCTTGGCCGGCTGTCTGTGGCGCGAATGACACCGTCTCTCTTAAATGGGTATTCACGGAGTAAACTTCTTCCAATTAGGATGACATCTGTTGAGAAAGCATTCTCTGTACATTCGTGCTGCTTTACGGGCACTGTGGCCCGCCGCATCATGCATTAAACGCACGTCTGCCACCTGTCGCGAGAAGTAACGTTCCATCTTTGACTAAGCGTCATGGAATGTGGACCAACCACATCTCATCGTGGACGCATCACAAGGTGTGTGATGCAATGAGCAACTGAAACGGGGGATAGTGGTGTGCGTGCTGCACAGGTTAACGCGCCGGTGCAATGAATGCTGTCGTCACATGACACACACACTATGAGCTAAGACTGAAAGACTTCAAATTGTCGTGGCTTGTCCCCTTACAGCATTTGCACTGGTACAGCTTTTTCTCGTTCATTTCCCGAGTGCAGTCGGCCTGTTAAGACCATTGGAGATGTGAAATCTGGAACGAGAGCTTTGACTTTCTGTAGACAGAATCTGGCGAACTATATTAGGTCTCGGACGATGTGTAGTGAGAGACAAGAGTGGAGTACGGCTCGCTTGCCACACCTCAAGAGCCTGCCGTTGTGGCAGAGCGGTCCTAGGTGCTTCAGTGTGGAACCGCGCGACCGCTACGGTCGCAGATTCGAATCCTACCTCAAGCATGGATGTGTGTGATGTCCTTAGGTTAATTAGGTTTAATTAGTTCTAAATTCTAGGGGACTGATGACCCCAGAAGTTAAGTCCCATAGTGCTCAGAGCCATTTTGAACATACCTCAGGAGATGTGCGGCGTTTCGCCTTTTGTACTGGGGCGAGAAATGTGTCTGCGACATGGGCAGCGTCGGAGCCGACGTCTCGCAAATAGTTTTAGTGCACTAGGGCCCACCGGTCGCCTACCAGTTGACTCCCGATGGCTGCGTTGTCTGCGTAGATTCGGAGAATTTTAACTACTGCGTCCACAGGGGGTCGATAATATGGCACCCATGCAGACTACTGCCGTCTACATCTACTACATTTATACTCCGCAAGCCACCCATCGGTGTGTGGCGGAGGGCACTTTACGTGCCACTGTCATTACCTCCCTTTTCTGTTCCAGTCGCGCGCATATGGTTCGCGGAAAGAACGAATGTCTGTAAGCCTCCTTGCGCGCTCGAATCTCTCTAATTTTACATTCGTGAACTCCTCTGGAGGTATAAGTAGGGGGAAGCAATATATTCGATACCTCATCCAGAAACGCACCCTCTCGAAACCTGGCGAGCAAGCTACACCGCGATGCAGAGCGCCTCTCTTGCAGAGTCTGCCACTTGAGTTTGCTAATCATCTCCGTAACGCTATCACGGTTACCAAATAACCCTGTGAAGAAACGCGCCGCTCTTCTTTGGATCTTCTCTATCTCCTCCGTCAATCCACTTCAAATCGTTCCGCACGCATACTCCCAGATATTTTACAGAAGCAACTGCCACCAGTGTTTGTTCCGCTATCATATAATCATACAATAAAGGATCCTTCTTTCTATGTATTCGCAATACATTACATTTGTCTATGTTAAGGATCAGTTGCCACTCCCTGCACCAAGTGCCTATCCGCTGCAGATCTTCCTGCATTTCGCTACAATTTTCTAATGCTGCAACTTCTCTGTATACTACAGCATCATCCGCGAAAAGCCGCATGGAACTTCCGACACTATCTACTAGGTCATTTACATATATTGTGAAAAGCAATGGTCCCATAACACACCCATGTGGCACGCCAGAGGTTACTTTATCGTCTGTAGACCTCTCTCCATTGATAACAACATGCTGTGTTCTGTTTGCTAAAAACTCTTCAATCCAGCCACACAGCTGGTATGATATTCCGTAGGCTCTTACTAGGTTTATCAGGCGACAGTGCGGAACTGTATCGAATGCCTTCCGGGAGTCAAGGAAAATAGCATCTACCTGGGAGCCTGTATCTAATATTTTCTGGGTCTCATGAACAAATAAAGCGAGTTGGGTCTCACACGATCGCTGTTTCCGGAATCCATGTTGATTCCTACAGAGTAGATTCTGGGTTTCCAAAAACGACATGATACGCGAGCAAAAAACATGTTCCAAAATTCTACAACAGATCGATGTCAGAGATATAGGTCTATAGTTTTGCGCATCTGCTCGACGACCCTTCTTGAAGACTGGGACTACCTGTGCTCCTTTCCAATCATTTGGAACCTTCCGTTCCTCTAGAGACTTGCGGTACACGGCTGTTAGAAGGGGGACAAGTTTTTCCACGTACTCTGTGTAGAATCGAATTGGTATCCCGTCAGGTCCAGTGGACTTTCCTCTATTGAGTGATTCCAGTTGCTTTTCTATTCCTTGGACACTTATTTCGATGACAGCCATTTTTTCGTTTGTGCGAGGATTTAGAGAAGGAACTGCAGTGCGGTCTTCCTCTGTGAAACAGCTTTGGAGAAAGGTGTTTACTATTTCAGCTTTACGCGTGTCATCCTCTGTTTCAATGCCATCATCATCCCGGAGTGTCTGGATATGCTGTTTCAAACCACTTACTGATTTAACGTAAGACCAGAACTTCCTAGGATTTTCTCTCAAGTCGGTACATAGAATTTTACTTTCGAATTCACTGATCGTTTCACGCATAGCCCTCCTTACGCTAACTTTGACATCGTTTAGCTTCTGTTTGTCTGAGAGGTTTTGGCTGCGTTTACACTTGGAATGAAGCTCTCTTTGCTTTCGCAGTAGTTTCCTAACTTTGTTGTTGAACCACGGTGGATTTTTCACGTCCCTCACAGTTTTACTCGGCACGTACCTGTCTAAAACGCATTTTACGATTGCCTTGAACTTTTTCCATAAACACTCAACATTGTCAGTGTCGGAACAGAAATTTTCGTTTTGATCTGTTAGGTAGTCTGAAATCTGCCTTCTATTACTCTTGCTAAACAGATAAACCTTCCTCCCTTTTTTATATTCCTATTAACTTCCATCTTCAGGGATGCTGCAACGGCCTTATAATCACTGATTCCCTGTTCTGCGCTTACAGAGTCGAAAAGTTCGGGTCTGTTTGTTATCAGTAGGTCCAAGATGTTATCTCCACGAGTCGGTTCTCTGTTTAATTGCTCGAGGTAATTTTCGGATAGTGCACTCAGTATAATGTCACTCGATGCTCTGTCCCTACCACCCGTCCTAAACATCTGAGTGTCCCATTCTATATCTGGTAAATTGAAATCTCCACCTAAGACTATAATATGCTGAGAAAATTTATGTGAAATGTATTCCAAATTTTCTCTCAGTTGTTCTGCCACTAATGCTGCTGAGTCGGGAGGTCGGTAAAAGGAGCCAACTATTAACCTAGCTCGGTTGTTGAGTGTAGCCTCCACCCATAATAATTCACAGGAACTATCCACTTCTACTTCACTACAGGATAAACTACTACTAACAGCGACAAACACGCCACCACCGGTTGCATGCAATATATCATTTCTAAACACCGTCTGTGCCTTTGTAAAAATTTGTCTCTGGCTTCAGCCAGCTTTCTGTACCTATAACGATTTCAGCTTCGGTGCTTTCTATCAGCGCTTGAAGTTCCGGTACTTTACCAATGCAGCTTCGACAATTTACAATTACAATACCGATTGCAGGTTGGCCCCCGCATGTCCTGACTTTGCCCCGCACCCTTTTGAGGCTGCTGCCCTTTCTGTACTTGCCCGAGGTCATCTAACCTAAAAAACCGCCCAGTCCACGCCACACAACCCCTGCTACCCGTGTAGCCGCTTGCTGCGTGTAGTGGACTCCTGACCTATCCAGCGGAACCCGAAACCCCACCACCCTATGGCGCAAGTCGAGGAATCTGCAGCCCACACGGTCACAGAACCGTCTCAGCCTCTGATTCAGACCCTCCACTCGGCTATGTACCAAAAGTCCGCAGTCAGTCCTGTCGACGATGCTGCAGATGGTGAGCTCTGCTTTCATCCCGCTAGTGAGACTGGCAGTCTTCACCAAATCAGATAGCCGCCGGAAGCCAGAGAGGATTTCCTACAATCCATATCGACACACATCAGTGGTGCCGACATGAGCGACCACCTTCAGATGGGTGCACCCTGTACCCTTCACGGCATCCGGAAGGACTCTTTCCACATCTGGAATGACTGCCCCCGGTATGCACACGGAGTGCACATTGGTTTTCTTCCCCTCTCTTGCTGCCATATCCCTAAGGGGCCCCATTACGCGCCTGACGTTGGAGCTCCCAACTACCAGGAAGCCCACCCTCTATGACCGCCCGGATCTTGCAGACTGAGGGGCAACCTCTGGAACAGGACAAGCAGCCATGTCCGGCTGAAGATCAGTATCAGCCTGAGACAGAGCGTGAAACCGGTTCGTCAGACAAACTGGAGAGCCCTCCCGTTCAGCCCTCCGAAATGTCTTTCGCCCCCTGCCACACCTCGAGACGACCTTTCACTCTACCACAGGTGAGGGATCAGCCTCAATGTGGGCAGTATCCTGGGCAGCCACAGTCGTAGTCCGATCGGGGGATGCGTGGGACGAGCTGGCCGTCCCCGACAAACCCCCATCCGGACCCCCACAGTGATACCCATTGGCAACAGCCTCAAGCTGTGTGACCGAAGCCAACACTGCCTGAAGCTGGGAGCAAAGGGATGCCAACTCAGCCTGCATCCGAACACAGCAGTTGCAATCCCTATCTATGCTGAAAACTGTTGTGCAAAGAACGTCTCAACTAATCTACAGAGAGCACAAACAATTCGACACAAAATTAAAAAAGCTATTAAAATACAAGATTGCCTAGTAAATGCAGTAATGCTGCTACTTGCGCACTGCTGACACACTGCTCGGCGGCGGAAGGAGACTACGCGATTTTAAACTATTCAGGTACTAAAACGCGATGCTACAACTCTCAAATACTATAATACGCCAGAAATTTATGAATTAAACAATGCAAATGCCAAAAACACGCAAAGAAATTAAGAATTAAACTATGTAACAAATAAGTGAGCTAAGAGTATACGACTTTCTGCTGGCAGCTGCTTATCCAACGGTGGCAGGGAGCACGGCCACAAGCACTTTCCGCGCATAGACTGTAAAACGCGTTCTGATTTTTGGACCGGTATGACGTGTGTTGTCGCAAAAGGGCACACTTCGAATTTGGCGGGATCACCCGCGATAGGAGAAAATTTTGTGGTAATGGTTTGGAGGGGACAGGAGTGGCAAAATTTAAGAATATGACTGGTAGCTATTTCTTTGTCCTCCCTCGACTGGAAGTTTTCCTACACAGTGGGAACAAGACGCTAATCTTTCGGCGCGAAGGCGAAGTGAGGAGTTAAGGGGATTCACTTCTGGACCGATCGGTCGTGGCTCACTTCTCGAATGCCAGAGCGAACGTTAGAGTTCTTCACTTTTGGTCAGTCAGAGTGAAAATGATTTCAAGAGTCACAAGTGTTACTTACACGGTAGTCCGGACAGAGCCAGTCTGTTACCACTTGGTGACAGCAATAAGTATTGATTGTCATTTCGCGCTTACGGTATTTAGGTCGGGTCTTTATCCACGGTCACAGACCGCCACTGAGAGCAGGGGCAACATCATCCTCGTGCTCCGAGCTGTCGGCGCGAGGCCAGTCTTGCAAGTGGTAATGTGTTTGCATCGCTGGCGCAGAAGGGACTTGTCCAATTAGCTTGATCCATCTCATCTTATGCTGTCACCTTGTCACGATAAACAGCCACGGCTCGTATGTGTGATCTCTCGTTCCCGATCGATATTATTGGTAATAGTCAGGAGTAACGTGTCATGGCATACATTCACTCACCAGATTTGTAGAGCTCTATAACGTGATAATTAATCCTACTCCTGTATGCGAATTCAGTCAACGTCTCATTATCCAAGTTACATTGTTCTTCTTTATATTCCATTCAATATTTGTGTCTTGTAATACTTTAGGAATCCTCGTAATAAATCACTTTCTGATACCAAAATTTTTGTATTATTTAATGTCTAAATTTCAGCTTTATTATCAGGCCCTTTTGCCAGATACGAGTGATCAGCTATTAAATTATTATAAATAGTATTATGTCAAAGGTGCAACTCTTGAACTGACCACAGACAGGGCCATATCATAATTTCCTGTCTGTCTATCGCATGATAGGAACTGTGGTAGTTAGAAGGGGGACTGAGTGTATTTGCCTAAATAATACGGATTTCTTTAATGAATCTGGGTGACATGCCCACCTCTCAACCCTGCCGCCGTGCAAGATGTGTACACTAAGATGTGTCTGGTGGATGGGCGTTTGTTCATCACTCGCTGCCTGTTTTAGTGTACAACAGACACCCAGAACCTTTGCGAGAATGTGACACAACCACATGCTCCATTGCAATACACGTGTTGAGACCAGCGGTCGTCACTTTGAACAGGTATTATGAGCTATACTGTTGTAAAGTGTTGTACGCTGTGTATGTCCATAACACAATAAATATACATTTCCGACCATTACTTCCCTGCCTTAGCACAATCGGTTGTGGACTCCCTATCAACGGTCTTAATTTGACCCAAAAGGATTGAGACATCCCGTATAAGTGTAGTAGAGACGAATGCGGAATCATTCCAGCGAAGAAACGGACCCGCATATAGGGAAATTTGTAGTAAGGACTATGGGACCAAACCGCTGAAGTCATCGGTCCCTAGGCTTACCCACTACTTAATCTAGCTTAAACTAACCTACACCAAGGACAATACACACACCCATGCCCGAGCGAGGACTCGAACCTCCGACTGGGGGGAGATGCCCGAACCGTGACAAGACGCCTTAGACCCCGCATATAGGGAAATCCACTAACATAAGTGACTTTCTCAAAGGCGCCTAGGAACGAACATAAAGTTGGTCGGCTGTTCGCGAGCTGCTGTCACGAAGGGTCTTCAAACCACGAGTAGGACACCAGGTGTCAGACGCCATCCACGCCTCACCAAAGAACAGACCTGGCCGTTCTGTGCAGTAGTGTAACAGGTGATTTGTGACAGATCTGACGATAGAGGACAACGCTGGTGCAGGCACAAACGTTCCCAAGCACACCGTTCAGCACACACTGTTGAACAGTCGCTGCAGACGACCATTTGGGTACTCTTGTTGAACCAATGACGTCGTTACTTACGATTGAAGTAGGCACATAATCTTCGAGACTGGATCGTGGACCAATGGAAACGTGTCGTCTGCTGTGACGAGTCACGTTTCGTGCTAGACCAGGTCGATTTTTGCCCACATGCGTCGTTGTCCAGGCGAACGGCTGCTGGAAATATGCACCCCACCAAATCGTAGGCGCTTGGAGCCATTATTACATTATGAGGGACATTCGTTTACGCTACCATGATACATGCGGTACTAATCGAACGTACCACGACAGCTGTGGAACTCGTGAGCTGTACTGTGGACCAACTGCATCCCTTCATCTATGATGTCTTTCCCGACGATCTTGGGATCTTCCAGCAGCAAAACTGTCCGTTTCGCAAGGCCAGAATCGTGTTACAATCATTTGCGGAACACGACAGTGAACTCTTGACCACCAAACTGGCCTCATCTAAAAACGTTGGAACCCATCATGGACCCAACCTAACGCCAGCGCCGCGCCCACAAATCATCTGCCATTAATTTGCGGGAATTGTGTGACCCATGGGCAGACGTGCGTGGTACTACATACCTCTGGAAACATACCAAAGACTTCTCCAATCCATCCTACTTAGAATCGCTGTTATATTGCGTTCGAAAACTGGAGTAATAGTCTACTAAGCGGAGTGGTGGCGTGTTTGTCGCTATTAGAAGTAGCTTATATAGCAATAACATTGAAGTAGATGTCTGCTGTTAGTTGTTGTGGGTAGAGATTATACTCGACAGTCGGAATAAATTAATAATTGCTTTCTTTTACTGACTCCCCGACGATGTAGTATTTGAAAGGTTCAAGGAAAATCTGAGTATTATTTCGAGCAGGTATCTGATTCAAGCAATTATGCTTGGGTGTGACTACGTTTTAAGAATGCTTCCAACTTAGCGCGATCTTCAACTTTCAAATAGCTTCCACAACCTAACTCTGTCCCGGAATGTGGCAGAAAATCCAATGGGCGTCTGGTCATTTGTAGGTAAACGACATGCGGCGAGTCTAAATCAATACATAATTTTACCCATTGCGTCAGTGTTTTTTTCCTTGCTGAATTACTTTCGTAAAAAAAAAAAAAAATAGAACAACCACTCTGAATCACAAATCGTGATTTTGTTTCACTGCACAATGCATTTAGAACAATGAGGTCTCATCTTAAGGTGCTTTCACAGTCTACATCATTTTTTTTTCCAAATTTAGATTAATTCTGGTGAGGTTGAAACAGTATCTTATAAAGAGGCACATTGGAAATATAAGTTTAAAAATCTACCACAAATCGAAAAATAAGTTACTGTTTCCAGTGATGGATATATGGTTTTGAAGTACAGCATGAGTAATCATGTTTATGTACATATGTACTTTTACGACGTGATGGCTTGATAATGTTGCTGACGGCAGTGCGATTAAAGAAAAGTTACTAAAACCTTCTCCAAAGGAGACGGAGTAAATAATTTAGAATTCAAGTCAAGAAAAGATGCCAACATGAGTAATCAGCTAGGAAAATTCAAATGGCTCTGAGCACTATGGGACTAAACATCTGAGGTCATCAGTCCCCTAGACTTAGAACTACTTAAACCTAACTAAACTAAGGACATCACACACATCCGCCCGCATCTCGTGGTCGTGCGGTAGCGTTCTCGCTTCCCACGCCCGGGTTCCCGGGTTCGATTCCCGGCGGGGGTCAGGGATTTTCTCTGCCTCGTGATGGCTGGGTGTTGTGTGCTGTCCTTAGGTTAGTTAGGTTTAAGTAGTTCTAAGTTCTAGGGGACTGATGACCATAGATGTTAAGTCCCATAGTGCTCAGAGCCATTTGAACCATTTTTTTACACACATCCATGCCCGAGGCAGGACTCGAACCTGCGACCGTAGCGGTCGCGCGGTTCCAGACTGAAGCGCCTAGAACCGCTCGGCCACAACGGCCGGCCTAAGCTAGCAGATATTCCCGGTGTAGAGAAGCAGATTCATTCACTCAGTGAAGGCAAGTCTCCCAGTTCAGACTGTATACCAGTTAGGTTGCTTTCCGCGTATGGTGATGAGATACATCCATTTTTAACAATCATATAAAGCTCCTCGCTCGACAGAAAGACCGCTTCTAATGACTAGAAAAATGCTCAAGTTACACCAGTACATTAGAAAGAAAATACAGTAATCCACTGAATTATATACCCATACCACTGACATCTATTTGCAGTAGGAGTTGAAATTTATAATGTGTTCTAACATTACGAAATACCAGCACGGATTCAGAAAGTATTGTTCTTTAGAAACATAACTGATTCTTTATACACGAGAAGTAACGACTGCTATCGACAGGTGATTTCAAGTTGATTCCATATCCCTCGATATCTAGAAGGCTCTTAACACTGTTCATCACAAGTGGCTTCAATCAAATTGCGTGTCTCTAGAGTATCGTCTGTTGTGCGACTGTACCTTTAATTTCTTGAGATAATGGTCATCGTTTGTTGTAACTGATGGTGATCTCCATGGAAACGATGTAGGCCCTAAGCTGTTCTTACTGTACATCAACGATTTAGGAGACGAAACCGCTATTTTAGCTTGTTTACAGATGACGCTGTCGTTTATCGTCTAGAAAAGACATCAGAAGATCAAAATCAATGGTAAAATGATTTACGCAAGACATCTACAGGTGTGCGAAAAGCGGCGACTGAAACTAAACAGCAAAGGCTGAGGTCCTCCACACGAGTACTAAAAAAATTCCGTTAACTTTCAGTTACACTATAAATCACACGAGTTTAAAAGTTCTCACTTCAGCCGCAAACCCAGAGATTACAGTTACCAAAGGACGACAGTTTCTTTTGTACTATCGCAAAATAGGGGTGAGAGAGTCATGAATATGTTAAGGAATTTGGCTGGTAATAATTAAAAGAAAGACGCTGCGGAGAAATGTTTTAACGGTATTTCAATCACCAACTTTCTCTTCCGAATTCGGAAATATTTGTTGAGTCGCACTTATATACTGAGAAACATCCATTGGAAAAAGAAATACAAGAAATCGAAGTTCGTACCCTCTCACATGCTATTCGAGAGTGGAACGGTCTAAAATCGCCTGAAATCGTTCTAAAAATCCTTTACCAAACACTTACGCATGAGTTATGGAGTAGTCATGCAGATGCAGATAGTCGTAATGTCACAGCTCATTCCGCCATACAATGGACCTGTCATGCTCATAACCGTCTGCATTACACGATGTATACGTCTGTAGTAAGATAAGGAGAGCGCCACCCCACTCTACATTGTTGCCAAATTTATTCAAGATGGCGAATCCAAGATGGCTTTGGTAGGTATAGCAATTTCGCAATTACATCAGGGCGGGAAGTTCAAATTTCGGCAGGAAATGGGTCAATTGGGCCACTCCCTATTGTGACTTAGCACGACAGCCAAGTCACAACGAGAGGAAGCCGAAAGGCACGCGTTAAGCTCACGCAGATTGGCGTGAGGTCTGGAACAGTTAAAAGGAAATGAGAACTTAGAAAATGGACGCAGTTGCTGTAATACTTAACTTTAATCCACATTTGTAGAACATCGCTCTTGATGATACATGCTTCATAATATTAATTATCAAAGCTATGGCGCCATGCTAGGTCGTAGCCAATGACTTAGCTGAAGGCTATGCTAACTATCGTCTCGGCAAATGAGAGCGTATTTGTCAGTGAACCATTGCTATGAACGTCGGCTGTACAACTGGGGCGAGTGCTAGTACGTCTCTCTAGACCTGCCGTGTGGTGGCGTTCGGTCTGCTATCACTGACAGTGGCGACACGTGGGTCCGGCGTATACTAATGGACCGCGGCCGATTTAAAGGCTACCACCTAGCAAGTGTGGTATCTGGCGGTGACACCACACTTCCACTAACCGAACCCCCTCCCCTCCCTCCACCCCCAGAAAATAGGAGAAGTTCAAATTCCAGCAGGACAATGCAACACACCATGACTACCTCCACTAACCTAAGAAAATAGCGGGAAAATTGGTCTATTGGGCTACCTTCACTAACCTAAGTTATCCGACCGCCACCTATTCCTAGGAATTGGCAAGAAATGGACTTAGCCTGTGCTGGAAAGGATGGACACAAGTCTTTATTCAAACAGTCTTTATTTAAACAATTTAACGCAGTAGCTCCATCCAGTGTGTCCACCATGTGGTCAGGGGTCCAACTGACCTAGTGCACATTACAGCCACCAGAGGGCGCCATCATCCTTCCTATGACGTCGAACACAGTACCTCAGTGGCACTACATCATACAGAAGCAATCTTCATGTCCAGCCGGCAGATTATACTCATCTCCAACATTCTGGTACACCACTTGCTCGTCCACAACACGACTCCAGCACTGCGCTGCGTCCGTCTCGCACTTCCTCCTCGAGCCATCGCCAGGCCTCTTTCTCCCCCTAACGTTCGGCGACGTCGCGAGATGGTTCAAATGGCTCTGAACACTATGGGACTTAACATCTGAGGTCATCAGTCCCCTAGAACTTAGAACTACTGAAACCTAACTGACCTAAGGACATCACACACATCCATACCCGTGGCAGGATTCGAACCTGCCACCGCAGCGGTTGCGCGGTGCCAGACTGAAGGGCGTAGAACCGCTCGGCCACAATGGCCGGCACCTCGCGAGAGGTCGCCTCACCGCCAACAGGAAGCATGATCAACGTAGGCGACTAGTGCCAACCTAAATCCACATTGCCATGCACTACATACCCTGAAGCTTGAGACATACAGGAATGATGCCCACGTTGCCCCGACATGACGTACAAATGTGCTAAACAATATGCACTGAAAGGACAAAGAAACTGGTACACCTGACTAACACAGTGTAGGGCCCCTGGGAGCACGCAGAAGTCCGCAACACGACGTGGCATGGACTCGACTAATGTCTGATGTAGTGCTGGAGGGAAATGACACCATGAATCCTACAGGGCTGTCCATAAATCCGTAAGAGTACGAGGGGGAGGGAGATCTTTCTGAACAGCACGTTGCAAGGCTTCCCAGATATGCTGTCTGGGAAGCTTGGTGACCAGCAGAAGTGTTTAAACTCAGAAGAGTGTTCCAGGAGCCTCTCTGTAGCAATTCTGGACGTATGGGGTGTCGCACTGTCCTGCTGGAATTGCCCAAGTCCGTCGGAATGCACAATGAACGTGAATGGACGCAGGTGATCAGACATGATGCTTAGGTTCATGTCACCTGTCAGAGTCGTATCTAGACCTATCAGGGCTCCCATATCACCCTAACTGCACACGCCCCACATCATTACAAAGCCTCCACGGGCTTGAACAGTCCCCTGGATTCATGGAATTTGAAACGAGACTCGTCCGACCAGGTAACACGTTTCCAGTCATCAACAGGCCAATGTCGGTGTTGATGAGCCCAAGTGGGGTATAAAGCTTTGTGTCGTGCGGTCATCAAGGTTACACGAGTGGACCTTCGGCTCCGAAAGCCCATATCGATGTTGTTTCGTTGAATGGTTCACACGCTGACACTGGTTGACGGCCAACGTTGCAATCTGCAGCAGTGTGCGGGAATGTTGCACTTCTGTCACGCTGAACGATTCTCTTCAGTCTTTGTTGGTACCGATCTTGCAGGATCTTTTTCCGGCCCGCAGCAATGTAGGAGACTTAATATTTTACTGGATTCCTGATATTCACGGTACACTCGTGAAATGATCGTACCCCAATTTATCGCTACCTCAGAGATGCTGTGTCCCATCGATGGTGCGCAGAGTATAGCACCACGTTCAAATACACTTAAATCTTGATAACCTGCCATTGTGGCAGCAAAAACCGATCTAACAATTGCGTCAGACAGCTGTTGTATTACATAGGAGTTGCCGACCGCAGCGCCGTATTCTGCCTGATTTCTTATCTCTGTATTTGAAGCTGGCCGCTGTGGTCGAGTGGTTCTAGGCGCTTCAGCGGAACCACGGGGCTGCTACGGTCGCAGGTTCGAATCCTGCCTCGGGCATAGATGTGTGTGCAAATGGTTCAAATGGCTCTGAGCACTATGGGACTTAACATCTATGGTCATCAGTCCCCTAGAACTTAGAATTACTTAAACCTAACTAACCTAAGGACATCACACAACACCCAGTCATCACGAGGTAGAGAAAATCTCTGATCCCGCCGGAAATCGAACCTGGGAACCCGGGCGCGGGAAGCGAGAACGCTACCGCACGACCACGATCTGCGGACATAGATGTGTGTGATGTCCTTAGGTTAGTCAGGTTTAAGTACTTGTAAGTCTAGGGACTGATGACCTCAGATGTTAAGTCCCATAGTGCTTAGAACTATCTGAACCATCTGTATTTGAATGTGCATGCCTATACCTTTTTTTTTTTTTTTTTTTTTTTTGGCGCTTCATTGTATTAGGTCTGTACCGAATCTGAAAGTTCCTTTACTATTGGTGGACATAGCACACACAATGCCTATTAGAGGAGGCAATACATGGGACTGAACAAGCAGAAATTCTGTTGGGATGGTTAATGAAGAAGCGTACGGAAACCGCTATTTCGGACGCTGCAATCAAGCATAGCGAACCTCCTTGATTGCCACCCAAGTCTTGGGCATAGCTTTTCTGCTGAAACTCAACAGTAAACATAGGTTGTCTCGAAAGCTGCTTTCTTATGTGAGACCCTTTCAACCACCTTCCATCAGTCTGTACTTCCTGCATTTATTTGTGAAATGTATTTAACTGCAATGATGCAGAATCGTGAAGCGATGTCGTTCAGAGTCGACGTAAACCGTACGTCCCGCTAGAACTGGCTGCTTAAGTCAGTTCACATATCTGGGTAAAACAAGAGCGAATCAGCTCTAATAGGGTCGTGCCAAGTAAATGACTGTAACGTTCACACCGACTCACAGGCCATCTATTCATTTATCATCGTCTCCTATTCTGGTGTCTGGTCTGTGACGTCACTGTCTTTTATTTTAATGCACTTCGTTTTTTCTTAGTAAGGACAATACTTCAAGTGGCTCAATAACTTGTTTTGTCAGAGTAAGTTCATCAGTTGGGCATGTCTTTACTGAGTAGAAATTCACCGTCGTTTAGGTGCAAAACTAAAGCAACGGCAGTAATGCATTTTGGAGGTTGCTCAAGGGTTCTGAAGTCTGTTGCATCTCCTGAATGTGGCAGTGTTGTCGTGACGAAAGAATGAACTATCAAAGCTCGACTTCGACAGATGGATTCCGCTTTAGGGCAGGTGTTGCTCTGGGCATCGTAATAGAGTAGTAGAGCATTAGTGTCATGAGAGTTGATCACCACGCTTTTCAACACTCCACGTCCTGTAAATAGTCTTCACGGGTTTGCCGTTGGATGACATCGTGCAAATTCCACAATGTTTCCTCGAAGCAACTGTCCGACATCTTCAGGTGGTTGAACCTTGCTGTGGGATAGGTACCACTGTTTCATTCCACTAATCACGTCTCGGACGGGAATGGTCCCTAGTGTAGACGCAGAATTCAGACCCTTCTCTAGCACCGAAACTACGTCATCCTCCAAATTCTTCTCCTCGAGATTTAACACGGTATGTCTTCTTGGTATGTCTTCTTGCACTCGGGCTTCGAGTGGATCGTATTTTGTCAATTGACAAAACTTAGCTTAATCGTTTAGTAGAGTCAGGCAACACCCCAGTGGCGCTATTTACTCAGTTCCCCAGCACAATCTTTCTGGGACTGCGTCATTAAGGAAGCAATATATACCCGGTACAGCCGGTAATCTCATCAACAGGGATGCGGGACTTCGGCTAGCCACAGCCTGGCACCCTGCGTTGGCCGCTGTTAAATCACGACGAGAAAATCAAGATTTTTAGTTAACAGACCCCTCATAACATTGGTCTGTATGGTTTTTTAGTGAGTAACGTCTGGTTTCACTGTTAGTAAACATAGCGTACAGCGCACGTGCAGGAGGGCAGCTCTGTTTTCAGAAGAGGGCGTTTGAGTGTGGGGCCATGTATCTGTAAATCACTGTGCATGCGTGATTTCCGCACCTGTGCATTCTTCGCGCACATGGTCTGTATACAGGGGCATCGACGTGCGGATACCTTCAGTCGTACCTAGCCCCAAGCAAGGTTCAACCACCTGAAGATGTCGGACAGTTGCTCAGAGGAAATATTGTGGATTTTGCATGTCAACCGGCGGCAAATCCGTGAAGACTATTTACAACATATCCTCCGGGAAAGGTTGAAGAGCGTCACTCGAATATCTGTCTATACAACACTGACCAGTTCCTTCTTCAACGCACCGAACAAGCAACTGCAGTGGTTTGGCACTGAACTCCCATTCAGGATGATTGGTGATCAGAAGCTCATACCAACATACAGTACTAATTTGTGTTTTCTATGTTTTTCCTAAAGTGATTAGGGTTAATGCCCGTTTCTTTTTTAAGATTTTTTTCGTCATCTTTCCCCATCTCTAATTACCTTGATATTGATGAGGCACTACTTATTATTCATGACAGTCAGGCCTTTTGGACTGCAACAGGTGTGAAGCACCCCTTCAGGCACTCGCAACTGATTGTCAAAGCTACGTTTCGTAAACTCAACTAAGTTCCTCACATAGAGATATATGGCATTTAGTAGTTTTGAAACGTCCCCTTAGAACACTATGTAAGTAGGCTGTTTATGTTTTCTTATTGGTAACGCCACGTAGCGCTCTATATGAAAAATCACTGGCTGTGCTGTGTGCAGTCTGTGGCTAGTTTGCATTGTTGTCTGCCATTGTAGTGTTGGGCAGCGGCAGCCGGATGTGAACAGCGCGTAGCGTTGGGCAGTTGGAGGTGAGCCGCCAGCAGTGGTGGATGTGGGGAGAGAGATGGCGGAGTTTTGAAATTTGTCATGAACTGCTATATTTGTATATGATGATATCAAGGTAAATACATTGTTTGTTCTCTATTAATATCTTTCATTTGCTAACTATCCCTATCAGTAGTTAGTGCCTTCCATAGTTTGAATCTTTTATTTAGCTGGCAGTAGTGGCGCTCGCTGTATTGCAGTAGCTTGAGCAGCGAAGATTTTTGTGAGGTAAGTGATTTGTGAAAGGTATAGTTTAATGTTAGTCAGGGCCATTCTTTTGTAGGGAATTTTGAAAGTCAGATTGCGTTGCGCTAACAAAATATTGTGTGTCAGTTTAAGCACAGTCATGTATAATTGTTCTAAGGGGACATTTCATCATTATGATGCTATGTTTTACTCGGTCTTGTGTGGCTTAAGACCAATATGCTGAGAGGAAGGCATGGTAAAACTCTCCTTCACTGTGGCAATCGTGAATTACCGATCGCATTCTTACAGCTGGTTCATTCTCCAAGTACCCTCACATAAATTCTAATCTGTGTTCTAACGACCAGTTGGGAGGAAAACAATGCGAGAATTGATGGAGCCATGCTTGTGGATGAATGTCGTTGCCAGAATTCTTAAATGTTTTGAATTTACGTATGGTAATGAAGAGCTTATAGTCAAAATCATCATGTCGGCGAGTCGCATATCGGTCATTGTTAGGTCGTGTCGGCCGTTCCATCTCAAAATTCGGTGCACATTGCCAATTTCTTTCATAACTTCCGAAATGCGCTGTGTTATTATTTTGTGGCTGTTCCGTATTTCTATGTCCCTCTTCCCGTATTGGGGCGCGAGTGTCCTCTACGTAATTCTTGTACTACTTGTGCCAACTGATGTTGCACTTCCCGGATTTCTCTTTTGTACTGTGTATTGATTTGATTTTGATTTTGTTTGAATTTTCTAATTTGTTCATACTCTTCTGTGTCAGTGAAGGCTACGGGTCTTGTGTCATTCAGATCATCATCTACCTTTGTAGATAAGTTAGTGACCTGATCCGAAAGTTCGGCTACTTTCTCCGATAGTGTACTTATTTCTTCAGTGTGTTTTTCTGAACCAAGTTTCAGAGTATCTACTGTGTCCTTAAAGTTTTCCTGAGTTTTTGCAAGTTGCGTAACCGAATCGGTAGATGCAACTGAGTCAAATTTAGCTTGCAAGGTCTCATGATTTTCATGAACAATAAGTTGCAGTTCTTTTATGGCTGCTTCGTGATTCTGTAATGCATTTTCATGCCGCGAAAAAATAGGTTGAAAATGCTCACAAATTTGTGTTTTTACGTCATTACAGACTTTTTGACATTTCGATTCAATGTTATGTAACTCAGTAGTTAAATCTTCGCGTGTTTGTTCAAGTGTGGTGTCTAACTTTTGAAGATTTTGTTCCATTGCGTCTAACTGTTGCTGTGTTTGTCTCTGGTGTTGTTCCATTGTGTCTAACTTTTTAAGATTTTGTTCCACTGCGTCTAACTTTTTAAGATTTTGTTCCACTGTGTCTAACTTTTTAAGATTTTGTTCCACTGTGTCTAACTTTTTAAGATTTTGTCCCATTTGTCTCTGATTTTGTTCCATTTGTTGCATTAATTGCAATAATAATGTATTAGTGTTTGGAATCTGTTTCTCTACGCTTTTCGGCAGTGCATTTGCACCGGCAACATTCACATTTTGACAAGCAGAAAATGTGTCTTGACTTATTTGAGAAAACGGTGATGACCCAAAACCTGAATCTACAGTATTTGCGAAATTGTGTCCTCTCATTTCGGATCCCTGAGGCGAGCTGTTGCCGACCGATCGATCGATAATGCTTCCCTGTTCACTACCTGTTTCAATGTCTACACCATAGTTTGCAGCCCGCTCCATTTCCCTATGCACAATTACCAAATTACTACTTTGAACATCAGTTAATTCATTACTCGGTGGCGCTAACACACTGCTTTCATTTTCACTGTCATATCTCAGTTTACTTTGGAGCCTAGTATTACGTTTTTCACACGCCATTATTGTCACAGTATTTCACACGACAACACAGAAAAACACAATTTGAAGATCAAAAATAAGAGAACACATTAACATAGCACTGAAAATAATATCTAGTTAATTGCAGCTGCGAAATACTTGGTGCAAATCTACATGCATGCCACAACTGTTTTACTGTACAACAATGAAAGACTGCAACTACAAAGGAGATTTTCTCTACAATTACGCGCTAGCAATAAACAATAGCTACACTAATTACACAAACTACAAGAAAAAAAATCAGAAGATTCCAGTGAGGTATCCTCGGCTAAGGGTCGACATATGAAACGTCCCCTTAGAACAATTATACATGACTGTGCTTAAACTGACACACAATATTTTGTTAGCGCAACGCAATCTGACTTTCGAAATTCCCTACAAAAGAATGGCCCTGACTAACATTAAACTATACCTTTCACAAATCACTTACCTCACAAAAATCTTCGCTGCTCAAGCTACTGCAATACAGCGAGCGCCACTACTGCCAGCTAAATAAAAGATTCAAACTATGGAAGGCACTAACTACTGATAGGGATAGTTAGCAAATGAAAGATATTAATAGAGAACAAACAATGTATTTACCTTGATATCATCATATACAAATATAGCAGTTCATGACAAATTTCAAAACTCCGCCATCTCTCTCCCCACATCCACCACTGCTGGCGGCTCACCTCCAACTGCCCAACGCTACGCGCTGTTCACATCCGGCTGCCGCTGCCCAACACTACAATGGCAGACAACGATGCAAACTAGCCACAGACTGCACACAGCACAGCCAGTGATTTTTCATATAGAGCGCTACGTGGCGTTACCAATAAGAAAACATAAACAGCCTACTTACAGTTTTTCAAGATTTTCTTTGTAACGTGCGAAACAAAGTTCCTCCTTGTTCTTACAAGCACAATACGCGAAAATAACTGTGCACTTTCAGTTTAGTCTTATGAATCGCAGCCAGAGGCAGTCTCAAGTAATTCGTTCTACATCTACATCTACATCCATACTCAGCAAGCCACCTGACGGTGTGTGGCGAAGGGTACCTTGACGACCTCTGTCGGTTCTTCCTTCTATTCCAGTCCCGTATTGTTCGTGGAAATAAAGGTTGTCGGTATGCCTCTGTGTGGGCTATAATCTCTCTGATTTTATCCTCATGGTCTCTTCGCGAGATATACGTAGGAGGGAGCAATAGACTGCCTGACTCCTCGGTGAAGGTATGTTCGCGAAACTTCAACAAAAGCCCGTATCGAGCTAATGAGCGTTTCTCTTGCAGAGTCTTCCACTGGAGTTTATCCATCATCTCCGTAACGATTTCGCGATTACTAAATGATCCTGTAACGAAGCGCGCTACTCTCCGTTGGGTCTTCTCTACCTTTTCCATAGTCGTGTGAAGTTAGCACCCCTTTTTCGAGAAATATACATTTTTTTCACAGTTCTTGATAGATGTAGCGTAGTTCTAGAGTTCTTTGTACAAAATTTCAATAGTTCTGCAGAATTTAGCGACGAAAACAACAATACTCGAAAAAATTTTCGTATCGAAAATGTTCTTTGGCAGTTTCCGCAAAATGTAAATAAGTACAAGAGTTCTGAGCACAGTTCTGAACAGAGCTCCAAGAGTTCTTTCGAAAATCCAAGTAACATTTTTTTGTGCAGATAACAGTTTACGAGATAATTGCATTTTAATGAGAAAATCTTTTCACTTACTGTGAAGTTGGCACCCTTTTTTTCTGAAATATATATTTTTTTCAGAGTTCTTGATAGATATGGCATAGTTCTAGAGTTCTTTGTACAAAATTTCAATAGTTCTGCAGAATTTAGCGAAGAAAACAACTATATTCGAAAAATTTTTCGTATCGAAAACATTTTTTGTCAATTTTCGCAAAAATTAAACTTGTACAACAGTTCTGAGGACAGTTCTGAACAGAACTCCAAGAGCTCTATCGAAAATCCCAACAACATTTTTCTACGGCGATAATGGTTTGAGATAAATTGATTTAATATGGGACACACTTTCTTTACGGAAAATAGAAATATATTCGTACAACAGTTCTGATGACAGTTCTGGACACCACGCGAAGAGTTCTATCGAAAATCCTACTGAAATTTTTTTGTGCAGGTAATAGTTTAAGAGGTAATTGCAACTTAATTAAGAATTCCATAAGAGCTCCTACTGTGAAGCTGGCACCCTTTTTTTCAGAAATATATATTTTTTTTAGAGTTCTTGACAGATAAGTCATAGTTCTAGAGTTCTTTGTACAAAATTTCAATAGTTCTGCAGAATTTAGCGACGAAAACAACAATACTAGGAAAAATTTTCGTATCGAAAATGTTCTTTGGCAATTTCCGCAAATTGTAAATAAGTACAACAGTTCTGAGCACAGTTCTGAACAGAGCTCCAAGAGTTCTTTCGAAAATCCAAGTAACATTTTTTTGTGCAGCTAATAGTTTACGAGATAATTGCAATTTAAGGAGAAAATCTTTTCACTTACTGTGAAGTTGGCACCCTTTTTTTCACAAATGTATACTTTTTTCTGATTTCTTGATGGATATGCCATAGTTCTAGAGTTCTTTGTACAAAATTTCAATAGTTCTGCAGAATTTAGCGACGAAAACAATATTCGAAAAATTTTTCGTATCGAAAACATTTTTTGTAAATTTTCGCAAGAATTAAACTTGTAAAACAGTTCTGAGGACAGTTCTGAACAGAACCCCAAGAGCTCTATCGAAAATCCCAACAATATTTTTCTATGGCGATAATCGTTTGAGATAAATTGATTTAATATGGGACACACTTTCTTTATGGAAAATAGAAATATATTCGTACAACAGTTCTGATGACAGTTCTGGACAGAACCCCAATAGTTCTATCGAATATCCTAATTACAATTTTTTGTGCAGCTAACATGTTACGAGATAATTGCAATTTAAGGAGGGAATCTCTTCACTTACTGTGAAGCTGGAATCCTTTTCTTCAGAAAGATATATTTTTTCAGAGTTCTTGATAGAAATGTCATAGTTCTAGAGTTATTTGTACAAAATTGGAATAGTCCTGCAGAATTTAGCGAGAAAAACAACAATACTTGAAAAATTTTTCTTATCGAATACATTCTTTGTCAATTTTCGCAAAAAGTAAATTCGTACAACAGTTCTGAGTAGAACACCAAGAGCTCTATCGAAAATCCTAATAATATCTTTTTGTTGCGTTGGTACTTTATACGGTAACTGCTTTGATGTTAGTCCCACTTTCTCCACAGAAAAAGTAAATTCGTTCAACAGTTTTGATGAACAGTTCTGGTTAACACCTCAAGACTTCTATCGATAATCATAATAACATTTTTTGTGGTTATAATAGTTTGTATGGTAATTGATTAATTGTGGGGCACTCTTACTAAAAAAAAAATTATGTCTGTTCGTATGCTCTGATCCCAGCTCTGGATAGCATTGTAAGAGTTCTATCGAAAATACTAGTAACATATTCTGTGCAGGTAATTGTTTACGTAGTAACTGCCTTTATTAAGGAATGCTTATGAGAATTTCCCGTGAAGTTTGAACCCCTTTTACGATAAATATAAATTTTTTTCACAGTTCTTGATTTATATGCAATAGTTCTAGATTTACCTGCTCAAAACACGAATAGTTCTACAGAATTTCGGGAAGAAAACATTAACTCGGCAAAATTTTGGTACGGGAAAAAATTATTTGTCAGTTTGGAAAAAATAAATTTGTATAACAGTTCTGTTGGCAGTTCTGGATAGCACCGGAAGAGTTGCATTGAAAATGATAAGAACATTTTTGTGGCGATAATAGTTTATACAATAATTGTTTTAATCTGATACTCACTTTATCTAATATAGCAAAATTCGTAGAATAGTTCTGATGACAGTTCTGAATATCACCCACAGAGTTCTACCAAAAACTATAATAACATACTTTGTAACGATGACATTATATGAGATAATTAATGTGGGACTCACTTTTGTCATGTAAAAGTAATAAATTCGTACAAAAGATCTGATGGCATTTCTTAATACGACCCTAAGAGTTCTAGAGACAACTGTAATAACATTTTTTGTGGGGATAACAGTTAATGAGATAATAGCATTTTCGAGAGACCCACTTGGTCTACATTATAATAAATTGGCACAACCCTTTTGCTGACAGTCCTGGATAGCACCGAAAGAGTTCTTTTAAAAACCCTCATAACATTTTCATGGTGCCAGTAGATTATGAAATAGATTGTGTGTGCACTCTGCAGTGGGTGTGCGCCGATGTGAAACTTACTGGCAGATAAAAACTGTGTGCCGGACCGGGTCTCTAACCCCAGGCTGTGACGAAAGAATATCGTCACAATATCCTTTCGTCCAGGAGTGCTTCTTCTGCAATTTTCGTAGGACAACTTCTACGAAATTGGGAACGCAGGAGTTAAAGTACTGCTGGAAGTACAGCTATGAGTACGATCGTAAATTCTCACTTTTATTTTGGAAAACCGAAAATCGAAAACCCGGATGTATGTTCTACTAAATACAAAAAGTCTAAATGTTCAGCACTATACAAATGCCAGTACACATTCTTAAGACTGATTGTAGTAACTGTAGGTGGAAGCGTGGGATGTGCACGCTTAGATGATTCAAGGAGAGAAGGCTCGTCAGTGCAAAACAAACAGATGGCTGAGAGAGCAGATACATTCACACGCGCCACTAACCAGATGGTGTCACACCTGTCGAGAATCGCACCAGAGGTACAATGAGCTGTGGTAGAGTGCTGTTGGCGTGGTTACTATGCAACTTACTTGATGGACATAAATACACCGTTATATTAATGTACAATACTTGAGAAACAATGTCATTCACACACTCCGAGTTCCTTATCACTCAGTACTAGACTAAATTACCGGCCTAGTGATAAGCAGCCTATGTACCTCACCGACTACACATCTTCGTGTTATAAGAAAAAAAGAGAAAAATACCAAGGGACACAAAATATGAATCCGGATAAACCGGAAATCCGGATTACTGAGGACCAAATAAACGAGGTTCTTATTTACAAATTTCGAACTTCTTATTAACTTTAATACTGTATCCCCTCAACATTATAACACCTCTATCAGTCATGTATTGAATTAGGATTTAAACATACTACTTAGTTCGTTTGTACGATATATTCAGTAAATATACTTACATTTCTATACATTGTAAAGACTTTTAACTCTCGCTGTAGTGTAACTCATCAAACTTCCACACTTCCTTTCTAACTAGAACAAATGTTTGCAACAATATTGACGACAGCAATTTCAAATTTATTCGTTACACACAGCACATGTTTTTATGTATCCTAGCAGCTGGTGATGTTGCCACATAACTGTCATCCATGAGGGTCCTGGGTATATTTTTAGCTGTTAGTGGGTCCTGGATGTCATGAGAGCCCAAAACAATTACTTTTTTACGTAATAAAATTCATCTGGTTCTTCCTGATTCTAAAAGTGTACACTTCATGTGTGCCTTTCATTGTTGTATGATTCAGTATCGACGCTAATGCTCTCGTGATGAGATATGAGCCGATTGCTCGTTTTTATCCTCTGTGCCCTTTCATATTTCATTTCAGCGATTAATTTATTTGTTTATCACCGTAGTAAGCAGTACAAAGCTAATCCAGAATGTAAACTGCACTTAAATTCTGTTTGAACTGTTTAATAGTCAGTGTCCGCTGTCTGAACGTCAAATTTCAGATCAATACACTGCGCGTGGTTGCGTTATTTTATAGAAATTTTATTATTGTAAGTGGGAAGTACTAGATAGTGCTGAAGAAATCCAAAGCATATTGTTCGAAGAGCATAATATTATTCGAAATTTACCTGTACCAATAGGTGCAGCCAAAGCAGCATTTGTGATGCTGTAATTACCTCATAGATAACGATATTTGTCTATTGTAGTTTTGTATTCCAATCAGAATTTTGAGAGCATCAAAGCCTCATTTCAACGTGAGAGAGGGGTAAAATCAATAGATGATATTGAATTGAAAGCCTTCATGAGTCTCTTGTTTTTAATTGTTGTTAACAAAAGTAACAGATAAAGCCTGGAAGATCTGTGTGGAACTGATGGTGATGGCATTGAAAAATTTCACCTCGCAAATGAACATAAAACGTTTCAAATTTATTCTGGAGAGCCTTAGATATTACAGTCGCGCTATTCGTGATGAAAGGAGACAATTAGACAACCTAACAGCTATTCCGGAAATATTTACTGTGTTTGTACGCAACTACCACAAATCTTACACCCTTGGAGAAAATGTTACAGTAGACAAGAAGCTGGAAGGATTCTGTGGAAGATACAGTTTTCGCCAATATGTATCAATCAAAACAAACGAGTATGGATTCTTAAGTGTGGATTATTAAGTATTTTACCTGTACAATTTGGAAATGTACGCTGTGTTGCAACCAGAAGGATTTACCAACTGAGCAATAAACATTTTGATGTTGTTCTGTGACTGTATAAACCTATATATCAGTCAGGTCGAAATGTGAAAGCGGACAACTGGTTTACTAGTACTGGAATGATAATAGAGCTATGAAGGGAGAATTTTTCTTTTGTTGGCATGATGAAGAAAAACAAGCGTGGAGATTTCTCTAGAGTTTGCTATCAGTAAAAGAAGGGATGCCCACATTTCCTTTTTTGGCTTCCACAAGACTGAACTCTAGTTTCCTCCGTACCTAAAAAGGGGACGTGTGTGATCCAGGCATCACGTTTGCATGAAGATAATTCGATAGATGCTGACATTGTAGATAAACGGGAGCCATCCACTGTAAATTTTAAAATAGCGTTAAGCGTGGTATTTTCACAGCGGATAAGCTGAATGCTTTGTACAACGCTGCAAGAAATGTGCGCCGCTGGTCAATGGTTGTATTTTTGTAATGATCAGTACCGTTGGAATCTAAGCACAAGTGATTTATTGTGGCAACAGTAAGAATTGTATCAGAAGGAAAGGGTTCCTGAATCAGCTATATTATACAATGTTGTTTTCTTCGCTAAATTCTGCATAACTATTGAAATTTTGTACAGAGAACTCTATAACTATGACTTATCTATCAAGAACTCTGAAAAAAAATATATTTCTGAAAAAAAAAGGGTGCCAGCTTCACAGTAGGAGCTCTTATGGGGTTCTTAATTAAGTTGCAATTACCTCTTAAACTATTACCTGCACTAAAAAATTCTACTAGGAATTTCGATAGAACTCTTCACGTGGTGTCCAGAACTGTCATCAGAACTGTTGTACGAATATATTTATATTTTCTGTAGAGAAAGTGTGTCCCACATTAAATCAATTTATCACAAACTATTATCGCCATAGAAAAATGTTATTAGGATTTTCGATAGAGCTCTTGGGGTTCTGCTCAGAACTGTCCACAGAACTGTTGTACAAGTTTAATTTTTGCGAAAATTGACAAAAAATGTTTTCGATAGAAACATTTTTTCGAGTATTGTTGTTTTCTTCGCTAAATTCTGCAGAACTATTGAAATTTTGTACAAAGAACTCTAGAACTATGGCATACCTGTCAAGAACTGTGAAAGAAATATACATTTCTGAAAAAAAGGGTGCCAACTTCACAATAAGTGAAAAGATTTTCTTCTTAAATTGCAATTCTCTCGTAAGCTGTTAGCTGCACAAAAAAAATGTTACTTGGGTTTTCGATAGAACTCTTGGAGTTCTGTTCAGAACTGTGCTCAGAACTGTTGTACTTATTTACAATTTGCGAAAATTGACGAAGGATGTCTTCGATACGAAAATTTTTTCGAATATTGTTTTCGTCGCTAAATTCTGCAGAACTATTGAAATTTTGTACAAAGAACTCTAGAACTATGGCATATCTATCAAGAAATCTGAAAAAAGTATACATTTGTGAAAAAAAGGGTGCCAACTTCACAGTAAGTGAAAAGATTTTCTCCTTAAATTGCAATTATCTCGTAAACTATTAGCTGCACAAAAAAATGTTACTTGGGTTTTCGATAGAACTCTTGGAGTTCTGTTCAGAACTGTGCTCAGAACTGTTGTACTTATTTACAATTTGCGAAAATTGACGAAGAATGTTTTCGATACGAAAATTTTTTCGAATATTGTTTTCGTCGCTAAATTCTGCAGAACTATTTAAATTTTGTACAAAGAACTCTAGAACTATGGCATATCTATCAAGAAATCTGAAAAAAGTATACATTTGTGAAAAAACGGGTGCCAACTTCACAGTAAGTGAAAAGATTTTCTCTTAAATTGCAATTATCTCGTAAACTATTAGCTGCACAAAAAAATGTTAGTGGGATTTTCGAAAGAACTCTTGGAGCTCTGTTTAGAACTGTGCTCAGAACTCTTGTACTTATTTATATTTTGCGGAAATTGTCAGAGAATATTTTCGATACGAAAATTTTTTCGAGTATTGTTGTTTTCTTCGTTACAGTTTGCAGAACTATTGAAATTTTGTGGAAAGAACTCTAAAACTATGGCACATCTAACAAGAACTGTGAAAAAAATGTATATTTCTCGAAAAAGGGGTGCTAACTTCACACGACTCTTTTCCATCAATCCTATTTGGTACGCATCCCACACTGGTGAGCAGTATTAAGCAGTGGGCGAACAAGCGTACTGTAACCTACTTCCTTTGTTTTCGGACTGCATTTCCTTAGGATTCTTCCAATGAATCTCAGTCTGGCATCTGCTTTACCGACGATTAATTTTATATGATTGTAAGGTGTCAGGCAAATCCAACACCTTCCATGAAAACCCTGACATGATAAGCAAATCCAGTAGTATGTCACATAGCTCCGAACAAATCTTGACATTAAATTACCCAAAAGAATACGAGTAACGAATGAGCAAATGGAATACCACAGACTAAAACAAGAATGCCTAAATGCATGTCATACCTTCCCACCGTGATACAGACGCAGTTCCGAGGGGAGAAACGAGAACAGAAGCCGAGAGCAGAACCGTGTTAAGCTAGAAGGCCCTACGATAAGGGACGGACACCCACGTCTCCAGCTAACCGACAGGACCACCCCCCAGCCCATGTTAAAAGCTAGAGCCCTCCAGAAGAACAGTATAGATCTTATGATAACACTAAAAGGGCCACACCAGCCGCAAGTTTTAGCGTGAGATTTTTTCGCGTCTCTGTTACGTTACAAACGTTAAAAACATTGCCCCACCACGAAAAGTAACCGACAGGACCACCCCCCAGCCCATGTTAAAAGATATAGCCTTCCAGAAGAACAGTGTAGATCTTACGATGACACTAAAAGGGCCACACCAGCTGCAAGTTTTAGACTTTTTCGCGTCTCTGTTACGTTGCAAACTTTAAAAACATTGCCCCACCACGAAAAGTATAAAGTTTCTCATTTGATAGACAGAATTTTTGTAGGCAGAGCTTAAGGTTAACATTGAGACCCTGATTGGTCAGATGAAAACACAGCCAGATAGTTTTTTTTCAAACCAACTTCGGTAAATTGTAGTAAGGAGAAGTTAGAAAGGAGTTGCTTCCGAGACGGCGAGCTGGACGGAGCTGCGCCGGCCGCCGCCCCCTGACGAACACTGACAAGGTAATGAACGCACGCGATGCTGCATTTTTGAGCACATAAGGCTTCACTCAGAACTGCAGAAGACTCATCTGTTACATCCCCTTTTTACGTAACACTCGTGTCGATCGTCAATTGAAGCTCATGGTATTCACATTTGCTACGTAAGTTAAAATCTGAAACGCGATGAATTCTGTTATATAATTATTGAGAAACCACATCAGCCACTGTAATTTACGACAAGTTAGATAAGTAATTAAAGATAATTGAGGGTCACTGTAGACCATTTTGATAGTTTTCTCTTTTGTGAAACCTAATTTAAACCTAGATTATAGATGTGATATGGCATAGGTCATCCTTCGATCCATTGTAGAACTTGGAAACCCATTCAGGGAATATTCACTCACATTTTTGTTGAACGCAGTTGCTTTTTATCATCCTGCATTAAAACATTTCCTTTTATCAATAGTGCAATTTATAAACAATGTTTTGTGAGTAGAATAAAATTTCCAATGGTTAACTTAACTGCTTTTTCGACGTTATTTTACAAGCTAACTAAAAATAGGAAAGCCTTGAACCCCTTCCACTAAATTTAATTAGTATCAAGATTCTTTTACAGGGAGTGCAGCGGAGCTGACGCTGAAATCATTAAGTATTTGATTATATCATCGCTAGTCTCACTGAACTCTTCTGAACTGTACATGTCATGTGTGGTCTGGCGTCTCCTTACCAGCAACAGGTCCCAGGTTGAAACTAGTCAATTCCCTAAAAAACACGCTCAGAGCGTCGTTGCGCGAAAGTGGTAGGGAGACACGACTTAGAACAACAGACACCACGCAGAATGTTAGATGATAATCCCATTTTAAATCACTACTAATGCCTACTCCCAGATAATTTATGAAATTAACTGCTTCCAGTTGCTGACCTGCTATATTGTAGCTAAATGATAAAGGATGTTTCTTTCTGTGTATTCGCACTACATTACACTTGTCTACATTGAGATTCAATTGCCATTCCCTGCACCGTGCGCCAATTCTTTGCAGATCCTCCTGCATTTCAGTAAAATTTTCCACTGTTACAACCTCTCGATATACTACAGCATCATCCGCAAAAAGCCTCAGTGAACTTCTGATGTTATCCACAAGGTCATTTATATATATTGTGGATAGCGACGGTCCTACGACACGTTCACGTTCACGTTAATCAGACACCGGGTCATCTTTGCTATTTTCATTACTGCAACATTTTTTCCCAGTAACTGACGAATGTCGATTTAATCGAAGCACCAATCCACTCTCAGTTTCCGAGCGAAACTGTACCATAATAGTGCTCTGGATTGTAGCTTCTCTTCATCTGTTTAGCTGCAGCAAAGCAGATTCGCGAAGCTTGAAATCTTGCTTCATGATGTAACAGATCAAAATATAGGACGAAACTGGGCGGAAATGTCCAAACTGAATAGGAGAAAGGAACAACCTTCGTTTAATCGTTTGCGTTTATGTCGAGCTCTGACGAACACTCTTTGAGAAGCTTGGAATATTCGTACAACTGACTTATTTCCCCAACTTCTCACGGCTCACATTCAATGAAGCTATCACATTGCTACACTGTTATCACAAAAACGTTCTGAGTACATTTTTCCAAGACTCATTGAGTCAGTCATTCCTGCAACTCTTCTCCGGGATGCAATAGCTCAATCAATAGTTTTAAGAAATAATTACGATGCTGAATCATATTATTGGGCAATGCTGACAAAAAAGAAACAATTTTTGACATGCTGCGATACTAAAATCATACGCAGCTTTTAATAAAGTCGCAACAAGTGTACGCAGGAAAAAAAGAGAAAGAGAAATTAATAAATGCAATGAGAAATGGCTGGAGTAGCGATTAACTTGGAGTGGGGAGGATGAATCGAAAGCTGAGTGTCCAACGTGTACGAAACTGGTGTCTGTTCACTTTTTTAGATCTTAATCCAAATTTCTCTGGTAAACTGGTTGTCCATTCCCTTCAACTGTTATATGTCTTCCTGCTAGAAGGACTACAGTATCTATGAATCATGACTATCCATTTCTCTCGTATTATTATCCCCGTTCTTAAACTTTCTTTTTCGTCTTTTATTGATTGCTCCAAGTAGTAAGGGGGCACTTCAAAATCTAAGTTACGTACTATTATGGCAGACTTGAATTCTGCACTAAACTTCAAAAGTGACACAGACTCATGACTCTCTGGTCACCAAAGTTCGGCATATTCTTCCAGTCACTCGGTTCCTCCTTCGTCACGGAGCCATTCGAAAACCGTTGTGTGAACATCCTCGTCGTTGGAAAGCGTCTTTCCCCAGATGTTCTTTCAGCTTGCCGAAAAGATGGAATTTGCATGGTGCAACATTTGAATTTACCGATCGGCATCCCTCCTATCTCTGTAGCGTTGCTCGAACTGTTGGCACCAGCTCACCAGGGCGGGGCGTGACGGAGGAGGAAGGAAGACCGCCGTTTGACGTGCCGTCGACTAAGAGGTCATCGGAGACTCAACACGAGGTCAGGAAGGAAATCGGCTGTGCCTTTTCGTAGGAACATCCCGGCATTTTCCGTAAGTGACTGGTCGTGAAGCTCTATTTGGTCAATATACCGGCGGAATTTCATGGTGAAACTGTGTGCAACTTAGATGTTTTGCACATGAGAATCGTACTGTCTCGCGTACTTGAATTTCGGAGTACGTTTCCAATTGCCACACCATTTCAGCTGGACAAGGTCATACACCTATTATCCGTAGCATAGCAGAACTGTGTATGCAGCAACCCTGAACATGTAATCTCCTCTGACAATGTGTCACTCTGGTTGTTTTGCGGTCTTAGCGTGGGATCATATGTGTAACTTACTTTCAGAAGTTCCTACATAGTTAACAAAGGTGATGAGCCATAGCCACGCTGAACCCTTTTTTTGGTACCACGTTGCCCATCCACAATACAGATGTAGCTTTCGGAACGATTTTTCGCTGTTTTCAGACTTCCTGGCAGATTAAAATTGTATGCTGGATTGGGACTCGAACTTGGCACCTTGGCCTTATCGGAACAAGCGTACTACCGCTTGGGGGAGTGCTTACCTGAGACAGATAAAGGTGTCAGTTTCGAGTACTGGTCTGGCACGTTTAATCTGCCAAGCAGTTTCAGATATAGCTTACTAGACTACTTATAAAATTTCTAAATGAGTAACGATAGCAGCCTCAAACCGGGTAAATGCGATAAGGGCAGACGTGTGGCGCTGTTACCGGAGATCATACGCTGCAAGTTCCTGTTCCGGGCACGGTTCACGTGGCACTCGACATGTGAGTGCGTAGCTTACAGCGGCACCGCGAGGTCCGCTTGCTCGTCCTTAAAATTTCTTTTTTGTTGTTGTTCTCTTTTGTTGCCCGTCCTTCGATGTTATGGCAGGCAGTCTACCGAACTACCCCCTCTCCTCCCATCTCCCCTCGCCCAACGCTCACCCTTTGGGGTGCTGAAGGCGTATTCTTTTTTTTACGATGCCCGCAGCGTCCGAGTAGGCGCATTAAAGTTTTTAATGCGGTACGCGGGTGATGTAGCGGAAATTTTGCCGGGCCGTATACCAGCCGTAATACTGTGTAGCTGCCCGCGAGCGGGTGTATACAGAGTCTGCGGCGGTGGGGCTTCGCGCTGGCGCGGCCACTGCAACCGTTCGCAGAACTGGCCGGAGAACACGCCTTCAGAATATTTCCCTGCTTCAGTTCTTGGCTTATTTCTGTTCCAGTCGGGGATTGTTCCTTGGTGGGAGGACAGGAACGGACAACACTTTGCCTCGTTATACCATTAGAGGAGCTACTTATATGAGAACAAAGTCTGGAAAACAGACAACGGCCGGGAGAGCAGCGTGCTGACTTAGTTACTTTCCGGACCAAATCCGAATTATGCCATTGGCAGAGAGTGACACGGCAGTCAGCAGGTACTGAAAGGCTCTAAAGGGCCAATAGATGGAGCTTTCAGACCGTGCTTGTTGATCTCGAGTTACACACAATACCGAAAATTAACACAAGCGAAAGTATCTGATAACAGAAGTAAGAGCAGTCGATTAAATGTGGCCCAGCAAGGGGCAGTTTGCGGGATAACTAGAGATATGTGGTTACGAGCCGCATCTAACATCAGGATAACATATCGTCCTATTTAGTATAAATGCATTTGAAATGTAAACTTTTGGATCAAGTCCCCATATAATTCTGCTCAAATTTCACGTATAATCAAGCATTGCTCAAATGAAGGGTAACTGTTATTCTCCTGTAATTCACTATCTGGTATTCACGTGACCCCCAATCCATCTGAAAATTACAAGTTGTATAAAGGATGGTTGTTCCAAAAATGGCCACCATGTTGGCAATATAGCTTCACAGGTCGTACCCCACTTCCATATTATACTATTTAACTTCACATATCCTTCCATCAACTTGTTTTCGTTTTGCAATGGTGGTTGTGCACATTTGGACCAAAATGTATGTATTCACAATATGGTATTTATAATAAATGAAAAGCGCTAGTTTGCCTTTGTTCTACAGAATTACTTTTATTGTGTTAACTAGTTTTTGGCTTACAGGGCCATCTGCAGACATTTACTGAGTATTGTCAGCAAAGAAGTTACAATGTTTGTGCCGGCCTGGGTGGCCGAGCAGTTCTAGGCGCTACAGTTTGGAACCGCGCGACCGCTACGGTCGTAGGTTCGAATCCTGCCTCGGGCATGGGTGTGTGTGATGTCCTTAGGTTAGTTAGGTTTAAGTAGTTCTAAGTTCTAGGGGACTGATGACCTCAGAAGTTAAGTCCCATAGTGCTCAGAGCCATTTGAACCATTTTTAAACAATGTTTGTAAACAACATTGGAAGAGAAGTTACACATCTACGTTAAAGCAGAAACATACAGTAACAGCTTTGGCAATGTGGTGGTAATGCAATGAAAAAAGGAAAAAATTTTGAACAGTAAATAAATAGAAATAAAATCGGAGTACACAGGAAAAAACTTTAACACAAAGTAAGAACAGCATGCCTGTATAACAGTTTCTATTAATAAACAAAACTAAGCAATTAAATAAATTTAGTACTTAACAAGCCTACTTCAGGAGGTATAAAACATGGAGAGTGATACGCAAACCAAATAAAAGAAGAAAGAATTTTTAATGTAACTCAACCTGCTGGAAGCCCTGGAAATTTGCAAACATCTAGCTCACAGTCCTGATCTAATACTAAACGACCAGACACAGCTCAACACTTCCCCTCTCCTAAACTTCACATAATCATCTCTGTTTTTCATTACTTCCTACACTGTCTGCTCCTAAATATTTCAATTTTCCTGTATTCATTAAGTTCTTTTATTTTATAGAAATTGTCTACTTTATCCATATAAACTGTAGTTTCAACTGTTAAGACTTTCTTCTAAGTGGTACTTGTATTACAGTCCATGTTTAATACCTTTTGTAGCTGTCTACACAAATATTGTTTTTATTTTACTTGGTTCATTTATTTCATGCAAACTGTTAAATAGTCCAAGTTTTGAGTACAATCTTATTGTTTTTCCTGTTTGCTTCTTTTGTATTTGTGTACGGTTCAACATTTTGAAATGCAGTACCACTACACTTTCAAAGATTGCACTTACAGATGTTCCCTCACATTTCTCCATTTTCTTGCATTTATTCATTTCTGTTTATCTTATAGATATTGCTTAGATACCTCATATATTCTGTAGTTACATTGATAATTCTTTCTTCTTTTAATTGCTTTGTGTAGCACTCTCAATGTTTTATGCCTCCTGAAGTAGGCTTGTCCAGTACTAATTTTATTTTATTAGTTTTGAGTATTAATAGAAACTGTAACGCAGGTGTGATGTTAATACTTCGTGTTAAAGTTTTTCTTATCTACTCCGTTTTTAATTTTATTTATTTACTGCTCAAAATTTTTTACCTTTTACATTGCATTAAAACCACACTGACAAAGATGTTACTTACTGTAAGTTTCTTCTTCAGTGTAGATGTCTAACTTCTCTGTCAATGTCTTTTACAAACAATGTAACTTCTTTGGTGACAATAGTCATTGAATGTCTGAAGATAGCCTTCTAATACTGTAAAACAGAAGCAAACTAGTGCTTTTCATTTATTATAACGTTGTTCTACCAAGAACCGATGGAAGATTCAGTTAACATAATACGATATTTCATAGACTTTTTGCACATCACTTTTATTTTTTTAGGATTCAGCACCTCAATCGGTAAAAATGGAACCCTGTAGCTTCACTTTGTAGTGCATCTATCAGTCTGTCTGCCCGACTGTTAAGGCCTCTTTTTCTCGTGAACAGTTAGACGTTTCAAGCTGAAATGTTAATCATGTCCTAAGTTCTAGGATTCCTTGACGATTTAGATAGTTTAAGCTTGTAAATCAGTACAGTTATAAGATACAGACATTTTTGACACTTGTAAACCCACTCATCAAAACCTATTGAATACTTCCCGCTGACCTAAATCATGAAATTTGGCAAGAAGTAAGATTTCATAGTACAAGTAAAGGGAAAATTCCGAAAATTACTAATAAAGGATATTTTTGCATTGATTTTGTAATCTGCAAAAATATCAGAAACTACTGTAGGACTATTGACCTGGTTTTTCAGAAACAGACTGCCAGTCACCCCGCTGCAATGGTGAAACAGTTTCCCTTCAGACCACTGAAGTTAAGTGCTGTTAGTCTTGGCTAGCGTCGTCCCAGTCTGCTGAGTACTATTGGCAAGAGGGGTGCACTCAGCCTCTGTGAGGCCAGCTGAGGAGGTAACTGACTGAGAAGCAGTGGCTCCAGTCAGGAGAGCTGACAATGGCTGGGAGACTGGTGCGCTGGGCGTCCAGTGATATATGTTGGGTGAGGATGACATAACGGCTGGTCGGTACCATTGGGCATTCTGAGGTCTCTTCAAACGTTCTTTTTTATTTTCAGAAAAAGACAAAGTAATTCTCGAGGAAGTTTTGTGTAAGTAATTTACATATATTTCGTGCTAATTGGCTGATCTCCAAAAAAATTAATCACCTGCTGCTGTGAAAATGGTGCCTTTGGCATCTAGTCACCAAGTTGTGATAAGTGTAATGCTGTTCAACTAGCACTCCATGCTGTCGCTAGCATTACAGTCCCTTTACGAACTGTTCATCCTGCATACAAACATTCCTACACTCTATGTCTACGTCGTGTACAGTGTCTGCAACGTTTCAAAGCAAAGCAGTACTTGTATTTGACGCAGTGTTGTAGTTCAGTTGTTTGGGATGAGGCTCCAATATCTAATAAAATATCCGCTGAAGAAATCCGCAGAACAGTTCAACATTTGTGTAACAGTAATAGCCCTATGGCTGGTTGTACCGTTTTCTTTTCTGGGGACTGCCGTCAAATCAGTAATCACAACAGGGACGAGAGCAGACCAAGTGAACACACTTGCGATTCCCAGCCAGTATAACATGTTAATTTATCTCCAAAATTAGTAAAAGAAATGAAAAATTACAACAGCGAATGCGAAACTGCACAAATAATTTAAACTTATAGTGTGAAACGTTCTCGAAAGTTTTGGAATTCCTGGGACCGACAGCTTTCCAGTATCTATATCGATAACGTAAAAATTGTCGCGATTCTCGATTCTCAGGGTGGATGCACGACCTACATCCATAATTAAGTTTGTGTGAAACTCTCGGACCGCGGATCCTACTCGCACTTGTCCAGTTTTATTTCTGCTTAATGATACCAAACAAGAGCAGTGAAAAATAGAATGAAATCACATCTGATAGTGCTGCACAGCGAGGCTACATTATCCTTCCGCGTCGCACCCGGTTAGTTGGTACTCCCTGCACCCTGCTGACACGGAGAGAAACTTCCATGCGGTCTGATCAGAAATCCCTTCCTTGTTTCAAAACAGCGTCGGTCTGTTGGCGACGTCCTACTTTCGGAGAAACCTGGATTCCTTTGCGGTGACACAGTTCTGCGATGAATTTCTATTCAGTTACACAAATACTTTCACTGTTCCCGGCAATCTCCCTAGCGCACCTCATGCAATCAGCGGTCGCGGCTGTGACGTAAGGCGCGTAATTCCGGTGTTATGTAGCCCAGCTGAGGCGCAATCCTGCTCGGTGCGAACTGCGCACCATCTTCCGTGTTGCACTGCTGTGCCGTTCGTCTTTCTCAACGCAAGACACTCCTCCCGATGTTCCCACAACTCCAATGTCCCCCAAGATGTCAAATGGCGTGTCTCTTTAACTGTGAGTGCAGCACGTCTGTATTTAGTTCCATCGACGATCTTTTCATCTGGGGGCAGGTTTTGCATTTAATGGTTGTCTACCTCACTTCGATGCACAGATTAAAAGATTTTCAGAGGTTGTGAAGTAACAGCGCTACATAATAAGTTGTGAACTACTTAAGTGTCTTTCTCCTCCCTTATCCCCTTACCAAGCGATGATCACTCTTCGAAGACTTGTGTTACAGGGTAAGTGGACATCCCTAATACCTCATGAAAAATCCAAAATTTCGAAACAGGGTCTTCGTTAAACGATGGAACATATCGAGGTTTTGTTGTATCCTCGATGTTTATTATTCATGCTTTTATTAATGGTCTAAAAGACAATATTAGTAAGATCAGTTTTTTTGTATATGATTTCGCTCTCCCTATCTCTCTGTCTCTCTCTCTCTCTCTTTCTCTGCAGACAGTAGCTGTAAGGCGGACTGGCAGTAGCTTGTCATTCTTCTCGTTCGTCCGCCTGCCGTTTCAGCTCGTAGTATGAAGAATGGTTCATATCCTCTATTATTTGTTTAATGTACTCCAGTATGGGTCTTTCTGTGTAATTTCTGCTTTCTACTGCTCCCTCAGTTAATCTTTTCAATAGACAATCATGTCGAACTATGTGGAGTATCCGCTGAGCCCTTTACCATTTTAGATGTTTCGTGAAGCATCTTTTCTCTCTTGCGCTAATGAAAACTTCCACGTTCGTGATCATTTATCTCTCTCTAGCCGATTTTCATCATTCTCCCGTAGCACCGAGTTTCTAATGCAGTGAGTCTCGTGTCCTCCCTCACACCTATCGTCTACGCTTCCCTGTGGTATGTACTCACCATTTGTTCCTTCACGCCAACGCTTCCATTCTTTGTAATGAATGTGTTTTCCTTCTTATTAAAAGCAGTCTTGGCCTGGGCAGTTCTGCATATTATCTCCCTGCAGCTTCCTCCATAACTCGTTATTTCACTTCTCAGGTAATTAAAATCGTTCACTACCTCTATTGTTTCATTTTTCAACATTACCGCTGTCTAGCATCCTTTATTTCTACTGTTAACTAGAACTTTTCTTTTATGTGTGTTTGTTATCGTAAGGATTTCCTCTTCAATTATTGTATCCATTGTATTCAGGATGTTTTGAAGGGCTCGATGCCCGTTTGCAATTAGTGATATATCATCGGCAAATTTCAGCATTTTTAGCTTTTATTTACTTACACGTCAAGTTCCGTATGACCAAAATGAGGAGCAAATCTCCAAGGTCATGGAATTTGACAGCACATTAAATTACAATATAAAGGCAATAACCAGTAAAAATACAATGTTTATGAACCCGAAAACAGTCTATCCATTAGTTTAAGTAACCGAAATCAACATTACAACAAGAATCAGTTTAATTTTTCAACGAACTCCTTGACAGAATAGAAGGAGTGACCCATGAGGAAACTCTTCAGTTTCAATTTGAAAGCTCGTGGATTACTGCCAAGATTTTTGAATTCGAGAGGTAGCTTACTGAAAATGGATGCAGCAATATAGTGCACACCTTTCTGCACAAGAGTTAAGTAAGTCCGGTCCAAATGCAGGTTTGATTGCAGCCTAGTATTAAATGATTGAAAGCTGCTTTTTCTTGGGAATAAACTAATATTATTAACAAGAAATGACAGTAAGGAATATACAGGGTGGTCTATTGATAATCACTGGACCAAATATCTCACAAAATAAGCATCAAACGAAAAAACTACAAAGTACGAAACTCGTCTAGTTTGAAGGGGGAAACAAGATCGCGCTATGGTTGGCCCGCTAGATGGTGCTGCCATAGGTCAAACGGATATCAACTGCGTTTTTTTTTTAAATAGGAATCCCCATTTTTATTACGTATTCGTGAAGTACTTAAAGAAATATGAATGTTTTAGTTGGAACACTTTTTTCGCTTTGTGACGGATGGCACTGTAATAGTCACAAACGTGTAAGTACGTAGTATCAGGTAACATTCCGCCAGTGCGGACGGTATTTGCTTCGTGATACATTACCCGTGTTAAAATGGACCGTTTACCAATTTCGGAAAAGGTCGATATCATGTTGATGTATGGTTATTGTGATCTAAATGCCTAACGGGCGTGTGCTATGTATGTGGTCGGTATCCGGGACGACATCATCCAAGTGTCCAGACCGTTCGCCGGATAATTACGTTATTTAAGGAACCAGGAAGTGTTCAGCCACATGTGAAACATCAACCACGACCTGCAACAAATGATGATGTCCATGTAGGTGTTTTAGCTGTTGTCGCGGCTAATCACACATCAGTAGCAGACAAATTGCGCGAGAATCGGGAATCTCAAAAACCTCAGTGTTGAGAATGCTACATCAACATCGATTGTACCTGTACCATATTTCTATGCACCAGGAATTGCATGGCGACGACTTTGAACGTCGTTTACAGTTCTGCCACCGGGCACAAGAGAAATTACGGGACGATGACAGATTTTTTGCACGCGTGCTATTTAGCGACGAAGCGTAATTCACCAACAGCGGTAACGTAAACCGGCATAATTGCACTACTGGGCAACGGAAAATCCACGATGGCTGCGACAAGTGGAACATCAGCGACCTTGGCCGGTTAAAGTATGGTGCGGCATAATGGGAGGAAGGATAATTGGCCCCCATTTTATCGATGGCAATCTAAATGGTGCAATGTATGCTGATTTCCTACGTAATGTTCTACCGATGTTGCTACAAGACGTTTCACTGCATGACAGAATGGCAATGTACTTCCAACATGATGGATGTCCGTCACATAGCTCGCGTGCGGTTGAAGCGGTATTGAATAGCATGTTTCATGACAGGTGGATTGGTCGTCGAAGCACCATACCATGGCCCTCACGTTCACCGGGTCTGACGTCCTCGGATTTCTTTCTGTGGGGAAAGCTGAAGGATATTTGTTATCGTGATCCATCGACAACGCCTGACAACTTGTGTCAGCGCATTGTCAATGCATGTGCAAACATTATGGAAGGCTAACTACTCGCTATTGAGACGAATGTTGTTACACGTATTGTCAAATGCATTGAGGTTGACGGACATCATTTCGAGCATTTATTGCATTAATGTGGTATTTACAGGTAATCACGCTGTAACAGCATGCGTTCTCAGAAATGATAAGTTCACAAAGTACATGTATCACATTGGAACAACCGGCACTTATTGCCTGAACCAACTGTTTCTGAGCAAAAAATATTATTTTAGAATGGGAAGAGTTGCCCTAAAATATAATACCATACGATATAAACGAATGAAAATAAGCAAAGTAGACTAATTTTCGTGTTGAACTATCGCTCACTTCAGATACCGTTCGAATAGTAAAAATGACAGCATTATGTCTTTGAACAAGATCCTGAACATGGGCTTTCCACGACAGTTTACTATCTACCTGAACACCTAGAAATTTGAACTGTTCAGTTTCACTAATCATATGTTCATTCTGTAAAATTAAACGCCAGGTTTAGTTGAATTGTGTGTTAGAAACTGTAAAAACTGAGTGTTACTGTGATTTAGCATTAGCTTATTTTCTACAAGTCATGAACTTAGGTCATGAACTGCACTATTTGAAACCGAGCAAGTGTTACACACAACATCCTTTACTACCAAGCTAGTGTCATTACCAAATAGACATATTTTAGAGTTACACATATGTAAGTAGGCTGTTTAGGTTTTTTTTATTGGTAACGCCACCTCTGTATGAAAATCACTGGCTGTGCTGTGTGCAGTCTGTGGCTGCTTTGCATTGTTGTAATACTCGCCATTGTAGTGTTAGGCAGCTGGCTGTGAACAGCGCGTAGCGTTGCACAGTTGGAGGTGAGCCGCCAGCAGTGGTGGATGTGGGGAGAGAGATGGCGGAGTTTTGAAATTTGTCATGAACTGCTATATTTATATATGATGATATCAAGGTAAATACATTGTTTGTTCTCTATTAATATCTTTCATTTGCTAACTATCCGTATCAGTAGTTAGTGCCGTCCATAGTTTGAATCTTTTATTTAGCTGGCAGTAGTGGCGCTCGCTGTATTGCAGTAGCTTGAGCAGCGAAGATTTTTGTGAGGTAAGTGATTTGTGAAAGGTATAGTTTAATGTTAGTCAGGGCCATTCTTTTGTAGGGAATTTTGAAAGTCAGATTGCGTTGCGCTAACAAAATATTGTGTGTCAGGTTAAGCACAGTCCTGTATAATTGTTGAAAGGGGACGTTTCATATGTCGACCCTTAGCCGAGGATACCTCACTGGAATCTTCTGATTTTTTTTCTTGTAGTTTGTGTAATTAGTGTAGATTTTGTTTATTGGTAGCGCGTAATCATAGAGAGAATTTCCTTTGTAGTTGTAGTTTTTCATTGTTGTACAGTAAAACAGTTGTGGCATGCATATAGATTTGCACCAAGTATTTCGCAGCTACGCTTGCAATTAACTAGATATTATTTTCAGTGCTGTGTTAATGTGTTCTCCTATTTTTGCACTTCAAATTGTGCTTTACTGTGTTATCGTGTGAAATATTGTGACAATTATGGCGTGTGAAAAACGTAACACTAGGCTCCAAAGTAAATTGAGAAATGATAGTGACGACGAGCGTAGCTTGCCAGCACCACTGGGTAATGAATTAACTAATGTTCAAAGTAGTAATTTGGTAATTGCGCATAGGGAAATGGAGCGGGCGGCAAACAATGGTGTAGACAGTGAAACAGGTAGTGAACAGGGAAGCGTTATCGATCGATTGGTCGGCAACAGCTCGCCTCAGGAATCGGGAATGACAAAACACAATATTGCAAATACTACAGACTCAGGTTTTGGGTTCTCACCGTTTTCTCAAATGAGTCAAGACACATTTTCCGCTTGTCAAAATGTGAATGTTGCCGGTGCAAATTCACTGCCGAAAAGCACTGAGGAACATGTTTCAGACAACAGTGCATTGTTATTACAATTAATGCAACAAATGGGACAAAAGCTTGAAAAGTTAGACACAATGGAACAAAATCAGAGACAAACACAGCAAAAGTTAGACACAGTGGAACAAAATCTTCAAAAGTTAGACACAATGGAACAACACCAGAGACAAACACAGCAACAGTTAGACGCAATGGGACAAAATCTTCAAAAGTTAGACACCACACTTGAACAAACACGTGAAGATTTAACTAGTGAGTTACATAACATTGAATCGAGATGTCAAAAAGTCTGTAATGACATAAAATCACAAATTTGTGAGCATTTTCAACCCATTTTTTCGCGGCATGAAAATGTATTACAGAATCACGAAGCAGCCATAAAAGAACTGCAAACCATTGTTCATGAAAATCATAACAACTTGCAAGCTAAAATTGACTCAGTTGCATCTACCGATTCGGTTACGCAACTTGCAAAAACTCAAGAAAACTTAAAGGACACAGTAGATACGATTTCAACACAAATGGACACTCTGAAACTTGGTTCAGAAAAACACGCTGAGGAAATGTGTTCACTAAGGAGAAAGTAGCCGAACTTTCGGATAAGGTCACTAACTTATCTACAAAGGTAGATGATGATCTGAATGACACAAGACCTGTAGCATTCACTGACACAGAAGAGTATGAACAAATAAGAAAATTCAAACAAAATCAGAATCAAATTAATACACAACACCAAAGAGAAATCCGGAAGTACAAGATCAGCTGACACAGGTAATACAAGAATTACGTATTTCAGAGGACACTGGCGCTCCAACACGGGAAGAGGGACTTAGAAACACGGAAAAGCCGCAAAATAATAACACAGGGCATTTCGGAAGTGATGAAAGAAATTGGCAATGTGCACCGAATTTTGAGATGGAACGGCCGACACGACCTAACAATGACCGATATGCGACTCGCCGACATGATGATTTTGACTATAAGCTGTTCATTACTACACGTAAATTCAAAACATTTAAGAATTCTGGCAACGACATTCATCCACAAGCATGGCTCCATCAATTCTCTCATAGTTTTCCTCCCAACTGGTCGTTAGAACACAGATTAGAATTTATGTGTGGCTACTTGGAGAATGAACCAGCTGTAAGAATGCGATCGGTAATTCACGATTGCCACAGTGAAGGAGAGTTTTACCATGCCTTCCTCTCAGCATATTGGTCTCAAGCTACACAAGACCGTGTAAAACATAGCATCATGATGATGAAACGTTTCGAACAATCTGAATTTTCCAGTCTTGTGAAATATTTTGAAGACATGTTGCATAAGAATCAATATCTTTCAAACCCATACAGTCCCTCAGAACTCATCCGCATTTGCTTACTCAAATTGCCTGAACATTTACGGCACATTATTTTAGCAGGACGTTGCAAAGACGACATTGAAGCATTTCAGGGACTGTTACAAGAACTGGAAATTGACACAGACCGTCGCGGGATGCGAAAACAGGAAAACAATCACTACAGGTCACATCCGTCACAATTCCGTGACGATAGAAACAATAACCGGACACGACTGGTCTATTCTTACAATGCAAATCGTGACCAAAACAGACACCACCCATATGACAACCACTGGCAGAGTAATAATAGTTACAAAGAAAGATCACATTTCCATAGTAATGAATATGACAGAGACAATCATAGAAAAAGACAATATGGTAACCAGAACTGTTATTATCAAGGGAGACAGAATAATTTCAGACGCAACGGTCCAGCGCGCAGTTACGATTCAGGGAGAAATTCTCCACCACATGACCGACAAACAAGAAACTATGTAAACTACCGACAAAACGACAGACGTGAATTTCATCAGAACTGGCGGGATTCAAACAGAGCAGGGCACTTTCGATAACGTGAATTTGTAGAAGGTAGGTCTCCTAATCCAAATAACGATGCGCGCCAACAAAGGAACAGACAATGACCCGCACCGCAGGCAGCCACCTGCGCCGGCTGGCTCAGAGAAAAATAACACAGACGCTAACCTTGAGAAAATTCCAGTATTCTTTACCGATGTATACAACATGATAATTGCTTTGAAGTTGAAACTCTGTGCACTAGGAAGAGTAAAAGATTGTACCACATTTCACATGTAAAACCGTTTATTGAAAGATAATCTGCTTTTTAACTTTGTCATTGCCATAAAACTTTTCACTTCACATTTCTAGTATGCTTTGTCAGACTTAAGAATCTGTTAACATGCAACAATGTTTGAAGTTAAATATCCAGTGAAGAACCAAGAGAACTTATTTAAACAGAAATTACGAATGCATTGTTATTGTGAACAGACGACACAGTGTTATTGTGTGTTTGCATTCTTGCTTGTTTGTTGCACGATTACGTAACGACTATGAGGCTCACATACTTAGAACATTTACCAGTATTGCTAATGAGATTTTAATGCAACATTTTGGTTTACTTGAAAATACATTCTGGATTTAAAGTACTTTCTGTGAGATACCAGACGACACAGTGGTTAGTTTATGTGACAACTACACGATTTTATCACGACGCTAGTAATGAGTGACAATTTACAATGTTGCTTTTGCAGTGTTTCTGTTTTATATGTGCACAGTTTTCTGTTTTATTCTGGAAAGTAAAACATATTTTAGTAGTAACTTTTGTGGTATAGCTACAATGAGACAGCCTTTTCCGTAGCACAACAATACGTTACAGCACAGTACTTTCTTCATCATGGCAATAAGCGTAATAACTAAGATATCTGTACATAAAGCATTTCACTTTTGTTTATCATGAGGTAAGTACATTGACTTCTGCAGAACTTAGCTTTCGGAGGACGATAACTACGACACTTCCACAGAGATTATCTTACAACAAGATGCACATTTAGCGCTACAGGACACGCATTTCAGTGATTAATTTTGTACTTAAAACATTTATTTTTAAAGATTTTTGAATTACAAAGAAAGTTTTCTGTGACACATTTCATTCCATTGCTGTAATCTGTAACACCTGAGGGTTAATTACATTAATCCTCAGGGGGGTACACACTTACTTTGTGTACCATGTGTGTGGCAACCACAAGGAACCCTAGCTAATATAGTATTTGCTTATACAACTTTACACATCGGTACCATATTTCTCTAACACACAAATTACACAGCTATCTGATCATGTAACTGAGAGATAAACTTTTTTTATTACATCAGTGACAGATGTTTACGCAATTACACAGTTGGATAACTTCACACTTATGAAATTGTATTTTGTCTGTACTTTGTGAAATGCTCATATTTTTTCGGAACCATTGTGATACTATGAGAGCTTTGAATGATGTATTTGGTATGGATTCATGATTTTTAAAGTACGTTTGAGGCAGATGACACTTTTGACATGAGCAGAGAATTTTTTTAATTATTGGAGGAAGCTACGACGATTTTGAGATTTGACTGAGGTGTTATGATGTTATTTTTATGACGACGATGTGTATTATGCTGCTGAGGTATGTTTACGATTAATAGGCTGAGGCTATATAAGTTATTTGATTATGCTTCATATTTATAATGACGAAATATTGACGAGTGTCGATGGATACGTATATGTGTAATAAGGTAAGGAGTAATGAATAGTGGGTAGGGACTCTTGACTTGTGAAACAGGATGTTGGAAACCAAGAATCGTACTTTAGAATTATGAAATGTGTGTAAATGCGTGACTGTATCACAATGCCGGCGAAAATTTTTTTGGACACTTATATTTATAGGATTTTCTTTCTACAGATTTGCAACGCTAATTCTTGACCTGTGAAATATTTTTATGTGAGACTGTCACTGTAGCGGAAACTGCTGTCGTAAATTTTTCCGTAAGAAAGTTAAGTGACCACCTGCACGTAATGCGTCGCGGGCACCCACCTGGGCGACAGCCGCCCGAAAAAAAAAAAAAAAAAAAAAAAGCCATTAGCCTTTCAGCGGCACAGGTAAAAAACAAAAAAGGGAGGCCATTATCCTGGCTATTGACGTTCCTTTGTAGAAAGCATCGCAAATATTACACGCTCATTACCTGAAAACATATGGTTACTTGTACTTTGTGCTAATTACTGAAATGCTTATGAATTGATGGGAAATATTCGTACATCTGCACACCTGATTATGACAAGTGTCTTTCTACGAGAGTTGAGAGCTACTGAGTTACGAAATGCCACATGACTATTGAATGATGTTTTTATGCTTTGGTTTGCGTAATTGCTTATTTCATTTGACATCTGGTTTCCAGCTGTGTTGCAGCATTGCTTTTATAAAATAAAATGCATTTGCTAATGTGAACACTTTCTGTCAACAGATCTATTAAATAATTATTTTATGATCCACATTCTTTAAAAAAGGAGCACTTGGAAAGGAAAGAACAATAAGAAGGAACTAGTAACAGTAACACATAATTTTCTTTTCAAGTACATGGTAATATTTCTTTTTACAATCAGTTGTTGTGGTGCACCACTTTAATTACATAGATATTAAGATGTGAATATACATTTCCCTTATCTGCATTGTTGTTTTTACTGTAATATTTTTTCTGCTTGAGCTATGTCATGTTTAGGTATAAGTTACTGCTGTTTGCCAGGCGTAGTGTTACTGAATTTGACTTTGTGTTACTCTGCTAAGCCAATTTTACTACTCATTTATTTTTCATGTTGCTGCACATTGGCTCATATTAGTTGTAATTTTGCATTTTTTCTGTTAATTTAGATTTACTGTAGCTTGCTTTGCAATTTTCCATTTTTTTCATTGCTGTTTATAATAATTGTTTTACGTGCTGCTGCATTGCCTCGTCCCTTAGTTTAGCATCTGAGCTCAGTAGATTTAAGTTAGCTTAAGAGGGGGTAGCCTCTAAGAGAATGAGTTTCGATGAATTGGAAGAAGTGCATTGAGAAGTTATACGAAAAAAAAAGTACAGAAAACAGGTTTAGGTAGGATTTTCTCGGAAATAAATGTTGAGATAAGAAATGTGTGAACATATAAATACAGAAAGCATGCTTAGATAGATTTTTTTTGGTGGAAACAAAGGATGAAATAAGAGGAAAGATATATGAAGTTTTGGGTTGGACTGCAGTACCACATGTTACACTGAAAACGAACCCTGTCCTTTCCTATTGGTGTTATCCCACTATGTGTTTGTGTACCCTTGTGTATTTGTTTTCTTCCTGTCTCTGTGTAGTTTCATAGAATTTTTCTTCTTTTAATATTAAGCTACATTCACTATGATGAGGAATACTGTTATCCTCGAATATAATTGGCATAATAATATGTTATTTACTTTGTAAAGATGTTAGATATTATTAATTCTGTTCTGTTTAAATGCTCATGTGTGAAGTTGTTGTTTCCAAAGCTATTCTGATCTTTATGTAGGTACTTATAATTCCTGTAACACTGATGTATATGTTATTTCGATTCTTTTGTAAAGCCTGTATTACTACAAATGTTATCTGTATTGTTATGTTTTTAATGATGTATTTTGTACCTTTGTTATTGTATTTTTATGTTACCAAATTGTAATTGTTACCAGTTCTTCAAATTAAGTAACATTTCACTGCACACGTTTCTGTTGGTCATAGTACATGGACAATATGTGAGAAGTAGGGACTGATAGTGTTTGCACGTGTGTTAATGATTCAGCAAGGGACAGGATAACAGCATTGCTGGATCTAAGGACATTTCCAGAAACTTTGTGAGTGCACAAGTGGTGGTTTATGGACTTGCTATATTGTCCGCAAGACTCTTCGATGGTGATTGTGCACCTGCACATTTGCAACAGATGGCTCCTGGCTGTCTCTACCAGGACTACAGTGGGTCTGCATCTTTGATGGCCCACCAATTGCTACAAGGACTGCAGTGGGTCTGCACCTCTGGTGGCCCACCAGTACCGTAATCTCTACCAGGACTACAGTGGGTCTGCTCTGTGATGACCTACCTACCAATATTCTTCAAAACGTCGACTGACTCTGCTGTGGGTTTACTCTGTTGTGGCCCATTACCTGTCTGCATGTCGAGTCAGCACTGTCTTTCCGTTGGAAGGACAACACTACTTCTTCAAGACTGCATGGAAATCCACTACGTCTGTGTGCATTTTCTTTTACTGGTCAGACTTTGAGAAAAACACTGCAATTTTACTGTGACGAATGATGAGGACTGTCTTTATGGACTGTGAGAAATTTTTAGCTTTTGACCAACATTGTATCAATAAGTGTGTGCATTTGATTTCTTTGTTATTGTAATTATGAAAAATTTTTTTCAAATCTGTATTGGCCACTGCCCAATCCAATTTGTAAAAATTTTTTGTGGGGAGCATGGGGGCTATGTAAGTAGGCTGTTTAGGTTTTTTTTATTGGTAACGCCACCTCTGTATGAAAATCACTGGCTGTGCTGTGTGCAGTCTGTGGCTGCTTTGCATTGTTGTAATACTCGCCATTGTAGTGTTAGGCAGCTGGCTGTGAACAGCGCGTAGCGTTGCACAGTTGGAGGTGAGCCGCAAGCAGTGGTGGATGTGGGGAGAGAGATGGCGGAGTTTTGAAATTTGTCATGAACTGCTATATTTATATATGATGATATCAAGGTAAATACATTGTTTGTTCTCTATTAATATCTTTCATTTGCTAACTATCCGTATCAGTAGTTAGTGCCGTCCATAGTTTGAATCTTTTATTTAGCTGGCAGTAGTGGCGCTCGCTGTATTGCAGTAGCTTGAGCAGCGAAGATTTTTGTGAGGTAAGTGATTTGTGAAAGGTATAGTTTAATGTTAGTCAGGGCCATTCTTTTGTAGGGAATTTTGAAAGTCAGGTTGCGTTGCGCTAACAAAATATTGTGTGTCAGGTTAAGCACAGTCCTGTATAATTGTTGAAAGGGGACGTTTCACATAATACTAGAGGGCATATTATTCATACAGGTAGGGATCAGAAGTGGCCCCAACACTGATCCCTGGGGCATCCCCTCAGACCCCACATCACAGCCATTCTCAACATTGTGAATAACGACCTATTGCTGTTATTAAAGTAAGAGGCGAACCAATTGTGAGCTACTCCCCTTATTCCGTATTGGTCCAACTTCTGGAGAAATATTTTGTGATCAGTGCATTAAGACGCCTTAGTTAAATAAAAAAATATGCCTAGCATTCGAAACATTTTGTTTGACCCATCCAGTACCTCACAGAGAAAAGATAATATAGCATTTTCAGTTGTTAAACGACTCCTAAAGCCGAACTGTACATACTGTACATTTGGTAGCAAATCGTGTGATATAAAATGATCAATTATCCTTACATACACAGCTTTTTCAATAACTTTAGTAAACACTGATGGCATAGAAACAGGTCTAAAATTGTCTAAATCATCCCTTTCTCCCTTTTTATAAAGTGGCTATACTACTGAGTACTTTAATCGTTCAGGAAACGAACCATTTCTAAAGGAAAAATTACAAATATGGTTAAAAACAGGGCTAACATGTGCAGCACAGTACTGTACTTTAGCATTCTGCTAGGCACTCCGTCATGACCATGAGAGTCCTTAGTCTTTAGCGATTTAATTTTTGACTCAATCTCCCCCTTGTCTGCATCACAGAGGAGTATTTCAGACGTCGATCTCGGAAAGGCGTTTGCCTAGAAAGTTATATGATTACCTGTAGAAACTCAATTTTTATTTAGTTCACCAGCAATGCTCAGAAAATGATCGTTAAATACTGTACATATATCTGATTTATCAGTAACAGAAATATTTTTACTGCGAACTAACTTTATATCATCGACCTTGTGCTGCTGACCAGACACTTCCTTCACAACTGATCATATGGTTTTAATTTTATCTTGTGAATTAGCTATTGTATTTGCATACCACATACTCTTTGCCTTACTACTAATATTTTTAAGCACCTTACAATACTGTTTGTAATGGGCTACTGTAATTTGATTGTGACTACTTCTAATATTTTGGTATAAATCCCGCTTTGTTCTACATGATATCCTCATCCCACTAGTCAGCCACCCGGGCTGCTCGTTACTGCTAGTACCCCGTTTAGAACGTTCTAAAGAAAAGCAACTCTCAAAGAGCACGAGAAATGTTTTAAGGAAAGCATTATATTTGTCATCTACGTTATTGGCACTATAAACATCCTGCCACTCTTGTTCCTTAACGAGGTTTAAAAACCTCTCTATTGCCATTGGATTAGCTTTCCTACATAGTTTGTAATTATATGTGACATTTGTTTCAGTACAAAAGCCTTTTAGTGTTAAAATTTGTGCATCATGGTCTGAAAAGAAATTCACCCCTTTACTAACGGAATGCCCACATAGTAATGAAGAATGAATAAAAATATTGTCTATGGCTGTGCTATTGTTCCCCTGCACCCTAGTTGGAAAAAACACAGTCTGCAGCACATCATATAAACATGGGAAATTAACCAACATTCTTTTCCTTACACCACCATATACAAAATTTATGTTGAAGTTACCACTTATAACTAATTTCTGGTACTTCCTACTAAGTGCTCTTAAGTCAGAGTTAGGGGGACCTATAAACAACAACAATTAGAAGTTTAGATTCACTAAATTGAATTGCCCTGCACAACATTCAAATATCTGTTCAGTGCAGTGCCGTGGTACGTCTATGGACTCAAATGGAATACCGTTCTTCTATGTACATAGCCGCTCCCCCAGCCCACAAGGAACTCCTTGAAAAACAGCCAACTAATCTGTAGCCTGGTAATGGAAGCTTCTGAATTATAAAATTATTTAAGTGGTGCTCCAACATACCATTAATTTCGGAGTCAACATCTACAAGCAGTTCGCTAATACCTCTTACATTTTAATGAAATATCCTTCTCTACTTGAAAACATGACGTCCTCTGACAGTGACCCGTTAGTTAGAGGGACTTCCTTTAAGAAGGTATACCTATCAGCTAACTTCAGTCTAAAAAAGGCGCTGCTCTAACGTGAACTACTACAGGAATTTTTCCCCACTACACTGTCATATAAGCTTTGCCAGCCTCCCCTCCCCATACCTATTGAGGTGGAGGCCATGCTGGTGAAACCCGATGTACTGATAGACCCAACTGGTACCATCGAAATGTGACGCATGCCCTCTGCCATCATCGCCCTCCCCTGCCCCATGTTATCGCGCTTAACAGCTGCATTAAGATGAGGCCGATCATGACGCTGAGACACTTGCACGAAATGCACATTAGTGCCACCAGTTTGAGTAGATATCTTTACCATGTCACCACCGACATCATATTCCCTGCCCTATCAAGACCGTTCCCTGCTCCACCCCCTTTCACTACCTGATCTCCTTCGTAAAATTCCTACATAACTCCCCTACGCTGTCAGTCGCCTGACCCAACCATGCACTAGACTTCACAATGCTGGAGACCTGGTACTCACTCCTAACACTTCCTGCAACTGCTGGCCCACACCTCTACCGTGAGAACTACCTAGCATCAGAACGTTCTTCTTTCTGTTAGACTTTGTAACTCACCTAGGCCTCCTGACTGCTAACGATTTCTGTATGTTCCCTACATCTACAGCTACAAGAGGCTCCTCTCCACTCAACTCTGACAGTTGGTCAAATCTATTGCATATACGCTAAGTGTAACTGAATACCTCCTCTTCCTAGCTGCCTTCTTGCCAACTGCCAGTTCCCATGCCCCACCACCCTTCACCCTCCTCACCCTATCTAGTTCCTCCTTTGTGCATTGTAACTGCACTTGAAGGGCACAGATCTTGCGCTCCTCCTCCTCTATCAACTTATTTCTTCTACAGATTCTGCATTCCCAGGAGAGGATCTCGATAGAATGCCCACTGGCTTCCCGACTGCATTCCCCCCAATGAAAATACTTTGAACAAATCCCACACTGTAACCCACTACTCACAAACCTACGACAGACCCCACACTTCTCACTCAGGGTAAAATTTTACAGTTACTTAAAAAAAACTACACGGCTACGTTACCTTAATTCAGTTACACCAGTAGAACTATTTATAGCATTAACAATAGCGGTCTCGAAATTCTCTGTCTACTAAGAAAGCAACTACTTGTTTTAATACTACTACACCACAGCTAATACCAATACCAACAAAAGTCACAAAACTATTAGCCAAAACTAAAAATTCAAGCATCCACTTGGGACACTCAATGAAGTTAGAACACTGAATGAAAATTTTACTGAAATATTTCACTAGAAACAATAAGGAACATCAGGTGAAAACTAAAGCACGAAATTTACTAAACGACTTCAACGCACAGAAAACTCTAAACAACAGCGAGCGATCGTTCCCAAAAGTTTATCAAATCGTTATTTCGTCACAAACAGTACGAAACACCGCTGAAAACTCTTAAATTTAATAACTATATACCACTGCACAAATAACTTTGTCAGTACTTAGCTTTATGACTGCAACAGCTGCAACTCTCAACTACCTTATCTCCATGAATTGTTACTCCTATGTTTACTTTTTCTCTCACCCTGTCGATTGCCTTCTGCAAGTACAGATTAAGTAAGTATGGGGGTGGGATACTACCTTGCCGTACCCCGTTTTGAATGCTAGCTATTTCTTCTTTATTACCACAACGAACTACTCCGATTTCACGTATGTGAGTGTTATATATAAGTCTTCTCTCACGTAAAGCTAATTCCTGATTGGCGAGGGTACTGACATTGTCAAATGCTTTCTCAGGATCGGAAAATACTATGAATGCCTTCATGCTTTCTTCTTCAGTTGTTTCTCTGTCAGCTGCCTTAGTGTCAATATTGCTTCTCTTGCTCCCACACCTTTTATAAACTCGTATTGGTCGTCAGATAATTTCAGATAATTGTCTCTCTACCTGTTTGTCCGTTCTTATGAGACAGATTTTGGCGACTTGTAAATGCATGGCACACCAGAAACAATGTTCGGTGTTATTCACTTGTCTTTGCATCTGGTTTTCTTAGGTAATGGTACTATTATGAACTTAACGGAAGACTTCTGGTATCTCTCCATATCTGTAAATATGACATATCAAGTATTAAGGTGCTATCTTCGCTTTATTGACCGACTTTTAAATAGTTCTTCTTGTACGCCATCATCTCCCGGGGTCTTCATTTCTCTAAGGTCCGGCAGTGCTTTCTTGTACTCTTCTTTCACGACAGGAGCCCCTACATCACCCATCTCTACTTCTCCTTCCTTTTCGATAGTCAGATGCTGTTGTCTCCTGTGTATAACTGTCCGAGGTATTCCTTCCATTGCATCACTAAAATTTCTTCATTACATACAAACATTCCATCTTTGTCTTTAATGCTAATTGTTTCTGCCTTTTTTAGTTGCGGGGAACTTCTCTACATCTCTGCATACCACGACAACTTGTCTTGCCTTCTTGCTATTATCTATGTGTTCACAAACTTCTTTTAAATGTTGTTCTTTGTCTTACTTTGCCATCTTATTAATCTTGTTCCTTAAGCTGTTGTGTTACTGCATTCATTCTTCATCCTTAGAGCTTTTATACCGTCTTCTTTCTTTCATCATATTCACGACTTCCTGACTTATCCATTATTTCCTATTGATGCAAACGCTGGCAATGTGCTTTGAATGTAAAATTGTACACTTTAAGCAAACCAGAAAAACGTAGTATCCTTTGACAATATCAACGAATAACAATTGGAATCAGTCAACTGCTGAAAATGCCTTAGCGTAATAATTTGTACGGATACAAAATGGAATGGACACAGAGGCCCACTAATACGTACTGATGGTTGCAGTCTATGGCACATTGCGAGAATACTAGGAAAATGCAATCAGTCTACAAAAGAGATTGGTTACGACTTACTGGTATGACTCATAATAGAATAGTGGTCAAGTGCGTGAGACGTGTGCCAAAAAGGACTGACATCGTATAGTGAGCGTGTAAAAAGGAAGAAACTACTATGGTCAGAGACTTTCTTGATCCACGAGATAGCATCTCGAAAATGATCAAAAATATGAAATGTTCGACTCATCAAGACAGACAACAATTATTCTTCAAAAGCCTAAGTATAAAAACTCAAAAGGAATTTCGTCTCACGCGAAACATGTTTTATACCTTTTTTATTACCCAGATATGTTTCAGCACTATGTGCTTTCTTCAGTGGGATTTTTGCTTATTTTCTTCGTGAAATATTGTTCTTACCCATTAACCTCTTGCGCACTCTGTGTGAATTATTTGGCACAGAAATATTTGCTTTAACAGAAGAAGCGATTATCAGATATCAAATATTTTATGTTAGTTTACAGATGGTCTAGAGTTAAGACATTTCTCACAGAATTCGGACAGTGTATATTTAAAGGTTACGGTCTACGATACTGAACTGAGAAACAATATGGATGTTGTTGTCGTTGTTGTGTTCTTCAGTTCGAAGCCTGGTTTGATGCAGCTCTCCATGCAACTCTGTCCTGTGCAAGCCTCTTCATCTCCAAGTAACTGCTGCAACCTACATCCTTCTGGATGTGCTTACTGTATTCATCTCTTGGTCTCCCTCCACAATCTGTACCCCACGCTTAACTCCGGTACTAAATTAGCGATCCCTTAACGTCCCAGAATTTGTCATACCAACTGACCCTTTCTTCTTGTCCGGTTGTGGAACAAATTTTTTTTCTCTCCAATTCTGTTCAGTACCTCCTCATTAGTTACGTGATCTACTCATCTAATCTTCCGTGTTCTTCGATAGCACCACATTTCGAAAGCTCCTATTCTAGTCTCTCCTTGTCTAAATTGTTTATCGTCCACGTTTCACTTCCATGCATGGTTACACTCCATACAAATACTTTCAGAAAAGACTTCCTGACACTTAAATATATATTTGATGTTAACAAATTTCTCTTCTTCAGAAACGCTTTTCTTGCCATTTCCACTCTACATTTCTGATCCTCTCTGCTTAGACCGCCATCAGTTATTTTGCTGCCCAAATAGCAAAACTCATCTACTACTTTAAGAGTCTGATTTCCTAATCTACTTCCCTCAGCATCACCTGATTTAATTCGACTCTATTCCATTATCCTCGTTTTGTCTTTCTTGGTGTTCATCTTATGTCCTCGTTTCAAGACACTGTCCATTCCATCCAGCTGCTCTTCCAAGTCGTTTGCTGTCTCTAACAGAATTGAAATGTCAGCGGCAAACCTCACAGTTTTTATTTATTCTAGCTGAACTTTAATTCATAGTAAAAAATTTTCATTTATATCCTTTACTGCTTGCTAAATATACAGACTGAATAACATCGTGGGTAGGGTACAACCCTGTCTCACTCCCTTCTGAACCACTGCTTCCCCTTCATGCCTTTCGACTCTTATAGCTGCCATTTATTTCCTGTACAAATTGTAAATAACCTTTTCATCCCTGTATTTTACCCCTGGCGTCTTTAGAATTTGAACGAGAGTATTTCAGTCAACATTTTCATAAGCTTTGTCTAATCTAAAAATGCTATAAATGTAGGTTTGCCTTTTCTTATCCTATGCCCTATGACAAGTTGCAAGGTTAGTGTTGCTTGGCGTGTTCCTACATTTCTCCGAAATCCAAAACGACCTTCCCCGAGATCATCTTCTACCAGTTTTTCCATTCTTCTGTAAATAATTCGTGTTAGTATTTTGCAACCGAGATTTACTAAACAGATAGTTCGATAATATTCGTATGTGTCAGCTCTGGTTTCTTTGGAACTGAAATCATTATGTTCTTGTTGAAGGCTAAGGGTATTTCGCCTGTCTCATACATCTTGCGCACCAGATGGAAGAGTTTTCCCACGGCTGACTCTCCCAGGGCTATTATTAGTTCTAACGGAATTTTTTCTACTCACGGGACCTTGTTTCGAATTAGATCTTTCGGAGCTCTGTCAAATTCATCTCGCAATGTCATATCTCCATTTACGTCCTCTTCCATTTCCACAATACTGCCATCAAGTACATCTCCCTTCTATAGATCATCATTTACTCCTGCCTTTCTGCTTTCCCTTGTTTGCTTAGGTCTGGTTTTCCATGTGAGCACTTGATATTCATACAGTCGTTCTGTTTTCTCCAAAGGCCTCCTTAATTTTCCTGCAAGCAGCAACTATCGTTCCCCTAGTGATAAATGCTTCTGTATCTTCACATTTCACCTCTTACCATTGCTGCTTAGCCATTTTGCACTTCCTGTCAAACTCATTTATTAGACGTTTGTATACCCTTTCCCCAGCTTCATTTGTTGCATTCTTATATGTTCTCTTGTCTTTATCTCTTGTGTTACTAAAAAGAATGGTTCAAATGGCTCTGAGCACTGTGGGACTTAACATCTGTGGTCATCAGTCCCCTAGAACTTAGAACTACTTAAACCTAACTAACCTAAGGGCATCACATACATCCATGCCCGAGGCAGGATTCGAACCTGCGACCATAGCGGTCGCGCGGTTCCAGACTGAAGCGCCTAGAACCGCTCAGCCACACCGGCCGGCTGTGTTACTAAAGGATGTCTGCTAGCTCTCTTCGTTTTACCTACTGATCCTCAGCTGCCTTCACTATTTAATATCTCAAAGTTACCCGTTCTTCTTCTACTGTGTTCCTTTCCCCAGTTCTTGACAATCGTTCCCTAATGCTCCCTTTGAATTTCTCTGCAACCTCTGTTTCTTTCAGTTTATCCAGATTTCATCTCCTTAAATGCCTACCTGTTTTGAAGTTCCTTCCGTTTTAATCTACAATTCATTAGCAATAAATTGTGGTCGGATTCCACTCTGCCTCGGTAAACGTGTTACGATTTAAAATCTTGTTCGGAAATCTCTATTTTATCAGTTTACACACGTCAAAAAAAGTTTTGCATCACCCCGGTTCCCAGAACTCCTGAAGATAGACGTTGACTGTGGATATTGTATCACAGACACAGTCCCTTTGACCATTCAGAGATGTCACTAAACCCGCCCAAAGATGTAAACAACCATGCATGAGTAGCGCCTATTAGACGGAGGGGGTGCGACAGCCGATCACTTCCAGTCATTCCACCAGGAAGGAGGTACACGGCTCGTGTTGTCTGTAGTTCAACCGTGCCTAGACGACCAATACCGCGGTTCGATCACGTTCGCATTGTTAGTTTGTGCCAGGAAGGGCTCCCAACAAGGAATGTGTCCAGGCTCCTAGGAGTGAACCAAAGCCATGTTGTTTGGACATGGAGGACATACAGAGAGGCAGGAACTGTCGATGACATACCTCTCTCGGGCTGCCCAAAGGTTACTACTGCAGTGGATGACCGCTACCTACGGATTATGGCTCGGAGAAACCCTAACAGCATCGCCACCATGTTGAATAGTGCTATTCACGCAGCCACAGGACGTCGTATTACGACTCAAACGGTGAGCGATAGGCTGCATGATACGAAACTTGACTCCCGACGTCCATGACGAGGTCCATCTTTGTAACTACGACAACGGGCAGCGTTGTACAGATGGGCCCAGCAGCACGCCGAATGGCCCGCTCAGGTCTGGCATCACGTTCTCTTCGCCGATGAGACGTCGCATATGCCTTCAACCAGACAACCGTGGGAGACGTGTTTGGAGCCAACCCTGTCAAGCTGAACGTCTTAGACACACTGTCCAGCGAGTGGAGCAAGGTGGAGGTTCCCTGTTGTTTTGGGGTGGAATTACGTGGGGCCGACGTACTCCGCTGGTGGTCATGGAAGGCGCCGTAACGGCTGTACGGTACGTAAATGGCATCCTCCGACCGATAGTGTAACTATATCGGCAGCGTATTGGCGAGGCATTCGTCTTCATGGGCGATAATTCATGCCCCCATCGTGCACATCTTGCGAATGACTTCCTTCAGGATAACGATATCGCTCGACTAGTGTGGCCAGCATGTTCTCCAGACATGAACCCTATCGAACATGCCTGGGATGGACTGAAAAAGGCTGTTTATGGACGACGTGACCCACCAACCACTCTGACGGATCTACACCGAATCACCGTTGAGGAGTGGTACAATCTGGACCAACAGTGCCTTGATGAACTTGTGGACAGTATGCCACGACGAATACAGGCATGCATCAGTGCAAGAGGACGTGCTACTGGGCAGCGGTGTGTACAGCAGTCAGGACCACCACCTCTGAAATCCTCGCTGTATGCAATGTGTGGCTTTTATGAGCAATAAAAAGGGCGGAAATGATATTTATGTTGATCTCTATTCCAATTTTCTGTACAGGTTCCGGAACTCTCGGGAACCGAGGTGATGCAAAACTTTTATTGATGTGTGTATAATTGATTTCAGAGCTGCCGGTGTCTCCTGGTCTCTTCAATATCCACAAACATCTTTCATGATTCTTAAACCACGTGTTCGCTATGATTAAATTATACTCTGTGCAAAATTCTACCAGGTGGCTTCCTCTATCATTCCTTTCATTTAGTCCACCTAATATTTTTCTTTCTCTTCCTTTTCCTACTGTCGAATTCCCGTCCCCCATGACTATTAAATTTTCATTTCCTTTAGCTATCTGAACAATTTCTTGTATCTCATCATACACTTCTTCAATCTCTTCGTCATCTGCGGTACTAGTTGACATATAAACCTGCACTGCAGTGGTGGGTGTGGGCTTCGTGTCTAGGCTAGAATAATACGTTCGTTCTTGTTTTTTTTTCTTTTTTTTCTTTTTTTTTTAGAAAAAGGCCTCTCCTTATAACCCCTATTTAACTTTGCAGTTATAACTCTGTCGTCACCTGACCTGAAGTCCTGTTTCTCCTGCCACCGATCTTTACTAGCTCCCACTGTATCTAACTTTAACCTATCCATTTATCGTTTCAAATTTTCTAACCTATCTGTCCGGTTCAGTGATCTGACATTCCACGCTCCGATCCGTAGAGCACCAGTTTTGTTTCTCCTGATAAAACGGATATATAGGCATATTTGTTCACACTAGAAGTTGTGTATGCTGATATCTTTATATCTCCCATGCACTCTACATTTGATCATCTGCAAACAACAAAACATATCCTATTTTTTTGTTTATCGTTCATTTCTAACTTAGAATCGCTATACATCGCGTTATTTAGCCTGCTAGTTACAGAGTTTTTGATGTTGTGGCCTTTCTTCCCTTGTGTGTGGAGTGTTGAAGCACTTATTTCTTTTGATTTTGACGTTTCTTGAGAAAAAAAAAGGTTCAAATGGCTCTGAGCACTATGGGACTTAACATCTATGGTCATCAGTCCCCTAGAACTTAGAACTACTTAAACCTAACTAACCTAAGGACAGCACACAACACCCAGACATCACGAGGCAGAGAAAATCCCTCACCCCGCCGGGAATCGACCCGGGAACCCGGGCGTGGGAAGCGAGAACGCTACCGCACGACCACGAGCTGCGGACGACGTTTCTTGAAGTTACGCATGCGTTTTGTATAATTCGTCAGCAAAGTACAAAGTTAATGCTAAAGGAAACGTTAAAGGAAATATTTTCTACGATCATAATTTATCACTTTTATTTATCTATTCCATCGATTGTTTTATTTATTCTCGAACTAGTAGTGTCATAATGTACTCTCATACTTCTTACGAAACATGTTTCACGTTTTGAAATAACATTAATTATGACATATGTGTTTCAAGAGGTATTTCGTTATATGTGGAATCTAACACTCACAAACAGCTATGACTCGACAGTAAAATCGATAGTAGCTATATCGTAGAAGACATGCAGTTTACATTTTTTTGAAGGGCTGTATAATAAATTGTAATTGTATTTTGTCATCGAGATAAAGTTACTCCACTTTGTAGTAGGATATTCATTACTAGGATTAGCCGGGCGGTCTAAGGCGCTGCGGTCACCGACTGTGCGGCTGGTCCCGGCGGAGGTTCGAGTCCTCCCTCAGGCATGGTTGTGTGTGTTTGTCCTTAGAATAATTTAGGTTAAGTAGTGTGTAAGCTTAGGGACTCATGACCTTAGCAGTTAAGTCCCATAAGATTTCACACACACACACACACACACACACACACACACACACACACACACAAAACTATTCATTACTGGACCATGAAAGAAACATCTGTATTGAGGAGAAATAAATGTTGATCCTATTATGAACATAACTAAAAATACAGACTGAACTGGAAGGACCTTATCCAACGTATGTCTAATAGTAGCATAATCAAAAGTGCAATACTATACAACCCAAAAGGAAAGAGAAACGTTGGATGTCCCTTGAAGAGATGTCGTGAACAATGCTGAGGCAGAGCAGGCCAAAAGGACTAATCCTTGAAGATGAGGAGGGCGACGAGTAGATTACAGGCAGAGTTAGACCGTGAGCACCTGGTAGCAATGGGAGTGAAAGAAGAGATAGGGGAGAGAGAGAGGTAGAGGGACGTGGGAATGTGGGAAAGTGGCAGAACACAAGATAGGAGAAAAAGAAGTAATCCGGCGTGACAGACGGAGAAACAAAAAAGAGAGAGAAGTGCAACAAGAAGAAGAACTGAGCATTTGCTTCACTGCTTGACAGAGGGAAACGCCCATATACAATAATTTTTTAGTCTTCTCTTAGCCCTTTGAGTCGCAACAATATGAAAAATATATAATTTAAAATTTTGTACATTATTACCTTTATTACCTTTATTATCATAGTAAGCAACGAATACAAGAAGGAATTGGCAAAAACTGGACACTCAATTGTTTCAAAGAGGTGGTTGCACTTTCGAATTCAAATGTAAAAGTTTTCAAAAAAATTAATCTTTATTATCGTAGTAAGCAAGGAGTATAATATGAAATTGGGAAAAAGTAAGCAATCAGTTGCTTTAAAAGATAGTGTCAGTTTGGAACCAATGGAACATACAGCTTCCAACCACCGATGATTTCATCTGACGTATCTGAAAGCAAATTCGCACCTTTTCTGGAAAAAATTACACCTCTCGATTCTTCCATGAGCTCATAACGCCTAAACTAAATTATAATCCTAAATAAAAAGCAAGTAATTTATTTAATTTTGTATCACAATTACATACTGTCACAGTGATTTCATTTCGATAAAAGCAGTAGTATAAACTCAAATATTCGTTACAATAACTTAGATATAGTCCTCGAGGACCCACAGTCCAATAAACTTTTAATTCTGTTTTACTCTATGGACTTCCCAACTATTTGTGATGGTATTTTGTCTTTTTAGTCCGCTTAATTTCATGACGTAGACTTTACAACCTGATGATGAGAGCATTGTCTCTTGAGACACGTTGTTAAAATATATGTGTAAGAATCGCGGTTGAATGCTAACAGTGAAGTAGGCTGTTTGGGTTTTTATATTGCTAACGCCTCGTACGCTCTGTATGAAAATCACTGGCTGTGCTGTGTGCAGTCTGTGGTTGGTTTGCATTGTTGTCTGCCGTTGTAGTGTTGGGCAGCTGGATGTGAACAGCGCGTAGCGTTGCGCAGTTGGAGGTGAGTAGCCAGCAGTGGTGAATGTGGGGAGAGAAATGGCGGAGTTTTGAAATTTGTAAGACTGGATGTCATGAACTACTATATATATTATGACTTTTGGTGACTATTACGGTAAATACATTGTTTGTTCTCTATCAAAATCTGTTATTTGCTAACTATGCCTATCAGTAGTTAGTGCCTTCCATAGTATGAATCTTTTATTTAGCTGGCAGTAGTGGCGCTCACTGTATTGCAGTAGTTCGAGTAACCAAGATTTTTGTGAGGTAAGTGATTTGGGAAACGTATAGGTTAATGTTAGTCAGGGCCATTCTTTTGTAGGGATTTTTGAAAGTCAGATTGCGTTGCGCTAAAAATATTGTGTGACAGTTTAAGGACAGTCATGTATAATTTTTCTAAGGGGACGTTCCATATGTCGACCCCTAGCCGAGGATACCTCAATGGAATCTTCTGAATTTGTTCTTGTAGTTTGTGTAATTAGTGTAGCTATTGTTTATTTCTAGCGCGTAATCATAGAGAGAATTTCCTTTGTAGTTGTAGTTTTCATTCTTGTACAGTAAAGCAGTTGTGGCATGCATGTAGATTTGCACCTAGTATTTCGCAGCTGCGCTTGCAATTAACGACATATTATTTTCAATGCTATGTTAATGTGTTCTTATTTTGCTCTTCAAATTATGCTTTTCTGTGTTGTCGTGTGAAATACTGTGACAATAATGGCGTGTGAAAAACGTAACCGTAGGCTCCAAAGTAAACTGAGAAATGACAGTGAAGACGAAAGCAGTATGTTAGCGCCACTGTGTAATGAATTAACTAATGTTCAAAGTAGTAATTTGGTAATTGTGCATAGGGAAATGGAGCGGGCTGCAAATAATGGTGTAGGCAGTGAAACAATTAGTGAACAGGGAAGCATTGTCGATCGATCGATCGGCAACAGCTTGCCTCAGGAATCCGAAATGACAGGACACAATCTTGCAAATACTGTAGATTCAGGTTTTGCGTCGTTCAACGTTTTCTCAAATAAGTCAAGACACATTTTCTGCTTTTCAAAATGCGAATATTGCCAGTTCAAATGCATTGCCGAATAGCACTGAGGAACATGTTTCAGACACCAGTGCATTGTTATTACAATTAATGCAACAAATGGGACAAAAGCTTCAAAAGTTAGACACAATGGAACAAAATCTTCAAAAGTTAGACACAATGGAACAAAATCTTCGGAAGTTAGACACCACGCTTGAACGAACACATGAAGATTTCACTACACATAACATTGAATCGAAATGTCAAAAAGTCTGTAATGACGTAAAAACACAAATTTGCGAGCGTTTTCAACCTATTTTTTCGCGTCATGAAAATGCATTACAGAATCACGAAGCAGCCATAAAAGAACTGCAAACCACTGTTCATGAGAATCATGAGACCTTGTGGGCTAAAATTGATTCAGTTGCATGTACCGATTCGGTTACGCTACTTGCAAAAACTCAGGAAAACTTAAAGAACACAAGAGATACGATTTCAACACAAATGGACACTCTGAAACTTGGTTCAGAAAAACACACTGAGGAAATAAGTACACTATCGGAGAAAGTAGCCGAACTTCCGAATCAGTTCACTAACTTACCTGCAAAGGTAGATGATCATCTGAATGACACAAGACCTGTAGCCATCCCTGACACAGAGGAGTATGAACAAATTAAGAAAGTCAAACAAAATCAGAATCAAATTAATACGCAATACAACAGAGAAATTCGGGAAGTACAAGATCAGTTGGCACAAGTGATACAAAAATTACATATTTCAGAGGACACTCGCGCTCCAACACGGGAATAGGAACTTACAAATACGGAAAAACCACAACATAATAACACATGGCATTTCGGAAATTATTGAAGAAATTGGCAAGGTGCACCGAATTTTGAGATGGAACCGCCGACTCGACGTAACAATGACCGATATGCTACTAGCCGACACGATGATTTTGACTGTAAGCTATTCTTTACTACACGTAAATTCAAAACATTTAAGAATTCTGGCAACGACATTCATCCACAAGCGTGGCTCCATCAATTCTCTCATTGTTTTCCTCCCAACTGGTCATTAGAGCGCAGATTAGAATTTATGTATGGCTACTGTAGTGGGACGAAAATGAAGTGTCAACCATCCACCAGTGTCAGCCCAGTTTGCAGATGAATATAAGTTTAATTTAGTTTTGTTTATATATTTTTGTAATATTTGTAATGGTTGTGAAGTGTCTAAAGTTTTGTATTTTTTTTATGTTTCATGTACGGAGAGGGCGGCGCAATGAACGGAGACAGCATCTTCGTTGCCGGGACCAGAGAGAAAATTGCTGGCCACTATACGTCGCGGGTCGACAGCCAATGAGCGACAGAAGATTCTGAAACCGATTTGTTGCGTCGTGCTTCTAAAAATTGAAAATGAATAATTTGTAATGTTTTGTACAACAATGACGTCGTAGAGAGTTTAATCTTATTGATACTGTTAGTTTTTGTCTTGTCAAGGCTCAGGTTCACGTCTGTATGTAGGAAGATAATAAACTAGTGGATGCTACTAAAGTTGAAATACATGTTCCGAGGATTTATTTATGAAGAATTATGTGAATGAATTAATAATATATCTGACAAGATTATTGGATTTTGACAGCGTTCATCGTGACTTTGAATCTCAAAAAGTTTATTCAATGTGGTTCTATTATCGATTAAATCAGATAACGTGTATCAATATAATTTCTGAGGAGAAACAAACGACATCTAAAATTGAAAAAGTTTACGAAAACCAATTGGCCTGAGTGATGTAATTCTGTGCATACGACTCAAATGATGTTTTACAGTTTCGTTCAAGAACCATTCTGAGACAATTTAAAAAGAATGTAAATAATTTTGAAGTGTGTTGTAACTGACGTAGGTGACGAAGTCTGCACATGGTGATATGTCAAAAGAAAATCATTTAAACAAATCTATACGTCATTACACTACACCGTGGCAGAAGCTGCGGAATGGGCATTACTGCATCGAATTGAATTTAGTGACTGGGATGATTTCGTTAAGCAGTTTAAATAAAATTATTGGTCAAAAGGAAAACAACAACACTTAACTTTAGAGTTGTTAGACCCTCCTCCATATTCTAAATGGTGGGGAGGTTATAGGAATTATTTCGAATGGCATTTAAACCGTGCTAAATTAATTGAAGAACCAATTATTGAAAGTCACCTAATACGAGTCCTAATTAGTAGGTTACCGTATTATGTAAAGGAAAGAATGACAGAAAGAGAATGGTCACAACCTCGCGAATTATTAGGATATTTAGAACAGTTAGATATACTTAACAGAGAAAGGGAAGACGAGAAATTTAGATCTGGTAGAAATGACAATCCTCGAAATAATAATAATTCAGAACAACGAAAATTTAACACAACAATCATAGCCGGTTTTGTTATATAAATCGTCAATCTAAAGATAAAGAGAGCCAACAAAATCATGGTAATAACTCTAAAATGCGGAAATTACACAATAACGATAATGAGATAAATCATCCTCAAGTAATTAATGAAGGTCAAGTTGTAGGTGACGTTATCATAGAAAGTTCGGAAAACTACTAAAGTCCTTTAGTATGGGTCAACTAAAGGGAACTGTTAGTCGAGATTATACAAGACCCAATTGCAATCTATCATTAAGCCGCCAAATGGAAGGTAATTGGCAACAAGATTTACTTCAGGAAGACAATCAGATAAGGGAGAATATAACTTACAAACCCGTTATTAAAGGTTATATTAAAGATACCGAAGTAAGATTCAGGTAGTGTAGTAAGTATTTTATCTAAAGAATTATTTCAGCTTAAAAGAAAATATTGGAATTTTACAACCTTACCTGTAACTGGGGTGAAAATTATAGGAGTTACTGGTAAGAGAAGTCAAAATATTACTGAGGAAGTTTATTTAACCGTTGAAATTGCTAAACAATTAATTGCTCACTCTGTACTTGTCATAGCCAACTTAAATGTGGCCATAATTTTAGGTACGGATTGGCTATGTAAATATAAAGCTATATTAGATATTAAAGACTCTTCCTTAACCATCCATAAGGAGGCATGTGCTTTTAAAGTGAGGTTTTCTGATAATCGAGTTCCTGAAAATCGCTACGAATTCTTACAGATTAAGTACGCACAGACAATGAACCTATTAACAGATTTTTGTGATCTTGAATATGAAGTATACCAATGTGAGGCTAGTAATAGTATCGAAACCTAAGTGAAAGAAAAATGTTATTCTACGAATTGCCTATCCGAACAAGAAAGGGAAGAGTTCGAATCTTTGTTGTTAGAATTTAGAGCCGTCTTCTCAGATGAACAGGGGAGAATTAAAGATTACGTTTGTAAACTTAAGATTAAAGATCAAAAACCATTCTTTAAGAAACCTTATCCTATTCCAGTACAATTCAAAGAACCGGCTAGTAGGGAAATAAGTAAGATGCTAGAACAAAACATTATCGAACGATCATGTAGCGCTTTTAACAGTCCTTTGTGGCTAGTTAAGAAAGCTACTGGTCGGGTACGACTGGCTCTGGATGCCCATGAATTAAATAAAATTATAGAGATGGAAAGAGACAGACGTATTCCTATGGAGGACGTACTTCTTAAGATTGCTGGTTCTCGTTATATGAGTACAATGGATTTAACTGCTGGCTACCATCTAGTAATATTACACCCGGATTCATGGCAATATACGGCTTTTCTTTTTGAAGGCAGGTCATATCAGTTCCAAGTTTTACCTTTTGGACTTAATATATATGTGTCAACTTTCATTAGGCATTAGATTCTGCTTTGGGTCAGCAATTGTTACAAAAGATTATTTTATATGTAGATGATATTTTGGTAGCCACTAAAACATGGGAAGAACACGTAACGATATTACGGGCATTGTTTAACCGTTTAATTGACAGAGGAATTACGTTAAAATATCTAAGACTTACTTCGGAAAGGAGGAAGTGAGATTTTTGGGGCACATAGTGGACAGTAAAGGTATTAGGCCAGACCCAGCACGTATTGAAGCTATTGCTCAATGCCCGAGTCCTAGAAATCGGAAACAACTGAAATCATTCTTAGTAATGGTAGGATGCGACTGTTGTCTCTGATTACGTTATTACTTCTACTACTTGAAATGTTTTCATTATTATCTAATTCCGATAACCGTTTAGTAATTTCCTGTATTCTCATTTCTGTATTGGATACGCGGTTAGCTAATATCGATTCTTCACTGTGTTCACGATGTGAACGCTCTGTATCTTCGTCAATGTTATTATCTTTGGAGGTCTCAAGGTTACTGCATATTTCAGTAATTAAAAATTTCATGTTTCCTATTTCAGTATGATCTTTTTCTACTTGATGAGTTAATGTCTCTAATCCTACATTATCTATTGAAGAAATCACTACAGGTTTGGTAGAGACCTCTTCAATAGATTCTAATAATTCTCTATGAACAGTTTCTGTTTGCATAGAAAATTCATCACGTAACTTATCGTTATTTTTCTGTATTTCATTTGCAACTAAGATATTGACATTATCTAGTCTCTTGGTTAAGTCAATAATATCATTTCGCATGCGAGCTTTTTACTCACGCGATTCCTGGATATGTTCTTCTAACCGTTTACAATTATCTGCAATCTTATTACTAAGTGCTACTAGTTTTTCCTGCATTTCAACTTTAGAAGCCTCTATTTTATCACTTAATTCTCGACTGGTTTCATTAAGATGTTCCTGTAACCTGTCTGTCGATTTTGCTAGCTCCCCTTTAAATTCCTCTTTCTTCGTTAGACTGTTTTAATTCCTCTTTTAGTTCCTCTTTTAATCTAGCAGTAGATTCTTCGTTAGACTGTTTTAATTCAGCTAGAAAATCCCCGTTAGATTGTTTTAATTTAGCGATCGCCCTAAAAAGGGATCTCATGCTTTTATCGGACACAGATTGCTCTTCGTCTGACATTTCACTTCCCGACATTATTGTAAGATATTAACTAGTTACACACGCAGACTTGTAATCAACAATCCTATTAAAGCACACTCCCTATGTACAACACTCCACTTCCAACTTGAAACAGACTCTCCAGACACTAATGTAATTTGTAGTTCTCGGTGATCAGTGTGCTGCTATGGGCTGCAGAAGTAACAGCCGTCAATGCAGCCGCTGAGATGCTGCGACCCCACTTCCGCAACCGGCACGACACTGAGTCGAACACCGGAGACGTCACTGGCTGCAACCACGCCCGGCCCCACCGTTGACAGGCGAAGCCCTCAGCAACACCTCTAATACCAGCCGGAGGAACGCCCCCCAGCTGACGTACTGGGCCTGTTAGTTTAGGAGAAAAAGGTTGTCGGGGTTTTCAGCGTTCACCTGCTGCCCAACAGATCCGCCTTCTCGTAGAATAACTGCGTGACCGTACTGCTTGGCTGCGCTCCGTCAGCTGCCCACACCGGCGAAATCGCCGCTGGCTGAATAGGCTCCACGAAGACTCTCGTTGACTTCCGAAGGACTCTTGATGTTTTAATTGTTTTGTACCTGTGTGCCTTAGTTGCACACAAGTCCTGTTTCCAAGGTCGCCACGGTGTAGTGTAATGACTTATAGATTCGTTTAAATGATTTTCTTCCAACATATCACCATGTGTAGACTTCGTCACGTACGTCAGTTACAACCCACTTCAAAATTATTTATATTCTTCTTAAATTGTCTCAGAATGGTTCTTCAACGAAACTGTAAAACATCATTTGAGTCGTATGCACAGAATTACATCACTCGGGCCAACTGGTTTGCGTAAACTTTTTCAATTTTAGATGTCGTTTGTTTCTCCTCAGAAACTATATTGATACACGTTATCTGATTTAACCGATATTAGGACCACATTGAATAAACTTTCTGAGATTCAAAGTTGCGATGAACGTTGTCAAAATCCAATAATCTTGTCAAATATATTATTAATTCATTCACATAATTCTTCATAAATAAATCCTCGGAACACGTATTTCAACTTTAGTAGCATCCACTAGTTTATTATCTTCCTACATGCAGATGTGAACCTGAGCCTTGCCAAGACAAAACTAACAGTATCAATAAGATTAAACTCTCTACGACGTCATTGTTGTACAAAACATTACAAATTATTCATTTTCAATTTTTAGAAGCGCGACGCAACAAATCGGTTTCAGAATCTTCTGTCGCTCTTTGGCTGTCGACCCGGGACGTATAGTGGCCAGCAATTATCTCTCCGGTCCACGCAACGAAGATGCTGTCTCCGTTCATTGCGCCGCCCTCTCCGTACATGAAACGTAAAAAAAATACAAAACTTTAGACACTTCACAACCATTACAAATATTACAAAAATACATAAACAAAACTAAATTAAACTTAGATTCATCTGCAAACTGGGCTGATACTGGTGGATGGTTGACGCTTCAATTTCGTCCCACTACACTACTTAGAGAATGAACCAGCTGATAGAATGCGATCGGCCATTCACGATTGTCACAGTGAAGGAGAATTTTATCATGCCTTCCTCTCAGCATATTGGTCTGAAGCTACACAAGACCGACTAAAACATAGCATCATAATGATGAAACATTTCGAACAATCTGGATTTTCCAGTCTTGTGAAATATTTTGAAGACATGTTGCACATGAATCAGTACCTGTCAAACCCATACGGCCCCTCAGAACTCATCCGCGTTTGCTTAAGCAAACTACCTGAACATTTACGACATATTATTTTGGCAGGACGTTGCAAAGATGGCATTGAAGCTTTTCAGGGACTGTTAGAAGAATTGGAAATTGACGCTGACAATCGCGGAACGCGAAAACAGGAACACAACAATTACAGTTCACATCCGTCACAATTCCGCGATGACAGAAATAATAAATGGACACGACAAGGCAATTCTTACAACGCAAATCGTGACCAAAACAGACACCACACGTATGACAACCGTTGGCAGAGAAAAAATAGTTACAGAGAAAGATCGCATTTTCGTAGTAATGAATATGACAGAGAGAACCATAGAAACAGACAATATGGGTACCAAAACAATTATTATCAAGGGAGACAGAAAAACTTCAGACGCAATGGTCCACTGCGCAGTTACGATTCAGGGAGAAATTCTCCACCACGTGACCGACAAGAAAGAAACTACGGAATCTACTGACTTGACAACAGACGATATGATCGTAATGACAGACCTGAATTGCATCAGAACTGGCGGTATTCAAACAGGGCGTGGCCCTCTCGAGAAGGTCAATTTGTAGAAGTTAGGTCTCCAAATACGAGTAACGACGCACGCCAACAAAGAGATAGCAGACAATGACTCGCACAGCAGGCAGCCACGTGCGCAAGCTGGCTAGGAAAAAAATAACTTAGACGCTAACCTCAAGAAAAATTTGAGCATTCTTTACCGAAATATCATATGCCACATGATAATTCCGTTGAAGTTGAAACTCTGCGTACTAGGAAGAGTAAAGGTTTACATCACATTTCACACGTAAAACCGTTCATTGTGAGATAATCCGCTTTTTAACTTAGTCTTTGCCATAAAATTTTCACTTCATGCTACTAGTACAATTTGTCACACTGAGAAACTGTTGAAGTTAACTATCCAGTCTAGAACCTAGGGAACATTTTTTAACAGAAATTACGAATGCATTGTTATAGTGAACAGACGTCACAGTGTTATTGTGTGTGTACATTCTTGCTTGTTAGTTGCACAATTAGGTAACGACTATAAGGCTTACATACTTAGAACATTTACCAGTACTGCTAATGAGATTTTAATGCGACATTTTGGTTTACTTGAAAATACATTCTGGATTTAAAGTACTTTCTGTGAGATATCAGATGACACAGTGGTTAGTTTATGTGACAGCTACGCGATTTTATCATGACGCTACTAATGAGTGACAATTTAGAATGTTGCTTTTACGGTGTTTCTGTTTCATATCTGCACAGTTTTTATGAATTATTCTGGAAAGTAAAACATGTTTTAGTAGTAACTTTTGTGGTATAGCTACAATGATACAGCCTTTTCCGTAGCACAACAATACGTTACAGCACAGTACTTTCTTTATCACGGCAATAAGCGTAATAACTAAGATATCTATACGTAAAGCATTTCACTTTTGTTTATTATGAGGTAAGTACATTGAGTTTTGCGGAACTTAGCTTTCGGAGGACGATAACTATGACACTTCCACAGAGGGTATGTTACAACAAGACGCACAGTTTAGCGCTACAGTACACGTATTTGAGTGATTAATTTTGTACTTAAAACATTTATTTTAAAAGATATTTGAAGTACAATGATACAAAGGTATTCTGTGATACATTTCATTCCATTGCTGTAATCTGTAACACCTGAGGATATTATTCATTAATCCTCAGGGGGTACACGCCTACTTTGTGTACCATGTGTTTGGCAAGCACAAGGAGCCCTAGCTAATATGGTATTTGCTTATACAACTTTACACATCGGTACGATATTCCTCTAACACAGAATTACACAGCTATCTGATTATTTAACTGAGAGAGACAAATATTTATTTTACTACATCAGTGACAGATGTTTACGTAATTACACAGTTGGATAACTTCACACTTATGACATTGTATTTTGTCTGTACTTCGTGAAATGTTCATATTTTTTCAGAACCATTGTGATATTATGAGAGCTTTGAATGATATATTTGGTAAGGGAGCATGATTTTAAAGTACGTTTGAGGTAGATGACACTATTGAAATGAGCAGAGAATTTTTTTTTTAGGTTTTGACATTATAGCTGAAAGCTACGACGTTTTTGAGATTTGACTGAGGTGTTATGATGTCATTTTTACGACGACGATGTGTATTATGCTGTTGAGGTATGTTTATGATCAATAAGATGATGCTACCGTAAATGAGGAATTTGATTATGCTACGTATTTATTTTGATGAAATATTGAAGAAGTGTCGACGAATACGTATATGAATAATGAGTAGTGGTTAGGGACTCTGATTTGTGGAAAAGGATGTTGGAAACCAAGAATCGTACTTTAAGAGTTATGAAATGTGTGTAAATGCGTGAATGTATCACAATGCTGACGAAAACTTTTTGAACACTGTTATATTCACAGGATTTTGTTTCTACACATTTGCAATGCAAATTCTCGACCTGTGAAATTTTTTATATGAGACTGTCACTGTAATGCAAACTGGTGTCGTAAATATTTCAGTAAGAAAGTTAAGTGACCACCTTCACGTAATGCGTCGTGGGCACCCAGCTGTGTGATAGTCGCCTGGAAAAAAGTCATTAGTGTGTGCCTCTCAGAGGCACAGGTGGATGAAAAAAAAAGGAGACCATTATCCTCGATATTGACATTCCTTTGTAGAAAGCATCGCAAATACGACATGCTCAAACTTGGAAACATATGATAACACTGTGGAGCTCTTAATTTATGATATTTACTGAAATGCCTAATGAAATGACGAGAAATATTTTTATGTCTATACACCTGATTATGACTATTGTCTTTCTAGTTGAGCGATTTTTTTTACTACCTTATGAAATGCCATATGGCTAATGAATGATGTTTCATGCCTTCCTTTGCACATATTTGCTCATTTTCTTTAATATCTAGTTTCTAGCTGCACTGCAGCATTGGTTATTATAAAATTTAATAGATGTACTAATATCACTATTTTATGTCTACAGACCCAGTAACGAATACGTTTATGATATACTTTTTTTAGAAAAGAGTGCACAAATAGACATTTCCCTTCACAGGAATTGCATAAATAATTTTTTTAATGACTTGGTAACTTTCTTGCAGGGTAAGTTTTTGTGATGCATCACTCTAGTGTTAAGATGTGACATAGGTATTAAAAATGGCCATTTTTACTGTAATATTTTTTCTGCTTGAGGTTTCTCATGTTTAGATATAAGTTATTGCATTTGCTGCTGCCATTTGCCAGGCATAGTGCTACTGAATGTCACTTTGTATTACTCTGTTAAGCCAGTTTTACTACTGATTTATTTTTCTTGTTCCTGCACATTGGCTCATATTAGTTGTAATGTTGCATTTGCTTGGTAATTTAGATCTACTGTAGCTTGCTTTGACAATTTCCATTTTTTTCATTGCTGTTTGTATTAATTGTTTTGTGCTGCTGCATTGCCTCGTCCCTTAGTTTGTCATCTGAGCTCAGTAGATTTAAGTTAGGTTAAGAGGGGGTAGACTATATAAGAGAATGAGTTATGATGAATTGGAGGAAATGCATTGAGAAGCTATAAGAAAATGGTTTGGACAAAAAAGTAGTGTACAGTGGAGAAAAACTATTTTTGAAAGAGGATATGAACAAAAAAGTAGGGTTTAGTGACAACAGGTTTAGGTAGGATTTTCTTGGAAATAAATGATTAGGTAAGATATTGGAAAATAAATAATGAGGTAAGAAATATGTGAACATATAAATACAGAAAGCATGCTTGGATAGGATTTTTTTGGTGGAAACAAATGTTGAAATAAGACGAAAGATCTATGGAATGAAGTTTTGGGTTGGACTGCAGTATCAAATTTTACACTGAAAACAAAGCTACATTCACTATGATGAGGAATACTGTTATCCTCAAATATAATTTGCATTTATAATATGTCATTTTCTTTGTAAAGATGTTTACACATTATTAATTCTGTTCTGTTTCAATTCTCATGTGTGAAATTAATGTTTCGAAAACTATTCTCATTATTTTATTTATTTACTTATGTCATAATTCTTGTAACACTGATGTATATGATTATTTCTATTCTTTTGTAAAGTCTGTGTTACTACAAATGTTATCTGTACTGTTATGTTTTTAATGGTGTATTTTGTAGCATTATTACTGTATTCTTATGTTAAAAAGTTGTAATTGACACCAGTTCATCAAATTAAGTAACTTGTAAGTTACATTTCACAGCACACGTTTCTGTTGGCCATAGTATATGGACAATATGTTAGAAGTAGGGAATGATAGTGTTTGCACGTGTGTTAATAATTCAGCAAGGTACTGGTTAACAGCATTGCTGGTTCTAAGGACAATAAGAAAAAAAAAAAACTTTGGGAGTGCACAAGTGGTGGTTTATGGACTTGCTATATTATCCGCAAGACTCTTCAATGGGGACTGTGCACCTGCCCAGTCAAACAGATGGCTGCTGACCATCTCTACAAGGACTACAGTGGGTCTGCATCTTTGATGACCCACCAATACCACAATCTCTACCAGGACTACAGTGGGTCTGCACCTCTGGTGGCCCACCAATACCGTAGTCTCTACAAGGACTACAGTGGTTTTACACCTTTGATGACTCACCAATACCATTATTTTTACAAGGACTGTAGTAGGTCTGCATCTCTGGTGGCCCACCCATACCGTAATCTCTATCAGGACTACAGTGGGTCTACTCTGTGATGACCTACCTACCAATATTCTTCAAAACTTCGACTGACTCTGCTGTGGGTTTGCTCTGTTGTGGCCCATTACCTCTCTGCATGTTGAGAGTCAGCACTGTCTTTCCGTTGGAAGGACAACACTACTTCTTCAAGACTGCATGGAAATCCACTACTTCCGTGTGCATTTTCTTTTACTGCTCAGACTTTGAGAAAAACACTGCAATTTTACTGTGATAAATGATCAGGACTATCTTTATGGACTGTGAGAAAATTTTAGCTTTTGACCAACATTCTATCAATAAGTGTGTGCATTTGATATCTTTGTTATTGTAATTATGAAAAATTTTATCAAATCATTATTGGCCACTGCCCAAAACAATTTGTAAAATTTTTTGTTGGGAGCATGCGGGCTATGTAAGTAGGCTGTTTAGGTTTTTATATTGGTAACGCCTCGTTGCGCTCTGTATGTAAATCACTGGCTGTGCTGTGTGCAGTCTGTGGTTGGTTTGCATTGTTGTCTGCCGTTGTAGTGTTGGGCAGCTGGATGTGAACAGCGCGTAGCGTTGCGCACTTGGAGGTGAGCCGCTAGCAGTGGTGGATGTGGGGAGAGAAATGGCGGACTTTTGAAATTTGTAAGACTGGATGTCATGAACTGCTATGTATATTATGATTTTTCAACACTATTAAGGTAAATGCATTGTTTGTTCTCTATTAAAATCTGTCATTTGCTAACTATGCCTATCAGTAGTTAGTGCCTTCCGTAGTTTGAATCTTTTATTTAGCTGGCAGTAGTGGCGCTCACTGTATTGCAGTAGTTCGAGTAACCAAGATTTTTGTGAGGTAAGTGATTTGTGAAACGTATAGGTTAATGTTAGTCAGGGCCATTCTTTTGTAGGGATTTTGAAAGTCAGATTGCGTTGCGCTAAAAATATTGTGTGTCAGTTTAAACACAGTCATGTATAATTGTTCTAAGGGGACGTTTCAAATATATGCACAAGAATCGCGGTTGAATGCTAACAGTGATAACCAGAATATACGACAACTGCTACCTCGACTCCATAATGGATTATATTAAATCAGAAGAGAAATGTTGCGGTGACTAGGGCAGTCAAGCAGCTTTTTTACGTGACGCGGTTTCCGTTTATTGATGACTGGCGTAACTATCTTTTAAAACGCAACCTGTAACGCTGCGAGTAGTAGCAATAAAATGTGTTTAATTGGCGTATTCTCGTCTCTTCAGTGTACCACTGTGCAGTACACTGAACTCCGGCTCATCCGGCCCTCGGTAGTCCGGATACTCATTAATCCGGCCCACGTCGGAAATGGGGCTCAAAAATGAATTATCGTGCCCATAAATGTTGCCAGTGAATTACAAGGTTACATATCTGAAATTATCTAATTCTTTACAGTTCAGTATCACATCATCTAAAACGAAATGCATTACGCTAGATCTCAGGCAAAAGCTCCATATTTTAGGTAAACTGAACCTAAGTTCTTTGCAGAAAGTCGTTACTGCTAACTACAGTGTTGGACGTCAAAAACGGAGAAGACGTTATTACCTAATAATCATCCAAGTGGCTAATGAATTATGAAAACGGAAGGTTATGCGAAAAATTCAGGATGAAGAATTGGTCGTAGCTGTTTATAGATGGTTCATACAACAACGCAGTAAAGGAATTCCAGCCAGTGACCCGAAAACAAAGGAAAAAGCAGCTGCATTTAGTAAACAACTTGGCGGTAGTAACTTGCTTGCAGCGAACGAGTGTTAGTTATCAATGTGGATAACTGACAGACGCCAGGGAAAATCGCAAAGCTAACGAAGAAGAAGCAGATGAGAGTTTGTAAACGAAGTACGGAAGATAATAGAGGAAGATGATTTCATTGCTGATGCCTTGTACACGGTAGATAAAACCGAACTCTTTTACAATATGCTTCCTTCAAAAATATTAGCTGCCAAGAACAACAAACTCGTGGGTACAAGTAACAGAAACAGCACTTAATATGAACTGCGTGTTGTAACTCAAACGAGAGTCATACACTACTGGCCATTAAAATTGCTACACCATGAAGATGACGTGCTACTGACGCGAAATTTAACCGACGGGGAGAAGATGCTATGATATGCAAATGATTAGCTTTTCAGAGCATTCACACAATGTTGGCGCCGGTGGCGACACCTACAACGTGCTGACATGAGGAGAGTTTCCAACCGATTTCTCATACACAAACAGCAGTTGACCGGTGTTGCCTGGTGAAACGTTGTTGTGATGCCTCGTGTAAGGAGGAGAAATGAGTACCATCAAGAATATGGAATCGGTGAGTTCAGGAGGGTAATACGGAACGCCGTGCTGGATCCCAACGGCCTCGTATCACTAGTAGTCGAGATGACAAGCATTTTATCCGCATGGCTGTAACGGATCGTGCAACCACGTCTCGATCCCTGAGTCAACAGATGGGGACATATGCAAGACAACAACCATCTGCACCAACAGTTCTACGACGTTTGCAGCAGCATGGACTATCAGCTCGGAGACCATGGCTGCGGTTACCCTTGACGCTGCATCACAGACAGGAGCGCCTGCGATGGTGTACTCAACGACGAACCTGGGTGCACGAATGGCAAAACGTCATTTTTTCGGATGAATCCAGGTTCTGTTTACAGCATCATGACGGTCGCATCCGTGTTTGCCGACATCGCGGTGAACGCGCATTGGAAGCGTGAATTCGTGATCGCTATACTGGCGTATCACCCGGCGTGATGGTATGGGGTGCCATTGGTTACACGTCTCGGTCACCCCTTGTTCGCACTGACGGCACTTCGAACAGTGGACGTTACATTTCAGATGTGTTACAACCCGTGGCTCTACCCTTCATTCGATCCTTGCCAATCACTACATTTCAGCAGGAGAATGCACGACCGCATGTTACAGGTCCTGTATGGGACAGAAAATGTTCGACTGCTACCCTTGCCAGCACATTCTCCAGATCTCTCACCAATTGAAAACGTCTCGTCAATGGTGGCCGAGCAACTGGCTCGTCACAATACGTCAGTCACTATTCTTGATGAACTGTGGTATCGTGTTGAAGCTGCATGGGCAGCTGTACCTGTACACGCCATCCAAGCTCTGTTTGACTCAATGCCCAGGCGTATCAAGGCCGTTATTGCGGCGAGAGGTGGTTGTACTGGGTACTGATTTCTCAGGATCTATGCACCCAAATTGCGAGAAAATGTAATCACATGTCAGTTCTAGTATAATACATTTGTCCAATGAATACCCGTTTACCATCTGCATTTCTTCTTTGTGTAGCCATTTTAATGGCCAGTGGTATATATTTTTGGATTTAGTAAAGTACATCGCTTACGATTAAGTAAATTTTAGATGCTCTCAGTAGTCGGGCACTCCCACTAATGCGGCAGCGTTGTGTGGAATAAATGGCCGGGTTAGCGGTAGTTCCCATTTTCAGGTGGCGCGCTGTATGTGTGGTGCCTCTCAGCTGGGACGGAGACTGGTGAGCTGGGCCGCAGCAGCAGACGTGCCGGTAGCACAGCCGCATTTGCATACGCTGTCTGGTCCGGTCCGGCCGGGTCCCGCCTTCGCCACTTCCGCCGGCCCGCGGCTCAGCGACAGGTGGGACGGCGGCGGCGGTGGAGGCAGCGGCGGCGGCGGCGGCGGCCAACCACGCTCCCAGTCTGCCTGTCCGACAAACGGTCCGGTTTCGCGTCTACAGTGACAGTGCGACGCCTCAGTGTACCGACTACGCCAGAGATTCACTGAACGCCAAAGAAACTGATATACGCATTCGTATTCAAATACAGAGATATGTAAACACGCACAATACGGCGCTGCGATCAGCCTGACATTTGCCACACTTGCCCTTCGCCAGGTAGCGATCCCTCAGGTAAGGGACGCCCTTCCTCGTGCTTCTGTCCGCTTTCAAACCGCCGACTCCACATCTTACTCGATACAACCAGTACGTAAAGGACCTTCTTCTTCGACATCTTGGCGAAATACAGAGCTTCTTTTCCGAAATCGAAATTTTTATAACTTTTGGGAAACGAAAGAAATACCGACGATTATGTCAGTATGTAATTAGTTCTGCCAAATGTAAATATAGATCCCTCTGTCTGTACGGTAGCTTCCTTTCACGCTTACTGATTGTGATAGAAACGGTCCATCGCCATGGGAGCAACAAGAAAGGAACGATGTAAAGAGAATGCGAATGTACGCTAATCATTTCTTTTTGATCACTGCATTTTTGCCTACTTTAATTGCCACAACTGCATGCCAAAAAGACAATAAGGAAAGAAGAAATGGATATGTGAATGTTTGAAGAAAAGAACGACGTATTCCATATTAATTCACTCTCTAAAATGCGATATCCCTTGCGGTGAAGCATTAGTTAATAATGTGTAGGGGTACAATGATCAAAACATGACTGAAAATACGTTCACTAAATAGAGATAAGAACATATATGATTTACATGTCATCTAAAGTCGACATACAATTTTAAAATGTTAGAAATAAGGAAATGAAGTAATACAGAATGCTATGCTTGTAACGTACATTGTTGTTCTACTTTGTTTAGCTCTGGTATTTACAGGGTCACAGAGAAAGCATCCTAGGTTTTGGAGGGAAAAGCCGTAATTGTAATGATCTGCACTACAACAGAAACAAGAAGCACAATTTAAGGAAAAATAATGTAATTTGTGCTTCAGCTCACAAGCGCCATTGAAGCAGATAGTTCCTGTGACTTTGTATGGGCAGAGGTTATATTCAACAATCGGAATAAATTAATAAATGGCTCCTTTTACCGACCCCTGGTCTGAGATGAAACAGTTGCTGAACGGTTTAAAGAAAACTTGAGTCTCATCACAAATATGTAGCCTATTCATACAATTATAGTTGGCAGTGACTTCAATCTACCTTCCGTATGTTGACAAAAATACGTTTTTTGATCCTGTTGCAGTTAGAAAACTACTTCCGTAATTGTTCTAAATGCTTTTTTAGGATTATTTTGAACAATTAGTTCACGAGGCCATTCAAATTGTAAATGGTTACGAAAACGCACTTGACCTCTTAGGTAAAAATAATCCTGGGCATCACGACGAATACAGGGATTAGTGGACACACAGTCGTAGCGATGCTCAATTCTGTAACAAAGAAATTGACCAAAACTAAACGCGAAATATATCTATTTGTAAAAGCAACCAAAAATTCGGTTAACGTCTTTGTAAGAGACAGTCTCCAATCCTCTCAAACTATGTAAGTGAAGACCGTATGTGGCTTAAGTTCAAAGAAATAGTATCAACAGCACACGAGAGATTCATACCAAATAAATTAATAAGAGACGGAACTGATCCACCATGGTACACAAAACACGACAGAAAGCTGCTGCAGGAGCACCGAAAAAGGCAAGCATAATTTAGACGAACGCAAAATCTCCCAGATTGGCGAAGTTTTCCTGAGGCTCGAAATTTGGTGCCAATTTCAATTCGAGATGCATTTAATAGTTTCCACAACGAAACTCTCTCTAGAAATGTGGTGGAAAATCCAAAGAGATTTTGGTTCTATGTTAAGTAAACCAGTGGAAAGGCTCAGTTAGCGATGAGGAGGAGGAGGAGGAGGAGGAGGGGGAGACAAGGGACCCAATCCTTCGGAGCAGGTAAAATCCTGGCAAATGTCCGGTGTGGCAAATGTTCGCACGCCCAACCAGTCTCTGATACAGTTGCTAGATCGGTTACTGCTACTGCAATGGCAGGTTATGAAGATTAAAGTCAGTTTAAACGTGGTGTTATACTCGGCGCACGATCGATGAGACAAATCATCTTCGAGGTAGCGATGGAATGGGGATTTTCCCGTACAACCATTCCACGACTGTACCGCGAACATCAGGAATCAGGTAAAACATCAAATCTCCAACATCGCTGCCGCTGGTAGAAGATCTTGCAAGAACGGGACCAACGACGATTGAAGAGAAACGTTCAACGTGACGGAAGTGCAACCCTTCCGTAAATTGCTGCAGATTTCAGTGCTAGGTCACCAATAAGTGTTCAGCGTGTGAACCATTCAACATAACATCATCGATATGAGCTTTCGAAGCCAAAGTTTCACCCGTGTACCCTTGATGACTGCATGACACAAAGCTTTATGCCTCGCCTGGGCCCGTCAACACCGACATTGGACTGTTGATGACTGGATACACGTCTTGGAATCTGAATGTCAGCAGGGGACTTTTCGAGCTGATGGAGGCTCTTAATGTTGTGGGGCATGTGCAGCTGGAGTGACATGGGACCCCTGATACGTCTAGATACGACTCTGACAGGTGAAACGTAAGTAAGCATCCTGTCTGATCACTTGCATCCATTCATGTCCATTGTGCATTCCGACGTACTTGGGCAATTCCAGCAGGACGATGTGACACCCCACACGACCGGAATTGCTACAGAGTGGCTCCAGGCACACTCTTCTGAGTTTAAACATTTCCGATGGCATTCCAACTCCCCAGCATTAATGAGCATATCTGGGATGCCTTCCAATGTGCCTTTCAGAAGAGATCTCCACTCTTCGTAGTCTTACGGATTTATGGATAGCCCTGCAGGATTCATGGTGTCACTTCCCTCCAGCACTACTTCAGACATTAGCCGAGTCCATGCCGCGCCGTGTGGCGGCACTTCTGCGTGCTCGCTGGGGGCTTATACGATATTAGGCACGTGTACCAGTTTGTTTGGCTCTTCAGTGTACACTTGGTATTTTTCGTTCTTGTGACCTTTTCCCCGAGTCACAGTTTTACAAGCAATTTGAGAGTGATACTATTTGGAATTGTGTTATTTGAAATTTCGTGTTATTTAACCTCCTCAGTCCTTACGTAGCTTAGCGCGTATGCTACATCCAACTATTATTTTTCTCCATTTCAGAGGTTTAACTAACTTGATCTGCCTGACTGTATCGTATACATTTACGTCATATGTTTGCTGTACATCATTTGTTTCCTTTTCTGCGAGCTCCCTGTATGTTTCATCACCCAACATTTTAATCATACCTGTTATTTTCTCAGCAGATGTAGTGTATATTTCAGAGTGAAATTCAACTGTTACTTCCGCAATCACTTTTATTTCGTTTTACAATAGATTAATCTGCCGTCTTCAGAAAACTACAAAATTTTTGCGATTATAAATTGATAGAACTTGATTGTACATTTATGTAAAGTATAAGAAGTGTATTACAAAAACTTGCCTAATATTTCTTTCGCAAATGTCAATACCTTCTTCACACAAAAAAATGGAATAAAATGACAAAAATATACATATTGTACGTGAAAATTATAAGAACAATTTGGTAATTTACAGTAAATGAATAACATTTATGTACACAGTCAAGTTGTGGTGCTAGCAGCAAGGAAAGTGCATAAAAGTATACAAATAATGTAACTCAGGTATATAAAGGGAGTTATAAGCAACACATTTGAAAAACGTGCTACTCAGTTCTGTACAAGCCATCGCTTATCATTCCCTGAGGCGATAAACGGCTCAGTTTGTAATTTGGTTTTTATTTTTTCATCGTAGTGTCTGAAAATTTGGTCGTATTTAAAAATTTTGAAACTGCTTCACGCAGAAAGTAAAATATTAACCACATTCGACTGTAGCAGTTTTGGCAATACAGTTCTTGTTCGACGATCTCCAGTCCTCTTCATCACTAACTGAAACGTTAACCACCACTTAAGAGCCCTTGGCTCCTCTGCCTGTCAGACAAATTGCTTGTTTCGGACAGTGGATCGGTGACGACGTTTTCTGGTTCAAAAATAGTTCAAAAGTCTCTGGGCACTATGGGAGGTCATCAGTCCCCTAGAACTTAGAACTACTTAAACCTAAGGACATCACACACATCCATGCCCGAGGCAGGATTCGAACCTGCGACCGTAGCGGTCACGCGGTTCCAGACTGAAGCGCCTAGAACCGCACGGCCACACCGGCCGGCATGTTTTCTGGAAGCATATGTTTTCTGATGATGACGTTCGGTTTGTTAAGCGTTCAACAACGCGGTTATCAGTGCCCGTACAATTCCCAGTCTTGTCGAAGTCCAGTCTCGCCATTTTTGCGATTGATGATGAAACGATGAGGACAACACAAATACCCAGTCCCTGAGCGGAGAAAATCCCCGACCCGGCCGGGAAACGAACCCGGGATCGCATGATTCAGAGGCAGCAAACTAGGAAACGAGCGCAATTTTGAGGACACCGTGTAGTCACTGTAGAGGCTAATGGCAGGTAGGAGTACAACAGAAACCACACAAGAGACCGTTCACCTAAGCCGACATGGCACAGTTCAGGCAGATGGTACATGTATACGCAGAGGGGGGTGGGGATGTGTACAGATGATATGATGTCGTCTCTCACCGGTGAACGATTCAGCAACAAACTGTCCAAATCCGTTTGTATCCAACAGCAGTCTCATGCCGAATACGTGCTTCAGACATCGTCAAAATTATGACAGTATAGCTTCAGAAACAGTCCTCAGGTATGAGGATGCTTGTGTACCTTCCCTCAGCCCTTCCTTCCCCACTAATATCACCCGACCTCTGACCTGCCGAGCCGGCCCCTGTGGCCGAGCGGTTATAGGCGCTTCAGTCCGGAACCGCGCTGCTGCTACGGCCGCAGGTTCGAATCCTGCCCTGGGCATGGATGTGTGTGTTGTCCTTAGATTTGTCAGGTTTAATTAGTGCTAAGCCTAGGAGAATGATGACCTCAGATGTTAAGTCCCATAGTGCTCAGAGCTCAGAGCCATTTGACCTGCCGAGAACACCTGGGATACCTTCAAGCAAGACGTGTGCACCTTGCACACAGCTCTGGCCCAAATCAGTTAATTGTGGATGACGGCTGAATTTTCGTGTTTGTCAATGGTTATCCAACTTTTCCTGTGCCTTGGAAGTCGTCACGAGGGACGGGCTGCGTCACCGGGAAGAAACGCGCTGCTACCAGCTCGAGGCGTGTGTCTCTGATTAAATCGATCACTAACGCTCTTGAGTATTTTAAATTCATATAATACAAAAATATTATTCGGAGATATTCTTATAGCTATACAGATGTTTGCACTTGGTTATAGTTCTATGCAGAGAAGTAATAGCACCCAGTACATTGTCCTCGATGGTGAGTGTTCATCGGAGGTGAGGGTAAGATCTGGAGTGCCCCAGGGAAGTGTGGTAGGTCCTCTGTTGTTCTCTATCTACATAAATGATCTTTTGGATAGGGTGGATCGCAATGTGTGGCTGTTTGCTGATGATGCTTTGGTGTATGGTGGGAAGGTGTCGTCGTTGACTGACTGTAGGAGGATACAAGATGACTTGGACAGGATTTGTGATTGGTGTAAAGAATGGCAGCTAACTCTAAATATAGATAAATGTAAATTAATGGAGATGAACAGGAAAAAGAATCCCGTAATGTTTGACTACTCCATTAGTAGTGTAGCAGTTGACACAGTTGTGTCGATTAAATATTTGGGCGTAACATTGCAGAGAGATATGAAGTGGGACAAGCATGTAATGGCAGTTGTGGGGAAGGCGGATAGTCGTCTTCGGTTCATTGGTAGAATTTTGGGAAGATGTGGTTCATCTGTAAAGGAGACCGCTTATAAAACACTAATACTATCTATTCTTGAGTACTGCTCGAGCGTTTGGGATCCCTATCAGGTCGGATTGAGGGAGGGCATAGAAGCAATTCAGAGGCGGGCTGCTAGATTTGTTACTGGTAGGTTTGATCATCACGCGAGTGTTACGGAAATGCTTCAGGAACCCGGGTGGGAGTCTCTAGAGGAAAGGAGGCGTTCTTTTCGTGAATCGCTACTGAGGAAATTTAGAGAATCAGCATTTGAGGCTGACTGCAGTACAATTTTACTGCCGCCAACTTACATTTCGCGGAAAGACCACAAAGATAAGATAAGAGAGATTAGGGCTCGTACAGAGGCATATAGGCAGTCATTTTTCCCTCGTTCTGTTTGAGAGTGGAACAGGGAGAGAAGATGTTAGTTGTGGTACGAGATACCCTCCGCCACGCATCGTATGATGGATTGCGGAGTATGTATGTAGATGTAGATGTAGAGCAGTCAGAAACAGACTGACAAGATCGTAAAGGTGCTGGAGGGTAGTTTGTCCTGAGAAATAAGTTTTAAGGGAAAAAGGCGATAGTTGCGCCGTTACCAAGGTAGCCAATAAGGCCGTTGGGCGAGCAAATTCAAGCAGCCTGCCGGATGCAGTGTCGTCAGACGTGTTCTTCGTTTGGTTTCCTCAGAACGAACCAACATAGCTTTCGTTCACCTAGCTTAAATTTATCACTTTCGGAAAAGGAATATTTTAACGGCAGTGAGCACTTCAACTCACGGACAGACACATGTCCGTTCATCACCGAACTTTAGCTCGAGCAAGTGCTCGAATTTGTGCGCGAAACGACCTTCTTGGCTAACTTCAGTGTTAAATTACCCGGGAACGGGGCAACGTATCGAATTTTTTCTAAACAGTTATCCTAATGCAGCCTTCCCTGCAACTCCCTCAAAACCTTTTCAGACTGTTTCTGGCCACTGTGTATACTATGTTGCTATTTGAGCATTTGTTACTTTACCTCAACCAAGCTTTTTTCGATATAGCGAAACTGATAAATAAGAGTGGAATCTATCTGTTGTCAATAGACGCCATAGGAACAGGGCTAGAAGTGACGTGAACTCTAGAAACCAAAGATATCACAACATGTACGGCTCCACTCGAAGTTAAACAAGTATCGTACACTGACACTCTAGACGAGTAATCTATGCTCAGATACGCTGCAGCGAAATACAGAGACTCCTGAGAAATATGCTCTGGCAATGTCAAACATTAATCCAAGCAACTGAAAAATTTTGTGTAAATTCAACATCCAATCTAGGTTAATTTTGTAGTGTCTGCTATTAATTTATGACACGTCTTCAATATAACCGTAATAGGAATTGCGAATGACAGCTATTGTGTATATAAAAATAAATAATGTGTTAATTATGTGACATAATTGATTACGCTACCAGTATGATACTTCACAATTTATCAGATCTGTGGTTGTTGCAGAGTAATACAAGGCTTTAGTGTAGGTGAACACATTTGATTTTGGCACTACGGGACAATCTGTCTAGAGGCCAGTATAGGTTGCAGTAAAAATCTAGCATACCATTTCGCGTTAAGATGATTACCTAGGGCTAATAACGACTTAAGCGTCAGTATTTTGTTCTCTTGTGAGTCGATATTTCACGTTAATCGGCGTGGAAAAATATCAAATGATGTAGTATTCCAGCGGGAACAATAACATGTTCGCCCGAAAGTTGCTGTTCAGCGGGGATAAAAGTTCACTGGTCACATATCTGCGGAGAATACTACGAAAGGTGACATTTATAGCAATGCGCAGGACGAAGCAAGAATTGTTGTACTGGTTACACTGGATATCAGACTTCCATTGGTTTTCGTGACCGTTTGGGCAACGGTCTCACTGGGTTTCCACTCCACCCCTGCTAACTGTTGTGCAGGCACTGGAAATACAGAAACACTCGCAACAAAAAACTTACTTAGTCCGTTGCGCGATAACGCACTCGATTCCCCCTCTTTCCACCGCGACCGCCTTGTAACAGGAAGGACATCCGGCCACGCAAATGGAAGACAGCATTTCAGGATGTGAAAAATTGTCCTTCACTTACTGTGTAACAATGGAAAAAAAGAAGAGAAGAAATACGTTGCTGGACTGTGAGCACTGCGTGGACAATATGCTTGACAAAAGAGAAAAGAATAACAACTGCAATAAAATATTTAAAAAACGCGTTTTTGAGAATAGGCCTGCAAAGACAGTGGAGGGAAGACTACGCTCGAAAGCAGTTAATTCTATTTCTCAGTGTCGAATCACACAAATGACGTAATTATCGATTTAGATTTCTTAGCAAGTCTTCGTCACATATTTACTTTTTCTTTCGTTGAGGTCCTTCTACAGCAGCCTCGCAGATCTTTAACAGTAGCTTGATTTAACAGTTGGTCCATTTTAGCTGTTAATAGTACACTTGCTACTCGCAGGTAGTGTCTGTAGGCGGGTGTCATCTACACTCCTTCTATTGTACGTCTACATTACTTACAATTACACAACTTTTTTTACACGTTTTCATTCTGAGAAGGTCTGGCACAACTGATTTTATATTGTGAATATTTTTAATCTTATACTTGTATATCTTACGATAAAGAGGGACCGATGACTTCGCTGATTGGTCCCCTCCCCCAAATCAACCAACCAACCAACTATACAGAGGAGGCCGAAGTATTAAATTCTAACTTCCGAAGTTGTTTCACTGAAGGTGATCATGGCACGACCTGGTAGATACCGGCAGTAGCTGTTCGAAAATGTTGAAAAATGAAGCAGCTGTATACATGGAAGTTGCATCATCAAAAATTTATTGTGTCTTACGATAAAGAGGGACCGATGACTTCGCTGATTGGTCCCCTCCCCCAAATCAACCAACCAACCAACTATACAGAGGAGGCCGAAGTATTAAATTCTAACTTCCGAGGTTGTTTCACTGAAGGTGATCATGGCACGACCTGGTAGATACCGGCAGTAGCTGTTCGAAAATGTTGAAAAATGAAGCAGCTGTATACATGGAAGTTGCATCATCAAAAATTTATTGTGTCTTATTAAAAAAAAAAAAAAAATGCATCGTCTCCGAGCAACAAGTGAAATCTCTTAGAAACGTTAAATATGTGGGAGCATCCTTTTGTGGAGCAATTAAAAGAGGGGCTACCACATAAACCTAATGTAACGCCAATAGAACTGAAAAAATTCTTGAGCCTAATGTGACAGTATTTACAGTTTGAGACTTTGAGGGCTACATCGCACATACACTGTCCAGATACATTAATGTGACCATTTTTCAAGACACTGAGTAACCACGTTTTGCACCGCCCACCGCAGCGAGACGTGCAGAAAGACCGTCAGTGAGGTTTTGGGAGATACCAGCAGAGGTGTGGAGTCATTCGGACGCCTCTGCCTTGGCCAGGTGCTCTAGGCTTTTCGGCTGAGGATCCATAGCAAGAACAATCCGATCGAGGTGGTCCCACAGATTTCCAAATGGGTTCTATTCCACGGAATTTAGTGGCCAGGGAAGTACAGTAAACACATCCCGGTGTGAGACGTTGCATTGTCCTGTTGGTAGATGCCATCGTTATGAGGAAAAACAAACTGCAGGAAGGGATGCTCGTGGGCCCCAAGGATAGTTGCGTATTTGTCTTAATCCATTGTCCCTTTCAAATTGACGAGATCACCTAGGGAATGTCCTGTGGCCTGGATCTTTCCGACTATTGTTGCAGGGTGTTTTCTTTCGGACGTCTCAAGCCGTACACGTTAACAGTTGTCTGTCCTGTGGAGCATAAAACGTGATTCATCTGTGAAGGCCAACTGTAGCCACTCTGTGGACGTCCAGTTACGGTACTGGAATGCAAATTCCAGCCCTCGTCGTCGATGAACAACAGTCAGCATGGCTGCACGAACAAGGCACCTGCTGCAGGCTCCCTTGCGCAGCAACGTTCACTGTGTGGTCGTGGAGGAGACGGTGTTGGTAGCCCTTTGGTACACCTGGGCGGTTAGTTGGCCAGCAGTTACACGTCTATTCGTTTATTCGCCTATATACATCTATGCTGTCGTCGTTCACCCCACTCATCTATGACTCAAGCTGAACTACAGTTACCTCGGCACTGGTATTGTATAGGGTCATTTGTCACTCACGATATACTTTACCTCGGCGGCAGGCAAACAGCTTATAAACTTAGCCATTTCGGAAATTCTACCACCCTTGGATCGAGCGTCAATAGTCATGCCATTTTGGTGTCAGATAAATTGCTCCGTTTCCGCATTACACGACTGCACTGCTTTCCATGTCCCCTGATATGCTTTATTTACCCTCCACTGCTAGTGCTGCCACCTGCCTTCTGTGAGTGCTTATTATACGTTGACGTCGAGTATAGTAGGTGGTAACATTAATGTCCATCTCACGTAATGATGATGACGATAAAATTATGAGCCGGCCGAAGTTGCCGTGCGGTTAAAGGCGCTGCAGTCTGGAACCGCAAGACCGCTACGGTCGCAGGTTCGAATCCTGCCTCGGGCATGGATGTTTGTGATGTCCTTAGGATAGTTAGGTTTAACTAGTTCTAAGTTCTAGGGGACTAATGACCTCAGCAGTTGAGTCCCATAGTGCTCAGAGCCATTTGAACCATTTGATAAAATTATGTAAATAATTGAAGACATATGGCCCTGTTGACTGAAAGATTCCAAGGGGTTGTTCAGCCACCTTGTCGGAAAGAGCCAGCCGCTGTGGCCGAGCGGTTCTAGACGCATCAGTCTGCAACTGCGCGACCGCTACGGTCGCAGGTTCGAATCCTGCCTCGGGCATGAATGTGTGTGATGTCCTTAGGTTAGTTAGGTTTAAGTCCCATAGTGCTCAGAGCCATTTTGAACCATTCGGAAAGATTTTGGGAAATACATAATACTCTGTAATAATGTTTTTTTTTATTATTTTTCTGCCGGTTTCGGTTCTAAAAAATCTTCAGTGTCAGCTGTACAACATACAAATGTCGACAATGTCACAATGCAAACGAAATAAGAAAAAACAAGGAACCCGTTAAATCGATCAAAATATTCACGAAAATCATCACCGATATGTACTATGTCACACGTATGTTAACATATTCTACCACAGAAAACCACAACTGTCAAGAAAAATCTTGCATTGTGACTGGATTAAAATATAATGGCACACTGACTCGAGGACAACATGTGATGGACAGTAATACAAGTCAACGAACTTCAGAGACAAATTAGACACTCTCGACCAAAACCAAAGAAGTTGCCACTAAATACTTCTGTGATAATCAGATTACAACATTGAAGTATTAACAGTTGTACACTTCACTGATATCACAAAAAACACCAATAAAATAAAATGTAAAAGTACCAGATGTGATTGGGTGGCGTGACTGATTATTGATTAATATAAGTAATGACTCCCCATCACATACAAACAGGCCTATTTCAACTCTATGCTGGACAGAGTTGTTAGATTGCCATTGTCCAATCAAAACAGAAATAAAGAACTGAATATCTTAAAATACATTGGAACCAAAAACTGTTATGACCCCGAGTTAGTACAGAATTTATATTTCAAAGTGGAGATAGTTTAGGGCAAAAATTACACCACAGAATTCATCAAGAATCAGTTTACAATCAGTCAGGAGTGTATAAAATTAGTTGCTTGAAATGTGACAAAACGTATAGTGGCCAAACAGGAAGGGAATTTAAAATTACATTTAATGAACATTCCTATCCAAGTACTACCTAGAATAAAGCACACATCTAAGATCGAACAATCATACACTGGACAGAACTGCTGATAAGATAGAGATGTTGCATATAACTGAAAAAGGTGTGATTATAAACCTTCTAGAAGCAATAGAGTTTTTAATGGGATTATTCATCCAGAAAAAGTTCTCAGTGAGTATTTGGAACTGAAAAATAAAAGTTACTTAAACAGTTTCATTGACAGTTTTAAATGTTTGAGTGGGCCTTCTTTATCTACAACTCTCCTCAACTATGCCCCCTTTTTATTATTTCATCTATATCCCCATCTTCCCCTTGCCCTTACCCACTTTCTTGTTTTCAGCCAACAGGGCTGTTTATGTTTCACTTCGATTTATTATCATCGTGAAGGGCTATAATTTACGAACAATGTTTTTAATTCTTACTTTTATTAATTTTTATGATACTTAATAGCATTAAATAATGTGTGCATTAGTTTGCACATAATTCATGTATCCACTGTCCTTTTTACATTTATGTTATATTTGTTATTATTTCAAACCAAAAATTGCAGTTGATTAATCCATAGCATTTGATGGACAAATATTGTGTCATCCTTTCAACCGTTTGCCTCCCTTATTCACCACCCTCACCTCCTCAATTTCGTTTTCATTCTTATACTCTTCACTAGTCTTCTCCCAATTTCTAAATTCATGTATTATCAATATTGTTCTTCTCTATAATTGGCCTTTATTAACTGTATTCCCAACTTATGGTTAGTATCATGATTGAATGTAAATACAGGCATCAATGATTTGGCTTTCTGCACATTAACACTCATCATGTTACATATATTTGGCATGTGTGATCTATTTTTATTTACTTTTTGCTAAGGAATACAATGTTTGGAACATTGTCTATAATTATTATGGCCTTTGCTAACACCATTTCTGCAAGCTCTGTAGCTTCATAGGGGCAATGTCCCTCAGATCTGTAATTTTGCAACTTTTATGACTGCATTAATTTTTAACATAATGACTTTCTAAGTTTTATCCTACATTTAATTCCTTTCCCTTACCACCTTCCTATAACTATCAGCAAAGCCCTGCAATATATTATTATTTCCACAATATGTTTAATGTCAGAGTTAAAAGTCCCCTCTTATTTTTTCCCAAAAGTATCCCTGGTTTTGTCAATTAAAAGAATAAAGAAAAATTAAAAAAAAAAGAAAAATAATTCCTTGTGATACGATTAATTCTCTGTATTTTCGTTTCACAGTTAAATATTGTTCTCCCTTAATTAATTTTAGTCTGTATGTTGTTTGGTCTTTTTTATTCTGTCTTATGACAATATAGTAATGTTGATGAAATATTTAACCAATGTGTTAAATTACTGTTAAAAACAATCTTGATCACGATTTATTTAACAAGGCGGCCGGATTTGACCACTACTGTGGTCATCTTCAGACCTATAAGTTGTATACAAAGCTCTAATTAGAGGGCTACATACATTAAACAAAATACATAAAGTTATAAAGCTATAAAACGTTGAATTACCATTGAGTAGGAACCTCTTTCTGTTGGAGAATCACTACTGGAGAAACCAGTGCACGTCCTACTATATATAATGGAGGCTCCACCCACTTCTGACTGCGTGATGTCATTATTAATCAATGAGTAATAAGTCGAATTACAATTTAAAATTTCTTAGTTAAAAGAACATTGTCAAGAATTAGAAATAAATACACACTAAACCTAGCTTATTAAACAGCTATTGTCAATTAAGAAGCGTTAAAATATTTAAATATGTAGGAAAATGAACTTCGGTTTGGCAGTACATGGGTTGCCCTCTCAAGGCCTATCAGCGAACCATTTGGAACCACTGGTTGCTATTGTGAAGTTAGACGCCGTTGCAAAGATGAAGCAGCAGGCTTTTTTCACTGAAGTTGTTGTAAAGTCGATAGTCGGACTAGTGGTTGCCATGGTGAGGACAAAAGCCAGTGCAAAGATGTGGCAGCAGGCTTCTTTCCAACCAAGTTGTTGCGAAGTAGAATGGCAAAGACTGTGGCGTCAGAGGATGTATTATTGAGCAGCAACTTGTCTTTATTGAAATGAAAAGAGTAAGCTACAATATTCTGTAGCTGACATGTATACTACATGCTGCCCAAATACGATATGAAGTAGTTGTCTGTATATATGAGATATTATCTATGAAGTTGATATGTAGATTACATGAGCCTTTTTTTCATTTAAGGCATTGCTGTTCCTCAAGTTATATGCCAGTCACATAAGCAAATAAAAATGAAAGACTATAAAATTATTAAATTATGAGCCAGTGTAAAAAATAAAACGATGTGAATTAGCAGTATGCAGTCTAAAAGCATAAAAGCAAAAATTCTAAAACAGATATTCAATCATAAAATAATGTTTCGTAAAAACAATTACAATGTAAAGATAAAATATTTGCTAAAAGTCTTTATAATTAAAAATATATATATATATATATATATATATATATATATATAATTTTTTTAACCTTTTAAAACAAAGGACAGAAGAGTAAACATTCTAAAGCAGATCATCGAAAATCTCAAAGAAATGTTTGTCTTTGAACTAAAGTTGTTCGTTTAAAACAGATAATGGATTACTTTTGTGAAGTGAAAAAATTTCAATTTCTTCTAAGGTATTTAGCAGTGGTCCTTTTGGCACAGTATGTAATATTTTCAAATTGCTAGAAATGCAACCCTCAGAATGATTGTATCCATCAAGATGTTGACCAAATATTGATTTGATATTTGCCGTACCAGTAGTATGTTCTTTGAAACGTGTTAAAAAGTTACGGTCGGTTTGGCCAATATACTGTTTCTCACAGTCATTACATATTATTTTATAAATGCCTGACTTTTGGTATCTAATTGAGTCTCCAATTGCGTGTTTCAGTTTCATCTGTAGGGGGTTATTAGTTTTAAATGCTGTTGTCACACTTGTGTTCTTAAATAATTTATTTATTTTATGTGAGATAGGTCCCATGTATGTCATTTGCGTAAATCTCTTCTTGGAATTTATAACAGCATCATTTTTTTCTTGTAATTTTTGATATAACAGATCAACCTGAAGGGAATTATAATTGTTAGCAACTGCTATCTGTTTTAATGTATCAATTTCCTTTTGGATTGCATCACGTTGGAGAGGTAATTTCAGTATGCTATGTATCATAGTTTTAAAAAATGCCACTTAGAATCTTAATGGATGGCACGATGTAGCATTTATTATTACGTCGGTTGATGTGGGTTTTCTATAAATAGAAATATTATGTTTTCCATTCGCACAATTACAAATCAGAATGGAAAACATAATATGGTAATTCAACGTTTTATAGCTTTATAACTTTATGTATTTTGTTTAATGTATGTAGCCCTCTAATTAGAGCTTTGTATACAACTTATAGGTCTGAAGATGACCACAGTAGTGGTCGAAACCGGTCACCTTGTTAAATAAATCGTGATCAAGACTGTTTTTAATAGTTATTATTTATAAGACATTGATCATTGCTGTTCCCATAATGCATTCAAAAGTAATTCAATGTGTTAAAGCTTCATGCAATATCACCTTATTAATTTTTATTTGTATGATAAACAGAATTTTAACTTCATTATGTAGACACTGAGATGACATATATCTCTATCCATTGTGTAACAGTTTAGATGCATACCATGTTTCTTCATAAAAACTTTTTTGGTTAGATTGTGACATACACTTCTAATTTTAGTAGTTGTGCATCTATGTATTCTATCTTCCTTTTGCGTTTTTCTTTGCTCTCAGAAGTTGCACTTCCTTTGTTTTAATTTAATTTAATGTGTTTTTTGTCATATATGGCTTGACTGATTTTAGTTTCATGGATTGCTTTGTAGCTTGTATTTTACATGCTTATTTTTTGACTTGATTGTAAAAGATTCTGTTTTCTTGCATTCATCAATCATGTTTATCTCGTAATCTTATATTTTATTTAATTGGTGTTTATATGTAATATCAATCAAATGCACAACTGTTAATACTTCAGATCTGAAATGTGATCATCACAGAAGCACTTAATGTCAACTTCTTTGGAGTCAGTCAAGACTGTCATCTTTGACTTTAAAGTTCTTTTGCTTGTACTGCTGTGCATCATATGTTGTCCTTGTGTCAATGTGCCATCATATCCGAATCCTGTTACAGTTTAAGATTTTTCTTGGCAGTTATGGTTTTCTGTGGAAGAGTATGTTAAAGAATGTATGTCATGTGAGGTGTCTGTGATAATTTTCGTGAGTATTTTGATCTATTTAACGGTTTCCTTGATTTTTCTTATTTCGTTTGGCATTGTCACATTGTTCACTTTTGTATTGGTATGTTGTACAGCAGCCATTAATGATGGTTCAGAACCAAAACCGGTAGCAAAATAAAAAAATAACATCAGTACAGACAGCAGAGTGTTATGCGTTTTTTTTTTTAATTTTGTGCATGCCATTGACCATCGCCTAAGCAAGATGCTTAGTCGGAAGGAGTTTTCTTTCGCGGACAGTGGTCGCGTCCCTCGCTGATATGTGGAAAGTGTGTCTCACATGTGTTTGTAGAGTGTAGGTGAATGTAAATCATCGGTATACGGTGCAGTGTCATTTCTGTGTTGTATGATGGTGACGAGAGAGGGGAGAGGATGGAACCCGGTACTGGCACAAAGCCTACTTCTCTCGAAAAGCACCAACGGGGCCGTCGAGCTTAACGTCTCCATCCGGCGGTCGAATCACCAGCGACAGAGTCCCATGCCCTCAGTTTATGAGACACTGCGGAGTGCCCAGGACGTTGATGCAAAGGCTGATAACAGATGTAAAACACGATTTCAAAGATCCGGTACTACAACGCTTCTTCGTATTGATTCTTGCGATGTAGTATTGCTTTTTGTTCAGGTGTGTCGAAAGAATGATTAACCTAACAATGTGGTGCAGAGGTGAGACGCTCCTCTTGTTCTAAATTAGAATTCGGACTTGTCCGAAAGAACAGACACCATATCCACATAAGCATATAGTTCTGGCAATACCGTCCATGACCTTCTTCTTCTGTGCGGATGCACACACATTTCGCCAACTCTTACGGGACTTGGTAAGAATGCCTTCCACGAGTAATGAGTGTGTTGGGGTGGGACACTAAGGATGAAGTGTGTGTACATACGAGGTGAGAATGTGGGTCTCGCTGGAGGCGTGCGCGATATAGTACTACCCTCTGTGCCCTTGGTGGCTCAGATGGATAGTGTCTACCATGTAAGTAGGAGATCCCGGGTTCGAGTCCCGGTCGGGGTACTCATTTTCACCTGTCCCCGTTGATATATATCAACGCCTGTAAGCAGCTAAAGGTATTAATATAATTCTAATTTCGTTCTAGACGACTGCAGGTCATCAATGGTGTCTGTTCTTTCGGACATGTTCGAATGAAGAGACACCATATCTATATAAGTATACTCCTCTTGTTTTCGGGAGGAAGGTCGTTCAAATCCACCTCCGACCATCCAGAATTAGCTTTTCGAGATTTCCCTAAACTCTTAAGGCAAACGCCAGGACTATTCCTCAGAAAGGGACATGACTGATTTCTTTTCCCTTCCGTCCTCAGTCCCTGCTCGCACTATCTTCCTTCCTTCTATTTAAAGAGTGAGTCTTTGCAATGAAGCTGTTCCTGTTTGTTTTCTCATGCCATCTGCCTAGTCTTCCATTAAGTCGTCTTCTCGGTCTTCTCTTACACCTTGGCATATAGCAATTAATTACAGGAATCAAGAATAAGGTTCAATGTCAGAATAAGATTAACGTCACGTCAACGATGATGTGATTGAGGACGGAGCGCAAGCTTCGACAACATGATGGAAGGGGGTGGGTGGGGGGGGGGGGGGGGGAAGGGAAGAAATTGGTTGCGTCCTTTGCAGATTAACCATTGCTGAACTTGCCTTGAGCTATATGGGGACACCATCCATCGACATTCCTTGGTACACTTAACGTCCATTCTTCCATATACATGATCTACTCAGTTCCACTTCATTCACATTTGCAGTCAAAATTACGTCTTCAACTCCAGTTTCATATTTGCTCCATTTTTACGTTTCCTTTATTGCTCATCAGGTAATGGGTTGGTGCATAAGTTTGTAGCGCGTTTCTACAGGTTAATAAAGAACATGCGCTTTAGTATCAATAATACATAGGTTGGAACTTAAATAGTGTCAACACTGCTGTGCAGTCACTGTGCAATGGAATCTAGTATTGTCACTGGTAGCACACGTTGTTGACATACCTACCTTGCCTCCGAGCAAATGAACTCGCCCGTCCCACGTCACCGGCGTGCGCCCAATCGAGGGAAACGCAGTCACTTGTGAGAGAGCGGTCTAACGTAACGGTGTCACTAAGTTTACGAAGCAGGAACAACGGAGCTGGATCAAGATTGAATGTGCCAGAGGTCGTACAGCACGACAGTGTCATCAAGGTCTTCAAGAGGCGTGCGGGGAATCGGCATTGCCGTACAGAACAGTGGCAAGTTGGGTAAAAGCCTTCAACGAAGGTCGGCAAACTGTGGCACACATGCATCGGGCTGGTCGTCCTAGCGTCTCTGAAGAAGAAGTGCATGTTGCCACGTTAGTGGACAGTGGTGGACGCCATTCGATTCGTGAGCTCGCCCACGAAACCGGATTAGCGCATACGACTGTGCTTCGCCAACTGAAGGAACGCCTGGGCATGCGAAAAACTGCATCGCGATGTGTTCCGCATGACTCATCGGAAATGCAGAAATGGATGCGTTACGACGCTGCTCAGACGCACTTGGAGCGCCATGAGCGCGAAGGAGAGTCTTTCTTACACCGTATCGTAACACTGGATAAGACATGGCCACATCGTCCGAGCCAAAATTGAAACGCCAATCCAATGAATGGCGTCATTATGGGTCGCCGAAAAAGTCGAAAGTGCGTTATAGCCCCGGTAAGGTGAAAGTTATGGTGATTTCGTGTACGACTGTGATGGTGTTACCCTAACGCATTACGTTCCTCCACGGCAGACCGTCAATGCACAGTATTACTGTTCGTTTTTGGAACATCACCTACAACCAGCTTTGCAAAAGAAGCGGCAACACTTTCTACGCAACCCACCACGTCAATGCGCGGATGCATACAGCGCAAGCTGTGGCTGCTCCTTTCGGTCGATGGGACTGGGAAGTAGTGTACCATCCACCATAATCCCCGAACTTAAGTCCTTGTGACTTTGATTTGATTCCGAAGATGAAGGAACCACTTCCTGGCATTCGTTTCAGATCTGTTCCAGAGATCTACAGGCAGCAGACCGTTCCATTCGCACCATCAACAGAACAGGCTCTGCTAACGGTATACTATGCCTTCCACATCGCTGGCAACGGGTTCTACACAACGTTGGTGACTACTTTGAAGGACAGTAACAGGTACACACATGTAACTTTTTTGTATCGGTTGTGAATAAATACTTGCCACTGTTTAAGTTCCAACCATCGTATATTCTCCTTCACTGTTTACAACAGTCAGCCAAGGCTGGGGTAAATTTTCTGTCCCTCTATTATAGAAATCATGTGGTTTGAGGCGAAGAACTAGTCGAACCATGTTCGGAGGGCATTTTCATCCGGAAAGGAAGTTCCTTGAAGGTTGTTCGATAGAGAGCGGGGAAGGTGAAACGCTGAGGGCGCAAGATTTGGTGAATAAAGTGGCTGCTGAGTGACTTCCAAACCCAACTCCTGTACACTGCTTTTTAATAGTCTAGCAGAATGCGGGCGACTGTTATCGTGGGTAGCATTACTTAACGCAGTCTTCCTCGAAGGTGTTCTTGCACCGTGTCTGGAAAACGTCTCACTTGTTGACAATAAATGTCAGTAGTGATGGGTAGACCTCTGGAAAGCGATTCGTAGTACATCACACCGTTGTTAATTCACCACATGCATAAAATTACCTTTTGTAGATATTCGCAGGTTTTCGCACGGGGAGTTGCTGCCTTGGTTGGGCTCAATCATTCCTTTCTTTTTGTTATGTTAGCATAAAGATACCATTTCTCGTCACCAGTAATGATACAAGATACGAATGGTCGGTGTTGTTCACGAGACAATTGATGACGAGGGAACAGAGATGCACATATGGCCGCCCGCTAATTTTTGTGATTTTGGGTTAGAGTATGCGATACCCAATGCGATTTTTGCACCTTCCCATTGCATGTAAATATCGCATGACGGTGGAATGATCATAATTCATCACATTTGCCAGTACACCGATGCAGGTCATAGTCTATCAACGCGTTTAAACTATCTTTATAAAACTCCGAAGGTCTTCCTGAATGTGGGGAGTGACTAATGTCAAAATGAGCCCCCTTAAAACGAGAATACCGTTTTCTTGCCGTGCTCTGACCAATGGCATTATCCCCACAACGTTTCTGGGCGCCTCCACTGCTGTCACCCTTCTACTGAACTCAAACAGAAGAATATGGCGGACATGTTACCGTTTCTCCACTTGGCATTCCATTTTCTAGCTTCAACAGTTCCACTCACTGTTACCAAATGACAAAATGACTATGTGTGAACTCAAACAGCAACAGTCCACTACAATTAAAAAGTGACAGTCGACTGATACCCCCCAGCAACCATAATACCAACACGCAAAACAAAAACGCTACAAACTTATGCACCAGTCTAATACTTCTTCATTATTAGCCAAGTAGATATAATTTTTGTAATGATTTTTGTAATGAAAGTATATGTTTCGTAGTCGTAAGTCAAGAGTAGTTAGTTTTGAAAACTCAATTTACAGTTAGTTTACCGTAAGCACTCCACACAGTATTTACCCATCTATTTATTTCTTTTCCTCGCCATCCAGTGACAGTCTTCAACTGACTTCAATACGAAATATCGCCGGCCGCAGTGGCCGAGCAGTTCTAGGCGCTACAGTCTGGAACCGCGCGAACGCTACGGTCGCAGGTTCGAATCCTGCCTCGGGCATGGGTGTGTGATGTCCTTACGTTAGTTAGGTTTAAGTAGTTCTAAGTTCTAGGGTTTTTTTTTTGTTTTTTTTTTGTTTTTTTTTTTTTTTTTTTTTTTTTTAAGTAAGCAAGTTCAGCACGCAACTACATCCAGAGCACTTCTGTAGCGTTTGCAATTGTTGTGAATTAAGGAAGACATTAGACACGGAACGCATTAGTAGAGCCTTTGCCATCATCATAACAACTCATTAGAGATCACAGGGTCGTGTAGCAGTGCTCAGTGAACGCGAAAGGTAATCTTTGGAAAAAAGGCGACGTATTCTCGTGAAATTCTGTTTCGTATAATAAAACAACAATTGTACGAGGAAGAGTATTGAAAAATATTGCTGGCTCCATTTCATCTACATCTACGTGATTACTCTGCTATTCACAATGAAGTACCCGGCAGAGGGTTCAATGAACCACCTTCAAGCTGTCTCTCTACAGTTCCACTCTCGAAAGGAGCTCGGGAAAAACGAGCACTTAAATTTCTCTGTGCGAGCACTGATTTCTCTTATTTTATTGTGATGATCATTTCTCCCTATGTATGTGGGTGCCAACAGAATGTTTTCGCAATCGGAGGAGAAAACTGGTGACTGAAATTTCATGAGAAGATCCCGTCGCAACTAAAAGCTGCTTTTTTTTTAATGATTGCCACTCCAATTCACGTATCATACCTGTGGCACTATGTCCCCTATTTCGCGATGATACAAAACGAGCTACCCTTCTTTGTACTTTTTCGATATCATGTGTCAGTCCCACATGATGTGGATCCCACACCGCACAACAATACTCCAGAATAGGGAGGACTAGCGTGGTGTAAGCAGTCTCTTTAGCAGACCTGTTGCGCCATCTAAGTGTTCTGCCAGTGAATCGCAGTCTTTGGTTTGCTCTACCCACAATATTATCTATGTCATCGTTCCAATTTAGGTTATTTGTAATTGTAATCCCTAAGTATTTAGTTGAATTTACAGCCTCCAAATCTGTGTGACATCGCGTAATCGAAATTTAGCTTATTTCTTTTAGTACTCATATGAATAACTCCACACTTTTCCTTATTCAGGGTCAATTGCCACTTTTCGCACCATACAGATATCTTATCTAAATCATTTTGCAAGTCGTTTTGATCTTCTGATGACTTTACAAGACGGTAAATGACAGCATCATCTGCAAACAATCTAAGACGGCTACTCAGATTGTCTCCTATGTCGTTAATATAGATCAGGAACAATAGAGGGTCTGTAACACTTCCTTGGGGAACGCCGGATATTACTTCTGTTTTACTCGATGAATTTCCGTCTATTACTACGAACTGTGTTCTTTCTGACAGGAAATCACGAATCCAGTCCCACAATTGAGGCTATATTCCATAGGCACGCAGTTTGGTTAGAAGACGCTTGTGAGGAACGGTGTCGAAAGTCTTCTGGAAATCTAAAAATATGGAATCAATTTGACATCCCCTGTCGATAACACTCATTACTTCATGAGTAAAAAGAGCTAGTTGTGTTTCGCAAGAATGATATTTTCTGAATCCGTGCTGACTGTGTGTCAATAAATCGTTTTCTTCGAGGTACTTCATAATATTCGGATACAGTATATGCTCCAAAACCCTACTGTAAATCGACGTTAATGATATGGGCTTGTAATTCAGCGGATTACTGCTACTTCCCTTTTTGGGTATTTGTGTGAATTGAGCAGTTTTCAGGTCTTTGGGTACGGATCTTTCTGTGAGCGAGCGGTTGTATATAATTGATAAATTTGGAGCTATTGTATCGGCATACTCTGAGAGGAACCTGAGTGGAATACAATCTACACCGGAGGCCTTGGCCTTATTAAGCGATTTAAGCTGCTTTGCTACACCGAGGGTATCTACTTCTATGTTTCTCATCATGGCAGTTATTCTTGATTCAAATTCAGGAATATTTACTCCTTGTTCTTTGGTGAAGGAGTTTCGGAAAACCGTGTTTAATAACTCTGCTTTAGTGGCACTGTCATCAGTGACTTCGCCGTCATTATCACCTATCAAGCAAGGGGGCTGGCTGTACGAAAAAGACAAGCAAAATCAGTGCACTTACGGAGGAATACTGCGTGTCAACTTTCTTCATTCCACATTCGAACTGAATAGTGTAACGCGTCCCCTTATATTATTATGTTTTTCTATTGTTATTGTTAGAAAAATCTTTATTCAGCCGGTCGTCGAAATTTTGAAATGAAAGCTATTGTGGATGTCGCGTAATAAATATTTCGCGTGAAGCGCTGTTGCGACACAGGCAAAAATCAACTGTAGAAACTAAGCCGCTGAATATTACAAATAATGTTATTAAAGAACACGGCCGACTGACTACATAAAATAAAAAAAAGCTTTAGTACTGTGTAGGAAATGAGTCTTAAATATAGTTACGCTTGTACACACTCAAATCTATGGGAACATACGAACGGGATAGAGGCACGTACATGTTGAATGCAATCATCCCCCGTGGCCAGGATAAAAAGAATTACAGTCAAATGCATTTATTCATCTTAGAACGTAAATGCGTGGACTTCGAAATTACATGAAAAGAAAGACTGCAGGTTCTGAATGTCGCTGCAAATACACTCACGGAAATTGAAATAAGAACACCGTGAATTCATTGTCCCAGGAAGCGGAAACTTTATTGACACATTCCTGGGGTCAGATACATCACATGATCACACTGACAGAACCACAGGCACATAGACACAGGCAACAGAGCATGCACAATGTCGGCACTAGTACAGTGTATATCCACCTTTCGCAGCAATGCAGGCTGCTATTCTCCCATGGAGACGATCGTAGAGATGCTGATGTAGTCCTGTGGAACGGCTTGCCATGCCATTTCCACCTGGCGCCTCAGTTGGACCAGCGTTCGTGCTGGACGTGCAGACCGCGTGAGACGACGCTTCATCCAGTCCCAAACATGCTCAATGGGGGACAGGTCCGGAGATCTTGCTGGCCAGGGTAGTTGACTTACACCTTCTAGAGCACGTTGGGTGGCACGGGATACATGCGGACGTGCATTGTCCTGTTTGAACAGCAAGTTCCCTTGCCGGTCTAGGAATGGTAGAACGATGGGTTCGATGACGGTTTGGATGTACCGTGCACTATTCAGTGTCCCCTCGACGATCACCAGTGGTGTACGGCCAGTGTAGGAGATCGCTCCCCACACCATGATGCCGGGTGTTGGCCCTGTGTGCCTCGGTCGTATGCAGTCCTGATTGTGGCGCTCACCTGCACGGCGCCAAACACGCATACGACCATCATTGGCACCAAGGCAGAAGCGACTCTCATCGCTGAGGACGACACGTCTCCATTCGTCCCTCCATTCACGCCTGTCGCGACACCACTGGAGGCGGGCTGCACGATGTTGGGGCGTGAGCGGAAGACGGCCTAACGGTGTGCGGGACCGTAGCCCAGCTTCATGGAGACGGTTGCGAATGGTCCTCGCCGATACCCCAGGAGCAACAGTGTCCCTAATTTGCTGGGAAGTGGCGGTGCGGTCCCCTACGGCACGGCGTAGGATCCTACGGTCTTGGCGTGCATCCGTGCGTCGCTGCGGTCCGGTCCCAGGTCGACGGGCACGTGCACCTTCCGCCGACCACTGGCGACAACATCGATGTACTGTGGAGACCTCACGCCCCACGTGTTGAGCAATTCGGCGGCACGTCCACCCGGCCTCCCGCATGCCCACTATACGACCTCGCTCAAAGTCCGTCAACTGCACATACGGTTCAAGTCCACGCTGTCGCGGCATGCTACCAGTGTTAAAGACTGCGATGGAGCTCCGTATGCCACGGCAAACTGGCTGACACTGACGGCGGTGGTGCACAAATGCTGCGCAGCTAGCGCCATTCGACGGCCAACACCGCGGTTCCTGGTGTGTCCGCTGTGCCGTGCGTGTGATCATTGCTTGTACAGCCCTCTCGCAGTGTCCGGAGCAAGTATGGTGAGTCTGACACACCGGTGTCAATGTGTTCTTTTTTCCATTTCCAGGAGTGTATATTGACATTGACGGTAGTGGCCACGAAAGGAGAAAGATGAACACATTCACATACCCCTATTGTTGGGCAGCGTCGCCGTGAAGATCGCCGCCTCCATCTAATTTCTCTTCATAAAATTAAAATAATAGTAATAATTTTCCAGAATTTCAGGAGCTGGGACCTATGGTATCACAAAAGACGAAATTGCTCTGCTTCAAAATTACTTTCATTATTTAACCCAATTTTATCAGTAAGAAATGGCACAACACGTCTTAACACCAGGACAGGATAACAACGAAAGGTAACTTATTCTAAAACTAATAAAGGAAGAGAGTAAAGCTTCTTTTCTTCAGATAATGCTTTACGCATTAATCTCTGGTAGTTGTATTAGCGTCTATATATTCACTAAAAAAATTTATATAATTCCTTTACAATAGGTCAGGGAACAGCCGAAACTGGTAGAATGCACCCCACATCGTATACTGTCCAGCGGCTTACGGAGTATGTACGCACAAGATATTAAGATCTTGAGAAATACGAACGATCTTTTCCCGTGCTTCTTGTTCAGCAACCACGTCTCGCACCCATCGGTTACCAGCAGCCAACAGTCATTACTATCGAAATACTATAATAGCATAGCTCAGACAAACTTCACACCGGAAGATCAGTGCCCGGTGATGTATCGAACTCCGAAATGCTTTGTATTCGGCTTCGATATAACACTTGTCGAAATGTCTTTATCAGGTAATGCAGCTCTCCATGCTACTCTACCCTGTGCAAGCCTCTTCATCTCCGAGTACCTACAGCAACTTACGTCCTTCTGTATCTGCTTACTGTAATCATCTCTTGGTCTCCCTCTCGGACTTCTAGCCTCCACGATTCCCTACAATACTAAACTGCTCTTCCCTTCATGTCTCAGAATGTGTCCTACCAACTGGTCCCTTCCCCTAGTTAGGCTGGCCACAAATTCCTTTTCTTCCCAGTTCTATTCAGTGCCTCCTCGTCAATTACGTGATCTACCCAAATAATCTTCAGCATTCTTCTATAGCACCGTAGAAATACTTTCAGAAAAGACTTCCTGACAGTTAATTCAATACTCGACGTTAACAAATTATTCTTCTTCAGAAACGCTTTTCTTGCCATTACCAGTATACGTTTTGTATCCTCTCTACTTCGGCCATCATCAGTTATTTTGCTTCCCAAATAGCAGAACTCATCTGCACTACTTGCCATTAAAATTGCTACACCAAGAAGAAATGCAGATGATAAACGGGTATTCATTGGACAAATATATTATACTAGAACTGATGTGTGATTACATTTTCACGTAATTTGGCTGCATAGATCCTGAGAAATCAGTACCCACAACAAACACCTCTGGCCCTAATAACAGCCTTGATACTCCTGGGCATTGAGAGATCTGGAGAATGTGCTGGCCAGGGCAGCACTCGAACATTTTATGTATCCAGAAAGGCCCGTACAGGACCTGCACCATGCGCTCGTGCGTTATCCTGCTGAAATGTAGGGTTTCGCAGGGATCGAATGAAGGGTAGAGTCACGGGTCGTAACACATATCAAATGCAACGTCCACTGTTCAAAGTGACGTCAGTGTAAACAAGAGGTGACGGAGACGTGTAACCAATGGCACCCTATACCATCACGCCAGGTGATACGCCAGTATGGCGGTGACGAATGCACGCTTCCAATGTGCGTTCACCGCGATGTCGCCAAAAACGGATGCGACCATCATGATGCTGTAAACAGAACCTGGATTCATCCGAAAAAATGACGTTTCGCCATTCGTGCACTCAGGTTCGTCGTTGAGAACACCATCGCTGCTGTTCCTGTCTGTGATGCAGCGTCAACGGTAACCGCAGCCACGGTCTCCGAGCTCATAGTCCATGCTGCTGCAAACGTCGTCGAACTGTTCGTGCAGATGGTTGTTGTCTTGCATACGTCCCCATCTGTTGACTCAGGGTCGAGACGTGGCTGCACGATCCGTTACAGCCTTGCGCATAAGTTGCCTGTCATCTCGACTGCTAGTGATACTAGGCCGTTGGGACCCAGCACGGCGTTCCGTATTACCCTCCTGAACCCACCGATTCCATATTCTGCTAACAGTCATTGGATCTCGAGCAACGCGAGCAGCAATGTCGCGATACGATAAACCGCAATCGCGATAGGTTACAGTTCAACCTTTATCAAAGTCGGAAACGTGCTGGTACGCATTTCTCTTCCTTACACGAGGCATGACAACAACGTTTCGCCAGGCAACGCCGGTCAACTGCTGTTTTTGTATGAGAAATCGGTTGGAAACTTTCCTCCTGTCAGCACGTTGTAGGTGTCGCCACCGGCGCCAACCTTGTGTGAATGCTCTGAAAAGCTAATCATTTGCATATCACAGCATCTTCTTCCTGTCGGTTAAATTTCGCGTCTGTAGCACGTCATCTTCGTAGTGTAGCAATTTTAATGGCCAGTAGTGTATTACTTTGAGTGTCTCACATCCTGATCTAATTCCCATAGCATCACCTGATTTAATTCGACTACATTCCATTATTCTCGTTTGGTTATGTTGATTTTGATGTTGTACCCTCTTTTCAGTATACTGTCCATTCTATTCAGTCATGTAACTGTTAATAAACTGACGAGATTTGAATTTTTACGGGAAATGCTAACTCTGTGATGGCGCGTATTTGAGGTGTTTTTGCGGCAGCTTAGCTGGTGGCGGTAAGGAGAGAGAGAGAGAGGACAGGTATAGGAGAGGCGGCCCGCTGCAGGCTGCATGCACACAGGTTTCCGGCCGCTGCTGCCGCTCAAGGCTGCTCGGCCCACAGGCGCCGTTGCCGCGTCTCCGCTCACCTGACGCAGAGGCCGCCGCCACTGTGCCACTTACTACTACCCAACTACATACAGCACCACACACACCAAACTGTGACTTTCCGATGTCGCTGATACCAGCGAATGCTGCTTTCTGGTAACTGCGATTTTTATCTGCGGTTTGTCACAGTTTAAAATCGAAGTTCACGAACTCTGCCCTCTTAACAACGTTCAAATGCGACTTCTGTTTATTACCGTAGACGTTACACTGCGATTATTCTGGCCAGGTAAACTGTGTCAGTACAACGGAAGTGTCTGTTGTCGCCAGTAAAGTGTATTAAGCCGTCGGCACACGGACCGTGCATCCGAACGTTGAGTGTTGAGCGTGCCGAGTTTCTGACGTCGTAGCGTGGAATAGCACGTTCGGGAGTCTTTCCGAACGTGCAGAGCAATATCGGGCATGTCAGATATTCTGAGTGTGCGTCTGAGCGTTGACCAATGAGATAGCACAACGCCACCTACGTCACACGCACGCCGTCTCCCTTCAGTACAGAGTTATGAGGCGCCATACTGGCATTCATTTCAAGCCTATATGTATATATATGCCGTTTCTGAGCGCCAGCAAATTGAGAATCATTGGGAAACCCGTTATAAGTTGTGTGATTCGTTTCAATAAAATAATGAGACTCATCATATTCGTGGCAAAAGAATTATTGTCACTTGCGTATTATGAGAGTAGGCTATTTGAAGGCAGCGACACACTGAAGATCCACCCAAAATGCATTGTTCTTGGTACAATTTGTTATAATTAAATTTCAATAAGTAACATAATTATCTGCGATTAACGGTTTTAGCTAGGGGTAACACAATATGATTAAATACAAGGAGCGTACTGTTGGTTTAGCGTAATGAATAGCGTCTCTGTCTAGAAACGAATATTTGATTGTGCAGTGGTTCGCGTCGTAACACTTCCAACTTTTTTTCCTAATATTCGCGTATTTATTAGGTTCTGATACTTTATTATTAGTTTAATATAAGTTCAAATGGCTCTGAGCACTATGGGACTTAACATCTATGGTCATCAGTCCCCTAGAACTTAGAACTACTTAAACCTAACTAACCTAAGGACATCACACAACACCCAGTCATCCGGAGGCAGAGAAAATCCCTGACCCCGCCGGGAATCGAACCCAGGAATCCGGGCGCGGGAAGCGAGAACGCTACCGCACGATTAATATATGTTATAATATTTGATGTTATGTAAATATGAGTTCACCTTTTTTTGACTTTGTTCGATTGGCTTAATCTACAGGACAGCTTGCACTACTTGTATAAAGATATTTTGCTCCTTTCTCTTTTACGCTTCGTAATTCACATGTTACAATGATTCTGCTACTGGGTAGGAACAGTGATCTAGTAAGACTGACCTTGGGGTTTTACTAAAATGTGGGAATGATGAAATAATGTTTTTCTTATGCGGAGAAGTATTCGAAATTTGTACCGCATTGTTTGTAATGGAACTTTTATAAGCCTGTGTCCTTTTTGATTGGACATGGTACTTTCCTTTTCGTGGACGATGGAGAAAATGTGCGTTTTAACAGAGCTAACGTGGGAATTTCACGCGCGCCCGTTGAGTAAAGAGTGTGATTTACGAACTATAAACATCTCTCAACTGCCGCTGGAGTGCGTTGCGATCGCGTTTACCACGTTGGGACCCACGTACCGTATGCAGGAGTCGCATCGTTCCTGAGCGTTCAGCAGCACGTTGAACTTGGCACGCTCAACGTTAACGTTCGACAGCATGGTCCGTGTGCTGACGGCTTTAGAGTGGGTACGAGTATTTAAGCTGTGCGTCATTGAAGTTGTTATGTGATTTGAAACGGTTGATAAATAAATGTGGGTGAACAATGAAAATTCGCTTCTAACCTCATTGAAGTCGTCCCGTACACATGAATTTTCTGCCAAGTAGTTACTGTTAAAGACTCGTTTATGTGTTTTAAAAATATGCAAGTAAACGAGTGGGAAGAAGAGATCTTCCAGTTAAAAGTTACCACTGGGAACAGTTTAGGTGCAGTACTTGAAGAAACACACAAAGTTTCACCTATATATTCCGGTGTTGAAAAAAAATCTCCATAATTTACGATAGCGGACACACCCTTGCGTTTTTCTAGTTTATGTAGCCTACTGTATTTCTCTATAACACGCACCAAAATACTCATAGGAGTCTTGTCCGTTATCTAATACAAAATTGTCTGAATATGCCTTGCAGTTACATCTGTTATGATGGAAATTGCGTCATATGTGTTTAACCAAGCCGAGGACGTAAATATTAGGCTACAATTGATCGCCGCGCGGTCTGGGGCACTTTGCCACGGTTCGCATGGCTCTCCCCGTCGGAAGTTCGAGTCCTCCCTCGGGCATAGTTGTTTGTGTTGTTCGTAGCGTAAGTTAGTTTAAGTTGGATTAAAAAGTGTGTAAGTCTAAGAACCGATGACCTCAGCAGTTTGGTCCCATATGAACTTATCACAAATTTCCAAGTTTTTGCTACACTATTATGAATATGTTACCACAACATCTTATTTCGCATTCACCGACTCTCAGCAGCATTATCACTTTTCAACGTAACCTAGCCCTCGGGCTACATTACTGGTCAGTTTGTCATCGCAGTCAAGGTTTCAGGGCGACAGATTGCTAACCGAAGGGGCCAGGGTTCGATTCTGAGCCGGGTTGGAGATTTTCTCTGCTCGGTGATGAGTGTTGTGGTGTTCTTACATTCGTATCGTCATTACTGGCACGAAAGTCGCGTCAAACACTCTCTCGTATTGTCTGTCCTCTGTTGAGATGGCTACTTGGGTGCGAACCGAAAGACAATAAAGTGATTTTTTTTGGGGTGGGGGGAGGGGAGGTGGAGAAGGGGGGTGAAGGATGTTCTGTATCATACACTAGCCAAACATATCATTGCTGCTACCAGGAGTAAGACACCAAGGGTAACATTTTTCTCAGAACAAGTCAGTTTCTTGGTTCATTTCTTCGAGCAGAGTTATGTTATACATTCATAGGGTGAGACACAAGTCTCTTTGAGAGAAGTACGAACGTCACTCAACAGATGTCTAGCGGCGCTGAATGTTAATGCTACTTTTAGTTGCCGCTTACGACTTATAGTTGTGACTGAAATTGCAGCCAGATACTTAAAAGTTGTTATTGTGAAAACTGTCACTGCTCAATCCTGTGATTTGTAACAGCTGCACGATTTTCTGCTCCACCCCTAGTACCCACTCCACTATCTGCTGTACTGAATAAACTAATGTTATTCGTCGAACCTATTGCGTCTGTTGTTGAGAATTATGCACAGATGTCGTTAAGTAATAGTCAAAGGAGGGGAAAGTAAAAAGTTGGAAGGAATATAATGAAGGGAAATGAACTTCAAGAGGATAGAAAAGAAAGATAAGATGAGAGATGAGATACAGTGAGAAAAATCTGGCAGAGCACTGAAAGACCTGCGTCGAAACAAGGACTAAATGACATTTCCAGAGAACTTTTGTTATCCTTGAGAGAGTCAGCTATGACAGAACTAGTCCACCTGGTGAGCAACATATGTGAGACAGCCGAAATATTCTCAAACGGCAAGAAGAACGTAATAATTTCACAAGTTGCGACATCGTCACGGATTAAAACAGCCATCCGGAAAGTGTAGAATGAATATCTTTCATTCCCGCCGTTGTCAAAAAACTTTTGTTCCTTAGACAACCGGTTTCGATCAGCAATAACCATCTTCCGATCTGTTTTGTAAAATGTCCTGATAATATCAATTACAATGAAACAGGTGCTTGCAGGAGTAAATATTATTATTTTATGTCATGGTTACAAAATATTGACACGGGTTATTTGCAGAAGAATGGAAAAAATCCTCGATCCTCGGTGAGGATCAGTTTGGGTTCCAGAAAAATGTAGGAACATTCTAGGCAATACTGACCCTACGACTTACCTCAGAAGATGTGTCACAGGAAAGACTACGCCGGCCGCGGTGGTCTAGCGGTTCTGGCGCTGCAGTCCGGAACCGCGGGACTGCTACGGTCGCAGGTTCGAATCCTGCCTCGGGCATGGGTGTGTGTGATGTCCTTAGGTTAGTTAGGTTTAAGTAGTTCTAAGTTCTAGGGGACTTATGACCTAAGATGTTGAGTCCCATAGTGCTCAGAGCCATTTAGGAAAGACTACGTTTGACGCATTTGTAACTCAGATGAAGCTTTTAACAGTACTGACTGGGTTATACTCTTTGAAGCTCTGAAGGTAGCAAAAGTAAAATACAGGTACTGGAAGGTTATTTGCAACTTGTACAGGAACCAGATTGCTGTTATAAAAGCCGAAGGGCCTTGAAAGAGAAGCAGTAGTTGAGGGAATGAGCCAGGTTTGTAGCCATCTACGATGTTATTCAATCTGTACACTGAGCAAGATTAAAAGACACAGCGAAGAAATTTGGATAGGGAATTAAAATCCCAGAAGAAGAAATAAAAACTTTGAGGTTTTTCGCAGAGATAGCAAAGTACTTGGAAGAGCAATTGAACAGAATAGACAGTGTTTTGAAAGAAGGATGTAAGATGAACTAAACAAGGGTGAAGGTATGTAGTCGAATTGAATCAGGCTATGCTGAGGCAGTTAGATTAGGAAGCGAGACACTTAAAGTAGTGGATGAGTTTCGTTATTTGGGCAGTTAAATAAATGATGATGGCAGAAGTAGAAAGGATATAAAATGAATACTGGCAATGGAAAGAAAAGCGTTTCTGAAAAAACGAAATTTGTTAACATCGAATATAAATTTAAGTGTTAGGAAGTGTCTTCTGAAGGTATTTGTCTGGAGTTAAACCTAGTGCTAAAGTGGACGATAAGTATTCCAGACTGAGAGAGAACAGAAGGTTTTGATATGTGATGTTACAGGAGAATGCTGAAGGTGACTGTGTAAATAGTGAAAAGGACTCGGACGAATTGGAGAGAAAAGAAATGTACGACACAATTTGACTTAAAGAAGGTGTCGGCTGATACGACGCATTTGGAGACATCAAGGAATTGTCAGTTTCTTAAAGAAGGAATTTGTAGAGAAAGACCAACTCTCAACTGTAGTAAGAGTTCAAGTGGATGAAGGTCGCATTAGTCATACAAAGATGAAAAGGCACAGAGTGGCCACCTAGAGAGGAAAGAGGCTCTGAGAGTCGTAGCACGGAATCAAAGATGGTCGATACATCTCTCTGGGAAATTACCCCCTCTCCTCCCGCCCTCCCACAATCCACTTAGGCAGCGTGTCAAGTATAGGGCAGGGAAATTGTGGTACACATTTTTCTTCAAATGAACGTTGTTTATTTGTCACCACGTGAAGTCAGGCATATCATAAACAGATATGAAAATGAACGGAGGTAGATTAGGTTCTAAGGCCCCGTCGATAGCGAGGTAATTAGAGACAGAGTGCGACCGAGTGATGGACAAGAATGAATAAGGAAATCGTCCGTTTCCTTTTCAAGGGCAACATCCTGATATTCACCTTAATGGGGAATCCAGACATTCATATCTTTTCATTTTATCTATTCTGACATGGTTGGTAAAAGCCCGTGACTGTAAAAACAATGGTTTTATTTGTTATAAAATTATATTTGCTACTACCAGTCACGAATTTCCTTTATTTACTTTCGGCACAATGCGTTTCGGAAAATAGATCTTATTATCAACAGCGTTTTTTGTGTACTGTAGTGCTTTTAGATGTAGTATTAGTGATGTGCGAGCTGATGCATTGTTCTAGTACCATTAATGGAATATAAACTCGTGCAGTTTCGTAATTACTGATATGCATTTCTCTACTGACAATCGAGAATTTGGAAATAACTTTTATCTACGAATTTCTCGTTGCCTTCTCCCGTAGAAATTTACACATATCACTTGCATAGCTGACAGTTCACAGTACATGTTAAAAACAGACTCACACAATAACAAGCAGTTACAAAGATATTTTACATATACTTTGCAGATATATGATGCTAGAGGTCGTCCACAAAATTATGTACACTCGTCTTTAGTGTAGACAGTATTTCGCGCATAAAGTCTAAAGCATTGTTTGCTTGTACATGAGTTAGAGTGGCGCTTATTTTTAAGTATCACTGTTTTATGTGTTTATTTAAAGGTAGGCCTAGTACGTGAGCAGCTGAAGAAATGATTCACTTTCGAGTCATTCGTGTTGCATTTTATCTTCGTGGCTTTTTCCTTTTTTTAAATGTGACTATTTGGACTTCCTCAAACAAATTCATTTTAAGATCTTTATTTAGTCATCTGAGTACTACGACATTTTCGTCCATATTTCCAAATTGGTGTCCTGTATGTGTGAGGCTATTACTGATGTTGTGTGTCTGTTTCCTGCGTGCAGGCCCTAATGTGCTCTGTATTCGTAGTGTGGAAATTCGGACTTGTTTGTCGTTAGCAAAACACAGAGTATTCCCGATATAAATAGTGATAGTAAATATATTCGTGTAGCATAAAGATTTTTGAAGAATTTCTTTCCCGTTGGTAAGACCAGAAGACTCGTCGATTTACATTGCGTGTTCTTACTCATGTGGAGTGCTCTGTTATTGGTGTTTATCTAACGGTGTTCCGTCAAAGATTTTCGATCGTCAGTGGATCTTTAAATTTCTTTATCTCATGCGCATATACTTTGTCTTAGCTTCCCAGATGAGGGCCACCATCAAGCCTGTTATTTGTTACTGATTTCTCATGTCCACATATACGAAAGAAAACTGCAGAGTCCGTCAGATTCGTACTTCTATGGAAGTGCCGTCACAACATACTGTGCTAATAGCTATCTCTAAAAGACTGACTGGAGCCTTGAAGCCCTTTAAGGGCTCTTAACTGATTTCCCCATGAGTGATTTACATAAACCTCAGAGAAAAGTCAATAACTATGTTTTGAAGAGAATTTGAATCCCTCGTCTATCTTTGCGACTGCGTCCCTTCTTTCGAGCCGGCCGGAGTGTCCGAACGGTTCTAGGCGCTACCGTCTGGAACTGCGCGACCGCTACGGTCGCAGGTTCCAATCCTGCCTCGGACATGGATGGGTGTGATGTGCTTAGGTTAGTTAGGTTTAAGTAGTTCTAAATTCTAGGGGACTGATGACCTCAGCAGTTAAGTCCCATAGTGCTCAGAGCCATATGAACCATTTGAACCTTCTTTTGAGGTTTCCAGCGAGTTTTCTTAACGTGTCATTTATGTGTGGATCGAGATACCAAGGCACACTTTAACAAACACTGTATTCTTTTCTGCTGACACTGTAGAATATCGGTAAAGACTGAGAGTGCGTAGTGACCACTTCCACACTGTATCCCACTGGTGCCCTGTACGGTGGTAGATACTCACGACGAATCGAATGCAGAATCAACTGGTGGCATGTGATTTGAGAGGTGCCGAGTGTTATCTCCAGCACCTGTTGTTCGCTGCTCTGTGTGAGCTGGGAGAAAGCTACAAAAAATGGTCCCGCGGGCAGGCAACGGGATCGCAGCTGCCGGCTCCAGCCCCACCTCCAGCTTCCAGCTCCAGCCTCGCTGGAGGACGCGCTGAGACGAGAGATTATCTGGTGTCCAGGGCCGGCCATGCCTCGCGCCGGCTAGCTGCTGGCGGCGGCTGCCGCAGCAGCAGTGGCTGAACTCAGTCAGCCAATCCGGAGGCCGTTATAAAAAAGTAGGCAACGCCCACGGAGCCGCCGCAGTGCGTGCGTGAGTGCGTGCGTGCGAGCCCGGCGGTGTCTGCGGCCGTCTCACAGATTCCAACGGTCCGCACAAATTCACACAGCGAATAATATAGTCACAGTATCTGCAACTGCACTCTGACAATCATTACAAAGTATATGGAAAAGGATACTTTTAGTGCGTCATAAATTAATGTTCCACCTGCTTCATTCACGGACTGAACAACAGTATTTGTATTGCTCTGTACGAGATGTTAAGTCCATCATACACTACTGGCCATTAAAATTGCTACAGCATGAAGATGACGAGCTACAGACGCGAAATTTAACCGACAGAAAGAAGATGCTGTGATATGCAAATGATTAGCTTTTCAGAGCATTCACACACAAGGTTGGCGCCGGTGGCGACACCTACAACCGGCTGACATGAGGAAAGTTTCCAACCGATTTCTCATGCACAAACAGCAGAACAGTTGAACGGAATGGACAGTGTAGAGTGTAAGGTGAACATAAATAAAAGCAAAATAAGGATAGTGGAATGTATTCGAATTAAATCGGGTGATGCTGAGGGAATTAGATTAGGAAACGACATACTTAAAGCAGTAGGAGAGTTTTGCTATTTGGGCAGCAATATAACTGATGATTGTCGAAGTAGACAGGATATAAAATGTAGACTGGCTTTGGCAAGGAAAGTGTTTCTGAAGAAAAGAAATTTGTTAACATCCAGCATAGATTTAAGTGTGAGGAAGTCTTTTCTGAAAGTATTTGTAAGGAGTGAAGCCATGTATGGAAGTGAAAAATGGACGATAAACAGTTTAGAGACGAAGAGAATAGAAGCTTTTGATATGTGGTGTTACATAAGAATGCTGAAGATTAGATGGGTAGATCACATAACGAGTGAAGAACTTCTTAGTAGTATTGGGGAGAAGAAGAATTTGTGGTACCAATTGACTAGAAGAAGGGGTCGCTTGGTAGGACATGTTCTGAGGCATCAAGGGATATCGTAGAGGGAGGCCAAGAGATGAATACACTAAGAAAATTCAGAAGGATGTAGGTTGCACTAGTTACTCAGAGATAAAGAGGCTTGCACAGGACAGAGTAGCATGGAGAGTTTCGTCAAATCAGTCTTTAGACTAAAGTCCACAACAACAAACAACAACAGCCTGTTATTGAGATCTGCTTTTATATGAAGTACAAGCATATTCACTGTTTAGTTTTTCTAAATTAACAACTTAGGTTTATCATTTCGGCTTGCTACTTTCGAACACAGCAGCCGATCGCGGAGGAGGACCCCAAATTAGTCAGTCTGCCTCACGATACGCGTATCGTATAAACCGTCTGTCACTGGTTCCTCACACCACATTACGTCATTTTCGACTGTTCTAAGACCTCCTTCTTGCTGAACATGACGGCTGTTAAGCCAGAAATATTAAAACTAAACGATTCAAATGGCTCTAAGCACTATTGGACTTAACATCTGAGGTCATCAGTCCCCTAGACTTAGAACTACCTGAACCTAACCAACATAAGAAGTTCTGACACGTCCATGCCCGAGGCAAGATTCGAACCTGCGACCGTAGCAGCAGCGTGTTTCCGGACTGAAGCGCTTAGAACCGCTCGGCCACAGCAGCCGCCCATATTACACCTCTTCAATTTGTAGAGTAGTCTGATGCAGTCTACCCTGCGAAATCTTCTTCCCCTATGCCAAAATACTACTACCAACGCCAACACGAACCTTCTGGCTGGAATCAAGCCATTGTCTCCTTCTACAATTTTACCCCCAAACCCTGACCGCTTCCCCTGCATTACGAAACTGACTGTTTCCTGTTGCCTCAAAATATGTCTCATCAACAGATCTACTCTTTTAGTCGTGTCGTTGCTTTCTTTTCTCCCCAATTCTATTCAACAACTACTTCATTTGATACCAGACGTACCAAACTTATATTCAGCACTGTTTTGTAGCACCACATTTCAGAAGCTTCTACTCTCTTCGTGTCAGTACTACCCACCGTCCACGTTTCACTTCCGCACATGGCTACACTCTAGAGCCGTGGTCGTCAAACATTTTTGCTCAAGAGCTAATTGCAGGGTGACACCTCGGGCCGCCTACTCACCGGTCTTATTATTAATTTGTAACCTACAGAAAGTAGCCTATTACGAGACCCCAGTAGACTACCTATAGCAAGGGATAAGTTGGCTGCTGGTACGCAAGTACTCATCGATCGTTGAAAGTGGGCACCATTCGGAACACTTCATGTCAACTGTTCTCTGCTTGCGATCGCCGCCACCCTCAGCGTCCCCGTAACGTTCTGACACTGTAATTGCCTGGCGGAGATCTGTTGCGTTGTTTGTGTGAGTTGATTATTAACTGCTTAATAATAGTAATTGTAAGCCTACTTGTATTTAAATGCATTATACAATACGAAACACGATCACAAATGTTTACTAAATCTTCTGAATACAATTTTTCTTCTTCACATTGCGTTATAGTACAGTATCCTTACTTTACTTCATATTTGCCGGCCGTTGTGGCCAAGCAGTTCTAGGCACTTCAGTCTGGAACCACGCGACCGCTACGGTCGCAGGTTCGAATCCTGCCTCGGGCATGGATGTGTGTGATGTCCTTAGGTTAGTTAGGTATAAACAGTTCTAAGTTCAATGGGACTGATGACCTCAGATGTTAAGTCCCATAGTGCTCAGAGCCATTTCAACCATTTACTTCATATCTCTTGCTACAAATAGTTACCACATTTTAAGATGACAGTTTCTGTTACTTCAGCTGATCGGTAAGAGTCGCGCACGACGGTGAGATGTCAGCACTGCAAGACAAACGATATAGCATTCCGACTCTCACATCCTCTAGCCCTGCAGTGGCGACACTGAGTACCCCTCTGCCCATGAGGTACGTGGCGCACCGAATTCGCCAATGTCAATTAACATTAAGCACATCTTAAAATATCACTGTGTCTGTAAGTGTTTTTGTTTGTTACTGAGCAGGAAAATTACACTCGTCAGAAGCTCTTAACTTTATCTGACGGCTTTGAATTCGGCTCTCAGTTGCTATATGCTGTATTATAAAATGCGGCAAACAACCACGGGCCGTAGGAATACTTGATTCGACATGCAGTTTCAGGACCGCAATTCCATACAAACACCTTCAGAAAAGATTTCGTCACACTTGAATTTGTATTATAAGGTGAAATGCTAACTTCTTTCGTAAAAGATTATACTAGTAATGCAAATTTACATTTTATATTCTTTTTACGTCTGTCATTGTCAGTTATTTTGCTGCCTAAGCATTAAAACTCCTTCATTACTTTTACTCATTTCGTAAGCTAACTCCCTCAACATCTCCTGATTTAACAGAATCTTCCGTCGGTTCTTGGTAGAACAACATTATAATAATAAATGAAAAGCACCAGTTTGCTTTTGTTCTACAATATTATTTTTATTGCTAACCGGTTTTCGGCTTACAAGGCCATCTTCAGGCATTTACTGAGTATTATCACCAAAGAAGTTAAATGTTAGCAGACAACACTGGAAGAGAAGTAAAACATCTAGAGTGAAGTAGAAACATACAGTGAGTAACATCTTTGCAATGAAATAGTAAAAACTGAACAGTACATAAATAACAATGGAGTTGACAGGAAAACATTTAGCACAATATAAGAATAACATGCCTACATAACGGTATCTATTGATAAACAAAACTATTGAAATAAGATAAACTTAGTACTAGGCAAGGCTGCATCAAGAGGTATGAAACATGGAGAGTGATACACAACCAATTAAAAAAGAAGAGACAGTTGTCAATGTAAATACAGAATACACGAAGAACTTAAGCTATATCAATACGATAAACAGAAATTAATAAATGCAGGAAAATTGAGGTGTTTGAGGGAACCTACAGTTTGAGAGTGTGGTGGTACTGCATTTTAACATTAACTTTATAATCAAAGCAGTGGCTGTATACCAGTTTACATTAAATAAATGAGCAAAGTAAAATATGAACAGTATTTGATGAGACAACTACAAGGGGAGTTAAACATGGACAGTAATACAAGTACAAGTTAAAAGCAAACCCTTAACTATTGAAACTACAGCATATGTGGAATACAAAGACAACTGCAACAAATAAAACAACTTAATGACTACAGGAAAATGGGAATATGTAGGAAGAGAGGGTGTGGGAAGTAATGAACAACAAAGATGATTATATGAAGTTTAGGAGAGGGGAAGTGCTGAGCTGTGTCTGGTCATTTAGGATGAGATCTGGACTGTGAGCAAGATGTTTGTTAATTTCCAGGGCTTCCAGCAGGTTGAGTTTATGGCCTTTGTTTGCTAAGTGAAGTACATGGGACACTGGCTGGTAGTTGTGACCCTCACTCAGTACATGCTCAGCAAATGCAGAGTCTGAATTCTGCAACCTCCAGCTGCGTTCATGTTCAGCCAGCCTAGTTGATATGTCTCTGCCTGACTGACCAATGTAAAATTTTGTCACAATCAGAACAGGTGATTTTGTATACCCCACTCTCAAACTGTAGGTTCCCTCAAACACCTCAATTTTCCTGCATTTATTAATTTCTGTTTATCGTATTGATATAGCTTAAGTTCTTCGTGTATTCTGTATTTACATTGACAACTGTCTCTTCTTTTTTAATTGGTTGTGTATCACTCTCCATGTTTCATACCTCTTGATGCAGCCTTGCCTAGTACTAAGTTTATCTTATTTCAATAGTTTTGTTTATCAATAGATACCGTTATGTAGGCATGTTATTCTTATATTGTGCTAAATGTTTTCCTGTCAACTCCATTGTTATTTATGTACTGTTCAGTTTTTACTATTTCATTGCAAAGATGTTACTCACTGTATGTTTCTACTTCACTCTAGATGTTTTACTTCTCTTCCAGTGTTGTCTGCTAACATTTAACTTCTTTGGTGATAATACGCAGTAAATGCCTGAAGATGGCCTTGTAAGCCGAAAACCGGTTAGCAATAAAAATAATATTGTAGAACAAAAGCAAACTGGTGCTTTTCATTTATTATCTCCTGATTTAATTCGGCTGCATTGCTACATTCCTGTTTTGTGGCTATCTTCTAGTCTCTTTTGAAGATACTGTCCATTCCGATCAAGTGTTACAAGTCCTCTGCTGCATCTGACACTGTAATTTTGTCATCAGTATACGTTTAAGTTAATAGCACTCCTACTTGAACTTTAATTCCTTTTCTGACTTTCTTTGATTACGTTCACTGCCTGTTGAACGCACTGATTGAATAACACTGAAGATACCTAGTCTACATGCAACCTTGTCCCTCTCCCTTTCTCACTACCGCCACCCTTTTTATGCAGTGTGTATCATAGTCAACAGCGAAAAGTGACACGGTTAAAAGCATACGATAATATAACTAAAAACACTTCGGTACACAGGACTCCGTAAAGGGGCTGTTTGCCAGGTGGTTACGAACGCATGATTTGAAGCCACCACAGGCTGCAGTACGAAATACAGTCACAGTTAAACCAAATGTCTCTAATGTGTAAACCGTAACATTTGTAGGATTTGAGGATTATAATTAATTATTGAAAAAATTAAAAAATTATCTGCACAGAAAGAGTCTACACGTATTCTTCTGTAATTTTATATGTCTTACGCCACACTTTCGCAAACTGCAATTGAGAACGCACAATAGTTCCGACAGATACAAGTTTCTGGCGTATTGGCAAGCACACTGTCAAATTAAAACCGCTACTGAAAAGAAAATAGACGAATTTTATTATTAGGTTTTTCATTGACTGTTCTGACTCGGTTTTGCCAAGAACGGCCACTATGATTAGTAATACCTTATCTTTTGTCTTTGCCTGCTTAAAGTAAATTAAACAAAATAAGCTGCACCTTCTGAATATATGAGCACATCCAAGGGAAGTTATTAACCCTAGGGAGTAACTGTTTGCCGGCCGGGGTGTCCGAGCGGTTCTAGGCGCTACAGTCTGGAACCGCGCGACCGCTACGGTCGCAGGTTCGAATCCTGCCTCGGGCATGGATGTGTGTGATGTCCTTAGGTTAGTTAGGTTTAAGTAGTTCTAAGTTCTAGGGGACTGATGGCTCAGAGCCATTTGAACCATTTGAATTTGAGTAACTGTTTACCGTTAACTCCTTAAAAGTAAGATGTCTGCTGGTTCGCAAATAATGCAAACAATTCCTCGAGAGATTATAAAGGTGCCGCCTGGTAAAAGTCTATGAACACGAATGACTTTGTTTTCTTAAATCATCCTGGGTGTTTCCAGCAACGGAAAGATTCCCTGCAGAAAGACAGCCTCTTCTAAAGCAGGAATTCTCTAACCTTTTCTTCGACGGAACACACTGAAAATCCTGGTACTTATGACAGAACACCTTATTTATTTTGAATGTAAATAAAATTTTAAAAAATGAGAATAATTTCTTTTATTCTGTCTTTACTTCAATTGTAAATCACAACTAATAACGCAGACACCATAATCAATTTTGAAAGTAATTAGTATCATGAAAATGTCGCAAAAACCGCCATGTGATTAAAGTTCTTCGCGGACCACTAACTCACTTCCCACGGAACACCAGTGCTCTGCGGAACACAAACTGGGCAACCCAGATGCATCGTGATTCAACCTTGCACGTCGCCAGGTGACATACGGTAGCGGTTGCTGCTGTCTTGACAGCAGATCTGCTACACACCGATAAAAATAACTTGGTGTGATCGACAGGTTGCAGTGTCGGGGTGCAGTGTTGCCGGCGTGAAGCCAGTCGCGCTACACAAGGCGCTTCACGTGCACTCAACGAGAAGAGGCCGATGTTATCGATCTGTTGTAATTATAATATCACACACCATTTTCGTCTAGCTATAATTGCTGCTGTGAGAAACTGCGAAGTTCGCAAGTAGGAGGCTTGACTGTGGTGTACCATGGACGCAAGCGGTCTCGACGTCCTTCGTCACGCAGAAGAGAACCGACGACGAGAACTGGAAGCGCCTGTTATGCCACGAGCTCCTGTAGAGCACACAAATCGGAATTCACTGTCTCCGCTTTGTGCGTACCGTGAAGCGGGAAATCTGAAACCGACCCGACATTCAAATATTTTTTTCACATCGGAACGGTGGCATTGGTTTCTCACCAAAACTTTTTCTACAACGACATAATGTCAAATCAAAACACCTATCAGCCGTTTAAAATTTTCGAGTTGTTAATTTATAGGGAAGCCAGCCGCGGCGTCATATAGAGTGAGTCAACTGGAATACCACAACTTTGAAAATCGCGAACTCTGCAAACAAGAAAAGGAGAGCTCTGATCTTTCTGTTGTCGATTGACGGAAGTCTGAAGTTTCATCCGGTTTCTCTTTTGGTGGCTAGGAGCGCTGGTGGCCACGTAACCTTCATTTGTGTTGTCAGTGCAAAGACGGCGTCTGCTCAACAGAAAGATTTTTGTGTTATCAAGTACGGCAGAAGTAAATCGACGACAGCTGTTCAGCGTGTATTTAGAACCAAGTATGGTATTCAATGTCCTGATAGGTGGTGTATCTTACGTTGGTGTAAACAATCCACAAAGGAAGAATGTTTGAGCAAGGGGAAAGTTCCGGTGGCCTTATATGTTGGCCGCATTCAGGAAATATTTGCTCGCACTCCAGGAGAATTGACTCGAAGAGCTAGCAGAGAACTGCAAATTCCGCACCAGACCTTCTAGAGACTCATAAGAAAAACGCTGCTACAAAAACCTTTTCGCCTATAATTGGTTCAAGCCATTTCTGAAGCTGATAAGGTGAAAAGAGTCAAGTTCTGAGAGTTTGTCCTCGAAAAAATGGAAACAGATGACCAGTTCATTTCGAAGCTAGTGTTTATCAATGAAACAACGTTTCACACAACGTGGAAAGTCAATCGGAACAACGTCCGTATGTAGGGTACTGAGAATCCGCGGGAAACAATTGAGCATGAATGTGATTCACCTAAGGTGAACGTTACCTGTGCCATTTCAGCCTATAAAGTTTTTGGTCCTTTTTTCTTCTATGGTGCAACTGTAACTGCGCAAACCTATGTGGAAATGTTGCAGAACTGCCTGTTTCCTGAACTCGAAGGAGAAACACGTCAGTTCATTTTCCAGCAGGACAGGGCACCACTTCATTGCCACTTACCCGTTCGTGCCTATTTGAAAGAAAGGTAGCCACAGCAATGGATCGGCCTCCAGGCAACTCGTGACAGAGCACTTCATCACTGGCCTCGAAGAAGCCCTGACCTCAGCCCCTGTCACTTTTTTCTGTCGGGTATGTTAAAGATATGGTGTTTCGAGCACCTGTGCTAGCTAACATTGAGGAACTAATTTATTTTGTTTATTTAGTGTATGGCAAGTACAAATCACGTTTATAGAGAAATAAGATGCTACAGTAACTTTATAACTTTGGCACTAAAAAACAAGACATAAAGAATTAAATACAGTCATGCATGAACAACATATATATAATTACAAATTAACATTTAGGTTTTTAATATATTGAACTGCACTTAGAGTCGCATCTAGGAAGTCCGTTGTTTGACCTGAGTAGGCTCTCAGAGGGCACTCTGCAATGATGTGCCGGATCGTCTGCTTCTCAGCGCCGCAGTCGCACTTTGGGGATGGTGCTCTTCCCCATTTGTGTAGAGAGTCCGCACACCGATCGTGGCCCGTCCTGATCCTGTTGAGGATGGTCCAGGTTTTACGTGGTAAGCCAAAGCCTGGAGGTCTGTTCGACGGTTTAAGTAAGGTGTTTACCTGTGGTGGTGCTGATTCTTCCCGTTCCACTTTCCAACGTTCTTCAAGACAGAAACCATTTTCTTCCTGATCTTTGGCCCTTATAAGGGGTGGATGTCTAGAGCGCAATCTATCTCTGTCAGTGCCATTGCTCAAAGCGTGAATCGGAAGTTGCGGGTTGTCTTGTATGTCTTTTAATTCTCTGAGAAGCGCATGTTCTCTTCGTAAGTGAGGTGGCGGTATGTGGCTCAGTACAGGTAGCCAGTGAATGGGGGTTGGTTTTATTGTACCTGAAATAATCCTCATAGTTTGGTTCAGTACTGTGTCCACCATCTTGGTGTGAGCGCTCTTTAGCCAAACAAGGAAACAGTACTCTGCCGCAGAGTAGAAAAGTCCCAAAGCAGAGCATCGCAAGGTAGAGGCGGAGGAGCCCCAGCTGGTACCACACAGTTTCTGAATGATATTGTTCCTAGTACGGATTTTTGCAGCAGTGTTGATGAGGTGTTGTTTGTAGCTCAGGGTTCTATCTAATGTCACTCCCAGGTGTTTTGGATTTTTATTATAAGGCAGAATATTGTTATCGAACTATATCTTAAGGCGTCTGTTAGCCAATGTATTATTCAGGTGGAAACACATAGCCTCAGTTTTAGTTGGACTAGGTTGTAGTCTCCATTCCCAGCAAGGACAAGTCGCCTGTCAGGACAGTCTCAGTATGCTCCATATCTCGATGTTGTGAAGCTATGGCCCAGTCATCTGCATATCCAAACTTTTCAGATTTAGTATTAGGCATATCGGCTATATAGATGCTGAAAAATAGCGGTGCCAGGACTGATCCTTGGGGCAAGCCATTATTGAGCGGAATAACTGCAGCTATCGAAACTGTAACGTATAAGAGGCTACAGAGAATGTGGAACGAGTCCGAGTATCGGGTTAATGTCTGTCGAGTGTCTGGAGGGGATCGTAGTGAACTTGTCTTCCACTGAAAAAAAACTTTGTGTAGTACTTTTCACATTGATTACCAACCCAAGGTTCCACCACGTTTCTCTGATTAAATACACATTTGCGAAGTTGTCGTATTCTTTCTGAATCATCCTGTATTATGCCATGTTCAGGCCCGTTGACCGACGTCTAGAAGTCTCATCTATGGTCCACTCAGAACAGGCGCCAGCATTCAGTGACTGGTATCCACAGATTTTTGACACAGCGACCACTTCGAACATCACCTGCCTGGCGAAATACATCCCAACACTGGTTACTCAATAAAACATCACTTGGAAGTTTTAGACGGCTGAAAGGTGTTTTGATTTGACATTGTCCTGAACAGCCGTGGTCCCGTAACCATACGTATAAAGGTGGACATACAGAGTCTTTTTTTACTGAGTCCCATTTACAGCCCGTAGAAGCCTCTAGAAGGAATTGTGAACCACCGTGTGTAGTACCAGTGTGGCAGCTCCACCAGAGCGTCACACTGCACGGAGCGGGATTCTGGCTGGCTCGGCACGCCGCCGCGGTCGCGTGTCCCCTTCCTGTTCCTGATAGTGATCCCGATCCAGTTCCCGCAGGACTGCGGCCGGGACGCCGTTCCCACGGGAGAGCCCACGCCACGCCTCGGCTAGACGCTGACCGAGCGCCAAGCGATGCCAAGCAGACGGCGTCTGCCGCCCGTAGTCCCCTGGCCTTGACCTTCTGCAGCACACACCTGCCACCCACACACACTCCCAGCCACCCAGTCACACACACACACACACACACACACACACACACACACACCGCTCAGAATGGAGCTGCAGTGTCAGGCAAACACTCGAACCGTTTACATTTACTTCCATGCAACATCTCATTGCTTCCAGCACTTTGCAGAATCTGTCCAGTAGTGTACGATTGCAAACAAATACGTCTGCTGACTAAATACACTACTGGCCATTAAAATTGCTACACCACGAAGATGACGTGCTACAGACGCGAAATTTAACCGAAGAAGATGCTGTGATATGCAAATGATTAGCATTTCAGAGCATTCACACAGGGTTGGCGCCGGTGGCGACACCTACAACGTGCTGACATGAGGAAAGTTTCCAAACGATTTCTCATACACAAACAGCAGTTGACCGGCGTTGCCTGGTCAAACGTTGTTGTGATGCCTCGTGTAAGGGGAAGAAATGCGTACCATCACGTTTCCGACTTTGATAAAGGTCGGATTGTAGCCTATCGCGATTGCTGTTTATCGTATCGCGACACTGCTGCCCGCGTTGGTCGAGATCCAATGACTGTTAGCAGAATATGCAATCGGTGGGTTCAGGAGGGTAATACGGAACGCCGAGCTAACGGCCTCGTATCACTAGCAGTCGAGATGACAGGCATCTTATCCGCATGGCTGTAACGGATCGTGCAACCACGTCTCGATCCCTGAGTCAACAGATGGGGATGTTTGCAAGACAACAACCATCTGCACGAACAGTTCGACGACGTTTACAGCAGCATGGACTATCAGTTCGGAGACCTTGGCTGCGTTTACCCTTGACGCTGCATCACAGACTGGAGCGCCTGCGATGGTGTACTTAGCGACGAACCTGGGTGCACGAATGGAAAACGTCATTTTTTCGGATGAATCCAGGTTCTGTTACAGTATCATGAAGGTCGCATCCGCGTTTGGCGACATCGCGGTGAACGCACATTGGAAGCATGTATCCGTCATCGCCATACTGGCGTATCACCAGGCGTGCTGGTATCGGCTGCCAGTGGTTACACGTCTCGGTCACCTCTTGTTCGCATTGACGGCACTTTGAACAACAGTGGACGTTACATTTCAGATGTGTTACGACCCGTGGCTGTATCTTTTATTTGATCCCTGCGAAACCCTACATTTCAGTAGGATAATGCACGACCGCATGTTGCAGGTCCTGTACGGGCCTTTCTGGATACAGAAAATGTTCGACAGTTGCCCTGGCCAGCACATTCTCCAGATCTCTCACCAACTGAAAACGTCTGGTCAATGGTGCCCGAGCAACTGGCTCGTTACAATACGCCAGTCACTACTCTTGGTGGACTGTGGTATCGTGTTGAAGCTGCATGGGCAGCTGTCCCTGTACACGCCATCCAAGCTGTGTTTGACTGCATGCCCAGGCGTATGAAGGCCGTTATTACGGCCAGAGGTCGTTGTTCTGGGTAATGATTTCTCAGGATCTATGCACCCAAATTGCGTGAAATTGTAATCACATGTCAGTTCTAGTATAATATATTTTTCCAATGAATACCCGTTTATTATCTGCATTGCTTCTTGGTGTAGCAACTTTAATGATCAGTAGTGTAATATGACTAGTGTCCTACCCGTAAGGTGACCCAGGAAAAGTGCTATAAAATTTTTGTTGGAATGGGTATTACAGCAAATTTCTACGTGACGTACCTTAATGGTTCAGAAAATGCACGAGGTGCTGGAATTGATCTACCACCACCTGTATACACGGCTGAAAACGGCATGTTTGTGAGGTTGCTGACAGAGTACTTGTACCTTTATGGAGCCCCTCAGAAAAAAACCAGCGGGAGTCAAGTAGGGTAACCTTGGGGTGCGTAATTCTTTGGAAAACTCTCTGTCAGGAAAGAATGATTCGATCACAGCCATACTGAGGCATGTTGCCCCATTTTACTGGTACCTTTCACGTGTCAGCTCCTAGCCGTGGAACTGGTTCACAAGAAACACGTGCAGTTCCACAGAATATCAAACACTGTCAGAACCATACATCACTGGAAGAAACAAGTAACCCGGAACACCATGAAAAGTAAGCCACACTGAACTGACACATGAGATCAACATATTGCTCATGGAACCTCACTGTTTCCACACTTCACAGATGCTTCCACAGACACTGCATAAATTACAGAAGGTCAACAAGATGGCTGTAAATGAAGAGCTTGAGACCGTCATAAACAGCTAGCATGTTGGACAATGACTACTGAATGTAAAAACCGAATTCAGCTCAGTCAGTATCTTTACAATTTAGTTTTTTCAAATATATTAATTTATGCCAGTAATGTGTAAACAGTACTTACCCATCCCACTTCTACTTGCTATTTTCACGAAATAACCTTTGTAAATAGATTAAGTCCATAATGTAATAGTATGACTTACAAGTTTCTACTGTGTGGCGTAGTTCGAGGTGTCTACAAATGATCTCGTCAGAGGACAGGGGTAAGATGCTGTTTTACACCGTCCACTCGCCCCAGGCCATAGGCACCGATCAGTTGCCGGAACGATGCAGCAAATCATCAGCTGAAAAGACAGCTCACGAGTCAGGATAGTTGCCTTCACCACTTACGGTAATCTCCGAAAAGAGCTGAAAATTGAGAATGGTCTCAGTACCCGACGACAGACGTCGTTGCTGCCGACAGGGGCTACGATCTGCAACCTGTGCTCTCATTTGCTCCCTGTAGTGGTTCAAATGGCTCTGAGCACTATGGGACTTAACATCTATGGTCATCAGTCCCCTAGAACTTAGAACTACTTAAACCTAACTAACCTAAGGACGTCATACAACACCCAATCATCACGAGGCGCTCCCTGTAGTGTCTAGGAAGCGTGCATACTCGGTCTGCTGGACAAACAATCAAAGAAGTCGTATTAATGAGTTTGATTAAAATAAGAAAATTACAATACTTTACTTTGGGAACTAGACAGATGTGTCGCAAGCAAAAGACGACATACAAATTAATCAATCTTCTTCAGTACAGACAACCCCATCTCTGTGTTACATAGAGAGTACAAGCGAAGTGACTGGCATTGACGCTGTTACACAAGTCGCTAATCTTGAAGCTGCTGGGCCGTTACCAGTCGATCGCGGCGCTTATGTCCTCTTCACATATGGGCTGCTACTGTCACGTTGTCGTCCTGGAGAGAGGTCCGTCGTACTGACGTCCTGGCGGGAGGTCTGGTCAGCGTGTAATTGGCTGACTTCTTCTCACAGCCTGCTTTGCTCTGTCGTCCTCGACTGGCGTGCCAGCACTTGACTTCATGCTGTAACACTCCTGGGCTGCGTGTTTCTGTCACAATGTCAAATACAGTCAGTACAAATACAGATGCGTTGAGTGACTGTTGGTTACGAATACATTATAAATGAAACACACCCAACACTGGAGTAATATTCTACAATATTTTTTATTCCTTACACGAACTGGTTTCCGGCTGTTGCGCCATCATCAGGTACAAAGATAAATATGCGGTTGCAATGAAATTTTGTTTGATGAAAGATTTTAAACTAGTGTACCTACAGAGTATCTCCATTTCCAGAGATGAAAAATTTTAGCGTTAGGATTAGGAATAAAACAAGAGGGATTATTTCAGTGTGACTGCGATGTGAGGTTATTTAACTAAGATAATATATGTGATACATTAACTAATGAACTATAGACAAATTAGAGCAGTTCTACATAGAAGAAAATAACTGAACAATAACATTGCTGATATATTCCAAAAATATGGCTGAAAAGGATAATCTTGTCTTTAATGTGTCCTAAACTACAAACAGATAAGATATAATAAAGACATGCAAGTGAGTGAAGTAGCCATGATCATACGAAGAAAAATTTTTAACACTACGAGAGAAAATCATAGTAACTGAAACAAAGGAAAATGGGGCTTTTGACTAAGAGGGGTAATTTACAAAACGGTCTGGATAGGATTATGAGTAGTATCTACAGCTAGAAGTGGCGAATAAAGGAACTGTGTCTGGTCATTCACTACGAAGCTTCGTTTGAAGGACACGTGTTTATTAATTTCCATTACTTCACGATAGTCCATCTTCCTCTCTTCATGTTTCACCTTGTAGCTACGGCCTTCTTTGAGCATGTGGTCTGCGAGAGTAGAGACTCTTTCCCTAAGTTTTCAACTTCTATGGTGTTCTTTCAACTGGGTACATACTGTCCTGTCAGTCTGATCTATGTGCAATTTTCCACAATTACAAGCAATTTTATATGTTCCACTCTTTTTCTAAGCTGAAGAGCTGTATTTACCATTGGGAAAAAGCGTCCATCACTGTTGTGCACATAAAATTATGCATTTACGATCCTAGATTTAATCTTTCTGGCTTCATCCAATAATACTTTCCGATGTATGGAATTGTACACCATTTACTGCGTTCTTGAAGTGTTGGGCCACAGACAGGCTAAAGAACAGAGTTCACTTGTTATTACTGCTTTTTGTGGATTATTGAGTCCACCAAAGCAGAAGGATAGCCATTATTTGATGCTATTTGTTTCATTGCATTTAATTCCATTTGGATGCTGTCTTCTCCCGTGGAGATGAAAATTAGGCGATGTGTCATTGCATGAAAGGTAGCATTATTATGGGTCACTGGGTGTTGAAAATTGGCGCGTGGGAAAAAGGAACACCTAAATCTTTCCGTTGGAGCTCTGATTTCTCTTATTTTATTATGATGATCATTTCTCCCTACGTAGGTGGGTGTCAACAAAATATTTTCGCATTCGGAAGAGAAAGTTGGTTTTTTAAATTTCGTAAATAGATCTCGCCGCAAAGAAAACAGCCTTTGTTTCAGTGACTGCCACCCCAACTCGCGTATCATATCAGTGACACTCTCACCCCTATTGCGAGATAACACGAAACGAGCTGTCCTTTGCACTTTTCGATGTCCTCCGTGAATCCTACCTGGTAAGGGTCCCACACCGCGCAGCAATATTCCAGCAGACGACGGACAAGTGTCATGTAGGCTGTCTCTTTGGTGCGTTTGCCGCATATTCTAAGTGTTCTGCCAACAAAGCGCAGTCTCTGTTTCGCCTTCCCCACAATATTATCTATGTGGTCTTTCCAATTTAAGTTGCTCGTAATTGTAATTTCTAGGTATTTAGTCGAACTGACAGCCCTTAGATTCGTGCGATTTATCGTATACCCAAATTTATCGGATTTCTTTTAGTACCCATGTGGATGACCCCGCACTTTTCTTTGTTGAGTGCCAATTGCCACTTTTCGCACCATAAAGAAATTCTCACTAGATCATTTTTCAATTGGAATTGATCGTCTGATGATTGTACTAGACGTTAAACTACAGCGTCATCTGCAAACAATCTAAGGGGGCTGCTCAGATTATCACCTAGATCATTTATGTCAATTGACCGCATCTCGTGGTCGTGCGGTAGCGTTCTCGCTTCCCACGCCCGGGTTCCCGGGTTCGATTCCCGGCGGGGTCAGGGATTTTCTCTGCCTGGTGATGGCTGGGTGTTGTGTGATGTCCTTAGGTTAGTTAGGTTTAAGTAGTTCTAAGTTCTAGGGGAATGATGACCATAGATGTTAAGTCCCATAGTGCTCAGAGCCATTTGAACCATTTATGTAAATCAGGAACAGCAGAGGGCCTATGACACTTGCGGAACGCCAGATATCACTTCTGTTTTACTCGATGGTTTATTGTCTATCACTATGAATTGTGGTCTGTCTGAGAGGAAATGACGAATCCAATCACACAACTCAGACGATACTCCTTATGCACGCTATTTTCTTAATAGTCGCTTGTGGGGAACGGTATCAAAAGCCTTCTGGAAATATAGGAATATGGAATCGATCTGAGATCCCTTGTAGACAGCACTCATTACTTCATGGGAATAACGAGCTAGCTGTGTTGCACAAGAACGATATTTTCTGAATCCGTGTTGGTTATGTATCAATAATTCATTTTCTTCAAGGTGATTCATAATGATCGAGTACAGTATATGCTCCAAAATCCTACTGCAACTTGAGGTCAGTGATATGGCTCTGTAATGCAATGGGTTATTCCTATTTCCCTTCCTGAATATTGGTGTGACCCGTGCTACTTTCCAGTCTTTAGGAACAGGACTTTCGTCAAGTGAGCGGTTGTATTTGATTGCTAAGAAAAGCTCTATTGTGTCTGCATATTCTGAGAGGAACCTGATTGTTATATCATCTGGACCGAAAGACTTGCCTTTCTTAAGTGATTTGAGTTGTTTCGCAACCCCCAAGATATCTACTTTTATGTCACTCATGCTAACAACTGTTCTGGTTTCAAATTCTGGAATATTTACTTCGTCTTATTTCGTGAAGGAATTACGGAAAATTGTATTTAGTAACTCCACTTCAGTGGTACCATCATCGGTAACATTTCATCGCTATCACGCAGTGGCGGTATTGACTGCCATTGGTGTACTTTACGTACGACCAGAATCTCTTTGGGTTTTCTACCATATTTTGAGACAATGTTTCATTGTAGAAACTATTAAAAGCATCTCGCATTGACGTCTGCACTAAATTTCGAGCTTCCGCGAAACTTAGCCAGTCTTGGAGATTTTGCGTTCTTCTGAATTTGCCATGCTTTTTTTCGTTGCTTCTACAACAGTGTTCCAACGTGTTTTATGTACCACGGTGGATCAGTCCCATCTCTTATTAACTTATGCGGTATGAATCTGTCTATTGCTGTCGATACTGTATCTTTGAATTTGAGTCATATCTGGTCTACACTTACATAACTAGCTTCGAAGGAATGGAGACTCTCTCTTAGGATGGCATCAAGCCGATTTTTAGCTGCTGTTTTAAATAGATATATTTTGCGTTGATTTATAGTGGTTTTGGTAGACATGGTTTTGAGCCTCGCTACAATGACCTTGTGTTCACTAAACCCTGTATCGGTCATGACTCTCCGTATTAGATCAGGATTATTTGTGGCTAAGAGGTCAAGTGTGTTTTCGCAAGGTGCTTGTAACTGAAGCTTAGAAAAACAGGTAGAACCTTACCTCGGGAAAGATAAGTTACATTTATTTAGCGTATGGCTAATACAGACATATCATGAAATTACATATACATATGTACATATTGACACACAAGAAACTGAAGTTTGTCTTTACAACTGAATATCCAGTCCTTCAATCCAGCGCACTGCATCTGGAGTTGCTAGAAGGAAGTCCTCTTTGGCGCCGTGATAGTCTCGAATCCTGCATTCACTGACAATGTGGTGAACAGTCTGGTATGGAACCCCGCAGTCACAAGCTGGATCAGGCAGCTTCTTCCACTTAAAGAGAGCATCCCTGCATCGCCCATGGCTGGTACGGATTCTGTTGAGAGTAGACCACGTCTTGCGTGGTAAGTCGAATCCACTTGGAAGTTTAGCACCTGAGAAGATGTTATGCAGGTGCACATCTGTCATTGCTTCCCACCGACCTTTCCATTCTTCAACAGGTTTGAAATTCTTAGCAACCATGTCAGCAGCATCGCACAGAGTTGGATGACGTGATTTCAGTCTCTTGCGATTTAAAAGTGGCAGGTCGCTATGCACGGGTAGGTTAGAATTCCTGGAGATCTTGTGGAAGCCAATAAACTGGAGTAGATCTGATTGTGCCAGATATTATGCGCATTGTCGTATTCAGCTGGGTATCAACAAGCCTTGTATGATGACTATTCATCCAAACAGGTGCACAATACTCAGCACTTGAGTATACCAAGCCCAGAGCTGAAGTTCGCAGGGTGGTTGCTGAAGATCCCCAGGTAGTTCCGCATAGCTTATGGAGGATGTTGTTTCGAGTCCTCAGCTTTTGAGCTAAGTTAAGAAGGTGTTGTTTGAAGCATAGTGTACGATCCAGGATGACACCAAGATATTTTGGGTTCCAGTTGTGATGAAGAATTCTGCCTCTGAAACTTACCTCCAGTTTTACGTTCGCCAACTGGTTATTTAGATGGAAGCAACACACTTCTGTTTTACTCACACTGGATTGGAGTCTCCAGGTTTTGAAGTAATTGTCTAATGCAGACAGGTCATTGGCTAAAATCTCTTCTGTTGCCTTCATTTCCTGGTGTTTGACGGCTAGAGCCAGGTCATCGGCATAGCAGTATTTTCTGGACGAAGTGTCAGGTAGATCAGATAGATATAGGTTGAACAGTAAGGGTGAGAGAACTGATCCTTGAGGCAATCCGTTGTTCAGCTTCCTCTCCTTACTTATGTTGCTTCCAGTGATTACCTGGAACTTCCGATCACTTAGCATGCTGTTAATCAGTCGAGCCATTGTTCTGCAGGGTATGATGCGGAGAAATTTGTAGATAAGGCCTTCCCTCCACACAGTGTCGAAGGCGGCAGTTAGATCAACAAATGCCACAGATGTTTTCTGCTTCATTTGGTATCCTGACTCTATGAAGGATGTGAGAGACAATACTTGGTCGCAGCAGCTACGCCCTGGTCTGAAGCCTGCCTGATCAACTGGAACGTTCTCTAAGATAGCGCTACTTATTCTGTTATATATTAGCCTTTCAAAAAGCTTGTAGCAGCAGCTGAGTAGGGAAATGGGGCGATAGTTTTCTACCCTGTTGCTGGGTTTGCCAGGTTTCAGAACAGATATTATCTTCACCTTTCTAAACTCAGATGGAAGTTGACCAGTCAGCAGGATGCCAGTGAAGAATTCTGCCAGCCATTTCTTAGCTTTTCCTCCCATATGGATCAGGAATTCTGGGTGGATACCATCGAATCCAGGTGCCTTAAGAGGTTTGAGGTCCTTCAGTCCAGAGTCTATGTCTGAAACTGTGAAGGGATGGGTATACTCAGATGAGGGAGATGCCTTCTTTTTAAGGTCACGAAGCTGTCGTCTGATATGTCTTGTATGTTTCTTGTCAGGAGGTACTCTTGAGGTGGTAATGATGTGGGAAGCAATTTGGTCTGGTGTTACTTCGGAATTTTTTCTGCATGCTGGTGCACTTCCTCCCAGTTTTCTCAGAAGACTCCATGCTTTCCTGCTCGAGTGGGTAAAGTCCATAGTTTTGACTGTTTCTGCCCATTTCTGCCTCCGAGACATGTCCAAGCTGGACAATAGTTCCGTAGCTATCTCTGGGTCACCACTTTGCTGGAAGTATTGGTACAGTGTTTCACTTTCCTCATTCCATCCTGGAATATATTCTTTTCGGTATCCTCTTGGCATACACTTTTTAGCTGTTGCTGTTACTGCACCAATGAAGCGTTGATAGTTATTATGTGATGGAGGTATCCATCGAATGGTCTTATCCAGTTCCGTTGAAAACTTCATCCAGTCGGCTTTCTGGAAATTCCATCGAGCATGCGGAGTTGATCGTATGACAGGAACAGTGCAGCCAATTTGTATTATTACAGGTCTGTGTTGGCTGTGAGGAAAGGCATCTATCACTTTCCTTGTGGTGTTGATGGGAAAGCCAGTTTCGTTGCAGCTAACAAAGCATAAGTCAGGATTTGAATCCTTGTCCCAAGCAGCTGACCTGAAAGTGCCTTGATCTTTGGCATCAAACACTAGATGAAGATTATTCTCTTCGATCCATTCTGCAAGCATGCTCCCATTTTCATCATTTTGAGAGTACTTCCAAAGTTCATGGTGACTATTGAAGTCTCCTATGTAAATTGCAGGATGTTCTGCTGTGTGTAGGACAAAATCAGGCCATGTTGTTTTGGGTGGTTTGTAAACATTTGTAAAAGTAATGCCGTGCAATTGTATGACAACTGTATGTATATCTGCCTCCACACTTACAGAAATCAGCGAAGCTTCGTTTATGTTGTTACGGACATACGTAGCAATTCCATACACCTCGTGGTAAGTTACACCAAGTGCAGAATATCCAGGAATTCGACCTCGGCTTCGGAATATTTCTTCGCTGGAAACACGAGTTTCTTGAATGGCGACGACATCGATATTGTTGTCCAGCAAAAATTTTGACAGGTAGTCACACTTTTCCCTGCTAATGCTTTCGATATTCAGTTGAAGGAGTCTGATAGTTGGTCCAATGTTTCTTGTTAATGAGCTCTGAAAAGAACTGTTTCTGCTATTTAGTTGATATGTCATTGCCAGGAGATCCTATGGATAGTCTGGCTGCCTGTAATCACTGTTGCTCAATTAGCACCACCCAGGGGGCACGTGTAGGGTATTTTAAGGTTAAACCTACGGACGTGAGCAACGCTACCTCCCAGATAAGTTACAGTTACACAGAAACGTAAGAACAAATGAGGCAATACTAGCCGTGCAGTTTATCTTAGAAAATAGGTTAAAGAGAAGAAAAGCCACATTTATAGAATTTGTTGATTTAGACAAAGATTTTGAGGTTTTTTTTATCTGAAATACGCTCTTTAAAACTCAGAAGGTAACAATGATGAAATAAGGGTAACGAAATGTTGTCTGTAACTTGTACAAAATGAAGGGTGCAGCTATAAGAGTCAAAGTACATGAAGGGAAGAGAGTAGTTGAGAAGGGAGGAGATGCATGTGTCGCCTATCCTCCATGCTACTCGATCTGCAACTGTCAGTAAGCTGTGAAAGAAACTAAGGAAAAATTTGGAATAGGAACTAAAGTTCAGTGAAAAAAAGCAGAAACTTTAAGATTTCACAATGAATTACAATTCTGTCAGAGACGCCAAAGGATTTGGAAGACCGGCTGAACAGAGTGGATAGTGCGTTGAAACGATATTAGAACACGAACGTCAATAAAAGTAAAACAAGGATAAGGGAATGCTAAGGGAATTACACTAGGAAATGAGAAACTGAAAGTAGTAGATGAATTTTTCTATTTGTCCAGAAAAACAGCTGATGATGACCAAAGTACAGAGGATACGAAATGCATACTGACAATAAGAAAAGAAAAGCATTCTCGGAAGAGAACAGTATTTTTAACATGTAACATATCTTGAAATTTTAGGAAGTATTTTCTGAAGAAATTTGTGAGTGTTGTTCCATTGTATGGAAGTGAGACGTGAGCGATAAAGAGTTCGGTCAAGAACAGAATAGAATCATCCAAAATATGATATAAGGAGAATGATTAAGATTAGATGAGTAGATAGAATAACTAAAGAGGAAGCACTGAATCCAACTGTGAAAAGAAAGAAAAATTGTTCAAATGTGTGTGAAATCTTATGGGACTTAACTGCTAAGGTCATCAGTCCCTAAGCTTACACACTACTTAACCTAAATTATCCTAAGGACAAACACACACACACCCATGCTCGAGGAAGGACTCGAAGCTCCGCCGGGACCAGCCACACAGTCCATGACTACAGCGCCTCAGACCGCTCGGCTAATCCCGCGCGGCTGTGAAAAGAAAAAAATGAAATTTATGCCCTAACAGAACTAAAAGAAAAGAAAGGATCGACTGACAGGGCACATCCTAAGGCACCAGGTAATCATCAGTTTGGTAATGGAGGAAAATTTGAGGAGGTTTGTTATGTAGAAGCAGACCGAGGACTGAAAAGGATGTGGATTGGTGTAGGTTTGCAGAGCTGAAGAGATGTGATCCGAAAAGGTTTCTCGCCGTGCATCCTGGACAGCAATACTTCATCTTCTGCTATTGCGACTGTTAACAGTATAACCTTCTTCAAGGCATGTTGGTGGCTGAACTAAAACTACCTGAGACAAAGAGAAAAAGTGTGGAGTACATTCCCTTGTGTTACAGATATAAGATCGTCACAAAAAAGTAATGCTTCTAAGAATAAAACACAACAAGCGCAGAATCAGTTATGTGGCTAGTTGTTAAAATTTATGGCAGGTTGCAATGCCAGGGAGCGTATACTCGGAACACCAATTCCTCTGAGAGAACAAATGTGAAATGAATGTTTTCCATGAATTGTCGAGCTGGAAATAATCGTCTCGGTTGAGCAGCTTGCCTGTCAGTTGCGCTTCCATAGTTTTCTCGAAGATGAAGAGGCACACTGAGAACTGACTAGCGTGGAAATTTGCATCAAATCAGTCTTTGGACTGAAGACTGCAACAGTAACAAGACAGGAGACAAGAGCTGAACGAAGACATCTAGTTATATGAAGAATTTATTTTATTTTTTGTTTGTCAAATGGTATTATTAGGAAAATTTAGAGAGCTGTGAAAAGGTACACATCCTGCGCCTGTCTGAGCATCACATAACGATAGGGTTAGATAATTTACACATAAAAGATTGCAGTTTACTCATGCAGCAGTGACATGGGGAAAAGAGATGTTACATACATTAAGACAGAACACAAGTCAAAGACATTGATACAAGTAGGTTTTGTAATGATCAGCACCTAGAAGTGTCTGCTTGTGAATTAATGCCGAAAAATAGTTCACTTTTAATTGTAACCGTATATAGATACCAACTGGGAAATTATGTAATATTTATGAGGAATCTGGATTCCTTACTGTACTATCTGTCAAACAGCGGCATGCAGTTAATAGTTTGTGGAGACTTCCGTGTGATTTTCCAAAGGGTTCGGATAAGAAAAGTAATCTGGAAACCCTATCTGGATCCTGCAATTTGGTCTCAGTAATTATCTTTCCAACACGGGTCGAAAGGACAGGACACTAATTGATAACGTTTTCTTTGATGATGTTCAAAGCAAGAAAATAGCTGTTTGCCCACTAACAAGTGCTCTCTATCATCATGGCGCACAGTTAGGATAAATAACATAGTGCCTTACAGTATGGACAGTGAGACACTGACATTGGACTATTTTGGACGTACTTGGACGTACTATATTGGACGTACTTACGTACGTGTATTTTGCGAGCTCGGTTGCTGTCAGCTCTCCATAAGTTTATCTTTGTGACGAATCTTACGTATAAAGCAGAAGTATCCAGCCGGTTGTCTCCAGTCTCCAGTAGCAACTGAATTTGGAAATGCCTATGATGGTTGTAATGTTTAAGTAATGCTCAAAAATGTGTCCTGTCACGGTCGCCAAATTTAATATATATATATATATATATATATATATATATATATATATATATATATATATATATTTGTGGGATCAAAAATTTAAAAACCTCTCTCACACCGGCCTGATTTAGCTTCACTGATCAGGATAGTAAAAACATGCGTATATTAAGGGAATTTTCATTGACAAAGCAGGCTTATCACATTCACACAATTCAATACTGTTCTATCCTGATTAAATTGAGCTTAACTTAAATTCTATAAGGCAGTGAAGCAATTTCGAAGTCTCGGTGCGACGAAAATTGTCAGTCGATCTCCTGGAAACATTTGTAATAATTATTAACTTTCGGTGATCACGTGGGGAAGACCGGAGATCTGCTGGTAAGACCGTGTTAGCCTATTTATTTGAAGTAACTGGATATCTTGAGCATACAAAACGGCAGGTTCGTCCAGTGTAAATCAGACGTTCCCCACTGATCCCGTGCAACACAGAGTAGTAAGCAGACACTGTTAATAATAAACAGTTAAATAATACGCGAACACACTTACTTTAGTTTAGTTCATGTATTAAATTCCTTCTCATACACAATCTCATCAAGATGGCGACTAGCCCAACAATACATACATATACATCCTCCTTTCACGACTAATCGGCAAGAAGTCCTCTATTCTTTTCATAAGAGAAAACATAGATAGCAGAGAAGCTATTCTATGGAGTAAATGGACGCTCCAAGGAATAATTGGGCTTGAAACTACTTTGCATTGATAATCGGTAAGATAAGAAGAGATATTTCGACATATGTACTGAGTTATATAATTTATAAAATTTCTGAAAATATCGCGGAGAGACCGCTGCAAGAGACATTACAAGTTCCCTGTGTAAAGTGATACGCTGGGTTATCATTTCAACGACATTTATTACACTGACTAGGGACGTGCGTGTACGGATTTCTGTCACTTTATTACAGATTAGCATCACTGTGTATCCAGCCTAAGGTCAATGCAGCGTCCGCCCACAACATTGAATGAGTAATGACGTACCCTGTAGCTGTGCAAGAGTATCTTAGTAATCGTGCTCCCACAAGTGCACCTGAAAGATCGAGACGTGGCAGTGTTATCCTTTTGACAAGTGCAAGTCTGCTCTTGCTTCAGGCCAAGTGACCCATTGTGTTGCCGTGTAAAACACTACCGACGTACAGGCATAAATGTAAATGACGTGTGATCAGGGCCTCCCGTCGGGTAGACCGTTCGCCAGGTGCAAGTCTTTCGATTTGACGTCACTTCGGGGACTTGCGTGTCGATGGGGATGAAATGATGATGATTAGGACAACACAACACCCAGTCCCTGAGCGGAGCAAGTCTCCGACCCAGCCGAGAATGTGCCATACGCTCTTTCCGAAGCGTCACAAAATACGTGAATCTGGACGTTGCAATCTCTGGTAGTTGATATCCATCGTGGGGTACCAATGCAAGACAATGGAGGTAAATTGAAAACTTAAGTATTCCACTGTGTTGCCAGATTTTTGCATAGCAATTCACTCCAGTCAATACCACTACACCAGATTTCCTAGAATAATAGTTTTGCCGTGGCTGACACAGTAGAGAACATTCCTAGATGATCGCAAAATTTACCTACCGTTTGGAATAATACATGGAAGAATCCTGGAGATACTAGAAGTTATCAGATAGATTATATAATGGTAAGAGAGTGATTTAGGAACCAGGTTTTAAATTGTAAGACATTTCCAGGGGCAGATGTGGACTCTGACCACAATCTATTGGTTATGAACTGTAGATTAAAACTCAAGAAACTGCAAAAATCTGGGAATTTAAGGAGATGGGACCTGGATAAACTGACTAAACCAGAGGTTGTACAGAGTTTCAGGGAGAGCATAATGGAACAATTGAGGATCAAGTAGGTAAAAAGACGAGGGCTAGTAGAAATCCTTGGGTAACAGAAGAAATATTGAATTTAATTAATGAAAGGAGAAAATATAAAAACGCAGTAAATGAAGCAGGCAAAAAGGAATACAAACGTCTCCAAAATGAGATCGACAGGAAGTGCAAAATGGCTAAGCAGGAATGGCTGGAGGACAAATGTAAGGATGTAGAGGCTTATCTCACTAGGGGTAAGTTAGATACTGCCTACAGGAAAATTAAAGAGACCTTTGGAGAAAAGAGAGCCACTTGTATGAATATCAAGAGCTCAGATGGAAACCCAGTTCTAAGCAAAAAAGGGAAAGCAGAAAGGTGGAAGGAGTATATAGAGGGTCTATACAAGGGCGATGTACTTGAGGACAATATTATGGAAATGGAAGAGGATTTAGATGAAGATCAAATGGGAGATACGATACTGCGTGAAGATTTTGACAGAGCACTGAAAGATGTAAGTCGAAACAAGGCCCCGGGAGTAGACAACATTCCATTAGAACTACTGACGACCTTCGGAGAGCCAGTCCTGACAAAACTCTACCATCTGGTGAGCAAGATGTATGAGGCAGGCGAAATACTCTCAGACTTCAAGAAGAATATAATAATTCCAATCCCAAAGAAAGCAGGTGTTGACAGATGTGAAAATTACCGAACTACCAGTTTAATAAGTCACAGCTGCAAAATACTAACGCGAATTCTTTACAGACGAATGGAAAAACTGGTAGAAGCTGACCTCGGGGAAGATCAGTTTGGATTCCGTAGAAACGTTGGAACACGTGAGGAAATACTGACCCTAAGACTTATCTTAGAATAAAGATTAAGGAAAGGCAAACCTACGTTTCTAGCGTTTGTAGACTTAGAGAAAACTTTTGACAATGTTGACTGGAAATTTGTTAACATCGAGTATAGACTTAAGTGTCAGGAAGTCGTCTCTGAAAGTATTTGTGTGGAGTGTAGCCATGTATGGAAGTGAAACATGGACGATAAATAGTTTGGACAAGAAGAGAATACAAGCTTTTGAAATGTGGTGCTACAGAAGAATGCTGAAGATTAGATGGGTAGATCACATAACTAATGAGGAGGTATTGAATAGAAATGGAAAGGAGTTTGGGGCACAACTTGACTAGAAGAAGGGATCGGTTGGTAGGACATGTTCTGAGGTATCACTGGATCACCAATTTGGTCCTGGAGGGGAGCGTGGAGACCAAGAGACGAATACACTAAGCAGATTGAGAAGGATGTAGGTTGCAGTAAGTTCTGGGAGATGAAAAAGCTTGCACAGGACAGAGAAGCATGGAGAGCTGCATCAAACCAGTCTCAGGACTGAAGACCACAACAACAACAACATACCTCTGTATTTGAATACATATGCCTATAGCAATTTCTTTGGCGCTTCAACGTAGTATGTTTCCATCAATAAATACAGAGTTTTGATATCAGGTCATTGTTTTTGAGACACGCAGTATTTTTAGGATGAAACATACGTCAGTCACAGTGTGAGTGACGTCGCGTGAGGCGGCCATCGACACCAGCTTCCTGACAGGTCTGTAGAAGGCAGTCGGTGTGGCATTCGTCTGGTAGCTGGAAGCACCCGCAGCGGCCACAGTAATTAAGGCCGCGGCTGCTAGCAGCGCCACGCCATACCGCGCCACCGTGCCGCCTCGCAGGCACCGGAAGTGCTGGCTGTGCTCCCGCCTGCCGCTGCAAACCCGCCGGCCACGGACCTCGTTAGTCACGCCGCCTCTGCACGACGTGCATGCCCGCCAGAGTTGCAACAGTGATACGCTGGCATCCGGACAAAAACCCTCAAACTGCTGCACTACTACTCATAATTTTTCCTCATTAAAAAATCGATGTTTTTGGTGCCTGGGTCCAAACTATTTGTTTTATTTATGTATTTATTCGTACTTTAGCACCCGCTGCTTCACTAGCGTAGGCTACACACATCAAAAAAAGTTTTGTATTACCCCGGTTCCCAGAACTCCTGAAGATAAAAGTTGACTGCGGATATGGTATCACAGACACAGTCCCTTTGACTGCTCAGCCATGTCGCTAAACCCGCCGGGAGATGTAGACAACCATGCATGAGCAGCGCCTGTTAGACGGAGGGGGTCCGACAGCCTATCAGTTCCAGTCATTACATCAAGAAGGAGGTACACATCTCCTGTTGTCTGTAATCCAACCATGCCTAATCGGTCAAATACCGCGGTTCGATCTCGTCCGCATTGTTACTTTGTGCCAGGAAGGGCTCTCAACAAGGGAAGTGTCCAGGCGTCTCGGAGTGAAGCAAAGCGATGTTGTTCGGACATGGAGGAGACGCAGAGGGACAGTAACTGTCGATGACATGCCTCGCTCAGGCTGCCCGAGGGCTACTACTGCAGTGGATGACCGCTACCTATGGATTATGGCTCGGAGGAACCCTGACAGCAACGCCACCATGTTGAATAATGTTTTGCGTGCAGCCACAGGACGTCGTGCTACGACTCAAACTGTGCGCAGTAGGCTGCATGATGGGCAACTTCACTCCCGACGTCCATGGCGAGGTCCATCTTTGCAACCACGACACCATGCAGCGCGGTACAGATGGGCCCAACAACATTTCGAATGGACCGCTCAGGATTTGGAGCACGTTCTCTTCACCGGCGAGTATCGCATATGCCTTGAACCAGACAATCGTCGGAGACGTGTTTGGAGGCAACCTGGTCAGGCTGAACGCCTTAGACACACTGTCCAGCGAGTGCAGCAAAGTGGAGGTTCCCTGCTGTTTTGAGGTGGCATTATGTGGGGCCGACGTACGCCGCTGGTGGTCATGGAAGGCACCGTAACGGCTGTACGATACGTGAATTCCATCCTCCGACTGATAGTGCAACCATATCGGCAGCATATTGGCGAGGCATTCGTCTTCATGGACGACTATTCGCGCCCCCATCGTACACATTTTCTGAATGACTTCCTTCAGTATAACATCACTCGACTAGAGTGGCCAGCATTTTCTCCGGACATGAATCCTATCGATCATGCCTGTGATAGATTGAAAAGGGCTGTTTTTGGAGGACGTGACCCACCAACCACTCTGAGAGATCGTTGCCGAGGAGTGGGACCATATGGACCTACAGTGCCTTGATGAACGTGTACATAGTATGCCTTGACGAATACAGGCATGCATCAGTGCAAGAGGACTTGCTATTTGGCATTAGAGGTACCGGTGTGTACAGCAATCTGGACATCTGGACCACCACCTCTGAAGGCCTTGCTGTATGGTGGAACAACATGCAATGTGTGTTTTTTATGAGCAGTACAAAGGGCGGAAATGACGTTTATGTTGGTCTCTGCTTTAATTTTCTGTACAGGTTCCGGAACTCTCGGAACCGAGGTGATGCAAAACTTTTTTGATCTGCGTATATGGTCTGCATAGATATATTATTTGGTTTAATTTAAATTGAATTTTTATGCGTCTCACATTTCGCAACTTTTCATGCTAAAGAAGGTCACAGAAGCATGGTCTTTGCAGAATGTACTTCTGGCCAAAAAGCGATTCTCGTAGTTAGAGTCCTAGGTTTTCGTTAATCATACCTTTTGCGTTCTTTTGCTGGTACTTCCTAAGAGACCTTCATCCCCTAACATAAATTTCTTTACATCTAACCGAGAAGTGAAGTACCAGTTTTCATAGATTTAGCTTTCATTTATTTTAATGCATCAAAATAATTTATTTAAAAATTTTTTCCCTGTTTCACACCCATAGGAGCTGAATTTCCAAAAAGAATGAAAAACGTACTTTTTTTCATTTCTGACGGAGAAGCCAAACGCTAGTTGTCATAGACGTAGCTTTAAAAATGCTTTCACAGTCAAAAACATTTATAAAATATTTCAGTCCCCTATTTCACGCCCTAAGGGATGGAATATCGAAATATCCCTTCTCAAAGTAAGCATACAGCACAAGATCAGCAGCCTCTGCAAACTTCAAGTTTCTGTCCGTTGTTGTTTGGACTGGTCGATGATGAGTCAGTGAGTCAGTCAGTCGAGACATAGCCTTTTGTATATAACCGATCTTAGCATTTCACACGTACGGCATACAGTACATCATAGCTGCTTAAGAAAATAACGATTTTAATATGACAACTAGTATTGAAATGATTGAGTGTATGCAGTGGCGGTGTGAGTAGATTATACTGACTACGAACGAACAAAGTTAATACTGGGATTACTTGTACTACTGCAGCTGCAGCCACTAATAGTGAACAATAATGGTTGTATCAGATGAAAAAACGAATTTATAGGTCTACAAAATAGATGTTTTTTGATATAGCAAGTCTTGGAAAAGGAAGTTTAAGGAGACTATATCACGTATAGGAAATGAGGTAGATCAGGTTCAAAAGAAGTGTATACAAGGGCGACGAGAGCATGCTTTAGTGCATACATCATTGCCTGTCTTGTAAAGCTGGAGATGTTACTTAGTTCTCTAATATAATATGGGAAATTGTTCCACAGTCGGGTTCCTGCTACTAAGAAGAACTTCGGGAAGGCTGCTGAATGATGGAGTGGAGCAGAAAAGATTTTGCTGTGATGGGTGCGTGTTCCTGCCATGCTGTTCAAACAAGAGCGTTGAGGTCTAGGAGAGATATGGTACTTCTTTTCTTGCTAAGAGCCAGCTAACATCGAAAGTTGTTTTTTCCCGTCAAACAGTTCTGACCATTTCGCTGTTGGTACAATTTTAATTAAAAAATGTTTAGCTTTTGCCTTGTTACTTACGCACAGTGTAAGTTTCTCGTTTCTTTAGGCATTGCAAAACTTAAGTACCTTTTTCGCTTTAAGATATTTCGTCTCTGTTGTGGGAGATCGTTAGTAGGAATAATAGGAGGTTTTCGTGCAACCTTTGCAGTGTGCCACGAAAACAAGGGAAAAAACATAATCTGCTACTAAACTATGAGTGCAGCGTAACTTTCGATATTGACAGACGACGCAGCACTCCCCTGTCTCTGCGCACGCGCAGTCTGCATCATACGCAAGATTTTAGGAGTCCACACTCGGCACAGTCAGTTGATCATTGACCTCTCTGTGCCACTCGCGACGCGGTTGGCGGCTGATTTACACGCAAGCACGTGACGCGCACCCGCAACGAGCAGTCGATTCGACCAGAGGGTCGCTCGTGTAAAAAGATCATTAGACTTTCAAATACGCAGCCATCGCTATGTCTCATACCGTAGCTCAACGGTCTACGTTATGTTTTTTTAATACTAATGACAGTGCGCTGCGTCCATACTAATCTCAAAGCCCCGTGGCGTGTTGTGAACAGCGGTACATATGTGGGGCGGTGGCTTCTGCACACCATAGCGAAGACGTACGAGGTGTGGCTAGAAAAAAACCGGACTAGTACTGGTGAAACAATAAAACGAATGCAATAAGGCTGAAAGTCGCGTGGCCTGTCACGTGACTCTCGCTCCGCCTACTGCTCGAGTTTCATCTGCCTCCTGCACTCAGTCTGCCCGTGGCGTCTTTTTTAAGTAGTTAACGTTTTGTCTCTGCGTCGGAAAATATTGAGTGTACAGAAAGAACAGCGTGTTAACATCAAATTTTGTTTCAAACTAGGAAAATCTGCAAGTGAAACGTTTGTAATGTTACAACAAGTGTACGGCGATGATTGTTTATGGCGAACACAAGTGTTTGAGTGGTTTAAACGATTTAAAGATGGCCGCGAAGACACCAGTGATGACACTCGCACTGGCAGACCATTGTCAGCAAAAACTGATGCAAACATTGAAAAAATCGGTAAATTTGTTCGACAAGATCGCCGTTTAACAATCAGAGCAGTGTCTGAGTTAACAGGAGTTGACAAGGAAAGTGTTAGGCAGATTCTTCATGAAAATTTCAACGTGAACAAAGTGTGTTCAAAAATGGTTCCAAAGTGTCTCACAATTGAACAGAAGGAACGCCGAAGAATGATTCGTTCTGACATCCTGGAAAACATTGAAAGTGATCCCACCTTCTTACAAAATGTTATTACTTGCGATGAATCGTGGTTTTTTACTTACGATCCCGAAACTAAACGCCAATCGATGCATTGGAAAACTCCTGGTTCTCCACGACAAAAAAAAGGCACGAATGTCAAATTCGAAATTCAAGGCAATGATGATTGTTTTTTTTTGACATCAAAGGGATTGTGCACATTGATTGGGTACCAGAGGGACAAACAGTGAATCAGCATTACTACGTTAGCGTCCTGGCTACCCTACGTGAGCGAGTACGGAGAAAACGGAACGATTTGTGGAGAAAAAAGTCATGGATCCTCCACCAAGACAATGCCCCAGCTCACAGTGCGTTGTCAGTGAAGACGTTTTTGGCAAAACACAACATTCCCATCTTAGATCATCCACCCTACTCACCTGATTTGGCCCCCTGTGACTTTTTTCTTCTCCCTAAAGTCAAGTCAGCTTTGAAAGGAACTAGATTTGAGACTGTTGAAGCAGTAAAAGAAAAAGCGACGGAAGTAATGTATGGACTTACCGAAAATGATCTGCAGCATTGCTATGAACACTGGAAAATTCGTATGGAGTGGTGTAGAGACCGAGGAGGAGAGTACATTGAAGGAGATAACATGAAATTGTAAATAATTGTAAATAAATGTTTTTTGCAGCATCAGTCCGGTTTTTTTCTAGCCGCACCTCGTAGTTCGGACTGGCACTGCACCTTGCCACCAGCAACTGTCCAGCTGTGAATTACAGAGTTGTATGTGCTGCTGTGTTGTGGCTGTCTGCCAGCTGTTGTAAAGAGGCCTTATTATGGGTTTCCAGTCGACCAGCTGGTCGAATTGTGCAGTATCCAGAGTTGTGGGGCATTCGAATGTGGCAGTGGCTCAGTGCTGGACTGCATACGAACGTGAAGCTGGGCATACCGGTTGCCAAGGTTCTAATCGATCACTCCTGACCACCACAGGGTAGGATCATCGTATTGTGCAACCAAGGACATCGTAACCACTTCTCATCTGTCTCTGTCATCCGGGAACAGGTAAGGTATTCTCCGCAAGCATTCTGTGTCATCCCGCATCATTGGTTGGAGACTAGGGACTTAATGGCCCAGGCGTAGACTGCCGTTAAACACGACAACGCGAACGGCTATGTTTGTAGCTGTGCCGCGGCCGGGCAGTGTGGACTGCTGATGAACGGTGTTGCATTGCATTCAACAATGAATTACGCGTCTACACTACTCTGGATAACGATCGTCGACGAGTATAGCGGTGACCTGGCGAAAGGTCACATCCGTCCAATGTTTTGCAGAGGTGCGGTTGTCTCACTCCTGGAATCATGGTGTAGGAAGCCATCAGGTAAGAATCAAGACGCAGAGGAATTAAAGACATTACCTGCCAGGGGGCATTCATTTACACACATGGAGTAAGTGCTATATTACGAAAATACTTAAAAAACAGTATTTATAAACAAGAGACATTTAAAATTTGAATAATAAGTGGACACTAGCCGCTCAGGCGAACATAAATTTTTCTCCGTATTATAATAATATCTCTGTGTAAGTTTCGAGAGCAAAGAAATATAAAAAAATAATCTAAAGAGACGACAAGACAAGCTCTTTTGTTAATTTTTTTAGTCGTCTTCACTTCTTCTTCTCTTGTCTTGGTTGCGTGTAGACGGACATCTTGCGTGTGCTGGCAAATGTAAGCATATTTGTACTAATTAAGCAGATAATATATTGATTTAATATCATTGTTCACTTTTAATTTGTAAGAGGTGATCCCGATTTCATATCCGCTTTCCTTTGAATTAACCTGCAATCGAGTAATTAACAGTTCAAAATAGCAGCAGCCGATGCAGCCAACGACGCCATTACGTGGCGATATTAACTTATAAAAAATTAGCGGAAGCGAAAAACTCGCCCGCTATTAACATAATATTCATTTTTCTCCACAGCCGCCCGACTTTTCAGAAAATACGTAGTTTTAAGATTCTTATTTTCAGTACCTCAGCCGAGAGCCAGAGCCAGAACCCCGACTACGAGGCAATAGTTAACGGAGGTAAGAAAAAATACTCTCGCGCGTGTGTGGGCCGTAATTGTAATTAATAACTAAACATTTTTTGCTTTAAAGTGAACTGACTAGCCGAGGAAATTAATATGAAAAGTTTATTCCATCGTTCAACTTATATGCTCATGTTTTAAGATTCAGCGAGTCTAACATTCATTAACGTAACAGACAATTTAAGATTAATATTGTTAAAAAGGAGAACTTCACAAAAGCATTTACTCGTAAATCAAAATTGAATGAAATATCATTTTTATTAAGGCCCACCACGTAAGTCGGCAACAATCAACATAATAATAATAATATATTAAATTACGATGGCCGACGGACGCGAGACTCTGCTGCTTACTAGGCAGATGCGCTGACCACAGAGTCATCCAGACACAGCGGTCATCCCAACGCCACGGCCCCCCTAGCGCGCCTCCCGCCACATGAAACTTCTCAGATTATCATGAATGTAGTGCCCCTTGCCCATTACCCACATCACTTGCGGCATTTCGCCGATTCCCGTGAGTTCGAACTTGGTATGCATATGCACTGAAGTGATCTTTGGCCGTCCACGCCTTAAGTATATACGGGATGAGTCACCTAACATTACCGCTCGATATATTTCGTAAACCACATCAAATGCTGACGAATCGATTCCACAGACCGAACGTGAGGAGAGGGGCTAGTGTAACTGGTTAATACAAACCATAAGAAAATGCACGGAAGTATGTTTTTTAACACAAACCTACGTTTTTTTAAAAGGAACCCCGTTAGTTTTGTTAGCTCATCTGAACATATAAACAAATACGTAATCAGTGCCGTTTGTTGCACTGTAAAATGTTAATTACATCCGGAGATATTGTAACCCAAAGTTGACGCTTGAGTACCACTCCTCCGCTGTTCGATCGTGTGTATCGGAGAGCACCGAATTACGTAGGGATCCAAAATTTTTTCGTTTACAGCTGTACTTTACAACATTGCACCAGCTTTGTCTTGCATGCCTAACGACGAAGTTTTCCATCTAGACATAGTGTTGTTGGGAGGCGTTAGGTAAAACAGAAGCATTAGGACTGAGGCGCTGGTGGAAGGCAATCACTAACGCCACTACTGTCGTGTTATAGCTGTTTATCATAGGTTGTAAGGTGGCTATAATTTCGCACCTTACAAGCACTCATCTACATACTTTGCCATGATTTACAACCGGAATTAGCTATCATTTGATACGTTGTACATCGTATAAATGAATATTTAAAGAAGACTGACATTGACACGTACACCTTGTAAATAGTTGTTAACGATTGTTGCATGAAAGGTGACAGAGTGTCTTTATTATAAAAACGGCGTAATGAATAACTGCCTGTACTGGCAGAGGCTGGAACGCCATTGGAAATGAAACGGTAGGCGTAACTCAGGCCCTCGATGGATAAACTCGCACGGGTGTGTTGGTCTTGTTTGACACAGGAAGTAGCCAAGACTGACGGTTGGGGCACCTGAGCACTGAAGCACAATACAACGGCGACCGGCAGGTAATGTAGCGGGGCCGGAAGAAAACCGGATAATACTTCGGAAACTCTGAAAATCTTGGACGCACCAGAGAGGAACGAGGAAGCGTTACCTCGGAAATCACGCAAGCTGGGTTATTTCCGACGATTTTTACTCTGAGAAGTGTACCATTGTTGGTATTCCTAATTAACGGGGATAGGTATTACCTCGCAAATTTTCCGCGCTGGACGACAAAAGACTAAAATATGGTTGGTCGGCGTTCGGAAGAATCTGTAGAGTGGGAGAACATTCCATGGTTGCGAGAATATGATGCGCCTTCTGCAGTTACGAGGGAGGGGGGGGGGGGGGGACTAAGCTTTGCTGGGAAGCCAGCGGTGGAGAGAAATGTCTTCCGTTTTGAGCGCACGTGTTGACGGTCGCTCAGTATCAGCTTTTGGCGGTACAGACGGGCCTGCTGTCTTTGCTATCAGGAGATTTTATAGTTAGAACGGTTAGGTGCTGTGTCGTTGTGAACTTGTACAGATCTAGACTTCGCCTCAGGGTAGGGAGTCATCGTTGAGTACGCAGCATTCAGTGATTGAGAGCACTTTGTCTGCCTATACTCACGTAGAGACGTTATCTAAACGCCGTCCTTGTGGCTTGGAGTTCGTATTTCTCATCTGTAGAACATAAAGACGAGAGGACAGTATTAGATTATATTAGTCAGAGGACCGTCTTCCGCCGCCCTAGTGTTTGAATGAGGGTTTTTTTTTAACGTATTTTGTGGCTGGAGTTCTTCCATCGTTGCAGACGTGTAGGAGAACCATCACTCCGACGCACCGGACGCAGTACATACGGTTATATTGCTAATTGCTTCGGCTTCTTAGGGCTATAAAGCTAAACGGCTGTCATCACGTAAATTTTATTTCCAATGACCTTATACACCACTGTAGATCATCTTTGAAAAGTAGTGTCTTCTAGTGTTTGGTACGTGTGGATGTCAGTCACCTCTTGTTATTTGTATTAGATCGCGTAGCCATAAAAAGGGGCAAATTTGGCCAATTGGTCAATGGTATTAGTTAGGAAATCCATTCGTATCTCTTTATGTCCATTGGATATTTATATATAAACATTTGTAATATATAAAGAGGTTTTAATCCACAATAATTGTATAAGCAGAAACAGCATTTATCATTTGTACACTCCTGGGGCCCGCATCTCGTGGTCGTGCGGTAGCGTTCTCGCTTCCCACGCCCGGGTTCCCGGGTTCGATTCCCGGCGGGGTCAGGGATTTTCTCTGCCTCGTGATGGCTGGGTGTTGTGTGCTGTCCTTAGGTTAGTTAGGTTTAAGTAGTTCTAAGTTCTAGGGGACTGATGACCATAGATGTTAAGTCCCATAGTGCTCAGAGCCATTTGAACCATTTTTGAACACTCCTGGAAATTGAAATAAGAACACCGTGAATTCATTGTCCCAGGAAGGGGAAACTTTATTGACACATTCCTGGGGTCAGATACATCACATGATCACACTGACAGAACCACAGGCACATAGACACAGGCAACAGAGCATGCACAATGTCGGCACTAGTACAGTGTATATCCACCTTTCGCAGCAATGCAGGCTGCTATTCTCCCATGGAGACGATCGTAGAGATGCTGATGTAGTCCTGTGGAACGGCTTGCCATGCCATTTCCACCTGGCGCCTCAGTTGGACCAGCGTTCGTGCTGGACGTGCAGACCGCGTGAGACGACGCTTCATCCAGTCCCAAACATGCTCAATGGGGGACAGGTCCGGAGATCTTGCTGGCCAGGGTAGTTGACTTACACCTTCTAGAGCACGTTGGGTGGCACGGGATACATGCGGACGTGCATTGTCCTGTTGGAACAGCAAGTTCCCTTGCCGGTGTAGGAATGGTAGAACGATGGGTTCGATGACGGTTTTGATGTACCGTGCACTATTCAGTGTCCCCTCGACGATCACCAGTGGTGTACGGCCAGTGTAGGAGATCGCTCCCCACACCATGATGCCGGGTGTTGGCCCTGTGTGCCTCGGTCGTATGCAGTCCTGATTGTGGCGCTCACCTGCACGGCGCCAAACACGCATACGACCATCATTGGCACCAAGGCAGAAGCGACTCTCATCGCTGAAGACGACACGTCTCCATTCGTCCCTCCATTCACGTCTGTCGCGACACCACTGGAGGCGGGCTGCACGATGTTGGGGCGTGAGCGGAAGACGGCCTAACGGTGTGCGGGACCGTAGCCCAGCTTCATGGAGACGGTTGCGAATGGTCCTCGCCGATACCCCAGGAGCAACAGTGTCCCTAATTTGCTGGGAAGTGGCGGTGCGGTCCCCTACGGCACTGCGTAGGATCCTACGGTCTTGGCGTGCATCCGTGCGTCGCTGCGGTCCGGTCCCAGGTCGACGGGCACGTGCACCTTCTGCCGACCACTGGCGACAACATCGATGTACTGTGGAGACCTCACGCCCCACGTGTTGAGCAATTCGGCGGTACGTCCACCCGGCCTCCCGCATGCCCACTATACGCCCTCGCTCAAAGTCCGTCAACTGCACATACGGTTCACGTCCACGCTGTCGCGGCATGCTACCAGTGTTAAAGACTGCGATGGAGCTCCGTATGCCACGGCAAACTGGCTGACACTGACGGCGGCGGTGCACAAATGCTGCGCAGCTAGCGCCATTCGACGGCCAACACCGCGGTTCCTGGTGTGTCCGCTGTGCCGTGCGTGTGATCATTGCTTGTACAGCCCTCTCGCAGTGTCCGGAGCAAGTATGGTGGGTCTGACACACCGGTGTCAATGTGTTCTTTTTTCCATTTCCAGGAGTGTAGTTACTAGTTCCCTTAATCATTCATTTATGTTTATGTTGTAATTTATATGTTAAAGAGCAAGAAGGAGGAGATAATTTCATCATTAAGAGATCCTAAGATCTGCCTCAGGGGGGGTAGGCAGACAGGGCCAAATCTTCGTTTTCGCTTTCAGTATTTTCCGTTGCACACATTCGTTTTTACACCTGCCTGGAGTAGTATCTTGGACAGTAACTTCCCCCTCCCCCTCCCCTCCTTTCACTTTTACAACAACTTCAGAGTTATGGAGTTATGAATGCCGCCACTCGAACCACTGACCGTTAAATATCGTCGGACTGTCGCCAGTAACCTCAGCAAATCTGAAACGTATAGACTGATCTGATGCAGTTTTTGATTTTTTTTTCTTCGGTTAACTTCTTCAGAACCCATCGAAACCCCAAGTACTCTGTGGGTGTCTTACTTGAGCATATGTATATATTCAACGTGTGCGTCCTACGTGCCGTCACGCACGTTTTGCCTGGTGTGTCGGCAGATATTGACAATTTCGTTTTTGCTATGTGCAGGATTCTGTTTAGTTGCTGCTGGAGCACTGATTATTCTTTTTTACTGTCCCCGTAAACACATGTTGATGAAACGAATATCGCACTAAACTAATTTGAGACCTCTCTATAGAATGAGCACATAAAATTCCATTTCGGAAATCATTTTGTTCGTAACGGGAAACAAACTGACGCTTTCTTCGACACTGTGAGCCGCAGGAGAGATACGATGAGAGTATTTGTCTGACGTTACTCCAGGTACGCATCACAAGAAACGAATTTGCAAATATCATCGGAAACAACACAAAAAATGTGCCTCAAAATTCATAGAAAGGACACCTTGTGTATAACTTTTGGGTTCTACTAAATAATGTTGTTGTTGTTGTGGTCTTCAGTCCAGAGACTGATTTGATGCAGCTCTCCAAGCTACTCTATCCTGTGCAAGCTGCTTCATCTCCTAGTACCTACTGCAACCTACATCCTTCTGAATCTGCTCAGTGTATTCATCTCTTGGCCTACCTCTACGATTTTTACCATCCACGCTGCCCTCCAATGCAAAATTGGTGATCCCTTGATGCCTCAGAACATGTCCTACCAACCGATCCCTTCTTCTAGTCAAGTTGTGCCACAAACTCCTCTTCTCCCCAATCCTATTCAATACTTCCTCATTAGTTACGTGATCTACCCATCTAATCTTCAGCATTCTTCTGTAGCACCACATTTAGAAAGCTTCTGTTCTCTTCTTGTCCAAACTAGTTATCGTCCATGTTTCACTTCCAAACATGGCTACACTCCATACAAGTACTTTCAGAAACGACTTCCTGACACTTAAATCTATACTTGATGTTAACAAATTTCTCTTCTTCAGAAACGCTTTCCTTGCCATTGCCAGTCTACATTTTATATCCTCTCTACTTTTACCACCATCAGTTATTTCGCTCCCCAAATAGAAAAACTCCTTTACTACTTTAAGTGTCTCATTTCCTAATCTAATTCCCTCAGCATCACCCGACTTAATTCGACTACATTCCATTATCATCGTTTTGCTTTTGTTGATGTTCATCTTATATCATCCTTTCAAGACACTATCAATTCCGTTCAACTGCTCTTCCAAGTCCTTTGCTGTCTCTGACAGAATTACAACGTCATCGGCGAACCTCAAAGTTTTTATTTCTTCTCCATGGATTTTAATACCTACTCCGAATTTTTCTTTTGATCCTTTCACTGCTTGTTCAATATAGAGATTGAATAAGATCGGGGAGAGGCTACAACCCTGTCTTACTCCCTTCCCAACCACTGCTTCCCTTTCATGTCCCTCGACTCTTATAACTGCCATCTGGTTTCTGTACAAATTGTGAATAGCTTTTCGCTTCCTGTATTTTACCCCTGCCACCTACAGAATTTGAAAGAGAGTATTCCAGTCAACATTGTCAAAAGCTTTCTCTAAATCTACAAATGCTAGAAACGTAGGTTTGCCTTTCCTTAATCTAGCTTCTAAGATAAGTCGTAGGGTCAATATTGACTCACGTGTTCCGATATTTCTACGGAATCCAAACTTATCTTCGCCGAGGTTGGCTTCTACTAGTTTTTCCATTCTTCTGTAAAGAATTGGCGTTAGTATTTTGCAGCTATGATTTATTAAAGTGATAGTTCGGTAATTTTCATATCTGATAACACCTGCTTTCTTTGGGATTGGAATTATTATATTATCATATGATGTGCAAAATAGGACATTTTGAGAGTTTTGTTTTATGTTACTTTTGTGTTCATGTTATTTTCATTCTGTCAGAATGAGATCTTTTTCGCTCGTCACACCAAATTATTCCGGTCTACTTGGGCTTTTCTGCCAGACCAACAGTCGAGGTGTGAATTTGCTGCCTGAATATTCTCCTGCCCTCTACACTGTCCAGTCACATTAATGTGACCAGCTGCCAAAAGCCTAAGTAACCAAGTTTTTGCAGCGTGGACCGCTACGAAACAAGGAGGAGGAAAGTCAGTGAAGTTCTGGAAGGTAATGACACGGACGTAGAACATTGCAGGCTGAGCTGCCGTGGCCGGCTGAACTAGGTTTCTCAGCTGAGGAGCCAAGACGCGAACAGGCTGATCGACGTGGTCCCGCAGGTTCCAAACACGTACACTGCGAACTGTGTGACACTTTGCATTGTCCTGCTGGTAAATGTCGTCGTGCCGAGGAAGAAAAAACTGCAAGTCCGGGAGGACATAGTCTCCAACGATAGATGTACATTTGAGTTCTTCAGTCTGGAACCGCGTGACCGCTACGGTCGCAGGTTCGAATCCTGACTCGGGCATGGATGCGTGTGATGTCCTTAGGTTTAAGTAGTTCTAAGTTCTAGGGGACTGATGACCTCAGCAGTTAAGTCCCATAGTGCTCAGAGCCATTTTATACTTGAGTTCATTAATTGTGACTTCCAGAATGACGGGATAACCCTGGGGAATGCCCCGAAAACATTTCCTAGACCGTAACATTCCCTCCTCCGGCCTCGACCCTTCCGACGATTGCTGCACGGCGCATGCTTTCAGCCGTTTCACGCCGATGGCGCATTCATCTTAAACGGCCACCCGTCACCACCTAGTGGACGTTTAGTTGCAGTACAGCGAGTAAAATTCAGCCTTCGTCACCGATGCATGACTTCGTGAACCGGCACCCACTGCGGAGTCCCAAACACAGCGACGTTTGCTTTGCGGTCGTTGGGCAGACACTGTTGGTAGTCCCCTGGTTCATCAACGCGGTGAGTTGCTCAATAGATGCAGGTCTATCCGCCTGGTCACATCTCCGCAGCCGCCGTTCATCCTTGTCCTCTGTGGCCAGTGGTGCACCGAAGTTGCCTCGTCGCCGGTTTTGGACAGCGCCATTTTGCCATGCACGGTGTGCTTTAACTACAGTCTATTATCTTAGCCGTTTCGGAAATGCTTCCACACTTTGCCCGAAAGCCAATGGTCATGCTCTTTTGGACGTCGAGAGAATGACTCAGTTTCTGCATTGGGATAACGACTGCACTGTTCTCTGAGTCCTCCCGACACGCTTAATGTGCCCTCCATTGCCAGTGCTGTCGCCTCCCGTTTGTGAGCGGTAATTACAAAAATGGTTCAAATGGCTCTGAGCACTATGGGACTCAACTTCTGAGTCATCATTGCCCTAGAGCTTAGAAGTACTTAAACCTAACGAACCTAAGAACATCATACACATCCATGCCCGAGGCAGAATTCGAATCTGTGACCGTAGCGGTCGCGCGGTTCCAGACTGTAGCGCCTAGAACCGCTCGGCCACCATGGCCGGTCGGTAACTGCATATTGACGTTTAAGATAGGCCGTTGTTACATGAATACTACTGGACCATGTATATCAAACTGCGTTACTGCTGCTTCGAAGTCTTCTTTTATTGCACCAATATCTTGGCTTCAGAATGAGATTTTCATTCTGCAGTGGAATGTGCGCTGATATGAAACTTCCTGGCAGATTGAAGCTGTGTTCCGGACCGAGACTCGAACTCGGGACCTTTGCCTTTCGCGGGAAAGTGCTCTACCATCGGAGCTACCCAAGCATGACTCACGCCCCGTCCTCACAGCTTTACTTCTGCCAGTATCTCGTCTTCTGCCTTCCAAACTTAACAGAAGCTCTCCTGTGAACTTTACCCGCGAAAGTCTCGGTCCGGCACACAGTTTTAATCTGCCAGGAAGTTCCAAATACGTTGGCTATTCAGCAGCGAAAACTGACGCAGATGATTGTGTACGATAATAGACTGTTCCAGTAAAAATTGGTCCGCAAATGAACCGTTGACGATATACCTGCGAATATGTGGTTACTGGCCGCAACTGACTTCAGTCCTAGTCAGCACATTTTCACATTTCGATTCACTTCACTGTACTTCCGACATACATGAGCCACTCCAAATGGTTCAAATGGCTCTGAGCACTATGGGACTTAACATCTGTGGTCATCAGTCCCCTAGAACTGAGAACTACTTAAACCTAACTAACCTAAGGACATCACACTCATCCATGCCCGAGGCAGGATTCGAACCTGCGACCGGAGCGGTCACGCGGTTCCAGACTGAAGCGCCTTTAACCGCACGGCCACATCGGCCGGCTGAGCCACTCCAGGGGACTCAGGGTTAATGTCATGTGACACCGGCTGTAGCCGTAATAATGGTGTCAATTTGGCGAAGGACGTTTCTTAAAGTATGCCCTAGTCAGAAGAAGTTACTTATTGGCGATTAGATCCTGTACAGCTATCAAAATGCAGTGATTTGGGCATTTAAGTTTCATCTACTGTGCCAAAGAGCACCACACATTGTCTATTGAATGAAGACTGGGTGCTATGGGGTGTCCGAATGTTCGTCAAACCAGAAACGTGCGTGGTTGCTGTCAGCTTGGAAAGCAGCAGTGTTAATAATATACTCATATCAACATGCGGTAGAATGTTCACATATATGTCACTGTACACGTTCACGAAACCTGAAAGAAAGAGTCCAAGTCACGGTACAAAAAATATCTTAAAACATGACAGAACCACAAACGACCTGAACCACACCCTCCACAAGCTGCGGGTTGAGCGCCGTCTTCAGCCGTCGGTGCTCTCGATGCCTTTCGTCACTTAAAAACGCAAAATCGCGAATCACTGGATAACACTACAAACCTCCTGTCAGCTTACAGTAATTTTCGGGTTTGCAGCCGGATCCCATCCACATTCTGCTACGATATTTCGGCCCAGAGACGTCCGCCCATCCTCACGTGAGTAGGCGAAGTACTGAAGAGACCTGGTGCAGTCGTGGTATTTATAGCGAATTCCGCACATGCGAATCGTACTGGTGGTTTACGGTGCATGTGTTAGGAGGTGTCATGCGTGAGACACCCAAGGTGTGTGTGCTGCTCTCAGTAGTGAAGTAACAATAGACTAATCTCTGAGTATCGACTGAGCATGTCGATCCGTTGTGACCGCATCATTTTAATAATAGGATTCCAATTTTTATCAAGCTGAAATCCGTTGTCGCGATTCATTAAATTATCAGCAAGACGTATTTCCATGGATTCCTAAATTACAGAGTCGCAAAAGCTGGAAACCGATGCTAAAATTTTCGTATTATTGTATTCCATTGAGTTTCCAATGGAAATGTAATGTTCTGCCACCGCTGGTTTTAAAGGTTGCTGCAGACGGGTGTGTCTTTCATGTTCTACACAGCGTTCCTGGACCGTTCGTGTCGTCTGACCTAAATATGCACAGCCACACTCACAGGGAATTTTATAAACACCCACCTTCCTCAATCGTAAATCGTCTTTAACGGGTCCAGCTAAGGCCTTGCTCTTAGACGGAAATGACATTAATATTATTCTTCCTGAGCAATCTGCCTATTTTAGAAGACACGTTCTCGGCGTATGGAAGGAACGCAGTTGATTTATAGTCGTCATCGACCAGAGGATGGCCGATTGTCTCTGAGCCGAAATACCGTCGCAGAATGTTGATGGGTTCCGGCTGCAAACCCGAAAATTACTGGAAGAAGAAATGGGCCGGGAAAATTTCAGAAGGCCCCTGTCAGCTGCTGTCCACTTACGAGACGTTTGACACACTGGTGACATGCTGCTTTACACTGACGTAACACACGTCGTGAGGTACCTCCTAATATACTCTCGGACCTCCTTTTGCGCCGTGTAGTGCACCAACACGACGTAACACGGACTCGACAGGTCGTTGGAAGTCCCCTGTATAATTTTCGAGCCATGCTGCCTCTATAGCCGTGCACAAGCGTTTCCGGTGCAGGACTTCGTGCACGAACTGACCACTCGATTATGCCTCATAAATGTTCGATGGGATTCATGTCAGGAAATATGGGTAGCCAAATCATTCGCTCCAATTGTGAAAATGTTCTTGAAACCAGTCGCGAACGATTGTGGACCTTTGAAATGGGGCATTGTCACCCATAAAAATGTCACCGTTGTTTGGGAACACGAAGTCCACGAATGGCTGCAAATGATCTTCAAGTAGCTGAACATAACGAGGACCCAATCCATTCCGTGCAAACACAGCCCACTCCATTATGGAGTTACTGTGATCTTGCACAGTTCCTTGTTGAGAACTTCGGTCCATCGCTTCGTGGGTCTGCCTCACACTCGCTCCTACCGTCAGCTCTTACCAACTGAAAGCTGGACACCAGAACAGGCCACGTTTTTCGAGTTGTCTGTGGTCCAATCGATACGTCCAAGAGCCCAGAAGAGCCGATGTGTCCGATGTTGTGCTGTTAGCAAAGGCACTCGCGTCGGTCGTCTTCTGCCTTAGCCCATTAACGCCAACTTTCTCCAGACTATCGTACCATATACGTTCGTCGTACGCTCCTCATTGATTTCTGTGGTCATTTTACGCAGTACTGCAATGACAGCAAACGCAGCTGCCCTCGGTCGTTAAGCGAAGTCCGTAGGCCACTGCGTTGTTGTTGGTGACAGGTATGTCTGAAATTTGGCATTATAGGCACACTCTTGACATTGTCCGTCTCGGAAGATTCAATTCCCTAACGATTTCCGAGATGAAAAGTCCCTTGCGTTAACTCCAAATACGATTCCTCGTTCAAATCCTGTCGATTCCCTTCGTGCGGCCGTAATCAAGTGGGAAACCTATTCACATGAATCAACCGAATACGAATGACAGCTCCGCCAATGCTCTGCCCGTTTATACCGTGTGTAAGGGATACTACAGCCATCTGCGTATGTGCGTATCGCTGTCCGCTGACTTTCGTCACCTCAGTGTATGTGCCGCTGTCACTAATGGCCTTCCGTGATGTACTCGACTTCAGGCGTCCACTGCTTGTAGGGCCTTTCGCAATGTCCGCTCGGAAACTTGTTCAGATAGAAGAGCATTCACGAACTCCTGTAGGGTTTGAAAACGTTTGTCAATGACAAGGCGTGAAACTCGTCACATGTCCCAGTCCTTTAGGATCTTTTCGCCACCAGTGTTCTTACAGCGTGTTACATGGCTGAGAGTGATACACCAATCCTTGTAGTCAGACAGGACTGCTCGTACTGATATATTAACGAACAGAGCAAGTTACTTCACGATGTGGTCGTGGGCTCGTCCGATCAGAGTAATTCCTTTCCGCTGATCTGTCGCGTCTCTACGTCAATCCGTGTCACTGCACTGGTTCCAGAAAACGGACTAACACATGCGTGTAACTTCACTTTCATGACTCATGTCAGCGATGGAGGGTCACATGACTGCCTGGTACCAGTTCTACGCCGTCTACAGCGCTCCAAGGTGAGCAGTGTTTTCCTCTAATGGGATAGCTAATCTTCTAAGTTGCCTTGAAACTTTCCCTTTGAATCTAAAAAATGACTGTGCTGGTAAGACCTCTACGTTACTTGATTTCCAAACTCTATAGTCAAACTGAACTTACTGAGACTGTTTTCTTTTTACTTATTCTTATCATTTATAAACTGACACACAATATTTTAGCGCACATCCATCTGACTGTCAATAATCCCTACAAAAGAATAGCCCTGACTAACCATAACCTGTACCCTTCATGAATCACTTACCTTACCAAAATCTTCGTTTACTGCAATACAGAGAGCGCCAATACTGCCAGCTAAATAAAAGATTCTAATTACGGAAGGCACTAACTACTGATAGGCAAATAGTTAGCAAATGAAAGATTTTGATAGGGAACAATCAATGTATTTACCTTAATAGTGTTCAAGAACCATAATATATATTTAAATTCGTGACATCCAGTTTCACAAATTTCCTTGTTCTGACGGACACACGTCCGGATCGTCCGCTCATATTAACATCTCAGAATTCTGGCATCTCTCTCCCCACATCCACCACTGCTGGTGGCTCACCTCCAACTGCCGAACCCTATGGCCTGTTCACCTCCAACTGCCCAACAACGAGTACAACCAGCCACAGACTGCACACAGCACAGTCAGCGATTTTAATACAGAGCGCTACGTGGCGTTACCAACATAAAAACCTAAACAGCCTACTTACAGCCTATTTATGTGTTTGCATGTTGGCAGCGCGATAGACTGCATTAATAACTCTGGCAGCGCTGTGCGCCCTGTGTAAGAGACTGTGTGACTGGTCGGACTGGCAGTTGGAGGTGAACATCCAGCAGTGACGGAAGTTGGAGGTGAATAACCAGCAGTGATGGAGGTTGGATGTTAATAGTTAGCAGTGAAGAAGGGTAGAGGTTTGAAGTGTTAGCGCGAGCGGACGGTCTGGGCGTGTGTCCGACATGGAAATGTAAGATTGTTGGTGATTACACATTTTTTTTGGAACCGGATGTCACGGACGATTACATAAGTTTTTGATCTGGATGTCACATTATTAAAGTAAAATTTGCTAAATACGTTGTTTGCTCTGCAACAAAATCTTCCCTTTTCTGACAACATGCCTATTAGTAGTTACAGCATACAGTAGTTAGGATCTTTTATTTAGCTGGCTGTATTGGTGCTTGCAGTATCGCTGTAGTTCGTGTGATGAAGGTTCTTTGGATTCTTTGTGAGGTAAGTGTCTTACCAAATGAATAGGTTATTGTTAGGATTTCTTCTAATTCAGGGCCATTCTTTTGTGTTAATTATTTGAGCAGTCAGATTGAGTTTGAGTTGTATTTGTCAGGAATAATTCTGTAGGCCAGATATGAAATGATAAAATATAGCAAAGTGACACTTGCATATTATCTCACTCAGCAGTTTAAGCAGTTTCACTTGCATTCATTTTCACTTAGCAGTTTCAGCATTAAATTAAGAAGTTTCACCTTCCCAGCTATTTCAGTCCAAGTAAGTAAAATCATATAAGGACGTTTCAATCTTATATTCGTTGAGCTTACAACTATTTTATGAGTCATCTTCAAAATTATGTGCACTTCCATTTGGCACACATTTTCTGTTGCACTGGAATATTGTTCGCAAAAGCAGAACATGTACGGTATTGAAATAACAGGATTTTAGAACGTATAAAAATAAGACTAGCGGAAATAGTTTCATTTTTGTTTCACTTCCAGGAAAGGTCACGAAGGTCTTTCTTCCGCTCAGCCTTCTGACTGCTTTGACATGGACCGTCACGAACTCATTCTTCTGACTGGTATGACGCGACCCGTCTCGAATCCTCCTCCTGTGCTAACCTCTTCATCTCACAGTAGATGTTGCACCCAATGTCGTCCATTATTGTATGTGTCTTCCTCTACAGTTTTCACCTTCCACACCTCCTTCTAGCACCACGGAAGTCGTTCTCTGATGTCTTAACACATGTTCTATCATCCTGTCCTTCTTCTTCTTCTCAGTGTTCCCATGTGTTCCTTTCTTCGAGAATTCTGCTGAGGAGCTCCTCATCCCTTACCTAATCAGTCTACCTAATTTTGAAGAGTTTTCTGTAGCACCGCATCTCAAACGCTTCCATTCTTTTCTGTTACAGTTTTCGCGCTCTTCATGGTTCATGCTGTGCTCAAAGTGTACATTTTCGGAAATTCCTTCCTCAGTTAGGGCCTATGTTTGATAATAATAGACCTTCTTGGCTAGGACTGACCTCTCTGCCAGTACTAGCCACAAAGATATTAGAGGAAAAAGGTGCTGGGAAATACGTCCTACTGCCCGACAACAAGTGTAGAAAGATATTGTTACATTTACGGACAGCTCCAGTATGTCCGCGAAGATATTACTGGATTGATTACAAGGAATACTGAGGCATGTCAGTTATCACACGCCACTCACGAACGGTAAAGGCTTGGGAAGAACTGAACACTCTTACGTAGAATGAAGAAAAAATTTTTTTCCATACAAGAATTTGCAGAGTGTAGCTGCAGACTTAATTATAAACGGGTCCATTTGTATTTAACAATTGGTCTCTTATATTTTGTTTAGTAAAGGAAACGTAGTAAGTAAATCTTACGAATTTGCAGAAGAGTACCCAAATTTGTTCAAATGGTTCAAATGGCTCTGAGCACTACGGGACTTAACATCTATGACCATCAGTCCCCTAGAAATTAGAACCATTTAAGCCCAACTAACCTAAGGGCAGCACACAACACTCAGTCATCACGAGTCAGAGAAACCCAAATTTGTATCTTGGTTCACACAGATAAATTTCTTTCATCCCACAAACAACGAAGACTGAATATCGAAGGATCCTTAAGAACAGAAAACAGTGCGTCGAATGTACGACACCGTACCACAAGGGCATATCTGGATCTGGGAAATGCAGAGGAACAACCGGCAACAGAGAGTACGATGTATAATTAGAGAAATGTGCTCCTGAAGGCGTAGGCATCACGTCTCGTAGAAATGAGTGAAGGGAAGACAGCCCACAGGGGAGACAGCTTCCAGCTTCTCGCCATGAAGTCACCACATCACGAAGAAATCAGCTCAGAATGATTGACAACTAACGATGAATGATAGTGAAGCCCGTTAACATGCCATCGATACAGAGGAAGACACGAAAACGCTAGTCTTCGAGCCAGCGTCACTGCTGACCAGTGTTTCTTCGCTGATCGCTTTTGCAGAGAGGCTATGTTGTTACGTTAACATTTTGATCTACGTGGTAGACATAAAAGACTACACTGTAGACGCATGTTGTAGAGATACAGACCTGGTGCCGCACCCGATACATGGTAAAGTACGGTAAACTGTAGGTTGTATAATAAAATTTATAATTTTACCATAGCAACAGTTATTTAATGAGAAACTCCAAAGTGTTTGTTTGTGCTTATTTTGTTGCATGTACTTAACGAAGTTTCGGCGAGTCCAGAAGGGTGTTCTTCGTGCGACAGTGGATTGTCATTTAGCCTGATTCGACGTTCACCTGATCGACAGCCGTCCTGCAGCAAGAAGCCTGAAGCTATGTCACATTCCTGCGGCGATTATGGTTGTACAATGAAAATAAAGAGCATTATAAAATGTTTTTAATGCCATTAATGTTGTAAAACAGTCTTATTCCTGGCCACGTCCAAGTCAGCTTCTGTATTATTACATTACTTAATTGCGTGGGCTCAGACAATAGCCAACCCTCTCCGCACCATCAGTTTGGTCCGAGGTTCCTTTTTCAAACCGTTATACAAACCTCGCACCATTGTTGTGTACCAAGAAGACGGGCAAAGGAACACCTAGAATGAAACCTGGAGTTCTCTTCAGCGACCAGTGCAGGATTTATCTGGCGCCTAATGTTTGTGCAAAAATGCAAGAAGGTGGCCAGATATAAATGTTTGTAGTAGGCTTGCTATCTCATGAGTTCAGAAGGTAGGTGGGCCAACTCAATGTTTATGGCAAGTATCGTGTCTGGATGTCGGATGCCTTTCATCGCTATCGATGGTTGGGAAGAATTGGGACAGAATGCTACAACCTATTGTCCGGCCCTACAGTCAACATTCCAGTGAAGGATTCGTCTTTCAAGACGATGATAAACTAGCATATGGCATCCACCAAGACGATGATAAACTAGCACATGGCGCCCACCTCGTTAACGTCTTACCCCGAGTGACAGAAATCATCCAGATAGGTAGGCCTCCGGTGTCTTCTGACATAACTTCTATGTGCATGCTCGGCACCAGTTGAACGCTGCAGTATGTTGTTGCAGAAACTTATCTCACTTACTTAATAACCTCTGGAGGACTGCCACTGAATAGTAGTGTAGGTTTTAACAGTAACATATCGACCGTCTTGTGGACAGCACACCAAGAAAGATCCAAGCATATTGCAATGAACAGAAGTGGGTCGACACGGTACTGGACGTTACCCAACAGCCGATTTTGATTTCACAGATGTCCAAAGATGTGCACTTTCGAGACGGTTACCATTTTTTTTTTTTTTTTTTTTTTTTTTTTTTTTTTTTTTTTTTTTTTTTTTTTTTTTTTTGCATAATGCTCTCCTGAAATCAAAGCTCAGAGGCGCGTTTGTAAATATTCAGGTCATGCATGCTCACTCTTTTTTGAGCAGCTTACTTCTACTATATGATATGCAACGTTTTCAGACCAACCGTTTGCCGCAAACACTAAGCCACAACAACACTCATTTGCAAAAACGAAAGTGACTGGTAAGAAGTTCACGCCCGCGGACGGGAAGGCGCTTATGAAGTGTATTAAGCTGACACAGTAACTTCGTCTGTCGTTAAGGCACACTCTCTCTCGACGTAGTGTATGGACGTATTTTCATATCACCTCCACCCATCGGCGCTCACGACCTCCCTTATACACCCAGATGGCTACTGGCAGACACCTTGACTTCGCGAGCTACAAACGTTGTCGAAATTCTTTGAGCGTTTGACCGTCCAGCTATCATGCCTCATGGGGTGAATAGTCCCCTTTTGATTGAAATGCGCCAATTTTCAATGCAGTGCTTTCCTCTAGCTACTAACACTCCTCTCCAAATTGTTTCTTTCGAGAAAGGAACCGTCAAAATTTTGTTATTGGTGCTAGGTTAATACACTCCTGGAAATGGAAAAAAGAACACATTGACACCGGTGTGTCAGACCCACCATACTTGCTCCGGACACTGCGAGAGGGCTGTACAAGCAATGATCACACGCACGGCACAGCGGACACACCAGGAACCGCGGTGTTGGCCGTCGAATGGCGCTAGCTGCGCAGCATTTGTGCACCGCCGCCGTCAGTGTCAGCCAGTTTGCCGTGGCATACGGAGCTCCATCGCAGTCTTTAACACTGGTAGCATGCCGCGACAGCGTGGACGTGAACCGTATGTGCAGTTGACGGACTTTGAGCGAGGGCGTATAGTGGGCATGCGGGAGGCCGGGTGGACGTACCGCCGAATTGCTCAACACGTGGGGCGTGAGGTCTCCACAGTACATCGATGTTGTCGCCAGTGGTCGGCGGAAGGTGCACGTGCCCGTCGACCTGGGACCGGACCGCAGCGACGCACGGATGCACGGCAAGACCGTAGGATCCTACGCAGTGCCGTAGGGGACCGCACCGCCACTTCCCAGCAAATTAGGGACGCTGTTGCTCCTGGGGTATCGGCGAGGACCAGTCGCAACCGTCTCCATGAAGCTGGGCTACGGTCCCGCACACCGTTAGGCCGTCTTCCGCTCACGCCCCAACATCGTGCAGCCCGCCTCCAGTGGTGTCGCGACAGGCGTGAATGGAGGGACGAATGGAGACGTGTCGTCTTCAGCGATGAGAGTCGCTGCTGCCTTGGTGCCAATGATGGTCGTATGCGTGTTTGGCGCCGTGCAGGTGAGCGCCACAATCAGGACTGCATACGACCGAGGCACACAGGGCCAACACCCGGCATCATGGTGTGGGGAGCGATCTCCTACACTGGCCGTACACCACTGGTGATCGTCGAGGGGACACTGAATAGTGCACGGTACATCCAAACCGTCATCGAACCCATCGTTCTACCATTCCTAGACCGGCAAGGGAACTTGCTGTTCCAACAGGACAATGCACGTCCGCATGTATCCCGTGCCACCCAACGTGCTCTAGAAGGTGTAAATCAACTACCCTGGCCAGCAAGATCTCCGGATCTGTCCCTCATTGAGCATGTTTTGGACTGGATGAAGCGTCGTCTCACGCGGTCTGCACGTCCAGCACGAACGCTGGTCCAACTGAGGCGCCAGGTGGAAATGGCATGGCAAGCCTTTCCACAGGACTACATCCAGCATCTCTACGATCGTCTCCATGGGAGAATAGCAGCCTGCATTGCTGCGAAAGGTGGATATACACTGTACTAGTGCCGACATTGTGCATGCTCTGTTGCCTGTGTCTATGTGCCTGTGGTTCTGTCAGTGTGATCATGTGATGTATCTGACCCCAGGAATGTGTCAATAAAGTTTCCCCTTCCTGGGAAAATGAATTCACGGTGTTCTTATTTCAATTTCCAGGAGTGTACATACAATAACTGGCAGCGCAAAGATGTCGCGTTTTATTTTCGCAAAAGGAGGAGAACTTGACTGTGCCCTAACCTGAGACCTAAGCTACAATTAAATGTACGTTAATCTTATAATTTTACTCCGATGAACCAACACCTTAAGAGCCTAAATAAAAATCCGAGGAAATTTTAATCTTATCAATGTGAAATCATAGTTGGGGCCGTAAATTTGGCATCTGACTGCAATTAAATGTTGCGCCGCTATGGGTGCAACTAACAAAATAAACGAGTGAGAAAAGTATTTCCAAGGAGTAAATATTTGTCTTAGCTTAACGCAGCTATTTAAGAACAGTACACTATGGAAAAATAATGGAAATAAGTGACAACATTTTCACATAAATTGACTCTGTAAAATAAAGCAACGATCACTGAAGTAAAACACAATAAATGCTTTCACTAACATTGCGAGGTGCCGGTGCTAGCAGTGTATTTAACATTACATTCTTCTAGAATCTACATATGTAAATAATGCTCTAAGCCCCCCCTATTCTAACTCCGACTTTTGCTCTTGCACATGGATTAAAAAAATTACGTGAACTGACTCTAATCAAACCTGCCAGTGGAGTAGAAAAGATTTTGGCACCTGCAATAATTTAATTTGATAAATAAGTTAAATAAACGAAGGTTTCATTAACGTAGTGAGAAATGATAGGGTTGCTCTACCGATTAACAGAATGAAAGTTCTGTCCAAAATAACAATATGATTTATTAAGACTAAACACAAAATAATAAACAAAAACACATGAAACATTTACAATACATTAAATTGGCTCAAATTGGATACTCAAACAAACGCTGTGAAGGTGAAGTTGTCCCTAAACTAGATTGTGGGGTTTATGACGAAGTGGTATGTGGAGCCACTTCCTTGCCACTCAAATCTTAAGAGAGACACAAAGCTAACCCAACATTAATTGCTGCTACATTAGTGAGAACTCAGGCGATGAACACCCAAGACAGAACAAAGCTAGAGAAAGACGAACAGGCGCGCTCTGCTTAGCTCTGATTATCACCTAGGAAAATCCCTATCTGCCGGTGCAGCGGACATACATTACCAAACTGTCTTCTTAACTGCAAGAACACGATCTGGCGTACCGGAGGCGATGGCTGGTTGCTTCGACGTCCCGTCGTGGTGATGATAATGTCGCGAGTATAGCCCGAAACTAATTATCCTGGTCTGGCTGTTCCAGACTAAAGACTTCCTAGTAATACAAATGCGCCTCAGAGGGAGACGAAGATGGCTCGCCACACAATCACTGACGGTACAGTGATTGATTTTAACAAGCGAAGTCACACAGTAACTCCGATACAGTCAACTTTAGCCAAAACTGCTCAAGACAGACAACATAGGCCGCTTGTACGCAGAACGCTCAATTGCCAACTGTACTTGGAAAGTTACGTTGAAGTCGAAACTTCAGCAACTTCGTCAAACAGTTACAATTAAATAAAAGTATATTAAACAGCCAACGGAAGGCCGGCTGTCCAGAGCGGCGAGGGCTCAGTCTTGTAACCTACTCCGACCGAAAGGCGAGAGCCGACTACCCCTAGAGCACCCGTACAGGCCGAACACCGAACATTCCCGCCCCCACGACAGTGGCCGTGGTTAAACGTTCCAATCAGCAACTCGAAAACCGGCGGAAAATTCCACTCTATTGCCGGAGCACTACCATTCCACCAATGGAGATTCTTGGCGCCAATTTCTGCGCTGATTTTGCTACGTCACGGAGCTATGCCCTGAGCAAGCCAATCGTAGTTACTATTTTGCAGAAAGCGCGGGAATTTTCCCGCCACAACTGCCTGGGTACACAAGTCATTCCCACGCCTCGCTGGTAGCCCGCCAGAAAGTTTTTTCGCTAAGTTTCTTTGAAGTAACGGAACCTCTAGCCCAGCCGCTATTCAGGCCCCTCCGGGTGTGTCTTTTGACAATGTCAGCGTCTGGAAAGCATTCACTCGACTCCCTCACACCCGTCGGCATACCCTTTCAGGATCAGCAGAGCCCGCCTGTCACTGGACCACCTGGGTGACTAGAGACGCTGCGTGGGAAGTCCGCGAGTGAAGGAATAGCAACTTTTCACCGCATGCAATTAGAGAGGAAAATCGTAAGATAGAAATATGAGAGGGGGCTCATGCTACCTCTCATAGCCCCTACACCATTTTAGATTGTAATTGGTGAGCGGTTGGCTCGTTTAGGAGCAAGGTAGTGAGTCAATCGCCCAAGAACAATCTTACAAACTGACTCCACATGCCGCACTCTATAAAGAAAATCACTCCAACTGAAAATGAAGCTCATAGAGGGAGGATTATTTATGATGTAGCCAACTTCACCTTCTTAATATGGAACACTAACACTCACATCACACATCCATACTCAGGGAGCCCCTTCCAAACACCGATTCACACAGACATTCACCCTCTAAATATGGCCCGGGAATGTGAGCCAAATATGGAGCAGTTTATTCTTTACAATCAGAGTTGGAGTACTCTGCAATTAAATGCCCAAGATGTTACAACAATTGGAATCATTAAACTAACCTGAACTCACTCACACACGATACTTTTTAAGTTAACAATCTCTTGGTGAGCTTTCAGAATTTAATTATAACCTCCGATTCATTCTGTCTCCCTGCAGCAAGAATTACCTTTACAAAATGTTCCCTGAACTGATGGTCCATTCACAATGACAGTGGTTGTATCTGCTTCAGTTTATGGGGAGTTCAGGCACACTGTTTGCATACACACAACAATAAATACAAAATACAAACAAAAAAATTGGTGTGGAGAACAATACAGGAATTTGTAATTTGTGCGCCCTTCTCTATCACTTACATAAGAATTACAGTGTAGAACACAAACACATACAAGGTATAACATACATTACAAAAACAACACTAGAGAAAGAAATTTAAGAAAAAAGAACAAGGTTCATGGGATGTCAAGTTGTGCTTCCACATTGCACATTGTTCACGACTGTGCTGAGAATGAGGCACTAAGTCACATTGTTAGAAATATTCGAAGCACTTCACAAATTCCACAGTACTGACATCTCATAGGGCTAAACATCGGGTGTTGTTGCTACGTTGTTGCAACAGCAGTAGGGTGCGCTGGAGCATCTGCAGTACTCTGTTGAGATTGCAGCAGGACCCACGCATATGATCACGGCAGTACGGTAGGAAGACACAGTGATAGGCTCTCCTCACGTCGATTAATTGTCTCTGAGGTCTACTTGTTGGGATACATCACTAGTCTAGGTCTCTTCTCTCGCTGGACAGTACTTTACGTTTCCCAATATTGCAGTTCGACGAGGGATGATGGCACGTGGAGTGACTCCACAAGTGTGTGAGGTCATCCATACAGGATCGAACTAGGAGCGACGATTGCTACAACTGCTAGTGAGTTGTGAAAACCCAAGCAGGTGAGTATATAGCGTCCCTTTCTGTCCTGAGGCACATGAGGCGCAGGTTCTGACACGATATGTGATATTCTTCGTGTACTCACGACAACGTGGTCTGCCGCAGGGAATCCCTCCAAACGGCTGCCGCGTCCGGAGAGCTAGCAGGCTGTCGCATGTGGGTCGCGTGTCAGTGTCAACGGCCAGCCTCACTTTCGCTTGTGGCCCGGCGAGGATCCCGCCTAATCCCTCAGGTATACGGCCCGGTGACTGACAGCTTGTAGGACCGGATGCTCTCGCGTCCTTCACGTCAGGTGGCGCGCTGACGCTCCACTTCTTGCAGGTAGCTGATGACGTCTTGTTTTTGCTCCGCCTGGCCTCTGCATTGCCACGATTCCCGTCATCTGCACAGTTCTGACAAAAATCTTATGCCTAACTTTTTCCCATGACCTTCTATGTTGTAATAAATTTACATAACGATACATTGATGGTCTGTCATTTCAGACACTCTTATTTTAATTTTATAGTTATCAATCTATGGCTATAACTATAACCAAATCTTGGTGTATCTAATCTATCTTGATATTTGTATAGCGACAGGTCTCACTACTGTACATGGTGTGTGACGCCATACTGGATGAGCAGCTAAATGTGTGGGCCCGCACTTATATTACTATTACTTATATAGACGACAGCAGACATGCTCAAGAGTTAACTACCAACTGCCAACGATCTACATTCTATGTCTTTTGAATAAATTAGGTGATTATGCAGGTGGAAGTTTTACTGAGTTATAAAGAACATGCAACTATTCTACATTTGCTCGCCCGTCGTCTCTCCACTTGGCGTCTGTGGTTTGGTAACCTGAAACGTAGCATCCCAACAGGCGCGCGCCAAACACTTATGGTAGAAACCCCCCACAATATTAAGGATCTAGCTGTTGTTAAATCCTAAAGTTTAACTTATACTAGTATATAGTACTCTCCTTTTCTCTATTTTTATTGACTGATTTTTTTTTTTTTTTGTTTACCTTATACAATAGTCTTACATAATTCCTGTTACGTTGAGATGTCTCGCTGCTCGCCGCTATTGACGACAGTGATGTGCGCGCCATACATGACCATGACCTCCGAGTTTTCATTACGCCTCACTGAAACTCCGGAGACTGGGTTAGCTATGGCTATACAAGACAATAAATTTATAGTTGAACTTAATTTTGTATGTGATGCAGTTTTAGCAATGAAAGCGCACCTTTCCAGAGGCAATGTAATATGACCAAGGCAGGACTGGTTCCTGTTGAGGATTCCGTCGCCCACCACACACCAGCTACACAGTATGTCACCAATCTCCAATTATAATTCCTTGGTTATTCATCTGTGACAGTCACAAGCAGCACGCTAAATCCCCAACCTGCACATTGGCATGGTAGGCTTCATGCCCGCATTTATACCGTCCAGGGCACCATTGGAGTGAAACGCTCACACGTTCACCCCGACTTGCAAGACAACGATGCTGGCGCATCACTGTAAAAACTATACTGCCCGTATCCATCCTCGAAATCACGCAATATACCACAATCTTGCAGTGCACTGACGCGTGCCTGCAAGCATTGGAGCGTATCACGACTTCTCAGAACGCTTCTAAGAGCACGTTCTTGTATGCGCCCGTTTGTGCGACATCTCGTCACTCATCATTATCCCTTAACATGGACACCAGATAGGAAAGGACAAAAACATTGCTCGTGGAAAGGTAGTGCCTCTTATCCCATCGGCAGTGGAGATCGCGAACATAAACAAAAAAAAAAGTTAGCAGGAGTAAATTCTTATGCGAGACAACGCAGCGTGTTAATACTTTAGCAATCTTAATCTATTAATGCAACGATTATTGTTCCCCGAAGAAAGGTTCATATATTTGCCTATTATACTATGCACATCACTTACACTACTACTATAGCAAGGTTCATGTATTTGCCCATTCTTCTATGTACACCACTTACACTACTACTATTCCACGAACTTCTTTATGCGTCTCCAATTCATAAGCATTGTGGCGAGCTGCTCTCCTTATACGGTACGGGCCGTTGTAAACAAAATAGAATTTTTGGCATTTCATTTTTTGTTTGTTAGAGAGTCGGAAAGACTTCACGAGCACCCTTTGTCCAATTTGGAAGTGTCGTAGACGAGCTCCCCTGACGGCACGTCTCTTCCTGACCTCTGCTGCAGCCCGTATCCTCTAGAGAGCCAAATCCACTATGGCTCGGTGCTGCGTTCGCGCCCTTGGTGGGAAGTTTACCACTTCGGTTATCAAGTCCTTAGGAAATTCGGTTTTTCAGTACTGTAATGGGTGCCAATTTTGTTATCCCATGGGGTGCCCCATTGATCACCTCCTGGAAGTCTTTAAGGAAAACGTCCTATGTCGTGTGCTGTTTGTTACAGTACAACCGGCACAAGTTTCCGAGTTCCTTAATAACCCGTTCTGCAGCATTCGAGCTCGGATGGTGTGAAGATATAAAAATGGGATCAATTTTACATCGACGCAGCGTCTCCTTCCATGTTTTTGACTTAAACTGTGGCCCGTTATCACAAATAATTCTACTCACATGACCAACCTGTGGTAGGAAATCCCGGATTAGGGCTCGTGAAACAGTTCGTCCTGTCGCCCTCTTCAGTGCCGTAAAGGTAACGTATTTGGACGTTAGTTCAAGAAACACTAATACGTAAGTATATCCTCTTCTTGTTCTTGGCAAAGGTCCCATCAAATCTGTTGCTACTAATTGTCTTAATTTGGTCGGTACGATTGGGTATAATGGTGCCTGCATGCTCACAGTGGTGTGCTTAGCCTTTTGGCAGTCTTTACACACCGACAGTACCCTCCGAATTCGACGCTCCATGTTTCGAAAGTAACACATGGTCCTTAGCTTGAGATTGCACTTGCGTGGTCCGAAGTGTCCATAACTGAGGTGAGTATGCCATATAATCTTGTTTATTAGGTGTTCAGGGATGCATACCCCCCATTCAGTGTCACTGGCATAATTTCGGTGGAAAATTATGCCTTTCCGCAAGAGGTAGAACTGCCTGACGGTGGCGTATCTTCTGTCTATCCATTTCTGTTTCAATAACACTAGAGCATGGTCCTTGTCTTGCTCCTTCTTGATGTCCTGCATACTACAGGTAATAAAGTTTTCAAAGGCTACTTTCTGCATATAGAAAAGGCAGTAGTGATTTTCCTCCAGATCTTCTTCCATGTTGTGCTCAAATCCGATCGGTGACCGTGATAAGGCGTCTGCAATAATGTTTTGACTGCCGGGGATATATTCTATCGAAAAGTTGTACTGCTGCAGATATGATGCCCACCTAATGAGCCGCCTGTGATTAAGCTTTGCAGTCATCAAGAACTCGAGTGCCTTGTGGTCTGTGTAGAACCTCGTCTTGCGACCAAACAGAAGGTATCTGAATTTTTCAAACGCCCATACAATAGCCAGCGCCTCTAACTCGGTTACTGAGTAATTCCTCTCACTCTTGGCTAGTACTCTGCTACCAAACGCAATTGTCTTCCACACCCTGTTTGTTTCATGTACATAGTCTTGGAACACCATGACACCCAGACCTGAGTATGAACTGTCTGTGACTATCAAAGCTCTTCTGCTAAATTAGGGTGTGAGAGGATGGGTGCTTGTAACAATGCGAATTTTAATGATTTCCATTCGGATTCGGCCGCCTCATCCCATTCCCAAGGAATCTTCTTTCCTGTAAGTTGATGCAACCTAGGACTGCTCTGAGTTTTGACATGTATAAAGCGGTTATAAAAATTTATGATCCCCAAGAACCCCCATAACTGCTTCTTTGTCGTAGGAATGGGAAACTTTTCAATCGCTTCGATCTTTTCGGGATTTGGGGCAATGCCCTCACCCATGATGATATGTCCTAGAAATTTGACAGAGGACGTCCCAAAATTCGATTTTTCGATATTGATAGTCACTCCGTATTCCTTGAATGTCGCAAGGAGTTCACCGAGGACCGCATTGTGCTCTCCCCGAGATTTCTCCGCGATCAGCAAATCGTCCACATAGCTGGTGACATGACGTTTCAAATTATCGCTTAGTATGCTGTCCAGCCCCCGAATGAATGCGACAGACGAAATGTTTAAACCAAATGGCAGACGACGAAACCGGTAACATCTTCCAAATGCTAAAAAGGCTGTATACTGTCTGCAATTTGGATGGAGCTCGATCTGCCAGATACTCTATTTTAGATCAACTGATGAGAAGATTGATATTCCATGGAAGTTTTGTAAGAGCTCCTCTAATCTTTCCGGTCTGTCTGTTTCGGGTTCTATTATGGTATTAATCTGTCGCGAGTCCAAGACTAAACGAATACTACCATCTGCCTTCTCGACTACTCTTAACGGGTTATTATAGGCTGAAGCCGTAGGTTCTATTATTCCTTCACACAGGAAGTGATTGTGATCAAAATCCTGTCTGATCCTCGCACTGGTGTTGTCACTCGTTTCCGATACTTGCACGTCTGCTGAGTGTCCTGATCTATCTTGCTGATAACTGTGATGTGCTACCTCTGTATCGCAGTGGAAGTGGCACTCAGAATTCACTCTCCTAAGTGGGCTACAATTATTGGAGCTATTACTCGCTGTTTCTGCGTGTGCATTGTTAGTTCCGCACTCGGTCATTGGGCTAGAGCGCGGCGGACTTTTCCTCGGAGACACAATTCTGTGTACTCCATCATTGGTATCCAAACGCGCAGTGCTCGTGTGCCCGTTTTGCTCTAGTTTTGCTATCCGACTCTCTACTTCTTCCATTCGTTTCGTGTTGTTCGCAACCGCGATATTACCCTGAGTTTTTTAAGAACGCTAGGGATTTGGAGTGGGATTGTGTTGTACGTCGCAAGCGCCCTGCGAGTTTAGAAGTTGCTTCCGCGACTTTCATTGCCCCTATTGCCGGCGTTTTGGCCAGGCCTCCTACTTTTTGTGTAGCCATTGACATTTGTTTTACTTCTCCACATTCTTTCTTTATTGTAAGTAATTCCCCTCGAATTTCTCCTATATGCGAAATTATTGCCTCAGTGTCCTTCTTACGCTGTTCGTCAGCTTCTTACTTCTCCTTCTTACGTTGTTTCTCATCTTCTTCCTTCTCCTTCTTACGTTGTTCGTCAGCTTCTTCTTTCTCCTTCTTACGTTGTTCGTCAGCTTCTTCCTTCTGTTTCTTACGTTGTTTCTCATCTTCTTCCTTCTCCTTCTTACGTTGTTCGTCAGCTTCTTCTTTCTCCTTCTTACGCTGTTTCTCATCTTCTTCCTTCTCCTTCTTACGCTGTTCGTCAGCTTCTTCTTTCTCCTTCTTACGTTGTTTCTCATCTTCTTCTTTCATTGATCGTAGGAAGCTCAGTATTGGGTTTACGTCACCTTTTTGATCCTCTTCAAACATGGGCGATGTAACTCTGGACACCTGGGCGCTAGAGCTCTGACGTGACCGAGCTGACCTCTGTCTGCACTCGTTCGTTTGACTATAAACTTCTGCTATCGTCTCGACCTGTGTGCCTGTCTCTGTTCCTTCCTCCACTTCACTATCATAATCACGGTCGCGACGTTGCTCTAAGATCGCGTCCAAATCACCTTCCTCATCAATGACCCTGTCGTCCTGTGCTGCTAAAAATGTGCCCATCTCATCTCCGAACCTATCCTCGTCAGTAACCTGCCTCTTATCCATTATGCTATCCTCTTTTGTTTTAGTTTCGCTCGATAATAGTTGTGCCTTACTTCTCGTGATCATTCATGAAAAAACAAATTCATCTAAAATTCACAATAAAAATCATCTACTCCCAATATTTTTCCACATAGACATAAAATTTCAACAACGCCGTTCCAACGCTGTAACTACAAGCACGATTTGTTGTGGTACAGAGACTGCACACGAACCCGACAAACAAAGAAACAAAAAAAAAAAAACAATGAACACGCAAAAAATATATACAGTGAAAAAAAAACTGTAATCATGCGCCGCTAATAAAAACTAATCGCGGAACTACAAGAAAAAGAGCTTGGGTACTAATCATAAAAATAGTAGAGAAAAAAAAATTTGAATGTTCCTACTAAGAATACTGTTTGTTAATCACTGATTCACAGGAAAGATCCGAGGCTAAGGGTCGCCATTTTATGCGAGGTGCCGGGGCTAGCAGTGTATTTAACACTACATTCTTCTAGAATCTACATATGTAAATGATGCTCTAAGCCCCCCCCCCCTATTCTAACTCCGACTTTTGCTGTTGCACATGGATTAAAAAAATACACGAACTGACTCTAATCAACCCTGCCAGTGGAGTAGAAAAGATTTTGGCACCTGCAATAATTTAATTTGATAAATAAGTTAAATAAACGAAGGTTTCATTAACGTAGTGAGAAATGATAGGGTTGCCCTACCGATTAACAGAATGAAAGTTCTGTCCAAAATAATAATATGATTTATTAAGACTAAACACAAAATAATAAACAAAAACACATGAAACATTTACAATACATTAAATTGGCTCAAATTGGATTCTCAAACAAACGCTGTGAAGGTGAAGTTGTCCCTAAACTAGATTGTGGTGATTATGACGAAGTGGTATGTGGAGCCAATTCCTTGCCACTCAAATCTTAAGAGAGACACAAAGCTAACCCAACATTAATTGCTGCTACATTAGTGAGAACTCAGACGATGAACACCCAAGACAGAACAAAGCTAGAGAAAGACGAACAGGCACGCTCTGCTTAGCTCTGATTATCACCTAGGAAAATCCCTATCTGCCGGTGCAGCGTACATACATTACCAAACTGTCTTCTTAACTGCAAGAACACGATCTGGCGTACCGGAGGCGATGGCTGGTTGCTTCGACGTCCAGTCGTGGTGATGATAATCTCGCGAGTATAGCCCGAAACTAATTATCCTGGTCTGGCTGTTCCAGACTAAAGAATCCCTAGCAATACAAATGCGCCTCAGAGGGAGACGAAGAAGGCTCGCCACACAATCACTGACGGTACAGTGATTGATTTTATCAAGCGAAGTCACACTGTAACTCCGATACAGTCAACTTTAGCCAAAACTGCTCAAGATAGACAACAATGGCCCCTTGTACACAGAACGCTCAATTGCCAACTGTACTCGGAAAGTTACGTTGAAGTCGAAACTTCAGCAACTTCGTCAAACAGTTACAATTAAATAAAAGTATATTAAACAGCCAACGGAAGGCCGGCTGTCCAGAGCGGCGAGGGCTCAGTCTTGTAACCTACTCCGACCGAAAGGCGAGAGCCGACTACCCCTAGAGCACCCGTACAGGCCGAACACCGAACAATCCCGCCCCCACGACAGTGGCCGTGGTTAAACGTTCCAATCAGCAACTCGAAAACCGGCGGAAAATTCCACTCTATTGCCGGAGCACTACCATTCCACCAATGGAGATTCTTGGCGCCAATTTCTGCGCTGATTTTGCTACGTCACGGAGCTGTGCCCTGAGCAAGCCAATCATAGTTACTATTTTGCAGAAAGCGCGGGCATTTTCCCGCCACAACTGCCTGGGTACACAAGTCATTCCCACGCCTCGCTGGTAGCCCGCCAGAAAGTTTTTTCGCTAAGTTTCTTCGAAGTAACGGAACCTCTAGCCCAGCCGCTACTTCAGGCCCCTCCGGGCGTGTCTTTTGACAATGTCGGCGTCTGGAAAGCATTCAATCGACTCCCTCACACCCGTCGGCATACCCTTTCAGGATCAGCAGAGCCTGCCTGTCACCGGACCACCTGGGTGACTAGAGACGCTGCGTGGGAAGTCTGCATGTGAAGGAATAGCAACTTTTTACCACATGCAATTAGAGAGGAAAATCGTAAGATTGAAATATGAGAGGGGGCTCATGCCACCTCTCAACATTAGAGGCATTGCTCTTCGTACAACTAATTTGCCTAACAGCTTCAACAGATGTTAATTTATGACGCATTTCGCCTGAGGTAACTATAAACAGGTCAATCCAGAAGAGACGCAATACAAATACTGCCTCTGCCACAGTTAAATCTTAATCTCTGCCCTTAAAAAATCGGCTACAGGTTTATGTAGTACCTCTTGTTCAAACGGTTCAAATGACTCTAAGCACTATGGGACTTAACATCTGAGGTCATCAGTCCCCTAGACTTAGAACTACTTAAGCCTAACTAACCTAAGGACATCACACACATCTGTGCCCGAGGCAGGATTCGAACCTGCGACCGTAGCAGCAGCGCGGTTTCGGACTGCAGCGCCTAGAACCGCTCGGCCACCAGACCTCTTGTTCAATGGTGATTCTATCACGCCTCCATCGTCTCCATATTTGTTTCTCATCTTCTTCATCCATCTACTTCATTCCCCGCAACACGATGATGTGTATGTAGAATACACGCAATGGAAAATTTCCTTTCAGATTCGCGGGAAAGTGCTCTACCATTTATTTCTTTTTCTTTTTTTTCAATTTATTCGTTGTATTCGGTCGTAGCGACGTCGCATGATATACACTGAAGTTCATTGTTGATCATTTCACTCAGTTTTTATTATATTACAGAGACCAGCCAGATATATGACCGAACTCGCTGAGCTACCGTGCCGGCGGCCATCTGAGCTACCCATGCATAACTCACGACCTGTCCTCAAAGCTTCAGTTCTGCCAGTACCTCGTCTCCCACCTCCCAAACTTCACAGATGCTCTTCTGCGAACCTTGCAGAACTAGCACTCCTGGAAGAAAGGATACTGCGGAGATATGGCTTAGCCACAGCCTGGGGGGTGTTTCCAGAATGAGATTTTCACTCTGCAGCGGAGTGTGCGCTGATCCGGAACTTCCTGGCAGATTAAAACTGTGTGCCGGACCATGACTCGAACTCGGGACCTTTGCTGTGAGGTCGGGTCATGAGTCGTGCTTGGGTAGCTCAGTTGGTGCCAGCACGGTAGCTCACGGTGTTCGGTCAGAGGGTTAGCTCCCCCCTGTAATAAAAACTGAGTTAATGGGTCTATGATGAACTTGAACAGGCGTCATGGGACGTCCGCCCCGAACTAACGGAACGAACACTAACTAACAAAATGAGATAAAAAAGTGATAGAGCACTTGCCCGCGAAAGGGAAAGGTCTCGAGTTCGAGTCTTGGTCCGGCACACAGTTTTAATCTGCCAGGAAGTTTCATATCACCGCACACTCCACTGCAGAGTAAAAATTTCATCCTGTAATACGCGCAGTAGATTTTCACAAATTTTTAACCAAAGAATCTCTACCCACCTGTCGTCCTTGTTTTGTCACTCAGCAGCCGTTTAAGGTTCATTATCTGCTCTTTCACATTTTAAATTAATATTTTAGTGGAGACCACAAGCTTACTAATCTGTCGCAGCAGGAGGAGAAGTGATGCTTCTACGTGGCGCGTCCCGGGTAGCGAATAGGTGGAAGGGGGGTTTCTCACTGGCTTACCGACGGACCTGAGTGAAATAAAATGTCTCTCGCGGACCAATCACACTCTCTGGAGGCAACAACCGTAGTTGTAAGTCGGAGCTTGCTGCAGTTAAGGTTAATTACCTTTGAAAGTCAAATATGGAAAGACCAATTAAGAAAAAATACCACTATCTTGCCCAAAAAGGCAGATAAAGGTTACATCGGATACTTTGGGTAGCGAACTAGAAGATGCACCCAAACGCACACTAACTCACAAAAAAAAACATTCAGCGTAAGCAAATAAATTATGTAGTAGTACGTAGCATAATCTAACTACTTAACATTGGAAAACCAAAGAATTTTACAGATGAATTAAATAAAGAAATAATGTTAATAGCGGGGGCTCGAAGAAACGGGAAACACGATAGAGGACCCAATCAAATCAAAATGATATAAAATTTATAATGGAAAACCAGGCCAAAGGTTATGAAGCAATGGCCGCAATAAATGTTGAGGCCTTCTCGAACAAACTGTGAACAGAATAAATGAAAGAAATGTAAAAATCGTAATGGAAGACATCTACGCCCAGCTGGGAAAATATAGGAAATATAAAGATATCATTGGGAAATGGAGTCCACATACCTTCAAAAACAAGAATGGTGAAAGACTTGCAGAACTCTACAGAGAACACGACCTTGTATTTAAACCAACATACTACAAGAGGAAGCCAAATAAACTTAAAACATTGAAACACCCTGACTGGAGGAAGGGGGAGTGGTAACTGGACTATGTCTGTACAGAAAAAAATTTTTCGTAAGGTAATCTACAATGTCAAATCATTAAGAGCAGTAGACACAGGTCCAGACCACTATTTACTAAAATCAAGTTCACTCCACTAAAGAAAAAGACAGAAAAAACAGCAAAACAAAAACGAGGTGTGACCCACATCAGCTATTTAAAAAATGACAAATACCAACAAATAACACTAACCATTAAAGTAACAGATGAACTACGAGATCTGGTACCAAGTCCCAAGTAACAAGCCAAGAAAACCCAAGAATCTAGCTCCCTTGGAGCCACGAAGACAATATGAACCCCTACGTTAACACTGAAAGATGAATATGGAAGAATGGAACACAAAGAAAACGATGAATTCCTGCTTAAAGCATTTAATAAACTTCTGAATTGTGAAGAACTCAAAGAACTTAGCAAATCGACTTAAAGACCCCAGTAAAAACTGAATCTAAGAAATTAGACCTCCCAACTTTCCAAGATGCAGAATGAGCCTTCAAAGGACAAAAAATTACAAGATGTGTGGAGAAGATCAGCTTTTAGTTGAAATGTGGAAATATTCAAGTGACACACTCAACACCTCCTTACAGAAGGCTATAAAATAAATTTGGATAACAGGACAATTCCCTTGTCTTTCGACCACAGCCATCATCCAACCGCTACATACGAAGGGGGATAAGAGCAATCCGGACAACTGCAGAGGAATCACTCTCTACTAGACTGCACATACAAGATTTTATCGAAGATCCTATGTAGAAGACTCAAGGAACAACTAGAACAAGAGTTAAGGGAATACCAGGGAGGTTTCAGACCATGGAGAAGCTTTGGAGAGCAGATCATTAGTTTAAAATTGATTACGGCAGATTACAGGAAACGTAACAAACCTCTGGTAATAACATTTGTAGCTATTAAGAAAGCGTGTGAGTGTCTCCATATACCATAAGTTTTTAAAATTTTAAGGATTCTGAGAATCCATTCAAAACTAACTAAATTAATAGTACTTACTCCAATGAACGCTAAATCGAAAGCGAAGTTTAGAGGAGAAATTTGTGAACCATTCCCCATAAAAACAGGCTTAAAAAAAGGTGACTGTCACTATTACCGTGCAACTCTGAACTGGAATACATAATGAGAAAATGGTACAAGCATAACCCAAAGAACATGAGAACTGGAAGTGCAAAAACTAATGTAAGTTTGAACTTCTTGGGATCTGTGATGATCCTGCTCTATTAGCCAACAATATTCAGAGATTATGCTAATAGACCCACCACTTACAAACAAAATTACAATAGGAGAGCAAGAAATCAAAATTGCTGATAAATTTAAATATTTAGTGATATCTTAACACACAATCTAAATGACATATCATCATGGCAAAGTAGAAGTGAATTGAACAAAGCAAATTACGTTACCAAAGACACATATAACAAAAAAGTCTATCCACAGATGCATAATTAAAACATTATAAAAGAGTTAGAGAACCATAAATAACGTTAGCAACTGGAATCATCTTCAAAACAACTAACACAGCAGAAATTGACAAAATACCAAAGACAGAAATATGAATATTAGGACATGCATGAATAAACAATATCAAGTAAAGGGGCATTGGAGAATAGCTTCGAATGAAACAGTGAACAAGAAAATAGAACCAGTAATGATCATGATCAGGAAGAAACGTATCCCATTCTCTGGACATCTGTTGAGAAAACTGAAAACAGAATTAGTAAGGGAACAGTAGAAAAATTGTGGAATGATAAGAGAAATGTCAAACGGATCAAATAAATTGAGGAATATGTAAGAGAACTCCAAATTACAGTAGATGGCTTAAAAAACAAAACGGAGGAAACCATAATACTGCAAGCCACACGAGCCAGACTACTAACGAAAATCAGTAAAAAGGCTACAGGAATAGTGATATCATACGAAGAAAGATTGAAAATATTTGAAAGAATGAAGACAGAACAGCAAAACACCTTTCATACGAAAACAAATTATAATAATCCTTGTATAATCATTGTACTATAGAATAGTCTTATTGAATTATTATTGAGCTGAATCATATTATTTATTAACAACTTGTATAAACCTCTGTGTAACTGAGTACAGTGGTCCAATAAAGGCCATAAAATGAAAAACAAAAATTAAATAAATCTTAGTGGGGCATAAAGAAAGTTATGTACGAGGGTTATTCGGAAAGTAAGGAACGATCGGTCGCGAAATGGAAACCACAGTGAAAATCCGATGAAGTTTTGCACAAGTGTGTTGGGCAGTGTCTCTAGTATAACCGTCGATCACATTAAATCGTTCTTTTCAGTTCTGAGCACACAGGGAGCACGTAAAGATACGTAGAACAATAATGTCTCCCACCAAATACGAGGGCCTGGTGAGAAACTTCGCCTGAAGCTATGCAACCAACATTACACAACTGTCATGCGTTTTCCTCTTCAAGACAATTCTCAGCTGCATTCTGCAGGAGCAGTGAAGATGCTCCTGCATCGTTTTCAATTTGAAACGTCTGACTACCAACAATAAAGCCCGTAATTGTCCCCCTCTGAGTTTTACATGGACTGCTGGCTAAGAAGACAACATTTTGGCACAGAAAACGAGCTGTAGACCAGCGTATAGAATTGGTGGAAAGCACTGGCGACTGTCTTAAATAACGATGGTATTGGACAGTTGGTACAACGTTACAACAAACGTCTAGATTGGATCGGCGACTATGGAGGTTGTAGCTAACTGTTGCAAATAAAACAGTTTTGATTTTCACTGCGGTTTCCATTTCGGGACCTATCGTTCCTCACTTTCCGAATAGCCCTCGTAATTTGAGCTTTGCAAAGCCAACTAGGCTGCGACCTCATCATTCAGCATGTGTTGGGTACTTGCGACACAGTAAGCATTAAGAGACTAACGGTAATCGGGGAACAAGCCGCTGGTCTGAGAGTGAGCAGCTCTAGAGGACGGGGCATGTGGAAACCTTTTCCCAACCTGGCTCTTGTGTTGTTGGGTACTAGGAATGAGTTCTCCAAGTGCGACGGACTCTCGGATCACATCGAAACGAAACGCAAAATTTCTGGCATATTGACATCCCAGTAAGATAATGCACTGTCTGATTAAAAATATCTAGACATCTATTAATAGACATTAATACGGGATGCGTCCAGCCTTCGCTTCTTTGAAGGCTTGACTTCTGCTAGCGACATTTTCAATAAGGTGTTTGAATGTCTGTTAGGGAATGGTAGGCCGTTCTCCCTAAAGATCCGAAACCACAGCAGGTAGTTTTATTGGTCGCTGGGATATGGAGGGAAGTGGACGTTTTCCACTGGATTCAGATCGGGATCCTGGGTAGGCCAATGCATTTCAGGAATGTTATCGCCCACAAACCATTGCCTCCCAGATGCCGCTTTTGGACACTGCGCATTGTCATGCGTATGCAAATATTCATCGTCTCCGAAGCATTCCTCTGCTGTACGCAGTGCACAGTGATGTGTTCGAGTCCTCACACATTCAGCATTTCCTTCATCATAACTTGTATACCACACAAAAACCACCAAAAACACCCATTCCGTAGCGCCTGCCCTTCCGTACTTGGCTCTTCACCAGATACGCTTTGTGATCAAAAGTATCCGGACATCTGGCTGAAAAGGCCTTACACGTTCGTAGCGCTCTCCATCGCTAGGCCTAATGCTGGAATTCAATATGGTGTTGGCCCACCCTTAACCTTGATGACAGCTTCCACACTCGCAAGCATACGTCCAATCTGGTGCTGGGGAATGGCAGCCCGTTCTTCACGCGGTGCTGCACAAACGAGAGGTATAGATGTCGGTTGGTGAGGCCTGGCACGAAGTCGGCGTTCCAAAACATCCCAAAGACGTTCTATAGGTTTCAGGTCAGGACTTTGTGCCGGCCAGTCCATTATAGGGATGTTATTGTCATGTAACCACTCCGCCACAGGCCATGCATTATGAACAGGTGCTCGATCGTGTTGAAAGATGCCATCTCCGGATGGCTCTGCAACGGTGGGAAGCAAGAAGGTGCTTAAAACATCAATGTAGGCCTGTGCTGTGATAGTTCCACGCAAAACAACAAGGAGTGCAACTCCCTCCACGAAAAGTTCGAGCACACCATAATACCACCGCCTCCAAATTTTACTGTTGGCACTACACACGCTGGCAGTTGACGTTCACCGGGCATTCGCCATACCCACACCCTGCCATCGGATCGCCACATTGTATACCGTGATTCGTCACTCCACACAAAATTTTTCCACTGTTGAATCGTCCAATGTTTAGGCTCTTTACACCAAGCGAGCCGTCTTGGTACTTACCGGCGTGATGTGTTCCTTATGAGCACCCGCTCTACCATAAAATCTTAGTTTTCTCACCTCTCGCCTAGCTATCACAGTACTTGCAGTGGATCCTGATTTAGATTGGAATTCCTGTGTCATGATCTGGATAGATGTTTGCCTATTACACATTACGACCCTCTTCAACTGTTGGCAGTCTCTGTCAGTCAACAGAAGATGTGGGCCTGAAAACTTTTGTGCTGTAGGTGTTCCTTCAGGTTTATACTTCGGTATCACATCGGAAACAGTAGACCTACGGATGTTTAGGAGTGTGGAAATCTCGCTTAGAGACGCATGACACAAGCGACGCCCAATCACCTGAAGTCCGTGAGTTCCGTGGAGCGCTCCATTCTCCTCTCTCACGATGTCTAATGAGTACTGAGGTCGCTGATATGGAGTACCTGGCAGTAGGTGGCAGCACAATGCACCTAATATGAAAAAGTTTGTTTTTGGGGGTGTGCGGTAACTTTTCATCACGTAGTGTAGAAGGTAACGTTCTAGGCATTCGCCAAAACCAAACCCTCCCATCTGATTGCCGCACGGTGTGACTCTTCACTCCAAACCATTCGTTGTCAGTCATCCATTATTCAGTGATGTCGCTGTTTACATCGCGTAGCACTGAGTACAGTAACGTGAGGCTAAGGAGGAAATGCCCGACCATTGTACGCTCTTCCTCTAAACTCGCCACGAACAGTCATCGTGGTCGTTCGAGTGCTGGTATCTGGACGTCGTGAATGAATCATTCCGCCGATTTCATGCGACTCTTTAAAACCAGCTTACGCAATGCTCAGCAGTCTGTCAGCGCATGAGCTCCGCCTGGTCTTGGTTGATCTGTAGTTATTCCTTCGCGTTACCACTTCACAATCACACCAAAAACCGTCGACTGTGGCAGGCCGAGAAGGACTGAAATGGCTGTGATGGATTTGTTACTCAGGTGACATCCATTGACAAGTCCACATTCGAAGTCAGTGAGCTCTCTTGACCGACGCATTCTACTTCTACTGCGTCCTTATTGACAGCAAATTACTCCCTACCTCCTTTCGTAGTGGTGGACTAGTCTCTCGTGACATCTATAGTAGTGGAAACCAGTGTACAGGTAGGTTTCCAGGAAAGTAATAGACTACGTCTGACGCACACAAGTATCGAATTTACTATGAAACTAGTAGATGCATATAAGACAGAAACAATCATTACGCAGTTACTTGTTTCTTTCATAAGTAACAAAAAAAGGCTCTTGCATTTTCTGGAGGGAAATTGCTATTTAGGCACTCACTGTCCTGTTGTGTTATTGCATTGTTAGCACTTTGTCCAACACCTGTTCTTCCATATTACCTCAGAAATTCTCTTCGGCATTGATCTTTTTAGTGTTAGAAGTTTTTCCAGTGAAATTATCGGCCAATCTCCTCGCGTCACTCTTTTCACCTCACATAGACCTCAAATAGCCTTCCATTCCGTTAAACACACCTTGCAACTATTCCGCAAAGATTTTCCACGGGGCTCAAATCCGCGATACGTGAAGGCCAGAGCTAGACATCAATACCTTTCTCATCAAACCGTGTTTTGGTTGCAACAGAAACATACACAGATGCATTATCTTGTTGAAACAACAGACTTTCGTCCCGTACGTCCTCATACATTATAATGAGCTCTGTCTCTAGCATCTCAGTACACATGTTAGGGTTGTTTGTAGCGCTCAGCCAAGCAATACGTGACTTACCTATAACGCAGAGGGCTGCCCAAATCATAACACTTCCACCATCAAACTTCCTGCTCATTCTTACTTGTTTCTCTCTTCTCAGATCATGCCGCTAATTTTGAAATTCATCCGGCATCACTCAATTAAACTTCTTCTCAAGACTCAAGATCACTTGATCCCATTCTAAAGTCCATGACATACGTTTTTCAGAAAACTCCAATCTAGCCTGTTTATGTTTCGGCGTTAGAACGGGTTTCTGCATTGGTTTCGTAAATGCAAGATGTTTGTCATGTGACAGTACTTGTCGTACACGTCTGACAGCTACTGGCAACTGTAAATCAGCAACAAGGTGAGAAGAGTAAGGGTTTGTGACCCTTGCTTTCTGCCGGCTATGGTGGCCGAGCGGTTCTAGGTGCTTCAGTCCGGAACCGCGCGACTGCTACTGTCGCCGGTTCGAATCCTGCCTCGGGCATGGATGTGTGTGATGTCCTTAGGTTACTTAGGTTTAAGTAATTCTAAGTTCTAGGGGACTGATGACCTCAGGTGCTAAGTCCCATAGTGCTCAGAACCATTTGAACCATTTGAACCTTGCTTTCTGCAAAAGGAACACTTTCTGTACCTCAGATAATTGCTTACTTTACTCTTATTTTCCGTTCTGGCGACATCATGCGTCCGGTTTAACGAAATTATCAATCACTGTACTTGAAAAGTTCAGTTTCTTGGCAGTTTGACAGTTAGAGGGTTCCATTTCCTTTTACGTACCGATTTTTGCTTTTTCTTCACAGCTTAGCACTTAGGGATGACTATTGCGAATAATTTAAGTTGGAACGATGACAGATAATGCTGTGCGTAAAACTAAAGAAAGACTATGATTTATTGCAGAACACTGAGAAAATGCAACGGGTCTACTAAAACGACTGCGTACGTTGCGCTTGTACGTCCTCTTCTTTAATACTGCTGTGTGGTGTGGCATCCTCATCAGATAGGATCGACGGAGGACATCGATAAAGTTCAAAGAAGGGCAGGTCGTTTCGGACTATTGCGTAATAGGGGAGATTTCCCCACGGATATTATACGTGAATTTGAGTGGCAATCATTAAAGCAAAGGCGTTTTTCTTTGCGGCAGCATACTCTGATGAAATTTCAATCCCCACTTTCTCCTCAGAGTGTGAAAACATTTTGTTGGGACCAGTCTACATGGGGAGGAATGATTATCACAATAAAATAAGAGAAATCAGAGACCGCACGGTAAGATTTAAGGGTTCCTTTCTGCCGCACGTTGTTCGACATTGGTGGTTTGATGAACCCTCTACCAGGCATTTAATTGTGAATTGCAGACTAATATATATGTAGATGTCGATGATAACAGTTTTCCGCGTGGCACTGTAATAATCGTGGTTTATGTACACAACACCCACTGTCACTGATGGAGGTTGTTTTCAGTCTACGGTAAAGGCACGTGCGCACGCACAAATTCCGTACAGAACGGACTGCCTTTATACGGAGCTCCACCCTTTACCAACTGAATAGCCGGCGTTTTGTTATATACTGTACCCCTGACATCAAATGCTATATACCATTTGACTGTATTTGTCGGTATATTGCATTTCATACTGTTTCAACCGACACAGTTAATTTTCCTTCAAATATCCATGGCTTTATACTGATTTCCACTACTGTAGCAGTCAATTCCGCGTTACATAGAGTTAATTGGATACGTCTGATTAGACGCTTTACCTCCTCTGAATATTCAACCTTTCTTAATGAAAAATGGTCTTTTTTTCGTGTATCTTTCTTTCTCTTTTTTGAGTCATTAGTCTTCTGGTTGATGCGATGCGGCCCACGAATTCCTCTCTTGTGCGAACCTCTTCATCTCAGAGTAGCGCTTGCAACCTACGTCCTCTACAGTTTCTGACGTCTACATCTCCCTCTAGTACCACGGAAGTTATTCCCTGATGTCTTAATAAATTTCGAATCATCCAGCCCTTTCTTCCTTTTCGATTCTGCGCAAAATCTTCTCATTCCTTATTTTATCGAGCCACCAACTTTCAACGTTCTTCTGTAGCGCTACATATCAGTTGCTCCTATTCTCTTCTTTTACGGTCTTCTCGCACTCCATGTTTCGCTACCATACAACGCTCTGTTCCAAGTGTACATTCTCAGAAATTTCTTCTTCAAAGAAAGGCATATTTTTGACAACAGTAGACTTTTCTTGAGCAGGAATGCCCATTTTGCCAGTGCTAGTCTGCTTTTGATGTCCTCTTTGCTCCGCCCGTCACTGGTTATTTTTCTGCCTACGCAGCAGAATTCCCCAACTTCCTCTACTTCTTGACAATCAATCCTGAAGTTAAGTTTCTCGCTGTTCTCATTTCTGTATTTCTTTTACTTCTGATTGCTTCCGCCTTTCTTCGATTTACAATCAATTCAAGTTCTGTACTCATTAGACTATTCGTTCCATCCAGCAGATCCTGTAACTCTTCTTCACATCCACACAGGATAGCAATGTCATCAGCGTATCGTATTATTGATACCCTTTCACCTTGAATTTTAATTCCACTCTAGAACCTTTCTTTTATTGCCATCATTGCTTCTTCGGTGTATAGACTGAACAGTAGGGGCGGAAGACTACAACCATGTCTTACACCCCTTTTTAATTCGAGCACTTCGTTCTTGGTATTCCACTCCTATTATTTCCTGTTGGATCTTGTATATGTTGTATATTATCAGTCTCTCGCTATAGTTTACCCATTTTTCTCACAGTTTCCAAGCATCTTGCCCCATTTTACATTGTCGAGCGCTTTTCCGAGGCCGACAAAACCTATGAACGTGTTTTAGTTTTTCTCTAGCCTCGCTTTCATTATCAACCGCAATGTCAGAACTGCCACTCTGGTGTCTTTACCTTTCCTGAAGCCAATCTAGTCGTCATCTTCTTCTCGCAGATACGATAAAAGAGAAGTATATTGGAACAAATAAGCCCTCGGTCACAAATATTAAGCCAAAATTGACCAGGTTTCGACGCTACTATGAGTGTCGTCTTCAGAATTAGACTAACTGTTCTAAAACACATTAGGTTTATAATACATTAATAAAATCAAAATTTGCACTGACTGGAAAGAGATGCAGTACTTACAAGTCACATATTACAAAAGATCTAAGCCGGAAAGGCGACGTCATGAATTGTTGTGAGATGGCGAGCCGCTAAGGGCTGCTCGTACTGTGAACAAGGGTTGCAACAAAGAAGCCGACCTCGGGAAAGATCAGTTTGGATTCTGTAGAAATATTGGACCACGTGAGGCAATACTGACCTTAAGACTTATCTTAGAAGAAAGATTAAGAAAAGGCAAACCTACTTTTCTAGCATTCGTAGACTTAGAGAAAGCTTTTGACAATGTTGACTGGAATACTCTGTTTCAAATTCTAAAGGTGGCAGGGGTAAAATATAGGGAGCGAAAGGCTATTTACAATTTGTACAGAAACTAGATGGCAGTTATGAGAGTCGAGGGGCATGAAGGGGTAGCAGTAGTTGGGAAGGGAGTAAGACAGGGTTGCAACCTCTCTCCGATGTTATTCAATCTGTATATTGAGCAAGCAGTAAAGGAAACAAAAGAAAAATTCGGAGTAGGTATTACAATCCATGGAGAAGAAATAAAAACTTTGAGGTTCGCCGATGACATTGTAATTCTATCAGAGACAGCAAATGACTTGGAAGAACAGTTGAACGGAATGGACAGTGTCTTGAAAGGAAGATATAAGATGAACATCAACAAAATCAAAACGAGGATAATGGAATGTAGTCGAGTTAAGTCGGGTGATGCTGAAGGAATTAGATTAGGAAATGAGACACTTAATGTAGTAAAGGACTTTTGCTATTTGGGGAGCAAAATAACTGATGATGGTCGAAGTAGAGAAGACATAAAATGTAGACTGGCAATGGCAAGGAAAGCGTTTCTGAAGAAGAGAAATTTGTTAACATCGAGTATTGATTTAAGTGTCAGGAAGTCGTTTCTGAAAGTATTTGTATGGAGTGTAGCCATGTATGGAAGCGAAACGTGGACGATAAATAGTTTGGAAAAGAAGAGAATAGAAGCTTTCGAAATGTGGTGCTACAGAAGAATGCTGAAGATTAGATGGGTAGGTCACATAACTAATGAGGAGGTATTGAACAGAATTGGGGAGAAGAGGAGTTTGTGGCACAACATGTCAAAAATAAGGGACCGGTTAGTAGGACATGTTCTGAGGCATCAAATGGCTCTGAGCACTATACGACTCAGCTTCTGAGGTCATCAGTCGCCTAGAACTTAGAACTAATTAAACCTAACTAACCTAAGGACATCACACACATCCATGCCCGAGGCAGGATTCGAACCTGCGACCCTAGCGGTCGCTCGGCTCCAGACTGTAGCGCCTAGAACCGCACGGCCATTCCGGCCGGCTCTGAGGCGTCAAGGGATCACAAATTTAGCATTTGAGGGCAGCGTGGAGGGTAAAAATCATAGAGGGAGACCAATGGATGAATACACTAAGCAGATTCAGAAGGACGCAGGTTGCAGTAGGTACTGGGAGATGAAGAAGCTTCCACAGGATAGGGTAGCATGGAGAGCTGCATCAAACCAGTCTTAGGACTGAAAACCACAACAACAACAACATATACCTAATATGTTTTAGAACAGTTAGTCTAATTCTGAAGACGACGCTCATAGTAGCGTCGAAACCTGGTCAATTTTGACTTAATATTTGTGACCGAGGGCTTATTTGTTCTAATATAATTCTGACACGGTCACTGAACCTTAGCAGCTATGTTCAAAGTTTTATAAAAGAGAAGGTTTGAATCAGAAATGCGGTAATGTCAGTACGATGGGGGCCCTACAGCCCGTAAGCAGGTCGCGCGCTGCCCGGAAGGCAGACCCGCAGCTGGTGTCGCGAGACGGTGAGTTGGTGCTACCTGTGGCGCGGTGTCGCGTGCGCCCCGCCCATAACTCTCCTTGCCACGCGTTCCGCCCTATCGGGCGCCCACGGCGGGCCGGCGGCGATTGCGCGCCTTTCAATCTGCCGGCCCGGCAGCTGCCCCACCTGCTGCCGATCGACTGGGACGGGCGCCGCGGGTGTCCGAACTCAGAGCGATCCGGCGGCGCGAAATGCGCAGCAGTCGACGCCACGTATTACTTGTATCAGCTTCGGATTCGTATTATTATCGTGGTACAGGTCGCAGTAACGTCGTACCACAGCGGCAGCGGTTGTCAACGTCACGCGATGTAAATTACAGCTCTGGTGTAGTTTCACAAAGTTATCTCAGCGAGCGATAACATCGGAGCTTATACCGTTGTAGAGCGAAAAGTTTCCGCTCGTGCTTTATATTTTATGTAATATATACTACACAAATCCAATTGTTGAAAACTGAACAAAGAAAAACATATAAAAGGAAAGCGAAGTGCGTCCCATTCTCTTCAGTTGTAGGGAACAAAACAAAAATCTCATGCAGCAGCCCTGGGCGAGTTCCTAATGTAGATAGTTTGTCCGAAACTTTCTTCGATCTGTCCTGGAGAGAGTAACTGGGAATTTTTACATGTAATCAGTATACAGGGTGTTTTTTTAACAACTAAGTACCTGGGAAACAACGTGTCGTACGAAAAAAAAAAAATGCTCTAGGTGGAAAGCTGTGAAATTATTTTACGTTGATTTATGTGAGCGACATTAAAATAATTGTAAAGGCCTGCAGATTTTTTGAAGTCATTATTTTGTCTGTAATAACCCGAAAGTCGTTAAGGTAGTCTATCCTTTCAGAAGCCTATAGATACTCACCAGTAATCATTCTAATTTAATCTCAATTTGTTCACTAGCTGACAAACATCTGTAAGAGTGCAAGTACAGTTTTGTTGACTAATTACTCCACATGAGCTACGATGTGAAGGATCAAATAGTTGTAACGAAAAAAAAAAAAATGTTATAGCGATTCAATAAATTTTTCTGTGAAGCAAAGTTGAACGAAAGTAATCTCTAGTGTGCTAATGTGTACAGCCTTGTGCGTAAACTATTTTATAGTCTATTTCTGTAGGGAAATAACTATGATTTTTAGCCACAATTAACGAATTTCTCACTCAAATTCTTATCCCTATCAATCGGATCACATAACTGAAAAGAGCTCTCAACTGCAACTATGGCTCTCTTCGCCTTACATCCATTTTTAAAATTTACAGCAGTAAAAGAATTTAAAATAAAGAATTAACATACTTAGCATTTTATCTAATGTTTTTAAAATGCTTCTTTGCAGCTACTAAAATCCAAATTATTTAACAGCATCTTTCCTTTTTATTCATTTGAAACATCGTCAATCGTCTGGAATAAGATGTGTAGACGATTTTGGTTTGGTTCTTGACGTACAAACAGTTCCTCTTAGTGCTTAGTGGAGTGTGACGTTTACTTACTCCACTGGGTCAGATTACCTGCTGCAACTGGAAATGTCTTCAGTATGCACGTTTTACAGTTGTTTCTGCGGTTATCAAGGCTGTTTTGGACATAATTTCACTTTGGCTTGCAGTCTTATTACGCTTTTCTTGACGGAAAACACTACAAAATATTACAGTGCAAATGTTTGGTGACATTCTCATGGCTAAACATATGTTTTGTGTAAGTAGTGTATGCAGATTACCTGATCGTCCCTGTTTTCACTTTATCCAAAAGACATTTTTTGATATTTTGAATCGACATGTTGCACATGAATTATGGGCCTCGTCGAGGTGGAGTAACCTGCGTTCAGGTGGTGGTACTTGGGGTGCAACCGCAACGCAGGGGTACCTGTGGAGAGGTAAGACTAAGTCGTAGTTCCTGAAGATAGCTGGTAGCCTTTTCAGTACTGGCACGGCAACAGTCTGGACGACTGACTGAGCTAGCCATGTAAATCAGCCAACGTAGACTTGCTGTGCTGGTACTGCGAGCACCTCAAAGCAAGGAGAAATCACAGCCGTTATTTCCTTCCTTTCTTTCTTTTTTTTTGTTGTACCAACATGTACGCTTCACAATCAATCAACGGACACTTTGGATGTCAAACTCACGCTTCACGCAGGACACGTACCACTGAGTACAAGGAAGAAAGGCTTTCTTCCAACCGGGTGACTGACAAATCTTTCGGGAGTCTCCAAACCAACAAGGTCTATCTAATTTACCTTTTACCTTGTCAGACCACCAAGGCAATTTTGTCACTAAGTTTGTCTCATCGAAACCTGCCACACTGGCATCAAGTTATTGCATGGATCAGTTTCAAGAAATGAAAGGAGGTGCTTGTATCTTTGTGATTAATACAGCTACAACAACGTATTGATCATTATATTATGAACCACTTCTCAGCGTTCATCTGGTTGAAAACAAATTGCGAATATCCTTCAGGAGTCGAAGTTTGTTTTATGTTAAGAAAATTACGTTAAAAAAACTTTGAAAACTTCACTCTCCATGCGTATGTAGGATGAGAAACTAGCCTAATCGCTGAAACTACGAGGGAGAGCTGAAAAATAATGCCTCTGTACTTTTTATCTGAAAATACTTCAAGCTTTTTATATAAAACAAATTTTACTAACGACATCTTTATGCCTGTTGTCTACATACTTATTCTTCAGAACAGTTATTCCGGCGACGAACACGTTTCTCCCAACGGGAGACTAGTTTATTCGAACTGTCACTGTAGAATGTTTGACTTTGGCGACGGAGCCACAACATCACGTCTGCTTGCACCGCTTCATTACTATCAATGTGAATTCCTAGAAAATATTATTTAAGTTTTTGAAACAAATGAAAATCGGGTGGGCCAAGTCGGGACTGTGTGGAGGATGATTCATGACAATAAACCCAAGGCGTCGGATTGTTCGAAAATGTCGCAGCGCTCGTATGTGGTTAGGCGTTGTAATGCTGAAGGAGGGGGAGCCCTATGCGTGGACGAACTCTTCTCATTCGAAACTCGATTACGGTACACTGTTTCTCCAACACCGACGTAGTTATTACTCACAGCCATGTTACGCGCTACAATTCACAGTACTCTAGCGGCAGAGCGCCATATTCAAAAAGGTTTAAGAATTTCACATAAAAAATTCGGAGTAATTATTTTTCTGCACGCCCTCGTAGTAATTTTCAGACAATTTGATGAGCTGCAATAGTAAATCCAATTTATAGTAAGAAGGCATTGTATATGGTGCTCCACCATACGGCAATAAGTTTAGTGGTGCACTGCCTGCATTGCGACTGGTAGTTTTCTCTTCAAAAGTGTTAAACGCTCCTGTAGCTTTTGGGGGACACTCATCGTGTTTATGTACACTACGAAACCATTTCACATAGCTACAAATGTAAAAATATGGCTGCACCATATATATTTTCACTGTTCTCGCTGGGCGCGTCCAGATGTTATCCGCATCCGGATATTAGTCGCATTTGGATGGTACGATAAATTGCTTGCTCGTAAGTTATCGGTTTCGTTTTATAGTCCATTCGGCAGGTACATTAGGTTTTACAAAAGGATCGAATTTTATGAAATTTTAGTAAGTTGTGTGTAGGCGGTTTGTTCTGTGCGACCCACGTTTTCAATCGCGAGAGCTTTTTACCAACTTTGGGGACCCGAAAACCTGCGAAATTATGCCACTTTGTTCAGCTTTTTCTTTAAATATTTTTTACCTTGCATTCTAGAATAAATCTCTTTTTCTCAACCACATTTCCTACAATTGGCACTGGTCATATGTACTTTTACACGACATACATATCAAAATAAAGAGCTTGAAAGGAACGGCAAAGTTCAAACTTCATCGAAAAAACTGCAAAAAAGGACACTATTTCGAGTTATAATTTTGATTGTATAGCTTCTTAGAAAGGATGGTGGTAGGTGCCTCTAATGGTCAACGCTTAACATCAAGAAGCTCCTCCCATGTCCTATCCATCATAAGATGTTAATTTCTGCGACGGCTGCGTAAAAATAGCAAAAAGGCAGGTTTCCCGTTGTTAGTGCCAGACACCACACTTGCTAGGTGGTAGCTTTTAAATCGGCCGCGGTCCATTAGTATACGTCGGACCCGCGTGTCGCCACTATCAGTAATTGCAGACCGAGCGCCACCACACGGCAGGTCTAGAGAGACGTCCTGGCACTCGCCCCAGTTGTACAGCCGACGTTACTAGCCATGGTTCACTGAGAATTACGCTCTCAATTGCCGAGACGATAGTTAGCATAGCCTTCAGCTACGTCAATTGCTACGACCTAGCAAGGCGCCAATTATCCTTTGCTTTGTATCTAATGACGCATATACTGTATCAACAAGACCAATGTTCACTAATTGTGGATGAAAGTTAAGTATTCCAGCAGCTACGTAATTTTCTTTATAGCATTCATTACGTATCCTGTTTCAGACCTCACGCCAGCCTGCGTGAGTTTAAGCGCGTGCCTTTCGGTTACCCGTCACTGTGGACTGGCTGTCTTGTCAGTCCACAACAAATTGTGCCACGTTTTACAACCCCATGAACAACGCAACCTCCTAATAAATTATCATTTCGTAGTACCGGCAGAATTTGGGCTAAAAAATGAAAATTGCTGTGATGAAAAAACATGTAACAGAATACAGAGTTCCAAAACAAGTAACAAGTTGACGCTTTGATCTCTTTGGTTCACAAGGCAACTGAAATTCGGCATCAGCTTCTTCCTCCTCAGCTTTGATGTCGTCGGTTAGGGTTTCAATCCCTCTCGGCATCCTACTGACTGAGACGTGGCACGGGTTAATTCTCGCATGCATGGCCACAGCAGTGGTTGCCAATGGTAAAATATCGAAGACCTATTTTTTTTTCCTTCAAGCTGCAAGTCCTTCTGCTACACCCTTTCGTGCAATTGCACAAATGGTCTTCACTAAGAAGTTTGGAGCTGCTTCTTCGTTGTTGTGGGACTCAGTGTTTCTCTTGTTAGGGTCCATCCCCAAACCAATGAAACATTTTCGTTACCCGCGAATGCCTATACCTGTAGGTACATAGCAGAAGAATGGTACTGGGGAAAGCGGCATTCCCATAAGGTGAAATTTGGGTTTTGCTGCAGAGTTAGAAACTCTAACATTCTGCGTGGTGTCTGTCTGTTCTATATCGTGTCTCCCGACCACTTTCGCGCAACGACGCTCTGAGCGTGTTTTTTAGGGAATTGACTAGTTTGAACCTGAGACCTGTTGCTGGTAAGGAGACGCCAGACCACACATGACATGTAGAGCTCAGTGAGACTAGCGATGATATAACCAAATACTTAATGATTTCAGCGTCAGCTCCACTGCACTCCCTGTAAAAGAATCTTAATACTAATTAATTTAGTGGAAGGGGTTCAAGGCTTTCCTATTTTTAGTTAGCTGGTAAAATAACGCCGAAAAAGCAGTTAAGTTTACCATTGGAAATTTTATTCTACTCACAAAACATTGATTATAAATTGCACTATTGATAAAAGGAAATATTTTAATACAGGATGATAAAAACCAACTGCGTTCAACAAAAATGTGAACGAATATTCCCTGAATGGGTTTCCAAGTTGTACAATGGATCGAAGGATGACCTATGCCATATCACATCTATAATCTAGATTTAAGTTACGTTTCATAAAAGGGAAAACTATCAAGATGGTCTACAGTGACCCTCAATTATCTTTAATTACTTATCTAACTTGTCGTAAATTACAGTGGTTGATGTGGCTTCTCAATAGTTATATAACAGAAAAATCATCACGTTTAAGATTTGTACCTCAAGTAGCAAATGTGAACACCATGAGATTTAATTGACGATCGACACTAGTATTACGTAAAAAGGGGATGTAACAGATGAGACTTCTGCAGTTCTGAGTGAAGCCTTACGCGCTCAAAAATGCGGCATCGCGTGCGTTCATTACCTTGTCGGTGTTTAGGCAGCGTCAGGGGGCGGCGACCGACGCAGCTCCATACAGCTCGCCGTCTCGGAAGCAACTCTCCCTAACTTCTCCTTACTACAATTTACCGAAGTTGGTTTAAAAAAAGCTATCTGGCTGTGTTTTCAACTGACCAATCAGGGTCTCAATGTTAACCTTTAGCTCTGCCTACAAAAATTCTGTCTATCCAATGAGAAACGTTGTACTTTTCGTGGTGGGGCAATGTTTTTAACGTTTACAACGTAACAGAGACGCGAAAAAGTCTCACGCTAAAACTTGCAGCTGGTGTGGCCCTTTTAGTGTTATCGTAAGATCTATACTGTTCTTCTGGAGGGCTCTATCTTTTAATATGGGCTGGGGGGGGGTGGTCCTGGCGGTCAGCCGAGGATGTGGGAGTCCGTCCCTTATCGTAGGGCCCTCTAGATTAACACGGTTCTGCTCTCGGCTTCTGTTCTCGTTTCTTCTGCGTCTGTTTCACGGTGGGAAGGTATGACATGCATTTAGGCGTTCTTGTGTTAGTCTGTGGTATTCCATTTGCTCACTCGTTGATCGTATTACTTTGGTTAATTTAATGTCAGGATTTATTTTGAGCTATGTGACACACTGCGGGATTTGCTTATCATGTCAGGGTTTTCATGGAAGGTGTTGGATTTGCCTGGCACCTTACACAACTTGACAGTGACAAAGATCCCTCTGAGTATCTCTTTCATTGTATAATGTGCATCGTGCTTGTGTAAAAAAATTTGCGTGTTGTGCGCCTGGCTGTTTCAGAATACCAATAGATTTTTCCAAAGTTTCCTTCTTCCCTTATCCAGTGGTAATTGAAATAGTGTTAGAAGCCGACCACTTTTATAAAATATCGAAAACATCTAAATATCGGTAACTAGGTCTTCAGTTGGATGAACTATTGCCATGTAAGATGAACTTTTCGTACCAGCGAACATTATACTGCACAGAAGAGAGTTTCCGCTTTCTAACTTCCACTGACTACCAAGTTGGCTCTAGTCACATAAACATTAACTGAATTTGGTCCTATGCTCCATCGCAAAGAAACTGCGCAACGCAAATGTAGCTACTAAACTTCAGATCGACCGATTAGGGGATGACGTTCGCTATGTAGTGTCGCGGAATAGTAAAGAGTTGGAAACGTGGAATATTGTCAAAGTTTCGTTGCCTATGCTGAGAGCCAGAGGCAGTAGGTTAGCCAAGAGGTAAGAGGATTGCACATGTATCGGAATGTGTCGTCATGCAGGGGCAGTGGCCTGGTTACACACAACAGGTGAGAGAGAATTGCTTAGCACGCAGGTTTGTGTTACACGGAGACTTTCGTAGAGTGTAAGACAGAGGTATAGTGTCAGCTGTACTGCATTTCATAGCTTCGCGTAAGTCTGCCGTAAAAACGCGTAACTCTGTCACAAGAACAGCTAAGGCGAGTACGACAGATAAATAAGCAGTATAAGTGGAACGAATGCGTTGATTACAAACGAGCATGACGTCAGGACGTTGCTCGTGCTTCCTTTAAATACGCCAGCTTTGATGGCAACAAGGCACTCTCAGTTAGACTTGCAGTTAGATGTGTACTGGGCCGCTGTATAGCGCTCAGCTCGGTGATCGACATGTTAATCCTTATTAAGATGTTGCAGTAAGGGCGGCCCATCCAGCAGCAGACGTGAGGGGGCAGTACCAGCTCTGGTCCTCTCTACTGCCACTGTCAATCATCAACCCAGGATTAGCAGACATCGCGGCAGACTCGCTCGCCGCCAATGCTGACCACATCAGTGAGCCGTCGTCGAGATCGTGTGGGGCCTAGGCCCTGTGCATCCGCCGTCACAACCGGGTCAGCCGACGACGCTGGGGGATTGCAGCCCGTTCCGCCCGTCCACCGCGGTCGAGCCACCAGGAGGACAGGGAAGAAGACGGGGTGGGATAGAGTACACTCCGCACTACGAGAACGCCTCTAGTGCCGACAGCTCCGGGACTCCAACCCGGAGCCTCCTACGTGCAGCGGGCATTCCACCGCTACGTCACAGCACACGACGCTGCACTAGCAAGACTGGTGCGGCCCGGAGCTGGTGTCACTGCTCCGAGTCAGCGAGAACTCGCGAAAGGTCGTTGATATCACCAAGCTCAACCAGCCTGTGTTAGCGCGCCACATTGTACTTCGCAGGAATAAAGGTGTCATGAATTAATAATGTTTCTTTGGCGTTTCTGACGCGTCCACAGTCATTTCGTAACATCCTGCCAACTGGAGAGATCACCGCTCGGCTTCCAGTCCACCATAGGCGACCGGGACTACTAGGTCGCCTGCAGCTAGATATTTATGCTATTTGATCGAAAACTGACATTTTCAGTCAGTGGTTGAGTGCAAAATACAGGTTGATTCTTGCAGAGAAGATAACAGCAACCAAACACTTTTTATAATGCTCTCTATTCATGTCAATAGCGCCGTTACCGGTTTCGAGCCGACAGGTTCATCATCAGACGGCTGTTCACATTAAAATACTTTTTGTTGCAGTTTGCATTAGTTTTGACATTTAACTCCCCAATATCATGAAAATAACTTGGAGTGCTGGTGCTGTCAATAATGCTGCACCATTATGTTGCAATGCCGACCGCTTGCATTCATGAAATAGAGAAGACTATATGAAGAACATTTCTGGTACATGTGTACTTATACATATCTTTGTGTACATCCTTCCATTTGGCATACTCTGGGTGTGTATGAATGATACATTATATTATCTGTGTATCTATATACAGGGTGTTCCATTGATCGTGACCGGCCCAAATACCTCACGAAATAAGCGTCAAACGGAAAAACTACAAAGAACGAAACTTGTCTAGCTTGAAGGGGGAAACCAGATGGCACTGTGGTTGGCCCGCTAGATGGCGCCGCCATAGGTCAAACGGATATCAACTGCGTTTTTTAAAATAGGAATCCCCATTTTTATTACATATTCGTGTAGTACGTAAAGAAATATGGATGTTTTAGTTGGACCACTTTTTTCGCTTTGTGATAGATGGCGCTGTAATAGTCGCAAACGTATAAGTACGTGGTATTAAGCAACATTCCGCCAGTGCGGACGGTATTTGCTTCGTGATACATTACCCATGTTAAAATGGACCGTTTACCAATTGTGGAAAAGGTCGATATCGCGTTGATGTATGGCTATTGTGATCAAAATGACCAACGGGTGTGTGCTATGTATGCTGCTCGGTATCCTGGACGACATCATCCAAGTGTTCGGACCTTTCGCCGGATAGTTACGTTATCTAAGGAAACAGGAAGTGTCCAGCCACATGTGAAACATCAACCACGACCTGCAACAAATGATGATGCCCAAGCAGGTGTTTCAGCTGCTGTCACGGCTATTCCGCACATCAGTAGCAGACAAATTGCGCGAGAATCGGGAATCTCAAAAACGTCGGTGTTGAGAATGCTACATCAACATCGATTGCACCTGTACCATATTTCTATCCACCAGGAATTGCATGGCGACGACTTTGAACGTCGTGCACAGTTCTGCCACTGGGCACAAGAGAAATTACGGGACGATGACAGATTTTTGCACGCTTTCTATTTAGCGACGAAGCGTCAATCACCAACAGCGGTAATGTAAACCGGCATAATATGCACTATTGGGCAACGGAAAATTCACGATGGCGGCGACATGTGGAACATCAGCGACCTTGGCGGGTTAATGTATGGTGCGGCACTATGGGAGGAAGGATAATTGGCCCCCATTTTGTCGATGGCAATCTATATGGTGCAATGTATGCTGATTTCCTACGTAATGTTCTACCGATGTTACAACAAGATGTTTCACTGCATGACCGTATGGCAATGTACTTCCAACATGATGGATGTCCGGCACATAGCTCGCGTGCGTTTGAAGTGGCATTTAATAGCATATTTCATGACAGGTGGCCCGCACGTTCACCGACCTGACGTCCCTAGATTTCTTCCTGTGGGGATAAGTTGAAGGATATTTGCTATCGTGATCCACCGACAACACCTGACAACATGCGTCAGCGCATTGTGAATGCATGTGCGAACATTACGGAAGGCGAACTACTCGCTGTTGAGAGGAATGTGGTTACACATATTGCCAAATGCTTTGAGGTTGACGGACATCATTTTGAGCATTTATTCCATTAATGTGGTATTTACAGGTAATCACAATGTGACAGCATGCGTTCTCAGAAATGATAAGTTCACAAAGGTACATGTATCACATTGGAACAACCGAAATAAAATGTTCAAAAGTACCTACGTTCTGTATTTTAATTTAAAAAACCTACCTGTTACCAACTGTTCGTCTAAAATTGTGAGCCATATGTTTGTGACTATTACAGCGTCATCTATCACAAAGCGAAAAAAGTGTTCCAACTAAAACATTCATTTTCTTTACATACTACACGAATATATAATAAAAAAATGTGGGTTCCTATTTTAAAAATCGCAGTTGATATCCGTTTGACCTATGGCAGCGCCATTTAGCGGGCCAACCATAGTGCCATCTGGTTTCCCCCTTCAAGCTAGACAAGTTTCGTTCTTTGTAGTTTTTTCTCTTGACGCTTATTTCGTGATACATTTGGCCCGGTCACGATCAATGGACCAATCTGTATAAACCCACAACCAACCTCCATTGTCCTCAGTCCGCTGCTAACGCCTTGTTGTGCGTTCCATCGGCTCTGTGTGTGTACTTTTTCTTTTCTCTCCGCAAGATGAAGAGAGGTAGCTGCAGCAACGCTTCGGAGTGTAGTGGCAAGAGGTGTAGACTTCTGGAGACAGGATTATCAAATGAGTAAATAATTTCTATTTTGAGTTTAAATTTTTGTGTGTTTATGTTAAATCCGTCTTATTAATTCCGTCTTCTTGTTACAGTACAACTCCAGGATTTTGTCTTGGTGTGCGAGGAGAGACAGGAGGGGGCTGGACCGTGGCAGACTCTGGAAGTCCAGCCTCCTGTGTTGGGTTCACAGCCAGAATTTCCATGTGAGTATAATTTTCATTGTATTTTGTTCTTGTATAGTAGCGATTCAAAATATTTTTTACTTCATACTCGTCTTTTTTCCCTCTAACTCACTTGATGCAAATGCAAACTGAACTGGAGGCAGAGCTCGGGGCTGAAGACAACTATCTACCACAGCAGCAGCAACACTACGTGGAACAGCCTCCAGCTGAGGATAACCAACAATAATGTTCACATAAGTATAGAGAGAAATATCCATGTGTGATCTTTCTGTGCAACTCGACATTGAAAATAAATAAAATTATGTCTCACCCTGTTACAGGAACAGCTCTAGAGGAGTTCAATTTCCTGGACAGGCAGCTGGAGGCTTTTCATCAGCAGATGCAGGAACAGCCTCCAGCAAATAATGAGGTGCCTGAGCAGCATACTTGTAAGATTTTTTTAAAAAAAGTTACGTTTGTATGTGCCTCTGGTAGAAGTGGTAGTTGAATTAGTTTAGGAATTTTTTTCTGTATCAAATCAGTTTATATATCTTGTTTGCTGTTGTTGTTGTAGGCGAGACAGACCAATTGCAACATTCTGACGAGGACAAAGACGCTCTGATCTGGCCCTATTAGATGATGATGATGATGATGATGATGATGATGGCTTTTGAGGGTACAGTGGGGTCGCCGATCAAGTGTTAATGCCCTAGAGAAAGAGTAAAAAAGGTAATTACTCACTCCGCTTGTAACCTTGTGAGAGTCAGAATTCTTTCTTTCACCGCGCCAGCAGCGGTATGCAATGTCCTTAACTTTTATTTATTTTACCTCTTCTCTTACAGCAATCGCGTCTCCGCAACCTCAACATGGGGTGACGCGCATGCCAGTGGGGGCTAAATCTTTTCCTGTGTCAAAGCGGTCCCCAGTAAGTCATGCATTGCCAATAAGGGCACCGCTACTCGCTGCACAGGAAGCTGCGGCCACCGCCCGGCACCGCCGCTCTGGAATCTGTGGGCCGAGCAATGAACCACCATCCCTCAAGTTACCGGGTCGGGTCTAAGACAGCACTGGGAGCCACCGCCGCAGCCTGGCTGTTCCCATCGTGCTGACCCGGTAACGCCGCAACATCCTCCTCCATCATCATTATCGTCATTGTGTGGGCCTTGTCAGAATCGGCGTAAACGCATGATATGTGTGCCTCACCGCTACCGACATGCCTCTCCCAAACACAATCGTCAATGGGGTGGACTCAGAATAGTATTAACACTAATATCCTATGGCTAGTGGCATTCTCTCTCCTGTCCTTTTCGTGGAGGACATCATGTCAGTGATACCATACCACAGTTAGAATTCTCGATGCCTAGCAGACGGTTTTGAGGAGCAAATCTCGTTCCCCAGGATCAAGAACCCAGCAGGGGGGACCACAACCCTGTTGGTTTTCTAAGGACGTGCCTTCCTGTCACAGAAACGGAGCTCCTCAAGGTAGTCAATGATCTGCGGTATGCCGCCACTGGGGGGGGGGGGGGGGGCGCCTGGCGTGATAACGCGAAGCACCTCAATAGCCTAGTGGATTCATAAATCCACCTTCTACACTGGACTGGTTTTCTGAGATGGAGATCAGAGGGTTAGGTACAGCACTCAGCCAAATACTACATCTGGACACCCTTACACATGTCTATGATCCGGTAAATGGAGGGTCAAGCTGTATCAAGCTCCCTAAAGATATAGCTCAGAAGAGGGCATGTATTAATGTCGAACATAGAAATTATCGGGCTTGTTTTGCATAATCAATTCTGGCTTGAAAAGGAACTGCAATTACAGAGATCATCCTGGGCGTCTCACTACATACCAAGTAGGTGATAATATTCGTGGGTGTTATAACTTTGATGGTATCGATTTCCTCGTCAAGATCCAAGACATATCTAAATTTGAGGTGGAGAATACCAGAATATTGGTTCATATTTACGTCCTGGAGAAGAAAAGCAAGTCAATGAGGAAGACAAGCATATGGTCGCTGGCCCCCTCCATTCCTCAAAATTTGCCAGTGAGCGATAGTTTCATGTAAACATGTTGCTCTTCTCTGAATGTGATAATTATCACTATGTTTAGATCAAAGATATGTCCCAGCTCCTATTCTCTCAACTGAATAACGACACATCCAAAAAGTACATTTGCTTAAGGTGCCTGAATTATTTCTCCTCAGACAAGTTATTAGCAGCGCATCTAGTAGACTCGGCTTCCAAGGCCTACAGAGGAAAACAAACTCGTAAAGTTCAAGAATGCTCACCACCAGGAACTATGCCTGTTTGTAGCGTACGCCGCCTTTGAATGCCTCTTCGCTCCTGTGACGCCCTGTGAAGGTGACCATACTGCCTCACACACCACCTTTACAGAAAACCACGTACCATTTGCAGCAGCATACCAAATTGTATTGTACTATGATTCCAGTCTTAACCGCTATAAATCTTATGTTGGGGATAATCCTGGGCGTGGCCACTGTGGTCGAGCGGTTCTAGGCGCTTCAGTCCGGAACCGCACTGCTGCTACGGTCGCAGGTTAGAATCCTGCCTCGGGCATGGATGTGTCTGATGTCCTTAGGTTAATTAGGTTTAAGTAGTTCTAAGTCTAGGGGAATGATGACCTCAGATGTTAAGTCCCATAGTGCTTAAGCCATTTGAACCATTTGGATAATCCTGCAGTTTGGCTGCTCACTCAGCTCGAAAAACTGTCACGGGATGTTGATAAGCTTTACAGCGAATACATACCAAATCGAAGGATTATGAAAATTTGTATGATAACGCCGTTGACTGCCATATCTGTGGGCTTCCATTAGACAGAAAAGCAGAAACTCCTCGTAGGAACGACTGTCATCTTACGGGGAAGTTCCAAGGCGTCGCTCACAATGCGTGCAATTTGAAGTACCAGCTACCAAGACACATACCCGTTTTCTACCGCAATTTATGTGGGTATGTCCCTCATTTTCTTGTTGAGCACTTGGCTGATTTCGCCTTTAGAAAAATAAGGTCAGTGTCCTACCTGATAGCATTGAGAAATACATTTAATTCTCCAAATGAATGACGCCATGAATTACACTCCGCTTCCTTGATATGCTACATTTTATGCAGCGGCCATTTCAGAAACTCGTTTATACTCTATTTTGGGAGGATATGCATATCACTCAAGCTGCATTCCCCGACTAGGGAAAGTTTCAACTTGTGACTAGGAACGGGGTTTTCTCATATGAGTATGTGGATAACACGGCAAAACTCAACGAAATCAGGCTACCCGATATAACTGCACTCTCTAGAAATCTTACAGTCGATGCCATAATGGATGCAGAGTATGAGTATGCTGTGAAAGTCTGGCAGGAATCTAATATTTCAATTTTAGGAGCATACGCGTAGACGTGTGCTTGCTTGCGGACGTTTTCGAGAAATTCTGGAGTCTCTGCATGACCACATATTCTCTGGATCCCGCCTTTTATTACACAGCACCTGGGTTGTTTCAGAATGCAGTCCTCAAGAAAACGAAGTGCACCATTGAATTAATTATTGACTAATGCTGACATGATTATTTTCCTTGAGTGAGGGATCCGTGGAGAATTCTGCCAATGTGTCCACAGCCATTCGAAGGCAAATAACCTGCGGGTGGGTGACAAGTTCAATGCTTCCCTTGATTCGAGTTACATAATGTAGCTGGATGTAAATAACCTATAGGGGCACACTGTGCAACAATCACAACCGATTGGTGAGTTTCGATGGGTGCCCAAAGACGAATGCAAGGGATTAGGTTTAAAAATCATGGGGAGGGAGGAGGGAAGGTATTGCAGCTGATTCTGATGCATGGTAGGCAGAACTCGCCTACCCTATTAGTTTGCATGATGCACACACTGATTTGCCGGTGTGTCCGGAGCAACTAGTTCCACAAGGAGGCTCCATGCCAAAACTGATGACAACGCTGGGGGATAAGTGGAGATACATAAATCATTATCATAATCTCCATCAGCGTCTCAGCTAGGGTGTGGAGCTGGTTAGAATCATCCAGGCTATCTCCTTCAAGCAGTCCCCTTGGTTGAAGGAGTATATTGATTTGAATACGAGACAGAGAGCTTCTGCGACGTCTGACTCTGAGAAAGGTTTTTTAAATTAATGAATAGTTCAAGTTTCGATAAAACAAAGGAGAATTTGAGGCAACGACGTGCAATTTTATTAGAACCGAATGGGATGGGCGTTATGGCGTAAGAAAATACATAAATTGTCAGACCAAATTTTAAGCAGATCACCATATTCAATAAGAACTTTGTTGCTGTGGAGATGGCGAAGACTGCATTAGAGTTTACAAAACCTATTTATGTGGAGATGTGGATACTAGACTTGTCCAAACTCCACAAGTGCCGCTTTCATTATGAGTTTGCGAAAACTCATTTTGCAGATCCTAAATTACTTTATATGGATTCAGATAGCTTCATCAATTGGGTGAAGAACTGTGATCCATATGAAGTAATGAGGTACCACGTTAATGAATTCGACATGCCCTCATACACGGCCACTAATCCTTGTGGTATTGTTCCGCAGAACAAGAAGGTGCTCAGTCTTATGAAGGATGAGGCGAATAGATTGGCAATTGCGGAGTTTGCAGGCCTATGATCGAAAATGTATGAGTATCACTCATTGGAAGGTGCCACCCAGAGCCGGGCTGAGAGTGTGCGTCATATGCCATCGAGAGCCCTCTCTATCAAAGACTATTTGAGGTGCCTGTGCTGTGGTGTTCGTGGTGCTGCATCACAGCCACTGCATGTGGTACGGCAGACCAGTATTTGTACGAGAGGACGTGAGGTGTACACTATGCTGCAGTCTAAAATCGGTCTGTCGACTCATGATGATGAAAGGGTCATTTGTGATGACAGGACTGAAACTCTCTCATACTCACACTACTCGCTTGTAGTGGGAAAAGGGGTACTCTGATTGGGTGACAGTGAGAGAGAGTCTGGATAGTGTGTGTGTCGTGTAAATATTTTTGTGTAGTATGAACACATGTATATACATACATAGAGAGAATGTGTGGAAAAGAAAGGATAAAAAGAAAAATAGCATCATTTATATATACACAAACACACCATGTGTGTGAAAGAAAGAAAAATTTTAAAACAAGCATACACAAAAAATATTAAAAAAGCAAAAATAGGAAAAAATACATATTGATTTATCTGTTCATACGCAACATATGTGTATCCTGTGCACCTTGTGAATAGAACAGCTTTTAAGTTTTTCATCTGCCTAGCCGTCTCACAGCATCAGAATTGTTATTGCGAAAACCTCTGCCATTGGCTACTGTTGAAATTAGATTCTATGCATGTACAGTCCAAGAGAATTATTGTAAAAGCTGTGTTACTGGAACTGTGGAATTTAGTTGTAGTAAGGAAAGTATCTCCGCATTAGTTAGTAGTGTTGATTTATAAAAAAATTTCTACCAGTGTTACTGTTGTAGCATGTAAGATAAAAGTACTTCTGGATTGGGAGAGCAGATTCAATTTATGCCTGAAGAAAAAAATTAGTCACTATACATCTTTGTTGTTGCTATTTACAAGAAACTCTATCCCCTATTGCATTATGTATGTGTATGTGTATAGAGGCTGTGCAGGTCTCAAATGGCATTAGTTTTGCTGAAGATGAGTGATATTAAGTACGTAAAGTTTAAGATGGAAGATAACAAAATATATAGAATGGTTTCATGGAATTATGCCTATCATGCAGCTAGAAGTGGATTATGAGAGCAGGAGGCAAGTGACCATGTCTGCTTCCAAAGATATATAGCAGACATGTGTAAAAGTATATCTCCTGTGCTTGAAGAAAACCACAGATATAGCATGTTGTTAAAACTGTACACTGTCAAAGGGAGAATAGGGTTGAAAAAAGAACACTGAGTTTGAGAGGTAAAAGTTCATTTATTTCTAATCCAACTTAAAGGTAATTTTACGTTTTCATAAGCAGACTCAGCAACACTATTTTCACACATCTTCTTCTTCTTGAGCTGATGGAGAGAAGGACACCCATACAATTCCATGTCTTGAATAGCAACAAACTTAAAGATTCAGTGCACCCGTGAGATCTTCTCCTTCCCCTTCACATAGATGATGGTATGCTTGTGATCGAATAATTTAAGCGCTGTCACCATATCTTTGTAGGGTATGCCAGGATCATCCCAGTTAATTCCATCTTAGAAATGTGTTAACCACTTCGCACTCTTCCAAGTCTTAGCACACTTCACATGCTTGAAAGACCTTGGTGATGCAATGTTTGCTGAGAGTGTCTGTATGACTCCAGCATCTTGTGTACGCTACAAATGCATCTTTAAATATGAAATGTCTACACTCACCATCGTAGAAACCCTGAGCATATGCAATGATGTTCACACCTTGAGACGCCATTGTGAAATGCTCTAGGTACGGTGCAGCACAAATTCATTTATACAGCTCATTGCATAACACCGGTGAGCGGGCAGTAGTTGATCACACGGTCACGTAGAACTAGAGCATACATGGCAGTGTGTTCTGGGAAATTTGTCAAAGATTCAATTTTAATTCGCACATCTATAGGTCCAGACTTAATTATCTCATTCTGTTTCGAGCAGTCTATTATGATGATTGGTGAAAGCTCCTTGAACTTACGTGGACTGAGTAGACACCCTCCTCCCTCTCCTTCGACAATTTCATAGGAAGAAGCATGAAACCTTGCACACATGTCATGAGATAGACTGTGTACATTTTGATTCCACTGCAGATGTAAATTGTCATATGGGTAAAATTCTGAACTGAGGTAGATTTTGGCGTTAGTTAACTTGCAGTTGTCAAACACGGTGGAATCATTTGCTATGTTATCTATTCTATCAGTCTGAAACGCAAGTATGATGAATCTAGGTATCTCTAGCTGCGAAGAGGTTTTAATAGACCATGTTTGTCTGCTCGCAGTCGGTAGCACTGGGTACTCGAAAACCTCCCACGAGCGAAATAGCAGTGACAGAAATGTTCTTGAATTCAGGACTTCTGAAAGCTTCAAACCCTCCTCGTCAGATACACTGATGTGAGACATTTTCCATGTTATCTTGCTGATTGTGATCATATTTTCCTCTAGAGCTCCTTGAATGTATGATTTATTATCCGTCGCACTCCATACCAGAATGAGCTCTTGTTTAGCGTTCATAATAATCTGTCTCTGGTCCTCAAAGTAGCCCATAAGCATTTTTAGAAGTATGCATAGGATGTGGTAATTTGCTTGTACTCTGCAACTGTTCTATCCTCTGGATCGTCTATGAACCACCCCACATTTCCTAAACTATGCAAACCTGTGAGTGATGCAGAGATGTATGTTGTAAGGGTCGACGTTATGCCAACACTGCATGTAAAGTCGATCTCAGACCCACTCAGTTCATAGCGTATCTCCTGGAACAGGAATGCTAAAGCGTTACATGTAAGCTTTGATTCCATTGTATCACTGTTGTCGGTTTTCTTGAATGACCCATCTAGATATATGAAACTCTTGCTTGGTGCTAGATGACAATGCTAATTTCATTGTTCTTGTTAAATGTAGTTGAAGCGTAAGGTTTATGAAATAAATATTCCTGACATGTAATTCTCTCATCACACTCTACTGGACTGGTTATGCTGAGTGAGGATGTCATTGCAAGGTTTCAAGCCAACTGATTTAAGAAACTCGTAGTTCGCACATGCTATCACTTTGCAGTTCAGAAGTGAAGTGATGTGCTGTGGATTGTGTACACTTGTTTTATACTGTGCACCCATTCTGCCTTAGATGTAATCGTACAATTATTTCCTCACCACGAAAGTCAACAAGTTGTTTCTTCTGGTCCACAATACACAGCTCAATATAGTCCAATGTCTGAGCTGTCACTGGAGGGTGTATTGCATTGGCATGGGTCTCAACAATCTTATACCTCATAGCAACTGAGGGGAAGAATCCCCAGACATGATGTGCTTCTATATCAACGTTTACACGTTATGTTCCACTGGAGAGTTAAACTCTATGTAGAACTGAAAAGCATGGGTACACCTGATGCCTTCTTATACACAGCATCTGCACTCTGTGCCCACACTAGCGCAGGGATGTTCTTCTGAGATGGATCGTATGTTGGTGACCAGTACTGTCCTCCATCTTGCTGTTGTTTAGGACCACCACCAGCGTTCGATGTGTTGGGAGCAGATCATGTGTCCTCATCACCCAAATTGATGAGTGGGACAGACAACAACAGCTCCTTGTCCTGCTCCAGCAAGTGGGCTTTTGTTGCTGCTACAGGTCCAGAGGTCAGTGTAGGTCTCGACAAGATGGCAGCCAAGGTTGCTACAGGTCTGGACACTGTAGATATCAGCATGTTGGCACTCGACCCTGCAGGCTTGGACACGTCAAGGGCTTCTGCTGAACAAAGACAAGTGAGCATTACACATGGACCAAGACGCAAACACAACCAATAATAATAATGATAATAATACTAATGCTAACCACAGAGAAAGATGTGATATGGGATACTTACTTTTCCATTTCTTCCTGTTCTGCAGAGCAGTGTTGGATTGCGACTGCTGTTGATGCTTCAAGGTTCTTCTTCTCCTTCTGCTGCTGTTGCTGGCTGACAGAAGGACTGAGGTCCCAGAGCTGCTGAGCCTGCCCTATATCCTCTCCAATGACATTACTAGATACTGCCATCCTACTGGCTGAAGTTGTAAGTAGGCTGTTTATGTTTTCTCTATGTAAGTAGGCTGTTTATGTTTTCTCTATGTAAGTAGGCTGTTTATGTTTTCTCTATGTAAGTAGGCTGTTTATGTTTTCTTATTGGCAACATTACGTAGCGCTCAATATGAAAATCACTGGCTGTGCTGTGTGCAGTCTGTGGCTGCTTTGCATTGTTGTAATACTCGCCATTGTAGTGTTAGGCAGCTGGCTGTGAACAGCGCGTAGCGTTGCTCAGTTGGAGGTGAGCCGCCAGCAGTGGTGGATGTGGGGAGAGAGATGGCGGAGGTTTCTAATTTGTCATGAACTGATATATATATTATGACTTGTGATGATATTAAGGTAAATACATTGTTTGCTCTCTATTAATATCTTTCATTTGCTAACTATCCCTATCAGTAGTTAGTGCCTTCAGTAGTTTGAATCTTCCATTTAGCTGGCAGTAGTGGCGCTCGCTGTACTGCAGTAGCTTGAGCAGCGAAGATTTTTGTGAGGTAAGTGATTTGTGAAAGGTATAGTTTAATGTTTGTCAGGGCCATTCTTTAGTAGGGAATTTTGAAAGTCAGATTGCGTTGCGCTAAAAATATTGTGTGTCAGGTTAAGCACAGTCCTGTAGAATTGTTCAAAGGGGAAGTTTCATATGTCGACCCTTAGCCTAGGATACCTCACTGGAATCTTCTGATTTTTCTTGTAGTTTGTGTATTTAGTGTAGCTTTTGTTTATTGCTAGCGCGTAATTGTAGAGAGAATCTCCTTTGTAGTTGTAGCCTTTCATTGTTGTACAGTAAAACAGTTGTGGCATGCATATAGATTTGCACCAAGTATTTCGCAGCTGTAATTAACTAGATATTATTTTCAGTGTTATGTTAATGTGTTCTCTTATTTTTGCTCTTCAAATTGTGTCTTTCTGTGTTGTCGTGTGAAATACTGTGACAATAATGGCGTGTGAAAAACGTAATACTAGGCTCCAAAGTAAACTGAGAAATGACAGTGAAGACGAAAGCAGTGTGATAGCGCCGCAGAGTAATGAATTAACAGACATTCAAAGTAGTAATTTGGTAACTGTTCATAGGGAAATGGAGCAGGCGGCAAACAATGGCGTGGACAGTGAAACAATTAGTGAAGAGGGAAGCATTATCGATCGATCGGTCGGCAACAGCTCGCCTCAGGAATCCGAAATGATAGGACACAATTTTGCAAACACTGTAGATTCAGGTTTTGCGTCCTCACCGTTTTCTCAAATGAGTCAAGACACGTTTTCCGCTTGTCAAAATGTGAATGTTGCCGGTGCAAATTCACTGCCGAAAAGCACTGAGGAACATGTTTCAGACACCAGTGCATTGTTATTACAGTTAATGCAACAAATGAGACAAAGGCTACAAAAGTTAGACACAACGCTTGAACAAAATCAGAAACAAACACAGCAACAGTTACACACAATGGAACAAAATCAGAGACAAACACAGCAGAATCTTAAAAAGTTAGACACAATGGAACAAAATCTTCAAAAGTTAGACACCACACTTGAACAAACACGTGAAGATTTAACTACTGAGTTGCATAAAATCGAATCGAAATGTCAAAAAGTCTGTAACGACGTAAAAACACAAATTTGTGAGCATTTTCAACCTATTTTTTCGCGGCATGAAAATGCATTACAGAATCACGAAGCAGCCATAAAAGAACTGCAAATTATTGTTCATGAAAATCATGAGACCTTGCAAGCTAAAATTGACTCAGTTGCATCTACCGATTCGGTTACGCAACTTGCAAAAACTCAGGAAAACTTAAAGGACACAGTAGAAAGACACATGGAGGAAATTAGTTCATTATCAGAGAAAGTAGTTGAACTTTCGGATCAGCTAAATAATTTATCTACGAAGGTAGATGATAATCTGAATGACACAAAACCGGTAGTCTTTAATAACACAGAAGAGAGCGAACAAATTAGGAAACTGAAACAAAATCTGAATCAAATTGATACGCAACACCAAAGAGAAATCCGGGAAGTACAAGATCAGCTAACACAGGTAATACAAGAATTACGTATTTCAGAGGACACTCGCGCTCCAACACGGGAAGAGGGACTTAGAAACACGGAAAAGCTGCAAAATAATAACACAGGGCATTTCGGAAGTAATGAAAGAAATTGGGAATGTGCACCGAATTTTGAGATGGAACCGCCGAAGCGACGTAACAATGACCGACATGCGACTCGCCGACATGATGATTTTGACTATAAGCTGTTCATTACTACACGTAAATTCAAAACGTTTAAGAATTCTGCCAACGACATTCATCCACAAGCATGGCTCCATCAATTCTCTCATTGTTTTCCTCCCAACTGGTCGTTGGAACACAGATTAGAATTTATGTGTGGCTACTTAGAGAATGAACCAGCTGTAAGAATGCGATCGGTAATTCAGACTTGCCACAGTGAAGGAGAGTTTTACCATGCCTTCCTCTCAGCATATTGGTCTCCAGCCACACAAGACCGAGTAAAACATGGCATCATAATGATGAAATGTTTCGAACAATCTGAATTTTCCAGTCTTATGAAATATTTTGAAGACATGTTGCATAAGAATCAGTATCTTTCAAACCCATACAGCCCCTCAGAACTCATCCGCATTTGCTTAATCAAACTGCCTGAACATTTACGACATATTATTTTGGCAGGACGTTGCAAAGACGACATTGAAGCATTTCAGGGACTCTTACAAGAATTAGAAATTGATATATTATGACTTGTGATGATATTAAGGTAAATACATTGTTTGCTCTCTATTAATATCTTTCATTTGCTAACTATCCCTATCAGTAGTTAGTGCCTTCAGTAGTTTGAATCTTCCATTTAGCTGGCAGTAGTGGCGCTCGCTGTACTGCAGTAGCTTGAGCAGCGAAGATTTTTGTGAGGTAAGTGATTTGTGAAAGGTATAGTTTAATGTTTGTCAGGGCCATTCTTTAGTAGGGAATTTTGAAAGTCAGATTGCGTTGCGCTAAAAATATTGTGTGTCAGGTTAAGCACAGTCCTGTAGAATTGTTCAAAGGGGAAGTTTCATATGTCGACCCTTAGCCTAGGATACCTCACTGGAATCTTCTGATTTTTCTTGTAGTTTGTGTATTTAGTGTAGCTTTTGTTTATTGCTAGCGCGTAATTGTAGAGAGAATCTCCTTTGTAGTTGTAGCCTTTCATTGTTGTACAGTAAAACAGTTGTGGCATGCATATAGATTTGCACCAAGTATTTCGCAGCTGTAATTAACTAGATATTATTTTCAGTGTTATGTTAATGTGTTCTCTTATTTTTGCTCTTCAAATTGTGTCTTTCTGTGTTGTCGTGTGAAATACTGTGACAATAATGGCGTGTGAAAAACGTAATACTAGGCTCCAAAGTAAACTGAGAAATGACAGTGAAGACGAAAGCAGTGTGATAGCGCCGCAGAGTAATGAATTAACAGACATTCAAAGTAGTAATTTGGTAACTGTTCATAGGGAAATGGAGCAGGCGGCAAACAATGGCGTGGACAGTGAAACAATTAGTGAAGAGGGAAGCATTATCGATCGATCGGTCGGCAACAGCTCGCCTCAGGAATCCGAAATGATAGGACACAATTTTGCAAACACTGTAGATTCAGGTTTTGCGTCCTCACCGTTTTCTCAAATGAGTCAAGACACGTTTTCCGCTTGTCAAAATGTGAATGTTGCCGGTGCAAATTCACTGCCGAAAAGCACTGAGGAACATGTTTCAGACACCAGTGCATTGTTATTACAGTTAATGCAACAAATGAGACAAAGGCTACAAAAGTTAGACACAACGCTTGAACAAAATCAGAAACAAACACAGCAACAGTTACACACAATGGAACAAAATCAGAGACAAACACAGCAGAATCTTAAAAAGTTAGACACAATGGAACAAAATCTTCAAAAGTTAGACACCACACTTGAACAAACACGTGAAGATTTAACTACTGAGTTGCATAAAATCGAATCGAAATGTCAAAAAGTCTGTAACGACGTAAAAACACAAATTTGTGAGCATTTTCAACCTATTTTTTCGCGGCATGAAAATGCATTACAGAATCACGAAGCAGCCATAAAAGAACTGCAAATTATTGTTCATGAAAATCATGAGACCTTGCAAGCTAAAATTGACTCAGTTGCATCTACCGATTCGGTTACGCAACTTGCAAAAACTCAGGAAAACTTAAAGGACACAGTAGAAAGACACATGGAGGAAATTAGTTCATTATCAGAGAAAGTAGTTGAACTTTCGGATCAGCTAAATAATTTATCTACGAAGGTAGATGATAATCTGAATGACACAAAACCGGTAGTCTTTAATAACACAGAAGAGAGCGAACAAATTAGGAAACTGAAACAAAATCTGAATCAAATTGATACGCAACACCAAAGAGAAATCCGGGAAGTACAAGATCAGCTAACACAGGTAATACAAGAATTACGTATTTCAGAGGACACTCGCGCTCCAACACGGGAAGAGGGACTTAGAAACACGGAAAAGCTGCAAAATAATAACACAGGGCATTTCGGAAGTAATGAAAGAAATTGGGAATGTGCACCGAATTTTGAGATGGAACCGCCGAAGCGACGTAACAATGACCGACATGCGACTCGCCGACATGATGATTTTGACTATAAGCTGTTCATTACTACACGTAAATTCAAAACGTTTAAGAATTCTGCCAACGACATTCATCCACAAGCATGGCTCCATCAATTCTCTCATTGTTTTCCTCCCAACTGGTCGTTGGAACACAGATTAGAATTTATGTGTGGCTACTTAGAGAATGAACCAGCTGTAAGAATGCGATCGGTAATTCAGACTTGCCACAGTGAAGGAGAGTTTTACCATGCCTTCCTCTCAGCATATTGGTCTCCAGCCACACAAGACCGAGTAAAACATGGCATCATAATGATGAAATGTTTCGAACAATCTGAATTTTCCAGTCTTATGAAATATTTTGAAGACATGTTGCATAAGAATCAGTATCTTTCAAACCCATACAGCCCCTCAGAACTCATCCGCATTTGCTTAATCAAACTGCCTGAACATTTACGACATATTATTTTGGCAGGACGTTGCAAAGACGACATTGAAGCATTTCAGGGACTCTTACAAGAATTAGAAATTGACACTGACAATCGCGGAACGCGAAACCAGGAACACAGCAATTACAGGTCACATCCGTCGCAATTCCGCGATGAAAGAAGTAATAACTTTACACGACAAGGCTATTCTCACAACACAAATCGTGACCAAAACAGACACCACCCGTATGACAACCGTTGGCAGAGTAGTAATAACTACAGGGAAAGATCACCTCTCCGTGGTAATGACTATCACAGAGACAATAAGATAAACAGACAATACGGGAACCAAAATAAATACTATCAAGGGAGACAGTATAACTTTAGACGCAACGGACCAGCGCGCAGTTACGATTCAGGGAGAAATTCTCCACCATGTGACCGACAAGAAAGAAACTATGGAATCTACCGACATGATGACAGACGATATGATCGTAACGACAGACCTGAATTGCATCAGAACTGGCGGGATTCAAACAGAGCAGGGCCCTCTCGTCACGGTGAATTTGTAGAAGTTAGGTCTCCAAATCCCAATAACGACGCGCGCCAACAAAGAGACAATAGGCAATGACTCATACCGCAGGCAGCCACAAAACGCACGTATGAAACTAACGACGCAGCTGCCGTAGCTAGTAATTACGTAAAAATGGAAGACATTAGGGACATTTTACTCCAAGAACACGACGTAAAACATAACAACATTGCATATCCTGTGATTCACATTACAGTAAATGACGTAAAATTTACGGCAGTACTTGACTCTGGCAGTCCCATTTCAGTAATCAGTGAAACAGCCTTTAGCAAATGCAACAAATCGAACGATTGCCCCACACTTCCGTTACGTAAGATTAAATTACAAGGTGCAATCTTTGGAAAAAGTGTAGATGTACGCCAACAAACCAATTTAGAATTCTTTTGTCAAAGCCACAGCTTCTCTATGAACTTTCTCATTGTTCCATTATTGTCGACGGAAATTATATTGGGAGTAGACTTTTTGAATGAATACAAAGCAATCTTAAACTTTCACGATGCTGAAATAAGTTTAGAGAAAGAAGGTAAGTCAATAGCTTTGAAATTTGAAGATTGGCTCTCAAACCATGACGAGGAAATTAATCGGCTTTACCTTCTGTTAGACAACAGTTCGGACTTTTCTACGGAACTAGACACTAACAATCACTCTGCAAGTACTGACAGGGACGATATCGACGGCGCATTTGACACTAATAAGTTAATTCAGAATAAAATTCAAACAATTGAGAATTGTAATGACAATGATAGGCAAGACCTTTTTGAGATTTTACAAGCACATTCCACAGTTTTTACTCACAAAACAGGAACAATCAAGGGATTTCAATACCAATTTCGTGTTCGTGAGCATACTAAATTTTGTGTTAGACCATACGTAATTCCGGCGCATTATAGGGACCGTGTTAGAACAGAAATACAATCTATGCTTAATGAGGGCATTATTGAGCCTGCAGTAAGCTCATACAACAATCCATTACATGTTGTTGAGAAGAAAAATGGATCGATCAGGCTTGTCTTAGATTCGAGACAAATCAATACGATCATTATTCCTGAAACAGACAGGCCGCAAACGTTAGAAGAACTTCTTCAAAATTTTAATGGTGTAAAAGTGTTGTCTTCCATTGATCTCAGATCCAGCTTTTATCAGATCGAACTTCATCCAGAATGTAGAAAATACACAGCTTTCCTTTGTTTCGGCGTTTGTTATCAGTTTCATAAAGTCTAACATGTGGGTGGATTGAGGATTCCAATTGGTTCCCGCCATTCCCTCCCCCCTCCCCGCCCCCCACAGACTGCCACGGGATGAAAGTGCCCTCTGATAGCAGTACTGTGTACTAGGTCAGTTGGACTTCAGATATCATGGTCAACATACTGGATGGAGCTACTGCCTCCAATTACTTAAATTAAGAGTGCCTGCAAAATAAATACGTATGTTGAACCTATACAGCACAGGCTGAGTCTTTTCTCTCCAATTCCTAGGAGGAGGTGGCGGTCGGATGACTTAAGTTAGTGGAGGTAGCCCATGTGACCTATTTTCCCACCATTTTCTTAGGTTAGTGGAGGTATCCATGGTGTGTTGCATTGTCCTGTTGGAATTTGAACTTCCAGCCATTTATGGGGTTGGGATGGGGATGGGGGAGTGGAGGGGGTTAGGTTAGTGGAGGCAACCGAATTGACCTAATTTCCCTTCAAAATCTGAACTTCCCACCATGACGTCAATGGGACATTGCCATATCTATCGCTCCCATCTTGGATCCGCCATATTGACTAAATTTGTCAACAATGGAGAGTGTGCTGACGTTCTTGTTGTCCCACTGCTTACAGCCTGTAACTGATAATACACCACATGGTTGTTTGCACGCTATGGTATGAGTGTAAAACTATCCTGTCTTATCCTCGTTATACCTTAAGATACACTCGTTCAGCTGTGGTTCACTATATGCCATGGTATGAGTATCAAACTGTCCTATCTTGCTTTCCTTGTACCTTAACACAAACTCCTTAAGATTTGGTTCACTAAGTCTGTTGTACGGGCTTCATGAAAAAAGCGTCACATTTCTTACAAAGATTATCATTTAAATGCTGCAAACCGAGCGAGGTGGCGCAGTGGTTAGCACACTGGACTCGCATTCGGGAGGACGACGGTTCAATCCCGTCTCCGGCCATCCTGATTTAGGTTTTCCGTGATTTCCCTAAATCGCTTCAGGCAAATGCCGGGATGGTTCCTTTGAAAGGGCACGGCCGATTTCCTTCCCCATCCTTCCCTCACCCGAGCTTGCGCTCCGTCTCTAATGACCTCGTTGTCGACGGGACGTTAAACACTAAAATCCTCCTCCTCCTAAATGCTGCAAGCATTTATGTTACTCTTTTCTATAGACTACGTGAGCCTCTTGCGAAACTAACAGTCCGTCTATGGATTCGAATGTTAAAATGCACACCACAGGCGACGAAATATGGCGCTGTCATAGTTCAGAAAACACCTAATCGTCAGGCAAAACGTAAGGAGATATATGCTAAAACACGGCGAGCGCGCTGTTTCACTGTACCGACCTCCTGCGACAAGGAGAAGCAGCAGTACGTGCAGGTAACATAACATTAGGCGTAGTTGCAATTAGAGGGGGATACCAAAATATTAGGAAATTTAAGGAGAAAGCAAATTATCTTCTACTAGCAGGCCGCCCCTGGCTCCGTACTAGAAGCATGAAGTGCCTACGAGCAAAATCTTCTCCGTGAGTCAGTCTATTAGTGAAAGAAGTACCAAAATTCTTAAAGTAGTTTCTGCGATTAGCCTTCACGTACAGACAGAAAACTGCTGCGGGGCATTTCAGTTTATAATATATAGGGCTATATTTGCACAACCACGTGGAATTGAATGCATTACGTATAGGGGCGACAACTGAACAGACCCTGAGAAACGCTTACGGTATAAACATATCTGCACTTTTGTTGTTGGGACTGAAGGCTACGTTGACTACGCAGTGGTATAAAGTTAAAAACTTTTAAATCCATCCAAGAAATTGCGACACAAATGTTATTTTTAGCCATTCGTCAGTGACGTCAACGTATTAACTACGGTGCAGGTTGAACTAACATCTGTACACAACAGATGCAAATTTGACCAGTCAGGTGTGAGCAGTCAGTGTTAAGTAGTGGACGTGGGGCCATAGTGTGTCAATGATATTGGGTGACATATAACAAAGGAACAACATATCCAAATCAAATGTTTAAGACATTTTCAGATTCTTTTGAAGAACAAAAAGTGTATGCAAAGCTTGTCCCACGCACTTTAAGTATCGAACAGAAAGAACAACATGTAGAAGCATAGAGCGACATGACGGAAGGCCAAAACGGACCAGTTCTTTTCTGGAAAACAGCACCATAGATGACGAGACTTGGTGTTATGAGCACCAACCTACCACAAAAAGACAAAGTGCAGAAATTCACATAAAAAGTAAACGCTTTGATGACATAACCGACATTAAAGCCAATCCGAGTTGAACCGTATCCGAAAGATGGACATTTAGTGCATCCTGAGATGCGACTGCGTCGGAATGAATCGCACACAGTTGAAGAGGCGGTAACGGCCGCGCAAGCGACGGAACGAGGAGACAGTAGCACCTCCGATGTGGCACGAGGTTTCCCGAAATGTGTTCCCCTTCGTTCCAAAACCTCAGGTGCGGCGTTTACGTGCCCGCTGTTTAAAGGGGTGCTAAATCAATCGAAGGGTGCGGTAGACCGTTTACCGACGAAGCTCGTTTCATCGGTGGCCCCATCTGGCCCCCAACCGAAAAGATACGACCTGCCATAACGAAGATGGACGTGAACGACACTACAGAGAATGAAAACGACTTAGAGGACACTCCTGCTGCGCCGTATCACTACTCGAGCCTCCCGGAGGAGATGTGGAAAAAAGAGAGGCGGGAATGGTGCACCGTCACATAGATCAGGAATAAAGAAGTCCCCCCAGAACGAAGGCACAGCTTGCGACTAAGAAACCACGGCCATTCGTGGCGTCCACAACTGGTGGAAGGAAGAGGGCTGTGGCTGACACCAGCGTGGTGGGTGGTGCATGGATTTCTGTGGTGGCGAAGCTCGCCCCCTCCTGCAAGTCCACCACAGCTAACGGAAGTGACTTGGGCTGCCGGACCACTGTGAGGTTGAAGGACGCGGTTGGTTCTGCGCCTGCCAAGATATCTGATGCGCCGCCCAAGACAACAAGGAACAGTGCAATTCTAATGCACATGAAGACGTAGCTGGCTCTGACCTACATTTACAAATCGGTAGACCGAACAGAAGCCGCTGCCGATCGTTACAGAAGTAACGGGCCGTCTCACGCAGTGTATGATGGTAGATTACGCAGAAAAAACGGCCCGGCTCTGCTCTGTGAGACAACAGCTCGGCAGTTCTACATCTCTACGTGATTACTCTGCTATTCACAATAAAGTGCCTGGTAGAGGGTTCAATGAACCACCTTCAAGCTGTCTCTCTACCGTTCCAATCGAACGGCAAACAGGAAAAACGAGCACTTAAATTTATCTATGCGAGCCCTGATTTCTCTTACTTTATTGTGATGATCATTTCTCCCTATGTAGATGAATGCCAACAGAATGTTTCCGCAATTGGAGAAGAAAACTGGTGATTGAAATCTCTTGAGAACATCCCGTCACAACGAAAAGCGCCTTTGTTTTAATGATTGCCACTCCAATTCAGGTATCATGTCTGTGACACTATCTCCCCTATGTCGTGATAATACAAAACGAGCTGCCCTTCTTTGTACTTTTTCGATGTCATCCGTCAGCCCCCCCTGATGCGGATCCCACACTGCACAGCAATACTCCAGAATAGGGCGGACAAGCGTGGTGTGCCGGCCGAAGTGGCCGTGCGGTTAAAGGCGCTGCAGTCTGGAACCGCAAGACCGCTACGGTCGCAGGTTCGAATCCTGCCTCGGGCATGGATGTTTGTGATGTTCTTAGGTTAGTTAGGTTTAACTAGTTCTAAGTTCTAGGGGACTAATGACCTCAGCAGTTGAGTCCCATAGTGCTCAGAGCCATTTGAACCAAGCGTGGTGTAAGCAGTCTCTTTAGTAGACCTGTTGCACCTTCTAAGTTTTCTGCCAATGAATCGCAGTCTTTGGTTTGCTCTACCCACAATATTATCTATGTGATCGTTCCAATTTAGATTATTTGTAATTGTAATCCCTAAGTATTTAGTTGAATTTACAGCCTTCAGATTTGTGTGACTTATCGCTTAATCGAAATTTAGCTGATTTCTTTTAGGACTCATGTGAATAACTTCGCACTTTCCCTTATTCAGGGCCAATTGCCACTTTTCGCACCATACATGTATCTTATGTAGACCATTTTGCAAATCGTTTTGATCATCTGATGACTTTATAAGACGGTAAATGACATCATCATCTGCAAACAATATAAGAAAGCTACTCAGATTGTCTCCTATGTCGTTAATATAGATCAGGAACAATAGATGGTCTATAACACTTCCTTGTTGCACGCCGGATATTACTTCTGTTTTACTCCACGACTTTCCGCCTATTACTACGAACTGTGACCATAGTGGCTGATTAGAAGCAGCGTTTAAGGAGTTTCCGCGGTCGGCAACCTCAGACTTACTAAAAGAAGAACTGGAGGGCCTCGTCTTTGTGGTGTGCACTGTCTCGCGCATCAATGGCATCCAGTCGCAATAAGCTTGACCACACGATTAATGAGAGGCAAACGCTGAAGAAAAGTGAGGGAGAAAGAATGAGAGAGAGAGAGAGAGAGAGAGAGAGAGAGAGAGAGAGAAAGAGAGAGAGAAAGAGAGAGAGAGGACATCTCTCACAGTTTCCCTTTCTTGGGGATTACCAGATCTGTTGTGACGGATTCTGATGAGTATTAAGTAAGATTTTTGCCAGGGGTGGTCAAGAATTAGTCTTGTGAGCCGTTACCTAGCACGAGTGAAACAGCACTCGACCTTTCTGCACATTTCCCCCATCGCCACACCACGCTCTCTGAGCGCGAGGAGTGGGAAAAGCGGGAAACTGCGAACGCGTCGCATGTAATTGGTAATGGGGTTGCACCGGGTTTTACATTTCACGTTTCTCAACAACATACGTCAAAGACAAAACAAATTTTAAGTATTATTTAATTAATTTTGTCACTCTGAAGACGTAACATAATTTTTACCTGGTACAAACTGTTGGCATACGGACAGATGCAGACAGATTCACAAATTTTTTCTCTCAGGTTGCCACGTATTCGTGACTTGTTTAGTACCATAATCAAAAAATTCCTTCAGACGTATGTTGGTGGAAACATTGTAGCACTTTTGCAACCTCTTTATGGAGACGTGGAAACTCTGCCTAAGAAAAGACGTACTGGGCAGTTTTAAAGTTACATACACACATCCACAGGGGCGCTTTCAACTGAAACGGCAAACTGTCTCGAAAACAGCTCTAAATCAGATGTAAGACTGGCAGTGTCTTCAAAACGTTTAGGTTAAAATGGCTCTGAGCACTATGGGACTTAACATCTGAGGTATTCAGTCCCCTGGACTTAGAACTACTTAAACCTAACTAACCGAAGGACATCACACACATCCATGCCCGAGGCAGGATTAGAACCTGCGACCGTAGCAGCCGCGTGATTCCAGACTGTAGCTCCTAGAACCGCTCGGCCACCGCTGCCGGCAAACCGTTTAGGAAACAATCCTTGCAATTCATTCAAGGAAACAATGAACTTTTCAAACCGCAAATTTTCTTAGCGACATTAAACTTAGTGAACTGGGATGAGTTTGTCAGAATATGTTCCTTCTACAAGGCAATTTTCTTTTTAAGTGCGTCTCCATCAAATTAGAAAGAATTTTTTCCCGCGTTGCAGTGACTTACTGTGGGCAGTGTGCAGTGAAGTTCACTTAATGTGCGATGTCCGCAATTCACTCTGGATGTTCTACTTTTCGTTCCCTCACTCCTTTTTCCTTCATAAGCTCAACAACAGCGATTTTTAAACTGAAAAATAGTTGCAGGCATACCCCTTGACGTAACCAACTTAGTTTGCAGTATTATATAAAAGTTCCCATGCTCTTCGTTCAGTTACTTCAAAAATTGTTGCATTGACAACGGAATAATGCGTGTGCTTCAGATATTTTTCTGTCTGTATCACCAGTTTCTTCACTTGCTCCATGCCTGAAAATTTAGCATAAAGTACTTCTTAATGTACAGAACAATGAATCCGGTCTGTCGATCACTGTAATTATTTGCTCTTTCATTGTCAACTAAATATTTAAATTCTGCCTGCATGATATTGTTATGTTGTTTCATAGCAAATTTGCAGCGCCTGTCACTTATGTGTCGGCATCATATATGCTGAGAATTCTCATCACCCTCTTTTACCATTCTCATTCATTTTTAAAGATTTATGATTACAGATCGCTAGATGGTCTCTCTTTGTGCAAGCATCCACTGGACCTCTGGTGTTGGTTCTTTAAATGGATTGCACATGTAAAGAAGTAACTGCAATGATTCTTATCCACACCGTCCCCGTGCGGCAAAGATATCGTAGGGATGTATGATTATATGTGAGTAAGCTGACAGAAAACTGAAAGCTACAGGCTACTAGAAATTTTTTTATGTACCTCAATTTTTTTTCTCCGATCTCGCTGTCTGTCGGTGTTGTGAGCTGGTGCGATAAAGTCGTATGTACTTGCACTCTCCAAATTTTGTATTAATTAAAAGTCATAATATGCGGAACTCGCAAGTTTTCATTCTTCTACTGAGCTATGCCCTAATCTCCACATCCCGATGCGACAAGGACGCTCATTTTTAAATGTACCTCTTAGGAGAAGAAGTCAGCGTGAAGAGAGAATAGTCGACGCAGCCAAGCTGGCATTGTTGTACATCGTTGGGGAGACGAGGTAAATATCAAGACCAACACCAAACTCAAAGTAATTAATCTTCAATCAGTATTCCAAACCTGCCTCAACGTTTCTTAACCCGCACGCATCCATATCAGAGTGCGTTCCTGGACCTACAATTTCTGGTGCGGCTAAACCGTGCATTAGTGTAACTAAGTCATCTCTGAACAATTCAGTGTACCTCTCTTCCTAATCACTGTATCTGTGAATGTCCTTCATACCACTAACAAATAGCGAAAGGTAAACAGTGCGCACACCACGATTCTGCCGAAATGAAGAGTGTTTTTTTCGACGGAAAGATGCCGCAGCGCATACTCAAATGTCGCGATTTTTCGGGTACTTCCGAGAAGGGCAGAGAAAAGCCGAGACAGCTCGAGCCTTGGCTCGCATGCGACTCGCATTCCGTGCTCGCGTGGAGTCTGGAACACCATGGTCGGCCTTTTTTTAGAGAAACCTGTCACGAGGCGCCAGGCTATTGGCTTTTCACGCGGCGGCCCTGGTTTAAGAGAAAATTGGTGTTGTGGTTTTATGCGAACCACCTTTACCCCCAACGTCAGTCACATTTCTCTGAAGCGGCCGTAATGGCAGCGGCTGACGTTTACGGCTAGCACGCTGACGGTACACCTTCAATTTCTACCCGTTCTTCCATCATTTTTTTTATTTTTTTCAAATTTATCGAACAGAATATCATTAAACGGCTTACGTCATGCAAAATTGTTCATAAATCGTCATTTTCGCAATAGTAATTATATTACTACTAAATAGCTACCACTTGGTTCAAGAATCATAAAAGAAGGTTGTATACATGGAAGAAGCCTGGAGATGCTGACAGATTTCAGATAGATTATATAACGGTAAAACAGAGAGTTAGGAACCAGGTTTTAAATTGTAAGACATTTCCAGAGGCAGATGTGAATTCTGACGACAATCTATTGGTTATGAACTGTAGATTAATCCTGAAGAAACTGCAAAAAAGGTGGGAATTTAAGGAGATGGGACCTGGGTAAACTGACTAAACCAGAGGTTGTACAGAGTTTCAGGGAGAGCGTAAGGGAACAAATGGCACGAATGGGGGAAAGAAATACAGCAGAAGAAGAATGGGTAGCTTTGATGGATGAAGTAGTGAAGGCAGCAGAGGATCAAGTAGGTAAAAAGACGAGGGCTAGTAGAACTCCTTGGGTAACAGAAGAAATATTGAATTTAATTGATGAAAGAAGAAAATATAAAAATGCAGTAAATGAAGCAGGCAAAAAGGAATACAAACGTCTCAAAAATGAGATCGACAGGAAGTGTAAAATGGCCAAGCAGGGATGGCTAGAGGATAAATGTAAGGATGTAGAGGCTTATCTCACTAGGGGTAAGATAGATTCTGCCTACAGGAAAATTAAAGAGACCTTTGGAGAAAAGAGAACGACTTGTATGAATATTAAGAGCCCAGATGGAAACCCAGTTCTAAGCAAAGAAGGGAAAGCAGAAAGGTGGAAGGAGTATATAGAGGATCTATACAAGGGCGATGTACTTGAGGACAATATTATGGAAATGAAAGAGGATGTAGATGAAGATGAAATGGGAGATATGATACTGCGTGAAGAGTTTGACAGAGCACTGAAAGATCTGAGTCGAAACAAGGGCCCGGGAGTAGACAACATTCCATTAGAACTACTGACGGCCTTGGGAGAGCCAGTCCTGACAAAACTCTACCATCTGGTGAGCAAGATGTATGAGACAGGCGAAATACCCTCAGACTTCAAGAAGAATATAATTATTCCAATCCCAAAGAAAGCAGGTGTTGACAGATGTGAAAATTACCGAACTATCAGTTTAATAAGTCACGGCTGCAAAATACTAACGCGAATTCTTTACAGATGAATGGCAAAACTAGAAGCCGGCCTAGGGGAAGATCAGTTTGGATTCCGTAGAAACGTTGGAACACGTGAGACAATACTGACCCTACGACTTAGCTTAGAAAATAGATTGTAGATTTAGAGATAGCTTTTGACAATGTTGACTGGAATACTCTCTTTCAAATTCTGAAGGTGGCAGGGGTAAAATACAGGGACCGAAAGGCTATTTACAATTTTTATAGAAACCAAATGGCAGTTATAAGAGTTGAGGGGCATGAAAGGGAAGCAGTGGTTGGGAAGGGAGTAAGACAGGGTTGTAGCCTCTCCCCGATGTTATTCAATCTGTATATTGAGAAAGCAATAAAGGAAACAAAAGAAAAATTTGGAGTAGGTATTAAAATCCATGGAGAAAAAATAAAAACTTTAAGGTTCGCTGATGACATTGTAATTCTGTCAGAGACAGCAAAGGACTTGGAAGAGCAGTTTAACGGAATGGATAGTGTCTCGAAAGGAGGATATAAGATGAACATCAAGAAAAGCAAAACGAGGATAATAGTATGTAGTCGAATTAAGTCAGGCGATGCTGAGGGTACTAGATTAGGAAATGACACACTTAAAGAAGTAAAGGAGTTTTGCTATTTGGGGAGCAAAATAACTGATGATGGTCGAAGTAGAGATGATATAAAATGTAGACTGGCAATGGGAAGGAAAGCGTTTCTGAAGAAGAGAAATTTGTTAATATCGAGTATAGATTTAAGTGTCAGGAAGTCGTTTCTGAAAGTATTTGTATGGAGTGTAGCCATGTATGGAAGTGAAACATGGACGATAAATAGTTTGGACAAGAAGAGAATAGAAGCTTTCGAAATGTGGTGCTACAGAAGAATGCTGAAGATTAGATGGGTAGATCACATAACTAATGAGGAGGTGTTGAATAGGAATGGAGAGAAGTTTGTGGCACAACTTGGCTACAAGAAGGGATCGGTTGGTAGGACATGTTCTGAGGCATCAAGGGATCACCAATTTAGTATTGGAGGACAGCGTGGAGGGTAAAAATCGTAGAGGGAGACCAAGAGATGAATACACCAAGCAGATTCAGAAGGATGTAGGTTGCAGTAGCTACTTGGAGATGAAGAAGCTTGCACAGGATAGAGTAGCATGGAGAGCTGCATCAAACCAGTCTCAGGACTAAAGACCACAACAACAACAACAATTTCAGTAAAAATCAGTCATTACAGCAATCTTTTTTCAAATATGTATTTCTTCTGTGGTTCGTAGTTAAAATTCCAAATACGTGAATAACATTCGATTCATGTCTTTCCTAGACGTGATGTCGCCTCCATTTGCCGCCTTTCCCTCACAGACTTTTACGGAATTGACAGGCCTTCTAGACGCCCAGATGGCATTTGTCTCCAGCATCAGTTGTTCACAACCCATCGTCAATACAGTGTGTGTCAAAAGAGTACAGTGAACAGGGCGAAATGTATAACGCCATCGGATACACCGAGAATATTCGGACGTTCTTACAAATACAACCGCGAACATGATACCCACTAATTACATTGCAGTTGGAGATCCAGTATCCAGTGCGATACAAGATCTGTTGGCCGAAAGGCGAATCATCATTGTGCACGATTTAATTGACGCTTGATGAAACACACGAACAGCAATAACACGAAACGTTAGGTTTTATCTCTGTGTGGATTTTCTTTCTCCGGAGACATCGGAAAAAGCATAAAACTATTTACTCTGCTGTAGAGGAGGGCGACGTCTTCGTCAACGAAGAATTCGCACCGGAACCGACGGATTCTGTGCCTCCGTCGTGCAAAGGAAGAGCAGTCGCCCTCCAAGAAGTTAATCCAAAATGGAGCTTGAAGAATTTTTAGTAGCGCAGAGAAACACTCTGCTGTCGGAAGAAGACGTTAAACGAGGGGGAGCCCATAATGATAAGTGGAAAACTATCGCTCGTGAGACATACGAACGAACAGAAAGAAAGAGCGGACGGGCGGAAGTTTAACTCGTAATTCCAGTGTTGGTAGCCGTGAGCCTTACACGGTGCGCTTCGCTCGCTTGGTTGAACCACGACTATCGTTACGGATATAGCAGACATGCACGACAGCATCGGTACATCGATATTCTCGGTAAGAAAAGCCGCTGGTCAGTTATTTAGGACGGTTCTCTCCCCGACGTACCTAAGAAACGCCAAAATCCTTGATTCACAGACCTAATAGTCCCCTTGTTAGTTGTATGAATTTTCCTTGAACAGCAATTAAGTGGGAGAAGACTATGTAGAAAACCTGAAGCATTACAACCAACATCTCCACTTTTCTCTGTTTTTTGTTAATTTATTCTCAAAACTTTCTGGACTGACTGAAAATTTTCTCAATATAAAAGTGATTGTGAGAGAAAGCCTTCTCAAAGCCAACTCTAGAAAAAAAAATTACTTAATCACAGCTATACATTAGCAAGACGTGTGGTAGAATCAGGATATATACGACTTGTTCAGATGTAAACACAAGTTTCACAAGCTTCTTCCAAACTGCGTGTTTGAAATAACATCCCTCTGTTATTAGACAGGTGCAAGCATGTAGGAATATGTCCACTCAAAGAAGGTAAAAAGGCAAAAAACCTGGAGAAGACACATCATAACAGATCGAAAAATGCTTCGAGAACGGCAGTGGAATGGCAAAAGCTTTTTTCATTTAACAACTGTTGTGTGTTTTTACGTGACTGGTACAAATTTGAAACTCTTCAAGCTGATGCAAATGGCATCTTTCAGGAACATAATGCCAGATATGAAAATTTTCATCTACAGAGTATGATTAATCTATGCAAAAGTTCTTACTTTGTCTTGTCAGTAGGTTTGTTAGTGACTGTCTGTCAGCTTTACCAAACACACTTTTGTAACTGTCTTCATGTCCTTTTTCCCTTTTGTGACCACACGCCCCTAGAAATACCGCCGTGGTCGCTAAATAGTGAGTCCCTCGGATGTGTCAACTCTGTCTGCAGTCAAAAGTCTAAAATATTCCTGACGCGTGTGAATTTTCGAACTGAGGCAATTTCTCGGCAAAGTCGTCGTTATTACCTTGCATGTTTAAATTTTGAAGTCGACGTAGCATACTGATCTCTTCAGGCAACTTTTACAGTTGGTAGGAAACGTTTCTTAACTACTGCCATCTACGTGTACCTACATAACGCCACCATTGGAAAGGGACACGTATTGTAGTTCGTGTGCGGGCTTTCACTGAGAAATCTGAATAATTTACAAATAACACCCGGCGTTCAGTGTCCCGTAACGTTGATATTATTTGCGTGCTGCTCCTGTAGTGTTTCAGTTTTACCAGAGGGCTGTGAGTTTCTGTTGTGCATTGTGGCTGTATGTCGTATTCCGTGGAAGACCACCAGCTGGCGACGATCGATCGCGTTCAATGTTTCATGGGGGTGGCGGCCACGTCGGCAGAGAGACTTGGCTGCCGTGCGCCACACGAAACGCTGCCGCAGCCGTCCGCACGTCCACCGTTCCACAAACAAATAAAGGCAAAGGCTGATTAATAGTGATCGTATCATTAAAAAACCATTCTCGCACTGGTTGTCAATAACAGAGCTCAGACACAGCAGTTTTTCAAGCAAATGGTGAAGTCTTATACGGTTACATCTTTTTTTTTATTTTCCGTGTCCAGAACACCACACATTAAAAACTAGTATAAGTCAATTTAAAATTTAAATGTGTTTCGCGCAATAATCGGCTACACAGATAGCTTTATCGTTAGCTACCTGTAGCTAGCTGCAAATCTAGCGGGGTACAGCTTGAGTAGAGGTCTCGACACGACAGTAGGTAGTCGTCCGTTTGGACATTCCCACAGCCTCACAGGATCCACCATCGAAGTAGCCTCACCCGATGGTGTTATAATCGTGATTTGAGACCCTACTCCTCAACCTACTGAGAGCGTTTCAGCTTTTGGAGGATTTGTTACTTCCAACCTGCAGGAAAGGACCTTGTATTACCTCCTTCCATAGCTGAAGTCTACTTTCATCGACGATGACATTGTTTGGCTCTGACGTCCAAATGAAGCTCATTCTTGAGCGAAGCATCCTTGGCCGTTGTTGATGCTCGTGTTTCTCCTCTCCAAACATCCTGATATGATGCGAGATGACTCATTTACGGCCATATCAGCGTGTTTCATGTGGGCTGAGTTCTTCTACAAAGGCCCAAAATATTCGGCTGCCGACAAACTGAGTGCAATGGATGTTCTTCGAAGCACTTGTCGATCAGCACCACAGTTTGTGTTGGTCAGTTTAAGAATCACATTATTCAAACAACTGGCCTCCATCTTAGTGTAAAGTGCGTTTTAAAAGACAGAGTTCTGCAACTTCGCACTTAAATATTTGGGAGCGTAGCAGTGTTCCAGCTCTTGCCCTTTCCAACTCACATGGAGTTTTCTTTCGGCTTTTTCGGCTTCCTTATTCCTCGCGTGAGAACCGCAAAATAGCATATTTGCTGAGTTTGGCTTCAGTTTTGATATCAGCTCAAACATCGTTCAGTCGTCTAATTTCCAAACTGTTATTTTATTGAGCTACCAGTTTTGGCGATATATTACGCTATCTTCAGGTCTTCTGACCGTCTCTAGGAAGATTCCAACCTAGGTTCGGTCGAAATAGGGGCAGCATTCAAAGACTGGTATCTGTAGATTTCTGTTTGCTACAGCGATCACCTAAAACATCATCTGCCGACTGAACAGTCGACTCCCGCAACCATCTCTAAAAATATGGACATAACAGAAATCAGGTAGTTTTGGTGATAGTAATCCCCAATATTTCAAAGTTAATTTCTCCTCCACTTCCTCGAAGGCGCTCCCTTGAACAGCCACGGCCGTGTCATCAGCATGTATAAACTGCCTGCCATCTACATCTACGTCTACATCTACATGGTTACTCTGCAATTCACACTTAAGTGCCTGGCAGAAGGTTCATCGAACCATTTACATACTACTTCTCTACCATTCCACTCTCGAATGGCACGTGGGGAAAAGGAACACATACATCTTTCCCTTCGAGCTCTGATTTCTCTTATTTTATTATGATGATCATTTCTCCCTACGTAGGTGGGTGTCAACAAAATATTTTCGCATTCGGAAGAGAAAGTTGGTGATTGAAATTTCGTAAATAGATCCCGCGGCAAAGAAAACCGCTTTTGTTTCAGTGACTGCCACCCCAACTCGCGTATCATATCAGTGACACTCTCACCCCTATTGCGCGATAACTCTAGTCACAGGACGAGGCCCATACAACGGGCTTAAGGTGAATTAGCCACAGCTTGTTTAATAGAAGTGACAAAACCTTATGGTTATACATCAAGTTTTATAAAGTCGACTTAGGACATGGCTTGTTTTAGGCAAACATTTAAATAATATTTTATGTAAGTACTACATGTTGCATCCAGTAGGATAACCATATCTAAAATAATTTACTAGCACATTATAATATTAACTTTCTGCAGGTTCTGAAGAAGACGTTATTACTAACGTTGAAACCTAGGTAAACGATAAAGTTAACCTGCAACTGTAGGCTGTATTTACAGGTAATCACGCTGTTCAAAAAAATGGTTCAAATGGCTCTGAGCACTATGGGACTTAACTGCTGTGGTCACCAGTCCCCTAGAACTTAGAACTACTTGAACCTAACTAACCTAAGGATATCACACACATCCACGCCCGAGGCAGGATTCGAACCTGCGACTGTAGCGGTCGCGCGGTTCCAGACCGTAGCGCCTTTAACCGCTCGGTCACTCCAGCCGACAATAACGCTGTAACGGCATGCGTTCTCAGAAATGACAAGTTCACAAAGGCACATGCCTCACGTTGGAACAACCGAAATAAAATGTTCAAACGTACCTACGTTCTGTATCTTAATTTTAAAAAACCTACCTGTTACCAACTGTTCGTCTAAAATTGTGAGCCATATGTTTGTGACTATTACAGCGCCATCTATTACAAAGCGAAAAAAGTGGTCCAACTAAAACATTCATATTTCTTTACGTACTACACGAATATGTAATAAAAATGGGGGTTCCTACTTTTAAAAATGCAGTTGATATCCGTTTGACCAATGGCAGCGCCATCTAGCGGGCGAACCATAGCGCCATCTGGTATCCTCCTTCAAGCTAGACAAGTTTCGTTCTTTGCAAATTTTTCGTTTGACACTTATTTCGTGAGATATTTGGCCCGGTCACGATCAATGGACCACCCTGTATAGTACGATCTCCAAAACTCTGTTGATGGAGTTCGTATTTATTCTGTGCATTGTGAACAGCAAGAGTCTTATAATATTCCCTTGGGATCGTCTCGAAGTCACTTTAACATCTGACGATTTCGCCGGGAGATGTTCCTGCACGCTGTGGTCGCACTTGCCCGCTCCTCACTGGGAGCACAGTCGCCGCCACGCAGCACACGGGGTCCTGCCATGACCGACGTTAATTGTCCGCGATCGGGGCGCAGTCTGGCGGCGCTCCCCTGATTTACGCCTCCGAGCTCGCGCTCCTGGAATGCGTGGCCGCCGCTCGCAGCTCGGCCCACAAGACGAACGGCCGGTTGCCGCTGCCCACCGTCTCGCCGCTACTGTGCGCGGCTGCTCCTGCCCCCAGCCGTCCGGTACGGCTGTAGTGCTATGACGGTCCGCCATAATTCAGCCGGTAGCCATTGCGATAGCCATCGCCACGCACGGGGGCTGCGCGGAACAAGCTCAAATGCGAGAGGCACAGTCATCAATACTCCCGCATGCCTCCCTCTAAAGCTACGTAGCAGTGGCTTCTATGCACAATGTACGGTGCGTAGCGGAGGGTACACTGTACCACAACTAGTCATTTCTTTTCCTGTTCCACTCACAAGTAGAGTGGCGGAAAAACGATTGTCTATACGCCTCCGTATCAGCCCTAATTCCTCATATCTTATCTACGTGGTCCTTGCACCAAATGTATGATGATGGCAGTATGATCACTTCGCAGTTACCTTCATATCTCGGTTTCTAAATTTTCTTAGTAATGTTCCTCGAAAAGGACGTCGCCTTCCCTCAGGGATCCCTATTTCATCCCGAAGCGTCTCTGTAACACTTGTGTGTTATTCGAACCTCCAGATAACAAATGTAACAACTTGCGTCTGAATTGCTTCGATGTGCTCCTTTAATCCGACCTGGTACAGCTCCCAAACAACCGAACAGTATTCAAGAATGGGTCGCACCAACGTCCTATACGTTGTTTCCTTTACTGATGAACCAGACTTTCCTAAAATTCTTTCAATAAACCGAAGTCGACCATCCGCTTTCGCTACCACAATCCTCATACGCTCGTTCCGTTTCATAGGGCTTTACTTCCAAAATGGTTCAAATGGCTCTGAGCACTGTGGGACTTAACTTCTGAGGTCATCAGTCCCCTAGAACTTAGAAATACTTAAACCTAACTAATCTAAGGAGATCACACACCCATGCCCGAGGCAGAATTCGAACTTGCGACCGTAGCGGTCGCGCGGTTCCAGACTGTAGCGCCTGGAATCGCTCGGCCACCCAGGCCGGCGGTCTTACTTGGTTACGCCCAAGTATTTAAACTATGTGCTGACAAGCAGGATGCTAGTAGTGCTCTATCCGTATATTCTGGCTTTGTTTTTCCTAATCACCCCTATCAACTTACATACACTGCTGGCCACCGTAAATGCAACACCCTGAAGGAAGCATCCGAATCAAGTGAAATTTACACCATGGGTTTGCAGCGATGAGATATGCAACTGATTAGAATTTCAGCGCAGACGCACATCACGCGCGCCTGTGGCGCCACCTCATACCGCCATTTAAGGCTTGGCGATTTCGACGAGTGTACGTTCGGCACGTGTGTTTACCTTGTGGTTGTTTCACAAGACGATCAGTTATGCCTCGTAGACAACAGCGAACATCGTTTGATCAAGTATCCGAGTTCGACAGAGGAAGGATAGTGGCTTACCGAGATTGTGGATTGTCATACAGAGAAATCGCTAGTCGTGTTGGACGAAACCAAACAACTGTAATGCGGATATGTGACCGTTGGATGCAGGAGGGTACGACGGACCGACGTGGTCGATCGCATTCACCTCGGTGCACCACTGCACGTGCTGATAGGCAAACTGTGCGCATGGTAGTGACGGATCGCTCAGTGACATCCCGAACCATAGCACAGCACATTGCGTCTGTAACGCATCATCCAGTGTCTGCGCGTACCATTCGACGCCGTTTACAGCAGAGTGGTCTGTCCGCAAGACGTCCATTGCTTCGTCTACCATTCACGCAGAACCACAGACGTCTCCGTCGGCAATGGTGTGATGACAGACGGATGTGGACGGCAGAATGGAATGACGTTGTCTTTACTGACTAGGCACGCTTCTGTCTGCAGCGCCACGATGGTCGGATTCGAGTGTGGAGACACCGTGGAGAGAGGATGCTGGACAGCTGCATTATGCACCACCACACTGGTCTTGCACCGGGTATTATGGTATGGGGCGGTATTGGATATTACTCTCGCACGCCTCTAGTACGCATTGCCGGTACTTTAAATAGCAGGCGCTACATATCCGAGGTGCTGGAGCCAGTTGTCCTTCCTTATCTTCAGGGCTCGGCCACAGCCATATTTCAACAGGATAATGCGCGACCACACGTGGCACGCATTGTCCAAAGGTTCTTCGTCAATAACCAGATTGAAGTGCTTCCCTGACCGGCTCGCTCTCCGGATCTTTCGCCGATAGAAAACATGTGGTCCATGGTTGCTGAACGAGTGACCCAGATTACATCCCCAGCTGCCACACCAGATGATCTTTGGCAACGTGTGGAAGCTGCTTGGGCTGCTGTACCCCAGGAACACATCCAACGTCTCTTTGACTCAATGCCGAGACGTGTGGCAGCGGTGATCTCCAACAATGGCGGCTACTCTGGCTACTGATTCTGGCAGGAACTACATGTCACAGACGTCTGTAAACGTAATCATTTGATACTTGGTCAACATGTTATCTACAAAATAAATTTTGTTGTGCTACCTCTTGTCTTTCTTGGTGTTGCATTTACGGTGGCCAGCAGTGTATATCTGCATTTAGAGCCCGATGCCGTTCATCACACCAATTATAGTTTTTGTGTAAGTCATCTTGTATTCTCCTACACTCACCCCTCTTCGACACCTTCCTGTACATCACAGCATCATCAGCAAACAACCGCAGATCACAGTACACCCTAACCACCAGATAATTTATGTATATAGAAAATAATAGTGGTTCTATCACACTTCCCTGATGCATTCCTGACGATACTCTTGCTTTTGTTTGAAACAGTATTCCCGTTGATCAGTAACCTGATCCAGGCGCATGCTCACGTGCAAGGTTTGCAGTTTCACCCGGTATTCGGTAAGTGTCACTTGAGATAAAATTGTTGCTACCGAGGGAAACTCCCCATCGTACCCCCGTCAGGTTTAGTAGTAAAATATCCCACCAAAATCTGAGCACAGATCAAGCACGAAAACAGGAAGAAGGTGAAATGAACTGTGAAAAATGAAGAAAAATAGAAACAGTGAACGATATGCAACATCGGGCGAATTTCAGTAGCCACGGCGTCGTGATCAGGTGCTCACGGTGATGGGCTGTGAAGGGGAGTGATCCGAGTTCAGATCTGCCTCATGCGCGCTTTTTTTTTTCTTCACAAAATCAGGAACTATCCGTCGGGTCACTCACTTGTCTGTTCGCTGTATTCAGATCTGTGTCTGCGTCGTGGTGTAACATCCGACTTCAACAGCGAGGTGTACGGAAGGGACCTCCAGACGTACGTAACTCCCATTTGTTCTACACAAGTATTACATGTTATGTACTCTTGAGTGCAGTTTTGGAAGTTCTGACTCAAGAACTCCTTTGTTGTTGCATAGTTCACACCAATTTGTTTGTTATTTCTGTGGTAAATCTATGCGACATCTCACGTGCTCTTTATCACATTTACTTGCGACGGCAATATATTCTCGCCACATGCCTCATATTCTAAAATTAACATATAGCATGAAAATTGCCAAGGCTACAGAAGGAGAACAGACACACCAACGTCCGGAGAGAATGTTCATAATTTTGGAAAAAAGGGCGAAAGGGAGATTTGAACACGGATATCCCGCTTTCCAGTCCAACACCGTGACCCCACAACTACGACGTTGCGGTTCTTGTAATTCGCTCGATGTTGCACATCGCGAGCGTGATCTTCATTGTTTCTATTTTGTTTCTTTTTCACGTTTCAGTACACCTTCTTCCTGTTTCCATACTTGATCTGTGTTCAGTTTTTGACTGGCTATCCAAAGCGCCGTTTTAACACTAAATCTGTGGGGGGAGGGGGGTGATGGGGAGTTTTCCTTGTAAATAACCACCAGAGGGCTAGTATACGGCCTTAAATTGGTATATGGCTATCTGGAAATTGGGGGTTGGGTTGTGCACTGTTCCTTTAAGCCACAATGAAAGCATCGATTATTCATATAGCATACTTACCTGAGAATCAGTGAAAAATTAATAAAACACCCAAGCAAAGAGTTAACTTCCGTTTTCTGACCTTGAAGGGCCAATTGTCCCAAAGACTACCAAGTCAGTCTCTGCCAATACTGTCATCGGATGCGGTATCGAGGAACGTGTGATCGGCATACCGTTTTCCTAGTCGGGTTTCTTGACCTTGGAACCGTTGCTAGTCGGTCGAGTATTTCCTCGGTTGGGCTCACTAGGCTGACTGCATCCTGTATCAACCTCTCACCAAGGGAAAATCCCGGGCAGTCCCGGGAATCGAACCTGAGTCACCCGCATGGTAGCCAGCAGAGCTGACCACTCAGCCAGGAAGGCGGACATACGTAAGAATATGGATTAATAAAGAAAGGAGATAAGAAAGGAAAGATCCCTCAGGATAGAGCCTAATGATGGACCCTAACGACAGGAATCAAGTTCACTATTAGTTTATACGGATCAGTCACAAAACTACTCTGAACGGTGACCTTACTTACACAGCAGATATTTATACGCACGGAAGAGATAAGAGATCAGTTATCAGAACTAACACAGTGAGCAGAGCCGTCCAATGCAATAACGAATTTAAGGTAAAGGCATTGTGCAGCACACCCAAATCACACAAACTGAATTAAATTCCCAACGACCAATAAGTTCGTCCAAGACTATATACAACAGCCAATTCACTAAGGGAAAAGTTGCTGATAAGTGTACTAGCGGTCGCTGTCCAAACATTTTCTAAACCCAAAATTGTTGCACAGAAACATCCGCAAGTCCCAAGTACGAGCACAGCGAAATAATTCCATTACCAAACTAACACATAGATTCATGCGACTCACTGGCAGCGCACACCTTACCAAACAACCTTCTCCAGCAAGACATAAGCCTCAAAAGACTCTGAAACATGCTCTGCTAGCCCATTTAAGACTTCTGTCGCGCGAGCAAACACTACAGTCAAATAAGCATCTTCAAAGTAGGTCGTCATCCAACTGAGTACATATCTTACAACCTTCACAATTTCTGACATACATAAGACACATTTTAGACAATTTCCAAACATCCTAAAATGGAACGGCAAAAGCTAGTCAGTCATATTTCTATCCAGCTTGCCGAAGCCATGCGGTGCTACTCAAACAGCCATTTACAAACATTAACTTGTTAAAATATGCATAAAACTTAAACAATTAGAATAAAAGCAGCAATAACTTGTGCTGTTGCTAGTCTATCGGGTATCTGTGGAGAAATTTGCTTTGGCACTACTTTAATAAATGTTAAATTAATTCTTTATAACAGTTAGTGCGTATGTTCAATAATAAGATAATTACGGTCATTCTACAGCCGACTTAAATGCCTATCCAACTGTGTGCTACACGCATTTGTAGCATATCTGTAGCGTTTTTCCATTGATCTCACCCGATAATCTTCTTCACTGTGGGCCCTGGAGGCAGCTGTTCTCTTTTCTTAGTGCAGAGGATTCATTTGGCAAGGTAAATAACTAAACTGATTAATGAAGAGAATAGTGGGAGCCTCATGAGCGCTAACACAAGGACAATGGTGATTAAATGTGATACGCTATTAATTCAACACAGAAATGGGAGATTGTCACCTTATAGATAGCGGGAATTTTACAGTCTATAATTTTGCACTATATGCTGATCAGCAGACTGGCTGTGTGTCAGACCAAAAGCACACATAAATATTAGAAATTATGATCACTTATCTAGTCCCTAGAGAGAATATTGATCCGGAAATCAGAGAAGAACCTTGTGACTTTAGAAGCTAGAATGAAAGTCAGAATCCGACGAATTGTCAGGGCCAGTACGACAAAGATTACCGGTGTAGCACTGTAGACACCACGAAGCTAAGTCCTTATAATGCAAATCGTGTATTAGCAGCTTAATGACAGACGGATGTGTACGAGCATTCTACCCTGAACGTCTTGACTAAATCTAAACGTATCTATATGGTTGCTTCCAAGGTGGTGGAAACCAACGCATACAAAGCGGAAAGTACGCCAACTACCGCACTTATGTCAGTCGCGAAGTGAAGCCTGTCAAGAATAGCAACGAGCTGAGGCCAAGATGGTGTCTCTCAGCAGTTTTTTGCCTCGAACGCCTCGCAACCGTTACCTTCCTCTAAGAACAAAAGGTTCCTGTAGCCGGCGTAGCTGAGGGGGGACTTGTCGAAGGCCGCTTTGGCTTTCTGCTGAGGGACAGTTCAGTCCACCAAAATGCAAGTTGGTGGTCTCCGAGGTGGCGCGAACTTTCTGAATGTGAGAAGGGTTGTCGACCTCCCGCCCAGCTGTTTCCTTGGCTTGAGTCTGAAACTAACAACCAGTAAAACACTTGCGAATTTACGATATCTTTAGTGTCTTGCGGATTAAATGATTGGTGACCACGAGAATTGCTCTGCACCCCTCATTCGATAGAGCCCTAACTAGGCAAGCTATCTGTGGCTTCAGCTGACTTGAGAAACTTACTTGCAACGTATAAATAAGGAGTTTAAATCCGTCGAGTTTTTGATTAATTAATGTACAGTCCCTAGCTTCCTACCACTTAACTAATAATTTCACAAGCAGTCCGAATCTGTGACTGAAGACGCTGTTATAATTTTGTTTTACTCTTTCCCTTCGCAATTGTACTAGACTGGACAGCTGGTGAGCTTTCACAAGTCGTGGTCGTGCGGTAGCGTTCTCGCTTCCCACTCCCGAGTTCCCGGGTTCGATTCCCGGCGGGGTCAGGGATTTTCTCTGCCTCGCGACGACAGGGTGTTGTGTGCTGTTCTTAGGATAGTTAGGTTTAAGTAGTTCTAAGTTCTAGGGGACTGATGACCATAGATGTTAAGTCCCATAGCGCTCAGAGCCAGAGCTTTCACAAGTGCTCTAAGCGTCTCTGAAAAATCTGTGTTACAGTCTGTGCAATGCGATCTCATCATTTCGTTACATTTTCTGTAGCATGTCTGGAAATTTTTTTCGTGTTTTTAGTGAATACTCGAAGCTTTTAAGTTTAATACGTACAGATCTTGATCATACTGATCGCCGTTCACAAGCATGTGGTGGTAAAATTTACTTAATCGTCACGGGAATTGGACGCTGCATTCGCTCATCAGCCCCTGGATACTGACCCCTGTGTTCTGTCGTGGCTCTGAGCATTCTGCAGCGCTCGCTCACCTTTCCTACCCAGCCGCCTCATGGCAACTTGCCAGCTACACGATGCGCAACAAAATCACCGTTTTGGAATACCACATACGGTGTATACACCGCTAGTAACGCTAGGAGCTATGAGATATTTATTCCTTGCTCCCAGTTGACACATGCCCTATACTTCTTTACAGTGCAGGAATTTTTCTGGTACTGAAGGGCATATTTCGAAGCACACAGCTCCATCCTATGTATCGATTACGAAATCGCAGTGTGTAATATTTCATTTACGTGACGTTCTTATAGTTGATACTAGTCCCAGATACTGATCCTAATATCGCTTAAATCTAAAGGAAATATTATTGACAAAGCGAAGTTTGAATTGAGGATTTCTTGGCAGGGAGAAAGCTTTTACAGATGTACAAGTAACTTCATGCGTGACCCAGGGAAGTGTATTGGGACTCAGCCTGTGAGTAATTTAGACTGGTGGTCAAAACTCAAAGCAGGAACCATCCCTACATTTTCCCGATATAATTTAAGAAAACCACAGAAAAAATATATTGACATAGTCGGATGGAGATTTGAGCCTCGAACACCTCTGAATAAAAGCCAGTCTGTTTAAAATGGCGCTGCTTCATTTACTTCATCTATCGTGTACAATACTGTCTTACAAAGGCGTTACTAAACAATTAGCAACCCACCTCGGCTTCGAACAGGTAGCACTAAGTATCAGCACCCGAATGCCTTTTATATGATAACAGCAGTAGACAGTAAGCACCAATGTCCCTTGTGAAAATCAAATCCACATAGTAGTTCCTTAGATTAACCTTCACATATAGACAGAAAAACGTCGCGCGGAACTTCAGTGCATCAGTCTTCTGACTGGTTTGTTGGGGCCAGCCACGAATTCCTCTACTGTACCAACCACTTCATCTCAGAGTAGCACTTGTAAATTACGTCCTCAGTAATTTGCTGGATGTATTCCAATCTCTGTCTTCCTCTACAATTTTTACCCTCTACAGCTCCCTGTAGTACTATGGAAGTTATTCCCTTATGTCTTAACCCACGTTCGATCACGATATCCCTTCATCTTGTCGGTGATTTCATTATGTTGCTTTCTTCGCCGATTCTGAGGAGAAAGCCCTCATTGTCTACCTTATCAATCCACATAATTTTCGATATTCTTCTGTAGCACAATATCGCATACACTTCGATTCTCTTCTTTTCTGTCTTTCGCAGAGTCCATTATCCACTACCATACAATGCTGTACTCAAACGTACACTGTCAGTAAATTCTTTCTCAAATTAAGACATACATTGGATACTAGTAGATATCTTTTGGCTCGTAATGCTGTTTTTGACTGTGCAGTCTGCGTTTTATATCCTCCTTGCTACTTCCGTCATGAGTTACTTTGCTTCCTAGATAGCAGAATTCATTAACTTCGTCCACTTCGTGTTCAGATCACCAATTTTGATGGTAAGTTTCTCTCTATTCTCATTTCTGCTACTCCTCTTTACTTTCGTCTTTCTTCGATTTACTCTCAGTCTGTATTCTGAACTGATTAGTGTTTTCATTCCATTCAACACATCCTGTAATTCTTCATTTTTACTGAGGGTAGCAGTAGCATCAGAGAAACTTGTCATTGATATTCTATCACCCTGAATTTAATCCAACTCTTGAACCTTTCGATTGTTTCCATCATTGCTTCTTCGATGTGCAGGATGAACAGTTGGGGCGAAAGACTGCATCCCCGCCTTACACTCTTTCTAACCCGAGCATTTCGTTGTTGGTCTTGCAATCTTATTGTTCCCTCTTGGTTCTTGGTGTATATTATGTATTACTCACCTTTCCCTATAGCCTAATACTACTTTTTCAGAATTTAGAAAATCTTTCTCCATTTTACACTGTCGCACGCTTTTTTCAGGTCGACAGATCCTATAAATGTGTCTTGATTTTAGTTCAGTCTTCCTTCTGTTACCAGTCACAACTTCAGGACTGCGTGTCTGGCGCCTTTACCTACCCTAAAGCCAAACTAATGCTCATCAAACAGATCCTTAGTTTCCGTTTCAAAATGGTTCAAATGGCTCTGAGCATTATGGGACTTTTTGCACTATGGGACTTTTTGCACTATGGGACTTTTAACATCTGAGGTCATCAGTCCCCTATAACTTAGAACTACTGAAACCTAACTAACCTAAGGACATCACACACACCCATGAACGAGGCAGGATTCGAACCTGCGACCGTAGTGGTCACGTGGTTCCAGACTGTAGCGCCTAGAACCAGTCGGCCACCCCGGCCGGCCCAGTTTCCGTTTCCATTCTTTTGCGTACTATTCTTTTCAGTAACTTTGATCTATGAGCTGTTAAGCTGGTTGTGCCGTAGTTCTCGCAATTACCTGCTCTTACTGTCTTCGAAATTGTGTGGATGATATTTTCTGAAAAGTCTGATGGTATGTCGCCAGTCTCATACATTCTATAAACCAACTCAAACAGTTGTTCTTTTGTGACTTCCCCCATTGGTTTTAGGAATCGTGATGGAATGTTATCCACCCCTTTTGCCTTATTTAATCTCAAGTCTTCTAAAGTTCCTTTATATTCTGACTCTAATACAGGAATCTCTATCTCTTCCATATGAACTCCAGTTTCTTCTTGTATCTCGTCATCAGACAGTTCCTGCGCCTCATAGAGGCCTTCAGTGTACGCTTTCCCTCCATTGACTCCCACCTTTGCGTTTAACAGTGGAACTCCCAATTCAATCTTAATGTTGCCGCCCTTGCTTTTCTACGTATATGCTGAGTTAGTCGCTCCAACGATCATCCAGTTTTTCGATTGCCTCACTCCATTCACAGGAATGTGGATGTAGACATTCAGCAGTCCAGTTGTGGCTCAAATGGTTCAAATGGCTCTAGGCACTATGGGACTTAACATCTGAGGTCATCAGTCCCGTAGACTTAGAACTACTTAAACCTAACTAACTTAAGGACATCACACACATCCATGCCCGAGGCAGGATTCGAACCTGCGACCGTAGCAGCAGCGCGGTTCCGGACTGAAGCGCCTAGAACCGCTCGACCACAGCGGCCGGTTAGTCCAGTTTCCTCTCCAGAAAAATCAGTCACGAAGGTGAAACTACATTGCAGATTAAAACTGTGTGCCGGACCAGGAGTCGAAACTGCGATATTTTCATTTCTCAGGAAAGTGTTATAGCGACTCACGACCTGCTCTCTCAGCTTCACTTCAACTACCTTCTGAATATGAGTCAGCCGTGGTTGGGCGACTCAGTCGGTAGGGCACCTGCTCGGAAAAGGCAGGTCCCAGGTTCGAGTCCCAGTCCGATTGAGACTTTTGATGTGTCAGGTAGTGTCAGATCAGCGCACATTCCATTGCAGAGTGAAATTTCGTTCTCGTACCTGAAGGAGTCTCATGCTGCACACACATGTATAGCAGTTCCCAAACTCCTAGCAATAGAAAGAGCCCTACAGCAGTTATCGAGTCTCATCTACGTAGGTAGAAATATTTCCAGCAACAAGCTGGACCGCAGCTGCCCCCTTCCCCCTAGCCGCCCCCAGGGTTACCACCACCGAAATGCCCACGTGATGAGCCGTCACGCCCGACCAGCAGACACGCCTCCCTACCCACCAGAACCCCTGAGCATCCTCGGCTCTGCCCGGTCTCGTTAATTTCCTGCATCGCCCCGCAGCCCGCGGCCGACCGAACAACACGCCAGCGGTTCCTCAAAGCCAGCCGCGGCCTGCTGTCTTGGCCACGGCGCCCGCTACCTGTCTGACAGCTGGAGGGGGGTGGAGGGGGGGGGCAGCCTAAGGAAGAAAGAAAGGAACGGCCCAGGGGTTACACGTCATGGGGAGGCAGGCATCCGGCGGCCGCCGATGGCGCCACCGCCGTGATCGCTGGCGGCTCCGTTGCGCCTGAATTCCTCGCGCCTGGCGGACGCACTGCCCACGTATAATTACGGAATCGGCCTCTTTGTTACAGGGGGCTGCTAGACGGCGCCCGCGGGCACCGCAGCGAACCCTTGTTTTCCACTTTTCCACCACAGATTTCGGTCCGAAAAACAGTAGTGCCCGTAGGTTTGAAATAAGATTATATCGACCCAACCGTACAGAAACAACGCAGTGAGCAGACCTGTTCATCTCTGAGTAGCGCTTACATCCAGTGCACACAATTATTTGTTGGGTGTATTCCAGTTCCTGTCTTCCCCTACAGTTTTAAAACCCACCGTTCCTTCAGCTATAATTGAAAACTGATACACGACAATAAAGTTGTGTTTCAAAAAGTGACTAGCTGCAGTTTTCTAAATTTACATTCAGTATAAAGTCGCGCGTTCTCTTGAACATTGACAAATGATAAGCTCAAATTTAGTTGTTAGTTAATTCCAAATTCTCGGGAACGCCTCGCTAGCGGTTCCGTTACATCTGCACCATTTTTAACTACCCACAAAGCGTACGAAAACCTACTTATGAAGCATCTTCTATTGCACAACCTGTACAGTACATGAACAAAATATGTTACTAAAAATACTCCAGTTCACAGAAACCTCTTTCTCAGGCCAAGAAAAACAATTTTATGCTGAAGTGACAAAAATCGTGCCGACAATTCTTTTGCCCGGCGTAGAGCACCAAGTCGACGTGGCATGGACTCAACAAATCGTTGGAAGTTCCTTCCAGAAATACTGAGCCATGCAGCCTCTACAGCCGTGCATAATTTATTGCGAAATTGCTGATGTTGCAGGTTTTAGTACACGAACTGGCCTCTCGATGATGTCAGACAAATCTTCGCTGAGGTTTATGGTTCAAATGGCTCTGAGCACTATGGGACTTAATTTCTGAGGTCATCAGTCCCCTAGAACTTAGAACTCCTTAAACCTAACTAACCTATGGACATCACACACATCCATGCCCGAAGCAGCAGTCGAACCTGCGACCGAAGCGGTCGCGCGGTTCCAGACTGTAGCGCCTAGAACCGGTTGGCCACACGGCCGGCGCTGAGATTTATGTCTGGCGATCTAGGTGACCAAAACATTTGCTGGAATTGTCCACACTGTTCAAACCATCACGAACAAGTACGGTCTGGTGACAAGGAGCACTGTCATCCATAAAAAAGTCCATTGTTGTTTCGAAATATAACGTCCACGAAGGGATGCAAATGGTCTCCAAGAGCCGAACATCCAGAGGACCCAGTCCATTCCATGTAAACACAGACCACACCATTATGGGGGCACAACCATCTCGCACAGTGCCTTGTTGACAATTGGGGGCCAGCTGCTGTGACCGAACGCTTCTAGGCGCTTCAGTCCGGAACCGCGCTGCTTGCTACGGTCGCAGGTTCGAATCCTGCCTCGGGCATAGATGTGTGTGTTTTCCTTAGGTTAGTTAGGTTTAAGCAGTTATAAGTCTAGGGGACTGATGACGTCAGATGTTAAGTCCCACAGTGCTTAGAGGCATTTTATTTATTTATTTATTTATTGACAATTTGGGTCCATCACTTGGTGGGGTCAGGTCTTGCGAAATGAAATCGGCACTCATCTGACCAGGCCACGGTTTTCCAGTTACCTAGAGACCAACAGTTCTGAAACAAGGAGAGGCGCTGCAAGCGATGCCGTGCTGTTAGCAAAGGCACTCGCGTCGGTCGTCTACCGCCATAGCCCATTAATGCCAAATTTCGCCGCACTGTCCTAACAGATCCGTTCGTCGCACGTCCCATATTGATTTCTGCGATTTGTTCACGCATATTCCTTGTGTGTTGGAACTGACAACTCTAAGCCAGCACGGCTGCTCTAAGACGTTCAGTGAAGGCCGTCGGCCACTGCATTCTCCGTGGTGAAAGGTAACGCCTGAAATTTAGTATTTTTGAGACTAGAATATTGAATTCTCTAACGATTTCCGAAATGGAATGTTCCATGCACCGACACTCATGCTCATAAATTAAGGATAATTGTAGAATGTGGTGTCACACAGCATGGCACTACACAAAACTGGCGCTAATAGCATAGGCACATACGTAACACACACGAGACAGATCTGTAAGTCCACGGTATTGGTGATAAGTTGAGACAAACGTCCCGAAACACATGTACTGCAAAACGCCACTGTTTCCTGCGCATGTATCCCGACATCAATATGGGATATGATCACCATGCACACGTACACAGTCCGCACAACGGGTTGGCATACTCTGCATCAGATGCTGGAGCAGATGCTGGGGTATAGCCTCCCATTCTTGCACCAGTGTCTGTCGGAGCTCCTGAAGTGTCCTAGGCGTTTGAAGACGTGCAGCGATACGTCGACCGAGAGCATCCCAGACGTGCTCGATGGGGTTTAGGTCTGGAAAACAGGCAGGCCACTCCATTCGCCTGATATCTTCTGTTTCAAGTCATTCCTCTACGATGGCAGCTCGGTGGGGCCGTGCGTTATCATCCATCAGGAGGAAGGTGGGACCCACTGCACCCCTGAAAAGGCGGACATACTGGTGCAAAATGATGTCTCGATATACCTGACCTGTTACAGTTCCTCTGTCAAAGACATGCCGGGGTCTATGTGCGCCAATCATAATCCCACCCCACACCATCAAACCACGACCTCCGTACAGGTCCCTTTCAAGGACATTAAGGGTTTGGTATCTGGTTCCCGGTTCACGCCAGATGAAAACACGGTGAGAATCACTGTTCAGACTATACCTGGACTTGTCCGTGAACACAATCTGGGACCACTGTTCCAACGACCAAGTACTGTGTTCTTGACACCAGGCATTATGGGCTCTCCTGTGACCAGGGGTCATTGGAATGCGCTTTACAGGTCTCCAGACGAATAAACCATGTCTGTTCAGTCGTTTGTAGACTGTGTGTCTGGAGACAACTGTTCCAGTGGCTGCAGTAAGGTTCCGAGCAAGGCTACCTCCAGTACTCCGTGGCCGTCTGTGGGCACTGATGGTGAGATATCGGTCTTCTTGTGGTGTTGAACACTACGGACGTCCCATACTGTAGCACCTGGACATGTTTCCTATCTGCTGAAATCGTTGCCATAATCTTGAGATCACACTTTCTAGCATACGGAGGGCCCGTGCTACGACCTGCCGTGTTTGACCAGCCTCCAGTCGCCCTAGTATTCAACCCCTCATAACCTCATAAATATGTGTTCTTTGAGCATTTTCAACACACAGTCACCATTAGCATGCCTGAAAACGTCTGCATACTTACTCGCTGCACCGTACTCTGACATGCACCAACACACCTCTGCGTATGTGGACTGCTGCCAGCGCCACCGTGCGACGACCGCAGGTCAAATGCACTGCACGGTCATACCCCGAGGTGACTTAAACCCGCAAACCGCCCACCAGAGCGTTGTTTCACCCTGTATCAGCATTATCCTTAATTTATGAGCATGAGTGTAGCTCCAGCTACCATTCAACTTTCAAAGTCTGTTAATTCCCCTCAGACGGCCACAATCACATCGGAAACCTTTTCACCTGTACCAGCAGAGTACAAATGACTGCTCCGTCAATGCAGTGCCCATTTATACCTTGTATACGAAATACGAGCATCTGTATGTGTACATATCGCTACCCAATCGCTATTGTCACCCCACTGTGTATCAACTGCACAGAAACAACGTAGTCTGCAGATCTCTTCATCACTGTTTGGCACCTACACCCTGCGCACGCAACTATTTGTTGGGTATATTTCTGTCCGTATTCCTTTACAATTTTTACCCTCTACCGTTCCCTCAGGTATAATGGAAAACTAGTTTTGAGAACAAACTTAAATTTCAAAAGGTGACTATTTGAATTTTTAAAATTTATATTCGATACACAGTTGCAGGTTCTAGAAAATCCATAACTGATAAACTTAAATTTAATTATTAGTTAATGTCTAATACTCACGTGTGATCCACAAACCGTTTCCTTATATCTACGCAAATCCTAAAGTACCGAGTCTCCTTATGAAGCACATTCTACTGTACAGTACCAGATGTATAGTACATTATGGCTCTCGATCTTCCACCATAACCGAGTCCATCAACATGAGGTAGCCAAGGAGGTGGAAACGTGGGTTTTACTATACAAAGACTGCTTGGTAGCTACAACAGGAAAACACAGTTACTTAGCAGGTGTACAAAATAAGGAAGTATTTATTACTTAACTTTGTTGTAGTCCATGATCTGTTGATTGACAATTATAGAAGACGCGACTAGACTAAGCGTCTGTAGAATGACATAATTTACAAGTCATGAATCTTGCAGTGACGAATTACTCTTTCGTAATCTTGAATGTCGAATCCGGTGAATCTGAAGAGTAAATTTGCTGTCGACATGACAGAACGTAGAATTGTTTATAACTGCCAATTTAGTAAAATGGCTCTGAGCACTATGGGACTTAACATCTATGGTCATCAGTCCCCTAGAACTTAGAACTACTTAAACCTAACTAACCTAAGGACAGCACACAACACCCAGCCATCACGAGGCAGAGAAAATCCCTGACCCCGCCGGGAATCGAACCCGGGCGTGGGAAGCGAGAGCGCTATCGCACGACCACGAGATGCGGGCCCAATTTAGTAGTGTTGACTTTACTGTAGTACTATTACGGAACGCTACAACTGGGCTACAAAGACTTGATGGCAGCAATGTCTGAGCTGCAGACGATGACTGACTAACATCGGCACTGGCTGACCACTGAGCGCGGCTACGAACTGCAGACTGGCACAACTGCACTACTCTCCTGTTGCACATGAAGTAGTCTCGCGGCGAGCGTAACTACTGCGACTCACTGTGCACTCTTTGGCTAGCACAGCCGTTCCTCTGTTCCGTTTATCGAGAGAATCGCATCCGGCGGATCGATCTCTCAGGCGGCGGTGTGGTCGTATGTCTGCCGACATCACAGTACATAAACACAACACACTGACGGAAAAAATCGAAACATCAACAAAGAATTATTCTAGAGTAAATAAATTTCGCGAATACATTTGCTTAGGTAATATGTTGAGGTTCCCGTGAGATCACCGAAGTTAAGCGATGTTGGGCGTGGCCGGCACTTGGATGGGTGACCAACCAGCCGCCATGCGCTGTTGCCATTTTTCGGGGTGTACTCAGCCTCTTGATGCCAATTGAGGAGCTACTCGACCGAATAGTAGCGGCTTCGGTCAAGAATACCATCATAACGACCGGGAGAGCGGTGTGCTGACCCCACGCCCCTCCTATCCGCGGTCGGATGGCCCGGTAGGCCACTCGTGGCCTGAACGGAGGTAATATGTAGAGATGATTAACATTGCAAAATCACAGGTTAATGTACGCAAGAGATAAGCCTTTACCAATGTGAGACGATGGTACATTAATAAGCAGTGTAAACGTCAAATTGTTGAATGAAGCATGCCAACATGCATGGATTGTTGTACAGGTGCCGAATGTCAGTTTGTGGAATTGAGTCCATGCCTCTTACACTTGGTAGAACAATGCAAGTACAGTTAATTCTCCAAAATGAGATTTTCACTCTGCAGTGCAGTGTGCGCTGATATGAAACTTCCTGGCAGATTAAAAGTGTGTGCCGGACCGGGACTCGAACTCTGGACCTTTGCCTTTGGCGGGCAAGTGCTCTACCATCTGAGCTACCCAAGCACGACTCACGCCCCGTCCTCACAGCTTTACTTCTGCCAGCACCTCGTCTCCTACCTTCCAAACTTTACAGAAGCTCTCCCGCGAACCTTGCAGAACTAGCACTCCTGAAAGAAAGGATACTGCGGAGACATGGCTTAGCTTGGGGGATGTTTCCAGAATGAGATTTTCACTCTGCAGCGGAGTGTGCGCTGATATGAAACTTCCTGGCAGATTAAAAGTGTGTGCACTGAGCTGCAGAGTGAAAATCTCATTCTGGAAACATCCACTAGGCTGTGGATAAGCCATGTCTCCGCAGTATCCTTTCTTTCAGGAGTGCTAGTTCCGCAAGGTTCGCAGGAGAGCTTCTGTAAAGTTCGGAAGGTAGGAGGGGAGGTACTGGCAGAAGTAAAGCTGTGAGGACGAAGCGTGAATCGTGCTTGGGTAGCTCAGATGGTAGAGCACTTGCTCGCGAAAGGCAAAGGTCCCGAGTTCAAGTCTTGGTGCGGCACACAGTTTTAATCTGCCAGGAAATTTCACAGTTAATTCTGTTTGTGGATGACGGTGGAGTTGTGCTCGATTGGAGACAGATCTGGTGATCGAGTAGGCCAAGGCCACATGTGAACCTTCTGTGAAGCATGCTGGATTACAATAGCGGTTTGTGGGCGAGCGTAATGCGGTAGGGAAACCACCTGTGGAATGCTGTTCATGAATGGCAGCACAACAGATCAGATTACCAGAGGGACGTACAGTTTTGCAGTCAGGGTTCGTTCTACAACGACGAGAGTTCTCCTACTGTCATACTAGATCCCATCCCAGACCATAACTCCAGATGTAGGTACAGTGAGTCTAGCGCGCAAGTTGGGTACGAATCCTCAACTGGCCTCCTTCCAACCAACATACGGGCATCACTGACCCGAGGTAGAACCAGCTTACATCAGAAAACACAACACACCTCCACCCTGCCCTCCAATGAGCTCTCACTTGACACGACTGAAGTCGCAAACAGCGGTTGTTTGGAGTCAGTGGAATGCACACTACAGGGCGCCGATTTGTAGCAGTTCGTTCTGTCACACTGGTGCCAACTGCTGCTCAAATTGCTGCTGCAGATGCTGTACGATGCGCCAGAGCCGTACGTCAAAACCGATGGTTTCCCATGTCAGTAGCGCTGGTTGTGTTCTTTGGACCACCGCTGCCAGCAATTATATACAGTGGCTACATTCCTGCCAAGTCTTTCTGCAACATCGCAGAAAGAACATCCAGCTTCTCGTAACCCTATTACACGATCTAGTTCAAACTCAGTGAGGAGCTGATAGTGGCGTCTTTGTGGCCTGAAAGGCACTCTTGTCTAACATCAACTCACCACGTTCAACCTCAAAGGCACGTTCAACCTCAAAGGTAACTAACGCTCACGACCGTTCCAGCGTGAATTTATGGCAAACTTAATTTGCATTTTCATAGTGGCGCTACTAGCGCAACTCTCATGCATCTGGAGCAAAATCTGGATACACATCTTGTTTAAGATGTAGAAACACGCCTACCAGCCTACCAACGTTCGTTTATTTCGCACAACTTCTTTTTGGTGTTGCGATTTTTGTCCGTCAGTTAACATTACCACAAAAGTCTCCATTTCACAGAAACTTCTCTCTGTAGCCGTGTAAAATAATCACTGTAGACAGTTGATGGCGGAACAGTTGGATAAGGGACATCTACACTTACTGCTTATCTCCGTCTCTCACTGTGAAAACGGTGAACGCGTCGTGTTATTGACTTCACAAAACGTCGAAGTCTACATGCATTCTGGGCTACGGACATTCAGTCACTGACAACATCTCATGGACAGTGATCGGCTCTGATTCCAAGATGTGAAGATATCTATCCATGGAATCCCGAACTTGTTCAGCAGGTAGGAGCTAATGGGAAGATGGGCAGGTGGCAGAAGGACTTATATTTCCACTTAGTGTAATGGATGTAAACTCTAAATAAATTTAAGATTATGCTCAAAACAAAATGAAAGAACCCTTTACCACCCGATAACAAGCCTAGTCATAAATTTATGAATCCTATCAGCCCGTTTAAAGCTACGTGGAAATCTACTGTATGGAGGATTCGTGGAAGCCTCAGAATATTTGGAACCGTGCCGGGAAAGTGTAACGCAGCTGTATAGGAAAACACAGAAAGATAATTCTAAGGCTTTGCTTGAACGTTTGCGCTCCTTAGAAAATTGGCATGCCAACAGTCATCGAATAAATTCAGACGAACTGATATCTGAATCGTTACCATTACTGGAGGAGGACTTTACCACAGCTCTGTTGCCATCGTAGCATGTTGATCATTGTTAATTCAAAATTAAATTTTAAACAATGAATTATTCAAATTAAAGAACAAAGCAGGTAAGAAGGAAAAAAATAACAACGTAAGTAACATTGAATTTCCTGTTACAAAGTCAAAGAATTTACGGACACATTTAGAGGCTTGACTATTCAAAGGGCTTAGAAACAACCAGTGTGGGAAATAATCAACAAATTTGAGGACTTCGAATAGTTTGTGTATTCTAGATTTTTTGTATTTCTAACAGTTCACTGAACACTTAAGGTGTCCTTATCCGCGCAGTAATTGCAGCTTGTAGAGTTTAACAACTTTAACAGGTGCCTCGTACTTTACTGTTAACCTGTTTCTAGCGACATTCTTCTTCCGCTTGTAACAGAATTGAGGAACTATGGGTGAGGTGTGCATTTTGTTAGATACTACAGAACAAAGTTTCTGTAGAGCTAATTTCGCCCTTACGTGACTTTGACCACTCGGCCTTACAGCAACAGTGAAGAAGCGGTATTAAAGTGAGTGAGAGTTGCTGCATGTTCTCAGCAGACTAGACTGCTCGTTAATTGTTTCTTATGACGACGTGATAGGGTAATCACTAGAAAATGGAGGTCATTCGCTCTGGCCAGACCCTTTATGTTTTGCATTCTTCCACAAAACTGCCATCCTGCTGGATAATACAGCGTTAATGGAATCGGTACATGTCTGGAAACTAACTGGTAAGCACTTGAAGCTAGACGCAAACCATCCCGAAAAAGCCTACTTACAAAGTAACAAGTACCAACTTTAGGAGTGTACTATTGCTTCCTACGCATCGTTCCCGCTCCTGCAGAGTTCATGAGAGCAAGATTAGATTAGTTATAGTGCACACAGAGGCATTTAGACAGTCCTCCCACGCTCCGTTCGTGTATAGAACGGGAAGAAGCCCTCACGATTGACACAATGGGGCGTACCCTCTGCCATGTACTTCATAATGGTTTCAGATCATGAATGTAATTGTAAATGTACGAGTCTACTGATGGACCACAACTCTGTTGCACGCAATTTGGCATCCAACGCAGCAAATTTTAGCTCTACAAATGAAATGGAACGCTTTTCTTACTTCAGTGGGCTGTACAACACACTGTTAAACTACGGTTCCTCTATTAATGGACGCTGCAGTTGTTATAAAGGAAAATGTAATTATTAGAAACCTAAGTCATACGCGCCGGCCGAAGTGGCCGTGCGGTTAAAGGCGCTGCAGTCTGGAACCGCAAGACCGCTACGGTCGCAGGTTCGAATCCTGCCTCGGGAATGGATGTTTGTGATGTCCTTAGGTTAGTTAGGTTTAACTAGTTCTAAGTTCTAGGGGACTAATGACCTCAGCAGTTGAGTCCCATAGTGCTCAGAGCCATTTGAACCATACGCACTGAAAACATTAAAAATAAGCACGCGTTAATGCACTAAAATGGCTGAAATATACGCTATAAATTCGGAAATATTGATTATAGCGTGGGAAATAAACACTATAAATTCATCAGTGATGCTAGTGAAAGGCTCACACATTTTTGTTACCAATTAATGACATCAGTGTTACTAATTTTACGTTGTAAACAACCATTAGTGATGTTTGCTACAATATACTTTAACACATTTTTCCAGATTTTATGCAATAAATGACTTTCTTTCGACAAACGAAAGAATTTCTCTGGTTCGCAAAGCGTTTTCTATACATCTCATGACTTTAGAGCATACAACTTCAGTGCAGTAACGCCACTAGGGACACAGCCTCAAGTATTTATATGATTTCTCCTACAGGACAAGACTGCTACAATGAATAAGCGTAACCTCATATTGCTTTCATCCATGTTTCTTACTGTAATAGAAACATCAACGAGTCGCTGAAGCTAGGTAATGGAATCGTGTATTTCCAGAGCAAACACCAAAGGTATACCTGTCGGCTCCAGTTGTTGAATTGGTGATGCCCGGTTACCGAAGTATGATTTCATGTATATACGCTGGCCCAGAATTCCTCATGCTTCACTGGTATCAGTACGCTGTAAAATAACATTGGTTGAGAGCAAGCAAAACGTGTGTAATAATTATAAAATTAGAATTCGATGTATGTTTACAATAGTTTAATCAACGACGTATAGAGCTCGTATGCTGTGAACGGTCGTTTTCATTGTTCAGTATAAAAATAAGAAGAGTTGCTTTAAAAGGTAATACACATGACGGTATAACATTGTGTGACTTCACACATTTTTTCCGATGTAAATATGCAATAACGATGGGGAGACAGCGTAGACAATTTTCTTCGTAAGCAACACCGCCTTTTTACTATTCTCCCAGTGTCTGAGAAGACATTGACAGAATATGCATTATAAGCATTTATTTTAAAAAATTCGCATTTAAAATCTCGTATATGTCATAAGTCCATCGGTCAGAATTTACATGGTGTACAACTGGTAAATCGTGGCCTGAACAAGTATTTGTCTAGTAAGTGGTTTAAGGACGGAAAACACCAACCATGGTTCAACAGCGAAATTCAGAAAATGGCGAGGAAGCAAAGGCTTGCTCTATCGGTTCAAAAGAGAACGCGCAAATGACGACAGGTAAAGTTAATGGTGCGCGAAGCATGCAACAACTACGACCGTCATACCGTAGTGGAACTCTGGGCGAGAACCAAAGAAAATGCTGGTCCTGTGTGAAATCGCTAAGCGTGTGCAAGGCTTCCATCTGGTGACTCGTTGAATTCGGCGACTGATAAATCGTTCACGCAGGAGAGTCTTACAAACATGCCGTCGTTTGACCAGTGAACAGACTCCCATATGGGCGACGTAGTAATAAGCATACCTGACAACTGAAAGCAAATAAGTCGCCAGTTTCGGACGGAGTCGCATTTCGGTTTTACAAAAAGTACTCTACAGCACTGGTCCCTTACTTACTTTGCATTTATCACGAATCATTCATCCAGAGCTGGTGACTCTTATATATAAGAAGAGAAAAGAACGGACCCGCAAAATTACAGACCAGTATCCTTAACATCAGTATGTTGCAGGATTCTTGCACATAGTCTGAGTTCAAATATAGTAAATTTCCTAGAGAGCAAAAAGCTTATACCCAGTACTTATCATAGTTTTAGAAAGCATCGCTTCTTCAAAACTCGACTTTCCCTTTTCTCACATGATATGCTGAGAACTGTAGATGAAGGGCAACACGCAGATATTGTATCTCTAGATTTTCGGAAAGCATTTGACATGGTGTCCCACTGGAGATTGTTAACGAAGGTACAGACATATGAAATATTTGGATGGCTTCGAGCTATCCTTAGTAATAGAATCCAGTACTTTATCCTCGACCGCTAGTGTCCACCAGAGACAAGGATATCGTCTGGAGTGCCCCAAATAGGAGTGATACGACCGTATTTATTTTCTGTATAGATAAATGATTTAGCGGATAGGGTGGGCAGCAATGTGCGGATGTTTGCTGATGATGCTGCCATGTACGGGAAGGTACCGAAGTTGAGTGACTGTAGGAAGATACAAGATGACTCAGACTAAATTTCTAGTTGGTGTGATGAATGGTAGTTAGCTTTGAATGTAGAAAAATTTAAGACAGTGCGGGTGAGTAGGAGAAAAAAATCCCGTAATGTTCGGATACAACTTTAGTGGTGTCTTGCTTGACACAATCTCGTCATTTCAACATCTGAGCGTAACGTAACAAAGCGATATGATACGGAACGAGCATCTGAGGACAATGGTGGGGAAGGCAAATGGTCGACTTCGGTTTATTTGGAGAATTCGGGGAAGTGTGGTTTTTCTGTAAAGGAGACCGCACGTAGGGCGCTAGTACGACCCGTTTTCGAGCGTCTGGGATCCGCACCATATCGGACTAAAGGAAGACATTGACACAATGCCGAGGCGGCCTGCTGGATTTGTCATTGGTGTTTCCGACCAACAGGCAGGTATTACGGAAATGCTTCGAGAACTCAAACGGAAGTCCCTGAAGGGAAGGCGACGTTCTTTTTGAGGAAAACTATTAATAAAATTTATAGAACGGGCTGTTCGGTACAGGGTTATCTACGTCACACACCGTACGGTGAATTACGGATCACACGTGTATATGTAGATTTAGATGTATCAGGCAGTCATTTGGCCTCTACTGCCGACTTTTGGAGCGTTGTAGATGTAGAACTGGCACCAGGTGGTCACATGACCCACCACCGCTGACGTAAGTCGTGGCAAGGAACTGATTTGTAACTGTCGGTCGATTGTATTAATTAAGCGCAGTAAGATGGGTCCATGTATTAAGTCTTCTCTGGACAGGAAGCATTTCACTTTACCTAAATGTCCCCAGTGGTCAGTTTTCTGGTACATTATTATTACGATGCGTGCTTCTGTTCCCGTGCGTTGGATTTTTAGCACACTGCACTGTGTTGAGACACAATATTTCTTTGTTTGCATCTTTTTTATATATTAATCTCATGTCAATTGCTGTCGATACATGCACTGATCAGCCACAATATTACGGCCAGCTACCTAATAGTCGGTAAGTCCATCTTTGGCACAGATAACAGCGGCGATGCATCGTGGAACGGAAGCAATGAGGCCTTGGTAGGTCTCTAGAGGGAGTTGGCACCACATCTGCACACACACGAGTCACCACACTCCCGTAAATACCGGGGAGGGGGCGATGGGCTCTGATGTCACGTTCATTCACATCCCAAATGTGTTCGATCGGATTCACATCTGGTGATCTGGGGGCCAGCACGTCAACTGGAACTCGCCACTGTGTTCCTCGAGCCGTTCCATCACACTCCTCGTCTTGTGATATGGCGGATTATCTTGTTGAAAAATTCCACTGCTGTCGGGAAAAGGGATCGCCGGGAAGGAGTGTACGTACGTAGCCTGTAACCTGTGTACAGTACTCCTTTGGACGTAATGGTGCCTTACACGAGCTCCACTGGACCCATAGATGCCAACGTCAATTTTCCGAGAGCCGCCACCAGCTTGTCTCCATCCCAAGGTACAGGTGTCAAGGGGCTGTTTGCCTGGAAGACCAAAGATTCGCGCTCTCCCATCAGCAGGATGAAGGAGGTATCGGGATTCATCAAAACATGCACCGCTCTGTCATTGTGCCAACGATACTCAAGTGCACTTGCAGTCGTAGTTGCCAATGTCGTCGTGTTAACACTGGAACGTGCATGGGTCGTCGGCTTGGAAGGCCCATCATTAGGAGGGTTTAGTGTACTGAATGCTCAGACACACTTACACTCTGCCTAACATTAAAGTCCGATGTGAATCCCACCACAGTTCGCCGCCTGTCCTGTTTTACCAGTCTGCCCAGCCTACGACGTCTGTAATGAGGGCTGGCCGCACAACGCACGGCGTCTGGACGTGGTTTCTGTTGTGTCTACACAAGACAGCCTAGACACAATGAGAGGAAGCCGAAAGGCACGCGCTTAAACTCACGCAGGCTGGCGTGAGGTCTGAAACAGGATACGTAATGAATGCTATAAAGAAAAGTACGTAGCTTCTGGAATACTTAACTTTAATCCATAACTGTAGAACATCGCTCTTGATGATACATGCTTCATATAATAAATATCAATTGAATACGGCGCCTTGCTAGGTCGTAGCAAAGGTAGCTGAAGGCTATGCTAACTATCGTCTCAGCAAATGAGAGCGTATTTTTCAGTGAACCATTGCTATGAACGTCGGCTGTACAACTGGGGCGAGTGCTAGTAAGTCTCTCTAGACCTGCCGTGTGGTGGCGCTCGGTCTGCTATCACTGACAGTGGCGACACGCGGGTCCGACGTATACTAACGGACCGCGGCCGATTTAAAGGCTACCGCCTAGCAAGTGTGGTGTCTGGCGGTGACACCACAGTTTCAACTTGGTTTCGCCACGTGTTGAAGACACCCACAACAGTACTCCTCCAACACCCTATAATTCTTACAGTTTCCGATATTCTGGTACAGAGCCTCCGGACCATCGCAATACGCCATCGGTCAAACAAAGATAGCTCATGCACCCTCCCCGTTCTACACAAGGACAGTTTGCTCACTGATGCTACATACACAGGACATTCCCGTTAATTCCGGGGAGGGACCGATGAGCTCTGATACCGCGTGGCGGTACACAAAACGGATCAGATCGCTCTTGCAGAAGCAACGAAAAAAGCATGCCAGATTGAAAAGAACGCAAAATCTCCAAGATTGGCAAAGTTTTGCACAAGTTCGAAATAAAGCGCGTGCTTCAATGCGAGATGCTTTTAATAACTTCCACAACGAAACCGTCCCTCGGAATCGGGCAGAAAACCCAAGAGATTCTGGACATATATAAAGCACACCGGTGGTAGAACGCAATCAATACCTTCACTGTGCGATAACAACGGTGAAGTCACTGATGACAGTACCACCGAAGCAGCATTATTAAACACGGTTTTCCGAAACTCCTTCACCAAATAAGACGAAGTAAATATTCCCACATTCCAATCAAGAGCAACTGAGGAGATGAGAAATATACAAGTAGATATCCTTGGTGTAGCACAGCAGCTTAAATCACTTAATAAAGGCAAGGCTTCCGGTCCAGATGGTATACCATTCTGGTTCCTTTCAGAGTATGCATATGCAGTAGCTCCATATTTAGCAATTATATACAACCGTTCGCTCACAGAAAGTTCCGTACCTCCTGACTGGAAAGCTGCTCAAGTCACACCAATACCCAAAAGCGTAAATAGTAGTAGTCCGCTGAATTACAGGCCCATATCACTAACGTCGAATTGCAGTAGGGTTTTGGAACATATACTGTATTCGAACATTATGAAGTATCTCGAAGAAAAGAATTTACTGACACATAGTCAGCAAGGATTCAGAAAATATCTTTCTTGCGGAACACAACCAGCTCTTTATACTGATGAAGTAATGAATGCTATCGACATGGGTTGTCAAATTGACTCCATATTTTTAGATTTTCAGAAGGCTTTCCACACCGTTCCTCACAAGCGTCTTCTAACCAAACTGTGTGCCTACGGAATAACGCCTCTGCTGTGCGACTGGATTCGTGATTTCCTTTCAGAAAGATCACAGTTCGTAGCAATAGACGGAAAGTAATCGAGTAAAACAGAAGTAATATCCAGCGTTCCCCAAGGAAGTGTTATAGGCCCCACACTGTTCCTGATCTATGTTAACGACATAGGAGACAATCTGAATAGCCGTCTTAGATCATTTGCAGATGATGCTGTCATTTACCGTCTTGTTAAATCATCAGATGACCAAAATAAATTGCAAAATGATTTAGGTAAGATATCTGTGTGGTGCGAGAAGTGTCAATTGACCCTGAATAAAGAAAAGTGTGAAGTTATTCACATGAGTACTAAAAGAAATCCCCTAAATTTAGATTACGCGATAAGTCACACAAATCTGAAAATACTTATGGCTTAAATTACAAATAACCTAAATTGTAACGATCACATAGGTAATGTTGTGGGTAGACCAAACCAAAGACTCCGATTCATTGGCAGAACACTTAGAAGGTGCAACAGATCTACTAAAGAGACTGCTTACACTACACTTGTCCGCCCTATTATCGAGTATTGCTGTACAGTGTGGGATCCTTATCAGTGGGACTGACGGATGATACTAAGAAAGTTCAAAGAAGGGTGGCTTGTTATGTATTATCGCGAAACAGGGGAGATAGTGCCACAGACATGATACGTGAATTGGAGTGGCAATAATTAAAACAAAGGCGCTTTTCGTTGCGACGGGATCTTCAATTGAAATTTCAATTACCAGTTTTCTTCTCCTACTGCGAAAACATTCTGTTGGCATCCACCTACATAGGGAGAAATAATCATCACGATAAAATAAGAGAAATCAGGGCTGGAACGGAAAAATTTAAGTGCTCGTTTTCCCCGCGCGCCGTTCAAGAGTGGAACGGTAGAGAGACAGCTTGAAGGTGGTTCATTGAACCGTCTGCCAGGCACTTCATTGTGTGTAGTTGCGTGATCACTTAGATGTAGACATTCACATCTCAGATGTGTTAGATAAGATTCACATCTGGCGATTTGGGCGACCAGCACGTCAATTGGAACTCGCCACTGTGTACCCCGAACCACTCCCTCACACTCCTGACATTGGGGTAGAGCAGTAAGGCCTTGATAGGTCGCTGGAGGGAGTTGACACCACATCTGCACAAACAAGTCGCCTAATTCCCCTAAGTTTCGGGGAGGGAGGAGATATTAGTCGCCATATAACACTGGTATCGCCTGGACGGGTTTATATCGATAGTAGGTCGGTGATCATAATGTTCTGGCTGAGCAGTGTAAAAAGATACGGTGAGAAAATATTGTGTGACACTGCTGTGCAGTGCCCTAAAAATCGAACGCCTGTGAATAGAAGAACGCAACAAATAATTTAGGAGCCAGAAAACTGAACATGGAGGACGCTTAAATAAAGTGAAACGTGTCTTTTGTAAAGAAGACTTAACACTCTAAGGGCGGCATGACTCGAATATTAATTGTGAAGCTGCGACTCCGAAAGTCGTTGAGAAACAAAAACACGACACGTCTGAATTATTTGGAACAGTGGATGAAACGTACCAATCAACATCTGTGAAACTCGTACCCTACGGGATATAATTAAGCATGAATGGCTACTGTTGGACACGGTGCGTCTGAAGAGACTAGTGAAAATTTCTCCGATTTACTTATAAAACCTGACCAAAAAAATGGGAAGCATCCATAAGACACAATCTTACCTCAATACAACTTCATACACGTACATGGTTCAAGAATCATAAAGGAACGTTCTATTCATGGAAGAATCCTAGGGATACTAGAAGGCATCAGATAGATTATATAATGGTAAGACAGAGATTTAGGAACCAGGTTTTAAATTGTAAGACATTTACACGGGCAGATGTGGACTCTGGCCACAATCTATTGGTTATGAACTGTAGATTAAAACTGAAGAAACTGCAAAAAGGTGGAAAATCAAGGAGATGGGGCCTTGATAAACTGACTAATCCCGAAGTTGTAGAGAGTTTGAAAGAGAGCATAAGGGAACAATTGACAGGAATGGGGGAAAGAAATAGAGTAGAAGAAGAATGGGTAGCTCTGAGGGATGAAGTAGTGAAGGCAGCAGACGATCAAGTTGGTAAAAAGACGAGGGCTAGTAGAAATCCTTGGGTAACAGAAGAAATATTGAGTTTAATTGATGAAAGGAGAAAATATAAAAATGCAGTAAATGAAGCAGGCAAAAAGGAATACAAACGTCTCCAAAATGAGATCGACAGGAAGTGTAAAATGGTTAAGCAGGGATGGCTAGAGGACAAATGTAAGGCTGTAGAGGCTTATCTCACTAGGGGTAAGATAGATACTGCCTAATGGAAAATCAAAGAGACCTTTGGAGAAAAGAGAACCACTTGTATGAATATCAAGAGCTCAGATGGAAACCCAGTTCTAAGCAAAGAAGGGAAAGCAGAAAGGTGGAAGGAGTGTATAGAGGGTCTATAAAGGGCAATGTACTTGAGGACAATATCATGGAAATGAAAGAGGATGTAGATGAAGATGAAATGGGAGATACAATACTGCGTGAAGAGTTTGACAGAGCACTGAAAGACATGAGTCGAAACAAGGCGTGGGGAGTAGACAACATTCCATTAGAACTACTGACGGCGTTGGGAGAGCCAGTCCTGACAAAACTCTACCATCTAGTGAGCAAAATGTATGAGACAGGCGAAATACCCTCAGACTTCAAGAAGAATATAATAATTCCAATCCCAAAGAAAGCAGGTGTTGACAGAAGTGAAAATTACCGAACTATCACTTTAATAAGTGATACCTAAGTTACCTGTTAATAAGTTAGTAAGTTACCTGGATAAACTGAAAGAACGAGAGGTTGTAGAGAGATTCAGGGAGAGCATAAGGGAACAATTGACAGGAATGGGGGTGTAAGTAGGCTGTTTATGTTTTCGCTATGTAAATAGGCTGTTTATGTTTTCTCTATGTAAGTAGGCTGTTTATGTTTTCGCTATGTAAGTAGGCTGTTTATGTTTTCTCTATGTAAGTAGGCTGTTTATGTTTTCTCTATGTAAGTAGGCTGTTTAGGTTTTTTTATGGTAACGCCACCTCTGTATGAAAATCACTGGCTGTGCTGTGTGCAGTCTGTGGCTGCTTTGCATTGTTGTAATACTCGCCATTGTAGTGTTGGGCAGCTGGCTGTGAACAGCGCGTAGCGTTGCGCAGTTGGAGGTGAGCAGCCAGCAGTGGTGGATGTGGGGAGAGAGATGGCGGAGTTTTGAAATTTGTCATGAACTGTTATATTTATATATGATGATATCAAGGTAAACACATTGTTTGTTCTCTATTAATATCTTTCATTTGCTAACTATCCCTATCAGTAGTTAGTGCCTTCCATAGTTTGAATCTTTTAATTATCTGGCAGTAGTGGCGCTCGTTGTATTGCAGTAGCTTGAGCAGCGAAGATTTTTGTGAGGTAAGTGATTTGTGAAAGGTATAGTTTAATGTTAGTCAGGGCCATTCTTTTGTAGGGATTTTTGAAAGTCAGATTGCGTTTCGCTAAAAAAAAAAATATTGTGTATCAGTTTAAGCACAGTCTTGTATAATTGTTAAAAAGGGGACGTTTCATATGTCGACCCTTAGCCTAGGATACCTCACTGGAATCTTCTTAATTTTTTCTTGTAGTTTGTGTAATTAGTGTAGCTATTGTTTATTGCTAGCGCGTAATTATAGAGAGAATTTCCTTTGTAGTTGTAGTTTTTCATTGTTGTACAGTAAAACAGATGTGGCATGCATGTAGATTTGCACCAAGTATTTCGCAGCTGCGCTGGCAATTAAGTAGACATTATTTCCATTGCTATGTTATTTTATTTTGCTCTTCAAATTGCGCTTTTCTGTGTTATCGTGTGAAATACTGTGACAATAATGGCGTGTGAAAAATGTAATACTAGGCTCCAAAGTAAACTGAGAAATGACAGTGAAGACGAAAGCAGTGTGTTAGCGCCGCAGAGTAATGAATTAACTAATGTTCAAAGTAGTAATTTGGTAATTGCGCATAGGGAAATGGAGCGGGCGGCAAACAATGGTGTAGACAGTGAAACAGGTAGTGAACAGGGAAGCGTTATCGATCGATTGGTCGGCAACAGCTCGCCTCAGGAATCAGGAATGACAGAACACAATATTGCAAATACTGCAGACTCAGGTTTTGGGTTCCCACCGTTTTCTCAAATGAGTCAAGACACATTTTCCACTTGTCAAAATGTGAATGTTGCCGGTGCAACTTCACTGCCGAAAAGCACTGAGGAACATGTTTCAGACACCAGTGCATTGTTACTACAATTAATGCAACAAATGGGACAAAAGCTTGAAAAGTTAGACACAATGGAACAACATCAGAGACAAACACAGCAACAGTTAGACACAATGGAACAAAATCAGAGACAAACACAGCAAAAGCTTCAAAAGTTAGACACAATGGAACAACATCAGAGACAAACACAGCAACAGTTAGACACAATGGAACAGAATCAGAGAGCTTGTACCTTTCCCGAATACACGTAAACTTCGACACAAAGACATAATTGATTTGGCTCTTAAAAATATAAAATCTGCAGCAGACAAAAGGAGAAAACTACACGGTAAAGCAAATGCAAAGAAATTGTATATTGGTCAGAAAGTTCTCATTAAAGCTCATTCATTGTCACATAAGAAGAAACACTTGAGTCACAAATTCTTTCTAGTTTACAATGGACCTTACAGAATCCGACGTATACCACATGATAATTGCGTTGAAGTTGAAACTCTGCGTACTAGGAAGAGTACAGGTTTACACCACATTTCACATGTAAAACCGTTTATTGAAAGATAATCTGCTTTTTAACTTTGTCTTTGCCATAAAACTTTTCACTTTACATTACTAGTATGCTGTGTCAGACTTAAGAAACTGTTAACATACAACAATGTTTGAAGTTAAATATCCAGTCTAGAACCTAGAGAACATTTTTAAACAGAAATTACGAATGCATTGTTATAGTGAACAGACGACACAGTGTTGTATTTGTACATTCTTGCTTGTTAGTTGCACGATTACGTAACGACTATAAGGCTCACATACTTAGAACATTTACCAGTACTGCTAATGAGATTTTAATGCAACATTTTGGTTTACTTGAAAATATATTCTGGATTTAAAGTACTTTCTGTGAGATACCAGATGACACAGTGGTTAGTTTATGTGACAGCTACACGATTTTATCACGACGCTACTAATGAGTGACAATATACAATGTTGCTTTTGCGGTGTTTCTGTTTTATATCTGCACAGTTTTTCTGTTTTATTCTGGAAAGTAAAACATGTTTTAGTAGTAACTTTTGTGGTATAGCTACAATGAGACTGCCTTTTCCGTAGCACAACAATACGTTACAGCACAGTACTTTCTTCATCATGGCAATAAGCGCAATAACTACGACACTTCCACAGAGATTATCTTACAGCAAGACGCACATTAGCACTACAGGACACGTATTTTAGTGATTAATTTTGCACTTAAATTATTTATTTTTAAAGATATTTGAAGTACAATGATACAAAGGTTTTCAGTGATACATTTCATTTCATTGCTGTAATCTGTGACACCTGAGGGTATAATTACTTTAATCCTCAGGGGGGTACATGCTTACTTTGTGTACCATGTGTGTGGCAACCACAAGGAACCCTAGCTAATATGGTATTTGCTTATACAACTTTACACATCGGTACCATATTTCTCTAACACACAAATTACACAGCTATCTGATCATTTAACTGAGAGATAAACATTTTTTTACTACATCAGTGACACATGTTTACGCAATACACGGTTGGGTAACTTCACACTTATGAAACTGTATTTTGTCTGTACTTTGTAAACTGTTCATTTTTTTTTTTTTCGGAATCATTGTGATACTATGAGAGCTTTGAATGATGTATTTGGTAAGGGAGCATGATTTTAAAGTACGTTTGAGGTAGATGACACTATTGAAATGAGCAGAGAATTTTTTTAGGTTTTGAAATTAGTGCAGAAAGCTACGACGTTTTTGAGATTTGAGTGAAGTGTTATGATGTTATTATTACGATGACGATGTGTACTATGCTGTTGAGATATGTTTATGATCAATAAGATGATGCTACCGTATATGAGGAATAAGAAGTATGTTGGAAACCAAGAATCGTACTTTAAGAGTTATGAAATGTGCGTAAATTCGTGACTGTATCACAATGCTGACGAATATTTTATTTGGACACTTATATTTATAGGATTTTCTTTCTACAGATTTGCAACGCTAATTCTTGACCTGTGAAATATTTTTATGTGAGACTGTCACTGTAGCGGAAACTGCTGTCGTAAATATTTCCGTAAGAAAGTTAAGTGACCACCTGCACGTAATGCGTCGCGGGCACCCACCTGGGCGACAGCCGCCCGAAAAAAAAAAAAAAAGCCATTAGCCTTTCAGAGGCGCAGGTGGAGAAAAAAAAAAAGGAGAGACCATTAACCTCGCTATTGACATTCCTTTGTGGAAAGAATCGCAAATAAGACACGCTCATTACTTGGAAACATATGATTATATTGTGGAGCGCCTACTTTCTGCTACTTACTGAAATGCTTATAAACTGATGGGAAATATTCTTACATCTGCAAACCTGATTATGACAAGTGTCTTTCTACGAGAGTTGAGAGCTACTGACTTACGAAATGCCACATGACTATTGAATGATATTTTTATGCTTTGGTTTGCGTAATTGCTTATTTCATTTGACATCTGTTTTCCAGCTGTGTTGCAGCATTGGTTTCATAAAATAAAATTAAATGCATTTGCTAATGTGAACACTTTCTGTCAACAGATCTATTAAATAATAATTTTGTGATCCACATTCTTTAAAAAAAAGGAGCACTTGGAAAGGAAAGAACAATAAGAAGGGACTAGTAACAGTAACTGGACACATAATTTTCTTTTCAAGTACATGGTAATATTGTTTTTACAATAAGTTGTTGTGGTGCACCACTTTAATTACTTAGACATTAAGATGTGATTATACATTTCCCTTATCTGCATTGTTATCTTTAATGTACTATTTTTTCTGCTTGAGCTATGTCATGTTTAGATATAAGCTGCTGTTTGCCAGGCATAGTGCTACTGAACTTTAATTTGTGTTACTCTGCTAAGCCAGATTTATTTTTTGTTTGCTGCGCATTGCCTCATATTAGTTGTAATGTTGAATTGCTTGGTAATTTAGATTTACTGTAGCTTGCTTTGCGATTTTCCATTTTTATTATTGCTGTTTATATTAATTGTTTAATGTGCTGCTGCATTGCCTCGTCCCTTAGTTTAGCATCTGAGCTCAGTAGATTTAAGTTAGCTTAAGAGGGGGTAGCCTCTAAGAGAATGAGTTGCGATGAATTGGAAGAAATGCATTGAGAAGTTATACGAAAAAAAGTACAGAAAACAGGTTTAGGTAGGATTTTCTTGGAAATAAATGTTGACGTAAGAAATGTGTGAACATATAAATACAGAAAGCATGCTTAGATAGAATTTTTTTGGTGGAAACAAAGGATGAAATAAGAGGAAAGATATATGAAGTTCTGGGTTGGACTGCAGTACCAAATGTTACACTGAAAACGAACCCTGTCCTTTCCTATTGGTGTCATCCCACTATGTGTTTGTGTACCCTTGTGTATTTGTTTTCTTCCTGTCTCTGTGTAGTTTCATAGAATTTTTTCTTCTTTTAATATTAAGCTACATTCACTATGATGAGGAATACTGTTATCCTCGAATATAATTGGCATTAATAATATGTTATTTACTTTGTAAAGATGTTAGACATTATTAATTCTGTTCTGTTTAATGCTCATGTGTAAAGTTGATGTTCCAAAAGTTATTCTGATCTTTTACGTATCTACGTATCTCATAATTCCTGTAACATTGATGTATATGTTTATTTCTATTCTGTTGTAAAGCCTGTACTACAAATGTTATCTGTATTGTTATGTTCTTTAATAATGTATTTTGTACCTTTGTTATTGTATTCTTATGTTATAAAATTGTAATTGACACCAGTTCATCTTATTATTAACTTGTAAGTTACATTTCACTGCACACGTTTCTGTTGGTCATAGTATATGGACAATATGTGAGAAGTTGGGACTGTTAGTGTTTGCACGTGTGTTAATAATTCAGCAAGGGACTGGATAACAGCATTGCTGGTTCTAAGGACAATTCCAAAAACTTTGTGAGTGCACAAGTGGTGGTTATGGACTTGCTATATTAACTGCAAGACTCTTCACTGGTGATTGTGCACCTGCACAATCACAACAGATGGCTGCTGGTCATCCCTACCAGGACTACAGTGGGCCTGTCCACACTTTCTACAAGGACTGCAGTGGGTCTGCACCTCTGGTGGCGCACCAATACCACAATCTCTACCAGGACTACAGTGGGTCTGCTCTGTGATGACCTACCTACCAATACTCTTCAAAATTTCGACTGACTCTGCTGTGGGTTTGCTCTGTTGTGGCCCATTACCTGTATGCATGTCAAGAGTCAGCACTGTCTTTCCATTGGAAGGACAACACTACTTCTTCAAGACTGCATGGAAATCCACTACTTCTGTGTGCATTTTCTTTTACTGCTCAGACTTCGAGAAAAACTCTGCATTTTTACTGTGATGAACAATCTGGACTGTCTTTATGGACTGTGAGAAATTTTTAGCTTTTGACCAACATTGTATCAATAAGTGTGTGCATTTGATTTCTTTGTAATTGTAATTATGAAATTTTTTTTTCAAATCTGTATTGGCCACTGCCCAATCCAATTTGTAAAATTATTTGTGGGGAGCATGGGGGCTATGTAAGTAGGCTGTTTATGTTTTCGCTATGTAAGTAGGCTGTTTATGTTTTCTCTATGTAAGTAGGCTGTTTATGTTTTCGCTATGTAAGTAGGCTGTTTATGTTTTCTCTATGTAAGTAGGCTGTTTATGTTTTCTCTATGTAAGTAGGCTGTTTAGGTTTTTTTATGGTAACGCCACCTCTGTATGAAAATCACTGGCTGTGCTGTGTGCAGTCTGTGGCTGCTTTGCATTGTTGTAATACTCGCCATTGTAGTGTTGGGCAGCTGGCTGTGAACAGCGCGTAGCGTTGCGCAGTTGGAGGTGAGCAGCCAGCAGTGGTGGATGTGGGGAGAGAGATGGCGGAGTTTTGAAATTTGTCATGAACTGTTATATTTATATATGATGATATCAAGGTAAATACATTGTTTGTTCTCTATTAATATCTTTCATTTGCTAACTATCCCTATCAGTAGTTAGTGCCTTCCATAGTTTGAATCTTTTAATTATCTGGCAGTAGTGGCGCTCGTTGTATTGCAGTAGCTTGAGCAGCGAAGATTTTTGTGAGGTAAGTGATTTGTGAAAGGTATAGTTTAATGTTAGTCAGGGCCATTCTTTTGTAGGGATTTTTGAAAGTCAGATTGCGTTGCGCTAAAAAAAAAATATTGTGTATCAGTTTAAGCACAGTCTTGTATAATTGTTAAAAAGGGGACGTTTCAGGGGAAAGAAATACAGTAGAAGAAGAATGGGTAGCTCTGAGGGATGAAGTAGTGAAAGCAGCAGACGATCAAGTAGGTAGCAAGACGAGGGCTAATAGAAATCCTTGGGTAACAGAAGAAATATTGAATTTAATTGATGAAAGGATAAAATATAAAAATGCAGTAAATAAAGCAGGCAAAAAGGAATACAAACATCTCAAAAATGAGTTCGACAGGAAGTGCAAAATGGCTAAGCAGGGATGTCTAGAGGACAAATGTAAGGATGTAGAGGCTTGTCTCACTAGGGGTAAAATAGATACTGCCTACAGGAAAATTAAAGAGACCTTTGGAGAGAGGAGAACCACTTGTATGAATATCAAGAGCTCAGATGGCAACCCAGTTCTAAGCAAAGAAGGGAAAGCAGAGAGGTGGAAGGACTACATAGAGAGTCTATACAAGGGCGATGTACTTGAGGGCAGTATTATGGAAATGGAAGAGGATGTAGATGAAGATGAAATGGGAGATACGATACTGCGTGAAGAGTTTGACAGAGCACTGAAAGACCTGAGTCGAAACAAGGCCCCGGGAGTAGACAACATTCCATTAGAACTACTGACGGCTTTGGGAGAGCCAGTCCTGACAAAACTCTACCATCTAGTGAGCAAGATGTATGAGACAGGTGAAATACCCTCAGACTTCAAGAAGAATATAATAATTCCAATCCCAAAGAAAGCAGGTGTTGACAGATGTGAAAATTACTGAACTATCAGTTTAATAAGTCACAGCTGCAAAATACTAACGCGAATTCTTTACAGACGAATGGAAAAACTGGTAGAAGCGGACCTCGGGGAAGATCAGTTTGAATTCCGTAGAAATGTTGGAACACGTGAGGCAATACTAACCTTACGACTTATCTTAGAAGAAAGATTAAGAAAAGGCAAACATACGTTTCTAGCATTTGTAGACTTAGAGAAAGCTTTTGACAATGTTGACTGGAATACTCTCTTTCACATTCTAAAGGTGGCAGGGGTAAAATACAGGGAGCCAAAGGCTATTTACAATTTGTACAGAAACCAGATGGCAGTTATAAGAGTCGAGGGGCATGAAAGGGGAGCAGTGGTAGGGAAGGGAGTGAGACAGGGATGTAGCCTCTCCCCGATGTTATTCAATCTGTATATTGAGCAAGCAGTAAAGGAAACAAAAGAAAAATTCGGAGTAGGTATTAAAATTCATGGAGAAGAAGTAAAAACTTTGAGGTTCGCCGATGACATTGTAATTCTGTCAGAGACAGCAAAGGACTTGGAAGAGCAGTTGAACGGAATGGACAGTGTCGTGAAAGGAGGATATAAGATGAACATCAACAAAAGCAAAACGAGGATAATGGAATGTAGTCGAATTAAATCGGGTGATGCTGAGGGAATTAGATTAGGAAATGAGACACTTAAAGTAGTAAACGAGTTTTGCTATTTAGGGAGTAAAATAACTGGTGATGGTCGAAGTAGAGAGGATATAAAATGTAGACTGGCAATGGCAAGGAAATCGTTTCTGAAGAAGAGAAATTTGTTAACATCGAGTATAGATTTAAGTGTCAGGAAGTCGTTTCTGAAAGTATTTGTGTGAAGTGTAGCCATGTATGGAAGTGAAACATGGACGATAACTAGTATGGACAAGAATAGAATAGAAGCTTTCGAAATGTGGTGTTACAGAAGAATGCTGAAGACAAGGTGGGTAGATCACATAACTAATGAGGAGGTACTGAATAGGATTGGGGAGAAGAGAAGTTTGTGGCACAACTTGACTAGAAGAAGGGATCGGTTGGTAGGACATGTTTTGAGGCATCAAGGGATCACAAATTTAGCATTGGAGGGCAGCGTGGAGGGTAAAAATCGTAGAGGGAGACCAAGAGACGAATACACTAAGCAGATTCAGAAGGATGTAGGTTGCAGTAGGTACTGGGAGATGAAGAAGCTTGCACAGGATAGATTAGCGTGGAGAGCTGCATCAAACCAGTCTCAGGACTGAAGACCACAACAACAACAACACTTTAATAAGTCACGAATGCTAAATACTAACGTGAATTCTTTACAGGCGAATGGAAAAACTGGTAGAAGCCGACCTCGGGAAAGATCAGTTTGGATTCCGTAGAAATATTGGAACACGTGAGGCAATACTGACTCTACGACTTATCTTAGAAGCTAGATTAAGGAAAGGCAAACCTACATTTCTAGCATTTGTAGATTTAGAGAAAGCTTTTCACAATGTTGACTGGAATACTCTCTTTCAAATTCTAAATGTGGCAGGGATAAAATACAGGGAGCCAAAGGCTATTTACAATTTGTACAGAAACCAGGTGGCAGTTATAAGAGTCGAGTGGCGTGAAAGGGAAGCAGTGGTAGGGAAGGGAGTGAGACAGGGATGTAGCCTCTCCCCGATGTTATTCAATCTGTATATTGAGCAAGCAGTAAAGGAAACAAAAGAAAAATTCGGAGTAGATGTTAAAATCCATGGAGAAGAAATAAAAACTTTGAGGTTCGCCGATGACATTGTAATTCTCTCAGAGACAGCAAAGGACTTGGAAGAGCAGTTGAACGGAATGGACAGTGTCTTGAAAGGAGGATAGAAGATGAACATCAACAAAAGCAAACCGAGGATAATGGAATGAATTCGAATTAAGTCGGGTGATGCTGAAGGAATTAGATTAGGAAATGAGATACTTAATGTAATAAAGGAGTTTTGCTATTTGGGGAGCAAAATAACTGATGATGGTCGAAGTAGAGAAGATATAAAATGTAGACTGGCAATGGCAAGGAAAGCGTTTCTGAAGAAGAGAAATTTGTTTACATCGAGTATAGATTTAGGTGTCAGGAAGTCGTTTCTGAAAGTATTTGTATGGAGTGTAGCCATGTATGGAAGTGAATCGTGGACGACAAATAGTTTGGACAAGAAGAGAATAGAAGCTTTCGAAATGTGGTGTTACAGAAGAATGCTGAGGATTAGATGGGTGGATCACATATCTAATGAGGAGGTATTGAATAGGGGAGAAGAGGAGTTTGTGGCACAACGTGACAAGAAGAAGGGACGGGTTTGTAGGACATGTTTTGAGGCATCAAGGGATCACAAATTTAGCATTGGAGGGCAGCGTGGAGGGTAAAAATCGTAAAGGGAGACCAAGAGATGAGTACACTAAGGCGATTCAGAAGGATGTAGGTTGCAGTAAGTACTGGGAGATGAAGAAGCTTGCACAGGATAGGGTAGCATGGAGAGCTGCATCAAACCAGTCTCAGGACTGAAGACCACAACAACAACAACACGTACGTACTATTGGTCTTTACGTGACTGATTGGAGTTACCAATCTCTGTGGATGATGAAATGGTCACTACAGCGTGTTACTGTTGCTCGTGTTTACTGTTGTTACCACGCATTGTAGGGTATATGAGGGGACTGAGCAGCTTTAGATGTTGAGTGATCGCTGTGAAGGACACGGATGGGCTACATACTCGTATGAAGCTCCGTTATCAGCACCTGACAGAGTTTGAAGGGGCCCAGCGCGGCTCTATAGGTAGCCGGCTTGTCGAATCGTGCAGTGTTGGACTGCGTAAGAGCGGAAGTGCAGCCATACTCATCGTTAAGTTTGCGGTCGACCACCCCTGACCACCATGGCCGTATTGTGCACCGAGCACGTTGTAGCCCTGAAATGTTTGTGCCGGTCTCCGTGCACCGTTATTCGTCCTCCGGCACCGATGCTCAGAGACCAGGAGCAGCCATACTAAGGAATTACGCCGCTAGAACTGCATCACCAACAGCTGCATCTGGAGTGGTAGCATGACCAGGAAACATGGACTACTGACGAGTAGCATAGCATTGTCTTTGTCGATGTGTCTGTGTTCTGGACCACCAAAGTCGGCGATCTGCGGAAATGTCCCATTCATCGAATCTTCTGGAGGGTCACAGCAGTATTAAGTCTGGCTTTATGGTGTGGCGAGCCATCAGGTATGACTTTTGGTCACGCCTGATAGTGTTTCAACCAGGGGCGTTCAGTAATTAATGCAACACCTCTTTCTTTGGTCAAATTCGGTTGAAAAGACGCGGTATTCATTTCAGGACGTCGTGGAATATTCCCGCGTCAGCCCGTATAGTTTCATGTCGTTCCGATACCTTGTGGCGCAATACATAGGCTTCGAAATGGCGTCCGTAAAGGAGGTTCGTTCAAAGCAGAGAGCTGACACTGAGTTTATTTTGGCGGAAACCGGAGCATAACAGATGTTCGTACGCATTTGCAGAATGTCTGCGGAGACACGGCAGTGAACAAAAGCACGGCGAGTCGTTGGCTGAAGTGTCTGTCATCACTGCAACAAGGTCGCACAAACCTGTGGTATCTCCCGCGTGCCGGCCGGTCGCACACAGCTGTGACTCCTACAGTGTTGGAACGTGCGGACACTCTCATTCGAGGTGATCGACGGATCACAACCAGACAACTCGCTATGCAACTGGACGTCTCTGGTGGTAGTGATGACACACTCGGCCACTGGTTGAGGTACGCTAACGTGTGTGCCAACTGGGTTCCTCGCCACCAAACACAAGAGCAGAAAGAGCAACGAAGGACCATCTAAGTGGAATTGCTTGCGCGGTACGATGCTGACCACACAATTTTTTTTTCCCCAAGAGATTCTGGTCATACATAAAGCACACCAGTGGCAAGACGCAATCAATATCATCACTGCGCGATAACAACGGTGAAGTCACTGATGACAGTGCCACTAAAGCAGAGTTGCAAAACACGGTTTTCCGAAACTCCTCCAACAAAGAAGACGAAGTAAATATTCCTGAATCCTGAATTATAATCAAGAACAACTGCCAAGATGAGAAACATAGAAGTAGACAACCTCGGTGTAACAAAGCAGCTTAAGTCACTTAATGAAGGCAAGGCTTCTGGTCCAGATTGTACGTATACCAGTCAGGTTCCTCTCAGAGTATTCTGAGAAAATAGCTTCATATTTAACAATTATATACAGCCACTCTCTCACAGAAAAATTCGTATCTAAAGACTGGAAAATTACTCAAGTCACACCAATACCCAAAAAGGAAGGTAGGAGTAATCCTCTCAATGACAAGCCCATATCACTAACGTCAATTTGCAGTAGGGTTTTAGAACACATACTGTATTCGAACATTATGAAGTACCCCGAAAAAAACGATTTATTGACATATAGTCAGCACGGATTCATAAAATATCGTTCTTGTGAAACACAACTAGCTCTTTATACTCATGAAGTAATTAGTGCTGTCGACAGGGGATGTCAAATTGATTCCATTATGTTTAGATTTCAAGAAGGATTTCCACACCGTTCCTCAGAAGCGCCTTCTAATCAAACTGCGTGCGTACGGAGTATCGCCTCAGTTGTGCTACTGGATTCGTGATTTCCTGTCAGAAAGGTCACAGTGCGTAGTAATAGATGGAAACTCATGGAGTAAAACAGAAATAATATCCGAGGTTCCCAAAGGAAGTGTTATAGGCCTTCTGTTGTTCCTGATCTATATTAACGACATAGGAGACAATCTGAGTAGCCGTCTTAGGTTGTTTGTAGATGATGCTGTCATTTACGGTCTTCTAAAGTCATCAGATGATCAAAACGACTTCCAAAATGATTTAGATAAGATATCTGTATGGTGCGAAAAGTAGCAGTTGACCCTGAATAAAGAAAAGTGTGAAGTTATTCACATGAGTACTAAAAGAAATCAGCTAAATTTCGATTACGAGATAAGTCACACAAATCTGCGGGCTTTAAATTCAACTAAATACTTAGGGATTACAATTACAAATTACCTAAATTGGAACGATCACATTGATGATATTGTGGGTAGAGAAAACCATTGGCAGAACACTTAGAAGGTGCAACCGGTTTACCAAAGAGACTGCTTACACTACGCTTGTCTGCCCTGTTCTGGAGTATTGCTGTGAGGTGTGGGATCCGCACCAGGTAGTACTGACGTATGACATCGAAAAAGTAGAAAGAGAGGCAGCTAGTTTTGTATTATCGCGAAATAGGGGAGATAGTGTCACAGACATGATACGTGAATTGGAGTGGCAATCACTAAAACAAAGGCGTTTTTCGTTGCGACGGGATCTTCTCATGAAATTTCGATCACCAGTTTTCTCCTCCAATTGCGAAAACATTCTGTTGGCACCCGCCTACATATGGAGAAATGATCATCACGACAAAATAAGGGAAATCAGGGCTGGAACGGAAAAATTTAAGTGTTCGTTTTTCCCGCGTGCCGTTCGAGAGTGGAAGGGTTCAAATGGTTCAAATGGCTCTGAGCACTATGGGACTTAACATCTGTGGTCATCAGTCCCCTAGAACTTAGAACTACTTAAACCTAACCAACCTAAGGACATCACACACATCCATGCCCGAGGCAGGATTCGAACCTGCGACCGTAGCAGTCACGCGGTTCCGGACTGAGCGCCTAGAACCGCTAGACCACCGCGGCCGGCAGTGGAAGGGTAGAGAGACAGCTTGGAGGTGGTTCATTGAATCCTCTTCCAGGCACTTTATTGTGAATAGCAGAGTAATCATGTAGATGTAGATCGTCACAGGAGATTAAGCGTGGGTTCATCACTTCGAACCGGAAACAAAACGGACCATCAGCGGTAAATTCGTGGCTATGTATTTTGGTGGACTGTATTGGCGATTCTGTTTGCTGGCCTGATTCGAGGTGCAACCATTACCTCCCAAGTATATTTTGATACCGTCAGGAAATCGAAGAAAAGGCATCAACGTGTTCGTCGCCGCAATGATGCATACGAACTTCTCCTCGATGCCAAGACAAGGCCTCACACAAATGTGCTCACCCGATAGAAGTTCACAAAACTTTAGTGGACCTTTCGTCCTCATCCATTGCACAGCCCGTATCCCACACCTCCGTTTGTTTACCCTCATGAACGATGCCATGCGGCGGAGAAGTTGGCTCCAGTCGTCGGCCAACAGAGCGGTACCATGTGGGCATACACGCCCTCCCAGCAGTGTGGCATAAGGCTGTCGTATTGAACGGAGACTATGTTGGGAAAAAAAGCCAAAAGAATGAGCAATAATATGGTGTGTTAGAATCCTGAATAAAACCAACCTGCTTTCAGAAAAAAAAGAGTTACATTGCTTATTGAACAACCATCGTGTGAGAGCACAATGCTACTGCAGGGATATCCTGCGTCCTCACGCGTCACCCCTCGCATGCAGTATTAAGGCAGTTTTTCAGCAGGACAACGCTCGTCCACATAGAGCACGTATCTGTATGAACTGTTTGGATGGTGCTGGCGCGCTCTAACGCGGAAGGATCCCACCATCAGTCCCCTATAAAACCTGCGTGGGATCGTCTCGAACAACAGCTCCGTTCCCGTGATAGTTTCAGGGATAACAAGTACCAGTTGCAACAGCTGTGGGCCAGTTTGCCCCAGGGAAGGTCACAACTGCTTTATGACACCCTCTCCAAACGAATCAGAGCATGCATCGAGACTATAGGCGGTTTAACGTCATACGGATAAGTGAACTAATGCTGCCAAGTTCTTTGTAAGTTTGGCACGATTTTCCAGCCGCTGAAATAACATCACGTATACTCTCAATCCATAAAGATTTTTTTTTCGTTTCCTCCTCCCTTCTAGTTGCTTCACTTTTTTGCCTGGCAGTGTGTATGCATATATGGAATTTCCGCCCACAAGTAATTACACTACTGGCCATTAAAATTGCTGCACCACGAAGATGACGTGCTACAGACGCGAAATTTAACCGACAGGAAGAAGATGCTGTGATATGCAAATGATTAGCTTTTCAGAGCATTCACACAAGATTGGCGCCGGTGGCGACACCTACAACGTGCTGACGTGAGGGAAGTTTCCAACCGATTTCTCACACACAAACAGAAGTTTACCGGCGTTGCTTGGTGAAACGTTGTTGTGAATGGGATAGTCACACAATCAGAACTGGAGCCAGGGACAGAGACTCTTGTGACATTATCCTGACTGCCTTGTCCGAGACTTACTTCGAGCAGATAGTTAGAGAACCAACTCGTGAAGCTAACGTTTTAGATCTCATAGCAACAAATAGACCGGAACTTTTCGACTCCGTGAATGTAGAAGAGGGTATCAGTGATCATAAGTCAGTGGTTGCATCAATGACTACAAGTGTAATAAGAAATGCCAAGAAAGGAAGGAAAATATATTTGCTTAACAAGAGTGATAGGGCACAAATCGCAGAATATCTGAGTGACCACCATCAAACGTTCATTTCTGAGGAAGAGGACGTGGAACAAAAATGGAAAAAATTCAGAAACATCGTCCAGTACGCCTTAGATAAGTTCGTACCGACTAAGGTCCAAAGCGAGGGGAAAGATCCACCGTGGTATAACAATCATGTACGAAAGGTACTACGGAAACAAAGAAAGCTTCATCATAGGTTTAAGAGTAGTCGAATCATAGCTGATAAGGAAAAGCTGAACGAAGCGAAAAAGAGCGTAAAGAGAGCAATGAGAGAAGCATTCAACGAATTCGAACATAAAACATTGGCAAACAATCTAAACAAGAACCCTAAAAAGTTTTGGTCATATGTAAAATCGGTAAGCGGATCTAAATCCCCTATTCAGTCACTCGTTGACCACGATGGCACCGAAACAGAGGACGACCGAAGAAAGGCAGAAATACTGAATTCAGTGTTCCGAAACTGTTTCACTGCGGAAAATCGTAACACGGTCCCTGACTTCAGCCGTCGCACGGACGCCAAAATGTAAAATATTGAAATAAACGATATCGGAATTGAAAAACAACTGCTATCACTTAGTAGCGGAAAAGCATCCGGACCAGACGAGATACCCTTAAGATTCTACAGTGATTATGCTAAAGAACTTGCCCCCTTTCTATCAGCAATTTATCGTAGATCGCTGGAAGAACGTAAAGTACCTAGCGACTGGAAGAAAGCGCAGGTCGTTCCCATTTTCAAGAAGGGTCATAAATCAGATGCGAATAATTATAGGCCTACTTCGCTTACGTCAATCTGTTGTAGAATAATGGAACATGTTTTGTGTTCTCGTTGTAACGCCGGAAATGCATATCCTCCTATTTCCATCTATTGTACTATAATTTGTTTTCCTTATTTTTGTTACCTGAATATATGACATTTCTGTGTCTTTACATATTGTAATTGTTTTACTGTTTGTATATATATATTTATGCACTTATGTCGATGTATAATTGGTTTGTTTCGTAAATATTATTTGTATTTTTACGCTGGGTCTTGCCTAGGGAAAACTGCTATCGAACGATTACATCGATGGGTCGTGTGAAGAATCAAAGTGTGTAGGATCTTTGGTAGTGTTAACTCTGCCGCGTGGAGCGCGGGCTGAGAGAAGGAGTCGGGTTGGTGTAGCGAGTGGAGCAGGTGCGTGGTGTGACGCTCCCGCGAGTTGCCGCGCTTTCGGGGTTTGGCAGCATGTAATTGCGCTCGACTTGCGATGATAGTTTCTGACATGGTGTCGCGGACGGGAAACATTAACTAGCGCACATCAAGAGCCGTTTCGTCTGGTGACCGTGTCGAGAAGAAGGCCCGCCAACATCCAGCTTCTGCAACAGCGACGGCCGACAATGAGTGACTGTCGCCACCTCCTCGATCGACGGCTTCGAACCTTCAATCAACCAACAAGGAAGACTGGAAGCACGTAAAGTTTAGAACTGTATGGCAGACCTCAGCTTTTAATCTTGTTCCATTTTCGTAACTATAATTACAGCAACTTAGCATGAACGATTGTTACTCATTGTCCCAATTGCATTACCAAGCAGAGTCCCTTCCTTTTCCGGAATGAACCCGAGTGTCGTTGAAATTCAAACGCCAGCATCATTCGATTTTACTGCTTTAATTTCAAAGTTCAGCTGGCTACAATATTTAAATTGCACAAGCACAAATTAAGAGTGCGAGTTTTGTTACCGTATTTTAGTTACCTGTGACTGCAGCTCAGCTTGGTACGTACTAAATTTTACTATTGTTAATAGTTCAGAATCATTTAATTCAAGTTCAAAGTTAAATCTCTTCTTTCTAAATTGCGTAGATTCAAGTAGCTTTTGAAATGATTGTTGAGGTAGTCCAAGACTAACCGTATTTTACTGAATTTCGATGTGCTTCAGAAAGAAAGCTCACTATTCACTTCAGTCAGTAAATTAACTTTCGATTTTCCGGTTATTAATTCTTTTGCTAAATTAAGTCAGGGTGTAGCGAAATTTATTACTTCTGACAAACTTTCAGTTTTCACACTACACGTGTCAACCTTCAGTTGCCACGCTTCTAGTGCTAATTATATGTGTAATAACCTTTCTTTTTCAGTTACTATAGTAATTGTCCTTAGGACTGGCGACCGTGATTTCCCCCAAATCTCAAATACCTAATTACCGCTACTTAATTGTTAACGTAACGGCTGCACATTTACCTTCTTTATTAACTTTACCCCTTTTCAAAATTAATTTCCACCAGTTTCATTTGCATTTTTCCTTTCATTTAGATGTAACCCTTTCCTCCCTCTTTACCGATAGATTAACTTCGGTGACGATTGCTTTTCCCAAATTTCCATTAGGTACACGCGGTTTAAATTTTCACTGTCATTAAGGTCGGTAAGTGAGAGGGGGAGGTTACATCGTATTATGACGTTCTTAGATAATACAAATCTCCTTCATCATAACCAACATGGATTCCGCAAACAGAGATCATGTGAAACTCAGCTCGCCCTATTTGCCCAAGAAATTCACAGTGCCGTAGACACTGGCGAGCAGATTGATGCCGTATTCCTGGACTTCAGGAAGGCATTTGATACGGTTCCGCACTTACGTTTAGTGAAAAAAATACGAGCTTACGGAATATCGGACCAGGTTTGTGATTGGATTCAGGATTTCCTAGAAGAAAGAACACAACATGTCATTCTTAACGGTTCAAAATCTGCAGATGTAGAGGTAATTTCGGGAGTACCGCAGGGAAGCGTGATAGGACCTTTATTGTTTACAATATACATAAATGACTTAGTTGACAACATCGGTAGCTCCGTGAGGCTATTTGCAGATGACACGGTTGTCTACAAGAAAGTAGCAACATCAGAAGACTCGTACGTACTCCAGGAGGACCTGCAGAGGATTAATGCATGGTGCGACAGCTGGCAGCTTTCCCTAAACGTAGATAAATGTAATATAATGCGCATACATAGGGGCAGAAATCCATTCCAGTACGATTATGCCATAGGTGGTAAATCATTGGAAGCGGTAACGACCGTAAAATACTTAGGAGTTACTATCCGGAGCGATCTGAAGTGGAATGATCACATAAAACAAATAGTGGGAAAAGCAGGCGCCAGGTTGAGATTCATAGGAAGAATTCTAAGAAAATGTGACTCATCGACGAAAGAAGTAGCTTACAAAACGCTTGTTCGTCCGATTCTTGAGTATTGCTCATCAGTATGGGACCCTTACCAGGTTGGATTAATAGAAGAGATAGACGTGATCCAGCGAAAAGCAGCGCGATTCGTCATGGGGACATTTAGTCAGCGCGAGAGCGTTACGGAGATGCTGAACAAGCTCCAGTGGCGGACACTTCAAGAAAGGCGTTACGCAATACGGAGAGGTTTGTTATCGAAATTACGAGAGAGCACATTCCGGGAAGAGATGGGCAACATATTACTACCGCCCACATATATCTCGCGTAATGATCACAACGAAAAGATCCGAGAAATTAGAGCAAATACGGAGACTTACAAGCAGTCGTTCTTCCCACGCACAATTCGTGAATGGAACAGGGAAGGGGGGATCAGATAGTGGTACAATAAGTACCCTCCGCCACACACCGTAAGGTGGCTCGCGGAGTATAGATGTAGATGTAGATGTGATGCCTCGTGTAAGGAGGAGAAATACGTACCATCACGTTTCCGACTTTGATAAAGGTAGGATTGTAGCCTATCGCGATTGCGGTTTATCGTATCGCTACTTTGCTGCTCGCGTTGGTTGAGATCCAGTGACTGTTAGCAGAATATGGAATCGGTGGGTTCAGGAGGGTAATACGGAACGCCGTGCTGGATCCCAACGGCCTCGTATCACTAGCAGTCGAGATGACAGGTATCTTATCCGCATGGCTGTAACGGATCGTGCAGCCACGTCTCGATCCTTGAGTCAACAGATGGGGACGTTTGCAAGACAACAACCATCTGCACGAACAGTTCGACGACGTTTGCAGCAGCACGGACTGTCAGCTCGGAGACCATGCCTGCGGTTACCCTTGAGGCTGCATCACAGACAGGAGCGCCTGCGATGGTGTACTCAACGACGAACCTGGGTGCACGAACGGCAAAACGTCATTTTTTCGGATGAATCCCGATTCTGTTTACAGCATCATGACAGTCGCATCCGTGTTTGGTGACATCGCGTGAACGCACATTGGAAGCGTGTGTTCGTCATCGCCATACTTGCGTATCCCCCTGCGTGATGGTATGGGGTGCCATTGGTTACACGTATCGGTCAGCTCTTGTTCGCATTGACGGCACTCTGAACAGTGGACGTTACATTTCAGATGTGTTACGACCCGTGGCTCTACCCTTCATTCGATCCCTGTGAAACCCTACATTTCAGCAGGATAATGCACGTGTTGCAGGTCCTGTACGGGCCTTTCTGGATACAGAAAATGTTCGACTGCTGCCCAGGCCAGTACATTCTCCAGATCTCTCACCAATTGAAAACGTCTGCTCAATGGTGGCCGAGTAACTGGCTCGTCACAATACGCCAGTCACTACTCTTGATGAACTGTGGTATCGTGTTGAAGCTGCATGGGCAGCTGTACCTGTACACGCCGTCCAAGCTCTGTTTGACTCAATGCCCAGGCGTATCAAGGCCGTTATTACGGCCAGAGGCGGTTGCTCTGGGTACTGATTTGTCCGGATCTATGCATCCAAATTGCGTGGAAGTGTAATCACATGTCATTTCTAATATAATATGTTTGTCCAATGAATATCTGTTTATCATCAGCATTTCTTGTTGGTGTAGCAATTTTAATGGCCAGTAGTGTACACGAGAGTGCTACCAGTGCGAGAGAAGTGATCACGTCGTTTCGCCGCTGCAGGTAGCTCTCAGCATTGCAGACGACACCTGGAGCCCCTGCTACAACGACGTGAACCCGACGCCGAGCGCTGTGCGACGCTACGTGGGCGACGCTCGCGTGTCAGTGGCTGTGCGACTCTGCTTACGTTCCAGGAGCAGCGCTCAGCGGGGAGACGGCCGCTGCTGCAGGCATCTGCGGCACGTGGCGGGCGACGCAACGCGACACCTCCTGGGAGCATCTCAGGCCGGCCTGCGGGCGTTACGGCCGAGGCAGAGCGCGCAGGCGCGGCGCGAGGAATGCGCAGGCGCAGACTGCGCGCGGGGGCGCTACGCTCGCAGAAACCGTAAACGGGCGAGGAGGAGATTACAACGGCGGGCGGCAGCCCCACTCGAAACGTTGCTCCGTCCCGCTCTCGGAGACGTGGCATCGCGCGAACTCTCACTCACGGCTGCTACAGGAACACACGCTCTGTTTGCGTGTGAGACAGAATACGCGACGTACTGCTCCGAAAATTAACGAGGAACGCCTTTTAGGTGACGAAGATTAATTAAACTTGTCTCATACAAGGGTGAGGCAGGTGGAGGGTGGATTGGGAACTGATATGGGGATATTTGTAACAATGGAAAATTGTACTGAAATGCAGGAGGATCTGCAGCGAATTGACTCATGGTGCAGGGAATGGCAATTGAATCTCAATGTAGACAAGTGTAATGTGCTGCGAATACATAGAAAGATAGATCCCTTATCATTTAGCTACAAAATAGCAGGCCAGCAACTGGAAGCAGTTAATTTCATAAATTACCTGGGAGTACGCATTAGGAGTGATTTAAAATGGAATGATCATATAAAGTTGATCGTTGGGAAAGCAGATGCTAGACTCAGATTCATTGGAAGAATCCTAAGGAAATGCAATCCGAAAACAAAGGAAGTAGGTTACAGTACGCTTGTTCGCCCACTGCTTGAATACTGCTCACCTGTGTGGGATCCGTACCAGATAGGGTTGATAGAAGAGATAGAGAAGATCCAACGGAGAGCAGCTCGCTTCGTTACAGGATCATTTAGTAATCGCGAAAGCGTTACGGAAATGATAGATAAACTCCAGTGAAAGACTGCAGGAGAGACGCTCGGTAGCTCGGTATGGGCTTTTGTTAAAGTTTCGAGAACATACATTCACCGAAGAGTCAAGCAGTATATTGCTCCCTCCTACGTATATCTCGCTAAGAGACCATGAGGATAATATCAGAGAGATTAGAGCCCACACAGAGGCATACCGACAATCCTTCTTTCCACGAACAATAGGTTAGGTTAGTGTTGTTTAACGAGGACATTAGAGACGGAGCGCAATCTCGGGTTAGGGAAGGATGGGGAAGGAAATCGGCCGTGCCCTTTCAAAGGAACCATCCCGGCATTTGCCTGAAACGATTTAGGGAAATCACGGAAAACCTAAATCAGGATGGCTGGAGACGGGATTGAACCGTCGTCCTCCCGAATGCGAGTCCAGTGTGCTAACCACTGCGCCACCTCGCTCGGTCACGAACAATACGAGACTGGAATAGAAGGGGGAACCGATAGAGGTACTCAGGGTACCCTCCGTCACACACCGTCAGGTGGCTTGCGGAGTATAGATGTAGATGTCGATTATTTTAGCCAGGACATTAGCGCACGAAGTTTTTATTGACTCTTCACAAACATAATTTTTTTGCAAACACATTTTCATATTTCACCATAAAATTACGTTTACCGAATTTAACAGTTATATATATATATATATATATATATATATATATATATATATATATATATATATATATATATATAAAACTTAACTAAATGTCATGTCCAAGACAGAGAAAGAATAACACGTAAAAATTGACAATGGATTATTTCGGTCGACTCAACTAATGAGAGACTAATGCACGGGCAGCTTGCAGAACATGCCGGCGAGAAGGTTGTTCGGAAACACAGAACTCGGTGTAATTATCAAGGAAGCTCTGGTCCAATCAAACTCAGAAGAACTTATTGTCAATGGATGTATACTCCTGAGTATTGGGAAAGCAGTAATGGAAACAAAAGTAAAATCTGGAATAGGAATTAAATTCCAGGGGGAAGAAATAAAAACTTTGAGGTTTGCCGATAACGTTGTTATTCTCTCAGACGCAACAAAGGACTTGGAAGAGCAGTTGAACAGAATGGACAGTGTCATGAAAGGAGTATGTAAGATGAATATCAACAAAAGCCAAACGAGAATTATAGTCGAATTAAATCGGATAATACAGAGGGGATTAGATTAGGAAACGAGACACTTAAAGTAGTAGATCTGTTTTGTTATTTGGGCACCAAAATAACAGGTGATGGTCAAAGTAGAGAGAATATGGAGTGTAGCCTGGCAACGGCAAGAAAAGCGTTTCTGAAGAAGAAAAATTTGTTAACATCGGGTTTAGATTTAAGTGTCAAGTAGTCTTTTCTGAAAGTATATGTATGGAATGTAGATTCGTATGAAAGTTAAACGTGGACGATAAACAGTTTAGATAAGAAGAGAATAGAAGATTTTGAAATATGACGCTACAGAAGAAAGCGGAATATTAGATGAGTAGAGCGCGTAACTAATGACAAGGTACGGACTTGAATGGGGGAGAAAAGAAATTTGTGGTAAAACCTGACTAGAAGATGGGTTCGGTTGGCAGGGCACATTCTGATACATCAAGGGATCTCAGATTTAAAACTAAGAGGGAAACGGGGTGCGGGGGCGGGGGGGGAGGGGGGTCGTAGAGGGTCACCAAGACAAGAATACAGTCAGCAGCGTCAAAAGAATGTAGGTTGCAGTAGTTACTCGGAGACAAAGAGGCTCGCACAGCTTGGAGAGCTGTATCGAACCAGTATTCGGACTGAAGACCACAGCAACAACAACAACATACTCCTGTCATACTGAATGTTGTTGCTCTAACTCAATGAAAGCCATCACTGTCTTTGGGTTATGCAACATACCAGTGAACTGCATTTGACCTCGCAAACCCGAGACTATCTTCTCTCTAAAGATACTTTTCCGACATTCTGGCACTGTCATAAGTCCGCAACCTAGCGACGACCGACACAGGGCTACCGTCCCAGACGACTACTGAGCTGTGTTCTCCATTACCTGCGTCGGGTCCTCCCTTTATAGCACTTACCACGTTCTGGAATATTCACTCTGACTTACACAGAGGTCACTCGCGCGAACCTTACCATATTTGGCGCAAATTACGAAGTGCATCCTCGGCTGTCAGCCGGATCGTTACGGGAACGGAGTTAAGAGCTTGCGAGGTGCCAGGGCAAGCAGTGTATTTAACACTAAATTCTTCTAGAATCTACATATGGAAATGTTGCTCTAAGCCCCCCCCCCCCTATTCTAACTCCGACTTTTGCTGTTGCACATGGATTAAAAAATATACGCGAACTGACTGTAATCAACCCTGCAAGTGGAGTAGAAAAGAGTTTGGCACCTGCAATAATTTAATTTGATAAATATGTTAAATGAAGGAAGGTTTCATTAACGTAGTGAGAAATGATGGGTTGCTCTACCGATTAACAGAATGAAAGTTCTGTCCAAAATAACAATATGATTTATTAAGACTAAACACAAAATAATAAACAAAAACACATGAAACATTTATAATACATCAAATTGGCTCAAATTGGATACTCAAACAAACGCTGTGAAGGTGAAGTTGTCCCTAAACTAGATTGTGAGGTTTATGACGAAGTGGTATGTGGAGCCAATTCCTTGCCACTCAAATCTTAAGAGAGACACCCAGCTAACCCAACATTAATTGCTGCTACTCAAGACAGAACAAAGTTAGAAAAAGACGAACAGGCGCGCTCTGCTGAGCTCTGATTATCACCTAGGAAAATCCCTATCTGCCGGTGCTGTGGACATACATTACCAAACTGTCTTCTTAACTGCCAGAACACGATCTGTCGTACCGGAGGCGATGGCTGGTTGCTTCGACGTCCTCAACCGAAAGGCGAGAGCCGACTCCTGTTGAGTACCCGTATATGCCGAACACCGAACATTCCCGCCCCCACGACAGTGGCCGTGGTTAAACGTTCCAATCAGCAACTCGAAAACCGGCGGAAAATTCCACTCCATTGCCGGAGCACTACCATTCCACCAATGGAGATTCTTGGCGTCAATTTCTGCACTGATTTTGCTACGTCATGGACCTATACCCTGAGCAAGCCAATCACAGTTACTATTTTGCAGAAAGCGCGGGAATTTTCCCGCCACAACTGCCTGGGTACACAAGTCATTCCCACGCCTCGCTGGTAGCCCGCCAGAAAGTGTTTTCGCTAAGTTCCTGCAAAGTAACGGGACCTCTAGCCCAGCCGCTACTTCAGGCCCCTCCGGGCGTGTCTTTTGACAATGTCGGCGTCTGGAAAGCATTCACTCGACTCCCTCACACCCTTTCAAAATCACCAGAGCCCGCCTGTCACCGGACCACCCGGATGACGAGAGACGCTGCGTGGGAAGTCCGCGTGTGAAGGAATAGCAACTTTCCACTGCATGCAATTAGAGAGGAGAATCGTAAGATAGAAATATGAGAGGGGGCTCATGCCACCTCTCAAGCTTATGGACGCTGCCCTCCTCATGTGTGTACAGCCTAGGGTCGGTTCAGCGCCGGGATGGCGCTATTTGAGTAAAAGATTATGCAAATGCCTCCGGTGCGTTCCGAAGACAGCACCTAACTACAACGTGAATTTAATGCCGCTTGCATCTCTAAGTATCGAATTCCGCGACAAAGCCGCATTAATTAATTATTTTTGATTAAAAACAATAAATGAAGTATACGACTGGTTCTCTGACGTTGACATAAACAGACGACTGGCGTGTTGGAATTGTAGTAAATGAATAGGATCACAAATAACGGATAACTAAATTATGTAGATAGCAACAGAATTAAAAACAGCATTTAGACCGTTAAAACACCATTGTAAACCCAAATGAAATCTAGCAACTAAAAGGCTGCTGTTGTTGTTGTGGTCTTCAGTCCGCAGACTTGTTAACTCTGCCTTCCACACTACTCATTTCTCTCTCTCCTTCATCTCCCATTCATTTCCGAATAACTACTACAACCTGCATCCTTGTGAATCTGCTTACTGTGTTCATCTCTAGGTCTTCCTCTACGATTTTACTCCCACGTAATTCACTCCAATACTGTATTCGTGATCCCTTGATGTCTCAGAACATGCCCTATCAACCGATGCCTTCTTTTGGTCAAGCTATGTTACAGATTTCTTGTCTCCCCGGTTCTATTCAGTACCTTCTCGCCGCCCGGGATTAGTCGTGCGGTTTAAGGCGCTGCAGTCATGGACTGTGCGGCTGGTCCCGGCGGAGATTCGAGTCCTCCCTCGGGCATGGGTGTGTGTGTTTGTCCTTAGGATAATTTAGGTTAAGTAGTGTTTAAGCTCAGGGACTGATGACCTTAGCAGTTAAGTCCCGTAAGATTTCACACACACTCACACACAGTACCTTCTCATTAGTTACGCGATCTACACATCTAATCTTCACCATTCTTCTGTACTACACATTTCAAAAGTTTCTGTTCTCTTCTTGACTAAACTGTTCATCGTACACGTCTCACTTGCATACAGGGCCACACTCCGTACAAATGCTTTCAGAAAAGACTTCCTTACACTGCAATCTATACTTGGTGTTAACAAATTTCTCTTCTTCTTAAAAGCTTTTCTTGCCATTGCGGGTCTACATTTTACATCCTGTCTCCTTTGACCATCGTCAGTTATTTTGCTGTTTTTCTATCGGGAAAACCTCATCTATTACTTTAAGTGTCTCGTTTCCTAGTCTAATTCCGTTAGCATTACCTCATTTCATTCGACTACCTTCCATTACCCTAGTTTCGCTTTTGTTGATGTCCTTCCTATATCCTACTTTCATGACAGTGTCCATTTGTTCAACTACTCTGAGCCGTGGTAAAAATTGCTGTTTTGAAGAGCGCGCCGCAGCGCGTAGTGTGAAGCAGTCGCCCTCCGTTTCTGGCGGTGGCGCCGCTGTGGCAATCGCAGCTTTGGTGTCTCCCTCTGGTGCGAAAGGAGAAAGGTTGCCTGTTCAGGTGCATTTAAGGGGCGCTATGAGCTCGCCAGTCAGTCAGTCTGGGTCAGTCTCTCGTCCCCAGCTTGCTAGTCTGTCTATCGTCCGCATTTGTTAGGCAGTTAGTGTCTGACTGTTGTTCGGAGTGCTAGTATGTCTGTCGTTCGGATCAACCTTTAAAGCCGGCAAAGTGAGACTCCTTCCACTCCGCCAGTAAGAAAACTCTGCGAGTGGTCGCCCGGTCGGGGCTTAGTTTCTGCATCTGAGTCTGCGCGCTAGGCCGCCAGTCTGCACGAGTTTGTTCAGGCAATGGTCATTGGCGGTTGGATCGATCGGTTAGTCGGTCGTGCACTGAGACACATGTTGACTTGTCCGTCTTGAGCGTCGGCGCATGTGAGGTCGCCACGTGAGCCCAGTGGCCCACGGTGAATAGCGATGGGTAGTGACTTAGCGGTAGACACGAGAGCAACAGGAGTCAACCCACGACATTGGTCTGGCCGGTGCGAGCTGCGACGCCGTGAGACGGGAGATCGGCGCGCCTTCCTGCGTCCGTTGAAGCGGCTGGCTGAGGACGGTTCGGGAGAGCGATTTGGGGCTGCTGGGCCAGGTCTTCTCGAGAAATCGCAGTTTATTAGACGTTAAGTAATTGGTGATATGTTGTTTCATTTAATATTCTTAAATTCTACTTGTTTTCTTGGTGAGGTCATCAGCCGTTTTGCCCACCATTCTTCTCCGTTTGCCCACCCGCGGGAAGGTGGTTGTTTATAAATTGGGTGGTCTGTTTTTCTTTTGTGGAGTAGGGGCGGGTTAGAGCATCCTGCGGTTCGGGTTGTTCGGTAATCTCCCTATCAATCTACCGTACGTTAATAGCTGTCTCTATCATGTTTGTCGGATTTGGTGTGTTAACGAATTTATTGCTTGGAGTGTAACGGCCTAATACCTGAAATATGTTTTGCTCTCTGGAAACTTTGATATTATTGCCTATGATCTTGAGAGGCGGCATCTGTGTACTGTAGAGCATCTTAACTATTGTTTGGCCAACCTTGTAGAATTTTATATAAGATTGCATTTCATGGGCTTTTATTTAGATGATCATTTTAGTATGTAAAGTTGCCACCCTTTCACCGTAAGACTTTTCTTAGAAGTTAAAATCGAGTTTCACCTTCGGTGACAAGGTAAATATTTTTATTGTTAGCGTTTTGTACCATTTCCATCCCTGCTACGGGCGTGCATAGTTTGTGTGCTTGTGTAAATTGTTAAAACTCTTAGTTTAAAGTTATCTGGTGTGTTGCAGTTTTGCACCAGAGTAGTCTTTCAGAGGCTGTTGCGAGCGAGCGTAACTACGGCCGTGTCAAAAGGGAACGCCAAGGCTCTCTGCCCGAAAGCTCAGACAGTCAAAACTTGTTTCTTCCTGCCTCTGAATAAATTGTAACTTTGATATTTAGAGGGTGCTTTCTGATTATAATTTTAAATCTGTTTCTTTAAAGAATGCTTTTAGGCACTATTAAAGTGAATAAAATTCCCGTTTGTTAAAAGGAATTTGGTTATGATTTCATTAGTTACTCCCTGGCAACTACTTCCATGCTTACATAGTGTGATTAAATGTGTTAATGTTCTTGATGAATCGCTAGTAAATAAAATAAATTCTTAAGAATATTCTTTGAAAGTGAATCATGGTTCATACTCTTACAGAATTACAATGTCACTGGCAAAACTTCAGGTTTCTATTTCCTCTCCCTGAGCTTTAATTCCTACTCCATATTTTTCTTTTGCTTTCTTTACTACCCGATCAGTGTACAGATTGAATAACATTGGGTATAGGTTACTACCCGGCACACTCCATTCTCAACCACTGCTTTTCTTTCATGCTCCTCGACCCTTATAACTCCCATCTGGTTTCTGTATAAGTTGCAAGTAACCTTTCGCTTCCCATTTTTTACCCCTGCTATCTTCAGAATTTCAAAGAGTATTCGACTCAACATTGTCAACAGCTTTCTCTAGGTCTACAAATGCTATAAACGTAGGATTGCCTTTCCTCAATCTATGTTCTAAGAGAAATCGTAGGGTAGGTATTCTCTCGGGTGTTCCAGTATTCCTCCCCAATCCAAACTGATCTTAAAATACTTGGCTAAAACGTTAGAAGACTTAAAATTACAGCGGAATACAAACAAATAAGTCAAGCTTGGGTGCTGTTAACTATATTCTACTTTGGCACTCCCGAAATCAGCACAGCTGAAGAAGACCAAAGAACAGTCGTATTAAAAGAATTGCGCATCTGAGGTAATAATAAAGAAAACACATAATATTCAACTATTATCTTTCGACTCAGAGGAATATCAGTGCGTGTCACCACTTGGAGTAAATAACACTGGTGATTAGTGAACATAAACACAAAACGTCTACCATGTCTGACAACAATAAGTTACAGTTCAGTGCCAATTTCCGCCTAAAACCCGAAAGGACAATTTTTAATATAATAATTTCCTTCTGTGATTGTCCTGTCCTGTGCCAATGTTAATGTGCTTGGGCTCACTACCTTCAAAAGGCGCTACTCAAAGTTAACAGCCGGGCCTGAAGTGCAGGAAACGGACCAGAAACAACGACCCCAGGCACAAGCGTCCCGCTCGGTCACAACGGAGAGCTATGTTACCAAGTGGCACATCTAACCAGTGAGCGCAACACATACTCAAGAGTCTAGCAAACATTCATTCACACACACACACACACACACACACACACACACACACGCACGCACGCACATACACACACTATATCGATCCCGTGCACTCCTGTCATTTATCCAAAACCAATGACTAGCACCCTGAAGTTATCTAACTGCATTCACAATGAAAGTGTGTGACCTCGAACCCACAGAATTGCACGAAAATGTGCTTGGAATATAAATCGCTCATCATAAAACTAGTGGTGAGAGCCATTCACATACAAAACGCAGCAGTCGTCTGGTATTGAGCGCCTTTTGACAGTGACAAGTTCGTACTTTCTTTGTAAGGCATACTTGATGTTACGTTCAAGACGTTGCCGCCGAAAGCAAGAAAATATTCCCACCTTTTTGATGTGTAATTCTTCAGACGATATAAGCTCTAGGTGAAAAGGATGGCTGATTCTGTAACAGTATAATGTCAGTAACCACAAGTAAAATTAACTGGTCGTCGTTTCGCCATCAGACTTCGCTTTGTGCCAGACAATACGTTTCCTGCAACGACGTACAAGGAAATACAAAGCTGTATTACAATATGGTTCATAAAAGGGAGGGTACGATGTGGTGTGGCGTTTGATAGTGGACTGCTTCGATGCGGAAGCGATGTTGAATGTGAAAAACAGGCATCAGTCAGATGTGCATATACTTCTGTCATACTTCTCTTTCAACCCTCCATTGAAATCCAAACCTTCACACTGAAGCTGTGTGACATTATCCAATCACCACAAAAGGTTTGGTGTTCACTTAGGGCAATTAATTTAAACAGAATGAAATATAACAGTGAGGGATGTTTTTGAAATGTTTGTGTTTTTGGTCCCACTATGTCGATATTTTGTGTTTGGTGTTGCCAAAATTCCTCTCTTAGGTCTTCAGTAGGTGATCATTCAAACATGTTTCGTGGTAACGCGCTCAGTTTTTCATGCGAATGGCTCACGTCAATGTTTATGAGCGATTCATATTCTAAGCACGTTTTCGTGCTGTTCTGAGCGTCTGGCGTCACGTGCTTCTCTTGTCATGAGAGTTCCGTAATCCTGCTACTGGTCTGGGAGCTGGTAGTGAAGAGAGCAGAGGATAAAACTGACAGATAAAACCAGTTAGAAATCGTTGGATAACTTACGACGGGTTCTCACACCTGTAACGAATCTGAGAATTTGCAAAATGGTTTAAATGGCTCTGAGCACTATGGGACTCAACATCTGTGGTCATCAGTCCCCTAGAACTTAGAACTACTTAAACCTAACTAACCTAAGGACATTACACACATCCATGCCCGAGGCGGGATTCGAACCTGCGACCGTAGCGGTCACGCGGTTCCAGACTGAAGCGCCTAGAACCGCACGGCCACAGCGGCCGGCCGAGAATTTGCAGCTCTACTCCGAATTCTCTCCGTCTCCTATCCTGATGTAGTTTCCTAAGGAAACCTCATCGACGTGGTCCAGTCGTCGGATCTCCGAATCTTTCTAAAGGTAATTACATTGTTACAGGGCTTTTAAACAATGATCTTTGACTAGTGAGAAATTTAACTCTCTTACGCGGATCAAAGCGGGGCAGGTGAATTTTATTTAGACTGACTGGCTAATGCGGCAATGAACAGAACCACTCCGGGTCTGCCAACAGTCGTTTTCGAATACTAAATCTGGTGGTTATGCCAGTTACTAACGGACTACTATTTCACAGTTGCAACTCTTTATCTCGTGCTTACGTTGGCCTGTGATCTTGCAATGCTTATCACTTAAATATCTTACCTAGACAAATGTATTCCCGAAATTTCATTACCTTACATTAAATATTTTTTCGTGTTGAGACTTTTTCCGTTAGTGTAGGTTTGCTGTTGTGATCTTGTGGGAGACTCTTTTGATGCACCTTTCTACTAGAATCTATCCTGTGCAAATCTCATCAGTTCTGAACTGTGAATAACTACTGTAACCTACCTTCTTTTGAACCAGTTTTCTGCGTTCATCACACAACTAGCCCCTCATTCGTACGAAGTAATGAGCGCCATGGACAGGGTATCTCAAACTGATTCCATATTTTTGATTTCCGTAAGGCTTTTGGTATCATTTCTCACGACAGCCTTCTAATCGAATTGCATGCCTATGGAGTAGCGTCTGTTTTGTGCGACTGAATCCGTGTTTTCCTCTTAGAGTACACAGTAATCGACGGAAAACTATTGAGTATAACACAAGTGTTATCCTGCGTTCCACAATGAAGTTTTATAGGCCTTCCGTTGTCCCTAGTCTATACAAATGATTAGGGGATATTACGGTATACTGATAATTTTTACTTATGAACCGTATGACAGCAACTGAATAAAACACAGTTTTAGTGCCATACGCGTTTCGCCTTTATTTTCTGCAAGGCATCATCAGTGGCAGGTTGCGTGGACAATTTCTTACATATTACGCTCCTGTTGCATTTTTGGTGTTGTTCTTCTTCTTATGATCGCCAATTTGCTGTTTTTTCGACATTCCACAGCACTATGCACTGAACGCTTGTGTTAATGCAATGTTTTGGTTTCTGTTGTCGACCGTCAAATGTTTTGGCCAAAGATCGAATGTTATTGCCAAACTTACGAGTGTAACTCAGTTACACTTAGAAAATGCAGCAAGTCCACTAAAGAGCCAGGTTGCATTACACTCGTTCGTCCTCTGTTAGAATATTGCTGCGCGGTGTGGGATCCTTCCCAGGTGGGATTGACGGAGGACATCGAAAGGGTGCAAAAAAGGGCAGCTCGTTTTGTATTATCACGTAATAGGGGAGAGAGTGTAGCAGATATGATACGCGAGTTGGGATGGAAGTCATTAAAGCAAAGACGTTTTTCGTCATGGCGAGATCTATTTACGAAATTTCAGTCACCAACTTATCTTCCGAATGCGAAAATATTTTGTTGAGCCCAACCTACATAGGTAGGAATGATCATCAAAATAAAATAAGATAAATCAGAGCTCGAACAGGAAGGTTTAGGTGTTCGTTTTTCCCGCGCGCTGTTCGGGAGGGGAATGGTAGGGAGATTGTGGTTCGATGAACCCTTTGCCAAGCACTTAAATGTGAATTGCAGAGTAATCATGTAGATGTAGATGTAGACGTAGAACGGAACCTCGAATCTGCGCTGCGGCGGCGTCCTCAGACGTGATGGAGTGTATCTGACAGAACATAGGCATTGCTTCAGTGCATCAGACGCTCTCATATGGAAAAAAGGAAATACTTCCCCGTCTATATTAAACGTGCATTTCACGCGTCAGTAGAGCTGCATCTATAAAGCGCAGTAGGCGCGGAGGCAGTTCCAGACGCGGTCGCCGCAGCTCCGCCAGATATTGGAAAATAATGGCGCGCCTCCCTCGGCCGCCCCCTGGACGTGCCGGGGGCGGCGCAGGCGGTGATTTACGCCCAGGGGGACCCTCGGCGGTCCCGGCGGCCGCTCCCTGCTGCTGCAACCGGATGAGGGTGGGGTCGCACCCCGCACAGTGCAACCTGCCGCTGCGCGGGGGTCACTGACCCACTGGTGCAGCGAGGGCGGCGCACGCACACACACGCACGCGCACACGCACGGGAAGCATTAATATTCATGGCCCGGCCGGCTTTTGTGTGTCCGCCGCGCGCTGCGCGCCAATTTATGAGTCGCGGCTCCGCGGGAACCGCAGGCCCGGAGTGGGCCCACCTCCAGCCGCGCCTACCTGCACCGCTTCGGGGAACCGACTCACTTCCTTTCCCCGAAGCGAGTGCTGTAGGGCCGCTCCACAGGCTACAGCAAGTAGAAGCAGTTTTCACGGGTCTGTGTTGCTCCCTTTGCCCAGGGGGAGCCCAAACGGGATGCTCAGATCTCTGAACAGTTTGTCGTTCTGCACATGTCGCTATCATAGTTGCAAGCGGAAGCGCTCAGCTCCATTTGTATCGAGGCACATGACAGTGTTGTGTTATTTGCTTTTGTCTGTCGTTCTTTGTGGTTCAAATCGTTCAAATGGCTCTGAGCACTATGGGACTTAACATCTGACGTAGTCAGTCCCCTAGAACTTAGAACTACTGAAACCTAAAGCCGTCGGCACACGGACCGTGCTGCCGAACGTTAACGTTGAGCGTGCCAAGTTCAACGTGCTGCTGAACGCCCAGGAATGATGCGATTTGTGCATACGGTACGTGGACCCCAACGTGGTATACGCAATAGCAGCGCACTCAAGCGACAGTTGAGGGAAGTTTCTAGTTTGTTAATCACACTGTTTACTGAACGGGTGCGCGTAAAATTCCGACGTTAGCTCTATTAAAATGCACATTTCTTCCATCGTCCACGAAAAGGAAAGTACCATGTCCAATCAATAAGGACACAGACTTATAAAAGTTCCATTACAAACAGTACGTTATAAAATTGGAATACTTCTCCACATAAGATAAACATTATTTCATCATTCCCACATTTTAGTAAAACCTCAAGGTCAGTCTTACTTGATCACTGTTCATACCTAGAAGCAGAATCTTTGCAACATGTGAATTACTAAGGGTAAAAGGAGAAGGAGCAAAATATCTTTATACAAGTAGCGTAAGCTCTCTCTTAAGATTAAGCCAATCGAACAAAGTGACCCCTCAAAAAAAGGTGAATTTGTATTTACATAAAATCAAACATTATAGTCTATACTTATATTAAACTAATAATAAAGTACCAAAACCTAATAAAAACGCGAAGGTTAAGAAAAAAAAATTGTTGTGTCAGGACGCGAACCACCGCCCCAACAAAAAAAACTCTTTATTATACAGTGACGATATTCATTACGCTTTTTTTTTAAAAAAAAGAAACCTCGTTTTGTTCGTTTTATCTGCTCGGGGTGGATGTCGCAAGACACCCGTTTCAGCGGGTCATTGATCCATTAACTCAGTTCTTTTTATTACAGAGGGCAGCTAACCCTCAGATGGAACACGCTGAGTTACAGTGCCGGCTTACGCTAAACCAACATCACATCTTCTGTATCTAATCATAGTATCTTACCTCTTGCTAAAAACTTTGACATTATACCAAGAGCAAAGCGTTTTGGGTGGATCTTCAGTGTGTCGCTGCCTTCAAATAGCCTACTCTCATTATACGCATGTTACAATAATTCTTTTGCCACGAATATGATGTTTCTCACTATTTTATTGGAACGAATCACACAGTTAACAACTGGTTTTGCAGTCATTTTCAATTTACTGGTGCTCGGAACGGCATATATAAGTATAGGCTTGAAATGAATGCCAATATGGCGCCTCACAACTCTGTACTGAAGGGAGAAGGCGTGCTTGTGACGTAGGTGGCGTTGTGCTGTCATTGGTCAACGCTCAGACGCACGCTCAGAATATCTGACATGCCAGATATTGCTCTGCACGTTCGGAAACACTCCCGAGCGTGTTATTCCATGCTGTGACGTCAGAAACTCGGCACGCTCAAAGCTCAACGTTCGGATGCACGGTCCGTGTGCCGACGGCTTAACTAACCTGAGGACATCACACACATCCATGCCCGAGGCAGGATTTGAACCTGCGACCGTAGAGGTCGCGCGGTTCCAGACTGAAGCGCCTAGAACCGCTCGGCCACAGCGGGCGGCCTGAGTATTCGTAATGCACAAATAGTGGTATGGTTCACGATTACAACATGGATTTTGAGCACAGTTTTATAAAATTAGCAAGAACAGGAGAATAATGATGTATTTTTGGAGTGCTGCTTTGTGGTGATTGATAAAAGTTTTGTTTTAAAATTCCTGGTTTTGCTGGAACAGGATGCCTGTCGTAACCCAGGACGACAAAAGACTCGGATGTAATCAATCATTCGTTCCCAAAAGACATTCAATTGCACAATGTGTGTTCTTTACAGTTCATGTCTGATGATTACGTCCGTCATCTGCGAGCAGAACTTCTTAATCTTCCACCTAGGAAAGTGCTTAAACCAGACGCAGTACCGAATGTAAATATACCAGGCAGTATTCCCAGTGTGAGTGGTAATTCGAATACAGATGACGCAGTTTCTCCGAATAGGGGAGACAGGCTGCAGACAAGGAAGACAAGGTAAAGTGCACTTAAGCACCTGGCCAATGTGTCTCCCAGAAAACGAAAAGTAGTCCAGACAAGAGCTACTGACGAGTGTGAAATTGTCGGGAAACGGATCACCGAACTTCGTAATCGCGTAGAAGAATTAAATGTAGAAACAACAAACTGAGAGGTATGTGTGAAAAACTGAGGTATAACGAGAAGTGCCTGAAACTAAAAGCGAACGTTTGTCTTGAGAAAATAAAACATTAGCTGCAGTAGCAGAAGAAGCAAGTGCAGGGGAGGATGACTGAAGTATTAGTCAAACTGTTTTCAAGAGCGCAGATAAATTACTTGCTGAGTGGAAAGAAACAAGCAAGGTGGCAAAGAGAAGACATTTGTAAACCACTCTTGGTGCTGTATCTAAAATGTGTTACTCGTTTTAAGGAATCAGGTTGGTTTCCCACTTCCAGGACTATCAACATTGAAAAGGTGGACATCTCACCCTTCCAGATGCTTTCCTGGTGTGCTTACAGATACCCATATAGCTAATGAAAGTCCAGTCATGTGTATTGTCAAAAGATGAACTTGTATGTGTGCTCTCATTCGACAAAATGAATGTAGATATCAGTGTTTCATACTACTCTGCTGAAGATCGTGTTGTGGGGTCGCATATTAACGTGTTGTTTGTTACCGAATGCAGTTTGTTTTCAGGATTGAAGTAACCAGTCTACTGCGATTTTGACACACAGATAACAGCTGATCAGTTAAACAATAATCATCTCCTCTATTCAAGATACTGACTACAATGTTGTTGCTCTAGTGTATGACCTCGGCTCTAAAAATCGATCTGTGTGTAAAGGGTTTAATGTGACAGAGACAAATTCCTGCTTTCTAAATACGCAGAACGAAAATAAATTAATTTTCGTGTGTCTAGATGTTCCACAATCATTTCAACTAGTGAGGATCCACTTTCTGGAAGTTGGAATAAGACAAAAAAAAAAATGGTTCAAATGGCTCTGAGCACTACGGGACCTAACTTCTAACGTCATCAGTCCCCTAGAACTTAGAACTACTTCAAGCTGACTAACCTAAGGACATCACACACGTCCATGCCCGACGCTGGATTCGAACCTGCGACCGCAGCGGTCGCGCGGTTCCAGACTGCAGCGCCCAGAACCGCCCGGCCACGCCGGACGCCGGCCTGCGGAATAAGACATCCGGGAGGAAAGACTGTAAATAATTCCGTCGTAGAAAGACTGCTCGCACTATGTAGGAGTAATTGAAGTTGTGTCCTAAGCTGTCACAAATTCACTTCAATGTCGAGGGCAGAGGACGACGTCAAAGGGCTCATTTAGCTATGCGACTTTTTTCGCTTACGGTGGGTGGCTAATGCCTGACGCCCGAAGAAGAACAAGCAGCAATCTTTTTAACTGGTAAGAGACGCATTTGACATCCTGAATGTCTGAAGACTCAACGACAAGAATCCGTTATCCTGTGCTTATCGGAACTGTGAACGTGCGCCGGAGAAATCCGCGTAGGCAGTACAAAACGTTTGCTCCCATTCCAGAAAGGCAATAAGACAACTCTTCGATCGTTGTTTGGACTGTTTTCAGATTGCCAGCCACTACAGATGAAATATATTTCAACTGGACAACTAAACCAAGACGCACTGGAAATTTTTTTCTTACAGATAAGAGGACTTGGTCATTTCCACTTGAATTCTTCTCCGACAGAAGTGAAACATCGATTACAGCTGCTACCCTTGGGGCACAGTGCTCGTGGTATTTCTGTGTCAAATGAAACTTGGGCAGAGTCAGATGGCACTGATGGAGTGCTGACATCAAATTTGTTCAAAAGAATTTTGCCCGACATGAGCGAAGCACTGAAAATGATATGTGGTGAAAGAGAACTGTAAGATGTTAACTTATCTCTTCACCTGCTCCAGATAAATCATCTATCTGAGAGGGACCTGAGAGCCCTGGAGAAGGATGCCTGTGCCTGGCTGGCTACAGCACATGTCGTGCAAAGTAGTATGAGGACAACTAGCAACACCGTCAACTGATATTTTTAGTCATTCTGCTGTACACGTGAAACATTTTGCCTGGATTTAAATCCTGAGTCGTCGTAGGCTTACAGTTTCGATAGATGACTGGCTACAGACTGTGTCGCAGTTTTTCACTCTTTTTTAATGGATTTAACGGTTTAGAAAGTATTTCTAAGGAAAAAATACGGTAAAAACAATCTGCGCTGCTGTCCAAACTAAATATGCTGATTTTTCACCAGAAATCATTAAACTACATGTTGCAACAAGACTTCTTATTCGGATGCGCTTCCTCGATATGAAGCTGAAAATGCAAAAGGCAGCGGCACAAAAGTTAGAGTACCCGCAGTGGCATTCTTGATCCACTAATAACATCTAAACAGGTAAATAAACTGTTTTAAATAATTTTATGAGAACTTACTGCAGTTATAAATAGGTATCTGTGCCAGCCAATCACAGTCAGTTTCTCTTCGGGCGCAACCTTCTTTCTAATAAACTTGACTCTGCCTGTCCTTTAACCCAATATCTCTGACGTCGATTGGTTATACAATTGAAGAACAAGTTATGTCCTCCTGTGTAATAATGATTCTTAGAGAACGAAAATTTCCCCTATAGAAACCAACGTGGATACCACAAAAGGAGATCTTGTGGAACTGAACTCCGTATATGCCCCCAAAAAACTAGACCGCCGTAGATGACAGTGCTCAGGTTGGTAACATAGACGAGCGTGTCCAGCAGAGTTCTGCACTGCTGTTTAGTGGACAAAATGTGGCTTACTTCGTGTCGGGCCAGATTTTTAAGTAATCTCAGGAGTTTCTTACAGACAGAACTCAACATGTCATTCTTAACGGTGAAACGTCCCCTTTGAACAATTATACATGACTGTGTTTAAACTGACACACAATATTTTTAGCGCAACGCAATCTGACTTTCAATAATCCCTACAAAAGAATGGCCCTGGCTAACATTAACCTATACCTTTCACAAATCACTTACCTCACCAAAAATCTTCGTTACTCGAACTACTGCAATACAGCGAGCGCCACTACTGCCAGCTAAATAAAAGATTCAAACTACTGAAGGCACTAACTACTAATAGGCATAGTTAGCAAATGAAAGATTTTGATAGAGAACAAACAATGTATTTACCTTAATAGTGTTCAAAAGTCATAATGTATATAGCAGTTCATGACATCCAGTCTTACAAATGTCAAAACTCCGCCATCTCTCTCCCCACATCCACCACTGCTGGCGGCTCACCTCCAACTGCTCAACGCTACGCGCTGTTCACATCCATCTGCCCAACACTACAATGGCAGACAACAATGCAACCTAGCCACAGACTGCACACAGCACAGCCAGTGATTTTTCATACAGAGCGCTATGTGGCGTTACCAATAAGAAAACCTAAACAGCCTACTTACATAGCCCCCAAGCTCCCAACAATAAATTTTACAAATTGTTTTGGGCACTGGCCAATACAGATTTGAAAAAAATTTTCATAATTACAGTAAGAAAGATATCAAATGCACACACTTATTAATACAATGTTGGTCAAAAGCTAAAATTTTCTCACAGTGCATAAAGACAGTCCTGATCATTCATCACAGTAAAACTGCCGTTTCTTTTCTCAAAGTCTGAGCAGTAAAAGACAATGCACACGGAAGTAGTGGATTTCCATGCAGTCTTGAAGAAGTAGTGTTGTCCTTCCAACGGAAAGACAGTGCTGACTCTCCACATGCAGACAGATAATTGGCCACAACAGAGGAAACCCACAGCAGAGTCATTCGACGTTTTGAAGAACATTGGTAGGTAGGTCATCACAGAGCAAACCCACTATAGTCTTGGTAGAGAGTATGGTATTGGTGGGCCACCAAAGGTGCAGACCCACTGCAGTCCTTGTGGAAATAATGGTATTGATGGATCATCAAAGGTGTAGACCCACTGTAGTCCTTGTAGAGATGGCCAGCAGCCAACTGCTGCGACTGTGCAGGTGCACAATCACCATCGAAGAGTCTTGCGGTCAATATAGCAAGTCCATAACCACCACTTGTGCACTCACAAAGTTTTTGGAATTGTCCTTGGAACCAGCAATGCTGTTATCCAGTCCTTTGCTGAATTGTTAACACACATGCAAACACTAACAGTCCCTACTTCTCACATATTGTCCATATACTATGACCAACAGAAACGTGTGCAGTGAAATGGAACTTACAAGTTAATAATATGATGAACTGGTGTCAATTGCAATTTTATAACATAAGAATACAATTACAAAGGTACAAAATACATCATTAAAGAACATAACAATACAGATAACAATTGTAGTACAGGCTTTACAACAGAATCTAAATAACATATACATTAGTGTTACAGGAATTATGACATGAGTACATACATAAAAGATCAGAATAACTTTCGAAACATCAACTTTACACATGAGCATTACAACAGAACAGAATAAATAATGTCTAAACATCTTTACGAAGAAAATAACATATTATCAGAAAAATTATACAACATAACTCTTATTAGCTAAACACATTAAGACAGGAAAAACACAAATTCACATAGTGTAATAACACAAAAATACAGGACATTGCTTGTTTTCAGTGTGACATTTGGTACTGCAGTCCACCCCAAAACTTCATTCCATACATCTTTCCTCTAATTTCAACATTTGTTTCCACCAAAAAAATTCTATCCAAGTATGCTTTCTGTATTTATATGTTCACACATTTGTTACCTCATTATTTACTTTCCATTATCTTACCTCATCATTTATTTCCAAGAAAATCCTACCTAAACCTGTTGTCCTAAACCCTAGTTTTTTGGTTCATAGCATCTTTCAAAATAATTTTTGGGCAAACTATTTTCTTATAGCTTTTCAATGCATTTCTTCCAATTCATCACAACTTGTTCTCTTATATGGCCTACCCCATCTTAAGCTAACTTCAATCTACTGAGCTCAGATCCTAAACTAAGGGACGAGGCAATGCAGCAGCACAAAACAATTAACACAAACAGCAATGACAGAAAAATGCAAATTGGCAAAGCAAGCAGCAATATTACAATTAATATAAGGCAATGAGCAGCAAACAAGAAAAATAAATCAGTAGTAAAACTGGCTTAACAGAGTAATGTAAAGTGAAATTTAGTAGCACTCTGCCTGGCAAACAGCAGCAGCTAATGCAATAACTTATATCTAAACATGACATAGCTCAAGCAGAAAAAGTATTACAGTAAAAATGGCCATTTTTAATACCTATGTCACATCTTAACACTAGAGTGATGCATCACAAAAACTTACTCTGGAAGAAAGTTACCAAGCCATTAAAAAAATTATTTATGCAATTCCTGTGAAGGGAAAAGTCTATTTATGCTCTCTTTTCTAAGAAAGTACATCATAAACGTATTCTTTACTGGGTCTGTAGACAGAAAATAGTGATATTAGTACATCTATTAAATTTTATAATTACCAATGCTGCAGTGCAGCTAGAAACTAGATATTAAATAAAATGAGCAAATATGTACAAAGGAACGCATGAAACATCATTCATTAGCCATATGCTATTTTATAAGGTAGTAAAAAAATCTCTCAACTAGAAAGACAGTAGTCATAATCAGTTGTATAGATATAAAAATATTTCTCATCATTTCATTAGGCATTTCAGTAAATATCATAAATTAAGAGCTCCACAGTGTTATCATATGTTTTCAAGTTTGAGCATGTCGTAATTGCGATGCGTTCTACAAAGAAATGTCAATAGCGAGGATAATAGCCTCTTTTTTTCTCCACCTGTGCCTCTGAAAGGCACACACTAATGGCTTTTTTTCCAGGCGACTGTTGCGCAGCTGGGTGCCCACGACCCATTACGTGAAGATGGTCACTTAACTTTCTTACCGAAATATTTACGACACCAGTTTGCATTACAGTAACAGTCTCATATAAAAAATTTCAGAGGTCGAGAATTTGCGTTGCAAATGTGTAGAAACAAAATCCTATGAATATAACAGTGTTCAAAAAGTTTTCGTCGGCATGGTGATACATTCGCGCATTTACACACATTTCACAACTCTTAAAGTACGATTCTTGGTTTCCAACATGTTTTTCCCCAAATCAGAGTCCCTAACCACTGCTCATTATTCATATACATATTCGTCGACACTTCTTCAATATTTCATCATAATAAATACGTAGCATAATCAAATTCCTCATATACGGTAAGCATCATCTTATTGATCATAAACATACCTCAACAGCATAATACACATCGTCGTCGTAAAAATAACATCATAACACCTCAGTCAAATCTCAAAAACGTCATAGCTTTCTGCAATAATGTCAAAACCTAAAAAAATTCTCTGCTCATTTCAATAGTGTCATCTACCTCAAACGTACTTTAAAATCATGCTCCCTTACCAAATACATCATTCAAAGCTCTCATAGTATCACAATGGTTCCGAAAAAATATGAACAGTTCACAAAGTACAGACAAAATACAATTTCACAAGTGTGAAGTTACCCAACTATGTAATTGCGTGTCACTGATGTAGTAAAAAAAATGTACATCTCTCAGTTAAATGATCAGATAGCTGTGTAATTTCTGTGTTAGAGAAATATGGTCCGATGTGTAAAGTTGTATAAGTAAATACCATATTAGCTAGGGCTCCTTGTGCTTGCCAAACACATGGTACACAAAGTAAGCGTGTACCCCCCTGAGGATTAATGTAATTATACTCTCAGGTGTTACAGATTACAGCAATGGAATGAAATGTATCACGGAAAACCTTTGTATCATTGTGCTTCAAATATCTTTAAAAATAAATGATTTAAGCACAAAATTAATCACTCAAATACGTGTACTGTAGCGCTAAACTGTGCGTCTTGTTGTAAGATAATCTCTGTCGAAGTGTCGTAGTTATCGTCCTCCGAAAGCTAAGTTCTGCAGAAGTCAATGTACTTACCTCATGATACACAAAAGTGAAATGCTTTGCGTATAGATATCTTAGTTATTACGCTTATTGCCGTGATGAAGAAAGTACTGTGCTGCAACGTATTGTTGTCCTATGGAAAACGCTGTCTCCTTGTAGCTATACCACAAAATTTACTACTAAAACATGTTTTACTTTCCAGAAGAATTCAGAAAAACTGTGCAGATATAAAACAGATACACCACAAAAGCAACATTGTAAATTGTCACTCATCAGTAGCGTCGTGATAAAATCGTGTAGCTGTCACATAAACTAGCCACTGTGTCATCTGGTATCTCACAGAAAGTGCTTTAAATCCAGAATGTATTTTCAAGTAAACCAAAATGTTGCATTAAAATCTCATTAGCAGTACTGGTAAATGTTGTAAGTATGTGAGCCTTATAGTCGTTATGTAATCGTGCAACTAACAAGCAAGAATGTGCACACACAGTAACACTGTGTCGCCTGTTCACAATAACAATCCATTCGTAATTTCTGTTTAAATAAGTTCTCTTGGTTCTTGACTGGATATTTAACTTCTAAGTCTGACAAAGCATACTAGGAATGTAAAGTGAAAAGTTATATGGCAAAGACAAAGTTAAAAAGCAGATTATCTCTCAATTAACGATTTTACATGTGAAATGTGGTGTAAACCTTTACTCTTCCTAGTACGCAGTGTTTCAACTTCGATGCAATTATCATGTGGTATACGTCGGTAAAGAATACTGGAATTTTTCTCAAGGTTTGCGTCTATGTAATTTTTCCCTGAGCCAGCGGGCACACGTGGCTGCCTGCGGTGCGAGTCATTGCTGTCTCTTTGTTGGCGTGCGTCGTTATTGGGATTAGGAGACCTAACGTCTACAAATTCACCTTGTCGAGAGTGCCCTGCTCTGTTTGAATTCCGCCAGTTCTGATGGATTCCGGTCTGTCGTTTTGACGGTAGTTTACATAGTTTCTTGTTTGTCGGTCATGTGGTGGAGAATTTCTCCCGGAATCGTAACTGCGCGCTGAACTGTTGCATCTGAAGTTATTCTGTCTCCCTTGATAATAATTGTTTTGGTTTCCATATTGTCTGTTTCTATGGTTATCACTGTCATACTCATAATTAACGAAGTGCGATTTTTCTCTGTACCTATTACTCTGCCAGTGATTGTCATATGGGTGGTGTCTGTTTTGTTCACGATTTGCGTTGTAAGAATAGCCTTGTCGTGTATTATTTCTGTCATCGCGGATTTGTGACAGATGTGACCTGTAATTGTTGTGCTCCTGTTTTCGCGTTCCGCGATTGTCAGTGTCAATTTCCAGTACTTGTAACAGTCCCTGAAAAGCTACAATGTCGTCTTTGCAACGTCCTGCCAAAATAACATGTCGAAAATGTTCAGGCAGTTTCATTAAGCAAATGCGGTTGAGTTCTGAGGAGCTATATGGGTTTGCAAGATACTGATTCTTATGCAACATGTCTTCAAAATATTTCACAGGACTGGAAAATTCAGATTGTTCGAAACGTTTCATCATTATGATGCTATGTTTTACTCGGTCTTGTGTAGCTTGAGACCAATACGCTGAGAGGAAGGCATGATAAAATTCTCCTTCACTGTGACAATCGTGAATGACTGATCGCATTCTTACAGCTGGTTCATTCTCTAAATAGCCACACATAAATTCTAATCTGTGCTGAGAGGAAGTCATGATAAAATTCTCCTTCACTGTGACAATCGTGAATGACTGATCGCATTCTTACAGCTGGTTCATTCTCTAAATAGCCACACATAAATTCTAATCTGTGCTCTAATGACCAGTTCGGAGGAAAACAATGAGAGAATTGATGAAGCCATGCTTGTGGATGAATGTCGTTGTCAGAATTCTTAAATGTTTGAATTTACGTGTAGTAATTAACAGCTTATAGTCAAAATCATCGTGTCGGCGAGTCGCACATCGCTCATTGTTACTTCGTTTCGGCGGTTCCATCTCAAAATTCGGTGCGCCTTGCCAATTTCTTTCATAATTTCCGAAGTGTCCTGTGTTAGTCTTTTGTACTGTGTATTGATTTGATTTTGTTTGAAAATTTTAATTTGTTCATACTCTTCAGTGTCTGTGAAGGCTACATGTCTTGTGTCATTCAGATCATCATCTACCTTTGTAGATAAGTTAGTAAACTGATCTGAATGTTCTGCTACTTTACCAGATAGTGAAATTATTTCCTCTGTGTGTTTTTCTGAACCAAGTTTCAGAGTGTCCATTTGTGTTGAAATCGTAACTACTGTGTCCTTTACGTTTTCCTGAGTTTTTGCAAGTTGCGTAACTGAATCGGTAGATGCAACTGAGTCAATTTTAGCTTGCAAGGTGTCGTGATTTTCATGAACAATAGTTTGCAGTTCTTTGATGGCTGCTTCGTGATTCTGTAACGCATTTTCATGCCGCGAAAAAATAGGTTGGAAATGCTCACGAATTTGTGTTTTTACGTCATTACAGACTTTTGACATTTCGATTCAATGTTATGTAACTCAGTAGTTAAATCTTCACGTGTTCGTTCAAGTGTGGTGTCTAACTTCCGAAGATTTTGTTCCGTAGTGTCTAAATGTTGCTGTGTTTGTCTCTGGTGTTGTTCCATAGTGTCTAACTTTTGAAGATTTTGTTCCGTTGTGTCTAACTCTTGAAGATTTTGTCCCATTTGTTTCTGATTTTGTTCAAGCGTTGTGTCTAACTTTTGTAGCGCCACTACCGCCAGCTAAATAAAAGGCACTAACTGAAGGCACTAACTACTAATAGGCATAGTTAGCAAATGAAAGAGTTTGATAGAGAACAAACAATGTATTTACCTCAATAGTGTTCAAAAGTCATAATGTATATAGCAGTTCATTACATCCAGTCTTACAAATTTGAAAACTCCGCCATCTCTCTCCCCACATCCACCACTGCTGGCGGCTCACCTCCAACTGCTCAACGCTACGCGCTGTTTACATTCATCTGCCCAACACTACAATGGCAGACAACAATGCAACCTAGCCACAGACTGCACACAGCACAGCCAGTGATTTTTCGTACAGAGCGCTATGTGGCGTTACCAATAAGAAAACCTAAACAACCTACTTACAACGGGACGAAATCGATTGATGTGGAGGTAATTTCAGGAGTACCATTAGGAAGTCTGGTAGGTCCGTTGCTGTATACTGTAAGTGGAATGCATGTAACGGTACTGTTGTTGCTAAGATTTTAGGGAAGGCAATTTTCAGAGGTGGTAGTATGGACCAAAAAAAGAAAAAAGTCTATTAAATATGGGCTCTAAGTTTCATACCTGAGGAGCTATGAACACTTGTTCATCTTCACCACTGTGAAAAACGCCTTCTCTGTTGAGCAAGTGTTCATATCTCTTACGGTGAACATTTTAGAGCCGTTGTTTGCAAGTCCTTTTCTTCTTGGTCCGTACTAACACCTCTGAAAGTTTTAGCAACAACAGAACCGTTACAGGTATCCCACAGTCGGGGATATCATAACGTTTTTCGCTTATAACTTCCCACTCGTGCCTTACCTCTGATCGATACGTTCATCTTTCTCCATCACCTGTGAAAGTTTATAACATCATCACAGAATCACCCTGTACGTAAATTCATACGCATACCCTGGCGCCTGTTACATCGACACTCTATAGCGTCGTTTGGATGACGTTTCGGACATGGGTTCGTATTCTCATTTTGTGCCTCAAAACACTTCTATATCCCCTCCAAGTTTGTAATTTTGAAACATCTGTGTTTCATTCAGTATTATACCGACATACTTCGAGGGGATATAGAAGGTATTATGACCATGTGGTGCATTTGACCCACGGTCCTCGCACAGTGGCGCTGGCAGCAGTACACATACACAGAGGTGTGTTGGTGCATGTTCAAATGGTTCAAATGGCTCTGAGCACTATAGGACTTAACATCTGAGGTTCAAATGGTTCAAATGGCTCTGAGCACTATGGGACTTAACAGCTGTGGTCATCAGTCCCCTAGAACTTAGAACTACTTAAACCTAACTAACCTAAAGGCATCACACACATCCATGCCCGAGGAAGGATTCAAACATGCGACCGCAGCAACAGCGCGGTTCCGGACTGAAGCACCTAGAACCGAGCCGCTCGGCCGCAACGGCCGGCTTGGTGCATGCCAGAGTACGGTGCAGCGAGTAAGTGTGCAGACGTTTTCAGACGGGCAGACCGGAGTGGCCTAGCGGTTCCAGGCGCTACAGTTTGGAATCGCGCGACCGCTAAAGTCGCAGGTTCGAATCCTGCCTCGGGCATCTATGTGTGTCATAGATTTAGCTTTAAGTATTTCTAAGTTCTAGGGGACTGATGATCTCAGAAGTTAAGTCTCATAGTGCTCAGAGCCATTTGAACCATGTTTTCTTTTTTTTTGTTTTCAGACTTGCTAATGGTGACTGTGTGTTGAAAATGACTCAAAGAACACATACTGATTACGTTATGAGGGATACAGTACTAGGGCAACTGGAGGCTGGTCAAACACAGCACGTCGTAGCACGGGCCCTCCGTGTGCCACAAAGTGTGATCTCAAGATTATGGCAACGATTCTAGCAGACAGGGAACGTGTCCAGGCGCTACAGTACGGGACATCTTCAGTGTATAACACCACAAGAAGACCGATATCTCACCATCAGTGCCCGCAGACAGCTTCAGAGTACTGCAGGTAGCGTTGATCGGGACCTTACTGCAGCCACTGGAACAGTTGTCTCCGGACACACAGTCTACAGACGACTGAATAGACATGGTTTATCCACCCAGAGACCTGCAAGGTGCATTCCATTGACCCCTGATCACAGGAGAGCCCGTAATGCCTGGTGTCAAGAACACAGTACATGGTCATTGGAACAGTGGTCCCAGATTATGTACATGGACGAGTCCAGGTATAGTCAGAACAGTGATTCTCGCCGGCTTTTCGTCTGACGTGAAACAGGAACCAGATACCAGCACCTTAAAGTCCTTGAAAGCGACCTGTATGGAGGTCGTGGTTTGATGGTGTGAGGTGGGATTGTGATTGGTGCACGTACACACCAGCATGCCTTGGATTTCATGCCTTGCACCAGCATGTCCGCCTTTTCAGGGGTGCAGCGGCTCCAGCCTTCCTCCTGATGGATGATAACGCACGGCCCCATCGAGCTGCCATAGTGGAGGAGTACCTTGAAACAGAAGAAATCAGGTGAATGGAGCGGCCTGACTGTTCTCCAGACCTAAACCCCATCGAGCACGTCTGGGATGCTCTCGGTCGAAGTATCGCTGCACAACGCCTGCGACACTTCAGGACCACCTGATCCAGATTATGCCAACACGTTGAGCAGCCTGTGTACGTGTGGGTGGTGATCATATCCCATATTGATTTCGGGGTACATGCGCAGGAAACAGTGGCGTTTTGTAGCACATGCGTTTCGGGACGGTTTTCTCAACTTATCACCGATACCGTAGACTTACAGATCTGTGTCGTGTATGTTCCCTATGTGCCTATGCTGCTAGCGTCAGTTTTGTGTAGTGCCATGTTGTGTGGCACCACATTCTGCAATTATCCTTAATTTATGAGCATATATATATATATATATATATATATATATATATATACTTTTCTTATATTGTTACTAATCATGACTGTGAAATAAACAGGTTCACAGAAATATACAAAATACTCTTGCATACGTGCAAAAAGTTCAACGCACTAGAGAGGAGCCTGACGTAACTTACTTCAAATGGTTCAAATGGCTCTGAGCACTATGGGACTCAACATCTGAGGTCATCAGTCCCCTAGAACTTAGAACCACTTAAACCTAACTAACCTAAGGACATCACACACATCCATGCCCGAGGGAGGATTCGAACCTGCGCGGTTCCAGACTGTAGGGCCTAGAATCGCTCGTCCACCCCGGCCGGCGACGTAGCTTACTGACGCATGGTATCTACTGTAGAATAATCGAACCATTGACGAATAAAGACTGTCGTTCCCTACAGGGTCAGGCGCAGCTTTTCTTGCCGCAATTGCATTATTACGCTAGTTCAAAAAATAACGCACAGCTAGACATGTTTATCAAATCGGGATCCTCTTGCCCCACTTACGGTGCGCGGGCCGCTGTCTGCGCATCGCTAATCTACTGAATAACGTTACAGGATGCGTGAGGCAATCCTCGGACGATGCTGTTGTCTATAAGAAGACTGAAACTCCAGAAAACTGTAGCGAAATTCAGGAGAGCTGCAGACGATCGATGATAGGTGCAAACACCGGCAGCTGACAATGAAAGTAACAAACGCAATGTAATGTGCATATGCGAGTATAGGCGAATAAATCTACAGCTGTTTGGTTACACAAAGTGGGGAAAAATCACTGGAAGCAGTGACTACTGAAGAAAAAAATCTAGGCGTGACCATACGCAGCTTCACCGTGAGAGCGCTTTTGCATGCACGTAGCCACTTCGTGCTAATATTGAATTTTGAGTGTGAAGCTGCATATATGGAAATCGCTGCGTACGGCCCAATTCACCCAGTAATGGCACGGTGGGGACGTAGCCTTGTTTCACGCCACCTTCATGTTATCAAATGAAGCAACTCGCACACATATGGTGTGGCGGAGATGCGTCGCTTCGCGGTGTGCACCAGGTCCGTTTGTAGCCATCGGTGGCGCACCGAAGCGATGCGAGGCGACTTTCAAGTGGCGCGATGCTGTTTTCATTAATTTGAAGTCATCCGTCTCTGTAGGTAGTTTCTCTGTAAAACTTTCACTTTTCGTCTAAAAAATTCAGAACCCCTGTTTTGGGATTCGCTTGTGTTTTCCGATATGCTGTCTTCCTCTTTCGAATTCGCGGAATTTATTCGTAAAGAAAAGAAAAAAGTATTTGTGAAATGGATTTATTTGCATTGTTGCCCATAGTTATTATGATACTTCACAAATAATAAACCACTGGGCATATTTTGAAAAGTTTCCAGTGAAGAACGTTGTACCGGGCAAGATTACGTTTTGGTGGGCTTTAGGATATAGGCTGCTATCTGTGAAATATAGCTAACATATCGCAATCAATTTAACAGTGGAGGCAGAGCGATGCTTCTTTTCAGTGTTGAGTGATTAAGTGATATATTTGACTTATGACTGGACGAGCTACAGTGCGCCACGCTCGATGTTCTGGCTGCACGCTATGAGGATTTGTGCCTTGTATTTTACTTTCGTCCGTGGTTTATAAAGTCAGTTACAATGACATTTTTGGTTAACATTGCATTAAAAGTTATTTTCGTTTTAAAACTAGGGACATGTGATCGCAGATCCAGTGGCAGAATTAGCTATATACTGTACCTGTCTATTTTTCTTGTTTACCCCGACTGTTTCATTCAAAAAACACTCAAGAATTGTTTTCATTCATATATTGTCGAACAAAAGGCGTGTGCTGCTGCGAATGACAAATGGGATTTTGCTACTGATGTAATTAAGGTTAGTGTGTTCTTGATGTTTTATGATTACCTATTTGCTTACCTATTTTATGCTCACATATTTGGGCTTCCTTCATGCAGACAGTGCATACGAGACAAAATGCCATTTTCGATATTTTTGTAAATGTTATTATACAATTACTTATCTTTGGACAAATACCACATTTTTTTCTGGACGAACAACATTGTGCTGCTGAAACACTATGGTTTTTCTGTGTTACATGTTGCAGAAATGGAAAGCTGATTAGGAGAAAGCACAGAAACATAGGTCAAAACACACAGAGTTTATTGCAATATAAATCTGCACAAATATCCCCAGAAGATACGGAAAAATTTGACATTGGACAATTTGCAGTTGCGCTATATATACAGTCAGTAATACATTTTTTTCTCTCAGCCAACGGTGCTCCCAGACGGACGTGCAAATCCACTATTTACTTAGTACTCAGTACTCATAGAAAGTCCGTTTTTCAGCTGCGATGTACCGTTATATATCAAATAAAGCTGTCTTCTTGCTTTGAAATGCTTTGACAAATCCACGGTTGCTGGATGTTATGACTTTTTCTTGGCCATTGTGTAGTAGGGTTGTTAAATGAAATGTGCAGCTAGACACACTCAGTTATCTGAATGAGCCTCGGTGCAACCCATAGTCTAATGCGCTAAGATCCCTGAAATCCTCTGGTTCCATCTCGCACAGAATGAATACGGTGCACTTGCTGTTGACAGCAATAGGAATCCAGGTGTTTTGGTGAAAGGATATTGTATTCTTCTCTATAAGGTCGAAATCTGAAACTGTGGGGAACTATGCCCTGTAACGAGGAATTTCTGGTCTACAGCAGTTACATATTTACGGATGATCACGTTTTGGAAAAGTGTCCCAATATTTTGAACATAAATCTGCAATATTTTGGCTTATGTTGAAATGAAAATCATAAAAAATAGGACATATTATCAGAAGATTCCAGTTTCTTTGATTTTCTCCCACTGCTGTCCTTCACTTTTTCTAACAAAATGTTAAAAAACTTCTGAGACATTGTGTTTAAATTTTGGAAACGTTAGGAATACATGTTCAGTTCCTTCATATTCCATATTTATTCTCTTTTTTCGCTACTAACGAATCTGCCCAGTACCTTCTTCGCTACTCACCACTTACGAGTTGCGTAAGATGTAGGGCATCGCTTACTTTCTCTGATGAAGAGGAAAATTTCCCACCCGACCGGGAATCGAACCCAGGCTCCGGTTAGAAGTCTGGCGCGCTGTCAGAGAGGCTACTGAGGCGGACACATTGTGTGAAGTAGGCCCAAGCCGCCGACACGGAGAATCGTGCATCCCTCGGTACAGCGTCGGCGAAAGTTAGGGGACTTTAACGGTTGCGGGAATGTATCCTCCAGAACTTCCAAATAAATTCAGTTAACATTGTATGTGCTGCTCTAAAAGTTTTTGCTCAATAGAAATTCTTCTTATGTTTCTTGTGCATACATGTTTCATAACGTAAATCAAAAGGTTGGATAGCATGTCATCTGTAAAAGCGTGATGGGAAGTAGTTACAAATTTAACAAAAAATCACTTAACAGTCTGCTACCCATGTTTGAAAATTTTGTCCTTAGTATGCTGAGTCACTTGAACTTCAGACATTGTTTTATTTTATTTTTTTGTATCCACCTATCCTTCTACCTATCTATGTATTTATCGATTGATCGATCTATCCATACATGCATGCATTTTTCTGTCTGTCTGTCCCTCGGCGTGCCAGAACTTTTACTGTATGAAGTAAAGATTCCTTCGCGCTCCATTGTTTGATTGAGTGTTGGAACAATAACTGCTTGACCCTTCTGGGCGAGTTGTTTTACTTTTTTTATCTTCTCTACGAAGCTGGTCAGTAGGGACCTGAAAAGTATTTGTACTTTCGGCTCTGAAAGAAGATATGTGGAATATTCCAAACCTTTTTTTCAGAAGATATTCGTCTCATTCTGACAATGTACCAATTCAGCACTTAGACTTTCTCGTCAGTAAAGCGACTGTGTCCTTCACACCTCCTTTCTGAGTATACACTTTATGTCCTATATTTGTACGGCTTGGTATGGGTCTCACATACTTGAGCACTAATCCTGTATGCAACTGTATTGTAAGTAGATTAACTGCAGTTTATCAAGATCCTGCCATACGTTAAACCTACAAATGACCTTGTTCGAATACTGGATTTATATCTCTACTAACTACTACTCCCAGATACGTGCAAAACATGATTGACTATTGAGTTATCTGTTAATCGTGTACTCTAATGCTTCTTCCTTTTTTAAGTTCCATACAGCACAGAATTTTACATTTAATTCTTAACAACCAACCGGCAATCATTCCAGTAGATTAATATTAAAACGAGCAACTGCACAGTACCACAACTTCATGGGAAGAGGCTGCCTCGGAGACAATGTAATCATCTTCGAAAGTCAGAGATTGTAACTAATTCAACCTTCATCAACATACAACATTATTATTACTTGGATCGCATATGATGTAATTTATGTGTTTGTGGATTACATTTCATCCAGGATGCCGTGCGAGCTGCTCTCTACCAATTAAGAGATTCTGAATCCACTCGAGAACCTAGTTAACTATATCATACAGACGTACCCTCTTAAGGGCTCACACACGAGCGACGAATGGTAGCGATCCGTCGGACGCGACATCGCCCGCAGTCGATCGCTCGCCTCACCATCCCGCACACGAGCCATTTGCCAATCAGTTTCAATCAGTACTGTGAACGTCTCTGTCTCGAGAAGTTCTGCAATGGAAAATGAACTGATTTCCGTATCCTCACGAAACTTGCAAAACATGAATTTGAAATAAACGAAAATTATAATTTAATAAATTTCTTTTGAAACGGTTGTCTTGGGAATTGCAGGTTACTTTACAGTAAGCATTACATTTTTCACTGACGCCAGACTAATTACGTGCATCTTTACAGTGTGCCAGTACAATTCGTTCTAATTTTATTAGTCCTCAATTTCTTTTTTAGTCGTTAGCTTTCTAGTTTAACTGCAAGTATTAAAGAATTTACACGATGTGTCTATAGAGACGCTGTCAGTAGCAGTGCTACTGTTTACCGTAACTCTTGTTATAAATTGTATAAAGGAGAATTAAATTATACGAAATGGCGGGGGATCTGGGTATAATTGTATAACAAATTTCCCCTGAACATTTGAATTAAAATGTTCCCTTAGCATTGCCGTAGGTGCGTATGTGGTTCTGTGTTTAAGTTTAATGATGCTTATAATTATTCCATAAATAAATCATAATATGGAACCTATTTTATCGCGACTATTGACATGAACTTCCCACCGATTCTATTTGTGCAGCACAAGCGCGAAAACGCTAATCAGTGGAGAATCGGAGGGTGAATTTTGTATTAGTTCCGAATATAAATGACAACTCCGGCTTCCACTTCACTTCTCAGCGTAGTTCGCAGTCCAGGATAAATATCAATTCAAACATAAGTTTCTTACTCAACATGAGCAAAAAGAAACGAGACAAAACTTGTGAAAACCACGCTTGACAAATGGGGAAACGAGTCGTATCCATACTGCCAAACACCGATGCTAAACAGCGAGACAGCCGTATTGCATACACAAGTCGCATGCGATCCATCAGTTTGCGCGGGATTTATTCTCGGCCAGCGATCAGCGACCGATTGGTGCGATCTGTCCACACACTTGCGATCTACGAAGTGATCGATCGCCCATGTGACGGATCACTGCGATATTTCGATCGTGTTAGGGGCATTGTAAGTAGACGGAGCTGTCGTATCCAATACATAGGAAAAATGTGAACGAACAAGTGAATCGATCGCTTCAATTATAAATTGCGTGTATTGTATTGTATGTTAACCGGGGGCCTAGAAACGACGGAGAGGCTCCGTCCCCGCCGCAGCGGTCCACAAAACCACGACGACTACCGTAGTCCACTTCACCCCTCCAAATGGTTCAAATGGCGCTGAGCACTATGCGACTTAACTTCTGAGGTCATCAGTCGCCTAGAACTTAAAACTAATTAAACCTAACTAACCTAAGGACATCACACACATCCATGCCCGAGGCAGGATTCGAGCCAGCGACCGTAGCTCGGCTCCAGACTGTAGCGCCTAGAACCGCACGGCCACTCCGGCCGGCATTCACTTCACCCCTCCGCCGCGCTACACCGAACCCAGGGTTATTGTGCGGTTCAGCCTCCGGTGGACCCCCCAGAGAACGTCTCACACCAGACGAGTGAAACCCCTATGTTTGCGTGGTAGAGTAATGGTTGTGTACGCGTACGCCGAGAACTTGTTTGCACAGCAATCGCCGACATAGTGTACCTGATGCGGAAGAAATGGAACCAGCCAGCATTCGCTGAGGCAGATGGAAAACCGCCTAAAAACCACCCACAGACTGGCCGCTTCACCGGACCTCGACACAAATCCGCCGGGCGGAATCGCGCCAGGGACCAGGCGCTCCTTCCCGCCCGGTAAGACGTGCGTTACACCGCACGGACAACCGGGCGAGCCAATTATAAATACTACACTAAAGTTCTTGGAGAACACTAACATGTAACGCTCTGTTACGAGGCTGAAAGTACACTGAAATCGATGATACAATTCTCACGAACTTTGAAATTAATCTGCTTCAATATATCTTTTGTTTTTCTTTATTAAACTGCTTTTAGCAGTTACTCGTGAGATTTTGAGCACTGTTATTAAGCTTCTTCAGTTGTGATTGTTTGCATACCTCTAGAAGTTCAACCCTAGCTTAAATCAGCTTCTCAGTTCGAAAACGTTTATTCAACAGCATCCTAAAACATTTTGCTATCTTTCTGAATCACTCTTTGTACGCTGCAGTGAGTAGTAAGTAGCCTGTAACGAGCTGTCCGGGGTGTTGTGCAGACTACGGCGTTCCGTGCAGGTGACTGGGAGCCACGGACAGTCTGAGCCGAGGCCTCGCAGCCCAGTGCTCGCCTGTTCCCTGTCTGCCTGGCCCGCCACGGAATTCCACCTCCCTGTCGGGCCCGGCCGCACCGCACCGCGCGGCGTTCCCTCGCGTGACGATAATGAGGCTAATTTTTCATTTCTTTTAAAGAGGAGGACGCTGCGGCCGGGCCGCTGCCCCTGGCGGCGGCCCACAAAGTGCTGCCTTTGCCGACCCCGGAGTGCTTTCTTTTGTTCGGGTCGATCCGACACACTCGAGTTCCTCCTGTTTCTTTTATCGATTATTTTATTTCCCTCGTTGGAGGTAGTACCTGGTAGCGCCACAGTGTTCACCGAAAGAAATACGGAGCCCTTCAGATGACAGCCTCGCACCTATCTGCTGCACGTGTTACGTGCAGATCTACATCAAGTATGATGTACAATATCTGAAGTCCGTATCATTTACATTAATTTCCTACAAACACGAGTGATATATATTGAGGTCCAAACGAAAAAATTCGCAGAGATTGAACTTTTTACTGTCGAAATGGGAAAGGATTTCGAAAACAGAGATTGTCTCGGTTACGAATACCTGTTCTCTTTGAATACCTGTTCACTTTGACGACGTAAAGCTAACTATGTGTAAAAGCATTAAAATTTGTAATCTTGTTTCTTAGCATCTATGGAAGCTGTGAGGTGATCTGATGTTGCATTTTGACGAAACATGTACACGCAGGTTATAAGAAAAGATAAATGAGTCGGTGGCATTCTTTTTACACTGGTATAGCCATGCGTAAACAAATACAGAGATATGTAAACAGACCGAATACGGCGTTGCGGTCGATATTGCCTATACAGGGTGGTCCATTGATAGTGACCGGGCCAAATATCTCACAAAATAAGCGTCAAACAAAAAAACTACACAGAACGAAACTTGTCTAACTTGAAGATGGAAACCAGATGACGCTATGATTGGCCCGCTGGATGGCGTTGCCATAGGTCAAACGCATATCAACTTTTTTTTAAAATAGGAACCACCATTTTTATTACATATTCGTGTAGTACGAAAAGAAATATTAATGTTTTTGTTGGACCACTTTTTTCGCTTTGTGATAGATGGCGCTGTAATAGTCACAAACGTATAAGTACGTGGTATCACGAAACATTCCGCCAGTGCGGACGGTATTTGCTTCGTAATACGTTAACCGTGTTAAAATGGATCGTTTGCCAATTGCGGAAAAGGTCGATATCGTGTTGATGTATGTCTATTGTGATCAAAATGCCAAACGGGTGTGTGCTATGTATGCCTATCGGTATCCTGGACGACATCATCCAAGTGTCCGGACCGTTCGCCGGATAATTACGTTATTTAAGGAAACAGGAAGTGTTCAGCCACATGTGAAACGTCAACCGCGACCTGCAACAAATGATGATGCCCAAGTAGATGTTTTAGCTGCTGTCGCGGCTAATCCGCACATCAGTAGCAGACAAACTGCGCGAGAATCGTGAATCTCAAAAACGTCGGTGTTGAGAATGCTACATCAACATCGATTGCACCCGTACCATATTTCTATGCACAAGGAATTGCATGGCGACTACTTTGAACGTCGTGTACAGTTCTGACACTTGGCACAAGAGAAATTACGGGACGATGACAGATTTTTTGCACGGGTTCTATTTAGCGACGAAGCGTCATTGACCAACAGCGGTAACGTAAAGCGGCATAATGTGCACTATTGGGCAACAGAAAATCCACATTCATATTTCTTTACGTACTACACGAATATGTAATAAAAATGGGGGTTCCTATTTAAAAAAACGCAGTTGATATCCGTTTTACCTATGGCAACGCCATCTAGCGGGCCAACCATAGCGCCATCTGGTTTCCCCCTTCAAGCTAGACAAGTTTCGTTCTTTAAAAAAACGCAGTTGATATCCGTTTGACCTATGGCAACGCCATCTAGCGGGCCAACCATAGCGCCATCTGGTTTCCCCCTTCAAGCTAGACATGTTTCGTTCTTTGTAGTTTTTTCGTTTGACGCTAATTTCGTGAGATATTTGCTCCGGTCACGATCAATGGACCACCCTGTATAAGACAACAAGTGTCTAGCGCAGTTTGAACGTGTTGTTAAGTGGGCGCACGAGCTATGGGACACAGCATCTCCGAGGTAGTGATGAAGTGGGGATTTTCCCGTCCCACCATTTCACGAGTGTACCGTGAATATCAGGAATCCATCAACACCGACATTGGGCCGTTGATGACTGGGAACATATTGCCTGGTCGGACGAATCTCTTTTCAAACTGTATCGAGCGGATGGATGTGTACGGGTGTGAAGTCAACCTCATGAATCCATGGATCATGCATGTCAGCACGGGTCTGTTCAAGCTGGTTGACGCTCTGTAATTGTGTGGGGAGTGTGCAGTTGGAGTGATATGGGATCCCTGACACGTCTAGATACGCTTCTGACCTGTGACTCTTACGTAAGTATCCTGTCCGATCATCTGCATCCGTGCATGTCCATTGTGCATTCCGTCGGACTTGGGAATTTCCAACGGGACAACGCGACACCCCACACGTTCAGAATTTCTACAGAGAGGCTCCACTCTTCTGAGTTCAGACACTTTCATTGGCCACCATACTCCCCAGACATGAAGATTATTGAGCATATTTTGGATGTCTTGCAACGTGCTGTTCAGAAGAGACCTCCACACCCTCGTACTCCCACGGATTTATGGACAGCCCTGCAGGATTGAAGGTGTCAGTTCCCTCCAGCACTACTTGAGACATTAGTCGAGTCCATGCCACGCCGTGTTGCTGAACTTCAGCTTGCTCACCGAGGCTCTACACGATATTAGGTAGCTGTACCAGGTTTTTTTTTCCACATCCCAGCAAACCGATGAATATGGAGTTTATGTAAGTGCACGGTGACTGTTCGTTCAGACATATCGAAAAGAACAGGAACCACACACTCATGTTATTGATTCGTTTCGATGGCGCAGTGAATCCAGAACATTTACGTTCAACCTCCAGCGGGAATCTAAAATTAGCGAGCATGGAGCACATGAACGGGAACTGCGAGTAGCTGGTGGTAGGTGGAAGTGTGAGTCAGCCGGGGAGCGTACCGAGATACTCCGTATGTTTGCGACAAACTCTGTGTCCGACAGGCGCACTAGTTAACGTGAGTACCTGCTAAGCAGGAGATCCCGGTTTCGAGCACCAGTCCGATAGCTGATTCCGTGTAAAGTCACGATACAGGTGATATTATTCTTTTCTCCCTCTACGCCTTCAGTTTACATAACATAGAGTTTTATCTTTGGGGTCGTACCTCTTGTTTAAATGAACTAACAACAGTGTTAGCCGGCCCAGTGGTTCTAGGCGCTTCAGTCTGGAACCGCGCGACCGCTACGGTCGCTGGTTCGAATCCTGCCTCGGACATGGATGTGTGTGAAGTCCTTACGTTAGTTAGGTTTAAGTAGTTCTAAGTTCTAGGGTACTGATGACCTCAGAAGTTAAGTCCCATAGTACTCAGAGCCATTATGCAATATGAGGAAGGCTTAAATTTTGTTAGAAAACGCACGGAACGTAGTAGAAATGGTTTAGCAAATTAGCTCGTCGCTTGAGGAGAACAGATTATCACTCAGTAAAACTGATATTTTATCGTGGTAAGACGATCAAATAAACAGTAAGGTCGAAAATTTTAAATTATTTGGGCTAAACGTAGATGAAACACTCCATTGGAAGTAGAGCATTCAGGATATTTTGCACAAACAAAGTGCTCCAGTTGTCGCTATAAGGATGATCTTTTCTGTTACTAATATTCGATTAAAAAGGTTTGTTTGAATTTGCTGACTTCCACTGCATTAGTTTCTGCGGTTTCATAGTTTGGAGATACTTTGTACAGACAGTAAAAGTATTATTACTTCAGGAATTGCTGGTCAGGACGACATGCACTGTCAATTTGGTAACATCATAGTGACTGTGTGTCAAGCGTCTCGGAATTCTGACAATCCCATACCGTAACCTACGCTCCCTCAAGAGATCTATGGCTAATAATATGGACTGATTCAAAAGGAACTGCAGCGTTCACTCAGTAGAGACTATACAGAAGACATAAGAATTATTGGCACGCACACAGTTCTTTTTTAACGCCTGACCAAAAAAAACAAGCACAATTCTTTGTGTACCTCTGCCGATTTTCTAGCAGAAATAAAAGAAAATGAGCTATAAACGTCAAATATTCAATACAGTTTTTCAGGTGTCATATTTGTTCATACCCTTCCAGCTTATTGCTGTACAAGAAACTCTCGATAATTATGTACAGTTACACTCGTTTGCCAGCTGTGCACTTCAAAATACGAAGTTTTGCTATTCAGAATTTTCACAACTTCGCGTTTCTGTTGGTGATAGGTTTGTGAACATTTTACTTCATGTTTATTTATTGTTCAAAGAACATATAATGATGATTGAAAAATTTTCCACTTCCCCTCCGAGATCTTTCCAGCGTATATTGCAATATCTCCATGAATAACTTACGTTTACAGCGTTTTATTACAGACGAGTACAACATAAAACAACTAATAGCATCATTACCACTGATTTTCATACCTGTGGCCATGTACAGCTGCTGATGTGGTTATTGATGTGTATTTGTGTCCCAAGTCTAGTTTGATGCACTCTCCACACCAAATCTTTTCATCTCTGCGTAGGTATTAAAACTCACATCCTTTTGAAATTGCTTACTGTATTCAAGCCTTGATCTCTCTCTGGAATTTTTACCCTTCATAATCCATATCATAAAGCTGATGATTCTTTGATGCCTGTAGTAAATGTCCTATCAACTGATCCCTGATTCCCCTAGTCATGCGTGGTCCAACAGCCTCGCATTGTACTCTGACCATTCCTGCATAGACATTTTTTAGTTGCTTTTAGCCTCATTTTTTCGGCACCTATATGCCCCTTCGTCTGCTTCACCTATTGCATTTTTATATGTTCTCCTTTCATCAACTCCTTTCATCTTTCCTCCTTTAATCAATTCAGTATCCTCTGCTCTGAGTTATCCAATTATTTCTGCTGGGCCTTGTCCTTTTGCATTCCGTTGCCTTGAGAGTCTCTCAAGGCTGTCCACTCGTCTTCTGTTTGATTTCTTTCTCCTTTTAAAGCTCTCACCAACGTCCGGTTTTTTCAATTTATCCAGCTCCAAGCTCCTTTCTTCATTTTAGGGTACATTGTGAAGTAAATATGACGAAAGACAGCCCTGCTCTGAGAATTTTTACAGTTATAAATCTGGATTCAAAATCTTTCTCTTATCGTCATATAATCCATCTAAAATCTACTTGCACCATCAGGTCTCTCTTACTATATATGAGGGTCGTTAAATAAATAACACCTCACTTATTTACGGCCGTTAATATATATCGGTAAATGTCCATTTAGATGCTACAGATTTTATGTTTCTTCTGCATTTGTGTGAAATTTCGAACAATCCTGACAAAAGGTAAAACTGTAGCGATCGCTTAAAATGGCGTCGTCCCAAACCACTCGTTCAAGCAACGTACTGTAATTGAAATATTGGTTGCGGAAAAAGAAACTATGGTAAACAACCATAAGCGTTTGTGTTCAGTGTGTGGCAATGCTGGAGTTGGCAGTACTGTAGGGTGACTGGTAAAGTGAACCAAAGCATCAGGAAGAGCAAAACTGAACTGCTTGATCGGCCATGTCCGTGATATCCTGTCACAACCGCTGCTCCCGATAGGGTGAACCGCGCCGATGACATTATTCGTGCAGGCCGGCGCTTCTAAAAGTGAGAATTGGTTTCACAGCTAATTTTGAGCATTGCATGTGCATGTTCTGAGGCTCTTGAATACGACAATTGCTCGCTCCAGACCGTAATGTTCAAAGAATAGCCATTGCATCTGAACTGCTGGAGCAGTTTGAGGCCATCGGGCAGGCCATTGTGGCAGAGCGGTTCTAGGCGCTTGAGTCTGGAACCGTGCGACCGCTACGGTCGCAGGTTCGAATGCTGCGTCGGGCATGGATGTGAGTGATGTCCTTAGGTTAGTTAGGTTTAAGTAGTTTCAGGTTCTAGAGGACTGATGAACTCAGATGTTAAGTCCCATAGTGCTCAGAGCCATTTAAACCATTTTGAGGCCATTGGAGAGACCTTTCCGTCATCGAGTGCTACAAGTGACGAGACATGGATGCATCTCTTTGACCGGGAAAGAAAAAGACAGTCACTGGATTGGCACCATCCACAATGATCAAAAAAGTAGAAACACAGGGCAGTTTCCTTTTCTGGCAGAATCATATTCACAGCCTTTTGGGATAGTGATTGTGTCATTCACGTGGATGTGTTGCCAAAAGGGTCAACTATCAATGAAGAGGCGTAACTGAAGACTGTGAACAAAATCAAGAACCGTTTCCCAGGTTTTCGGTCTGATGAGAATCCAAAATAAATAAATAAATAAAATAAAATAAAATCTGTTCTCAGCGCACCTCATGATGGCAACGTGGTTGCTAGCCGAAATAATGCGCCCGTTCGACACCGACATCCAGCTATTCAACCGCGAACGGCACTGACGGAAAAAATCCACAGCAAAAAATAATTAATGTAGAAATAAAAATTCAGGAATACATTTGTACAGATAACATATTTAAGTGATTAACATTGCAAAATCGCAGGTTAGTGTACACTCGAGATAAGCCATTGCGAATGTGAAATGCTGGCACATTAATAACCCGTGTAATCGAAAGAATGTTATAGGCAAGACTGACGTACAAATTTGCAGTCACTGTGAGCGGGATAACCACGAGAGTGTCCTGCTGTCATACGAAATAGTACCGCACACCAAAACTACGGGTGTAGGTCCATTATGTCTAGCACACGGACAGGTTGCTTACAAGCCATCAACTGGCCTCCTCGTAGCCAACACACGGCCATCACTGGCACAGACGCAGGACCAGCTTTCATCAGAAAACACAACAGATCTCCATCCTGCCCTGCAATGAGCTCTCGCTTGAGATCTCTCAAGTCGCAAATGGCAGTGGAACGCACGCTCAAGGCGTCTGGCGCGGAGCTGTCTTTGAGCAACAGATTTGTAACAGTTCGTTGAGTGACTGCGGTGCCAACTGCTGCTCAGATCTGTGATGTAGATGTGGTACGATGCGCCATAGCCAAAGGTCGAAAGCGATGTTCTTCTCTCTCGGCTCGTGCCACGTGGCCGTCCGAACCCCGGTCTTTTCGCAATCGTACACTTCCCTGACCACCGCTGCCAGTAATCACGTTCAGTGGCTACATTGTTGGTAAGTCTTTCTGCATTATCGCAGGAGCAACATCCAGCTTCTCATAACTCTATTACACGACGTCGTTCAAACTCAGTGTGATACTGATAAGTCGCCTTTGTCGCCTTACACGTATTTTCGACTAACATCAGCTCACCATGTCCAGTGCCAAAGGTAACCGTCGTTCAGAACCGTTACAGCGAGTATTTAAAGCAAACCTGATTTACATCCTCATAGTGGAGCTGCTACTAGCAACACTTTCATGCGAGTGGTGCGAAATTTGAATACGCACTATCTTCCTGGTGTAGAAACACGCCTACGACCTTTCGCTTATGTCACACAATCCTTCTTCGCGTTGCGATTTTTTCCCGTCAGTCTATTTCGTCGTGAAGTATGCTGGAGGAAGCTGAAAAATCACAAAATAAATATTCGTTCAACACGATAACGGACACTCACAACCGAATCTCAGAGGCCTTGAACACATCGGTAAATGACGTTGGACTTCACTGTCTCATTCACAGTGCAGCCCATATCTGGCACCCTTGGATTTATATCTGCGTGGCCACTTATGGATTCTCTAGGTGCGACACGTTTTGACGGTTATAAGGGCGCAGTTCATGCCGTGCCAACGTGGCTATGAGCACAGGCCAAGACGTTTCACGAACAGGAAGTACATGCTCTTACACTACTCTGGCGTAAGACCACAGAACGTGATGGGGACTATGTAGAAAAATAGTGCATGTAAAAGAAATGTTGATGATATTCAAATTATAATTCTAAATAATAAAAATGTTCTGAGAAAAAATTACGGGGCGGTGTTCATTAAACGATGCTCGTATTATTAATAATATCAAGTTACTTGTGTGTTACATACAACGTGCAACGCACGTCTTCAGAGCAGTAATGCAATCAATGTCAGTAAGTGATGTAGACTGACTCCTGTTTGATGATGCGTGATTATAAATGTTTAAGAATTATCTGATGCAATTCTATGTATATAGGGAAGAGTTGCCTCGATGGTACCACTTTTGAAATTTTATTTATTACAGCCTAAACAGTAAGTTGCAGAATTATTTGAACAATGCCAGCCTTAGCTGTAGGATGTTGTTCTCGGTGTGTGATTTAAAGACAGGAAATACTGAGAAAAATAAACACTACATTTAATTTTTTAAAGATTTGTAAGTGGTATAAATTAGGAATCTGCTTTCCTAATTTGTACCAGGGGAGCATGAACTGTACCATCCAGTGTCCCCGAGTTTAAATAGTTGTAGTTTTTTTTTTTTTTTTTTTTTTTTTTTTTTGTCATCAGTCTACTGACTGGTTTGATGCGGCCCGCCACGAATTCCTTTCCTGTGCTAACCTCTTCATCTCAGAGTAGCACTTGCAACCTACGTCCTCAATTATTTGCTTGACGTATTCCAGTCTCTGTCTTCCTCTACAGTTTTTGCCGTCTACAGCTCCCTCTAGTACCATGGAAATCATTCCCTCACGTCTTAGTAGATGTCCTATCATCCTGTCCCTTCTGCTTATCAGTGTTTTCCACATATTCCTTTCCTCTCCGATTCTGCATAGAACCTCCTCATTCCTTACCTTATCAGTCCACCTAATTTTCAACATTCGTCTGTAGCACCACATCTCAAATGCTTCGATTCTCTTCAGTACCGGTTTTCCCACAGTCCATGTTTCACTACCATACAATGCTGTACTCCAGACGTACATCCTCAGAAATTTCTTCCTCAAATTATGGCCGGTATTTGATATTAGTAGACTTCTCTTGGCCAGAAATGCCTTTTTTGCTATAGCGAGTCTGCTTTTGATGTCCCCCTTGCTCCGTCCGTCATTGGTTATTTTACTGCCTAGGTAGCAGAATTCCTTAACTTCATTGACTTCGTGACCCTCAATCCTGATGTTAAGTTTCTCGGTGTTCTCATTTCTACTACTTCTCATTACCTTCGTCTTTCTCCGATTTACTCTCAAACCATACTGTGTACTCATTAGACTGTTCATTCCGTTCAGCAGATCATTTAATTCTTCTTCACTTTCACTCAGGATAGCAATGTCATCAGCGAATCGTATCATTGATATCCTTTCACCTTGTATTTTAATTCCACTCATGAACCTTTCTTTTATTTCCATCATTGCTTCTTCGATGTACAGATTGAAGGGTAAGGGCGAAAGGCTACAGCCTTGTCTTACACCCTTCTTAATACGAGCACTTCGTTCTTGATCGTCCACTCTTATTATTCCCTCTTGGTTGTTGTACATACTGTATATGACCCGTCTCTCCCTATAGCTTACCCCTACTTTTTTCAGAATCTCGAACAGCTTGCACCATTTTATATTGTCGAACGCTTTTTCCAGGTCGACAAATCCTATGAAAGTGTCTTGATTTTTCTTTAGCCTTGCTTCCATTATTAGCCGTAACGTCAGAATTGCCTCTCTCGTCCCTTTACTTTTCCTAAAGCCAAACTGATCGTCACCTAGCGCATTCTCAATTTTCTTTTCCATTCTTCTGTATACTGTTCTTGTAAGCAGCTTCGATGCATGAGCTGTTAAGCTGATTGTGCGATAATTCTCGCACTTGTCAGCTCTTGCCGTCTTCGGAACTGTGTGGATGATGCTTTTCCGAGAGTCAGATGGTATATCGCCAGACTCATATATTCTACACACCAACGTGAATAGTCGTTTTGTTGCCACTTCCCCCAATGATTTTAGAAATTCTGATGGAATGTTACCTGTCCCTTCTGCCTTATTTGACCGTAAGTCCTCCAAAGCTCTTTTAAATTCCAATTCTAATACTGGATCCGCTATCTCTTCTAAATCGACTCCTGTTTCTTCTTCTATCACATTAGACAAATCTTCACCCTCATAGAGGCTTTCAATGCGTTCTTTCCACCTATCTGCTCTCTCCTCTGCATTTAACAGTGGAATTCCCGTTGCACTCTTAATGTTACCACCGTTGCTTTTAATGTCACCAAAGGTTGTTTTGACTTTCCTGTATGCTGAGTCTGTCCTTCCGACAATCATATCTTTTTCGATGTCTTCACATTTTTCCTGCAGCCATTTCGTCTTAGCTTCCCTGCACTTCCTATTTATTTCATTCCTCAGCGACTTGTATTTCTGTATTCCTGATTTTCCCGGAACGTGTTTGTACTTCCTCCTTTCATCAATCAACTGAAGTATTTCTTCTGTTACCCATAGTTTCTTGGCAGCTACCTTCTTTGTACCTATGTTTTCCTTCCCAACTTCTGTGATGGCCCTATTTAGAGATGTCCATTCCTCTACAACTGTACTGCCTACTGCGCTATTCCTTATTGCTGTATCTATAGGGTTAGAGAACTTCAAACGTATCTCGTCATTCCTTAGTACTTCCGTATCCCACTTCTTTGCGTATTGATTCTTCCTGACTAATGTCTTGAACTTCAGCCTACTCTTCATCACTACTATATTGTGATCTGAGTCTATATCTGCTCCTGGGTACGCCTTACAATCCAGTATCTGATTTCGGAATCTCTGTCTGACCATGATGTAATCTAATTGAAATCTTCCCGTATCTCCTGGCCTTTTCCAAGTATACCTCCTCCTCTTGTGATTCTTGAACAGGGTATTCGCTATTACTAGCTGGAACTTGTTACAGAACTCAATTAGTCCTTCTCCTCTTTCATTCCTTGTCCCAAGCCCATATTCTCCTGTAACCTTTTCTTCTACTCCTTCCCCTACAACTGCATTCCAGTCGCCCATGACTATTAGATTTTCGTCTCCCTTTACATACTGCATTACCCTTTCAACATCCTCATACACTTTCTCTATCTGTTCATCTTTAGCTTGCGACGTCGGCATGTATACCTGAACTATCGTTGTCGGTGTTGGTCTGCTGTCGATTCTGATTAGAACAACCCGGTCACTGAACTGTTCACAGTAACACACTCTCTGCCCTACCTTCCTATTCATAACGAATCCTACACCTGTTAACCATTTTCTGCTGCTGTTGATATTACCCGATACTCATCTGACCAGAAATCCTTGTCTTCCTTCCACTTCACTTCACTGACCCCTACTATATCTAGATTGAGCCTTTGCATTTCCCTTTTCAGATTTTCTAGTTTCCCTACCACGTTTAAGCTTCTGACATTCCACGCCCCGACTCGTAGAACGTTATCCTTTCGTTGATTATTCAATCTTTTTCTCATGGTAACCTCCCCCTTGGCAGTCCCCTCCCGGAGATCCGAATGGGGGACTATTCCGGAATCTTTTGCCAATGGAGAGATGATCATGACACTTCTTCAAATACAGGCCACATGTCCTGTGGATACACGTTACGTATAGTTTTAATAGTCTGAGTTTATGGAAGTGATGCATATATTATTTCTTACATCACCATCTGCAGGCCCTGCAATATAACTTTTTCCCTCCTTTTACCACCCCTGAACACATTGCACAAATACACATTTTGCATTTCATGCCTCTGATCATTTCTCCCATACGATCCTCCACAAGTCGCTGCACCATTACTCCGTTTCAAGAATGAGTTTCTGTATAAGCTTCTCAACAGAGACCCCAAAACATTCCTTTTTGACATGTGGAACTGTACTTCTGGAATTATATTTTATTACTTCGGTTAGCTTTAATTCTTTTTATTATTTCATTTATTTATTTGTTTATCTGTTTCGGCATACAAGCTCTTTGGGTAGGTCTCGGAAGTTCTGTTTGAAGCTTTTTCACGTCTCTATGATTCGGCGAAAGTTCTTGGGGGGATACCCTGAGCCCACATTTTCTCGCCACAGGTTCTTCTGTATCGAAATTATGGGGAAGTCCTTGTACTTCTGCAATGTTGAACGCATGTTTTCTTACGTCCGACACCGTTAAACCAGACGTCATCTCTTCAAATGTGAGAGTACGCCCTTCCAACTCGGTTTCAACTTCGCTGGAAAGTACCCCAGCCCTACCAAAAAATTTTATATCTGAGTTTGTCCTTGCCTCTTTATTTTTGGCTCGTACATTTTGTGTGTGCACATTCATTTAATCCACGATCTTCACTTTGATATACTATTACTCCTAAATGTATTTCAGCTCTACTCCATTTTCCATAATGCTTTTCTGATGATGACGATGATGTTTGGTTTGTGGGGCGCTCAACTGCACGGTTATCAGCGCCCGTACAAAGTCCCAATCTTTACTCAGTCCTGTCTCGCCACCTTCACGAATGATGATGAAATGATGAGGACAACACAAACACCCAGTCCCCGGACAGAGAAAATCCTCAAACCGGCCGGGATTCGGACCCGGGATCTCGCGATACAAAGGCAGCAACGCTAGCCACTAGACCACGAGCTACGGGCTAATTCCTTTCTGTTTCCATGTTGTAACACTAAATAATTATTTAATTAATTACTAGGGATAAAGAATACATTAAAAGATTCTCATCATACCTAAACGCTGCCTCGCGATAATTATGGTTCACGCATTTATCAAAGACAATATACGAGCAACTTTCTCATATTGTACTGGTACAATAAAGGAATCTTATAACAGTACATTATAGGTAACATCGCTATTTTTTCTGTGTCAGAGGAAATATATCTCTGAGCCACCAGCTGTGCAAATAGGCCTTTATTTTCGAGCCGTTTTGGCTAAAGAACTATCTTCACAAGTGGAAAACTTCTAAAATGATGAGTAATGTATACATTGTATTCAAATCAACGCCAGACATATGTTCATACAACTGCTTCATAAACTCGGATGAACAAATATTATTTTGTCTGATACAAATATGATATTGTATGTAATATAATCGTTGCCTGTTACAACTGTGAAAATTATTATTTAATCGATACTGGTAGAGGAAGAGGTGCATTTCTTCAAATATTTGATAGTTATAAATAGTTACCTTATAAAAATTCTTCTCTATGTCAGTTTCCTACAAACGATCCTAAATACAGATTCATAACTGTTTGCAAACGACTATTATTTCATTTATAGTAACCCATAAATAAAACTTTATGTTGGCAAATACCTAATAACAGCAATTCTGTTCGCAATGTCTAGGAAAAGTTAGACAAAAACACAACAAAATCAACGCTGCCTGGTGACGATCTGTTCCTTAACACACAGAGCTCATACCTGGCAATACGGCTTCAAGAATCGCGTAATTAACGCTTACCTCACTATATGTCAGTTAGTACAAAGGGTGTTTCAAATTAGGTGTCGGTACAATACAGGCAACTCTCTCCTAAATTGACATATTTCGTAAATGTGTTACTGTGTCTTAAAGGAACATGTGTTTTTCATATATTCAGTTTCCATGAGGACTTTTTCGCTCAGTTTCTGTGGAATGAAAATTAGGATATCTCTTTTTTTGTAAGTATGTATTACATATTATTATTTTATTACATCTTCTGTAGAGGGTGTGGCACTAACTATTGCCACAAAGAATAACTCGGAAAGTGTGATAGGAGCTGAAAAGTTTGTGGGACAAAAGTTGCATGAGACAACAGGGGCCATAATATGACGGTTTTTGTTGCTAGGTGGGGTCGCTTCAGAGATATGAAGGACAATTTTGTTTTTTTTAAAAAATGGGATGCTATGGTATGGTATTTATTTTCTGATAATGGTTATCGATACGAATCCAATGATGTCTAACAGTAAGGTCTTTGAAGGTCTACGAAGGTCACGAAAGTGGCATGAACATCCATTTGCAGAAGGTTTTCGAAGTTATGACCGTTGGTATCAACACAGTGATGCAACCTTCTTATCATAGATTGAGTGGTATTCATTATCACATCGGCACTTATCAAAGCACATGCTCTGACAATTCTCTCTAGCAGGTGTAGTTGAAACGTCTTCATAAACAATGTCTTTTAAGAATCCCCACAAGAAAAAATCCAGAGGCGTCAAGTCTGGCGAACGAGCCGGCCACGACACATCACCTCCGCGTCCAATCCAACGATTTGGGAAATGTCTCTGGAACTCATGTCTAGCCATCAGCGAAAAATGTGCCGGACACCCATCGTGATGATAACACATTCTGTTTCTTGTTCCTAAAGGTATTTATTCCAATAACAGACCTCATGTTTCTTGCAGGAATGTGGTGTACTTACTACCTTTAAGATTTCCTTCGAAGAAATAGGGACCCATAATGCGGTCGTCCAGAATCCCACACCATATATTCACCGACCATGGTTTTTGGTGTGCAACTTGCCGCAGCCAACATGGATTTTCAGTTTCCCAATAATGCATGTTATGCAAAGTAGCGTATCCATGGTTCGTGAACGTAACCTCGTCAGTAAATAAAATAAAATTAATAAATGTGTCATCCATCGGAATCTGAAGTTGAGCCTACCGGCATAATTCAATGCGACGCATACAATCCATACCAGTTAATTCTTGGTGGAGACTGATATGGTAAGGATGACATTTATGGCGATACATAACACGAACAACACTACTCTGGAACATGCCAAATTTCCTTGCGATTTGAAGCGAAGTAACGCAAAGATCTCGAGTCACAGTGGCAAGAGTACCAATTCCGTTTCCCTGTTAGTAACCTTCCTTGGCCGGATATGTTTCCGATGCGTTAAATATCCAGTTGTTCTCAGTTTAGCATACATACATTTAAATGTGCGACGTGTAGGGTGAGTACGTTGAGGATATAAGTTTCTAGCTCTCAATGAATTTCGTTAGCATTCTCCGTAAACGAGAAGCATATAGACTTTTTCTTTGAAGGAATACATCATTCACATTCGCTTGATACGACTATACTAGTCTTGCCGTTTCTATTAGTATTGTATTGAGAAACTGTCAAATGGTGTTTAAATGTCAATGGCACATTAGATGGATACGCCGTATTCGGCGAATATTTACTATTTGCACGGTATACGAGAGAGAATTTTCAGAGCATGTGCTTGGATAAGTCCCGAAGTGATAAGGAATACCACTCAATCCATGATTAGAAGATTGCAGCACTGCATTTATACCAATTGTCATCACTTCGAACACCTTCTGTAAATGAACGTTCAAATGGTTCAAATGGCTCTGAGCACTGAGGTCATCAGTCCCCTAGAACTTAGAACTACTTAAACCCAACTAACCTAAGGACATCACAGACATCCGTGCCCGAGACAGGATTCGAACCTGCGACCCTAGCGGTCGCGCGGTTTCTAACTGTAGCGCCTAGAACCACTCGGCCACCCCGGCCGGCAATGGACGTTCATACCACCTTAGTGACTTTCGTTGATCTTCAAATACCTTACTGTCACACATCGTTGGATTAGTCTCGATAGCAGCTATCAGAAAATAAGTACCAAACTATAGCATCCCATTAAAAAAATAATAAAAAAATAAAAAAAAAACAAAGCTGAGCTTCATATCTCTTACGCAACGCCGGCCGGTGTGGCCGAGCGGTTCTAGGCGCTTCAGTCTGCAACCGCGCTACCGCTACGATCGCAGGTTCGAATCCTGCCTCAGGCATGGATGTGTGTGCTGTCCTTACGTTAGTTAGGTTTAAGTAGTTCTAAGTTCTAGGGGACTGATGGCCTCAGATGTTAAGTCCCATAGTGCTCAGAGCCATTTGAACCATTTTTTTCTTACGCAGCCCCACCTTGCAACAGAAAACCAACGTCATATGATGGCCCCCGTTCTCCCATTGAGCATTTGTCCCTTAAACTTTTCAGCTACTATGATACTTTCGGAGTTTTTCTAGGTGGCAATAGTTAGTGACTCACCCTGTATGTTTCGGCATCTCCTTACTAGACGTCTACGAGCGATGTTCAATAAGTAACGCAACACATTTTTTCCTCGGCCAGTTTCGATTGAAAAAACATGGAATTTTTTGTGGGACATCGTGGAATATTCCCGCTTCGTCCCCTATAGATTAATGAAGTTTCGACTGGTGGTGGCTCTTTACGCAGCCGTCAAAATGACGTCTGTAAAGGATATGCGTTCCAATTAGAGAGCTGTCACTAAGTTTCTTTTGGAGGAAAAGCAGAGCAACGGAGATATTCATAGGCGCTTGCAGAATGTCTATAGAGACTTGGCAGCCGGCCCGTGTGACCGAACGGTTCTAGGCACTTCAGTGTGGAACCGCGCGACCGCTACGGTCGCAGGTTCGAATCCTGCCTCGGACATGTATGTGTGTGATGCCCTTAGGTTAGTTAGATTTAAGTAGTTCTAAGTTCTAGGGGACTGATGACCTCAGATGTTAAGTCCCATAGTGTTCAGAGCCATTTGAACAATTTTGAGACTTGGCGGTGAACAAAAGCACCGTGACTCGTTTGGCGAGGCGTCTGTCATCATAGCACCAATTTCGCGGAAACCTGTCAGAACCGTGTGGAATGGCCACGTGGTTTGAGGCGTCATGTCGCGGATTGCGCGGCCCCTCCCACCGGAGGTTCGAGTCCTCCCTCGGGCATGGGTGTGTGTGTTGTTCTTGGCATAAGTTAGTTTAAGTAGTGTGTACGTCTAGGGACTGATGACGTCAGCAGTTTGGTCCGTTAGGAATTCACACACATTTGAACGTTCGAAACCTGTCAGACGATCCCGCGTGCCGGCAGGCCGCGCACACAGCTGCGACTCCTGCAATGTTGGAACGTGCAGACACTCTCATTCGAGGTGATCGACAGATGTAAACAAACTTCTCCTCCATGACAACGCAAGCGTCACACAAGTATGCGCACACGAGAGGAGTTCTTCCTCATGCAGCCTACAGCCCGGATCTTGCACCTTCCGACTTCTATCTGTTTGGCCCAATGGAGGATGCACTCCACGAGAAGCACTACTGGATGCAGCAAGACTTTGTCTCCAACGTCGACCATAAGGATGGTACCATGTGAGGTTCAAATGGCTCTGAGTACTATGGGACTTAACTGCTGAGGTCATCAGTCCCCTTGAACTTAGAACTACGTAAACCTAACTAACCTAAGGACATCACACACATCCATGCCCGAGGCAGGATTCGAACCTGCGACCGTACTGGTCACGCGGTTCCAGACTGTACCATGTGAGGATCCAAGCCCTCTCAGTAAGGTGGTGCAAGGCCGTCGTATCGATCGGAGAGTGTGTTGACAAACACGGTTTTGTAGCCAAAAGAGTGCGGAATAATATAGTGTACTGGAATCCTAAGTCAAACCAACTTGCTTCCAGAAGTAATTGTGTTGTATAAGTTACTGAACGCCACTCGTATGCAATACAACTTGTATCTATTTCTTTTACATACGCTGACGTGTTCCCGGTGGAGAATTTTATGGGACCAGTAGCAACTTGTGCGTTGTCGCAGGAGCCTCACTGACAGTCTAGTTTTTTCCCGTTCTTAAGCCGTATTCTTTCTTTCTCTGTTCCCCTTTAATCTAAGGTTATATGCACTTGAGCGTTATGCCAGGATCGTAGCTGCCAAGGATGGTATGGATACAGGAAGAAGTGAGGGACGGGCGGCTTAGCGGGTGGGGGCCACTCACAGACGGTTGGCGCCAGCGATACCGGCCGTCCCAGGAATGTCCGGCGGCGGCGGCGGCGGCGGCGGCGGCGGCGGCAGTGCAGGGACCCGCACGGGTCGATGACCGCCGGGAAGTATCCGGGCTGCGTGTGCGTGTGCGTGTGTGTGTGTGTGTGTGTGTGCCCGGCCGTCGTCGCTCTTCCAAAACTTCCCACGACCGTCCTCCGCCGTGTGTTTACCCACACATTATGCGTGGCGGCCGCATTCCGGAACACGACCAAGTGACGCGGCTGAAGAGGAGCCGACGACGTCTAGCAGCCGCCCAGACGGGATTTCAAGCGAATCACTAGACCTGACCGCATGACTCGTCAGAACTGGAGTATTATCTCTTACAGTTGACAACGAAATGTCGTACGTACGCTATAGTTATTCAGCTGTGACCCGTGTGATAATTTGTAGCCATTACGTGTAAGAATTTGATATCACACCTCTACATCTACATCCATACTCCGCAAGCCACCTGACGGTGTGTGGTGGAGGGTACTTTGAGCACCTCAATCGGTTCTCCCTTCTATTCCAGTCTCGTATTGTTCGTGGAAAGAAATATTGTCGATATGTCTCTGTGTGGGTTCTAATCTTTCTGATTTTACCCTCATGGTCGCTTCGCGTGATACACGTAGGAGAGAGCAATATACTCCTTGACTCCTCGGTGAAAGTATGTTCTCCAATCTTCAACAAAAGCCCGTACCGAGCTACTCTTGCAGAGTCTTCCACTGGGGTTTATCTATCATCTCCGTAACGCTTTCGCGATTACTAAATGATCCTGTAACAAAGCGCGCTTCTCTCCGTTGGATCTTCTCTATCTCTTCTATCAACCCTATCTGGTACGGATCCAACATCGGTGAGCAGTATTCAAGCAGTGGGCGAACAACTGTACTGTAACCTACTTCCTTTGTTTTCGGACTGCATTTCCTAAGGATTCTTCCAATGAATCTGTCTGGCATCTGCTTTACCGACGATAAATTTTATATTGTCATTCCATTCTAAATCACTCCTAATGCCTACTCCCAGATAATTTATGGAATTAACTGCTTATAGTTACTGACCTGCTATATTGTATCTCTTTCTTTCTATGTATTCGCAGCGCATTACACTTGTCTACACTGAGATTCAATTGCCATTCCCTGCACCATGCGTCAATTCGTTGCAGATCCTCGTGCATTTCAGTACAGTTTTCCATTGTTACAATCTCTCGATATACCACAGCATCATCCGCAAAAAGCTTCAGTGAACTTCCGATGTTATCCACAAGGTCATTTATATGTATTGTGAATAGCAACGGTCCTACGACACTCCCCTGCGGCACACCTGAAATGACTCTTACTTCGGAAGACATCTCTCCAGTGAGAATGACCTGCTGCTTTCTGTTATCTAGGAACTCTTCAATCCAATCACACAATTGGTCTGATAGTCCATATGCTCTTACTTTGTTCATGAAAAGACTGTGGGGAACTGTATCGAACGCCTTGCGGAAGTCAAGAAACACGGCATCTACCTGGGAACCCGTGTCTATGGCCCTCTGAGTCTCGTGGACGAATAGCGCGAGCTGGGTTGCACACGATCGTCTTTTTCGAAACCCATGCTGATTCCTACATAATAGATTTCTAGTCTCCAGAAAAGTCATTATACTCGAACATAATACGTGTTCCAAAATTCTACAACTGATTGACGTTAGAGATATAGGTCTATAGTTCTGCACATCTGTTCGACGTCCTTTCTTGAAAACGGGAATGACCTGTGCCCTTTTCCAATCTTACGGAACGCTACGCTCCTCTAGAGATCCACGGTACACCGCTGCAACAAGGGGGCAAGTTCTTTCGCGTACTCTGTGTAAAATCGAACTGGTATCCCATCAGGTCCAGCGGCCTTTCCTCTTTTGAGCGATTTTCATTGTTTTTCTATCCCTCTGTCATCTATTTCGATATCTACCATTTTGTCATCTGTGCGACAATCTAGAGAAGGAACTACAGTGCAGTCTTCCTCTGTGAAACAGCTTTGGAAAAAGACATTTAGTATTTCGGCCTTTAGCCTGTCATCCTCTGTTTCAGTACTATTTTGGTCACAGAGTCTAATTATAAGATGCTGCTTAAGTTCGTAGCTATTTTACGTAAGTTTAATAAACAACAGATACACGTAATGGAGACTTTAGTTATCAATAATGTATTCTCCTTCACTGTTTACAACAGTCTGCAAACGCTGGGATAACTTTTCGATTCCTCGACTGTAGAAATCACGTGGTTTCGAGGCGAATAAATAGTCGAGCCGTGTTTGAAGCGCGTTTTGATTCGGAAAGGAAGCTACTTGAAGGTCTTTTGATAGAGAGAGGGAAAGGTGAAAATCTGAAGGCGCAAGATCAAGTGAATAAGGTGGGTATGGTAGGGGTTTAACTCTATTATTATCCACACAGTAGCCTGCCTGTCATCCGTTTCACGTGTACCCGTTGAAATATTGATTGATGGCTCCTTATCTATGTGAGCAAGCAATGTCTTTTCCAAGTTGGAGGTCTGCACCATTCGTTGAGCTCCTTGACCCTTGTTCTATGGGAACACCTGCGATGTTCCCTTAAGTAATGGAAAATGTGGTGTCCGTCGTATGTGTTCTACGTGGGTACTTGGCGCTACACAATATGACAGCATCTTAATAGCTTCGCAAGCAGAATGTTATTGGGTTCTCATATTCCCTTGACGGAGCTATTTTTGACTACGTGTATGGCTGCGTAACAAACGATTCGGTAGCCTGCAAAACAAGTTTTCTTGTGTCAAACTAATACATCTGCCGTTCTCCGTCATGCATGGATGTCTGTATCAGTATTATGGAAACATCCTTTATATTCAATGGGAGATGCCTTTAATAGGTTCCACAACGAAACATTGTCTCGAAATCTGGTAGAAAATCCGAAGAAATTCTGGTCGTATGTAAAGTACACAAGCGGCAAGACGCAGTCAATACCTTCGCTGCGCAGTGCCGATGGTACTGTTGCCGACGACTGTGCCGCTAAAGCGGAGTTAATGAACGCAGTTTTCCGAAATTCCTTCACCAGGAAAGACGAATGGAATATTCCAGAATTTGAAACACAAACAGCTGCTAGCATGAGTTTCTTAGAAGTAGATACCTTAGTGGTTGCGAAGCAACTCAAATCGCTTGATACGGGCAAGTCTTCTGGTCCAGATTGTATACCGATTAGGTTCCTTTCAGATTACGCTGATACAATAGCTTTCTACTTAGCAATCATATACAACCGCTCGCTCACCGATAGATCCGTACCTACAGATTGGAAAATTGCGCAGGTCGCGCCAGTGTTTAAGAAGGGTAGTAGGAGTAATCCATCGAACTACAGACCTATATAATTGACGTCGGTTTGCAATAGGGTTTTGGAGCATATACTGTATTCAAACATTATGAATCACCTCGAAGGGAACGATCTATTGATACTTAATCAGCATGGTTTCAGAAAACATAGTTCTTGTGCAACGCAGCTAGCTCTTTATTCACACGAAGTAATGGCCGCTATCGACAGGGGATCTCAAATGGATTCCGTATTTCTAGATTTCCGGAAAGCTTTTGACACCTTTCCTCACAAGCGACTTCTATTCAAGCTGCGGGCCTATGGGGTATCGTCTCAGTTGTGCGACTGGATTCGTGATTTCCTGTCAGGAAGGTCGCAGTTCGTAGTAATAGACGGCAAATCATCGAGTAAAATTGAAGTGATATCAGGTGTTCCCCAGGGAAGCGTCCTGGGACCTCTGCTGTTCCTGATCTATATAAATGACCTGGGTGACAATCTGAGCAGTTCTCTTAGGTTGTTCGCAAATGATGCTGTAATTTACCGTCTAGTAAGGTCATCCGAAGACCAGTATCAGTTGCAAAGCGATTTAGAAAAGATTGCTGTATGGTGTGGCAGGTGTCAGTTGACGCTAAATAACGAAAAGCGTGGGGTGATCCACATGAGTTCCAAAAGAAATTCGTTGGAATTCGATTACTCGATAAATAATACAATTCTCAAGGCTGTCAATTCAACTAAGTACCTGGGTATTAAAATTACGAACAACTTCAGTTGGAAAGACCACATAGATAATACTGTGGGGAAGGCGAGCCAAAGGTTGCGTTTCATTGGCAGGACACTTAGAAGATGCAACAAGTCAACTAAAGAGACAGCTTTACACTACACTCGTTCGTCCTCTGTTAGAATGTTGCTGCGCGGTGTGGGATCCTTTCCAGGTGGGATTGACGGAGGACATCGAAAGGGTGTAAAAAAGGGCAGCTCGTTTTGTATTATCACGTAATAGGGGAGAGAGTGTGGCAGATATGATATGCGAGTTGGGATGGAAGTCATTAAAGCAAAGACGTTTTTCGTCGCGGCGAGATCTATTTACGAAATTTCAGTCACCAACTTTCTCTTCCGGCTGCGAAAATATTTTGTTGAGCCCAACCTACATAGGTAGGAATGATCATCAAAATAAAATAAGAGAAATCAGAGCTCAAACAGAACGGTTTAGGTGTTCGTTTTTCCCGCGCGCTGTTCGGGAATGGAATGGTAGAGAGATAGTATGATTATGGTTCGATGAACCCTTTACCAAGCACTTAAATGTGAATTGCAGAGTAGTCATGTAGATGTAGATGTAGATATATTGAAACCGAATACCACCTAATTTCCTTTAGAAAAGATTTCACGTAATATTGCAATCAAATCTGCGATAAAATTTTTCTGTGTCTTGCTTTTTACTTAATACAATCGTTCTAGAATTTATCCGACATTTAACTATAGCCTAGTCATTTATTATCCGTCATTTGCGGATTTATCTGAGTCGTATCATCGTTCCTCCTTATCTTTCTGTTTTTCAGGTGGTGATCCGAGGAGAGTAACGGGGGAGAGGGAATTTCACGAGCCGCTCCCCCGCCCCCGTCCCCCCAAGAAAAGGAAAAAGACTACCTAGAGACTGACGTAATCAAATTATTATGATTATATTAAAATATTTTATAGGCCATATTTTATTTTTATTATCATTAATGTTGTCAGCATATGTGGCACGTTAGATGTGTCTGTGAATGTAAGTTATATTCGTGTGGTGGGCGCTGTGAGGGGAGGGAAGGGGGAGGGTCAGAGACAGCAGAAAACTTGTCACCCACCCAGATGCGAATTGTAGCTGCGCGTCTGCTGTTTTCGCCCTGGTAGTTGCAGGATCATACAGAATGGATTTATCGATGAGTTACGATCACGTAATCTAGAAATTGTGTTCATTGTCGAATCCTAACCGTGGGAGGTTCTTCATTTCATATAGACGAGGTGGGCTCAGAAAGCAAGGTAACGAGTCATTAGCGGGAAAACTCATACTAAGTTCATACTAAATGTGTATTTACTGATTTCCAAGATTCTGGAAGGCGTAACGTCAAGAAATGTGTGGTTTACCAAATTATGCAATAAGTAGCATAGGAAAATGCTTCAAATGGCTCTGAGCACTACGGGACTTAATATCTGAGCTCATCAGTCCCCTAGAACTTACAACTACTTAAACCTAACTAACCTAAGGACACCACACACATCCATGCCCGAGGCAGGATTCGAACCTGCGACCGTAGCGGTCGCGCGGTTTCAAACTGAAGCGCCTAGAACGGCTCGGCCATATCTGCCGGCAAGTAGCAGAGGACGGTCCAGCTTGCAATATTAATGTTACGTGTTACCTAATTACTAACTTAGGATCGAAGCTACTCATTAGGTAATGAAGAAAATTAATATTGTAGCTTGGCAACTTCTCTGCAATTTATTGCATAATTTGGTCACACAAAAAGCTAATAAGCGACTCTGATATGTGTTACTTTTTCACAGAGACAACTTTTATGTAAGCACTTGTACCAGTTGTAAATGAGTCCTTCTAAAATGGAATTAAGAAAGTCAGTTCCGAGGTCTAGGAGCCTCATACGAATAACATCCAGAAGAACGTCGGCATCGATTCTAAAGTGACCACTGGCCACAGTCTTCTTTATCGGCCCGAAGAGATGAAATTCGTTTGCTGCGACATTCCGACTGTATGGAGGGTGTTCCAATGCGATCAATCGGAAACACAGGTCGAGATCACGCGCAACCGAGGCCGTATGCTGTCGAGCGTTGTAGTAACTCTATATATCTTCAAAATTACGCGGCCCTGTCATCAACTGTATAAATATTAATTTTAATTTTAATAATGAACAGCCTCAGTTGCGCCGTTTACCTACAATTTACCTAGGTTTCAGTCGGGATAACCCAACCTTCTTCAGAATAACAGTATCTACCGTTTGTCCATGACGATGTCCACTATGGACAAACGGTAGATACTGTTAGTCTGAAGAAGGTTGGGTTATCCCGACTGAAACCTAGGTAAATTCTAGGTAATAGGTAAATTGTGCAACTGAGGCGGTTCATTATTAAAATTAAAATTAGTAACTCTGTACATTTCTAAAGCAATCCCAGTCGTGTCCTCTGAATCACCTTCCGCAGCTATTCGAGCGTGGTACAGTAACTGGCAGCATCCAATATCTCTCCGACGGTGGGGAAAACAACCGGCCACACACCCAAAAGTCTGCTGTCGGAACTATCTTCTGCTTGTTTCAACTTCTCAATGGGGAGACACGAGGGATGTCTCCGTGAGTTTCGAAGGTTTCTTCGTCTCAAGTGTCACACGACGTACCCACGCTTGTTACCTGTGACGAAACGGCACAAGAATGGAACGCCCTACGCTTGATAACCGCAGTAAGTGCAGGAGAGACAACCTCATTTGCTTGGCTTTATTTTTGTCTAAGAGCTCCAACCGTGTCTAGCGAGAACAGGGTTTTCGGTAGCCGAAATAGAGATGTTGAGTTGGTGTACAGTAGAGGTCTGCGTGTTGGAGGTTTTGCTTGCTCATACCCGCTCGAGCGCACCGCGCTTGGGCGTCTTTCGTCTGAGCACGAATGCTCGAAGCGGGCATGCCGTGGTCGAACGAGACGCAGTGAGGAGGTTCGGGGCCGCCCAGCCTGGTGTTCTCGCTGCGCTGCTGTTGCGACCGTTTGAGCAGCGGCTTTGTGTGTCTGGGGGCTGGTGCCGCTTCTGACGTACACCAGTTTAGTTACGCTGTGGACGTATATCCCCGGGTGTCTGTAGCTAATCGAGGCATTATTACGATTCGTAACAGAAAATGGATTCCTTTACGCAATAACAAGTACTTGGGAACAGTCTGGAGTTTCTCAGGAAAACTATGTAGTCACCAACTTTTGTAATGCCGGTCGGTCTCGTAATGAAAAATCACATTACTGTTTTTCTTCTGAAAGAATCTTCTTTACTGATTTAAATGCACGTATTTGAACTTGACCCCCTAAGAAATCAGAAATCTAACAGGAAGAAATTGTCTCAAAATTCGTCTCTGTTGGCGTAATTATAACGAAATGACTCGTTTCGGATCAAATCTGCTTCATTCGTCCGAGATAAGATTGTCAGGCACACTGAAATTTATTTCGCTTAGTCATGTTTGAGGCAGGAATGCGAAACGTTCTTCTTCCTAAATACGACATTTTGGGAGAAACGCTACCGTTAAGCTTCCACCTTTGAAGGGGAACACCACTATCTATTCGGACTGAATACAGGTTAACCTAATCGGCAGACTGGGTATGACGTGGTCCACAGTCTAGCCACTCCGACAACAGAGATTTAATTTGTTACCGAGAGAGGAGACGCAGTGGTTAGCAGACTGGGCTCGTATTGTGGAAGCCGGCGGCTCAGATTCGCATCCGACCATCTTGATTCCGGTTTTCCGTTATTTCCCCCAATCTCTCCAGGCAAATGCTGGGGTGGTTCCCATAAAAGGGCGTGGTTAATTTCGTTCACCACACTTGAATCATTCCGAGCTAGCGCTCCAATGACCTCGAAGTCAACGAGACGTAAAACCCTAATCTTCGTTCCTTCTTTTGTTTGGCTGCTGACTGCGGCTGACATTCTCTTCTTCTTCTTCTTCAGTAGCTCTACAGCCCTTGGTGAGCCTTGGCTTCTTCAACAATCTTCCTCCACACTTCTCGGTTATTTGCTGCTCTTTTCCACCCCCGGACTCCCATATTGGTGATATCCATTATTACCTCATCGATCCATCTTCTTCTAGGTCTCCCTTTTCGCCTAACTGAATGGATCATACCTTTCATCATTTTCTTTGGAATTCTATCCTCTGCCATTCTCTCCAAGTGTCCTAGCCATCGTATTCGCTGTGATTTCACAAATTTTACTATGTCCCTGCCTTGTATTAACTCTTGTAATTCGGCATTGTAGCGTATTCTCCAGCCTTCTTCCTCCCTTATTGGCCCAAAGATTTTGCGTAGTATTTTCCGCTCAATGCTTCTAAGAGCATTTTTATTGTGTTCTGTCAACGTCCATACCTCTGACCCGTATGTGATAACTGGGCGGACTAGGGAATTATATATTAGCAGTTTAGTTTTTCTTGTAACAAGGCTATTTTTGAAAAGCTGCATATTTGCAAAGTAAGCTCTGTTTCCTGCTTGTATTCTTTCTCTTATAGCCTTTCCAATACTGTTATCATTTGTTATTAGGGCTCCCAAGTAATTAAAAGAGGACACTCCATTGAAGCATTTAGGGGTTCTTCTGGCCTCAGATTGTGACATTACCATATATTTTGTTTTGTTTTCATTTCCTATGACGCCAACTTTTAAGGCTTCTGTTTCCATTGCCCGGTATGTTTCTAGGAGTGTATTGGTATTTCTTCCTACTATAGCAATGTCATCAGCGTATGCACATATCTGGCTAGTTTTCATAAATATGGTGCCTCTTTTGTTGATTTCATTTACTGCACTATGCAGGGCTATGTTGAACAGGACAGTGGAGAGACTATCCCCTTGCTTCACACCTTTATTAAAGTCAAAGCTATCACTTGTTCTGCTAAGGACCTTTACTTTTGCTCTTGACTCTGTCATTGTCATTCTGATTAGTCTTATTAATTTAGCACATATTCCAACTTCTTTCAGTACTCTGTATAGTTCTTGCCGATTTATGCTGTCAAAGGCTTGTTTGAAATCGATGAATAAGAAATGCAGATCTATATCATATTCATAGAACTTTTCCATCATTTCCTTATCACAAATATTTGATCAGTTGTTCCTCTGCCTGGTCGAAAGCCACACTGATATTCCCCTAGTATGCCTTCTGCACACTTCTGTATCCTTTCGTTTAATATACTTGTGAAGATCTTATAAGCTGTACTTAGGAGTGTTACACCTCTATAGTTTTCACATGCTGTTCTGTCCCCTTTCTTATAAATGGGGACTATTATTCCAATTTTCCAATTATCTGGCATAGTTTCTGTTTCCCATATATCTGATATTAGTGTGTGCAGTTCCTTTATTACAGCCCCACCACCAGTTTTTATTAATTCAGCAGTTATGCTGTCTTCCCCAGGGGCTCGATTGTTTTTTGACTTGTGCACAGCCTGGGAGAGCCCTAAACAAATGTTGGAGACGTCTACACGCTCCAGTTCTGTACCGACGTTTACAAGGTTTACAATCTCCTGACATAAGGTTCGACATCCGCACCCGAAATTAACGTAAATGGACGAAGATCTCTGGCACACATTTCTACACACCTCATTAATTACCACACCTTTTACTGAAGTTAGTAATGCTTCAAAACTTACAATTTGTCGTGTTCTGCAGACATCAGCCTTCAGATTTGTGAGAAAGGAGCGCATAGCCCCTGCCATAGTACTTGTAGCCGACATCCTTATCAGTCACTAATGAGAATCTCTCCAAAATAACGTTACAAAAACCGTCTTTCGGACTCAGAATACATTCCTCCGAATCGAGTTTCGCCTTCACGCTCTTCTTCATGTCACACTCACGCACCATGATCACACAACAAGAGACTGAACAGGGATTGGGTGACTAGAAGATACCATCAGCATTTCGAGCAAGGGATGCTCGAACAAGTGTCAAGGAAGCCGAGTGCTATTGCTCCCTGCGTCCAAAGAGGTTATATTGACGCCTGCTACACTACAGAGAGCTACATGCACTGAGCAATTCGCGCGTACGTAAAAGTCAGCCTGCCTAACACGAATGAACCGCTCGAGATGGCACAAGTTGTTATCAGAGATAGATGCACTTGGCTGCCCTGACCTTTGTTTCAAGCAACAGCTGTAGACTTTTTACACACACTTCGGACTTAAAGCGTCGACCGTGTATCTGGCAACGCCACCATATACGGACTATATTTCAAAGCGCAACAGCACAGCTATCTCCTTCTACCAGTGGTGTTTGAAAGCTTTGGTCTTAAATGCTACCTAGATATCGAATTTAATTTGGATGGGCAATTATACACCCACGAGGACGCTTGGTTCCTTACTCGAGGCATCGTGCGAGTATTTTCTAAAGAATAGTGTCATGACGAGTGATGTAAAAAGAGCCTACGACCAACTAGGATTTTAACTACTAACGTTTTAATCTGTAACTTAAAAGTTTGATGCAAAATTGCTTCCTTGACACCTTCAAAATTTGTGAAACGAAACTGATCTTAATTACCCTTTCTGTTCTTCTATATATTAACGATGTCGCCTGTTTACAAGTTAGATTTCTCCAAACCAATTATACCATCTGAACCTCTTCCTATATCTTCCTCCATACAAATAACCAACCACCTTCCCCTGGCAGATGATGGAGTTGAAACTGTCCATCACAACAACATCCCTGTTGAGCTACAACCTTATACAATATTCTCAGCGAAAATCTTATCTTTATTCTCTTCTTCAAAACTCTAATTGTTATGTGCACCTGCACACGACCTAATCACCGCTATAACTTCCTCACCCACATCATTATCTTTTCCACCTACATCATTACCACTAAACCCAACATCTGTAGCAGATCACCTGTAGAGCTCAGCAGTTGCTTCAATTAACAAACTCCCTCCAAGGTGATATGTGGTGTCACCGCCAGACACCACACTTGCTAAGTGGTAGCCTTTAAATCGGCCGCGGTCCGTTAGTATACGTCGGACCCGCGTGTCGCCACTATCAGTGATTGCAGAGCGAGCGCCGCCACACGGCAGGTCTAGAGAGACTTTCTAGCAATCGCCCCAGTTGTACAACCGACTTTGCTAGCGATGGTTCACTGACAAAATACGCTCTCATTTGCCGAGACGATTGTTAGCATAGCCTTCAGCTACGTCATTTGCTACGACCTAGCAAAGCGCCATTACCAGTTACTATTGATACTGTGAATCATGTACCGTCAAGAGCGACGTTCACCATTAATGGATTAAAGTTAAGTATTCCACCATCTACGTCCGTTTCTTCTAAATTCTAATTTCCTTGTCCTGTTCCAGACCTCATGCCAGCCTGCGTGAGCTAAAACGCGTGCCTTTCGGCTTCCTCTAGTAACACGGTGTTGGCTCTCCTGCCAACCACAACATGATATTGTCACCATTTCACAGCACACGCATCCTGGAAGTAAAACCATTCAGATGCTGTTGATGCATCTCCCAACGTTCTTGGACGGTCTATTCCAGAAATTCTCGATCCAGCTGGAAGTGATCACCTTTATGTTGTACTCCGCATTCCCTACACACTATCTCATTCCCATGTACCCCAACCCAAACTCCATCCAAAAGTTATCCCAGACTACTCCAGTGCCAACTGGATTGCCTACTAGGAATTCATAGATATCCAGACTGGAAGCCACCTCTAATATTCCAGCCACCAGACGGTATCCCCAATGCCACATCCTTGCATAGCTTGCCAGACGCTGTATGCGCCTACACTCGTACCAATGCCGTATACTGTCGTTATTCCACCCTCTCCCACAAGCCCTACGCCTTGTGTGAGAATCCCATAGATGATATCACTCCTTGCTATGAATGTGTGATGGGGTGCACTCATGTATCACTGGCAAATACAGAGATACATCAGCCACACAGTAAATGCTGAAGAATGTCAGTGCTGTTGTCAGACATGCACCTGACTCAACTCTACACTCCCTATTAACTCTTCTGAGTATTGAATTGCATTACATCAATTCTTTGGTAGTAACCGCCGTCTCCCACTACTCGCTCCTCCATAACAGCTAACCATCACGTCACAATCTTATAAGAGCTGACCACTTTGCATCCTATCCCTCTGACATATTTTCAATTCCTGACGGTCCCCATTGCGATTACTTTCTGTTGCCTACAGTCTGTGATTGCAGAAATATCACTGTCCCACACTTGGATTCCAGTACTTGGACAACATACAAAAAAATAAATTAAGTACACCAATCACAGTACACGACATAAAACAAGTACTTCACCACAAAAGCAACACCACCTCTGGTCATATCTGCATACCCATCGACACCTCAAAAAATACCCTTCTCCTTCCTAGTTTCCCTTGCAACCATTCATAACACTATCCTATCTACGAGTTATTATGCTGAACTGTGGAAAACCTCCAAAATCCTACTTTTCCTCCAAGTGTACCAACCCACTAGTGACACCTCCTCCTGCCACCCCATCAGACTCACCTCAGTGTTTAGCAAAGTCTTTGAATAGATCTCTTCTAGACATAACCACCAACACCTAAACCATAACCACCTTCTTCCTGTTAACCACTGTGGCTTCTGTTCCAACTTCTCCTCTCATGATCAGTTCCTATACCTCACCCATCTTCTATCCTATATGCTCAACAACCACAAGTCCATTCGCTATTTTTGTTTCCCTTGACCTAGAGAAAGCCCAGATGTGGCATTCATGTCTGAGTTTGAATCAAACTCTCGACCTATGCACTTCTAATTAACGATGTTTGTCTTATTGCATTCCTCCTAGCCCATCCTTGTCACTGTTAACAGCACCCATTTCCGTTCTTTCCACCCAACAGCAGGTGTGCGTCAGGCATCTGCCTGATAGGCCGAAGGCATTTCCATCAGTCCACTTCCTTCAGTATGCTGGTAACACTGCCTTCCATGCCTTCTACCCTACATTCCAGAACCCCAACGGTCCCTCCAAATCTACCTCAATCAGTTTGCCTCCTGGAACAATCAATGGTTCCACATGATCAGTCACTCCAAAATCCACACTATAATTATAATGTGAACCACCCACACTTTCTCGATCCAATACTTTCACCTTACCATTTGCGATCATCCTATCCACTCAACCAAAACACTAAAATAGCTTGGACTATCCCTCAACTTCCAAATGACATTGGAACCTCATCTACTAAAAATCCAACAGAAAGCCCACTCCTCCACTGCCCTCCACACCGGCAAAACATTGATCTGAACCAAACTCTCCTATGCACATCCTGCATGGATATCTGCCTCTTCAGAAGTGTATAAGTCCCTTTAAATCCTCGAACACCATTAACTATACGTCGCATTCTGCATCCACGTACCTTCCAGAAACTCTTGACCCACATCAAACATCTCTACACATTCTATGTAATCTGCACGCTAAATTTCAGTAAACCCCATAGTTTGCTTTATGGTCATCAACACCTTTTGTGGCAACACCTTTATGAACTCATCCCACTGTCCCTACACCTACAACACTCAATATCCAATACTAACTCAATTTCAAGCGAATGTTTCTCCCAGACAACGAAATCTGCCCCGATATTTATATGTCCTATCATCTATAACTTCCCACAGCTATCCCACTCCACATAACGTTTTCCTCTCCACCACGCCTTATCCCTTCTCTTTTTTTTATTCCAGAGCCCTGCACACACATCAAACTTATTCTCACCTTCTGTCTTTCCACTATCCACCCAAACACCCACTTTCATCTACATGGTTTCTACCCAAAGGACCACTATGTCTTTTCTCACCCAAACCCCTCAACCCTATAGAACATAGTTTCCCCTCCCGAAATTCTTGTCTTGCGTTGCAGATCATTCATCTTTCAAGTAAATGTGCAGTGCCATTTTATGAGGAATGTCATCATTTCTGCAATGTATTTGTAAAGCATATGTTATGGCTTTTTATCTTTTAGTCCTTAAATTTTTTAAATTAAAAACGAAAACATTAAGAGTCTATATATTTTACTTAAACGCTAGGAAATTAATTTGTAAATTTGTGACATTACTGTCATATATTGCTATGTGATATCAATTCATTTCATGGCCAGTAGATTTTTCCATCGCGTTGGTGGTTTCTTGGACTCTGTGCAGGGAGACAAATAGCTTTGCACCCTGTTGACGTTCACAGGGCAGTGTGGGGGTCTTGTTGTAGCGACAGAAAGCTCATCAGGAAATCTCATTGCATTATCCACGCTCTCTTGTGGGTGGTCGTAGTCAGAACGCCCCACAGCACCGCCTTTGCGTATGAGAGAGCTTCGCCAAAGTTAGCAGCGGTCATCGAATCTGCCTTGCCACTTCCTGGAGATAAAGTGGGAACAATGATCTGTCACCTCTGTGCTCGTATCTTACGGCCCGGTGCCCTGGCGTCAGTAGGAGACACCACGTCTTTGTTTTTTCACTCCAAAAATTTCATTTAACCAATCCATCGAGTGGGCTTGCGTAGTGCAAGGCGCGAACGAACCGACGAACCGACTAATCAAAGTACTGTGGGAGCAGCGTCTCTGTCTCTCTCTCTCTCTCTCTCTCTCTCTCTATCTCTTTTTTTTTTTTTTTTCGTCTGAAAATTTGATTCAGGCAATGAGTTTCCACCGGTTTGCCTACTGCTGGGCACGGACGAACCAGTCAGTCGAAATAACAATGCTTCAATCCATTACCAACCCTATGGAGGTAAACTTTGCGTAGTGTATGCAAAGGGGAGGAAGTTTTCTGTCTCTTCCCCGATTTTTGTTAACTTTTGTGGCACTTATCGGCCGTCACGTTGCCAATGGTGTAGAGTCAGCCTCTCAGCCTGTGACTCTGATTTGGGCAGAAGGAAGGAACTTTTTTGGAAATCGGGTACGGAGTTTCGAGGAAAACGGTCACTCATCGAGAGAGACAAGAGCTCATGGCCTTCTGAGGCTGTCTGGCGCTCTCTGGTGAATCGTAACAGAGGTACATCTTCGCAATCCACGGTAGTAATTTGCTTGTCATATGTTTCGATCTGCAGCCTAATCTGTGAACTTAACACCAGTTACAATTTGAGGTTCTTTAATTTTGTATGAGTAATCTGTGCAGATAAGGATACCTCAGTGCAATAGTCTCTATGCAGTCTTCCTTCCATAGGGTTCTTACGCAACGTTGTTCTCACCTTTTTTGTTAACCTATTTCGCAGTTAAATTGATTTTATCTCAATGCTAACTTTTGTACAACATTTGCTTCATTTAAGAGCGAAAGAGATAACGCTAAATGCAGACTGCTTGTGACTGATTTCTGTTCCATTTAAAAGTAAAATTGAGTTCTTATTGAAAGCAGATAAATGTTGACTCAGCCTCTTGAATTTGAGAGTAAATAAAAGTTACGATAGCGCAGACTCGACTTCAATTGCAAGATCCTGATCTCATCATAAAGCTTTTCTGATTGTGTAGCATAAAGATAACCTGGTCACAAGAACATAATCGTTATACAATACTCCCACTGAACATCTTATCGTTACCCTCTTCTTCAAAACCCGAACAGTTATTTGTTCTATCATCTGCATCTAACTTAATCACTTCATCCCTACATACATTATTACCACTCACCTCAGCATCTGTAGTAGATCCCCTGCAGAACCCCAGCGATGGCGTCGGTTTGCAGACTCCCCTCACGGTGACATTGTTCCCATACCTGAAAGCAACACCACTTCAAGTGTCATTCCAGCATCTCTCAACCTCCATGGTCTATCCACTGTAGCGGTCCTCGATCCAATTGGAAGTAACCACCTACCTGTTCTGCTTCTCATTCCTTACGCGACTCCTCATTCCCGTGCAACCCATTCTAGTGTCCATTCAAAAGTTATCCTAGACTACTCCCATGACAAACGGAATGCCTCCTGGGAATCCATAGACATCCAGATTGGAAGCCGCCCCCTAACATTCCAGCAACCTGATGATGTCTCCCATGTTTTCCTTCATGGAGCAGAGCTTGTCACATACTATGTGTTCCCACACTCATACCAGGGCCATATATCCTCATGGCTCCACCTTCCCCCCCCCCTCCCCCCATTCACGACAAGCCCTACTTATTCTTCCAGAATCGTTTCCTACGGACGTGTGACTGGGTTACACTCACACGCCACTGGTAAATACAGAGGCACATCAGTAACCTATCAAATACTAAAAGCTGCCAGGACTCATGTCAAATACGCACCAGGCTCAATGCTCCACTCCCCATTAACGCTGCCAAATATTGATGAGCGTTCCATCGACTCATTGGTAGTAGCTCTACCCCTCACGACCCTCACCTCCATAACAATCATCCCTTACCTGACAATCTGTGCCAAGCCGACCATTTGCAGTCTGTCTCTCCGATATTTTTTCCATTACGGACGACCCCCATTCCACCTACTCTCTGTTCCCTACACTCCGAAAAGATACCACTTTTACACCCTTGGCTACTAGCTTCCGCTACTTGGGCACCATACCACAATCAAATAAATGACAGTAAGCAATATAAAACAAGGAATTCAAATAAGACGCAACACCTCCACTATTTACGCCCGCATTCCGATCGACAGGTCAAAGAATGCTCCTTTTCCTTCCTACTTACCACTGCGAACCTCCATAACACATCCTATCTACAGATTACCATGCTAAACTGTGGAAAACCTCTAGAACCCAGCTTTTCCTCAAACTGCACAAACCCTCTACTGATACCTCGTCCTGCCTCCCCTTCAGCCTCACCTCATTGTCTAGCAAGATTCTTTCATGACATAATCATCAACACAAGAGCCAATAGCATCTTCTTCCCGTCAACCATAGTGGTTTCCATCCCAACTTTTCCTCTGATGATCAGCTCCTGTACCTCAGATGTTTCCTATCCCACTGACTCAACAACTGTACATCCACTATTTTTGTCTCCCTCAACCTAGGGAAAGCCTGTGACTATGTATGGCATTTCAGTCTCCTATTCAAACTCCAGACCTACACACTTCCAATTAACTATGTTTCCCTTGCATCCTTCTTACCTAACTGCTCATTCTTTGCCACTATTAACAAATCCAATTTCTGTACCTTCTACCTCACTGCAGTTGTGCCCTCTCTCCCCTCCTTTAACTCCTCTGCACTGCTAATAGGCCCAAAACACTCCCTCCAGTCCACATCCTTCAGTATGCTAGTGGCACTGCCTTCCTCGCATTCTACCCTATAGTCCACAATTCCCGACGATCCCTCCAAATCCACCTCAATCAGTTTATCTCCTCAAGCACTCCAAAAACCAGGCAGTAATTTTAGGGCAAACCACATGCACCTTCTCAATCCATCAGTTTTACTTTACCATTTACCACCAATCTATCCAATCCCTTAATATACCTTTGACTAATCCATGACTTGCAAATTACGTGGAGACTTCAAGCACTAACTATCCAACAGAAACCCCACAACAGACTGAACATAGTAACTGGACGAACCCGAGGATTAAACCCCACCACTGCCCTCTACATCTGCAAAACCTGACTTGATCTGTCCTCTCTTACGCCATTGTTGCATGGATATCTGCCCCTGCAAAGTGCTGTAAGTCTCTGTAAATCTTTTAAAGTCTCACTTTCCACATCCATTTACTCTCCTCAATGTGGATCCTCTATCTTCTAATCAAAATCCAACACCTCTTCACCTGCATCAAACATCTCTACAAATCCTATACTATCTGAAAGCTAAATTCCAGTAACGTTATTTTGTCCTGTCTGGTCGCCAACCCACTGCAGCTCCTTTACAAACACATCCTGCTCTTCCTATGCATACACACACTCCATGTCCTATACCAGCAAAACTTCAGTTGACTCCCTATCCCATACATGAACTGCATACCAACATTTATTTGTCTTATCATCTACGACTTTTCACAGCTAGCCCACCCCACATCAGAGATCCTGTCACCTTTTCCCCTCCACCACTCCTCATCCCTTCTCCTCTTGATTCCACAACCCTGCCCACACACCAAACCTATTCTCACCTTCTGTCTTCCCTCTGTCCACTCCAACACCTACCTCCATCTCTATAGTTTTTATCCAAAGGACTACTACGTTCTTTTCTTACCCACACCCCTCAACTCTACAGAACACAGTTCCCTCTCCCTAAATCCTTTTCTCCCAGTGCATATCCTTCAACTTTTATGTGAGTGTGCAGTGCTGTTTTTGGAGGAATGTCATCATTCTTACAAAGTACTTTTAAAGCATATGTTACAGCTTTTTATCTTTCAGACCTCCAATTTTTAAATTAAAAACAATATGGTAAGAGTTTATATTTTTTTATTTAAATGTTAGAGAATTTGTGACATTACTGCCACATATCGCTATGCGATGTAAATTCATTTCATGACCAGTAGATTTTTCCATTGCGTTGGTGGACTGTGTGCTGGGAAGCAAAAGCTTTGCACCCTGCTGGCATCATCCGAAGTTGAAGAATTCTGAGAGCAACATGAGAAGGAAGTATAGTTTTTCTGAGATCCTTCGTGGACATTACGTACCGCAGATGTTAAATGTTATTTAAAGCTGTACGGCCTACTGGCAGCTACTTAGAGTGCTCCGTGGTACTGCCAAGGTGTTTAGGACTCGAAGGGGACACCAATTCTTCTCAGCGTGGCGTTAGTGATCCCGATTGTGAGTCTTCTAGGTCTTGTGTCCTCTTCAGTGTCTTTTTTTGGTGTGTGTTCACTTGCCTGAGTTACCTCATAATGTTTAATTGTGTAGCACACACGCCGAACTAAAAAGGTATAACGCAAATATCACATTCATCCAGCACATGGCATACGACCCTACGACTTATTTTAGAAGCTAGATTAAGAAAAGGCAAACCTACGTTTCTAGAATTTGTAAACTTCGCGAAAGCTTTTGACAATGTTGACTGGAACACTCTCTTTCAAATTCTGAAGTTGGCAGGAGTAAAATACAGGGAGCGAAAGGCTATTTACAATTTGTACAGAAACCAGATGGCAGTTATAAGAGTCGAGGGACATGAAACGGAAGCAGTGGTTGGGAAGGGAGTGAGACAGGGTTGTAGCCTCTCCCCGACGCTATTCAATCTGCATATTGAGCAAGCAGTAAAGGAAACAAAAGAAAAATTCGGAGTCGGTATTAAAATCCATGGAGAAGAAATAAAAACTTTAAGGTTCGCCGATGACATTGTAATTCTGTCAGAGACAGCAAAGGACTTGGAAGAGCAGTTGAACGGAATGGACAGTGTCTTGAAAGGAAGATATAAGATGAACGTCAACAGAAGCAAAACGAGGATAATGGAATGTAGTCGAATTAAGTCGGGTGATGCTGAGGGAATGAGATTAGGAAATGAGACAAAGTAGTAAAGGAGTTTTGCTATTTGGGGAGCAAAATAACTGATGATGGTCGAAGTAGAGAGGATATAGAACGTAGATTGGCAATGGCAAGGAAAGAGTTTCTGAAGAAGAGAAATTTGTTAACATCGAGTATTGATTTAAGTGTCAGGAAGTCGTTTCTGAAAGTATATGTATAGAGTGTAGCCATGTATGGAGGTGAAACATGGACGATAACTAGTTTGGACAAGAAGAGAATAGAAGCTTTCGAAATGTAGTGCTACAGAAAAATGCTGAAGATTAGATGGGTAGATCACATAACTAATGTGGAGGTACTGAATAGGGTTGGGGAGAAGAGGAGTTTGTGGCACAAGTTGACTAGAAGAAGGGATCGGTTGGTAGGACACGTTCTGAAGCATCAAGGGATCACAAATTTAGTATTTGAGGACAGCGTGGAGGGTAAAAATCGTAGAGGGAGACCAAGAGATGAATACACTAAGCAAATTCAGAAGGATGTAGGCTGCAGTACGTACTGGGAGATGAAGAAGCTTGCACAGGATAGAGTAGCGTGGAGAGCTGCATCAAACCAGTCTCAGGACTGAAGACCACAACAACAACAACATTGCATACGTGTAGTGGTGAACCAGTGTAATTGTAAAATTCTGTTGGGGGTAACTAGACTGTTTTGTCTCGGGATGATGAGAGCGCGTTAAATACAGCTCAGGGTCTGAAGTATACTTTTGCTGCGCAAATCGTTTTTGTTGGAGACCTTTTGGAGTAACTTAAAGAAAGATACTGTAGTCGTACAATTCATGTTTAACGTCATAGCGCTGTTATATTTTGTAGTATTAAACATGTTATACAGGCAATAAAACTCAGTGAAGCTTTTGCCTGCTACAGAATGACGGGTCAAGGAGAACAGCGGGAGAGCCGGCAGTAAAGGTGTCGCGGTACGGTCCGCATCCCACCCACCCGGAGCGATGCTACAGGTACCAGGTGGTGTCCGAGAGAGAGGCGGCAGTACATACAAGGTGTATACAGGGAACGGGCCGGCGCCACACAGGTGTCCCACAGACTGAATGTTCGACAAACCCGTCGCCATTGGAGCAGCCATCACTACGAGGGTGTATCGCTGTGCCTGACAACTTTACGTAACTGAGCCGCCGGCCGCGGTGGTCTAGCGGTTCTGGCGCTGCAGTCCGGAACCGCGGGACTGCTACGGTCGCAGGTTCGAATCCTGCCTCGGGCATGGGTGTGTGTGATGTCCTTAGGTTAGTTAGGTTAGTTAGGTTTAAGTAGTTCTAAGTTCTAGGGGACTTATGACCTAAGATGTTGAGTCCCATAGTGCTCAGAGCCATTTGAACCATTTTAACTGAGCCACTCCTCTGTTATAAGGAAACGTTCTGTTGTCAGTGAGCACAAGGCAGAGCAAATACTTTTAGTTGTTATACTAGTTTATCACAATTCTCCCCTTTGGTACACAGATTCCTACAGTTAAATTTTCATTTCAAAAAAAAGACAGAAAGAATTGACTTGTCAATTTCTCTAGAATCCTTTTCGTCTCGCACACGTGCTCTATTTGTGAACGTCTGATATTTGTTTATTAAGTCCATCAAACGAGCCTGCTCTGCATCCAGGCTGTATCAGAAAAATCTCTGTAATCATACCTTTATGGATCACAGAGGAATGCTATCAAATTTTCATTGAGAAGAACGTGAATAGATGTCATGTCAGTTTCACTCAAATCCTTTTTTTGTCTCACAGACATTTTCGATTTGGTGAAACAGTGGGTATTATTTTTTAAAATCAATCAAACAAGTCTCCCCTTCACCCAAGCTGAAGTACAACTTTTTGTAATAATCTTTTTTTGAAACGCAGATTCCTACGATGGCCCTTTTTTTTCATAACATACAAGCTACATGCAATGCATCCTCACATTGTGTATAGTAATACAATAATTACCAGTCGGCCAACACTGTGGTCTTGCTATACCCCTTACAGCAAAGACAGACTGAGAGGCCGTTTCATAGGCTCATAAGCGGGTGGGTTGGTAAATTTTCTGGGATGCCAAGCACTCGCCGGCACGGTAGCTCAGCGTTTTCGGTCAGAGTGCTGGTTGGCCTCTGTAATAAAAAAAAAACTGAGTGGAACCATCAACAAAACAAACTTTAACGGATGTCATGTGACGTCTGCAACGACCAAATACACCGGTAAACAACGAACAAAATGAAGGGAAAAAAAAAGAAACACATGTGACGAACGGGGATAGTCCTTTTGAGCCTGTTATTTATTTGTTTTTGTAAACGACCACGGTGTGATATAGCATTACCGTCACTTATCGCTATGGATAGCAATACATTTCACGACCAGTACATATTGTTCATTATGTTGGTGGTCCCTTGGACTGTCTACTAGGCGAGAAAAGCATGGTCTCCCGCTGGCATTCACAGGGTACGTGTACTGTCGCCGAATTTCAACCTACGACTCTCCACGTAATTAGCCCTTTCAAAACGTTCAGGCACCACTCAGTCCCAGAACAAGAGAAAGTCGAGAAAAAACTCGTAGAGAGGCGCAATAGAATTCTATAGAACCTCTGAGAAGAATATAGATTCCTAGAAACACTGCGGGAGCAGCTACGTAACCGATAAGTAATCGTATTCTGGATCAAATTTGTAATACTAAATTCCAGCTCTATAGCACAGCTTCGATTAAATGAATCACCAAGAAAGACTGTCAACATACAACAGAGCGAATGCACTAGCCAACTCACTACTAATGAAGCGACTTTTTTGTAGAGAATTCTCTCAGTACGTATATGTATACGTAAGTTAGCATGTAGCATATTCCACTAAATAACTAAAATATCTCTTCTCCCATTAATATACGACCTCAAATATCATGATAGTTAAGTCTTAACATTTACAGACTTACGGAGACAACACTGCCAACAACAGACAAAAAGACAAAATCAAATTTCTGTCTTCTGGTCTTAGGAAGAGTCCTAAGAAGTTTATGTCTTAACGTAAGCAGTAAAAGAGCCAAAGATATCAATCGTGGAATGATCACACAGACATGGAAATAGAGACTGACAAAGAGAGTAAGAAAGATAGTACTACGACCTTTCCTTTCGCTCGCAGTGCGGGAACAAACAAGTCAGGAACGATGATTCAGACGCTTACAAGATGAATTAATATCGAGGATTCAAGGGAGATCATCCCCTTTCGTCGCTGATTTCTTAACGCAGGAACTTCACGGAGGTGTTCCACTATTTCAAGTGGTAGATGACACAGGAAGGACGTAATGCGTCACGGTGAGGTTTACTGTTAAAATTGCGAGATCATGCATTCCAAGAAAAGCAACACATTGCTTCCCCCCATAAATGTCTCGCACAAAGATAAATACTTTAGTGTCAGGGAAATTCGAGTGCCGATGACTGATGTTGAGAGGATATAGTATGAAGAATGGTAACAGTAAGGAAAGCATCTAATAAAGACAAATTTGCTATCTTGATATTAAAGTAAGTGTTAGGAAGGTTTATTTGTAGGTATTTGTCTGGAGTGTAGGTTTGTGCGGAGATGAAACATGGACAATAAATGCTTCCAACAGAAAGAAAACAGTAGCTTTTGAAATGCGGTGCTGCAGAAGAATTATGAAGATCAGAGTGAAAGTACTGAGTCTAATTGGGGAGAAATGTAATTTGTGGTTAACGTGACTAAAAAGAGGAATCGGTTAATAGGATAGCTGTTGTAGCATCAAGATATCACCAGTCTGATGTTGGAGGAAAATGTGGGAAGCAAACATTGTAGAGAGAGGCCAAAGTTTGACTACAGTAAGCAGGATCAAACGGATGTAGGCTGCAGTCTCAATTTGTTTAAATGATTACAAATTACTAAGTTATTCAAGGTGCAAAAATTGGAAATATTTACCGTTACGTTTCTATTCACCTATAAACCAAATGTTTAGGACAGTGGACTTTAGATTAGATTAGATTTACTGTCATTCCAATTGATCCGTGGTGAGGAGGTCCTCCAGGATATAGAACATGTCAGAAAAACAACAATACATGATAAATATTTACAACTCAAACAAATAAGCTAATGTACCATTCCACAGGTCCCAAGTGGAATGATCGTTATTTTTTAATGAACTCTACATGAAAGAATCATTTTACAAATACGAATGCACTGAATTTAAAATAAAAAAGTTTTATTTATTTATTTATAAGGTAATAAACGTGTAATACAACTACTATAATACTTATTTACAATGAACACATTACTGCACTGAAATGGTGCAGAAGTTAGATTGCACTTACACACACACACACACACACACACTTATTTACATTGAACACATTACTGCACTGAAATTGTGCAGAAGTTATATTGTACTTATATATACACACACACAAATCAATTGGTTCTACTGAGAAATTTATCAATGGAGTAGAAGGAGTTGGCCACCAATAAATCCTTTAGGCTTCTCTTAAATTGAATTTCATTGGTTGTTAAGCTTTTTATGGCTGCTGGCATGTTATTGAATATGTGTGTTCCTGAACAATGCACGCCTTTTTGTACAAGACTAAGTGACTTTAAATTCTTGTGAAGATTATTCTTATTTCTAGTATTGATTCCATGAATTGAGCTGTTGGTTTGGAAAAGTGATATATTTTTAATGACAAAATTCATTAAAGAATAAATATACTGGGAAGCAGTAGTTAGTATCCCTAGTTCCCTAAACAGGCTTCTGCAGGATGTTCTTGAGTTCACACCACATATAACTCTTGGGAGGATAACGGTTCAAACCAGTCTCCGGCTATTCTGATTTGGTTTACCAAGATTTTCCTAAATCGTTCCCGAAAAATGCCGGGAACGATTTAGGAAAATGGGAACGTCGACTTTCTCCAACACCATTCCTTAATCCGAGCTTGTACTCTTTCCCTAATGACTTCATTGTCGACTAGAAGTCTTCCTTGTTCATTACGCAAACCAAAAATCTCCACAGTTGTTTGAGAGTTGCTCCGAAATTGTGTTTTGTCTTGCTATATGTTCCTTGCGCTTAATAGATTCTAGATATCATCTTTGTTCCCTCAGTATTTACAGAGTGTGTTAATGTATATGATGTAACATGACAGAAGAAAGAGCATGTGACAACCCGAAGTGTTTTTAATTGATTTATTTTACGTTAACATTAATTTTACTTTCATATCTATTTTTCTCTACTAGACAGTGCCACAGGTTACCCCAAAGTGGTAGCACGAAACATACGTGCCAAATTAATGCACGTAAATTCGAACCTTCGAAACGCGTTGTGGAAATAAATAAATAGTGAATTGTAACGGGAAACTTCATGATTCATTCGATGTCCTCAGAAAATCTTAGAAGACCACATCTTCTGTGAAAGAGCCTTTATGTGCCATTAGTGCAGAGTATTCCATGCCATTCGCTGAACGTAAAGCCTTCTTCCGGCTGTAGGGAAATTTAGTCCCTCACTCACTAAGCAGAAGAACATTCAGACGCGCGAGATTTGACGGAATGAGGACCACGTCTTATATATGAAGTGTCTGTCACCCACTATTCATGACTGTTATTCCATCTACAAATCAGAAATGCAAAATCTTGCGTTCCTTCCGTTCTTCTCAAAAATAAGCTTCAACCAAAGTACTTCACTCAGTACTTAGCCAGTCCTAAGTAGAGCGTTACATAGACGTCCAGTCCCCAAATGATCTTTTTGTACAGATGTTCGCAGGTCGCCACGTACCACTCCTACATAAAGCTCAGCCTTACAAAACTACCAACTGTGAGACGCCTAATAGTACACCTACAGGAGAGGAGTAGATGATTCCTTTAAAAAAAAAAAAAAACTGTAATTTCAGTGTGCAGCCATTAGCTTTACACCAAGGCAAACCAGCAAATCAGCACAAAAACTTTCGCGGCAACACACAGCATTTAGCTATTTTCTTGGAACCGCTTTTTGCTTCCTTTCCATGGCATTCATTCTCTGCTCGGTTGTAGTAAGTCGTGCACTTTAACTGAGTGGAGGTCAGATTTACGAGGGCAAAACAAAAGCTGGGAGAGTTTAAAGCCGTGGTGCGAGCACGGCCTCCGCCGCCCTCTCTAGTACGGACTCGACAAGGGGCTGTCGACCCGGGAGCCAAAGGCCTGCAGAAAGCTCCGACATCGCTACTCTCCTCGGGGATTTCTGTTCCCTGTCTGACGGCGGAGGCTCTCATTCTTAGGTACTGCTGCTGCAAAGCCTTCTAATTATGTGCAGCACAGAACCAACTATCTCTCTTGCCAAAAATTTTATGTCCACGTCTGTCCCCTTGTCGACCAGTTCTAGGGAAGCAGCCTACTCACGCCGTAATAAATTCACATCAGTCTTTCCATTGTGTGCCTACCTCTGACGTCATAAATGTTGCGCAATACTTTAAAAATCAAGTGAATAACCTAAAATATTTCTAGCATGTCAGGAATAATACTAAATTAATATGTGTTGAATATCGGTTCAATAACTTTAACCATTTTCGAAATTTGGACGTTTTTCTGTAAAAATCATTGGCGCAACAGAAAAGAGCTAGAGACTTAAAAATTTATATTTAGATTCCTTTTTCATAATTATTTAATAGAAACAGTACTTTGGATCTCACAAATTAAGATTTTAGTTGAAATTAATGATTTTCTGGTTTTTGTCTTAAAAATTAAGGAAGCAAGATAGATTAAGTAGGCTAATAAATAAGGCTAGGATGTTTAAATATAAGTAGAGTGGAGATCCGCTACAACCATAAAGATGTGAGAAGTTTCATTTGAATAACTATAAAACTATAGCGATAGCATATCTCCAAAGGGCAGGTTCAGAGCTCGTCTACTGCGTGTAGTGTAATTAAATTAATTCTCTCGCCCAAAATAATTGACTTAGCCACATCAGCCTTTTATTGTGATTACTTACGTGTGTGCTGATAGCGCGTTTAAATTTAGAGCTTCATCTGCCATCAGCAAAAGAAGCAATGATTTATTCGATAACTTAAAGTGGTGCATTACTAGCCCAGCAGCTAGTCGGGAGAGCCGATTTGATCAGGAGTTCCCTTTGCCGTCCGCACCGCGGCTTTATATATAAGAACGCTGCGTGAGGAAGGAAGGCCCCAGTTCTCTCCAGACGCTGAATAGCACACCATCTGTGTCGGGAGTCGCGTCGGTATCATCGCTATAAACAGCCTCGCATGCCGTACTAAGTTACTTGGGATACTCGTAACCATGAAATCATTTTCGAGTGAAGTGTTAATTCTGGGATGACTTTAATTATCTATTTTCAGTTTGCGTATGTCGTATTTTCACGTGCCGTCACGGGACAAACATTCTACCATTGTTTAGCGTGGCGTTTGATGAACCTAATCATCAGATTATGGCGAGCATTCACTTAAACATTTAATTTGGACAGCTATAGTTGCATCAGCGCATTAGACTCTGAACTGCTTTGTTAGTTAGATTGTGTGGATTCTTTTTTTTTTATCTGTGACTTTCAGAATATAGAATATACTGAACTATTTTTAGAAAATCGTTCTTGATTATGAATCCCAGACAATCTCCTAATTCCTCAGAGCTATAAACTGCAGCTGTAAGTGTGTTTCTCAGATGAAGTGGGCACTAGGAATTCTGATTACAGGCTTCACGTTTTGCTGATTACTTTCTGGTTGCCAATATTGTAGTTAGAGAGCCAGTGTTGAGAACGGCAAAAGACAGCATAAATAATAGGACTGGTTTCTACATTCAAACATTTATATAAACAACAAAATCCACCGCCGCCCCACAAATGGTTAATCGGCCGTGAAGTGTTTCTACATTCTACAAAATTTTATACCACCATAAAAATTTTCCAACCAGCCGCCCCACACAGTCCTCTAACATTTTACATTGCTAGTTGTTATTCATCCATTCTTTCCACACACGTGGTCTACTTCTAGTTACTGGACTACTTGCTTATTTCACTATTCTGTGCGGCTGGTCCCGGCGGAAGTTCGAGTCCTCCTTCGGGCGTGGGTGTGTGTGTTTGTCCTTAGGATAATTTAGGTTAAGTAGTGTGTAAGCTCAGGGACTGATGACCTTAGCAGTTAAGTCTCATAAGAATTTAAAAAAAAAAAAAAAACTATTCTGCAAGGTTTGGTGCCGGAAGGACAGTTTTCAGGATGTATCACAAGAACCTGTGGTCTGCTTACTCTGTTTAAGCTCCCCAGGAGAAAGGAAATTGAAAGTGATCATTACTCGTAAGAGCTTTGCAGACGATAGTAGAATTACGTTCTGTTCGGCCAAACATCTCAGTAGCATGGGATTCAAATGGGTAAAATTTGGGAGAGCATTTCCAGTTCTATTATTTGCCTTATAATCAAGAAAAACCTCGGCTGGAACCTCGGTATTGGAACTATTTTAGTTTATTTCTGGGACAATTTTACCTATCGGTCTTAATAATAACTAAAATTTTCTATATTTGCAGGGTACTATGGGTACAAGTGCAAATGTTTCTATCAGTGATTGAGGACGGTGTACTGACCTACGTCATCTGCAGACTAATAATTATAGGCTTTACAAGTCGTATGTTTTTAGGTTGGTTAGTACCTTCAAGTAGATGCAGCAAGAGGATGCTATTAATGAATAATTTGCCCTGGGCAGCAGGTCAGGTGTTGGAAGTGTAGACTCAAGACAGTGAGTCTCTACTGAAGGGTGTAGTCAATTTAGTGATTCAGTACAACAGTGCACTAGAAATCAGGTCGTAAAGTTTGTCGTGCGCTTGTGGCAAGGTTGTTCAACACATAAAAAAACCAACACGCTGATCTTTGTACACATTAAGGTACCACATATGAAAATATCTGCACTTAGAAAAACTGTGTCACGAAATTTTAACCCTGGTTAGCTGATGCCAGTAGGAACCAAAATTACTGTTGTTGTGTAAGTCGACAACGCACAATTTTTAAACTACGGAAACTTGGTACCACGCCCTCCGATTGGCCGCGGGGTTGCCTTGTTACTGGATGCTCTGGACGACGCGTAACCGCAAATGTTTTGCCTGCCGAAGATCGCCATGTATCCAAGGCGGCCCGCATGCTCGTTGGTAGCGCTCCAGCCTTCCACTATGGAGGCCCGGGAGCGGATCCGCCGGGATACCGACACATCTATTGTAGTTTGATAAGACGTACCGGGAACAAACCCGTCAACAGCTGTTAGTTCCCGTACAGAAAGTCTTTTACAAATTGTGTCGGCCCTAAAAAAGGGCGTTTTTGTAGATAGGACTTTGTTTACTTACAGCAAGTGCTCGAAGTGCTCTGAGCACTATGGGACTTAACATCTGAGGTCATTAGTCCCCTAGAACTTAGAACTACTTAAACCTAACTAACCTAAGAACATCACACACATCCATGCCCGAGGTAGGATTCGAACCTGCGACCGCAGCGGTCTCGCGGTTCCAGACTGAAGCGCCTAGAACCGCTCGGCCACACCGGCCGGCTGCTCGAAGTGACGCGGCACAAGCTTGGTAACGTCGAACAGTGTTTTGCCGAACTCTTTCAAAGATTCTTGGCATTGCCCTGACGTAAATGGGGACATGTTGAATGCGATCCAATAGTTCTTCTTCATTTCTAGGTGGTTCGCATCCGGGTGGGTGAACTAGAACCTCGAAGAATCCCCACAGGCAAAAGTCCGGTGGCGTGAGATCTAGTGATAGCGAGGCCGTGTCTTACGAGCATCTCTGCAAATTGCGCGGCTGTCGAAGAGTTCATTTACGTATCCGCGCACAGCACGACTGTTATGTGCGGGCGCCCCATCATGCTGCAAGCACACGCGTAGCCATATGTCCAGGGGAACACCTTGCAGCAGGCCGGGTAGAGTTTCTTGCAAAATGTGAAGGTAATTTGCTCCAGTAAGTCGAGGAGACAGACGGACCGTTCCAGTCAGACGGTCAACCACAATGCCTGCCCAAATGTTGAGCGAAAATCGTTCCTGGTGTGCGTGGACGTACGTGACGTGAGGATTTCCCCTTCGGCAGTAATGAATGTTTCGAGTGCTGCAAAGGCCATCCCGATGGAATATGCATATTATTTTTTTTCCTTGTTTTGTTACCTCAAGATATGACATTTCTGTGTCTTTACATATTGTAATTGTTTTACTATTTGTATATATATATATTTATGCATTTATGTCGATGTATAATTGGTTTGTTTCGTAAATAGTATTTGTATTTTTACGCTGGGTCTTGCCTAGGGAAAACTGCTATCGAACGATTACATCGATAGGTCGTGTGAAGACTCAAAGTGTGTAGGATTTTTGGTAGTGTTAACTCTGCCGCGTGGAGCGCGGGCAGAGCTGTGGGAGTCTGGCTGGAGTAGTGAGTGGAGCAGGTGTGTTGTGTGACGCTCCCGCGAGTTGCCGCGCTTTCGGGGTTTGGCAGCATGTAATTGCGCTCGACTCGCGATGATAGTTTCTGACATGGTGTCGCGGACGGGAAGCATTAGCTGGCGCACATCAAGAGCCCGTTTCGCCTGGTGACCGTGTCGAGAAGAAGGCGCGCCAACATCCAGCTTCTGCAACAGCGACGGCCGACAATGAGTGACTGTCGCCACCTCCTCGATCGACGGCTTCAAACCTTCAATCAACCAACAAGGAAGACTAAAAGCACGTAAAATTTCAGAACTGTATGGCAGACCTCAGCTTTTCAAATTGTTCCATTTGCCTCGCAAAATTACAGCAACTTAGCATGAACCTTTGTTGCTCATTGTCCCAATTGCATTGCCAAGCAGGGTCCCTTCCTTTTCCGAAATGAGCCCGAGGGTCGTTGAAATTCAAACGCCAGCATCATTCGATTTCACTGCTTTAATTTCAAAGTTCAGCTGGCTACAATATTTAGATTGCACAAGCACAAATTAAGAGTGCGAGTTTTGTTACCGTATTTTAGTTACCTGTGACTGCAGCTCAGCTTGGTACGTACTAAATTTTACTATTGTTAATTGTTCAGAATCATTTAATTCAAGTTCAAAGTTAATTCTCTTATTTCTAAATTGCGTAGATTCAAGTAGCTTTTGAAATGATTGTTGAGGTAGTCCAAGACTAACCTTATTTTACTGAATGTCGATGTGCTTCAGAAAGAAAGCTCACTATTAACTTCAGTCACTAAACTAACTTTCGATTTTCCAGTTTTATTAATTCTTTTGCTAAATTAAGTCAGAGTGTAGCGAAATTTATTACTTCTGACAAACTTTCAGTTTTCACACTACACGTGTCAACCTTCAGTTGCCACGCTTCTAGTGCTAATTATATGTGTAATTACCTTTCTTTTTCAGTTACTGTAGTAATTGTCCTTAGGACTGGCGACCGTAATTTCCCCCAAATCTCAAATAAATTACCGCTAGTTAATTGTTAACGTAACGGCCGCACATTTACTTTCTTCATTAACTTTACCCCTTTTCAAAATTAATTTCCACCAGTTTCATTTGCATTTTTCCTTTCATTTAGATGTAACCCTTTCCTCCCTCTTTACCGACAGGTTAACTTCGGTGACGATTGCTTTTCCAAAATTCCCATTAGGTACACGCGGTTTCATTTTTCACTGTCATTAAGGTCGATAAGTGAGGGGGGAGGTTACAGGCCATCCCGATGGAATATGCACTCGTCGGTAAACAACAAAGTGACGGGGAAGTCGGGATCTCGTGCAACAAGTCGCAGAAACCAGCAGCAAAACCATTGCCTGTGTTCATAGTCCGCCATAGGATTTAGATTTTGGATATGGTGGAAATTAAATGGATACTGGCCGTCATCTCTCAAAACATCTCAGACTAACCGATGATTGATCCCGTGTCGTGTCCAATCACACGAGTATTTGTTGTAGGTGCTTCCTCGAAGCGCTCGAGAACGGTCTCTTCAAGTGGAGCATTCCGTCCGAGGTCTTCCAGCATCACCATGATATCCCGCCATGTCGGCAGAGAATTGCTGTAAACGTTTGAGGGTGTGAGTGGCGTCTTGCTGGGTACCGTTCCTCATACAACCGTCGAGCTTCATGCGCATTACCGTCGGCTAGTCCACAACCAACATATCTCGTTGTTCTTCAGACGAATACTGTGCCGCCATACTTACTGTATGACTAAATCGCAGGTGAGTGTGTGTGCTCCGAAGCGAAGCTTACGTGTGAATGCCTCTGACGTGAGGTGGAGACAAACAGCAAGACCTATTAGACACGTGTTCGTATCACTTTGGGGCAGTGACGGGGCAAGGGATGTTTATATATGTGAACCGACAACCATAGCGCTGCCCTTCAACCGACGAACGGGAGCAGGGCAATCCCAATCGGAGCGCATGGCACCAAGTTTCTAGTTTCCGTAATTTAAAAATTTCTTCACCCGATAGGTATATATAGTCTTCACTTGTGGAAACAGTGTGAAAGTATGTGGTATGATCAGCGCTATACAGGAAGTGTTCAAAAATGAGCTCTGAGAGCTATGGGACTTAACTTCTGAGGTCATCAGTCCCCGTAGCGGTCACGCGGTTCCAGACTGTAACGCCTAGAACCACTCGGCCACCCTGACCGGCAGGAAGTGTTCATTTAGAAGGACTAGTACCCAGGACGAATATTCGACAATTTTGTGAAAGCAGTGTCACGACGAAATAAATTTCTGCTTGGTTCAACCGCAGATTGTTCTAAGCTCTTCTACGATCCAACACCTACACAGAGGCGAGGAAAATATTCACTTTTCCCTTCCTAACAGACAACATTTAAGGAAAGGTGTAAGTACACTTCCGTCTCTGTCGCTCACTTGTTGATTTGTGCCTTTGTTAGAGAGTCGTAGTAACAAAGATATCCTTTCTCGCCTCTTCCTAGGGTTACATTGTGAGATGTGGTAATTATGACTATATAATGTCTGTGAAAACTGGTTTCCACAGTTTGTGATACCATTCTCATAAAATCGTCATTTTTGTATACAAATATCGACTGTAACGATATAACGGAGTACTGATCGATTGTTTGAGACTACAACCTCTTCAGTTTTTATAAAATTTATACAGAATCCGGCTAGCTGAAAAAGAGAGAGAGAGTGAGAGAGGTAAAGAGAGTGATATTTATACGTGCGTATGATAAAGTCCTTCCGTCAAAATCATTTCTCTCCTTCATACCTCCTCTCTGTTACCACAGATGACGTGTCACTGATCTCATTTGTAGTAAGATTGCAGTACACGCGAGGCGCCTGTTTGCTTCCACCGCCCTGAGTTGAATGCGTAAGTTCTAACGAACGTTCACCAACCTGCAGTCCTCTACAGTTGTTGTCCCCTCCGCAGAAAACAGCACGTAGGTCGTGAATCCTTAATCTTGACGCTGTAAGAAACTCATAGTGAGGAACTGATTATTTTAGAAATGATTAAATTTAAAATCAGTTTGTTTATACGGGATACCACTTCTTTTTTTTTTACACTGAAAATTCGGTCATAGCTGATGCCGCACGGACAACATGTCCGTCCTCCGAGAGTTCCGAGCGAGCTATCGTTTTACAAACCATGAATTAATAATGAAATCTTAACTGACACTGACCGCGGCAGACAACATGTCTGTCGTTAGACACTGCCCAGCCGGCTCTGATCTTATAGTCGAACCACTTCGCCCGCCATCCAAGTTAGGCGCGATCCGGAGGTCACCGAAGCGCTTCGTCTGTCTTTTCGTTTAGCAGTTACTTATTATTCTGATGGTTATTAATACTTGAGAAATAATGGAATGATAACACGCTACTGGGAGATGCTTTCATTTGAAATTCAAGTAAATATGCTGTTTAATTTTTCAGATTTCCATTGTGAGTTAACGAGCACTTCGCTGTCATTTACGTATATGGCCGAAAGAGTCAGCCTTCAGGAATTGTGAAACGAACTCCGTCGTCCAGGACTGGATGCCACAAAGGGCGCAGATTCACCACGAGATGGGGAAACTTACAGGCGTCTATTGTCTATTGAGGCCTAATCGCTCTAGTGTGCGAGTGAGACAGACGACAACCTATGTCATAGGGAAACCCAGTAGAAGGCTTTGTGGCGAAGGAGACATAGTAGTGTTAAATATGGCGAACCTAAAGTCGGCCATAAAGGGAAACATTTATGAAAACTATTTAATTCTGTAGTAGTGCAGGGGATTAAGCCACAGTTATTTTAATCTTCCATCCTTCACAAATTTTCATGGTGATTACAATAAAACTTGAATATTGATCATATCAATAATAGCTTTGGATTTACTGTTAAAGTGAAATTAACAAGTTTTGTAACAAAAACCTGAATGCTAAAATCTGAACGCTTTGGTCGATGTTAACGATCGACATTTCATACAGAAGCGCATCATTAAAACGACAAATGTTGTAATTTTATTTGTTTAAAAGATACAGTAAATTTAAATTATCAGTATTTTCAGTTAAGCATCAGATCATCATTTCCTCCACACAAAACAAATGAACGATGACAGCATGACACCTTATTGAATCATTAGGTAATAGAATATTTGTTGTAAAGTTTAGTGCATAATAGTTGCTTTTGTTCTGTATTTATTTATCAGAAAGCACATTGGTGCAAGGCTACTGGCCGTGACATTCCAAGTTAAGAAGGAAATGGTCAAGCTTTGATTGTTTAAATATGTTAAATTGTAAAATAATGTAGGATAAGCTGCAGCCAAACAGTTGGAAGGCTTCAGGAAAGGGGACTGCCCTAGTCAGTTGAGCGAGGATGTTGGGCGCACGGTAAAAGCGGCCGGAGACGGGCAGAGGGACAGTTCTGTCTAGACACAAAAGGGTACAGTGCTGGTGCACAGGCGAAAGTGGACAGTTCTGGTCTATACACCAAAGGGTAAAGTTCGGATGCAGACGTGAAAGCGGGCGGTCGGGCTTTAGGCAGCTTTGAAGTGAAATAAATTAGAAAATTTCGCGTTCTGTGGAATCGCGGGGCTTAGTCTCTGAACGGTGAGCAGCCGCCCGCCTTGTGTGAACTCTTAACTTTCCGTGTAGCTAAGGAGGCGGAGTATTGGACTTGTGTTTCGCGATGAGATTGTGAGTGAACCCACTGTGTCAAATGGATATGCGCTAGAGTGTAATAGTAATTCTAAATACGACCACTTCCGCTATTAGTTTGCTTTCTGAATAAACATTAGTCTAACCAAATTGCAACTGAGTGGCCTACGTCGTTTATGGGTCGTTAATTTGGTTCCCGATATTATTATTACTGTTATTATATGTTATATTAACTTCGTATTTCGCATACTTGCCGTCAGCCGGACAAATTAACCAAAGGGACAAAAAATGGTTCAACTGGCTCTGAGCACTATGGGACTTAACATCTGAGGCCATCAGTCCCCTAGAACGTAGAACTATTTAAACAAAGCTAACCTAAGGACATCACACACATCCATGCCCGAGGCAGGATTCGAACCTCCGACCGTAGCGGTCGCGCGGTTCCAGACTGAAGCGCCTAGAACCGCTAGGCCACACCGGCCGGCTACCAAAGGGACACAAGTGTCTAACTTAGGGCGTGTAATGCGACACGTGCAGTTCAACCCCTAGGCGAGTTTGAGCCAAGACATTTCGACGAAGAGGAACCGCATATCAGTCCGAACATCTTTGGGGTGTTAGCTCTCAATTTTGACGCAACTTCCGAACGCATCAGCCAATCACGCAGAAGGACGACAATTTAGGCGGTCTTTCTCACGATATCCGTACCGAACAAACCATCTGCTATCGGTACCTAGCATCATATTACATCATGCCACTGCTGGCTTCTCAGTTGCTCTAAGAAGAGCTTCTTGTAGTCGAATATGATGGCTGCAAACCCAGGAATATCACAAGAACACATTTGGTCCTATTGTGCCAAAATATATTCCTTTCCGTAGAGTATATATGCCCTTGTAATTTCCTGTTTACTTTAATACTAAACGTTCTGCATATCATATGCGAGCATATTGATAAAGTTTTCACGCTTTGTTTCGTTTTCTGTGATGATGCCTAAAGCGTGTGGCGTTTCTTCTCGTGTCTTGTGGTAGTAGCTCAATAGCCCGAGTTGGCGCAAGGCTTTTCTATTGAGGACTAAAAATTCCATCTTCAGGTTATTTTGATCACTGAACAACATCGATTATAATTGCACTTCAGTTACAAATGAAACACTAGAAGATCTTTGACAAACTAAGACCAACCACAGAGTCAAATGTAGATATTCTTACTTTTCACTTCGAGCTTCAATGATACTTTAATCGATGTGAATATTCACTGATACTGCGGATAATATCTGAAGTCGCAATTTGTGATTCAGAAACCGATAACGTTAAAAAAGTGAATTTATGTATAAAGGGAATACGTTGACAACTTTATTGCTCCAAAAGTTTTGTGTTCTTGGTCCCTCAGTAAGTCATATTAGAAAGAAACTGAAATCGACCTGCTGTAAATGATGTAGGACAAATACACTCCTGGAAATTGAAATAAGAACACCGTGAATTCATTGTCCCAGGAAGGGGAAACTTTATTGACACATTCCTGGGGTCAGATACATCACATGATCACACTGACAGAACCACAGGCACATAGACACAGGCAACAGAGCATGCACAATGTCGGCACTAGTACAGTGTATATCCACCTTTCGCAGCAATGCAGGCTGCTATTCTCCCATGGGGACGATCGTAGAGATGCTGGATGTAGTCCTGTGGAACGGCTTGCCATGCCATTTCCACCTGGCGCCTCAGTTGGACCAGCGTTCGTGCTGGACGTGCAGACCGCGTGAGACGACGCTTCATCCAGTCCCAAACATGCTCAATGGGGGACATATCCGGAGATCTTGCTGGCCAGGGTAGTTGACTTACACCTTCTAGAGCACGTTGGGTGGCACGGGATACATGCGGACGTGCATTGTCCTGTTGGAACAGCAAGTTCCCTTGCCGGTCTAGTAATGGTAGAACGATGGGTTCGATGACGGTTTGGATGTACCCTGCACTATTCAGTGTCCCCTCGACGATCACCAGTGGTGTACGGCCAGTGTAGGAGATCGCTCCCCACACCACGATGCCGGGTGTTGGCCCTGTGTGCCTCGGTCGTATGCAGTCCTGATTGTGGCGCTCACCTGCATGGCGCCAAACACGCATACGACCATCATTGGCACCAAGGCAGAAGCGACTCTCATCGCTGAAGACGACACGTCTCCATTCGTCCCTCCATTCACGCCTGTCGCGACACCACTGGAGGCGGGCTGCACGATGTTGGGACGTGAGCGGAAGACGGCCTAACGGTGTGCGGGACCGTAGCCCAGCTTCATGGAGACGGTTGCGAATGGTCCTCGCCGATACCCCAGGAGCAACAGTGTCCCTAATTTGCTGGGAAGTGGCGGTGCGGTCCCCTACGGCACTGCGTAGGATCCTACGGTCTTGGCGTGCATCCGTGCGTCGCTGCGGTCCGGTCCCAGGTCGACGGGCACGTGCACCTTCCGCCGACCACTGGCGACAACATCGATGTACTGTGGAGACCTCACGCCCCACGTGTTGAGCAATTCGGCGGTACGTCCACCCGGCCTCCCGCATGCCCACTATACGCCCTCGCTCAAAGTCCGTCAACTGCACATACGGTTCACGTCCACGCTGTCGCGGCATGCTACCAGTGTTAAAGACTGCGATGGAGCTCCGTATGCCACGGCAAACTGGCTGACACTGACGGCGGCGGTGCACAAATGCTGCGCAGCTAGCGCCATTCGACGGCCAACACCGCGGTTCCTGGTGTGTCCGCTGTGCCGTGCGTGTGATCATTGCTTGTACAGCCCTCTCGCAGTGTCCGGAGCAAGTATGGTGGGTCTGACACACCGGTGTCAATGTGTTCTTTTTTCCATTTCCAGGAGTGTATGTTTGACATTGCATTTGCTCTCAAGCAGCTATAGTTTCAGGTCATCTTTGCTCATTTCTTGTGTCTTTTCCTGGAAACATACTGTAGCAAAATGTTACTAACTGGTCTTGATCAGCCTTTTTTTTACGTGTGATTCCATTCCACTGTCTTGCTACTTTTGATTTACTAACAGTCATCATTATCTGCAATGCCTTTTCTACCGCATGCGCTAGGGCAGGAACATATATACAAAAGTATCTGTAAAGTTTAGGAAGCTGGTGAGAAGTTCCACAGAATAACGTGCGAACAAAAATCTGATATGTCAGTGGTTCGAGAGCATGGATTATGAATGAAAAGAGTCATGTTCCTATCTAGTAAATAATTAAATTCTCGATGGAAATTTTATTACAGCGGCATTCCGTTGCAGAATGAAGGATTCATTCTTACAGTAAATATTGTATGAATTCACAAGACTGTTTGATACACAACGTGCACTGCTTAAAGTAATCGCTAATAACTAAATTTTTAAATACTATTGTGTTCATCAAATTTCTCTGTTTTGTCCGTTTGCGGGAAGAATTACAACAGCTGAATCCGTTTGTGTGTTAAAAATTCCATTTTTGTCCTGACATGAAAATAGCTGAGGGCTGCTGCAGCGTTCACCAAAAATTTTGAGTTTGTGCTAACATTACATGCTTTATAAAGACATACACATTCTCATCACTTAATAAAGTATCAGAATGTGGTTCAAATAGAAATTTATGCTACTTATCAAATTGCAGTTTATGCTATTTGATTCATTAAATTGTCCACATTCCGTTTATTCGCCTTACCAGCCTACTGCGTTTCCTAGTTGTCTAATGAGACCAAAAAAATATTGTCTACATGCTGTGCGAATTTAATGTACGAAGTAGGATGTCTCACGCAAATGAATTCCACACTAGTCAGTATAGTTGACGTGGGCAGATTTCATTTCAGCAACTGCCGTTCATCTTCATATGGCGATAATTTATCTCTATTACTTCTTTAGTGGGTTTTTCTTATTTTGTTTTGGATGGCTGTGTTACACCGCATAAACTTTTCGAGTATTTGTGTACGGTTTACATGACCGCTACACTTCAATGGTCACTAAAGCATTAGTGAAAAATAATCTCATAATTGCGGCTTGTAGTACGCAAATACTCGAAAATGACAAGTCGTCGAAATAAAACATCGCACGAGTTCGATAAATATCGTCTACATTACGTCCATGTTTCTTTTATTAAGCATTTGGAGTCTGTCGATTCCCGCGAAAACAAATAAAATTTCATTAACTTAGGTCATCGTTTTACATTTTGTATTTCTAACGAAGATGGTTCATCATTTCAGCTCACATATGTCTTTCTACTGGCTTCAAACGGTAAGATTTTCTGTTTGTCTCAGTGGGAAAAGACAAAGTTAAATGTGCAGAGTTTGATCCTCATTCTCTCCTCACATTTGTTGAAGTACTACCTAACGCAACTTTCGTGTTTGTCAAGGCATCGTTTATTTAGTTTTGCGGTAGATGACATTCCGTTTTGTAATGTACGTCCTCCACAACAGTCTGGGTAATTTCACAGGTTGGAGAAAGTGACTGGCATAGCACCATTAGTAGGACAGAGGTTGAAAATATTGCTTCTGTTGTAAATTACTTTATTTTCACACGACGGGTTTCGGACTGTTATAAGGACATCCTCAAGTGTCGTAGCTGTGCTGCACTCATAGGCAGCACACCGCGCTTGGTACACGCCACGCTCGGGGGCCACAGCACAAATACGACACTTGAGGATGGCTTATAACAGTCCGAAACCCGTCGTGTGAAAATAAAGCAAGTCTAGCGCCAAAAAGAGATTGAAGATGGGGCTTAACATCCTGCCCACACAACAGGACATCAGAGACCCAGCCTAAACCAAACATCTACAGGAACAGGGAAGGAATCCGTGATGTCCTTCACAAAACAATAATCACACCACCCGCGAATCGGCGATGTTCTTAACAAACGTATAATCACGCCATCCGCCTTAATCTCTGTAAGCAGGGGAAAGTAAAGAGGACGGAAGTAGTTACAATAAGCCAGCTCTGGTGCAAAGTAGATTACCTGTGACGAAATCGATGCCGTCATCGATATCCCCATCCGTCCCCCTCCTCTGCCTGATAAATTTTAATTGCCCTGTGTATAAATTGGCAGGAATTTCAACAATCCAACGTTGTGCATTGCCATCTTGGTGAAAGCAGGTAACTTGTTTTACATATAGAATCCCCTGGGATACTGGAGCAGGACTATTATGACGATCCAACATGGCGACCAAGGCATCCTAGTGCAGCTCTATGATCTCAGAAACCTACACGCTAGGATAAATGGAAGTAACACCAACACAGATAGTGTGCGCTATAAGATATTCAACTTTCAGACATATTCCTAAGCCTACACAGTTTTACACTTAAACACATTCTAATCTTAGACCAGGATCACATGTGACAGCTTCACACACAGAGACGCCACATGCATAGTGTACATTCAACTGCCTTACACTAAGAGGAGGACAGAAGTTACGATCTCCTCCAATGGTATACCGTTTCTGATAGAGCTGCAGCCACAACCTACATCACTCAGGTGAAAATGGTGGGACTTATACGATGGATAAGAACAGAATTTTTAAGAGAGTAGCAATCTGTACCCATTTTGTATAAGATATTTTGTGACGAAAAAACTCAGCTACCTTCATGACAGAGTGCAGAACCAGCTGACAGCAGATCAATGTATCTATCACTAGTGAAAAAGCACAGATCCATCTACTGACTAGATTAGATTAGATTAGATTAATACTAGTTCCATGGATCATGAATACAATATTTCGTAATGATGTGGAACGAGTCGAATTTTCCAATACATGACATAATTAGGTTAATTTAACAACATACTTAAGTTAATATAACAACTTTATTTTTTGTGTTTTTTTTATTTTTATTTTTATTTTTTATCTTTTTAATATTTTTGTTTTTTTTTCTTTTTTTTCTTAATTTATATCTAAAAATTCCTCTATGGAGTAGAAGGAGTTGTCATTCAGAAATTCTTTTAATTTCTTCTTAAATACTTGTTGGTTATCTGTCAGACTTTTGATACTATTTGGTAAGTGACCAAAGACTTTAGTGGCAGTATAATTCACCCCTTTCTGTGCCAAAGTTAGATTTAATCTTGAATAGTGAAGATCGTCCTTTCTCCTAGTATTGTAGTTATGCACACTGCTATTACTTTTGAATTGGGTTTGGTTGTTAATAACAAATTTCATAAGAGAGTATATATACTGAGAAGCTGCTGTGAATATCCCTAGATCCTTAAATAAATGTCTGCAGGATGATCTTGGGTGGACTCCAGCTATTATTCTGATTACATGCTTTTGTGCAATAAATACTTTATTCCTCAGTGATGAATTACCCCAAAATATGATGCCATATGAAAGCAATGAGTGAAAATAGGCGTAGTAAGCTAATTTACTAAGATGTTTATCACCAAAATTTGCAATGACCCTTTTTGCATAAGTAGCTGAACTCAAACGTTTCAGCAGATCATCAATGTGTTTCTTCCAATTTAATCTCTCATCAATGGACATACCTAAAAATTTGGAATATTCTACCTTAGCTATATGCTTCTGATTAAGGTCTATATTTATTAATGGCGTCATACCATTCACTGTACGGAACTGTATGTACTGTGTCTTATCAAAATTCAGTGAGAGTCCGTTTACAAGGAACCACTTAGTAATTTTCTGAAAGACAGTATTGACAATTTCATCAGTTAATTCTTGTTTCTCAGGTGTGATTACTATACTTGTATCATCAGCAAAGAGAACTAACTTTGCCTCTTCATGAATATAGAATGGCAAGTCATTAATATATAATAAGAACAACAAAGGACCCAAGACTGACCCTTGTGGAACCCCATTCTTGATAGTTCCCCAGTTGAGGAATGTGCTGATCTTTGCATGATGCGAGAACTACTTATTTCAACTTTCTGCACTCTTCCAGTTAGGTATGAATTAAACCATTTGTGCACTGTCCCACTCATGCCACAATACTTGAGCTTGTCTAGCAGAATTTCATGATTTACACAATCAAAAGCCTTTGAGAGATCACAAAAAATCCCAATGGGTGGTGTTTGGTTATTCAGATCATTCAAAATTTGACTGGTGAAAGCATATATGGCATTTTCTGTTGAAAAACCTTTCTGGAAACCAAACTGACATTTTGTTAGTACTTCATTTTTACAGATATGTGAAGCTACTCTTGAATACATTACTTTCTCAAAAATATTGGATAAAGCTGTTAGAAGGGAGATTGGACGGTAATTGTTGACATCAGATCTATCCCCCTTTTTATGCAAAGGTATAACAATAGCATATTTCAGTCTATCAGGGAAAATGCCCTGTTCCAGAGAGCTATTACACAGGTGGCTGAGAATCTTACTTATCTGTTGAGAACAAGCTTTTAGTATTTTGCTGGAAATGCCATCAATTCCATGTGAGCTTTTGCTTTTAAGCAAGTTTATTATTTTCCTAATTTCAGAGGGAGAAGTGGGTGAGATTTCAATTGTATCAAATTGCATAGGTATGGCCTCTTCCATTAACAGCCTAGCATCTTCTAATGAACACCTGGATCCTACTATATCCACAACATTTAGAAAATGATTATTAAAAATATTTTCAACTTCTGACTTTTTGTTCGTAGAGCTTTCATTCAATTTGATGGTAATACTGTCTTCCTCTGCTCTTGGTTGACCTGTTTCTCTTTTAATAATTTTCCAAATTGTTTTAATTTTATTATCAGAGTTGCTGATTTCATACATGATACACATACTCCTGGATTTTTTAATAACTTTTCTTAATATAACACAGTAGTTTTTATAATTTTTGATTGTTTCTGGGTCACTACTCTTTCTTGCTGTCACATACATTTCCCTTTTCCGGTTACAAGATATTTTTATACCCTTAGTAAGCCATGGTTTGTTACAAGGTTTCTTACGAGTATATTTAACTATTTTCTTGGGGAAGCAGTTTTCAAATGCATTTACAAAAATGTCATGAAATAAATTATATTTTAAATTGGCATCAGGTTCACGGTACACCTCATCCCAGTCTAACTGCTGTAGGCTTTCCCTGAAATTTGCAATTGTTAAATCGTTGACTGAACGTACTACTTTGGAGGACTGTTTAGTATTGCTGAATGGAGCTATGTCATATATTGTAACTAGCTGTGCACCATGATCAAAAAGACCATTCTCAACAGGCTGAGCATTTATCTGGTTAAACTTATCTTGGTCTATAAAGAAGTTATCTATCAGTGAGCTGCTATCCTTTACCACCCAAGTAGGAAAATCAATAACGGGTGTCAAATTGAAAGAACCGAGTAATACTTCAAGGTCATTTTTCCTATTACCCTCTTTCAGAGAATCTACATTGAAGTCCCACAAATAATAATTTGCTTCCCCCTGTCTGACAGATTGCACAACAAGGAGTCCAAATTTTTCAGAAATAGATGAACATTTCCTGATGGGGACCTATATACAGTTACAATTGTAAATGTGCCTTTATTTAATTTAAGCTCACAGGCACATGCTTCTATATGTTTCTCTACACAAAACTTTTTTGTTTCTATACTTTTTGCATAATGATAACTTTTGACATATATGGCAACTCCTCCTTTCTCCATATTTTCTCTCATTACATGTGCAGAGAGCTTATAACCACTTACATTTACCTTATCCATATCAGTAACAATGTGATGCTCAGACAGGCATAGTATATCTATTTCATTCTCAGCTTCTAAATCTTCTAAACAAACCAGAAGCTCATCTACTTTATTCTTTAAACTCCCAATATTTTGATGAAATATACTTACATTATTTTTAATTATACTTTTATGAGAACCTTTCCTTATTCTAACATTTGCAGTACTCACCTGTCTGAGTTTCTCATTGTGCTTAGGCCTAGTTCCTATACCAGTGGTCACATGGTGTTCAGAGAGGCAGGACTGAGATAAAACTTGGTGGAGATAAAATTTCTGGTGATTGGTGAAAATTTATAATTGGTAGCTGTGATTGGTGATCCAATGTGCTAGAATTGTGCTGTTTAATTTCTTTCCTAAACTGAAGATTTGTTTCAATCCTGACCTCTCGTAGAACTTGACATCTTTCTGTCTTACCTATCCCAAAAAAGGTGCTGCTCCAACACCTGTATCCACTGGTATTTTACCATTCATGGCAGTGCCTCCCCCCCTTAAATTTCCTGCTATTACCCCAGCCAGTTTCCCCTTCCCTTTCCTGTTGAGATGTAGGCCGTGCCTGGTATAGTCCCACCTACTGAGATAATCAACAGGAACCACACCAATATGAGCCCCAGCACCCGACCCAAGCAGCCGTTCCAACTCCAAATTAACTCTCCCAACAGAAGAGTTCAAATGAGGCCGGTCATGGTGTCTCAGGACAGATACAAATTCAACATTGGTGTGTCTCGATGCCGACGCAATCTTTACCAGGTCACACTCTATACTGTACCCAGGATCTCTGTCGATGCTGTTCCCTGGCCCTCCCACAATAACCACGGTGTCTTCCCTGGTAAATCCTTTACAGAGTGAACCTAAATCCTCTGTCACCTGATCCAGACTAGCACTTGGTTTGAAAAAAATTGTGACTGGTATTCTGGTCCTAATTCCTCCTGCAGAAGTTGGCCTACACCTCTGGCATGAGAACTGCCTAACAACAAAACTTTCTTCCTTTTCGATGACTTTCCTACATTCTTTTTCAATTTCCTATTGAAAGTTTGTTGTGTCCTGTCTACACCTACCTCTGCTTGAGGCTCATCAGTTTCTAACTGAAGCAACAGGTCAAACTTATTTTTGACATTCACCACAAAACTGTCAGACTTAGTTCTAGGCCTGTTCCTTCTGCTGCCTGTTGCCACTTCCCACCTCTCTTTGCCCTTCTCCCTCCTTAACCTGTCCAGATCTTCCCTAGCCTGATCTAGCTCAGCCTGAAGGGCAACAATTTTCCCCTCCTGTTCCACTATCTTCCTATCTCTGCTGCAAATCCTACATAACCACTGATGAGCCTGATCCACTTTCCCAACACCCACGCCACTGCAGTCCCCCCAGTGAAAAAAACTACTGCATCCATCACACCAAACCCCGGAACTAACAATTCTATGGCAAGTCAGGCACTTCTCACTCATGGCAAAAATAATACTTTAGCTAGAATAAATCAATTAAATTACCGAAAATCAAAAAAGACGTTACAAGAATTAAGCCTATTCACAAATGTATATAAGCAAGTTTGTGATTTAAAATTCCGCTGTTTTTCTGAGCTCTGTATTAAAACAACGAAGGTATACGCTATTTATTACATATTTCACTCGATGGAATGAAAAAAGGACAATTAAACGAGATACTTTAACTTTGATTCTCCAAAAACGTTACGAGAATTAGGCCTATAAACAAATGTATATAGGCAAGTTTCTGATATAAAGTTACGCTGTTTTTCTGAAATCTGTATTAAAACAATGAAGTTATACGCTATTTACGGTAGTTTACTTATTTGTTACCGAGAAACTAGTTAAATTACCGTGAAACAAGAAACAAACACGTTTACAAAATTTAAGCCTAAGCGCGACTTCGCGAAGTTACGATCTTTTCGTGTTTTCTGAAAAAATACGCAAAGAAAAGTCAAACCTTCAACGGCAAGACTAAACGATACACTAATGCACGTATTTAATTTGTTGTCGGCGTTAAACTAAATTATATTCCTGTCTAAATCACTTAACTTTCTGGAAATGGTTTCTGGCGTCACTTACTCGGCGGCCATCTTGGAACATGACTGATGGTCAGACAAAGAGGTCTAGCGATGGATTCCAAGTCTATGGCAGTCACTGCTTATGGCTCACATGGGACCCCACCACCTGCCAACAGCAGGTGTCTGGCGGCGTTACTGAAGGCTCTATCTACGTTTTGTGAAAGTTACATGAAAGCTATATTTCACGAGAGCTGTCAGATGCCTAATAGGAAAATACATGTCTATGTCCTGCATCACTAGCACAGTAAAGATCCATTCCATGTGGGAGTGGGAACTGTAGATGCCACACAACTGTACAGTAAGCACACTCGTTCGTATGCCCACTCATTTGCACCCATCACTAAGATGCCCAGGCATCCTACATGATTCATCTATAATTCAATGCTGTTAACAATCCAATACAGCAAAACCGTTTCCACTACCTACCATGCATTCAGGTAGCAAGTTCCACACACTACAGAAGCAGACTATGAGCGTGTAACCTCCCCCTCACTTATCGACCTTCATGACAGTAAAAATTAAACCACGTGTGCCTAATGGAAATTTGGGAAAAGCAATCGTCACCGAAGTTAATCTGTCGGTAAAGAGGGAGGAAAGGGTTACATCTAAATGAAAGGAAAAGTGCAAATGAAACTGATGGAAATTAATTTTGAAAAGGGGTAAAGTTAATAAAGAAAGTAAATGTGCGGTCGTTTCGTTAAAATTAATTGGCGTTAATTAGATATTTGAGATTTGGGGAAAATTGCGGTCGCCAGTCTCATGGACAACTACTATAATTACTGAAAATGAAAGATTAATGCACATATATTTAGCACAAAAACGTGGCAACTGAAAGTTGACACGTGTTGTGTGAAAACTGATTGTTTGTCAGAAGTAATAAATTTCGCTACACTCTGACTTAATTTAGAAAAAGAATTAATAAAACTGGAAAATTGAAAGTTAATTTAGTGACTGAAATTAGTAGTGAACTTTGTTTCTGAAGCACTACAAAATTCAATAAAATAAGGATAGTCTTGGGCTACCTCAACAATCATTTCAAAAGCTACTTGAATCTATGCAATTTAGAAATATGAGATTTAACTTTGAACTTGAATTAAATGATTCTGATTAACAAAAGTAAAATTTAGTATGTACCAACCTGAGCTGCAGTCACAGGTAACATAAAATATGGTAACGAAACTGGCACTCTTAATTTGTGCTTGTGTAATCTAAATATTGTAGCCAGCTATGAATACTTTAAATGAGCTTTGAAATTAAAGCAGTGAAATGGAATGATATTACTTTAATGCTGGCGTTTGAATTTCAACGACACTCGGGTTCATTCCAGAACAGGAAGGGACCCTGCTAGGTAATGCAATTGGGACAATGAGCAACAAAGGTTCATGCTACATTGCTGTAATTTAGTGAGAAAAATTTAACAGTTTGAAAAGCTGAGGACTGCCATACAGATCTAAAACTTTACGTGGTTCCTGTCTTCCTTGTTGGTTGATTGAAGGTTTCAAGTCGTCGATCGAGGAGGTGGCGACAGTCACTCATTGTTGGCCATCGCTGTTGCAGAAGCTGGACGTTCGCGCGCCTTCTTCTCGACACGGTCACCAGGCGAAACGGGCTCTTGATGTGCGCCAGCTAATGCTTCCCGTCCGCGACACCGTGTTAGAAACTATCATAGCGAGTCGAGCGCAATTAAATGCTGCCAAACCCCAAAAGCGCGGCAACCCGCGGGAGCGTCGCACAACACACCTGCTCCACCACCCTACTCCAGCCAGACTCTCTGCCCGCACTCCACGCAGCAGAGTTAACACTACCAAAGATCCCAAAAACTTTGGTTCTCCACACGACCCATCGATGTAATCGTTCGATAGTATAGTTTTCCCTAGGCAAGACCCAGCGTAAAAATACAAATAGTATTTACAAAACAAACCAATTAAACATCGACATAAATGCATGTAATAGGATACGAATTTCATAAACAGCTGACATTATACATGTTCAGAAACCTATAAATTGTTTGAGTCAGACAGAATCGATGTTGTATTTTGTGTACAAGGTAGCAGTTTCATCCTCTTGTAACGCCGGAAATGCATATCCTCCTATTTCCATCTATTGTACTATATATTTTTCCTTATTTTGTTACCTGAAGATATGACATTTCTGTGTCTTTATATATTGTTATTGTTTTACTATTTATATATATATATATATATATATATATATATATATATATATATATATATATATATAAATAGTAAAACAATAACAATACATAAAGACACAGAAATGTCATATCTTCAGGTAACAAAATAAGGAAAAATATATAGTACAATAGATGGAAATAGGAGGATATGCATTTCCGGCGTTACAAGAGGATGAAACTGCTACCTTGTACACAAAATACAACATCGATTCTGTCTGACTCAAACAATTTATAGGTTTCTGAACATGTATAATGTCAGCTGTTTATGAAATTCGTATCCTATTACAGTTCAGAAACTATGGCATATCCACATCAGTCCTACAAAGGCACTCAGCGACAGTAAATATATGTATCGAAACAACAACATCTTACAAGAGTGATACTCCATTACCTTCTTCTTCACAGCATTTCAACAAGACAAATAGCCACCAGCGTCACATACCAGACCACAGCACACACTTAACACCGAATATAGTCCTGAAGTCAATGAAATGTTATCTAAAGAAGTGAAAAGTCGCTCTCCTGGTGAAGTCTTATGCATTTAAAAGAAATATTGAACATAAAACAGTTACCAATTAAAGGAGTACCTATCATCAAGGATAGTACACTATTTGACAGCAACTCTTCAGTAAAATCATAAATCCAACATGATGCTCCATATTTTGCTCATGTGCAGACATCTTGGAGCTGTATTTAACACTGACCAGATGTTAGGTACACTAACTCTGTGTTTCAAGACATACCTGGCTACATAATGAAAGATCAGGTTAAGATATGTCCACTATAGGCTGACCTCTCCATAGGGATCTATACTACAGAATAAAGGTTGCACACTTTCGATACACTTGAACAAGTGAAGTTACTTATCAGACAACGCCAACCAAGTGGATATGCATAATTGTTCTTCCATTGCACCATTTGAGAGTGGAATAGAAAAGAGAACGACTAACAGTGATGTATGATATAGTCCTCAATTTGTTGTATGAAGTTTTGCAGAGTACACACAGTCAACTTTCTAAGGGCTGATGATTCACATGAGTGCTATCAAGGTCTTCAGCATCATCCACACCAAACACTACAAACATAATACTTCATCACACATACCACATCTCACCACAAATCACAAAAAACATAAACACTATATCAAACCACAACAAACACCACACAACACACATAAACATCACAATGTACCATAAACCACACTGCATGATATGATACTACACATGGTACACAGTCAACACAGCAATTACCAAACACCACAACAATACAGACAATGCATACTATACCACACCATTACTACACTGTTACAGTACTACTCTTTAACTAACACTGATATCTGCTGTAGAATACGAAGCCACGACGGAAATTTCATACTGCTGTACACCAAACATTGTAAACTCCAACCATCATTCCTATAAACAGAATATAATCTTATGTCTGGGCTAGCACTGCAATTTCAAGTGGTTCCTGACATAAATTATGTTGTACATTTTACAATGGGCATCCAACATTTCCAGCAAATTTCTACCCACCATTCACCTGTAGCATACAGGCCACAGTAAACCACTTAGCTGGGTAATGATATGGTATCACCTTACATGCAGTAACCTGCCTGGTTTTAAGTTTAGAATCCAAGATGGTGAACAGTGATGCAATTGATAACATTAGAATGCAATATGGTTGACCTGGGATATGGGCATCATCCAAAGTAGTTGTTCCAATTTCAGCAATACTGTGGTCATCTAACTGTATGACTCATCACAGTGTCTACACTTACTAGCCATCGACCAGACCCACCACTTCTGCTCTGCACTCATTAGTGAAATACGTTATTCATGTGCCTGTGATATTCTGAATCACAGTGCAGAGTTCCTTTGGAAATGCATGCATGTCCAAAGGAACATTGCATCGTTATCTAGAATAACACAGTTACTGCAAAGTCGTGTTTATCCGCCAACACTGGGAAAGTGACTTTCAAGTAAACATGTCCTTGTATGGGAATTTACACAATGGACATATGAGTATAACTTGTAGACACATGGTTGACGATGTATGGAAGTCTGGGTCTGGCCATATGTCTTGCTTCACTAGCCAAATGGTAAGGCATTTACTCGCAATAAGTAGGAAATCCAGGTTCGAGTTTCAGTCTAGGACAAACTTTCATTGTTCTAATTCTATTACACAGCTGATGGTTCCTCATATTCACAACAGTGAAAAGCTGATCATCATGATGAAATGTCATTAGAAGTCTACCATATCCATGCAGAAGAATCTGACTCACACAATTGATTGTGACTATTGAACTATTCCTATCTATCAGTGTTTACTCTTCATTATGTGTGTATGCCTATGTGTGTGTTTTCCACGATTTTCTTTTATTTCACCCTCAGCACAACAGCTCCCTTACATATCTGATGCAGTGCCTGATACATCTGGCAGCAGCAGCATCATTGTCATCACAGCATCATTGTCATCAGCAGCATCATTGTTATCATCAGCAGCAATGGCACTCAAATCAGCATACAGACATGCTCCCAGATGCAGCTCCTAACATGCTGCAGTGGAAATAAAGTCAGTATGAAAAACTGTTTCCAGACTTTGAGTTTCCACAATATTCAAACTGACATCAGTAAGTCACCAGAAAAGCAAGCTTCTGATGCAGCACCTAATGTATTGGAGCAGGACATGGAACTGGTTCCAGACTTCAAATTTCCGCTACATCTAATGCCTGCACCACTCATCAAACGTCAGTAGGCTTGTTACAAAGTGATGTTTTTCAACGCTGTTTGTCAATTGACACCAATAGATCGAAGTGTTAATCTTGGTTTGGTACCTGACATGGACTTCGAAGTTACAGTAGAAACAGTGAATGTATGGTGGGGGTAGAAAGATGCAGTTCCCTGATACACAGTGGGATCAACTGTGCTGTAAGCTGAAATACATCATGTATTGCATGACAAGTGAGTACAGTCAATACCCTTGAGACATCAATATGTACAGTAGCAACAACACAGCCATCATAATATGTCTGAAGGTCATATAATGTAGTTAACAATTTATGACCCAATACAATGTGTATATTTAAATTATCCAGGTGTCAGGAACCTGTGTGGCCTGTACAATCCAAATATGGATCGTCATGGGCAGACTCAGTCTTTGGCATAGGTATGTTACACAACCCTCTGATGATACTGTCAAGTATCTATTGGAACTCTGAAGTTCACATGAGAAGTTAAATTTGTGCATAGCTGTCTGTCTGTGCACTATACCTAAGTCTGCTTGTGTTACTCCTATAAACAGAAATTCCATACAGGTTGGGGTTAGAGATGGCGTTTGCAAGTCTTTTAGTGCTCCATGAGTTCTGCATCAAATATGGGTTGAATTTAAAGCATATGATAAAGAGTTATTAGGAAATTATTGGAGAGTAATGAATAGCATTAATGTAGAAAAAAGGCTACAATAGCGGTTTTAAACAATACAAATTAATAGTTCACTGTTCAAAAAGCATAAAATGTGTAGTAACAGTTTGTAAAAGTTATACCGAAATATATAATAACTAGTTGTGGTGATACAATGTTTTGATAATTAAATATTTCCATAGAAAATTTCAGCTCTATTTTACCCTTTTATTGGCTGAACTTACAAAAACGCTATGAAATTTAATTTTTTATTTCTGACAGAGAGATCAAATAGAAATTTACATATATTTAGCTCCAAGAATGTCCTCAAAATGAAATATAACCATAAATATTTTCATCCCCTCCATCACTTCCTTAGCAGTGTACTTTCCACAAAAATTAAAAACAAATTTTTTCATTTGTAATCACGAAATCCAACATCAGTTTTGAATCACAAAGCTTTAAAATGTTTAATTATTTCTTTAACAAGGATTTATTTCAACAAAAATAATTTTGCTCACTATTTTTCCGGTGACTGAATTTCCCAAAAAGTTGAAACATGTAGTTTTTATTTCCGGCTAAGAAACCAAATACCAATTTTCGTATTTCTAGCTCCAAAACTGTTTTAATACCAACATATTTTCAGAAGACTTATCATACACTATTTCACCTGCTTAGAGGTGGAATTTCGAAAAATATTTCCCTAAATGATGCCTACAGTGTAAGATCAACACTCTCTCCAAATTTCAAGTTTCTGTCATTAGCGCTTTCAGCTGGGCAACGATAAGTCAGTCAGTTAGGCAGGATATTTCCTTCGATGTATAGAACTAAATATTTTTTTTACATTTTGTAATATGTTTATTTCCATCATACACACATACTATGTGACCTAAGAGTTCAGAAATTATAAAGGAAGCCTTAGTAGTTCATATGTTTGCAATGTCAGAGAGACTTTACGGTTCAGTTGTTGCCATGTGGAAGAATGTTGCTTTCACATTCACATACTGTTCAGATGATAATACACATTCTGCTTTAGGAGTAACAACCATCAGAGATTTATGAAGTTTAATATTACCTGCATTCCTTGCTGTAATTAATACGTCTTTGTTCCAACATACAGTATCTATAAGAATGTTTTTCGCGAAATTTACTCCATATATGATTTCCAGAGCCTTCATCCAGTGCTGGTGACAAAATTTTGCATAGGTCTTCTATATGTCTATGGAAGCTACTACAATCATCGGCTGCCTGTTCCCATGGACCAGTACATGAAACACAATAGGAAAACTACCAACCAATTAATGTGTGTACTAACATTCAGCTCTCCATTTGTGTGACCATGTTGTCCATAGTCAGCTCACAATTTATGAGGGTGTTTTTGTACTGTTGTCACAACTGCAAGGAAATGGGTGTTTTATCTCACCAGATATGTTTTGCTCTCTTGAAATAAAGCATTATCAATGGTCTGTAATTAAATATATTCACAGTTTGATTTGTCCTCTGGATCTAAGGATAATTTCTTAACAAATTGTTGCTTTTTACTTACCATAATTTCTGTTTGGTTTTTCGCCTACATCAGTCACAGCTCATCAAGTGCTGCATACTTGAAAACGATAGAACATTAAAAAAAATACCTTACAGCTAGTTGGAACATGTAAGAGATACTAATATACCCTGCACAGCAAGACTGCTCTCCTGTGATGCAGAAAGTTTGTACAGTTGTACCCCTGTTAATGGAATCATAAACTAATTGAAGGAAGTCTGGAAACAATCAATCAATTACCTCATGAACACACAGATAAAACAAAAAAATTGTTACAGTTAATAATACAACAGGATAATTTTTAATTCAATCAAGAATACTACATACAAGGAGAAGGTTTACCCATGGTTCACTTATTTCAGGAACACTAGCCAACATATTCATGAATCATACAGAAAAATTAGGATTTGAAATAAAAACAAAATAATAACTACATTACCTACTGGCACAGATATGGTGGATGACATAATATGCATGGCAGATGAACCTAAAAACAAGATACAACAACTACATTAAGACATAGTTAGTAATAGATGAAGAACAAGGCAACACACTCAGCTCCCTAGACATAATCATCTGTGATTTATGGAAAACTCCCAAAAAGTGCACTATCTTAAATGTAAATTGAAACCGGCCACAGAATCAGAAACAGGCCACAATCAGATACATGTCAAACAAGCTGAACAGGATCCCCCTAAACACTTCTGATTATGAAAATGTGCTGGCCATTATTAAAAAAATAGCATTAAAAGTGGACACAAAGGAGCATTGGTAATGACACTAATAATGAAAAAAAAAACTAACCAAACCCCACCGACGCAGACAACCTGCACAACCTCAAAAAACAGCATACAATGACCAACTGTAACAAATTCACACAATAAATGGACAACATAGTCAAGAAACAAGACATATATACTGTTTACAAAACAAACAACTCAATACAAAAAACATCCAAAAACTGAAATTAAAACCAGGCATATGCCAACGATTTGGTATCTGTCATCTCAGTTGCAGAGACTGTGTAAAAATATGCACTGGTATGAGTAGCAGGACATTTGACACAAAAGATAAGGAACACATCAGAGCATGGAAATACGGTACAAACCACTCTCGGTCGGACACACAGTGGTAATTGCTTCGGTAGCTCAGTTAGTAGAGCACTTGCCCACGAAAGGCAAAGATCCTGAGTTCGATTCTCTGTCAGGCACACAGTTTTAATCTGCCAGGAAGTTTCATATCAGCGCACACTCTGCTGCAGAGTCAAAATCTCATTCTACAAACCACTCAACATTTGCACACCACATTAAACAGGACTACCACAGACCAAGACCTACTGAAAAATTTGTGAACATCACAAGAATCAGTAAAGCCAGATACCCCCATCCTTTCCAAGAAAACTTCCATGTACCAAAAGCATTGACAAAAAATAAACAGTTGCTCAATGACCAAATAAATATTGGAAATCACACACTATATAAAATTATTGAAGAAATCGCATAAAACAGGGCCTTTTCCATCGTTAATTCTCTCTCACTCAACCCCTCCCCCCCCCCCCCAGTTTCTTTTCACTTCTCATCCCCTCACCTTTTTCCCCCATTCACTGTCCATCACATTGCTATACACTTACTGACCACTCCAGCATGTGAGGAGCTGCATCTGGGGGCTTGTCTGTATGCTGTCTTAAGTGTTGTTACTGCTGCTGCTGAAGATGCCACTGCTGCTGCTGCTGAAATGTGTCAGACACTGCATCAGATATGTAAGGAAACTGTTCTGCTGATGGTGAAATAAAAGATAACCATGGAAAACACACATATACATATACACACATAAAGGACGATAAACAAGAGAGAGGAATATTTCAAAACTTGCAATTGTGTGTGTCAGTTCTCTCTGCCTAGATATGGTAGACTTCTGATGACATTTCATGATGATAATCAGCCTTTCATTAATGAGTACAAAGCAGAAGTCTGCTTGATAGCTAGCAAGCCTTGACTCTGAGTATGAGTGGTGGGGGTAGACATCCATAGCAACAACGATATTGGAACAATTGTTTTGGACAATGCCTATATCCCCATGTCAGCCATCTTTGTTTCTAATGTCACCAATGATGTCATCGTCCGCCATATTGGATTCTAAACTTAGAAACCATGCAAGTTACTGCATGTAGGGGGATTTCATATTAGTACCCTGCAAAGTGGTTTACTTTGGCCTAGAGTCTACAGGTAAGTGGTGAATAGAAATTTACCAGAAATATTAGATGTCCTATGTAAAATGTAGATCGTCTACAATTCATGTGAGGAAACACTTAAAAATGCAGTGCCACCCCAGACATTAGATCACATTCTGTTTACAGGAATTATGGTTGGAGTTTAACATTTTGTCTACATCCAAATCAAATCTCCATCATAACAAAGTGTAACTGCAGTGAAAACGAGTGTTTATTGAAAGTTATCCTTTCATCCATCAAAAGACTGTGTGGGCACTTTGGTACAGCTGGTTGAGAATCCTTGGCTATAAATCTACTGCCACAACTAGTTGGGATATATTACAATCTGTAGTCTGAATATACCTTACTGAATTTGCCTTGATAATGTACTGAATCTAGTAGCACTACTATTACTGCTACTACTACTACTACTAAAACTGCTGATACTCTCCAAACTATGCCAAAGTGAGCCACACTCTTTAAAATCTATTATAGCTCATTTTCCTGTTCAAGCATACTTACAATTAATCAGAAGTGAAAGGTGCATTGTGTGGTGTACATGGTGTGGGTTGTGTGTGATGTGTAGTGTGTGTACTACTTGAGGTGTACTGTATGTGTTGTCCAGGTTCTGATGTGTGTGGTTTGTTGTCTGTGGTGTGACATGGAATGTGTTGTCTGTGCTGGCTTGTGGTGTGTGGTGCAGGGTGTGGGTGTTTTGTGATGTGTAGTGTGTGCGGTTGGTGTTCTGTGTGGTAAGTGAGATGTGTTGTGTATTATGTGTGGTTTGTGGTTAGGATTGTGTGTAGTGCATGTGGCATGTCATCTGTAGTGCAGTGTATGGTGTGGACTGGTGTGTGTTGTCTGTGGTAGGCTGTGCTGTTCGGTGAGTGGTATGTTATGTGTGTATTGTGTGTGGTGTGATATTACATGTGGTGTGGTTTGTGGTGCTTTATGGTGGTCATGTGTGGTGTGTGCTATGGTGTGGTGTAGTGTGGAGTGTAATTTGTGATGACGTGTTGTGGTGAGGTGTGATGTGTGTGGTGCATGGTATGTGTAGTATTAAAGACTTTGACACTGCTTCTGTTAAGTGTCATAACTTAGGAAGGTGCCAATGTGTACTCTAAATGCCTTTGCACAACACATTGTGGAGTATATCACATAGTCAGTCCCTTTGCTATCCCACTTGCAAATTAAGCAAATGGAGAATGATGATGTGTATGCATACATGAGGTGTTCTCTGGCAAGTAAATTTAATCATTCAAGTATAATGAACAGTGTGACTTGTACTCTGATGTGAATTGCTTTGGAGGAAGTCAACCTGTGGTGGACTTACCTTAACCTGCCCTTCGATCATGTTATAAGGTATGTGTTGGAATATAAATTAATGTTTCTGACTTTTGATTGATGTTGAATATAGTACTGAGGTGTGCCACAAGAGCAAAATAAGGTATATCATGTTGGATTTATGATTGGAGTGCAGCATTCCTAATAAATAGCATGATGTCCCGAATGGTGGGAACTTATTTCACTGATTTAGATACTAAATTCTCAATTTTCCAAAAATAATTCAATGTTTTAGATAGAAAAATTCGCTTTAAAAGTACAAAATTATACATGGAGAGTGACTTAACAGTTGCTTAGGTACAAGTTTCAGTCATTTCAGTACAAATTGCTATGGTGACACTCAATCTATGGTGGATATATCTTAAACTCCCTCTCAGTTACATTGTCAGGTATATGTTTAAATATAATATACTGACAACAAAAATAAAAAATGAACAAGACGTGTTTCAATCATCTGGATCAGTGTGAATGAAGACAAGTTTACAAATAAATGATATAAGACCAACCTTTAGTATTTTGTTCTGAACATGTGTTCTGTCAGTGTATCGATAAAATAAATACATGTAACACACCCAAACCAGAAACATGAGATACATAAATTTTACAACTATTTATAAATAAAAATAAACAGAAGGAATTTTATGCCAAGTAGGTGGTCATCAAGTTGGCCTCTCTCTCTCTCTCATTCTCTCTTCCTCTCTTCATCTCTCTCTCTCGCTCTCTCTCCCCTCCTCCCTCTCTCTCTCTCTGTCTCCTTCCCCCCCCCCCCCTCTCTCTCTCTCTCTCTCTCTCTCTCTCTCTCCCTCCCTCTCCCTCTTTCATACAATGGATGTAATATCTTATTTGCCCATGTTACCTGGACGTTTGAATGAGTAAATTTTGGAAACAATAAGAACCAATGAACGCAACTGTTCGTACATACCATGTAAGACCTTCAGTCTGGTAATATTAGGGATCGTTATACTGATGTGAGAGTTTGCAGTAGCACAGACAGAAGCTACATGATGTAATTTGCTTGTGCTGTGGCCATCTGGATCTGAAAAAAACATTTCACATGTTTTATTTTACTAGTCCCACTGCCTTAGTCCTCTCTTTGCCTTCCCATGAAAATGACTACATGAAAGAGTGATTGTTTGGGTTGCAGAAAAGCTAGGACTAGCCAGTTATGAGTAGAGGGTGATGGTTTTGTGAAGAGAAATCTACAGGTAAGATTCAGCAAAGAGTTTTGCAAAGGTATTGACCACACATAGATACCTTACACAGCATCATGTAGCTTACTAGCCCCTGTGGTTCAAAGTGGAAGACATTAGCTCCTGTGTGCACTATTTTTAGACACTATGTAGCTGGAGGGTCTAGAGTGTAGATGTCCCTAGTTTGGGTGTATTTGAATCGTAAAAACACTATGTAAAAATGTGCTATAATCTTCGACCACACCTGGAGTGTAATAGTGAAAGTCAACATAGACAGGAAACTGCTTGAAGACGTAGTAATTTTCGTGTTTTTGACAATTTTTAGATTGCAGCATGGTGCCTTTGTGCTTGGAAATCAGTAGTTAAAACTTCTTCAATTAAGAATGTGGGTAAAATAAGTTATTCTATATCTTGGTTTAAAATTTTATTTAGTTCTGAAAATATTTTCTTTGTGTGACAGTGCTGAGTGCACTTTACGCTGAACACACAAAGGAGCCTTGAGCTATAAAATTTCCAAGTTTTACTGACTATTACCCACCGCTAAGCATCGTTGTATATGTTAGAAGGCTAATCTCCATTGTTTAATGGGATCAGTTTTAACATTCTGCAATAAATAACCGTTTGCAGCCATGTTGGTATTGAAGACTAACTATAAGAATTCGCTATAATTATTAAGAGCCTTGGCCAGAACAGTTATTGAACGGAATGACATTGACTCCAGATAGTTTTCTGGTAATATTTTGCGAATGTAGGATCATTTTCTTCATATATGCTTTGCAACTATTTGTCGACTGTTCTCAATCGTCAGTAATCATTTGTGTGTGTTTTTTGCTAATATTCAGCCACTGCCAAGAAAATTTGCAGCCCTGTAAGTGTATTTTTATTGATACATGGCGATTACTTTTCATGTTTTATTGGTGGTTGATGACAGTACCACATGTTCTGCCACATGTGGCTACATGCACTCTGTACCCTGTACAGAGGTTCAGGATCCAATATTAGTTGAGTGAACATCAGCATCAATATAGTTTGGCTAGACAATCATTATTGCATAGTAAATTGTTCTTGAATTCCGAATGCTTGAATTTTAGTTTAATTTCAACATCGTGGTAGCAGTTCACTTAAGATAAAATTTCAATTAGCTGTATTTAACATAAATCACGAGAGTGATCGTATGGCCAATTCATGTTTGGATACTTTCTCTGAAGTGATTACTAAACTCAAATTTCATACAGTTTATTACTAATAATCCAGAGTTGCCTTCTTTAATCATTCAAGTAAAACGATAGAATTTTGACTCCAGCTATGTTGTTATAAGATCCAGTAGTCAGAACTGTACTCTGCTCGTATCTGATGCTTAGCATTCCCACTGCCATTGATATTCACGTCGCAGTAGTCAATATATAGAGTATCATGCATGCCAGTGGGAAATGTGTGTTGTGAGTCAAGATTATTCCTATTACATAAAGTCTTCCTGCTACCTAATAGTGACATGATCTTATGTTAACTGTAGGAGACGAAGATTAATCCCAGTTGGTAACTGCTACCTAGCAATGTAATAGATGATATGACAAACTGTTATTGTATGCAGATGAGATCAGTTTAAGTGTTACAGTGCATACGAAAAATAACATAATTAACTCTGCCTCACTCAAGGTAGATATACTTTCTGACTGGTGCAATACCAATAGCCTGTCTATGAACATAAATAAAACACAGGAATTAAAGATTTTTTATAACAATAGAATTACCTTAGAGGCAGTTCCTGTAAAGTTTCTTGCCATTGTTTTAAAAGATAATTTAGGCTGGCAGACACATATGAATCATTTAACACCAAAAATTTCTAAAGGAATATTTATGCTCAGAAAATTACAAGCAACAGTAGATGAGAAAATTTTGCTTTCTGTCTATTATAGTTATATTCACTCTCATTTGACGTATGGGAAAATCTTGTGGGGGAAATAATTGCTACTCAAAATGCTTATTTACAGCCCAGAAAAAAGGTGTCAGACTGATATGTAAAGTACCACCTAGAATTCACTGTAGAGAATTATTTAATAAACTTAATATTATGATCTTGCCATGTATATACATATTTCAATGTCTCTTGTACGTTAAAAAGAACTTGTCTAGTTTTGATCTGAATTCTGATGTACATAGTTATAACACACGACACTGTAATGATGCAAGAAAAGACTACTGCTCATATACCAAAACTCTAAACAGCTTCAAACACACATCTGTAAAGCAATTTAATAAACTACCAGAGTCAGTTAAGAGTCTGGAGCTGAAAAAATTTAAGATATTTGTAAGAACTTTACTAATTCAAAATTGTTTTTATACAATGGAAGATTTCTGTGAGTACAATTTCTAACATATATTAATTATTTGTGTATTTATTGTCATTGTTGTTTGTACATTTATTGATGCTGCTTATACAAGCTTTACATCCCTGTAAATGTTTTGTTATTGGGCAATAAAAATCAAGCAGTCAATCACTATTACATGTAGTTTTGAAGGTTCTAATCTGAAAGGGATAAAATTATTGTTAATTTGAGAAATAAATGCTGTAAAAGAAGATCCTGTGTCGCTCTTGAGGAAGGAAACCTTCATTCACTCCCATTCAAAGTAAATTCCAGTAATTGATTGTATTTTATTCATGAGGATCAAAACGGTTCATGGGCAAAAGCAAATCTCTCTCCAACTTTATTCTGATTTTGCAGGCTGACAGCATTAGGGACTGTTACACATTGCCCATTATTTCAATTAATCTGAGTGATGAAAGTTAATTAATATTATTCATTTAATTAATCAGGAAATAATTGGAAAGGTAAACCTTGTTGCCCCTAGGCATATCAAGCAGTGAGAGCCAGCTTCAAGCTATAACCACCAAAACTGTTATGGAATGAGACAGACAAGTGCTCATAGGTGATGTGAATCAAACCCAGACTCAGTAATAACAGATGATAAAATCAGTGAGTTTTCACCATCATAAACAAGTAAAACAACATGTTCACAAATATTTAGCCCAATGCTTCCCAAGTCATCAGGACCTATGATCCCATGGGCCACAAATGGTAAAGTCCTTGGAAGTACATCAGAATATCTTACAGGTCACATGTTCACCATGTCCACATACGAAACTGGGAGTGAAGATTGCTTCTGCCACTTCATATATCTCAGGAGAATAGTGATCTGGAGGGCAAAATAAGGCTAAACTAAAATATATGTGTCATAAAGAATGTAATACACAGAAATAAATAAAACCGATTATCCATAAGACTGAACAGCATAAATTGCAGTGCAGAACTTCTCCATAAGACATTGAGTATTTGTTGCAATTACAGTGAGTGCTGTAATTGTCTCGTTGTTTCTAATTTTTTCATGTATGCATATCACAATTTTTGGTGGTAGAGGCTGCTATACAAATGACTTTCTATTTTCTGTATCGCATTACACCACAATAGCATACTAGTTTGAAGTGCAGTACTAAACCATTCAACCTGGCATCATCCTAATTCATTGTAATACATAATGTGTTCCTTTGCCAACAAGGTCAGTAGGAACTGTAGAAATATACATATACACCATCAGCCATTGTTTTTGAAAACTTCATAGAGGCCACTACCTTTGTGCCTCAGTAGTGTCTTCTACAGGCCCCTATTACAAAAACACAACAGTGAAGTATCATTAACACAATAAAACTGTTACATCAAATAGACACAGGTAAATAATTTTGAACTAAAAATAATAATATAAGGTATGAGTATTTAGACATATTAAGACAACTACGGAACACCTTTGTGTTCCTACAATGGGATATAGCAAACCTACATGTTCCACATCATATCATTCAAATACATTCAATAAGAAATCAAAAATAATAAATATCATAAAATAGATGTAATAGGAATAGTATAAAAAGGTAGAGTCATAGTGTATAAAAACATACAGGAATTAGTAGTAGAAATGATAATAATTAACTGCCCTGTATAATAGTTTAATGTAGGATTGTGTGCAATGTGTGTGTGTAGCATAAAAATGAATTGTTTCTGGGGTTGAAAAGAAAATAGCAAAAGATGTTTGATGAATAGATTTTACCTGTTTACAATGTACCAAGTTGGTTTGTGGTCTTCCCTACTTTTGTATGCACCAACCTGAATTTTCAATCACACATTTTGCCATTTAAGAGGTTCTTTTAATCCATTTTCTACTAATTATTTTGGCTTCATATGGTTTTTTCCCCAGTTGTTGTATATCTACAATAATTACTGGCACATTTTAAACTTTTAATGACATATTGTTGTCCATGTAATAATGAAATGTTTTTATATATGGTAATTGTTCAGTGCACACCTATTTTCTACTTAATTATGGTTATAATTTTACTGTTATTTTAAATATCTTTTATATATACAGACTGAATTATTCATTTAAATCCTACAAAGATCCTATTCATGATGTTTCTTAAATTTGAGTTCACTCTCTACACACCATGTCCCATTCGTTACTAAGCTGATCTAGGGTCTTTCTTATAGTTCCAAATATCAAGCCATTTCTTTGTTCTTGCTCTTTCATGATGAAGCAGTTATTTCAATTGAGGCCTCTCTTCATTTTCATAGTCACTTTTACTTAATATGTTGCTTTCCCTTGGCGGTGTATATTCTCGATAATAAAATGTATCGATCGATCTTTTTTATGAGATTCCATCATTCTAAAGCTAAAGAATCATAGTCCTGTTAGTTTCCATCCCGTATCTCATTTCTTATATAACTTGCCAAATACTTTGTAGCTCTCTTACGTGTGGAACGTTCTTGCAACTGAATGGCCATTGTTTCTTACTGCCTGTTTACATGTTTTCACGCTATTTCGCGTATGTACGAACTTTTATAGCATCCATGAGATAGCTTGCCATATTTTTATGTATAACATGATCTTCTCCTATTTTCTTTTCAATGTAAAAACGATTCATTCTTATGCTACACACACATTATACATAATCATACCTTAAACCATTTTACATTGCGTTTGATTATTATCGTTTCTACTAAAATTCTGTGTTTGTCTTTAAACATTAATACTATGAATTTTTTAAAGCATCCCTATTACAACTTCCTTAAGATATTCCTTATTTTTGATTTCTTGTTAAATGTGTATCATATCTTGGATGTGGAAGATGTGGGTTTGGTACAAAATGGTTCAAATGGCTCTGAGCACTATTGGACTTAACTGCTGTCGTCATAAGTCGCCTAGAACTAAGAACTACTTAAACCTAACTAACCTAAGGACACCACACACATCCATGCCCGAAGCAGGATTCGAATCTGCGACCGTAGCGGTCGCGTGGTTCCAGACTGTAGCAACTAGAACCACTCGGCCACTCCGGCTGGCTGGTTTGGCAGAACCTGTTAAAGTGACTATTTTGTGTTCCATCTTATACTTCATGTCTTTGAACTATTTTTGTACATAATATTTTTAGTTCGTAATTATTGATTTGTATCTATTTGATGTAAAGGTTTTATTGTATTATTGAACTTACTTTACACTTCCTTCACTCGAGGTATGAATTAAAAAACGCATCTTCAGTCACATCTTTTCCTGTTTTATTCAGTACAGGATGCATTTCGGAGCCTGTGGGTCCATCTTCATGTATAATTCGTCTTAATACATGCTTTATTTTTTTCTCTTTCTCAAACGTAAAGTTTGATGTTAGGTTACGAATTGCGTAAGTCAAACGCCGAAAATACGTGCGAAATAGTGGAAAAGATGAACAGCGTAAACTTACTAAATAATCCAAGAAAAGCGTTTTTAACGTTTTAGCAAGAGCATACCCTTTTTTTTAATGAAGTTATATGTTTGAAAATCAAGGAGAAAAAAAAACGTAATTCGTAACCTAACATCAAATTTTTTCGTGACAGGCATATGCATTTCATATCATTCAAGAAAAAAAATAAAGCATGTATCAAGACTAATTACACGTAAAGATGGACCTACAGAATCCGAAATCCAACGTGTACTAAATAAAACACTGAAAGTTGTGACTGAAGGCGTTTTTTAATTAATGCTTCGAGTGTATTAAGTACAGTTACGTCTGAAGCTGCAAAATATTGATAAACTTAAATCATACTTTATTGTTTTAAGTATTTTCTGTAATCATATACGGAGCTGAAAAAGACATTAGTGAGGCTTTGAAACTTATAGGTAAAATAAAGTTTACAAAAATTTCTTCTGACGGTATATATTTTTACAACAGTTCGACCGGCCGTTGTCCTTTACTTCATATTTTAATGATGGATTTACAATTGGTCAATAAGAAGTATTCCCATTTCTCGAGAGCTGATTGGATGCCGTGAGGTGGATGGAAGTTGTTGGAAAATCATTACTTGTTGATATGCTGAACGTTTCTTACACTGCCATTCGCCGTTTTATTTTGTTTCATCAATTATTTTCATTTCTAGCTAGTAACCGAAATACACTCCTGGAAATGGAAAAAAGAACACATTGACACCGGTGTGTCAGACCCACCATACTTGCTCCGGACACTGCGAGAGGGCTGTACAAGCAATGATCACACGCACGGCACAGCGGACACACCAGGAACCGCGGTGTTGGCCGTCGAATGGCGCTAGCTGCGCAGCATTTGTGCACCGCCGCCGTCAGTGTCAGCCAGTTTGCCGTGGCCATCGCAGTCTTTAACACTGGTAGCATGCCGCGACAGCGTGGACGTGAACCGTATGTGCAGTTGACGGACTTTGAGCGAGGGCGTATAGTGGGCATGCGGGAGGCCGGGTGGACGTACCGCCGAATTGCTCAACACGTGGGGCGTGAGGTCTCCACAGTACATCGATGTTGTCGCCAGTGGTCGGCGGAAGGTGCACGTGCCCGTCGACCTGGGACCGGACCGCAGCGACGCACGGATGCACGCCAAGACCGTAGGATCCTACGCAGTGCCGTAGGGGACCGCACCGCCACTTCCCAGCAAATTAGGGACACTGTTGCTCCTGGGGTATCGGCGAGGACCATTCGCAACCGTCTCCATGAAGCTGGGCTACGGTCCCGCACACCGTTAGGCCGTCTTCCGCTCACGCCCCAACATCGTGCAGCCCGCCTCCAGTGGTGTCGCGACAGGCGTGAATGGAGGGACGAATGGAGACGTGTCGTCTTCAGCGATGAGAGTCGCTTCTGCCTTGGTGCCAATGATGGTCGTATGCGTGTTTGGCGCCGTGCAGGTGAGCGCCACAATCAGGACTGCATACGACCGAGGCACACAGGGCCAACACCCGGCATCATGGTGTGGGGAGCGATCTCCTACACTGGCCGTACACCACTGGTGATCGTCGAGGGGACACTGAATAGTGCACGGTACATCCAAACCGTCATCGAACCCATCGTTCTACCATTCCTAGACCGGCAAGGGAACTTGCTGTTCCAACAGGACAATGCACGTCCACATGTATCCCGTGCCACCCAACGTGCTCTAGAAGGTGTAAGTCAACTACTCTGGGCAGCAAGATCTCCGGATCTGTCCCCTATTGAGCATGTTTGGGACTGGATGAACCGTCCTCTCACGCGGTCTGCACGTCCAGCACGAACCCTGGTCCAGCTGAGGCGCCAGGTGGAAATGGCATGGCAAGCCGTTCCACAGGACTACATCCAGCATCTCTACGATCGTCTCCATGGGAGAATAGCAGCCTGCATTGCTGCGAAAGGTGGATATACACTGTACTAGTGCCGACATTGTGCATGCTCTGTTGCCTGTGTCTATGTGCCTGTGGTTCTGTCAGTGTGATCAAGTGATGTATCTGACCCCAGGAATGTGTCAATAAAGTTTCCCCTTCCTGGGAAAATGAATTCACGGTGTTCTTATTTCAATTTCCAGGAGTGTATTTTTATGTAATTAGTTGTAAATTACACATTATTGGAAGAAAAAGATTTTTATATAGAATTATTAAATGTGTAACACGACCTTATAAGAAGATCAATAAGCGAAGCATACGACCTCCATTGTCATACGTTAGCAAAAGATTTAGCCAGAACGCTAGAAATTTCTGATCCTACGTAAAATTACTTACTTGTAGGCTTCTGTTCAATCATTCATAAAACAATGTCAATAGAAAACAGGAAAAAGAAGCTGAAGTTATACATTTAGTGTTTAAAAAATCATTCACGTAGAAGGATCGCACATATAAATCGTCATTTGACAGTCATACGGACTCCTGTAAAAATTACATGTAAATATGCATCTCTAGCGTTGAGTAGGAATTCAAACAGTTGAAAACATGGAAGGAGGAAGGTCCAGATGGAATACCAATTCAGTTTTAGTGAGAGTACTCGTTGCCATTGGCTTCTTACTTGGGTTTGCATTTATTGTCAGTATCTCGTCCAGCAAGAAGTTCGAAGCCACCGAAAATAGTCGCTGGCGACTCTCAGGGGCAGGAATTGTAAATAAATGACTTGCAAAACTACAAACCAATATCCTTACGTCATTGGTAAAGGATTCTTGAGTATAGTTCAAGCTAGAAAGTAGTAAGTTTTGTTGAGAGTCTGCCCTTTCCTCGTACGATTTTCTGCGTACCAAGGATGAACAGCAACAAGTAGAATCCACATTTCTCGATTTGCGGGAAACATTTGATTCGATAACACACTGCAACAGTTAACATAGGTCCGACTGTAGGGAATAGGTTCTTCGACATGTGAGTGGCTCCAGGTCTTTTAAGTAACAGACCATTACGTTGTCCTAGACGGCGAGGACTCGTCAGAGACAAAAGATATATGTATACATGCTTGACATCACTCAAGAAAGGGGGCGATCTAAAAGAAATATGAAATAAAGAAGTAAAAGCTTAAACAGCCAACATTCCTAGTTACGATTTTATTTTTTATGGCCAGTTTCGACAAATCTATGTTGCTATCATCGGATCTGTAAAGCATATAGATCACAAATTACAATTATAATCAGGTCAGGTATAATAAGGTGGGGTGCGTAGTTTCACAAAATGGATATATACAACGTACCATCTGAAGATGCACCCAATTACTTCTCGAACCATACGTACAACATATTGATATATTGTTCATGTGATGGGAGCTGTATTGTCAGGTTGTGCCATATATTTCTTTGTTACCCCATTTTCCTTTCAGTACCTCCTCATTAGTTTTCCGATCTACTCTTCTAATTTTGAATACTCTTCTCTAGGGGAACATTTGAACAGCTTCAGTTCTCAGAATGAGATTTTCACTCTGCAGCGGAGTGTGCGGTGATATGAAACTTCCTGGCAGATTAAAACTGTGTGCCAGACCGAGACTCGAACTCGGGAGCTTTACCTTTCGCGGGCAAGTGCCCTACCAACTGAGCTACCCAAGCACGACTCACGCCCCGTCCTCACACCTTTACTTCTGCCAGTACCTCGTCTCCTACCTTCCAAACTTTACAGAAGCTCTCCTGCGAACCTTGCAGAACTAGCACTCCTGAAAGAAAGGATATTGCGGAGACATGGCTTAGCCACAGCCTTGGGGATGTTTCCAGAATGAGATTTTCACTCTGCAGCGGAGTGTGCGCTCATATGAAATTTCCTGGCAGATTAAAACTGTGTGTCGGACCGTGACTCGAACTCGGGAACTTTGCCTTTCGTGGTCAAGTGCTCTACCAACTGAGCTACCCAAACAGGACTCACGCCCCGTCCTCACAGCTTTACTTCTGCCAGTACTTCGTCTCCTACCTTCCAAACTTTACAGAAGCTCTCCTGCGAACCTTGCAGAACTAGCATTCCTGAAAGATAGGATATTGCGGAGACGTGGCTAAGCCACAGCCTTGGTGGATGTTTCAAGAATGAGATATTCACTCTGCAATGGAGTGTGCGCTGATATGAAGCCTCCTGGAAGATTAAAACTGTGTGCCGGACCGAGACTCGAACTCGGGACCTTTGCCTTTCGCGGGCAAGTGCTCTACCAGCTGAGTTACCCGAGCACGACTCACGCCCCGTCCTCCCAGCTTTACTTCTGCCGGTACCTCGTCTCCTACCTTCCAAACTTTACAGAAGCTCTCCTGCAGCAAAGGTCCCGAGTTCGAGTCTCGGTCCGGCACACAGTTTCAATCTGCTAGGAAGTTTCAGCTTCAGCTCTGTTTCTGTATGACCCGCTTATCGTCCACATTTTCCTTCTGCACAAAGCTACACACATACAAAAGATTCCTGACACTTAAATTTGTACATTAGTGCAGTGTCTGCATTTGACAGTGTCTGTAAAAGTTCGATGAAATGTTCCTTCGGACATGTTTGCTTGTCCGAAGTAGCAGACACTGCTAACGGTTTACAGCAGTGTTAAATCGGGAAACATATTGGCAAACTGTGAATACGGGAAACCCACAGCTGTACAATTTACTGGAAACAAATTAAAATTTTTGCCGACCGAGGACTCAAACCCGGGTTTCCCGCTTTACACGGGCGGTCGCTTTAACCACTTCGGCTATCCGAGCACTCCCTGGACCAATGCATGCATGCCCAAAGGAACATTGCATCGAACTCTAGAGACACTGTGAAATACAGACACTGTACCGAAGTGTTTCATGCCAAAGCAAAGGCAATCTGAGAAAACTAAGTAAGTCTCACCCCGTACAGGAATCACATCATCCTGTGAGCGCTATGCGAAGCAGACACTGGGGCGTATGGAAGTTTGGGTCTGTTTGTGAAGCGTGCTCGAATAGCCAAAACAGTTAAGGTGAGCGCTCACGTAAAGTGGGAAATACGGGATCGATTCCTCACCCAGTATAAATTGTCATATGTGTCCAGTAAATTGTATAGCTGTGGTTGTCCCGTATTTGCAATTTGCGAATATATTTCCTGGCTTAAATTTACATAGGTGAACATTAAAAACACCTACAAACTAAAGGAAACATTTTCAGACCACACCAGAAGAGAAAAGGTCCTATGAACATGTGTCTGGAAATAAGTCACTGCCACAGTAGATGGCGCTGACGAATGACAGTTTCTCTAGAATGACAGTTCCTCTTACCATGTGCTATGTCTGTAGCCAAGCGGCGACGATTATGCAGGTTTTTATGCCAGTTTTGGTAAAGGTTACTTCGCCAGTAAAGAGGATTGATGGTAGGAATGCCATAATTGTGATGGTCTGAAGTAAAACCATCGACAAAGTACTGCCTGTAGAGGTAAGTCCCCTCCTGATAACCCTGCTGATAAAAGGTAATAGGGATTGTAGCGGTTGTCAAGCAGGATACACTCCAATCGTACTTTGGCTTTCACCACTATGGCGGGCCAGTCTCTTAGAGTTTGAACGAGGGTTCTCTCAATATCCTGTAGAACCCGGTCCTCCTAAACCAGTGTACGCACAGTCTGCCACCTCCCTGCACTTTCGTCTGTCTGAAAGGCCCCATGATCATACAAACGCCCAAAAGGGCTTGAAATGTTGTTTGACGTAGTTGTTGTCTGCGAGAGTACTTGCTTTGGTATAGCCATGCTGCCTCTCGACCGTTTCCATCTGCCCGGCCGTACACAAACACCATTTCGGTTTCTTCCCGACGTGAATATCGGACCATTCCGCTGCTTACTGTACGCTGCCTCAATCACACAGCCTGCAACTCACGAAGAATACACGGTACAGGCTCAGAGAAACTTTCATACGTCAGTGCCATCTACCAAGGCATTTCCAGACACATTTTCATAGTAACTTTTTTTCTCCATTTTCAATCAGGAATGCGTCCCTGCAGTTTGTCGGTTTTATTAATGTTCAGCCGATATTTGATGTAAACAAATTTTTAGTTTTCAGGAACGCAGTCCTTGCTGTTGTGTCTGCATTTGATATCATAATTTAATCCCCTCTACAGCAGCAGATTCAATTCGACGACATGGTATTGCCTTATTTTTCTTTTTTTGATGTTAATCTTATTACTTCTTTTTAAGACTCCAGCCATTCTGTTCAGTTGATCGTTTGGATCTTTTGTGGTCTGTTATCGAATAAAATGTACATTATTTACATAGTGATCTGTATGAAAATTATACATAGTATATGAGAACACCTGTCTGTAAGATGAATTTGTCGGTTTAAAACCGGTTAAGTGCTGTTTCATAATAAATATGGTACAAGAACTACTCAGAAAGTAAGGTCAGATAGGTCGTGAAATGTGAACGACAGTGAATATCCGATGAAGTTTTGCGCAGATGTGTCGGGGAGATCGCGTCACGTCGCGGTTTTCAGTTCTGAGCACACAGTGAGCACGTAAAGATGCTTAGAGGAATAGTGTCTCACGCCAAGTGTGGCTGCCCGCTGCGAGGTTTCACCTGATTACTTGCAACCCCATGTTGTCATGCAGTTCCTCGTTCCTGAAAATCCTCGGCCGCATACCGCGGACTGATGTTGTGCTCTGCGCACTTGAAGGTAAAATTTCACACAGGCGACGAACTGCAGACCAACTTTGAGAAGTGGCGGGAAGTACAGGCGGCTGCCTTCTACAATGAGGGTTTCGGAAAGTTGGTATAAAGCTATAACACATGTCTTACTCAGAGCGGCGACTATGTAGAGAAGTAGAGAAAAGATGTAGCGAACTGTTGCAAATAAAACAGTTTTTACTTTGGCTTTGATTTCCATTTCGCGAGCGATCGGACCTTACTTGCCAAATATCCCCTGTAATTTGCAGTGGCTGAATTCTGTTTTTACTTTCTCTGGTAAATATCAGAGAGACCAGAGCAGCAATTTTTTTGTACATGGTGATAACAGAAAAGATTCAATGAAAACAACAATTCTGGCTTCAGTATGTCTTTCGTCGACCTACAAAAAGCAACCGAAAGAGTGCAATGGCAGATCAGGAACAGTAGCAGGAACAAAAGATAACCGACAGTACTCGCAAAAGTAAACAGTGCCAGCCAGTGTGACGAGGCAACAGGATGGAAGCACACGTGCTGTTTAGGAGAGAGGTAGCCGTTACCCGGGGCCAACTACTGCGGCCGGGAGCGTCGGTCGGTTCGCATCCCCTTTAATACGCCCTCACCTTTAAAGGGGAGAGCGACAGAGGCGGGCAGGGCAGCGAGAGAGACGGAGTTGTGCAGGGAGAGTGGGGTGAGGGTGTGGTAGGGGGAGGGGGCGGGGGAGGGGGAGAGGGACAGAGAATGGATGGCAGAGAGCGAGAGCGAAGATCCGCGGGACAGAGACGGGGCGAGCGCTGCAGGCCGCCGAGCTGCGGCAAAAAACGGACCGTGGCCCGGCGCGGCTCTGCCGGGAAGGCCGGGCTGCGCGGCGAGGGAAGCGACAGGCAGGGTCCGCGCTGCGAGCCCCGGCTGCGGCATTCAGCGACAGACCACTAAAAAGACCATCAGCTTTATCTGATCTGTGCGGACTGCCCGAAAAACTGCTCAACAGGTAGACAGCAGCACGTCGTACCGGAAGGAGCGTTATCCACTGACAAGAACTAACGTCTGCTGCCCCCACGGAACGGTACCAGGACCGTTAGTACGCTCCGTGTGCAGTAATGACTTTGGAGACAAAATTCGTCACAAACGGACTTTGCACAAAGTATGCGGCCGCTTTAGGGAAAGTATAAAAATAAAAAAAATTAGCCGTATCTAGTCAAATATTCGTACAATGTCGGTCTTGGCACCTCTTCCTTAATAGAAATGTAAAATAGTGCCTTTTACCTAAAAATGTAGTAACATTGACTAGGCACACCTATTTTTCCTGTTTTTTTATTCGCATCAGAAGCAATTTAAGCGCAGGATGGTCACGTGTTTCAAATGAATTCCCAGTAATGGCCTATATAACTGATCGCAGGCTACGAGGCAGGCTAAGAAAATATATGGAGAGATGAACTATGGGAAGACTTGGTGCAAACTGACATTTAGAATGATTAGTACCAGAGATCATGACTTAGAATGCAGGGGAGGAGAAATGGTGTAAACACAAGCGTTGTGCTTAGTGTGACCGCAATACAATTACATGACGATACAGAAAGCGTTGGATCAACCAAGGAACCTTTTTATGGAAGCAGAAATTAAATATATAACTAAAAAGGCAACATATTACTTCCCCACCCCCACCCCCCCCCCCCCCCCCCCACGTCCATCTGGGTAATCATGGCTTTCAAAGCAAAGAAATTAAACCATACACGGAGACATACCTACAGACAAAAATGGCTCTGAGCACTATGGGACTTAACATCTGAGGTCATTAGTCCCCTAGACTTAGAACTACTTAAACCTAAGGACATCACACACATCCATGCCCGGGGCAGGATCAGACCTGCGACCGTAGCAGCAGCGCGGTTCCGGACTGAAGCGCCTAGAACCGCTCGGCCACAGCGGCCGGCATACCTACAGTCATTCCCCTCTTTGTCACTCACGAATTTAATAGGAGAGGAAAGAAACGCCAGTAGTATACATATCACCTTCCGTTAAGCAACGGATGTGGCTTGTAAAGTACATAAACAGATGCATATGTTTTATTTTATCCATCATAAATGGTTGGTAAATTCCTGCCCTTGCAAAACCATGGGTTCATTTATAAAATAACTTTTTCTCCACGATTTTCTATTTATTTATATTCTGCATTTCGCATGTGACAAATGAACTTCAGTAGGACATGAGATAGCTGCAGAAAGTGTCCGTTGAAAGGGAGTAAATGGTATCATTCCTGTGAGCAGTAGAGGAACACAAATGCAGAAAGCTTTGTCCAACTTTCTACTTGATTTAAAACAGTAACAGAGATTAGACATGGAGGGAAACCAGGTGAAGTGCAAATAATAGAAAATCAGGAAAGAAAGGGACTTGTTTCAAAAGTATTAGAAGAAACATGTGAAGTACCATATCGAATTCAAATGTGGACAAATGTGGAAGAAATCCGCTTCTTCGTTTTGAAATATGGTATTAGCAGAAAAGGGTAGGAGTTACTGCATTCATTTCTGTTGCTACAGGATGTCACAGTTCACCCAAAATTGTTGGAAGAGGGTGCACACGGGTGAGATATTTTACAAACACAAAAAGCGTACGGAGTCCATAAAGCAAGTTACACGAAGTCGATATGTACAGGGTTACCTGAAGCAGATCTTCCTAGGTAATTTGGGAGATTACATCTGGAACTTCTAATCCTTTAGTGGGTGTGCATTCCACATTTCCAGTCTTGCTTTAGAATGACTCTTGCTTCGGACTGAAGATGTTACTTGCTTTTATAAAGGTATTTCCGTACCTGAATCTCTTGACGGTTGATAATCGTGGAGAGGATAACTAAGTTTTGTGATCACCTTTGTTCTTTCCACGCTGACAGCAGCCTCACGACGTACGTCTGGCGGAGCAATACTGGTCAGCGGAGATACCTTGGCAAGTGGAGTGAACTGCGGTCATCAGTAAGCTTGCAAGTATCACTGAATGCGTTGTCCATCTCTTTCGCCTGGACAGGTCACGCATATTCTGCAACATAGTAGCAGACTGACAATACCGCTGTTCTTAAACTTCTAGGCCGAGAGTCCTTGGTACTGTAGATTATCTTCCAAACGGCTTTTATTTCTGGTTTCATGGCTGATGAGTCGCAGTTTGAGTCACCTCTGAGTAACATTCTGAGAGAAATTAGGTGTAAAAAAGCATATGTATTGAGTTACGATTAAAGCAAAGGGCAAGCTTCGATTTGACCTTAGAATCTACGGAACAGTCAGAGTGGTAGCAAAACGTTAATGCCGAAAGATACAACCTGTGCTGCAAACTGAAACGTAAGTAATTTTCTGTTTCGGAATGAAGAACATTATCTTATGCAGTTTACGTAAAGTATAAAACAGCCGTAAATACAAGACGAACGAAGACAGCGAATGCAAAAGAAACGAGAAACACAATAGATTCTGGTACAGCAGAACGATTCGAAGACACGGAAAGACAGATAAAAGCGGTATAAAGACTTTGGATAAACACTTGCATAGACCTTGTGGCAGTTGTAGTGCGACACCAAGATAGTGAATAGAGCTGTACAAACAAACACCCCCCCCCCCCCCCCCCGAACAGGCCCGCCGTATCATCTTCAGCCGATAGGATGAAGGGGCATGTGATCAGCACATCGCTCTTCCGGCCGTTGTCAGTTTTCGAGACCTGAGCCGCTACTTCCAATTCAAATAGTTTCTGAATTGGCCTCACAAGATGAATGCGCCCCGCTTGCCAACAGCGCTGTGCAGACTCGGGCGGTCACCGATCCAAGTGCTTGCCAAGCCAGACAGCATTTAAATTCTGTGACCTGACGGGAGTCGGTGTCACCATTGCGGAAAGGCTGTTGGCAGTATTGTTATTCAAGTAGCCTTTTATTGAATAGTGAGTCACAGCACAACCGTGGTGCTAAAGCCGACAGTAGACTTAGAGCAGTGTTCAGTTGTAATAAAGTCAAAGGTCTCAGTGATACCGCATGTGCATGATTTGTGTCCGTCTTGTGTTAAGTAATGAATTGTATCGTAGAGTGGAGGTTGGCCTATATTCTCTGAGGTTGTGTAAGAACCTAGAGAGAAAAGAAGCCTTTTGAGACTCCTTTTCTGCTTCTAAATGGTGTGTTAGTCTCGAGTCCGTTTTTATATCTAATGGAAAGGAAATTCTGCCTGTTGTTTCGGACACATGATTTGGGAGATATCTACGGTAGATATGTGTCTAGAGCTTCATACCAGAGGAGCAGTTGTAGCGTCTGTTCAACGAATTTTATTTCAGATTTGGTTCTGTTTCAACGCGAAGTTTAATTGTGAGTATATTAGGATTTTGATCAGTATACAATAAAGTTTCTGTGGCATGTAGAGTCACTGTTAGAAGGAAACGACAGAATACCTTCTTAGCCACGAGAAAAGTAAAAACAATTCCATCGTCTTTTATTAAAGCAAGACCAAGAACCGAAAGTATCTTTAGGGAAAGTATATAAAGAATAAGTGCTGAGAACTGGCCTCTTACTTTCTTAAATATTTCATATACAAGAAATCTTTATTTGACGCCAATAGCCGACAAATTTTCTTAATTTCCTTTGTAAGACGCAATTTAGAAACTTTCTCACTTTTAACAGCATGTACTTCACATTCCTTACTCTCTTTCAGCTTTCTTTTATGACGTAATACCAAGGAAAATAAACGAATGAAAGTAAAGCGCCGTGACAAATGAACCTGAAGCGATATGATACGCTCTGCGCGTACCCCTTAATGGCGACAACACGCGTTCTGAAGTGCATGGCGTGTTGCAGCGTGCAAGGCGAAACTTAATTTTCCACTTAACTGCAGTGAACATAGAATCTATCGTAGTATCGAATGTTAACGTCATTTTTCACCTGTCTCCAGCAAACATACACCCTATCGTAGTGTAAAATATTATCCATTTCAGTAGTATCCCACATGCAAAATCGGGGGAACGGTTATGCTGCCAGCAAAGAAGTTGAAAATTAGGATTTACAGGGGAACCGCTTTTATGATTAACATAGAGCTATGCGTTTCTTTACAAAACAACATTTTCTGCTGCTAGTTATCCTTTCTTTCTATTTATTTCTTGCTTGGCACGTTTCCTGAAAATAGTTGCATTTTCATGTACGTCTTTTGTGCTTTAGTCCACTTATATGTGATGATGTGTGAGGTGCTGCATTGTTGTGTTAGATGAACTTGGGAAGAACTTCTATTTACAGTCTTCTTGTAGTGCACGTATGAAGAAACATCACGAATAAATGGCACAACACAGGAAAAATGCACTGGAAAATGGGAATCATTTTCCGAATTTCGTCATACAAAAGATAAATAAAAAGAAAATCGTTATTGGCAGCAGAAAAATTATTTCGGAAACGAGCTCATTGCCTTTACTGTCACTGGTTTTTACGAACCATTGATAGCGGCAGAAAATAAAACATACTACTCAGGTCGCACCTGATAAGGTTACGAGCTACGTTACCGAAATATCGTGCAATAACGACGCTAATATCCGGCAGAACACACAACAATCCAAGATGTGAAACTTCTTGGCAGATTAAAACTGTGTGCCAGACCGAGACTCGATCTCGGGACCTTTGCCTTCCGAGGGCGAGTGCTCTACCAACTGAGCTACCCAAGCACTACTTATGCCCCGTCCTCACAGCTTTACTTCTGCCAGTACCTCGTCTCCTACCTTCCAAACTTTATAGAAGCTCTCCTGCTAACTCCTGAATCCAAGATGTCATTAGACAGCTGGGAAAATCTGAAGAGTTATATTACTCACTACCTGATCAAAAGCATCGAGAAACCTATTAGATGTCGTTCATAATTCAAGATGTCATTAGATAGCTGGGAAGCCTGAAGAGTTATACTACTACTCACTACCTGATCAAAAGTATCGAGAAACCTATTAGATGTCGTTCATATGGAGCGTGTCCACCGTTCGGCCTTATGATGGCCTCAGACCTGCTGGTTACGCATTGATGTCCGTGGACGAATGGCAGCCTGTTCTCCTTAAAGAGCGGAAACCACAGAAGGTAGCCGGAAGCTGGGATCTGGGGCGAAGTCAAAGTACTTACTCATCCCAAAGTTCCATTGTGTTCAGGTCGAGACCCTGGACAGACTAGTTCTTTTCAGAAATGTTACTAATCCGTTTCCGGATTGTTACTGTCTACAAATCAATGCCTCACAGATGTTGCTTTATGACAGGGTCCATCGTCTCCGAACTGTCCAAGGTACACAATGGTTTAAAATGTGTCCGAATTTAGCTTCTTCTTAAGCGCAATAAGGAGATCACACCCTGGCCTCGAGAAACGCCCCCATACCGTTATACCACTTCCACCTTACTTCACTGTTGGCACTACACGTGATGGCAGATAACGTTTTCCAAGCTTCTGGCTAACCCAAACACTTACCACAGTCTGAAGCGTGATTCACCACTCTAACTCACTCTCCCCAGTCACCCACTGTCCAGTGGCGTCCCTCTGTTCACCACCTCAAGCATCGCTCAGCATTTCCTACAAAGTATGTGGCTTACGAGGAGCTGCTCACCATTGCACCCCATTCTCCTTAAACCCCTACGCAGAGTCACTGTCGTAGCTAGACCGCTGATAGCACTTTGGAACCGAAGAGTGAGTCCTTCGCCTCATCGTGCGATATTTTACAACCACCCCGCTCAGTGTTCAACAGTTGCTACCCATCAGTACAGTTCGAAGGTTACCACCCTTCAGTACATTAGGTCTCCTTGGTCTTGGTTTGGTTGTGACTGCTGCTTCGCATTTCCATTTCACAGTCACATCACCAGCAGTCGACTTTGCAGCTTTAGGGGGATTAAAATGTCCATTATTAATTTTTTATTCAGGTCAGATCCAATGACCAGTACGCGATCGAAGTAACTGATTGCACCTGAGCGATCGATTCTGCTCTCACTGCTTCTCTGCTGACAACACAGTCAAAACAGCACCCCCGCCTCCTTACATTCAGGTTTATCCACCTCTTGCGAAATCTAGAGGTCAATACGACATCATTTATGACTAGCCGGATACTTTTGATCGGGTAGTGAATATTTAGTTATGTACTCTACATGCCACATCCGGCGTATAACGGCGGTTACTTTGTGTACCACTGTTATCTCCCTCCATCCCCACCCCACCCACTCTCCTGTTAAATTCATGAATGCTGTACAGAGATAGCGACTTTTGATATGTCTCTGTGTGAGACCGAATTTCCCTGTTTTTGAAGTTATGTTCATTTTACTAAGTGTAGGTGGTAGGCAGCAATACGTTGTTTGACTCTTCTCGGGGTGCACGTCGTCGCAATTTAAACAGTAAAACAGTTCGTGGGGTACAACACGACTCTTGTACCGTCTGAACAGCTTGTTGAGCACCTGCGTAATGGTCGAGCCCTGAATAAATTAAGCCATAACGAAATGTACCTGTCTTTGTCGAATTTGCTCTATCTGACAAGTGTTTCAGACCAACAGGCAACATTGAAGAATCCATCAAACTAGAGACTTTCCTAACTACGGCCTTGGTGAGTGAATTAAATTTGCTTAGAAATCTTTCAGTCAACCTCAGTTCGACATCTTCCTGTCCTAAAATTAAACTTTACACTTGAATCACATTATTAGTCATTCCGGACGTCTGACGGCTTCCAGTCACTAGTTGCCAACCGTGTAATCTATGAGCATTGACTTGGACCCCACATTTGCGCTAAATAAATCACATTTCTTGACTTAGTGTTCAACTGACATTCACTGCATCGAGGGTCGATCCACTTGAGGTCTCCCTTAATTTTTCCACAACTCTCCAGAGTTTCGATGTTGTTATAGCGAAGGCATCACCCGAGAACAACTTCACAGAAGTACCGATGTTACACACCATATTTATAAACATTATGAACAGTGTAAGTCCTATAACAGTTCACTGGAATATGACCGAAACTAATTTCAGAAACGACGATTTATCTCCGCTAGGATAAAGGGTGTCAGTACAAGTCGCAATAATGTCCACAATCCAGTTTCAGAGTTGACTCGTGTGCAAATCCATGATTGATACTGCATCCGGTATTTTAGGAAACTTCTACTTCCTTGGTAGCAATTGTTGATTGGTTAGATGAATTAAAACGCTGCACACTGAAACTTAGAAAATGTAAATTTTTTGCGTTGAGCTTTCTAATACGAGTATACGCTATACCTCTGGTTTAACATGTAAAACCTAGAATGCTAGACCTTTCATTCAACTGTTAGTGATTCTATCATTTGAACCTTATGAAGAATTGCGTACATCTTCTGGCTTCCTAAAACACACAAAAGAACTCCTTCTCATGGTAATGAAATAAAAGTGTTAGATGCACAAATGGTATAGCTGCTCTGCGGTACCACAGTACCTGATATATAATCATTTGCATCTGCACCTGAAAGATATCATCTATTGTACAAAGGGAGTGCGGTTATTTGTGCATGGTATTTTTCAGTAGTAAACGGGTATTGTGGTGTCATTACATACCATGAGTCAAAAATTGTTTCAGTGCAACTTTTATATGGAAAATAAGAAAGCACTTACATAGTTAAAGGGCCCCATTTACAATTTAAGTTCAAGTGTAGACCTCTCTTAGCCCAATATCTCGGATACGACCACGTCCAGGCGGGCATGCAATACAGAAACCATACTAATATAACACCACACATATTCGTCGAAACCTTTTTACATGAAATATGCGGAAATTTTTAGAAGAAAGGGATGATGCAACGACTTGCTGCACAAATTTGTCTTGAGGAATCAGTGATTTTCCGTTAACTCGGATTACATTAAGTTCACAGCACGTGTTCAGTATTTGAATACACCAAATTACATTGAGTGTATGCATGGAACCAAAGTCTGACTCCACGTAATATTTATCATTATAAGTTTTCATATGAAATCGAGTTACAGGCTCAAATGAACTTATCCAATACAATACTAAGGTTCACGTGGCAACCGAGAAGCAGCTACCAAGCAAATGATTTTCCAATCATGAATCTGACATTACAAAACGTTAGTAGGCGAGGAGTGCGCAAAAGTATTTATGCACTTTCTCACATTCAGCAAGCAGATGCAGGCAGTCAGTCTATTCCGAGGTTAAGGCAGGGAGCGAATGAGGGCGCTCCATCCTAAATTCTATCAGCACGTTTAACTTAGCCGGAAATCCACTTTAGCTATTACCATCCTAAATCAGACTGGAATAGATGTCTACCTCCACGCGTGTTCGGATACAAGACTTTCCCATTCAATTAGCGGAAGACGACTAAAGCCGTTGTGGCAAAGGTGTATACATAATAAAAATAACAGCCACCTCTCAGTGAAACTCGCTGAGTGCATGTGAAACTTACACTCCTGGAAATTGAAATAAGAACACCGTGAATTCATTGTCCCAGGAAGGGGGAACTTTATTGACACATTCCTGGGGTCAGATACATCACATGATCACAGTGACAGAACCACAGGCACATAGACACAGGTAACAGAGCATGCACAATGTCGGCACTAGTACAGTGTATATCCACCTTTCGCAGCAATGCAGGCTGCTATTCTCCCATGGAGACGATCGTAGAGATGCTGGATGTAGTCCTGTGGAACGGCTTGCCATGCCATTTCTACCTGGCGCCTCAGTTGGACCAGCGTTCGTGCTGGACGTGCAGACCGAGTGAGACGACGCTTCATCCAGTCCCAAACATGCTCAATGGGGGACAGATCCGGAGATCTTGCTGGCCAGGGTAGTTGACTTACACCTTCTAGAGCACGTTGGGTGACACGGGATACATGCGGACGTGCATTGTCCTGTTGGAACAGCAAGTTCCCTTGCCGGTCTAGGAATGGTAGAACGATGGGTTCGATGACGGTTTGGATGTACCGTGCACTATTCAGTGTCCCCTCGACAATCACCAGTGGTGTACGGCCAGTGTAGGAGATCGCTCCCCACACCATGATGCCGGGTGTTGGCCCTGTGTGCCTCGGTCGGATGCAGTCCTGATTGTGGCGCTCACCAGCACGGCGCCAAACACGCATACGACCATCATTGGCACCAAGGCAGAAGCGACTCTCATCGCTGAAGACGACACGTCTCCATTCGTCCCTCCATTCACGCCTGTCGCGACACCACCGGAGGCGGGCTGCACGATGTTGGGGCGTGAGCGGAAGACGGCCTAACGGTGTGCGGGACCGTAGCCCAGCTTCATGGAGACGGTTGCGAATGGTCCTCGCCGATACCCCAGGAGCAACAGTGTCCCTAATTTGCTGGGAAGTGGCGGTGCGGTCCCCTACGGCACTGCGTAGGATCCTACGGTCTTGGCGTGCATCCGTGCGTCGCTGCGGTCCGGTCCCAGGTCGACGGGCGCGTGCACCTTCCGCCGACCACTGGCGACAACATCGATGTACTGTGGAGACCTCACGCCCCACGTGTTGAGCAATTCGGCGGTACGTCCACCCGGCCTCCCGCATGCCCACTATACGCCCTCGCTCAAAGTCCGTCAACTGCACATACGGTTCACGTCCACGCTGTCGCGGCATGCTACCAGTGTTAAAGACTGCGATGGAGCTCCGTATGCCACGGCAAACTGGCTGACACTGACGGCGGCGGTGCACAAATGCTGCGCAGCTAGCGCCATTCGACGGCCAACACCGCGGTTCCTGGTGTGTCCGCTGTGCCGTGCGTGTGATCATTGCTTGTACAGCCCTCTCGCAGTGTCCGGAGCAAGTATGGTGGGTCTGACACACCGGTGCCAATGTGTTCTTTTTTCCATTTCAAGGAGTGTATTATTCTAAACATAGTTAGTGGTTCTATCATGCGAAGCGTACGAAGAATTGAAATAATTTTCTTTGGCCGTAAAACAAATCAAAGGGAAACCGCAACCACATCTCTACATTTTTCTAGGAGGTAAAAGCTGATATCTGCATTTCGTGCTCGGAGCATAACTCACATGGCTGCCATTCTTACCTGCCCGTGCATTTTTTGTAGTCTTCAGTTTGTATTGGCTGATTTGATAAAGATTCTTTACGACAGGAACGTTTGCAGTCAGTGAATACCATAAACCCACGACAAGCTGACTCACATCCAGCAAGTGCAGTCACAATACGGTTGTAAATATACTGATGAGCCGAAGCATTACGGCCGCCTCCTTAACAGCGTTTCAGTCCACCCTTGGAGCTCAACACAGGAGCAACTCTGCGGAGGATGGACTAGCTTCCAGAGGAATGTGACACCACATGTCTAAACACACAGATCACGCAGTTCCCGTACATTACGGGCCGATGATCTGTGGGCACGTACATGGTGCCTACTACTGTCCCAGATGTGGTCAGATCATGCGAATTTGGCTGACGCCACATCTACGTGAGCTCACTATCATGTTTCCCAATTCACTGTAGCGCCCACGCCTTGCGATATGAACAGTTACCCGACCGAAAGATGCCATTCCCATCTGGGGAGAGTTCAGGTATGAGGAGATATATTGCTCTGCAATAATCTCCACGTAGTCCTCATCTGTCATTGAGCCTCTGATTCCTACCACAAAGCTTGTCTGTGTGAGCCGCCACACTGATCAGTACTGATTAGAATATTGCACGTTTAAGTGATTCAACTTGGCTCCCTACCAACCACATCTGTTCATTCTGATAATGCTATAATAATTGAACTGGGACAAGAAACGAACAGCCTATTATACCTGGCAGATCCACTAACCAGGATGCCGTACCTCCCTCATCCGTATCACAGCTTGCGAGTAAACTAGCTACACGTTTTTAGTGGTAATATTGATGGGATTCCTTTAACACCCACTGCTCACAGTCGCTATACAGTCAAATGAGAACCCACCCAAATTCTATAGATAAGTATGTCGGCATGTTTAACGACGATGACCAAGCACTGCTCACCTGTCGCATGTAGTTCGCTCGAATCCTGAACCTCGCGCAGCTACTTCCTGCCGCGCTGAAACGTTTGTAACAAACAGCACAAGACGACCCTCACATTCGAAATAAAACCAGTCACATTTCAGAATAGTCACTATATTCTGACTTCAAAAGCCGGAGTTTTATCTCTTAGTATTCATAGCAGACGACATAGTTAAATCAGCACTCCATGCGAAATCCAGAAATGAAATCCTCTACGAGTCACAGTTTACGTGCAGATATACACTATATGATCAAAAATATACGGACATCCTCAAAAATATACGTTGATTGGTTGATTGGTTGTTTGGGGAAAGAGACCAGACAGCGTGGTCATCGGTCTCGTCGGATTAGGGAAGGATGGGGAAGGAGGTCGGCCGTGCCCTTTCAGAGGAACCATCCCGGCATTTGCCTGGAGTGATTTAGGGAAATCACGGAAAACCTAAATCAGGATGGCCGGACGCGGGATTGAACCGCCGTCCTCCAGAATGTGAGTCCAGTGTCTAACCACTGCGCCACCTCGCTCAAAAATATACGTTTCTCATACTAGGTGGACTGTGCTGCCACCTACTGCCAGGGACGCCATATCAGCGACCTCAGTAATCATTAGACGAGAGAGCAGGATGGGGCGCTCTGCGGAACTCACGGACTTCGCACGTGGTCAGATGATTGGGTGTCACTTGTGTCATACGTCTGTACGCGAGATTTCCACACTCCTAAACATCACTAGGTCCACTGTTTACGATGTGACAGTGAAGTGGAAACGTGGCGTACAGGCCGACCTCGTCAGCTGACTGACAGACACCGCCGACGGTTGAAGAGGGTCGTAATGCGTAATAGACAGACGTCTATCGAGACCATCACACAGAATTCCAAACTACATCAGGATCCACTGCAAGTACTATGACAGTTAGGCAAGAGGTGAGAAAACTTGGGTTCACGGGCGAGCGGCTGCTCATAAGCCACACATGACGCCGGTAAATGCCAAAGGACGCCTCGCTTGGTGTAAGGAGCGTAAACATTGGGCGATTGGACGCTGGAAAAACGTTCTGTGGAGTGGCGAATCACGGTACACAAGGTGGCGATCCGATGGCAGGGTGTGGGTATGGTGAATGCCCGGTGAACGTCATCTGTCACGGTGTGTAGTGCCAACAGTAAAATTTGGAGGCGGTGGTGTTATGTTGTGGTCGTGTTTTTCATGGAGGGAGCTTGCACCCCTTGTTGTTTTGTGTGGCACTATCACAGCATAGGCCTACATTTATATTTTAAGCACATTCTTGCTTCCCACTGTTGAAGAGCAAATCGGGGATGGCGATTGCATCTTTCATCACGATCGAGAACCTGTCCATAATGCACAGCCTGTGGCAAAGTGGTTACACGACAATAACATCCCTGCAATGGACTGGCTTGCAGAATCCTGACCTGAATCTTGTGGAACACCTTTGTGATGTTTTGGGACGCCGACTTCGTGCCATGCCTCACCGACCGGCATCGATACCACTCCTAAGTGCAGCACTACGTTAAGAATGGGCTGCCATTCCCCAAGAAACCTTCCAGCACCTCACTGAACGTATGCCTGCCAGATTGGAAGCTGTCATCAAGGGTGGGCCAACACCATACTGAATTCCAACATTACCGATTGGGGGGGGGGGGGGGGTGCACCACTAACTTGTAAGTGATTTTCAGCCAGGTGTCCAGATACTTGTGATCATTTACTGTAGGTCTGGTCGTCATCGAGAAATAAGATTTCACCTGAAAATCAGCAGAGTTCTCTTCACTTCCCATTTCACTCAGTTCGCTTCCATTTCAGACATATCGATAAGAATGTAGGTGATTTCTTCTCTTACTCGTGATCACAAGAAGCAAGATCTCACCTGAAAATCAGCAGAGTTCTCTTCACTTCCCATTTCACTCAGTTCGCTTCCATTTCAGACATATCGATAAGAATGTAGGTGATTTCTTCTCTTACTCGTGATCCCAAGAAGCAAGATCAACACTCGCGAATGTGCACTCCGATGTACACTATAAGAAAAAGAAAAACCATGCACCACAAAGGAATTACCCGAGTGGAATGGCAATCCGTAGATGTGTTGTAACTGTACAGACAAACGAATGATTACATTTCAGAAAATTGTGTGAGTTACTCAAGGGAAAGTGCTTCACAAATCGAGCAAGTCAATAACACATTGGTTCACCTCTGGCCCTTTTGCAAGTAGTTATTCTGTTTGGCATTGATTGACTTGTTGGAAGTTCTCCTAAGGGATATCGTGGCAAATTCTGTCCAACTGGCTCGTTAGATCGTCAAAATACCGACCTCGTTGGAGAGCGCTGCCCACAATGCTCGGAACGTTCTCAAAGGGGAGAGATCCGGCAACCTTGTTCGCCAATATATTATTTGGCAACCACGAAGACAAGCAGTAGACACTCTTGCCATGTGCGGGGGGGGGGGGGGGGACATGGGGGCATTATCTTGCTGAAATGTAAGCACAGAATGGCTTGACATGAAGGGCAACAAAATGGAAAATGGTGGGGCGGGGGGGGGGGGGGGGGGGGCTAGAATATCGTCGACGTACCGCTTTGCTGTACGGGTGTGGCCGTCAACGTACCGCTTTGATGTACGGGTGTGGAGGATGACAACAAAATGGCTCCCAGTGTGAAATGAAATGGCACCGAGGACCACTACTCTGTTATCTGGCCATATACCGGGCAATAGTCAGATTGGTATAACACCGCTAGTCAGAGCGTCTTCTGTTACCTCATCGCTGGTCTTCGGGGCTCAGTTCGAAATGGCACTCTTGGCTAACAACAATTCTACTCCAGTCAATGAGATTTCAGGCCAGATGTGCCCTGCAGCCTTGCTAGCTGAGCGCTGAAATTGTGCCGCAATGTCACAATGCATTCATCAGCCGCCGAAGTTTACAATTTTGCATTTTCCGTCGATACCTATATGAACATCAAGTTGTGCTCATTTTGTATAACTTCATTGTTTTGAGTCTTTTTTTGTCTTAGCGTTACTCGCGATTCCCAACTCATAAAACGAAGTCATTTATCTCCTACAATTGATTTTAATCACAATCAATTTTCAGTATGAATACGTTGCACAACCGAACCATTTCGACCTACAGGGAGTACACGCGGTTTGCAGCCGTTCTCTATTTCGACCTACACTTTAGTCTCTCTGATGAACAACCATGCCCGGTAATCGTCTCCACTGGGAATACCGGTACTAGAGCTGTTATAGTATCATTATGGGATTGCGCATAGAAGTATCGATTATGACGGCAGAATTAATAGCAATTTTGGCAGTGCTGAAGTACGCTACACAAAACATAGATCTGAAGACTATTGTGCTGTCGGACTCTAAGTGGCATCACAAATGCTGAAACACCAACAGTGAACGCCGTAACATTTCCCTGATGGGTAAGACAGTCCAGTTTGTGGAATAGTTACATCAGAGAAATAGTGAGGCTATTATCGCATCGGTGGGCACATCGCAGCAGTATCATCAATTTTTCTTGATATTTCCTTCGGTTTTAGAACAGGCGAGAAATGAACGTCTATATGGCTGTGTATGCACCCAGTCTCTATCTTAGTATCATAGTCCCTAAGCCACATGCACGTTGGTGTCAGCATAATGTTCATAGAGTCTTCTTAGAATCCAGGTTCTCTGCATATATCCAAAACGGTCTCGCGTGTCCTACGTCGTCTTTCTTCGAAGAGTCCCATTTAAGTTCTCTGAGCACTGTTATTACACCTTCTATTTACTGTGCCGACCTGTTACGATCTAAGCAGCATGCCTCTGAAATTACTTCGGTGTCTGCTGTCCTGCCAACTTGATTAGGATTTCAAACACTGCAACAGTTGGTCGCAAGTGTGTTGTGGCCAGTCTCCTTTACAGATGTATCGCTTTTTCCCAGAACGCTTCCTACAAATTTAAGTCTGTCATTTGCCTTCCCTAATACTGATTTTACGTGATCGATCAATTTAATGCAGCTTCTTAGTATTAAAGTATAACTCCTAAATAGGATGTGATCTCCTCAAGATGCCAATACTTTTATGATGAGACACTATTTGGTTCTCTCTCTTTGTTGTAGGCTTTACTTTACGTTCGTCTACCTTCAAAGAGAGCGGCCAATCACAAAATCAAGTGAAAATTTTATTCGATTATTCCTGCACTTCCTTGGGTAAAAGGTCATTTTGTAATAAAACGGCTAGAAAGTTAAGGAAAGAAGCGTGGGAAACCATAAGTACAATAAGATCCTGCGCTCTGACTTTGTAACTCTATTAAAAATAGAACTGTGAATGGAAAAGGTCTATTGCTACTAGAGGACATCATACAGTATATCCATTCATACGAGGGGACTTAAAAAATTAAGTTATGCATGTGATCCCACGCTCAGACCACTCCGCAAAAGGAGAGGAGCATTGTCAGAAGAGGGAGTTCTTGTTCTGGGTAACATGAAAACACAATTCTGCTGCGGTACGGTTAACAAGTGCATCGAAACAGGAAACGTACTCCAAAGTAGAAGTACACGGGACCGTACGATTCTCGTGTGTAACATGTCGAAATTGCTCAAAGATTAATCAGGAAATTCTGGCGATGTATGAATCAAACTCAATATCGCGTAGTAAAATGGTACCAACAGTCTGACCCAGCCAGCACAGACGTGAATGATGTTGATTGTGGAGGAAGGACATCGCCGTCAACCACAGACAACAGCCAGGCAATCGGGGAAGGGATTCGCAGCAATCGCAGCTTTTCCAACGAGAAGGACGCTGACACAGCGGTTCTCACGTGGTTCCACGACCAAGGAGCGGATCTCTACCGCCGAGTATCTAAACGACCGACAGAGCTTTTCGTTACAGATATGTTGTGACTATGTTGAGAAAGAGGATCACGTATGTGTGTCACTTTGTAAGCTCTCAAAAAAAAAAAAAAAAAGTTCAAATGTGTGTGAATTCCTAAGGGACCAAACTCCTGAGGTCATCGGTCCCTAGATTTACACACTTCTTAAACTAACTTACTCTGAGAACAACACACACACACCCATACCCGAGGGAGGAGTCGAACCTCCGACGATGATACGCCGCGCAATCCGTGCCATGGTTCCTCAAACCAAGCGGCTTCTCCGCGCGGCTGTAAGCATTCGATAGAAGTTACGTGGCTAACCATAATACTGTGCAGCATACCTTTTGAAATACCCGTGCGCCTGGATTCCACAGGCATGCTGAACAACAGGCACCACGAATGTTTTCCGTAACAGGGGCTCACCTAAAAACTATCTTGGACGATTGAACAATATTCACAGTGAATTGGGAGGATGGACTCGCTATATCATGAGCCTGGAGAGCAAGGGACGTCAACTGTATTGTTCTCGCCTGTCAGCGACGGAAACACGCAACATACAACCTACTTTATCACTGCTAAATTTTGGGTACAAGGGATCTCACAGCTCAGAGTGGGGAGAGTGTGACTACACTCAAACTTCCTTATTGCAGAGCGTTGGAAGAAAGCCAATCAAGCCTAAATCTTCGCCGATAGCCTGGGGTTGCGACACTTGTGAGGAGTGACAGCTGTGAAGAGCGACATTTGTGAGGAGAGCCGGCCGCACAGGTAACGGGAGGTCTACAGGGACACCAAACAGGTAGTGCACCGCAGTTCAGTACTGCATCGTCACATCACTGCCGTTACACAGGAGTGCAAAACGGTCTCTGCAACGCATCAGGCAAAAAGCATGGGATCTACGCAAGAACCGACCGATGCTGCAGGAATATTTCTGCAAGAACACATTTGATAATGAATGATGGGAGCAAATTTTTACTTGCAGATGACAACAGAGGAGCAAATGATAGGATATTGGTGTTCGCCAGCGAAAGGGGAAAATCCTGTTTAACAGACTGCAATTCGTTCTTTGTCGATGGAACGTTCAAAAGCTCCAGCAAGCAGTTTGGACAGTTATTTATTGTTCACACCGATATTTCTAGTTCTGAGGAGGAAACAAACACAGTTCCAACCTTGTGCGCCTTGTTGCCCAATAAAAAGCGGGAAACGTACGATCGCTTTTTCACAGCTGTTAAGAGCAACGTACCTGGATGGAATCATACAGCTATCATGATGGATTTTGAAGCTGCAATCACCCAATCAGTAACACATTTGTTTCCTCATGAAAAGTTTAATGGCTGCAATTACCGTTTCAATCAGTGCTTCTGGAGGCAAGTGCAAAATTGTGGCCTTGTTGCTGCCTACAAGGATAACGAAGAAATTCGTTTTCACGTAAGATTGTGTTCCGCTTTGGCTCACATTCCCCTGGACATGTTAGATGATGGGTGGCTGTGCATTCAGGAGAGCACTCCAGATAATGAAAAAGTGCAGGATTTTTACGACTATTTTGTTGAACAATGGCTGGATAATGAAGACACTCCAAGAGGTATACGGAACTGCGCAGGAAGGCGTCACCGCACCAACAATGTTTCAGAAGGATGGAATTGGAGGATAAATACAATAATTTCGAAGGTTCATTCAAATTTTTACTCCTTAGTAAAAATTCTCAGATAAGACGCAGAATATCATGGGCACCAATTCGGCCGACTAGTTTTAAATCTAGGTGGGAAAAGAAGAAAGAAGTCCGCAATTAAGACAGACGAGATAGTTTCTAAGACCCTTACAAGACTCCAAGTTGACGGCAATATAAAATCATTTCTTACTTGGTGGCCTATGTACAGAAATTACAATGAAAAGGAAATGGCTGAAGCTACAGCAACACTTGTAAATACTGAAAAGGGGATCAGTTCACGGTAACAGCCCTACTGTAAAAATTGTAAATAAATAATCATCCTGTAAATATTGTAAATAAATATAATGCGGGACGAAGAGAGACTACCTCCTCGTGGTGTTCCCTGGAAACGACACAAAGTTGGCTAACTGTCTCTTGCAAATTGTAAAAGATTCACTAATGAAGTCTGAAAAGTCATAGTTTTTCTAACAATCACAATCAGTATTTTTGTGTAGAGAATTTTAAAAACAATGTCTGTTTGAGTGGACGATGAATTAATCTTGTTTCAATACAAAAATTGCATTCCTTAACACTAATTTCTAGCTGGACTCACAGTAGACCTCAGTACACTTCCCTGCGTGGTACGGGAAAATGTAGGTTTATTTCGAAATAATTAAAGAAAAAGTTTCTACCGAGAACCAAATTCTTTAGTTGGCTTGTAACCTCCCCCTCACTTATCGACCTTAATGACAGTGAAAAATGAAACCGCGTGTACCTAATGGGAATTTTGGAAAAGCAATCGTCACTGAAGTTAACCTGTCGGTAAAGAGGGAGGAAAGGGTTACATCTAAATGAAAGGAAAAATGCAAGTGAAACTGGTGGAAATTAATTTTGAAATAGGGATAAAGTTAATAAAGAAAGTAAATGTGCGGCCGTTACGTTAACAATCAACTAGCGGTAATTAGATATTTGAGATTTGGGGGAAATTACGGTCGCCAGTCCTATGGACAATTACTATAATAACTGAAAAAGAAAGGTTATTACACATATAATTAGCACTAGAAGCGTGGCAACTGAAGGTTGACACGCGTAGTGTGAAAACTGAAAGTTTGTCAGAAGTAATAAATTTCGCTACACTTAATTTAGCAAAAGAATTAATGAAACCGGAAAATCGAAAGTTAATTTAGTGACTGAAGTTAATAGTGAGCTTTCTTTCTGAAGTACATCGAAATACAGTTAGTCTTGGACTACCTCAACAATCATTTCTAAAGCTACTTGAATCTACGCAATTTAGAAAGAAGAGATTTAACTTTGAACTTGAATTAAACGATTCTGAACAATTAACAATAGTAAAATTTAGTACGTACCAAGCTGAGCTGCAGTCACAGGTAAGCTAAAATACGGTAACAAAACTCGCACTCTTAATTTGTGCTTGTGTAATCTAACTATTGTAGCCAGCTATGAATACTTAAATTCAACTTTGAAATTAAAGCAGTGAAATGGAATTATGCTGGCGTTTGAATTTCAACGACACTCCGGTTCATTTCGGAAAAGGAAGGGACCTTGCTTGGCAATGCAATTGGGACAATGAGCAACAAAGGTTCATGCTACATTGCTGTAATTTTGCGAGGCAAATGGAACAATTTGAAAAGCTGAGGTCTGCCATACAGTTCTGAAACTTTACGTGCTTTTAGTCTTCCTTGTTGGTTGATTGAAGGTTTGAAGCCGTCGATCGAGGAGGTGGCGACAGTCACTCATTGTCGGCCGTCGCTGTTGCAGAAGCTGGATGTTGGCGCGCCTTCTTCTCGACACGGTCACCAGGCGAAACGGGCTCTTGATGTGCGCCAGCTAATGCTTCCCGTCCGCGACGCCATGTCAGAAACTATCATCGCGAGTCGAGCGCAATTACATGCTGCCAAACCCCGAAAGCGCGGCAACTCGCGGGAGCGTCACACAACACACCTGCTCCACTCACTACTCCAGCCAGACTTCAACCGCTCTGCCCGCGCTCCACGCGGCAGAGTTAACACTACCAAAGATCCTACACACTTTGAGTCTTCACACGACCTATCGATGTAATCGTTCGATAGCAGTTTTCCCTAGGCAAGACCCAGCGTAAAAATACAAATAATATTTACGAAACAAACCAATTATACATCGATATAAATGCATAAATATATATATACAAATAGTAAAACAATTACAATATGTAAAGACACAGAAATGTCATATATTCAGGTAACAAAAATAAGGAAAACAAATTATAGTACAATAGATGGAAATAGGAGGATATGCATTTCCGGCGTTACACGTGCCCTACATTGTCTGAGGATGTTCGTGTAACGTAAACAGAGTCAGAAAATGTCCAAAAGAAAAAAGAAACAGCGGAAATGCATATGCTCAAAACATCAACAAAATTTAGCATTCGCCTAATTAACCATAAACCAATTTTTAGACGATAATAATTGAGTGGAGACACTCCTAATCTTATTCCACTCTGTCATCTTGATCAAAATAAAACAGGTTGACAACATATTAAAATTCATAGAAAACACAGAAAATGGTTTAGCTATTCTAAAAATCTAAATTCCTAGCAGTATCAAGAAATGGAATACTATTTACAAAATTAATCAGATTACATGGTCATAGAAAACAGGTATATCAAAATACGCAAATTAATAATTAATTGCATAGAATACGTATTTTATATAAACTTTTCATAATTAATATTCTCGTCATGAGTGTGCACTTATCGCTAAACAAGAAAATAATATACAGCAGATCGACAAAAACATAAATATTGACAACAGAATTCTTTCATATCAGCTGTCCGGGAAGAAATACAACTCCGCCTTCCGCACTCGCAAGTACAAAGAATGCCGACAGCGGCACAAGAGCCGACAGCGGCACAAGAGCCGACAGCGGTTCCGCCCCGCCAGTATTGTTGCGCCCGCCTGTGCGGCACGCTTGATCTCACTCGCCCTTGTAACGACATTTCCAGAACGTCCGTTTCACTGAATTCTTTCGGTAAAACTCACCCCCTAGTAATCTCAAGGAGTCCATAAATACTATGACAGTGGATAACTCTACACTGTCCATCATCACACGCATGTACTAGCCTGAAACTTAAAACAGCGCCTAAGTACATCGGCAATGACTAGTAAATCACATATTTATGGAATCTTACAGCTATTTACAAAATCATATTTACATTCCTTAGTCTACTGTGACTCAGCTGAAAACTTAAACTAGCAGCTTGGATTTTTCAGTTGATTAGATCATGATTAACTTGATTAAAATTAAATTGATTAATCAAAATTAATTACTTATTAATTACAACTTCTTTAATGACCTTGGTCAGTCAAAAGCATGGCAATCTAGCAAATCGTTAAATCTTACACTCGATTTTACATACTGTACAAATTACCCATTCTGTGGTATTAATCAATCCTAGGTTGGTACAATTTCAGGTCTACAATGTTCCGTATACCTAATAGTTTTCCAGAGCTTGGATACTCTAAGCAATAAGCATTTGTGTGAGGTATACCAATGACTTTATATGGTCCATTATAAACAAACTTAAATTTAGAGATTTCATTGTCTATCTCGCTCGATTTCTCATGAGCTTTTACAAGTACTAAGTCTCCGATTGCAAACTTAGCAAAACGCACTTTAGCGTCATGATGACGTATGCGAGCATCGGCTTTTAGTTTCATTACTTCTCGCAAACGATCTTTTTTCACACAAATACTAATGTCAATCCGTGGAGGGAATTTGATTATCTCTTCCACTAAACTTTTACTTCTGTCACCCAACAGGATTTCCTCTGGAGAAAATCCCGTAGATTCATGTCTCAAGGTGTTCATAATTCTCTCAAATACTGCTACATATTTGCCCCATGCCCTATGGTTGTGATAGCAATAGGTACGGCAAAGTCGGCCTAGCTCGTGCATATACCTCCCAGCGGGATTCCCAGCCGGACAATAAGCTGAAATATGGATCACCTCGACCCCATTACTTTCCATGCCTTCATTCCACAACTTAGAAGTAAATTGTGCCCCATTGTCTGATAGAATCGCCTTGGGCTTACCAATATGAACAAAATAATCGTTCACAAGCTTGCTATAGACCGCTTTGGCTGTAGCTTTCCTAATCGGGTATAGTTTGATGGACTTGGAAAAAGCTTCTAGCACTACTAAAATGTAGGCGAAGTTTCCTGATGACTTGGGCAAAGGTCCGTACAAGTCCACACACAGTAATTCAAAGGTGTCGTTAGGCCTTGTACTTTGCATAGGACCACGACTCGTACAGTTGGTAACCTTCACCTTCTGACATAAATCGCAAGTTTTCACTCTGTCAGTAACGCGTTTTAACATGTTGTTAAAATGCGCTACTTCACTCAGCTTTTCCGTACATTTCTTTGGTCCACAGTGACCATACGCCAAATGGTAGTAGTCAATTATTTCCGTGACGTATTTGGTGGGCCAGCATACCCGCCAAATATTACTATCTTCACTCTTACATATGTACAAGATATGATCGTATATCTTGTAATACTTCCTTAATTTTTCTCCTTTAGGACTCCTTTCGTCATATCGGGTTTTCACCATATTTAAACAACCGTCCTCGTTCTGATGACGACGTAGATTCTCACAGATGTTCATTATTAATTTACGTCCCTCAACTTCTTTAAAATAGTATAATTTGAGCACTCCATCTGACTCATCTTTCAATATCTCTTGATTAGACTCGGGCAAACGCGACAGCGCATCCGCTACGCAATTGTCGGTCCCTTTTACGTAACAGATGTCATAGTTAAATTGCTGTAAATACAGCGACCACCTAGTCAGTCTTTCGTGAAGTAGTTTACAATCCTTCAGATAAGTGAGCGCCTTATGGTCCGTATGAATAATCACCTTACGGTCCCATAGGTAACCCTTGAACTTTTTGAATCCCCACACGATAGCGAGACACTCTTTCTCAGAAATCGTGTAGTTTCGCTCACTTTTTGATAAAGTTCGACTCGCGAACGCTATCGTCCGGTGTTCCTTATGCTCTCCTTTACCAACTTCTTGGAACAGTTCTACCCCCACCCCATAATTCGACGAATCCGTTCCCAGATGGAAGGGTAGCGATAAATCAGGATGAAATAGTATGTTAGATCTTAACAACTCGTCTTTTAATCTCTCGAAAGCGGCCTGACACCCGTCAGTCCACATAAACGGAACGTTTTTGCGTAAGAGGTTATTCAAATTTTCATCATTAAACACTTGTCCTTTTACAAATTTACGGTAAAATCCTGTTAGCCCTAGAAAACTTTTTAACTGTTTCCTAGACTTGGGTGGAGGACAATTCCTTATTGCCTCCAGTTTCTCTGGGTCCTTTGTAATACCAGCAGTGGTAATTACATGCCCTAAAAATTTCAGTTCCTGCTTCACAAATTCGCATTTCTTTAGCTTTAGAGTCATTCCGCCACGGTGCAATGCTCTAAAAACTTCATCTAACAGGTCACAATGGTCATGCCAAGTGGCATTGGCCAACAATAGGTCGTCAACATATACAGTTAATCTTGAACTCAAAGCCGGTCCTAGCACTTTATCTAGGGCCCTGATGAAAACGGACACAGATATATTAAGTACAAACGGCAGTACTCTATACTGATAACACCTGCCCGCAAACAAGAAGGCGGTGTATGGCCTAGATTCTTCTTCGAGTTCTATTTGCCAGTAACTAGCCGTCAGATCGAGGCTAGTCATGAATTTAACGTCATGAAAACGTTGCAAAATGTCCTCCATACTCTCTGGTCTGTCTGTTTCACGTTGAACGACCCTATTCAACGTGCGTGCGTCAATCACAATACGCACACTACCATCCCGTTTTGCTACAATGACCAAACCGTTATTATATGGACTCGTACTTCTTTCAATCACTCCCCATTCGATCATCTTATCTATCTCCCGTTGCACTGCTTCCTTTTTGGACAGCGGTATAGCATACGGTCTCACGAAGAATGGTTCGTGCGGAATCACATGCAACTTGCATTTATATCCTTCCACAAGTCCCACTTTGTCTGAAAACACACTCTTATTCTTCATTATTACTTCATACAGGCCTCGTCTTTGTTCGTGTGTTACGTTTGACACACCGTCTACAATACTTTCCAATTCACTTTCTACACTATTGTCAATGCCGAGATTCCTCACATTACAGTAGTTCAAATTCATACCTACGTCAATAGCATCCGGCCAGTTAACAATGTGTATAGGCTGGTATTGCCTATGCACACCGTCTCCTGCCTCGTCAAAACTAACTACTATTGTTTTATCTTGTGACGTACATGTCAAAGTTTTGCTTTCGCAATTAATCACTGCACGGTACTTTAATAGCCAATCTAACCCGATAATTACTTCCGTAGTCAAGTCTGGCACGACGACAAACTCTTGTTCAAATCGTGCCCCACATATCTCGAAGTGGACAAAAATCTGCTTTGTGACCGGTTTACTGGCCTTCCCAGTAGCACCGATAATTTTCACTCCTGTTACTGGCATAACTACGATGCCAGGTCTATCTTTCAGTAACTCAAATATTTTCCCAGATACAACACTCAATTCTGCACCGGTGTCAATCAACACGTTTAGTTGTAGGTCGTGCATATTAACAGACACTACTACCCGTCTACACTTGTCCTCGACTGTTTCTTTATTTTCCCACAGTAAATCCTCGTCTATATCCAGGTCATTCCAGAAAAAAACATCCGGCTTTGATCCCAAATCCGGCTTATCTGGCGGCTTTGTCAGCCTCTGTTCACATACAGTTTTAATTTCAACACGTTTGTCCTGAGGCTTTGTCTGTAGCTTCGCCTCCAATACCGAAACCTTTTCCTGTAACTCGTTAACTAGCGAGTGTTGCTTTGCTATCAATTCACTAATTGTCACCTTCGTTGATTCCTCTTTAGCCAGATTGATCTCATCTGCCAATCTACCTGGAGAAATGTGCCCAGTAGTATCTGCAATTACTTCCTCTAGATCTGCGCAACCCACACTGTTATCGTCTGACCGTATAACGTCAGCTCTAACCTCATACACACTGTAATCTACGTGGTTTTCTACCAATCGTGTCCGGCTATCACTAAAATTTTCGCAATCTTTCTCCTTAATACTTTCGCAATGTTTAAACTGGAGGTTTGCGTCGGATGGGTCAGCTACTTCTACCACTGAAACTTTCGGTAAGGTCTGCCGGTTAGGACCAGAACTTTCCGTTACTACTTCAACATCCAACTCTTGCGGGACGAAACACGACCAATCTTGCTCGTGCTCCCCATTAACATCAACTATTTCTAGTAAAGTCTGCCGGTTAGGGCCAGAACTTTCTATCATTTCACAAACACTATCTTCCTGCGGGACGAGACGCGGAAAATCCTGCACGCGCTCCCCATAAACACTTCTCCCATACAGGCCCCTGTAATCTCTTAGTTCATCGTATAAGCGACCGAACTGCCTTAACCAGACCTCATCCCTCTCTGCATCCCCTCGCTCGATGACGGACGTTTTATCCGACATCTGATCTTCTCTCAACACTTGCGAATCATTCTTAAACTCAATCTCCAGTTCCGCTGTGGGTATTACAGCTGCCACTTTATAATCGATTTCCGGAACACTTCTTAAATTGTTCTCACTGACAGTGAATGTATTTTCTACTGCCGTGTCTACAGCTGATCTACTACTTGTGGGCGCACTCCTTTCTCCTAACACTGGCACACTCTCCCGCCGTTGATTATTCCATACGGAATTTTCATAACGACGACACCTGGGTTTTCTCCTGTTATTGGACCGCCAAAATTTCCCTGTCTCGTCCCAGCAGATACGCTCCCCGGATAATGCTGAGGCGGCTGGTCACACCCTCTTATTACTATTCTGCGCAGCCCGTATCACGCTAGCTAGTATGATACTGGTTTCCGTCATTCCTGTTATTATTTTCATTGTATCGATTGTTATTACGGTCCGAACCATTATTGTTATTGCAGCCATGGTTGCGGTATGCATTATTCCCATGGTTATCGTTGTTGTGGTTGCTGTGGTACCCGTTGTTGTAACCACGGCCTCTACCACTGTCGCGATTATTGCGCCAATTGTCCTCGTCCTCCACTCTTTCCAGGAAATCATTTATTGTTCTGTAATTGCTCCCTACGTAGCGTTTTGTATCATCTGGAAGCTTTTTGTAGAGTTCCCAGACTATTTCGGATTCCGTGCGGCGATCACGCAAGTATTCCAACTTGCGGGTCCAGCCCTCACAAAACTCCTTCATCGAACCGCGCGAATTCGCATCGAAAGGCCTCAATACGACAAATTCGCGCCAGACACTTTGCTGTTTTTGCTCTGACCAGTATTCAGCCAGAAACCAATTTTTAAATTCGTCAAAAGTCAGGTCCGTAATGTTGAGGTTTAAGCCCCAACGCTTGGCATCACCAGCCAACACATCAATAATCGCATTAATTTTTCTCTCATTAGTCCATGATCTGGGTAAAACTCTTTCACAATTCTTAATGAAATCCGTCGGGTGTATACCGCCTTTTTTCAAGGGGTCGAACCGCTCCTCTTTCGTCAACAATTCCCAACTATGTGCATAGATTGACACATAGCTCTGTTTTTCGTCAAGTTTCTTTTCTAATTCCGACACTCTCGTAATTACTTGGCAAGTGGTTGTCGCAAGCGTTTCTACTTCCCTTTTTTTTTCTTCCCAGGTATTAGCCTGCTTCGTCAGTTTGGTATCTACTTCGGATACTAAAGCCTTTAAAGTTTCCACCTTCTTTTGATCCTCTTTTTTCACTAATTGAATTTGTTCCGTCACCTTATTCTCGATGATCGGAGCAACTGATTCTCCTACACTTTTCTCAATTCCGCTAATTTCGGAATAAAAACGAGTATTTATGCTCGCAATTTCCGCCTGAACGCCTATCATTTCCTGTTTAAGATTACCGATTTCGCTATTAATCACAACAATATCTTCTTTGATTTTATCAACTTTTGTGTTAACAACTCCAACATTGTTGTTAACAACATTAATAGCTTTGTTGTGACTGTCTAGCTTCCGTTCAATTTTTTCAGACTGAGCTTCTTGCTTGGCCGATTGACTCTTGATTTCGTTAATCAAAACATTCAATAAATCAGTTAAATTCCCGGAAACTACCGGTTTTACTTCCGTAGCGGCTTCCTCTTTAATTGTCCCCCCGTATTCGTCATCAAGGGATTCGCATTTGATTTTCACTTCCGACTCCGAAACATTTTCTAAAGTGTGGAATTCCATTTCTGCTCTTTGTTGCGTTTCGGCGGTCGCGTCTTTCATGCTAGCCGCCTGTCCCTGAACAATGGGTACCGCGGTGCGCGTTCCCCACTGTTCGACCGATTGTTCTTTATCCAAGCCTACCAAATTTTGGTAATTGTTGCCTTAACTCATTTTAATAATTTTCAAAATAAATGCCAAATCTCAAATCTAATTAGGATTCCTCACACTAATATTCTCGCTGACGTATCGACCATTTCGTAACCAGTACTTTGTTACGAGATTTGTACAATGCAAAATTCGTGTCCAGAACAACCTCAAATTTGAAGATTGTCCTGTCACCGGGTCGCCACGTGTAACCTCCCCCTCACTTATCGACCTTAATGACAGTGAAAAATGAAACCGCGTGTACCTAATGGGAATTTTGGAAAAGCAATCGTCACTGAAGTTAACCTGTCGGTAAAGAGGGAGGAAAGGGTTACATCTAAATGAAAGGAAAAATGCAAGTGAAACTGGTGGAAATTAATTTTGAAATAGGGATAAAGTTAATAAAGAAAGTAAATGTGCGGCCGTTACGTTAACAATCAACTAGCGGTAATTAGATATTTGAGATTTGGGGGAAATTACGGTCGCCAGTCCTATGGACAATTACTATAATAACTGAAAAAGAAAGGTTATTACACATATAATTAGCACTAGAAGCGTGGCAACTGAAGGTTGACACGCGTAGTGTGAAAACTGAAAGTTTGTCAGAAGTAATAAATTTCGCTACACTTAATTTAGCAAAAGAATTAATGAAACCGGAAAATCGAAAGTTAATTTAGTGACTGAAGTTAATAGTGAGCTTTCTTTCTGAAGTACATCGAAATACAGTTAGTCTTGGACTACCTCAACAATCATTTCTAAAGCTACTTGAATCTACGCAATTTAGAAAGAAGAGATTTAACTTTGAACTTGAATTAAACGATTCTGAACAATTAACAATAGTAAAATTTAGTACGTACCAAGCTGAGCTGCAGTCACAGGTAAGCTAAAATACGGTAACAAAACTCGCACTCTTAATTTGTGCTTGTGTAATCTAACTATTGTAGCCAGCTATGAATACTTAAATTCAACTTTGAAATTAAAGCAGTGAAATGGAATTATGCTGGCGTTTGAATTTCAACGACACTCCGGTTCATTTCGGAAAAGGAAGGGACCTTGCTTGGCAATGCAATTGGGACAATGAGCAACAAAGGTTCATGCTACATTGCTGTAATTTTGCGAGGCAAATGGAACAATTTGAAAAGCTGAGGTCTGCCATACAGTTCTGAAACTTTACGTGCTTTTAGTCTTCCTTGTTGGTTGATTGAAGGTTTGAAGCCGTCGATCGAGGAGGTGGCGACAGTCACTCATTGTCGGCCGTCGCTGTTGCAGAAGCTGGATGTTGGCGCGCCTTCTTCTCGACACGGTCACCAGGCGAAACGGGCTCTTGATGTGCGCCAGCTAATGCTTCCCGTCCGCGACGCCATGTCAGAAACTATCATCGCGAGTCGAGCGCAATTACATGCTGCCAAACCCCGAAAGCGCGGCAACTCGCGGGAGCGTCACACAACACACCTGCTCCACTCACTACTCCAGCCAGACTTCAACCGCTCTGCCCGCGCTCCACGCGGCAGAGTTAACACTACCAAAGATCCTACACACTTTGAGTCTTCACACGACCTATCGATGTAATCGTTCGATAGCAGTTTTCCCTAGGCAAGACCCAGCGTAAAAATACAAATAATATTTACGAAACAAACCAATTATACATCGATATAAATGCATAAATATATATATATACAAATAGTAAAACAATTACAATATGTAAAGACACAGAAATGTCATATATTCAGGTAAGAAAAATAAGGAAAACAAATTGTAGTACAATAGATGGAAATAGGAGGATATGCATTTCCGGCGTTACAGGCTCCTCTTAATATGTAGTAAAAGGTTGTCACTCCTATCACATCAAATTTTGGGTAAGGGGTTGAAAGATGGAAAACGTTTTCGGTTTCTATAGTTTCTGTAAAATAATCGTCAAGTATGAGGCTGAGCGAATATTATGACCTATGTAAGTTTAATCAGACAATAATTCCAATGAAAAAGGTCTTACGCAAAACTGTTCTGCAACTAATGGTTGACATGATATCGAGGGGGCAAAATCAGCTCCGATTTCTAATTTGACTATAGCTACTCTTCCTTGCCCAAAAAAATTCTGAAATAATGTAATATGGGTGCACTGGAGGAGTGTGAATGTCTCTCGGCAGTTGCCCGGGCCGGCACAAGCCGAGCGCTCAGTCACACTAAGCGGCAGCAGGTAGTGGCAGAGCAGGTAGTGGCTCAGCATTTGCGATACACTCCCTGTGCCGCTCCTTCAGCAACCCGGATTTCTCACAAGTGTCGCCACATTCCAGTTTCTCACAAGTGTTGCTTCTCACAAGTGTCTACAACTCGATGACCTATACATAGGCATTGCTTATGTAAGACAACGATGTTATGATAACAGTACTCGCAATTCTACAACTGCCAGTATTGTTAATAGTATCTATTAACCAAATTTATAACTTAACCTGATTAATCAGTTAAAACTTAATTAAATTACCTGAGAGCGGCGGACACACGCAAGAACGACAGACACATTTACTATAATCTAAACTATCTACAGAAAGTTATCTCTTACAACACAGAGCCTTCACTTTCGTACGCAGAGATCCTTTTTCGACCTGTTGCGAAACTTTACACTCAATATTCGCGGGTGTGGTGCGTAGCGTGCGTTGTCAGCACTTTCTTATTGGGCGCTTAATAATTCTGCTTTTCCTTTTGCCGATGGCTCAGCCATCTCAGTCCTCGGATTCTCCTAGTAAAGCGATTCTGGATGGACTGATCATGGCGATCATTTCTCAAATTCAGTGCTTGTCTTACTGATAGACCATGTAATTCCGTATGATTCGTCATAGTGTGATTATTGTAAGATATTTGTAGTTTTGGTCGAATGGTCAAGGCTTCAGCTATTATGTTCTGATGCATAGAAATATGACCTTTTATTTATCAGTCACGATAGCATTTTTAACTAAAGAAAGTACAGCCAGTGGTTCCCACAGTTTCTGTCAGCGTCAGATGGCCTTCCCTCCCCTCAGTTATCCGAGGACCAGTCGAAAGACGACGCCACCTGGTAAAACACAAAGCAGACAAACCGCTGCTAGTTATGAACTGCAGCTGTTGAACTGTCAAAAATGGTTCAAATGGCTCTGAGCACTATGGGACTTAACATCTGTGGTCATCAGTCCGCTAGAACTTAGAACTACTTAAACCTAACTAACCTAAGGACATCACACACATCCATGCCCGATGCAGGATTCGAACCTGCGACCGCAGCAGTCGCGCGGTTCCGGACTGAGCGCCTAGAACCGCTAGACCACCGCGGCTGGCTGTTGAACTGTCTTATATATTGTTGTGTACATCGTCTTTGGATTGATACTGGGATAATGGCCCTGGAGAAAGTGTTGACAGGACTGACTTATTTGCCGGTTAGTAATCCTGCTTTCCCTCTTGCCGGTATGGTGCCACAGCAAATAGCCTACCCACCTGAATGATAGTAACCAATGGCAACACTTTTTGAATAAAAATGCCATGATGATTGATAAATAAAACAATATATTTATTGAAAGATATGTGTGAGCAGAAGGCCCACCGTTTTATTCCTTTGGCGGTATTCAACACCTGGTACTGCACGTGAGCAGATGTCGACGAAACTTTGGGTACAGATAAACTAATAGCGCTGTCGACAGGTGTGGAGGTTTGTGTAGAAAATCTGTTGTACAAGCCGCACAGTGGAAGACTGTTCGGAAAGAAGAATACTGGAAGCTTACAAACAATGCACACTGATGGCGATGAAGCAATTCGTTTGGTGGTCATCGAACAAGTTTGTGTGACAACGGATAGCGTCGGTTGTTTTCTTTCAGTCACATATTTAGCTGCATATATTTTTTGTAATTCAATATTGTAGTCAACTGCTGATGGTATGTGAAGTTTATGCTAAACTTTCAAAGCACCAAGTGTCTTTCTACTCATACACATAAAATTGTTTTTTATATGTGACGTTGTGACCCGGAAACATTTCTCTGACACATAAGTGGCGTGGATCAGCCATGAAAGTAGCCCTGACTAGTCTCCTGACAAAGAGACTGTTGCTAATTAAATTTCAGATTACTTGTGAAATTACGAAACTAATGATACAGGTAACAGGTTGATCAATTTATTAGTTTGCAAGTTGATAAAATGAATTGATGAGTAAATGATATTAAATCACTTTTCGCCGGCAATATGAGACCAACGATGATTTGCCTGAATAGGGAATCATCGACTGGCGGGACGGAGAAATTTTCAGAAGCGCGGATTAGTTATTGCTAATAATCTGCAAGATGGCCAACTCCTGTAGATGTTTCGAGTAGTTCCTTTGAATTTCAAGCCACGCCTGTATCGGCGTGCAAGGCTTTCCTGCCTTTCCACAATTGGTGCCTCTTACGAGTCTTCAACTTAAGAGGTGAGAGGCGGGGCTGTCACAGGCACAAGCAGATTGTAACCGCCACCCCCGTTAGGTTGGCTGCGTGAGGCGTAGCGCCGTATAAGGATCCTGCCTAGGAGGCGGTTAAGTGGGAGATGTGTCTCAGAGCTGGATAGTGACAGATGGAGACGCGAGCCTGGACGCGCACGTAGTTTATGTATCAGCTGATAGAGGACAATATTGGATAGAGGGACTGTGATTTTAGATTCGATTGTGCCCACTAGAGTGCACAAAAGTAATAGAATGTTTTTCATAAACTGTTCTAGTATTTTCATAAAGTGTTATTATGTCTTTTTGTGTAGGTAAAATGTTATAAATGTGTTTTAGCAGTATGAATAATGCGTGACTGTGGTTTAAGGTTAATATGAAGATAATTGTTTAACGAGTTATGTAATGGGATTTAGTGTGTGGACATTTCGAAGTATGGATGTGGACAAAGCGGATTTTTTGTAGAATAGATTTGTAAAGTAAGTTTATGGTAAAGGGAAAGTTAATTCAGGTATAAATTACAATAGTAAATAACTTTATGCATAAGCAAAACTTCTGCATATTAGATAATTACGTCGGTAAAAAGTGCAGTCGTTGGGTTTACTATTTTCCGGTTCGTTATTGATGAAAAGCGCGGACTGACGCGGGAGAATGTTGTTTTGTTATTGGCTGTTGAGTAAACTGACCAATGGTAAAGCAATATTCTTTGCATGACTTTCTCTGCTGGTAGAGAAGGCTTAGACTCTTAGAGTATTCTAGAGAAGAGTCGGAGCCTAACCATGAAACAGTTCGGACGTGTGTAGTAGTAGTTCCGACGGAAATGATAAGTTGCCGGATCTAGCAGTGTTTCATACATCAAAAGTGTGGTAAAGTGACGGCATAATTATTCCGATGGGTATGTAGAAATTTGGGAATTTTTAAGTGAATTTTGTGACGAGAAAAATATATTCCGCGTGGCGTACTGAGCAGATTGGTGGCTAAAAACTGTGACTGCATTTGGTACCGACAGACTTAATATTTGGCGAGCATTCTCCATCAAAAACAATCAGTATTTTTGTAGCTATTACGTTTTCGGGAAATGCAACACCATAAACTTGCTAACGTGAGTGAAAGTGATGGTGAGTGACTGTGTTAAGACTAGCACGGGCTTGGCAGTGATACTTTTCACCTAAGTTTCAGAATATATCAATTGAGGACAAAATTTCTAACCTTTCATTTCTTGTGAATACTTTCTCCCGAAACGTAGATTAGTGACTTTAATTGCAGCCTGGTTCACGTCGAAGTACAGTAGGTTTCGCTCGGTTTTCTTACTGATGAAATGCTGAGACATTGTTCACAGGTAGGTGCAGGTCCGTCGTAAGAGGACGGAAACAACCGCGCCGCCGCACGTGGTGCATCGGTGCCGGGAAACACTAAAGCCATAGTATTTTGAATCCGCGGTCGAGAGAAAGATTTTGATGGACCGAACAGTGAACATTAGTGAAAGAATTTAGTGAACCGTTACTAGCATATGTTTGAGCAGAACCCGTTTCGAGTTGCTGTAGCTGCTAGCTCCACTCCAAGTTTAAACGCAGCCAAAACCTCTCAGACAAACTGAAGCTAAACGATGTCAAAGTTAGCGTAAGGAGGGCTATGCGTGAAGCGTTCATTGAATTCGAAAGTAAAATTCTATGTACCGACTTGACAGAAAATCCTAGGAAGTTCTGGTCTTACGTTAAATCAGTAAGTGGCTCGAAACAGCATATCCAGACACTACGGGATGATGATGGCATTGAAACAGAGGATGACACGCGTAAAGCTGAAATACTAAACACCTTTTTCCAAAGCTGTTTCACAGAGGAAGACCGCACTGCAGTTCCTTCTCTAAATCCTCGCACAAACGAAAAAATGGCTGACATCGAAATAAGTGTCCAAGGAATAGAAAAGCAACTGGAATCACTCAATAGAGGAAAGTCCACTGGACCTGACGGGATACCAATTCGATTCTACACAGAGTACGCGAAAGAACTTGCCCCCCTTCTAACAGCCGTGTACCGCAAGTCTCTAGAGGAACGGAGGGTTCCAAATGATTGGAAAAGAGCACAGATAGTCCCAGTCTTCAAGAAGGGTCGTCGAGCAGATGCGCAAAACTATAGACCTATATCTCTTACGTCGATCTCTTGTAGAATTTTAGAACATGTTTTTTGCTCGCGTATCATGTCATTTCTGGAAACCCAGAATCTACTATGTAGGAATCAACATGGATTCCGGAAACTGCGACCGTGTGAGACCCAACTCGCCTTATTTGTTCATGAGACCCAGAAAATATTAGATACAGGCTCCCAGGTAGATGCTATTTTTCTTGACTTCCGGAAGGCGTTCGATACAGTTCCGCACTGTCGCCTGATAAACAAAGTAAGAGCCTACGGAATATCAGACCAGCTGTGTGGCTGGATTGAAGAGTTTTTAGCAAACAGAACACAGCATGTTGTTATCAATGGAGAGACGTCTACAGACGTTAAAGTAACCTCTGGCGTGCCACAGGGGAGTGTTATGGGACCATTGCTTTTCACAATATGTATAAATGACTTAGTAGATAGTGTCGGAAGTTCCATGCGGCTTTTCGCGGATGATGCTGTAGTATACAGAGAAGTTGCTGCATTAGAAAATTGTAGCGAAATACAGGAAGATCTGCAGCGGATAGGCACTTGGTGCAGGGAGTGGCAACTGACCCTTAACATACACAAATGTAATGTATTGCGAATACATAGAAAGAAGGATCCTTTATTGTATGATTATATGATAGCGGAACAAACACTGGTAGCAGTTACTTCTGTAAAATATCTGGGAGTATGCGTACGGAACGATTTGAAGTGGAATGATCATATAAAACTAATTGTTGGTAAGGCGGGTACCAGGTTGAGATTCATTGGGAGAGTGCTTAGAAAATGTAGTCCATCAATAAAGGAGGTGGCTTACAAAACACTCGTTCGACCTATACTTGAGTATTGCTCATCAGTGTGGGATCCGTACCAGGTCGGGTTGACGGAGGAGATAGAGAAGATCCAAAGAAGAGCGGCGCGTTTCGTCACTGGGTTATTTGGTAACCGTGATAGCGTTACGGAGATGTTTAATAAACTCAAGTGGCAGACTCTGCAAGAGAGGCGCTCTGCATCGCGGTGTAGCTTGCTCGCCAGGTTTCGAGAGGGTGCGTTTCTGGATGAGGTATCGAATATATTGCTTCCCCCTACTTATACTTCCCGAGGAGATCACGAATGTAAAATTAGAGAGATTAGAGCGCGCACGGAGGCTTTCAGACAGTCGTTCTTCCCGCGAACCATACGCGACTGGAACAGGAAAGGGAGGTAATGACAGTGGCACGTAAAGTGCCCTCCGCCACACACCGTTGGGTGGCTTGCGGAGTATCAATGTAGATGTAGATGTAGATGTAGATGTAGAAGATGATCCGCAACGGCTGCAGTAGCGACGGGAGCGAAGCGAAGCAGCAGATGGAATCTTAGCAGTGGCGGCGAGCAGTACAACGGGGCAGCGCGGCCAGCCTACACGACGAGCGGGGGCCCGGAAACTGGAAACTGTTACGGCAGCCGCAGGGGGTCGGACTCACAGTTTCAACACGCCGAGGCGGCAGCATTCGACAAAAGGTAAGTCAACTTTGTTACATCTTTTGTGTGTGCTGAAAGACTGAGAAACATGGCAAGTGATAAAGATTTTGTGAATACGGTGAAGGAGGAAGAACTTTCATTCAGCTTGAGAGCTTCACACACTAGCACACCTGAACAGAGAGAAGGAGTAGATGTCAAAATAAAAGGGGATGTTTTTGATGATATTTCTATGTTATTTACAGACAGTGGAATTGAGTCTGCTTCAAGTATGTCTGTTAATGTAACTAGTAGAGATTATACTAATGCCAAAAGTGACATTAAGCATGAACTCAGTAACGATCAGTTGTGTGATGATAGTGTTAGTAGTGTCACTGAATCAAATGTGGCAAACGTTCAAATGTGGATACCAAATTTGGTATAGTTCCGGTGGAACAAGGTAAAGAAGAAACAGTGATGCCAAAAATGGAACTAGGAAGTATGCAGGAAATGTTTGCCGCTTTAATGGGCTCTATACAAGTACAATGTAGTTTGACTGAAAAAATTAATAGTAAAATCGAAAACCTTGACAGTGGTTTCACTGAAAAATAAGTAAACTTGACAGTGGTCTTACTGAAAAAATTAAGCAAACTTAATAGTGGGTTTAATGAAAAACTTGAAAAGCAGACTGCTGTTTTAAAAGAAATGTGGGAAAATGAATTAAAGTCATTAGAAAATAAAGTAGATGACAAAATTTCTCGAGTTGAGAATAATTGCAAAAGATCTGTTAGCGTTGTAAAAGGCGAAATAACAGAGGCTTTGAATAGAGTTGGTATTGGAAACAAACAAAGAGTAGATGAAATTAAAGAAGGTGTACAAAAAGTACAGGTTGAAATAGCGGCTGTAGAATCTGTATGTGAAACTGATCACAAAGTGTTAGCCAGCAAAATCAGTTCTGAATCTGACAAATGTATGAATGAAGTAAAATCTGTGTCAGAACGAGTGGATGAGTCTGAAAAAAATGTTCTTCAGCTAACTAACCAAGTAGAAGAGGTGGGAAGTAGGTTGGATGAGCATGACAGTAGACTATGCCAAGTTGAAACTATCCTCAAACATGGAATTAACAGTAGTGGGTGTATTTTTGTGGTAGAATCATACGAAATTACATATGTCACTAACAGACAGTTTTTACGTTTTGATCCAACAGAAAATGTGCATCCAAAAGAATTTTAAAATGATTTTGAAGATGTGTTACCTAGTTTGTGGTCAGATAAACAAAACATAGGTTTTATTACGTCAGAATTCTTAGGAGATGCCAGAACTTGGGGGGTTATTGCTACTGAACAGTACGATACGTTGGATAAATTTAAAGAGGCATTTTTGAAAGAATATTGGGGTAAGCAAAAACAGATGGGGAGTTATTAAATAGCTTCTGGGCGGGAAAAAGTTTAATCCCAGAAGGGAATGTGTAAAAAAGTGGATGACAAATTTGTCATACTTAAACAACAAAATCGAGCCAGAGCAAATTGTTATGGGTCTGGAAGGTAAACTGCCTATGCACTGGCGGAACAAACTTATTTCAGCACCGAGGGATGATGTGCGTAAGTCCATTAGTCATTTGGAGAGGGTTGAGAAGTTATTTGTATGAGGAGGAACACGCAAATCGTAATGTCAGACCACCAAATGATGTAGGACCGCGACATGAACAGAATTGGCCTTGTTCCGTGGTAATGGCAGGGGCAGAGGTGCCAGGAGGTGGCGCTATCCTGCAAATGATAGGCGAAGTAATGGGGAACAGGTGCACGATTATCGATCGTATTATCCAGTGCGAGAGAATGATGCTGCGCAAAGGCAGCAGCAGAGAGGGGTAAACGTAAGAAAGGATACCAGACTACAGAATCCGTCAAACTAAATGGCGTCTATGTAAGGGCTAGCATTTAGCAGACGGGAAGTAGTAGTTTGAGCCCGCTAGCAATTACTTTTGTATGTGTTAATAGTAACCAGACAGAGACTGTAAGGGAGGTACAGCAGAAGGTAGTAGCAACAGACGAAACGAGCTACATAAAGGCTGTACGTTTAATGGAGGTTTAGAGGATTTTTTGGTTAGACATAAACAAGATAAGCACTGTATTGCAGTCGAGAGGAATGGTGTATTAGTGGAAGATGGGGCAGAATCCGATTGCAAGAAATTGGTTAGCAACCGAGTTGAAGTGGAGTCATGTTCTGAGGAAGGAGAAGGTACAGAGGCTGCAGAATTACAGGAAATTAGTGATGCCAGTGTGGAGGAAATATTAGGATGTATAAATGATGACATTTGTGAGGCTATTAGGGAGAAGCAGGAGGATGGTGACCAAAATGTGGGTCGACTAACTAATAGCGGAGAAAGAGAAGAGAGAGAGGTTATAATGGAGCATAGCCAAGCGTCAGAAGGGAGTTTTGAGTTGTAACTAGTTGATAGAACACTTAGTATGGGGGAGAAAAATGGTGCAGGTGATTCTGCAAAAATCTGTCTAATTTCCGGAAACAGGTAAGGTTTCGATAGAAGAGAGGTTGTGAACGACTTGTTGGAGGAGGGTGCTGATACTAGCAAGGAAAGGAAAGTATTGAGTCAACCAATAATTAGTCTACAGGTGTGTGATGAAGAGGTATAGTGTTTAACAGATACAGGTAGTGATTTATGTGTTGTGAGTAAATGTTGGTTAGAATCATTGCAAAAAGGGAATGGTCTTGTAATTATGCCAGTAATGGGGGTACAGATTATTGTAGCTACTGGAAAAAGTGAAAAAACCTGTTAGATATGAAGTTCTCTTGACAGTGAAAATAAATAGGGTGGAAGTATTCCGTAACTTCCTTATAATTCCTGATCTGTGTATAAAAATGCTGATTGGTGTAGATTTCTTTAACCATTACAAAGGTAGATTAAATTTTAAAGAAAGTGTGATAATTTTTTAAATAAATGGGAAATATGTGGTTGTGCCATTTTTTCGAAAAGACTGTGTGATCGATGAAGAAGTATCCAGTATACCAGTTAGGCATTGTAGAAGGACAGAGGATTTGGGGGTCTACAATGAGTATGGAGATGATGTGGGGGTGGACCCTGAGGAAATGTGGGTGGTACAAGATAAAATAGAGCAAAAAGTGAAAGAGGTGCCAGTCTTCCTCTTCTAATCATTCTGAGCTGAATCTGTCTTCTGTAATATTCTTCTCTATCAGGGAAGGTGTGTTTGTAGGTGTAAGATGGAGTCATGGAATTAAGATGAAGTAAGTTTTGTGGTGAGAGAGATGGGAGTCAGTTTGTGATTGAAGGCTGAGTGACACTTATAAATATGAGAATAACCGGACGTGACAAGGGCAGTTAGTAAAGGAGATCAAGGTGAAGAATATTTTTTACGAGTGGTGTATTAATGAATGTGGAGAATATATGTATATTTTGTAAATACAATTCTTGGTTTCTGTTACATAATGGTAAAACTATGAGGAAGAAGTGATGAGAAGAGAGACTACATAAAATGTGGTAACTATGTACTATAAAAATGTTTGTAAATAATTGTTTTATAGGAAATGTTTTTTAACCATTAAATTTTTTCAAGTTGAGTGAAAGTTAAACAGAAAACATTAATATAACCTTTGCTTGCAATAGCAACTAGATCTTTTAAATTCATTAAGTTTTTGAAAAAGATGCAAATTTTAGAAAAGATTTTTGAATAGATTTGATCTTGCTGATCTGAGTAAGCAATACTCTGTTAATTTACTTTCATTTGAGTTCAAGTTAAACTAAATAGTAAAAAATCTCAATAATCTCCTATACTATAAGTAATTGTATATTAGGATGTATATAAAGGTTCAAAATGGTTCAAATGGCTCTGAGCACTATGGGACTTAACTTCTAAGGTCATCAGTCCCCTATAACTTAGAATTACTTAAACCTAACTAACCTAAGGACATCACACACATCCATGCCCGAGGCAGGATTCGAACCTGCGACCGTAGCGGTCACGTGGTTCCAGACTGTAGCGCCTAGAACCGCTCGGCCACCCCGACCGGCTGTATATAAAGGAAGTACGCTTAGACGGAAGTATGGTTTCAGGGACAGCAATGCATGTAAACCACGGAGGGACCAATAAGTGGAGAACGGAGGTGTGTTATGGACGCTACAGTGCAGGGTGCCATACTGAAGACTCACGGAAAAATGTGTGATAAAGAGGCAATAGTTATGTACAGTTTATTTTAAATAGGACAAAATACTATTATTAAATAGGACACCACCGCAGTGCCTGAAAAGACATTCAAAAAGTAAATGTAAAAAGTTATCAAAAAAGTTAGAAATGTTTTTGAGAGATATACAAACATGTTCTCAAGTAAGAGAGGATTATTATAAAAGAAATTAAAGATTTTAGACTAGGTTAGTTATAGACTGCCAAGTCCGAAGTAAGATATTTGTGATTTTAGTCTATAAGAATGAGAATATTTTGTAATTTTAAGTCAGGATCGATATTAGTATAATTTTAAAATGTTTTGGAATCAAATTTTATAATCGTTGGGGTTGTGAGGCGTAGCGCCGTATAACGATCTTGCCTATGAGGTGGTTAAGTGGGAGATGTGTCTCAGAGCTGGATATTTACAGATGGTGACGCACACGTAGTTTATGTATCAGCCAATAGAGGACAATATTGGATAGGTGGACTGTGATTTTAGTTTCGAATGTGCCCACTAGAGTGCACTAAAGTAATAGAATGTTTTTCATAAACTGTTCTAGTATTTTCATAAAGTGTTATTATGTCTTTTTGTGTAGGTAAAATGTTATAAATGTGTTTTAGCAGTATGAATGATGCGTGACTGTGGTTTAAGGTTAGTATGAAGATAATTGTTTAACGAGTTATGTAGTGGGATTTAGTGTGGGAACATTTCGAAGAAGTATGGATGTGGACAAAGCGGATTTTTGTAGAATAGATTTGTAAAGTAAGTTTATGGTAAAGGGAAAGTTAATTCAGGTATAAATTACAATAGTAAATAACTTGATGCTTAAGCAAAACTTCTGCATATTAGATAATTACGTCGGTAATAAGTGCAGTCGTTAGGTTTACTATTTTCCGATTGGTTATTGATGAAAAGCGTGGACTGACGCGGGAGAATGTTGTTTTGCTATTGGCTGTTGAGTAAACTGACCAATGGTAAAGCAATATTCTTCGCGCGACTTTCTCTGCTGGTAGAGAAGGCTTAGAGTATTCTAGAGAGGAGTCGGAGCCTAGCCATGAAACAGTTCGGACGTGTGTAGTAGTGGTTCCGATAGAAATGATAAGTTGTCGGATCTAGCAGTGTTTCATACATCAAAAGTGTGGTAAAGTGACGGCATAATTATTCCGATGGGTGTGTAGAAATTTGGGAATTTTTAAGTGAATTTTGTGACGAGAAAAATATATTCCGCGTGGCGTACTGAGCAGATTGGTGGCTAAAAACTGTGACTGCATTTGGTACCGACAGACTTAATATTTGGCGAGCATTCTCCATCAAAAACAATCAGTATTTTTGTAGCTATTACGTTTTCGGGAAATGCAACACCATAAACTTGCTAACGTGAGTGAAAGTGATTGTGAGTGACTGCGTTAAGACTAACACGGGCTTGGCAGTGATACTTGTTCACCTAAGTTTCAGAATATATTAATTGAGGACAAAATTTTTAACCTTTCATTTCTTGTGAAAACTTTCTCCCGAAACGTAGATTAGTGACTTTAATCGCAGCCTGGTTCACGTCGAAGTACAGTGGGTTTCGCTCGGCTTTCTTACTGATGAAATGCTGAGACAATGTTCACAGGTGGGTGCAGGTCCGTCGTAAAGGGACGGAAAGAACCGCTCCGCCGCAGGCGGGACACTCTTCCTGCCAGTGGGAGCCGCCTACTGTGTTGATCTACAAAGGTGCCGAGATACGCTCTCAGCATCCCATTTCGTTGCAGTTCTTAGTCGGAGACACATCGTGGTAGCTGTAGCACAGGCGGTGCCGCCGCCTTTTAGTGGCTGTGCGCTGCTTCCGTTACTTGGTAGCAGGCATGGGCAGGGCAGTTCGTTTTAGTACCGCAGTTTGTTGAGGGAACGCTCAATTGAGGTAGCGATTTCCAAGAGACGCAACCGTCCGCATCGCAACCGACAGACATGACGAATTTTTCCACGCTGACGCGTTAAGTTAGTTTGTGCTGCCGCTGTCTGGTGTATCGTTCAAAAGCAGATTTCATGGCAATTTATTACTTCCGCTTTTATTACAAGATCTAAACTTGTTCGCCGTTTCTTGCTAGCAAACTCTCTTACAGAGGCTGGACGAGATGTTCATTTCCATTTCATATGTTCAGCGAGATTTTAGAGATTTGTCTTGACCTGCAGCGAAACATTATCGCGCCAGGTCATTTCTTTATTTCTGGGCAGATCGCTCTCTTGTAGAATGTAACAGACTACTTCATACTTCATGTACTGTAACGAATATATCTGAAATTTTAGAAATCTTTCTGTAACTGGAGCACAGCGATCGGTATAAAATGCTGAAAGTTAAGTAAAAACAATCTCGATCGCGTTTTCATATTGTTTTATTTGTTAGCTACCGGTTTCGGCCCATTCCTCAGACCGTCTTCAGGCTTTTCCCCGCCATTGTGGCTGCTGGTGACGGCCTTAGAAGTAAGGTTCTCACTGATGTCTGATTTATGTACCAGATCTGTCTGTTTGTTAGCCCGAAACATTTCTGTGTTGCCCTATGTGAACAAGTTTCTATTTAGAACTGAAACCCTTGCTAGATGAGACGAGGACCAATCAGTGGTGGCCGGTGGGCTGTAGATTAACAGTGGCGACATGTCTGTCCAAACAATCTGTTTCATAAAAGAACAACAATACTAGTACCACATATCACTATTGAAGCTGCGAATAAACAAAAAATCTTGAGTTGTGCTCTTTACGCTTGTACACTCCTGGAAATTGAAATAAGAACACCGTGAATTCATTGTCCCAGGAAGGGGAAACTTTATTGACACATTCCTGGGGTCAGATACATCACATGATCACACTGACAGAACCACAGGCACATAGACACAGGCAACAGAGCATGCACAATGTCGGCACTAGTACAGTGTATATCCACCTTTCGCAGCAGTGCAGGCTGCTATTCTCCCATGGAGACGATCGTAGAGATGCTGGATGTAGTCCTGTGGAACGGCTTGCCATGCCATTTCCACCTGGCGCCTCACTTGGACCAGCGTTCGTGCTGGACGTGCAGACCGCGTGAGACGACGCTTCATCCAGTCCCAAACATGCTCAATGGGGGACAGATCCGGAGATCTTGCTGGCCAGGGTAGTTGACTTACACCTTCTAGAGCACGTTGGGTGGCACGGGATACATGCAGACGTGCATTGTCCTGTTGGAACAGCAAGTTCCCTTGCCGGTCTAGGAATGGTAGAACGATGGGTTCGATGACAGTTTGGATGTACCGTGCACTATTCAGTGTCCCCTCGACGATCACCAGTGGTGTACGGCCAGTGTAGGAGATCGCTCCCCACACCATGATGCCGTGTGTTGGCCCTGTGTGCCTCAGTCGTATGCAGTCCTGATTGTGGCGCTCACCTGCACGGCGCCAAACACGCATACGACCATCATTGGCACCAAGGCAGAAGCGACTCTCATCGCTGAAGACGACACGTCTCCATTCGTCCCTCCATTCACGCCTGTCGCGACACCACTGGAGGCGGGCTGCACGATGTTGGGGCGTGAGAGGAAGACGGCCTAACGGTGTGCGGGACCGTAGCCCAGCTTCATGGAGACGGTTGCGAATGGTCCTCGCAGATACCCCAGGAGCAACAGTGTCCCTAATTTGCTGGGAAGTGGCGGTGCGGTCCCCTACGGCACTGCGTAGGATCCTACGGTCTTGGCGTGCATCCGTGCGTCGCTGCGGTCCGGTCCCAGGTCGACGGGCACGTGCACCTTCCGCCGACCACTGGCGACAACATCGATGTACTGTGGAGACCTCACGCCCCACGTGTTGAGCAATTCGGCGGTACGTCCACCCGGCCTCCCGCATGCCCACTATACGCCCTCGCTCAAAGTCCGTCAACTGCACATACGGTTCACGTCCACGCTGTCGTGGCATGCTACCAGTGTTAAAGACTGCGATGGAGCTCCGTATGCCACGGCAAACTGGCTGACACTGACGGCGGCGGTGCACAAATGCTGCGCAGCTAGCGCCATTCGACGGCCAACACCGCGGTTCCTGGTGTGTCCGCTGTGCCGTGCGTGTGATCATTGCTTGTACAGCCCTCTCGCAGTGTCCGGAGCAAGTATGGTGGGTCTGACACACCGGTGTCAATGTGTTCTTTTTTCCATTTCCAGGAGTGTATTTGGCCCCCACCCCCTAAGCAGCCCAACATCAACACTGCCCCCACGCAAGTCCCAATGCCCGTCCCCCCCCCCCCCCCCCTCTTCCACACGCGTCCATTGTCTGCCTTTAAACCGCCAAAACGTTTCGTCCAGAGTCCGACAGTCGACCCATTCTAGAAACATTGATCATCCGCTCACACTGGCTAGTGGTGAACGAAAATTAAACGCGTCGATTTTGTGCGTCACGATTCATACATACTGCAACTTTTCCCCGGACTGGTATCACTGGGAGGGCGCCTCCCCAGAGTTCTATGCCACGACGGTCAAGGAGACAGATGATTGGTAGGTGAGGTTAATTTTCCAGCTAATAGGGAATCAACGACATACAACTCCGTTTGGCTTAACGTTTCATCTAATTTCAATAAAAAGCAACTACAACGTAAACATTGAGTTTGTGGTAGCATTGTTCAGCACCAATATGATAAGACCATGTGATTACGTAGGCTTTCCCGGCGTAATAAGTCTTGAAAGTTTCTTCGGGTTTGCTGCCGGATCCTAAAATCAACTTGACTCGAGATTTCGGCGATCCAACTGGTCGCCATCTTCAGGAGAATGCTGCTTCTGCTGATGAGTCCCGCTGAAAACTGACGCCAGGCTGCAAATTGACGTCCTATATAGGCCACCGTTCAGTACACGACGCATGTGCCGCCCATCATGGTTGCTGCCCTCCAAGACAGGGAGGTGGCGCCGCCCTTAGTGCAACACTGTTGGCAACGATATATCGCACTCAGGGCCGCACCGAAGAACGTTCAATTTTGATGCGAGACAATACAGGATTCCACGCCTTGCTAAGAGGAAACCCGTTGTCTCTTTTGATTAAATTATCCGCCAACCTATTTTCAATCGCCTCTTTATAGACACAGTTCCACTGTTCTAAGATTAGGGCACTACTCGGCTCTGTGAAAGATGATTTGGGGCTTAGGAAACCCGGTGTGTACAAAATTCCGTGTCAATGTGGGAAAGCTTACATTGGCCGTTCGATTCGCACAGTGCATGACAGGTGTGTGGAACATCGCCGTCATACGAGACTACAGCAGCCGCAAAATTCAGCAGTAGCAGAACACTGCTAAAATGAGGGACACAGTATGAAATTTGATGAAACTGTGGTAGTTGCCAACATTTCCGGTTTTTGGAACAGTGTCTATAAAGAGGCGATTGAAATAAGGTTGGCAGATAATTTAGTCAACAGAGACGTGGAATCCTGTATTGTCTCGCATCAAAACTGAACGTTCTTCGGTGCGACCCTGAGTGCGATATATCGTTGCCAGCAGTGTTCCACTATGGGCGGCGCCACCTCCCTGTCTTGGAGGCAAACACCCTGCGCCGTGTACTGAACGGTGGAGTACACAGGGTGTTACAAAAAGGTACGCCAAACTTTCAGGAAACATTCCTCACACACAAAGAAAGAAAATATGTTATGTGGACATGTGTCCGGAAACGCTTACTTTCCATGTTACAGCTCATTTCATAACTTCTCTTCAAATCACATTAATCATGGAATGGAAACACACAGCAACAGAACGTACCAGCGTGACTTCAAACACTTTGTTACAGGAAATGTCCAAAATGTCCTCCGTTAGCGAGGATACATGTATCCACCCTCCGTCGCATGGAATCCCTGATGCGCTGATGCAGCCCTGGAGAATGGCGTATTGTATCACAGCCGTCCACAATACGAGCACGAAGAGTCTCTACATTTGGTACCGGGGTTGCGTAGACAAGAGCTTTCAAATGCCCCCATAAATGAACGTCAAGAGGGTTGAGGCCATGGAATTGGTCCGCCTCTATCAATCCATCGGTCACCGAATCTGTTGTTGAGAAGCGTACGAACACTTCGACTGAAATGTGCAGGAGCTCCATCGTGCATGAACCACATGTTGTGTCGTACTTGTAAAGGCACATGTTCTAGCAGCACAGTTAGAGTATCCCGTATGAAATCATGACAACGTGCTCCATTGAGCGTAGTTAGAATAACATACTGACGAAACTAAAATGAGCTCTAACATGGAAATTAAGCGTTTCCGGACACATGTCCACATAACATCTTTTCTTTATTTGTGTGTGAGGAATGTTTCCTGAAAGTTTGGCCGTAACTTTTTGTAACACCCTGAATAGGACGTCGATTTGCAGCCTGGCGTCAGTTCTCAGCAGGAGTCATCAGCAGAAGCAGCATTTTCCTGAAGATGGCGACCAGTTGGATCGCCAAAATATCGAGTCAAGCTGATTTTAGGATCCGGCAGCAAACCAGAAGAGACTTTCAAAATGATAAGACCATGCCGATCTATTTCTTAACTGCCTTGTGCTAACATGTGCTCTTTTGTGATATTTCCCCTACTTAATGGAAACCAGGTGATGGGACTATTAGAAATGAGGCAGAAGCACCGTGTCAATCAGTATTTACGTTACCGAGTTGCCAAAAGCAGACCGACCTTTAGGATTTTCCGGCGTGGCCACCGGCTGAGCTGGCGCCGCGTGGTGGAACAAACGTAGCAGGTCAGCGGCCTGCCACAGAGGGCCGACATTTTTTGACGCGCAACGTTACGGAAGGGGGGAGCGGGGGAGGGTGGGTAGAGGAGAATGTGGGGGCAGGGGGTGGGGGCGACGAGCCGCATTAATCACGCCCGGGCAGTGGCGGCTGGGTGCGGCGGCTGACAACGGCCCACACTGCTGGGCGCAGATGGCCAGGGCCAGCTAAACTGTCCCTGCATGGCCGCGTACCCTCGCAATGTGGACATCAGATCGTGATTCCACGCAGAGTAGTGTCACCAAATAGTTTTAAGTTCTCTCTTCTCGTTGATGACCTTAGACTTTAGAAACCGGCAGTGAATATACAGGGTGGTCCATTGATAGTGACCGGGCCAAATATCTCACGAAATAAGCATCAAACGAAAAAACTACAAAGAACGAAACTCGTCTAGGTTGAAGGGGGAAACCAGATGGTGCTATGGTTGGCATGTTAGATGTGATCAAAATGCCCAATGGGCGCGTGCTATGTATGCTGCTCGGTATCCTGGACATCACCCAAGTGTCCGGACCATTCGCCGGATAGTTACTTTATTTAAAGAAACAGGAAGTGTTCAGCCACGTGAAACGTCAACCACGACCTGCAACAGATGATGATGCCCAAGTAGGTGTTTTAGCTGCTGTCGCGGCTAATCCGCACATCAGTATCAGACAAATTGCGCGAGAATCGGGAATCTCAAAAACGTCGGTGTTGAGAATGCTACATCAACATCGATTGCACCCGTACCATATTTCTATCCACCAGGAACTGCATGGCGACGACTTTGAACGTCGTGTACAGTTCTGCCACTGGGCACAAGAGAAATTACGGGACGATGACAGATTTTTTGCACGCGTCCTATTTAGCGACGAAGCGTCATTCACCAACAGCTGTAACGTAAACCGGCATAATATGCACTACTGGGCAACGGCAAATCCACGATGGCTGCGAAAAGTGGAACATCAGCGATCTTGGCGGGTTAATGTATGGTGTGGCATTACGGGAGGAAGGATAATTGGGCCCCATTTTATCGATGGCAATCTAAGTGGCGCAATGTATCCTGATTTCCTACGTAATGTTCTACCGATGTTACTACAAGATGTTTCACTGCATGAAAGAACGGCGATGTACTTCCAACATGATGGATGTCCGGCACATAGCTCGCGTGCGGTTGAAGCGGTATTGAATAGCATATTTCATGACAGGTGGATTGGTCGTCGAAGCACCATACCATGGCCCGCACGTTCACCGGATCGGACGTCCCCGGATTTCTTTCCGTGGGGAAATTTGAAGGATATTTGCTACCGTGATCCACCGACAACGCCTGACAACAAGCGTCAGCGCATTGTCAATGCATGTGCGAACATTACGGAAGGCGAACTACTCGCTGTTGAGAGGAATGTAGTTACACGTAATACCAAATGCATTGAGGTTGACGGACATCATTGCGAGCATTTATTGCATTAATGTGGTATTTACAGGTAATCACGCTGTTACAGTGTGCGTTCTCAGAAATGATAAGTTCACAAAGGTACATGTATCACATTGGAACAACCGAAATAAAATGTTCAAACGTACCTACGTTCTGTATTTTAATTTAAAAAACCCACCTGTTACCAACTGTTCGTCTAAAATTGTGAGTCATATGTTTGTGGCTATTACAGCGCCATCTATCACAAAGCGAAAAGAGTGGTCCAACTAAAACATTCATATTTCTCTACGTACTACACGAATATGTAATAAAAATGGGGGTTCCTATTTAAAATAAAAACCTAGTTGATATCCGTTTGACATACGCCAGTGCCATCTAGCGGGCCAATCATAGCGGCATCTGGTTGCCCCCTTCAAGCTAGACAAGTTTCGTTCTTTGTAGTTTTTTCGTTTGACGCTTATTTCGTGAGATACCTGGCCCGGTCACGATCAATGGACCACCCTGTATACGGTGTGGCAAATAAATGTGGTCGTATATTTTGAAACCATTTGTAGCGGCATTAAAGCAGGAGGAAAAGACCAACTGTTACTTCCAATAGCAACTGGCCATATAGCCAGTTGAACCTTGGAGCACATTTACACAATCTTCACGCTTGACACAGTTGTTCGGAGAGGTCAGCAGTCCAGCTTCGATACGCCTGCAGTAACTTGCTGACCAGTGCCCAACAGTGACAATAGATGAATGGTGGTGACTTTCAACATCTGCTGTTGTCAGGTTAGTGCTGCATTTCCTTCCCTCTGCTGTGTTTTATATTGCCCTGGGACTCTGTTCTCCGGTCAGTTTTATTTGACACATAAATGATCTTTTAAGGCTACGTACAATATGGAACAGTCACAGTCATCCTTCACTTTGAATAAGCAAGAGTCTGAAGGATAACTTCTGTCGCAACAACTATTACCCATAAAAGCCATTCAAATTGCGTAGGACCCTTTGATGCTCGTAAGAATCACTGCCACGGCTGTCGTTGTCCTGCACATATTTTAGTAGTTTTGCTAAGAATCGTAGGTGAATAGTCAGGCCAGACAAAGGACCTGTGCCTATAAAAGTGACAGCAGTCATGCCAATAGTCTGTTAATGCAGCGCCCGCCCATCCGACGACTGTGGCAGAGGGTTCTGAGAAACTCAGGCGCCATTGTCCGCTGTAAATCCTACACAAACGTCGCCGAGAAACCTCGGTGTCGACCTGTAACAACATCTCGCTGCCCTGACCCGTCTTTGAGTATTCCGACGTTGGGTGAAGATTCACAAGTGAGCTGGGAGAGGGAGTCAAGAACTGTGCTCTGCGGTTGGCACACCACCCGGCAGGAGACGTTCACAAGGTATAACTACAGAAATTTACTCCCCGCCCAACCCCCCTCTCTACCCAAATGAGCTTGCCTATCTCCTAAGAGAATAGATGCTATCGGGAGACTGCACAATTCTTTTACGAGAAGGCGCAGTAGTCCCACAATCGCCACTTACAGGCACTTGGGCTCAAGATTTAACGTTGTGCCAGTGCAATTCAGCAAGACACGATAATCAGCGTCCAGTGAAAAGACAGAGGGACAATACTGCTCACTGCGGCTGGTCCCGGCGGAGGTTCGAGTCCTCCCTCGAGTATGGGTGTGTGTGTTTGCCCTTAGGATAATTTAGGTTAAGTAGTGTGTAAGTAAGATATCACACACATTTGAACAACACACACTAAATGATCCTGCAACGAAGCGGGAGAGCGTTACGGAGATGATAGATAAACTCCAGTGGAAGACTCTGCAGGAGAGACGCTCAGTAGCTCGGTACTGGCTTTTGTTGAAGTTTCGAGAACATACCTTCACCGAAGAGGCAAGCAGTATATTGCTCCCTCCTACGTATATCTCCCGAAGAGATCATAAAGATAAAATCAGAGAGATTATACCGACAATCTTCCTTTCCACGAACAATACGAGACTGGAATAGAAGGGAGAACCGATAGAGGTACTCAAAGTACCCTCCGACACACACTGTCAGGTGGCTTGCGGAGTATGCATGTAGATGTAGAACCAAATGTAATTCGGCATAATGAAATGAAATCTGTAATCTTGCCAGGGTATACTGATGAAGGCCGTGCTGTGATTACGATTCCACAACGCTCTCCCTGCTTGTCAGGTCTTAAGGCAGTTCAGATGGTCGCAACGTCGATTCAAAACGTGTATGCCAAAAAGCGCAATGCATCTTCAAATCTCGTGTCGCAACTACTTTTATCTCCTGCCTGTAAGACTTTTCTGCAATTCCAAGAGTAATCACTCATTGGTGATACACAACCCAGTGCGAGGAAGCAATAACCGCGCCATTTTTCTTCAGATGGCTAAGTGGGAACTGCGACTACACCGCTGCGTTGTTGAGGGTTCTGTGTGTATAAGACATCTGCACTGCCCATCTACATCAATGTGACCACCTGGCCGGCCAGAGTGGCGGTGCGGTTCTAGGCGCTACAGTCTGGAACCGCGTGACCGCTACGGTCGCAGGTTCGAATCCTGCCTCGGGCATGGATGTGTGTGATATCCTTAGGTTAGTTAGGTTTAAGTAGTTCTAAGTTCTAGGGGAGATGACCACAGCAGTTAAGTCCCATAGTGCTCAGAGCCATTTGAACCATTTTTTTTTTTTGTGACCACCTGTGGAAAGCCTGGATAACTGCCATTTGCTGTACGAACCGCTCCAAGACGTGCAGGAAGAGTGTCAATGAGGTGCTGGAGAGTACCAACTGGGATGTGGGCAGTCAGTGGCCAGCTGCGCTATGTTTCTCGGTTTATGATGCTTGGCGCGAACAACCCGATCAAGATGATTCCGCGGATTCCCGATTGCCTTTTAATCCGGGTAGTTTGGTGGCCAGGGGAGCATTGTGAACTCACCTTGATGCTCTTCGAGCCCTGCACGTACACTACGAGCTATGACGGGTTGCGGTATCCTGCAGGTAGATGCCATCGTGCCGAGGTAAAACTAACTGCATGTGGGGATGAACATCGTCCGCAAGCAAGAATACATACTTGTGGCGATCTATTGTGCCTTTTACGTGGAGACCACCTAGGGAATCCCATTAAAACATTCCCCAGACCATAATGTTTCCCCTTTGTTGTAGGGTGCTTACTTCAACACGTTTAGCGCCGTATACGCCAACGACCATCCGTCCGACTGAGCACAAAACCTCAGTCATCTGACAAGAACCCCAGTTTTCACTTAGTGGACCTCCATTTACAGTATTGTCGTGCAAATCCCAGCCTTCGTCGTCGATGAACAGCAGACAGCAGTGGTGCGTGGACCGCGCGCCTGCTGCTGAAGCCCATATGCAGCAACGTTCGCTGAATTTTCGTTGAGGAGGCACTTCTGATTGAAACCTTCCCGTCTCCTCTATATCTCTTTTGCTACGCAACCTTGCCTTCTACAATAACCTATGAAACCTTCCCTTAGGATTTCTATCTCTTGCTTAATAATAACAAATGAAATCTTCCCTTTGAAATTTATTCTCTTTCTCAATCTTCGCATACAAATTTAATTGCTGCTTATGAAAAGTGATTTTCTGATTATTTCGGCGAAACGTAATATGTGTCACCGTCGTGGCCCTCAGTCGTTATCTGCAATAACCCAAAACTGTTCCTTACCTTTTTTACTGTTACGGGATCGCCATCTGACTGCTACATCGAACTGCGACATAAATATACTTACTCTGTTTTACTATATTTCATTAGCTGCTGGTGGGCTGTCATAATAAGTGGCTGTATTTATTACCAAAGCTGACGTTATTCTTTAATAGCAAAGCGGACGTTATTCTTTAATTAATTTGACTGACGTTACGTAATTCATAGTTAAACTTTTTCTTCGCAACAATAAAATGTTGCAAAGTTCTACGTTGATGGTTTTTGGGATGGATCACAATCAGTAATGCAATATTGCTGGCAAAAATTAATTATATTCTGAATGAAATGATTTTACAAACGTTCATGTGGGACTTACTTTTTACAATAATCTTACAACTAGCAATGCGCAAACATACCTTCAGTAGTCTTGAGCTTCTCAAAAAAAATTAATTCAGTAATATTAGTTCCTCTGATGATAATAGTTAGCTGATGTCTTCGTTCATCCGTTTATATCTTGTAAATCATAGCTGGTGGCTGGCAGACACACCGCTCCTGTCAACCTCTCGCTTCAGACCTGCTACCGACTCGCTTCACATGTCGCTTACTACTGACTTCCTACGAACGCTGAAGTGCGGTCTCTCCCTCCAACAATGCTTTTTGGTGCAGACAATCCCTGCTACCATTACAAAATGTATAAATGCTCGGTCTTCCCCGCTCTTTTCTTAAAATGTATCCATACGCGGTCCCTCCCGCCCTTTTTAAAATTATATCAATGTGCGGTCTCTCCTGCCAACAATACTACGGTGCAGACATTCCCTGCTACCACAATTATTTCCAACATGACAAATATTAATTAGTCCTTCTTAATCCTATTAATAAAACATAAACATCTTTCATAAATTGTGGTTTGACAATAGACAATAGAAATATACAAGTCTTACAGGGTTTTCCTTTGGTTTCATCTAGACGGTCAGCTGCTAAACTGTTGGACGTTTATTCGCCCGTACACATCTCTCCAGCCATCGTTTATTCCTGTCATCTACAACAGCCCGTGCTGCGTTGCAACTGCCCCGGTGTAGTTTTTGGATGTGCCATTTTGTCTTACATACTATACCCAAGGGGGTCGCGATCAGTTTACAGAGTGAGTAGTTTCGAAAATGCTTCCACCCTTGAGCTGAATGCCTATGCTCTTGCCTTTTCGGATGTCTGATAAATCGCTCCGTTTCCCCATTACGAAAACGACTGCAATGTTTTCCGCGTCCTCGCGACTGTTAGCGCTGCCACGCGCCTTCTGTGGGTGGTTATTGCAGGTTGACACCGAACATCGGAGGTGGTCACTGTAATATGACTGGATCGTGTATATGTGACACGGAGAGCGACAAATCGATTTTGTCAATTCATTTTGAGTTCTTTCCGTTTCGTTGTTTGGGTGAGAAGCAAGAAGTGAAAAATCCAGTAGCAGATAAATCACATCCGGCAGCAGGAGACATGACTGTCGCTCGCTGTACGCGTTTCTTAGTGATCACTTGATAGGTCTGAGTCAACAGGACGAGAATAATATACTTATATGGATATGGTGTCTGTTCTTTCGGACATGTCCGAAAGAACAGACACAATATCCATATAAGTATATAGTTCTGGCAACACCGGCCATGACCATCTTCTTCTGTGTAGACGCACTCATAGTCCCCGAACTCTTACGGGACTTGGTAAGAATGCCTTCCACGAGTAATGAGTGTGTTGGGGTGGGACGCTACGAATGTAGTGTGTGGACGTAGAAGGTGAGAATATGGATCTCGCGGGAGGCGTGAGCGAGATAGTCTCCGCACTCGCGCTATTCTCTGTGCCCTCGGTGGCTCAGATGGATAGAGCGTCTGCCATGTAAGCAGGATATCCCGGGCTCGAGTCCCGGTCAGGGCACACATTTCCACCTGCCCCCGTTGATATACCGGGTGATCAAAAGTCAGTATAAATTTGAAAGCTGAATAAATCACGGAATAATGTAGATAGAGAGGTAAAAATTGACACACCTGCTTGGAATGACATGGGGTTTTATTAGAACCGAAAAAATACAAACGTTCAGAAAATGTCCGACAGATGGCGCTTCATCTGATCAGAATAGCAATAATTAGCATAACAAAAAAATGGTTCAAATTGCTCTGAGAACTATGGGACTTAACATCTGTGGTTATTAGTCCCCTAGATCTTAGAACTACTTAAACCTAACCAACCTAAGGACATCACACACATCCATGCCCGAGGCAGGATTCGAACCTGCGACCGTAGCAGTCGCGCGGTTCCGGACTGAGCGCCTAGAACCGCTAGACCACCGCGGCCGGCCAATTAGCATAACAAAGTAAGACAAAGCAAAGATGATGTTCTTTACAGGGAATGCTCAATACGTCCACCATCATTCCTCAACAATAGCTGTGTTCGAGGAATAAAGTTGTGAACAGCACTGTTAAGCATGTCCGGAGTTATGGTGAGGCATTGGCGTCGGATGTTGTCTTTCAGCATTCCTAGAGATGTCGGTCGATCACGATATACTTGCGACTTCAGGTAACCCCAAAGCCAATAATCGCTCGGACTGAGGTCTGGGGACCTGGGAGGCCAAGCATGACGAAAGTGGCTGCTGGCACACGATCATCACCAAACGACGCGCGCAAGAGATCTTTCACGCGTCTAGCAATACTTTTTTTGGTTCTAATAAAACCCCATGTCATTCCAAGTATGTGTGTCAATTTTTACCTCTCTATCTACATTATTCCGTGTTTTATTAAGTTTTCAAATTTATACTGACTTTTTGATCACCCGGTATATCAACGCCCGTTAGCAGCTGAAGGTATTAATATAATTCTAATTTCGTAAGAGAATAAGGTGGCTGCGAACTCCAGCATCGAGCGGAGTATCTACCTTCATCCCATATCTCTGCAATCGACCACAATTCCCGCAGCAGAGCAGCCACAGATGGTTATGGAAGCAAGTCGCGACAGGACATACAAGGTGGTCGCTAGTGTCTAGGGCTGTGAGGGCAACTGGAATCGTACTCTGAGCATAAAAATGCTACGTAAACATTCCTGGCATGTTAACAGCCAATATTCCTGTCGGGTCTGCAGGCAGGTCACGATGCAAAGACTACTCGTCAATTAACGTCAGATTTTCTGTTTAAAAAAAATACAGAAATATATGTATATAATCTGTAGCTTTACGTTGGCAGTACTTCTACACATAGCTGCCACCTAAATTCAAACACCAGCTTCTTTATACCTTCATCAGAAATGATGTCGACTGGGGCTTCAGCCAGTTGTTGACAGCGCACTAGAGCTAATTATCTGTCGTGAAGTGCTGAACAGCCAGCCAGGGATTCTTCTTGGAGACGAGATGAAAATCACTTCGTTCAAAGTCCGGACTGTAGGGCGGATGTTGAAAGATCTACCATTCAAGAAGCTCGGGTTTTTCCTTCCTTCGAGTCTCAGTCAGGGATTGCGCATTATAACCAAGGAGAACAATTCCTTCAGGAACCATACCGTAGCATTTGTTTTAGAGTGACTTTTCGGAGTATCTTATGAGTCTCACAATAAACCTGTGACCTTATAGTATTCTCCCGCTTTATTCTCATGACATGTGTCGTCGAATTTTCACTTCAATCCCATGTCTAATCCAGATCCTCGATTCTGTTCAGAAAATCTCTCCACTCTTCATGCTAATACTGCAGGAATAACAAGGTTGTATCGTTTCTTTCAGTTTTGTAAACATTGGTTAAACGTTTTGGTGCACACTGGGAGTGGAAATAATGCTTACGGACTCTCTGTGTCAATATTCAAGAGTGTCGTCCTTGAACTACGAGACTGAAACGAGCAACAAAATCTGTTCATACAAGTGCAGTTAAATGCATTGAACTCAGTGGAGACATTTTTTAACATTTACTGTAAATGTATTGAGAAATTGTATGTGCACTGTATAGCTTCCTTAACACCAAGCTTTGTTTTTTTTCTGTTGATCATGAATTCATGTCTACTATGGTATTAATAAAAGCAGATTATCTGACACATTCATACACTTTCATTATCGTTATTACCATCATTTTTCCAAAATTAAATTCTCTACCATTTCTGTTGAAAGCTTTGTGCACTTGGGGCAAGTCGTTAATAAATTAAAAATGTTATGAAATTATTTCTTTGTTTCTCTGGATGTTCTGAAAACTACTGCAGATACTCGTCTAGGTGATGTTTTATCAAATTCACCAGACCAATAACAACAAAATAAATGGAAATCGTGCTTTACTTTAACCTCGTACAGTTTTTCGATGGCTTCATATCAGCGAAGATGCTAAATTTCAGGCAAAATCTTTTATTAGCCGTACTTCTGTAACTAAACATTTTCGGACCTATGTTTATATGGATTGTTTTCTTTATTTTTACTTGTAGAATAACATACTGAAATATTTGTATATCTTCGTGAATCACCCTGTGGATTGACATCCGTTGTGAGGGCACTGCTGTGTTTAGGGGGTAGGCGCGATGTTCAGGAGCGCCTCACGTACACCCTTAAGGATTGCAGCGAGACCTCGCAATACCTACTTTCGCATGGCACCAGGATATTTCGACGATACTACAGCAACTATACCAGCAGGACTGCTGGTGGTAATTTAGCACTTTGATGCGATTTTTTACGACTTCTACCCGCAATGCTCGACTGTATCTGTCCATCAGTGGGCGTGAGGTCTGCTCGGTCTCGGTTTAACTTCAGTTGATCCTTCGCATTCCACTTACAGTTAATTAGCGAATCAAGTAACGCTTTGCTAGTCAATGACAGTTGCAGGTATCCAATACTACCACGTCAAAAAGTGTGCCAAAGTTAGATAACTCATTTATACATTTATGTAATAAATTGAACTAACATTTCATGTACACTACTGGCCAATTAAAATTGCTACACCATGAAGATGACGTGCTACAGACGTGAAATTTAACCGACAGGAAGAAGATGCTGTGTTATGCAATTGATAAGCTTTTCAGAGCAGTCACACAAGGTTGGCGCCGGCGGTGATACCTACAACTTGCTGACATGAGGAAAGTTTCCAACCGATTTCTCATACACAAAAAGCAGTTGACCAGCGTTGCCTGGTGAAACGTTGTTGTGATGCCTGATGTAAGGTGGAGAAATGCGTACCATCACGTTTCTGACTTTGATAAAGGTTGGATTGTGGCCTATGGCGATTGGGGTTTATTGTATCGCGACATTGCTGCTCGCGTTGGTCGAGATCCATTTACTGTTAGCAGAATATGGAATCGGTGGGTTTAGGAGGGTAATACGGAACGCCGTGCTGGATCCCAACGGCCTCGTATCACTAGCAGTCGAGATGACACGCATCTTATCTGTATGCCTGTAACGGATCGTGCAGCCACGTCTCGATCCCTGAGTCAACAGATTGGGACGTTTGCAAGAGAACGACGATCTGCACGAACAGTTCGATGATGTTTGCAGCAGCATGGAATATCAGCTCGGAGACCATGGCTGCGGTTACCCTTGATGCTGCATCACGGACAGGAGCGCCTGCGATGGTGTACTCAGCGACGAACCTGGGTGCACGAATGGCAAAACGTAATTTTTTCGGATGAATCCAGGTTCTGTTTACAGCATCATGATGGTAGCATCCGTGTTTGGCGACATCGCGGTGAACGCACATTGGAACCGTGTATTCGTCATCGTCATACTGGTGTATCACCTGGCATGATGGTATGGGGTGCCATTGGTAATACGTCTCGGTCACCTCTTATTCTCATTGACAGCACTTTGAACAGGGGACGTTACATTTCAGAAGTGTTACGACCGGTGGCTCTACCCTTCATTCGATCCCTGTAAAATCCTTCATTTCAGCAGGATAATACATGACCGCATGTTGTAGGTCCTGTTTCCGGATACAGAAAATGTTCGACTGCTGCCCTAGCCAGCACATTCTCCAGATCTCTCACCAATTGAAAACGTCTGGTCAATGATGGCGGAGCAACTGGCTCGTCACAATACGCCAGTCACTACTTTTGATGAGCTGTGGTATCGTGTTGAAGCTCCATGGGCAGCTGTACCTGTACATGCCATCCAAGCTCTTTTTGACTCAATGCCTAGGCGTATCAAGGCCGTTATTAGGGACAGAGGTGGTTGTTCTGGGTACTGATTTTTCAGGATCTATGCACCCAAATTGCATGAAAATGTAATCACATGTCAGTTCTAGTATAATATATTTGTCCAATGAATACCCGTTTATCATCTGCATTCCTTCCTGGTATAGCAATTTTAATGGCCAGTAGTGTATTTTAATGTGATGAGACTTCCCACACACAATTAAAGAGCCCACTTTTTCTGGCCAGACGACAGTAGTTTCGTATATGAATGGGTGGTGTCTGTTCTTTCGTACGTCCAAAAGAACAGTCACCACGCGGAATCCGCAGCTGTGATACATATTGTGTAAATTGACGGTGGAGGGGGAAGAAAGGAAAGCAAAGGGAAGCAACCACTGATGTCAGCTGCATCGGGACTTTATCTGGTGTCAGCGGCGATGCGTGAAAATGTGGACCGGACCTGACATCTCCTGCTTGATAGGCAGCTGCGGTAACCACTACGCCACCCGGACACAGTGTTTACCGCACGTGCGTGAACTACCTCGTCTCGCCTCTCAGCCGACCGACATCCCCACCTAGCGTTAACCACCTGCACTGCCCGTCCTTGTCCTCCATGGCCGCATTCATATACAGGACGACACAGAAAAACGAGAACATCTCGACAAGCCAATAGAACTACAAGTCGTGAAGGAAAGAAATTGCACTCACAGTGATTAAAACCTTACAATTTTGCCATTTACGAAACATTGATGACATTTATCATTTTTTAAAAACTATGTCCTTTAGATGGCTGCCACCGTGCGCGCTTCTATGATGTCTATGGAATGATAAGACATTCAAGGTTCTACTATACTTCTCTGTCGAAGTTAAGACATGCTAATGTGGTGTTTTTAATTATATTATATAATTACAAGAAATTCAAAAATTTAAATAGTTTTATCCGACTCCCTCCCACTTACAGGTGAGGCGCGAGGCGCGATACCAGTCAGTTTAATCACATAAAATCGCTTTTAGCGCGTTGTTGGTTCAATCATGACGATGAACGATGGGAATTGGCTCTTAGCATTTGCTATGCCGCGTCTCGCTTTAACTGTAGTTAACTGTAGTTGATCCTTAGCATTTACTATGCCGCGCCATGACTGTTTAAATAGGTAAAGAAACTAGTGAGTATTCAGCTCTCATTGATACATGGCGCTTCACGGTATGACACATCTATTTTTATAGCGATTTTAATTCTTTACTGCTTCAGTTTCTTGTATGGATCACCAGAAATGCATCTCCAGTGATGCTAAACGAGTTTTGACTTTTTAATAAAAGTATTTTAACAGCCCGGTGGAAGGCTTTTTCAGCATGTGCAACCTCGGCTGAAGTTTAGGAATGGGAAAAGCCGACCTGTTAAAACCGATACCGCTATTTTAGTTCTGAATAACCAGTATTTTTCGGTATTTGTTTGGCCTTGATTATAACAGGCGCTTTTTTATTTTTGTATAACTAACACAGTAAAAAATCTAAAGTCATAGCAGTAGTCCTGAAAGTCTGGTGTTCAAGTAAACCTTTTTTAAAAAAAATAAGAGTGATTTTTATTCGTAAAATGTTCATTGGTTTGAAATAGAAATAGAAAATGGGAAAAACGATCACTGCTGCTTTAACAACAATGCCGACCAAACGAGCGAGGAAAAGATATCCATGAGAAGCCTCGCTCGGACAATAACGTTCCTCTTACCATGGGCGTCTACACATATACAAGCAGTGTGCAACACTTGGCCCATCTGGTCTGTATGGTATTTTCTCACTGACGTCGTCGAACATTAGTTGTGATACAGAATGACACCGTTCTTAGTCTGGAAGTATTTTGCGAAGTGCTGTATCAGTGAAATTCAGTGCTCCATTTGCTTTAAAAGGTTAAAAAGGGAGGAGTAGAGAACTTAAAACTTACCAAGTTCATTCATTCTTCACGATAAAAATAGGTAGTGGCTGATGGGTCTATCTAATCTGCCGCTATCTGCTTGTAGACCTTGAAAACGTACAAATTAAAACAAAAAATAGAGCCCTTGACCCTCAGTTTTGACTTTTTAGCTATTCGTAATGCCAAAATAGTGGTATGGTTCTCTAATACAACATCGATTCTGAGCAGAGTTTCATAAAATTAGCAACGACAGGAGAAAAATGATGTGTTTTTGTAGTATTCAATCACTCATCACTTTCCGAAAAACGCCGCTAACTATGGAAGGACTAAGTTTTCTTTTATTTGCCTACTTAGTTTAATATTTGATTCTGCGATTTCAAATTTTTTGAACTTTTGTTTGATTTCCATAATGAGATTTTCACTTTGCAGCGGAGTGTGCGCTGATATGAAACTTCCTGGCAGATTAAAACTGTGTCGGACTGAGACTCGAACTCGGGACCTTCGCCTTTCGCGGGCAAGTGCTCTACGGTAGATCACTTGCCCGCGAAACGCAAAGATCCCGAGTTCGAGTCTCGGTCCGGCACACAGTTTTAAGCTACCAGGAAGTTTTGTTCGATTTATACGTCTAGTGCAGGAAATAATAGGACTGAAAAACCGGAAGTCGGTTATTTCAGAAACCGGTTATTTCGAGTGGTTTCGAGAGTCAGGTTAAACTGACGCGAGGAAAAAACCTTTATAACTGAAAACCGGTTGTTTCAGCGACGCTTGTGTGTGTAGTGGTGTTTCTAGTGGAGGCTACTCTCTTGTAACATGAGACCCGCCACTGTGTGGAGTGCGCAGCGAGCGGAAACAAGCGAGGTCGGCGCGAGCTGCAGGGTGGCGGTTGCCGGCTATCTGTGCGGCAGGCAGGCGCCGCGCGTGACTGCGGCGCGCCAGATAGCGGCCGCCCGCGTGCGTCGCGTGTTGCGTGCTGCGTGCAGTGCGTGCCGTGCTCAGTGCGCCCCGCCACGCCGCGGCACACGCTATCTGCCCGGCCGGTTCGCGGCGGACGCAGACGCTATCGACCGGCGGGGCTGCGCCGCTCCTCGTGCTGCGACAAGACGCCGCGACGCCGGAGCCGGCCCGGCCGGGCCGAGGCGACGCCGACGCCGACGTCGACGGCGGCAAGGGCGCTGCAGACGCCGCGCTGGACGCCGGCCAACGGCGGCCGCTCCCCCTGCCTGGTCAATACGGCGGGGGCGGCGGCCCCTGCTGCCGCCGCGCGACGGGTGCCTGCCGGCAAGTGAAGCGGGATCACCTGCTCCATTCGTACATTCTTCTATCGACGTGACACGACTAGCTTTCCAAACGAAATTGATAAAGCAAAGCCACAAAATTATATGGGGAGGAGGGGGGTTGGATTGGATGAAGCCTCTCACTACTATACCACATCAAACACTCTGATTCTCCACCATTTATTCACAGTCCAAGATTCATTCTCAGAAAAATCTTCCTAAAATAAGGGCAATGTTTGATACTAATAGATATCTTTGTATGTATTAGGCTGTTATCATAGCCTCTTTGGTTTATATGCCACACATTATTTTGCTTCCGAAGCAACAGAATCCACACTTTCCGTAATGATAACTCAATTATTGTCATTAGTTTCATTTCTGCTGTACCTCGATAGTTTCGCCTTTCTGTGGTTTACTCTCAATCCATTTTCACTCACTATACGGACATTTCCTTCCATATCTGTGGTTTCAGGACTACGTATTCACTAACCCCGATTATCTGAGAGCTGCTTCCGGTTGCAATATGTTCACTCCTTGCGATGGCGTTTGTAGCTGCTGTGCCCTACGTAATGAAATGTTCGTTTCGTCTGTTCTTGGAACTTCCTGTCGTGGAGCAAAGTCTCAGTCGACGCCGAGGTCAAAAATCCCCGGGTGTCCTGTAAACTAAATCAGTGAAATTAGTGCCCTTGAAAAGTCGAGGAAAGATCTTCTAAGCCCACTGTCCGAAACTTGCCGGCAGGTAGAAGAGAGGAGACGCTCACGTGTAGTGCTCATAAAAAGGCCTGGAGATGCTCGAACAAGAACTGTAATGCCAAAATTTTTACCTTCAGAAGTGACAATAATTTGTTACTTTTTCCGTCGGACGCATTCAACAAATTTTTACTATGACCGGAAACTACAATGGAAAACATAAAAAGGAAATTACAAACACAGTCTTCAAGAATCGTATCTTTTCTACATTTTAAGACAAAAAAAAAAAAGACACACTACGAATGAATGATCCCAGTGGGGCAGAAAACTGTAGATGGATGCACATGTAAAGACAAACAAATTAGTACGATTTCAAAAGAACTGGATAATTTATTCAAGAGAAAGACCTTCACAAACTGAGCAAGTCAAAAACACCTCGGTCCACCTCTGGCCCATGCACAAGCTTGGCATCGGTCAATAGAATTGTAGTATGTTGCTGAAATGCAAGCCCAGCATGGCTTATTACGAAGGACTGCAAAGTCAGGCGTCTGCAGACAAGTCTTCAGCCTGGGGTCTCAACGTCTCTATCAGAATTGTCTTCAGTGATGAGTCCCGCTTCAAAAAGAGCCCCGATGACCAGGAAGGAGTGTCTAGAGATGCCCCGGGCAGCAGTCGGGTACCAACCTGACTGTCGCCCAGCGTACGGCCCGATAACCAGGAGTGATGATCTGGGGTGCCATGTCTTTTCATAACAGAACCCCTTTGGTTGTCATCCGCGGCTGCCTTACAGCACAGAAGTACGTCGACGATAGTCTACGCCCCATTTTGCTGCCCTTTATGACAAAACATCCTGGGCTTACAGCAAGATAAGGTAATCAATGCTCGATTGCATCAGGGGAGAGTTTCTATTGGTTGTCTTCGTGCTTGTGAAACCACACCTTGGCCGCCAAGGTCACCAGATGTCACCCCAATTGAGAACGTTTGGAGCATAATTTGCAGGGTCCTCCAACCAGCTCGGGATTTTGATGGTCTAATGCACAGCCGAACAAGATATGGTACATTTCCCTCAGGAGGACATCCAACAACTCTATCAACCAATGCCAAGCCGAATAAATGCTTCCATTAGGGCCAGAGGGGAACACACGCGTTATTGACTTACTCAATTTTCAAAGCTCTTCCTCTTGAATAAATCATCCAATTTTTCTGAAATTGTAATCATTTGTTTTTCTGCACATGTATATCACATCCACTGATTTCCGTCCCATTAGGCTAATTCCATCTTGTTTCTCTTTTGGTTTGGGATGTATTTGACAAAGCACGTTTTAAATTAAACAAAATAAAATATGGCTGTTGTACTGAAAGGTGGCTACACTGAACCACAGCGCCAGAGATTGCGCCAAAGAGTTTTATTTCGCCGCCTCCACTGGCAGTGCTTATCGAGAAGTCGTCGTGGAGAGTGCTTATTGAGAAGTAGCAGGAGGCAGTGCTTATTGAGAAGTAGCAGTAGGCAGTTCTTGTCGAGATGTCGTGGTGGAGAGTGCTTATTGAGAAGTAGCAGTAGGGAGTGCTTGTTGAGATGTTGCAGTAGCGAGTCGTAGTTGAGAAGTGCGGTAGTGAGTGCTTGTTCAGAACTTGTAGTATTGTTTTGATGGGCTAGACACCAGATATTGTTGGATTGGGGATGCTGTAATGATCAGAGTGTGCTTTTCGTCAATACATATGAAGGTAAAAAAAATTCCTTTTTTTTGTATTATTTCAATGTCTTAAACAATAATGCCTCTTGGTCACAGGTTCAATCAACAAAACATCTGGCTCGTGTTCTTGTATTAGACTGTATTTCTGGTTTCTATGTGTAATTACAGTATTTCTTTATTTTTTTTTATTATTTCAGTATAAATGGTATTTAAAAGATCTTGTCTTATTGAGGAAGAACCGTGCCAGATGTGTACGTTGAATCACACTTCCACGCACAGAACAGCTACACTTGTGTTTTGTTGTTTCCTAGGTTTTATAGTTGCTGGGGACTTAATTAATTAATTGTGTTAACGGAAATTTCGTTTTATTCTTTGTTGTTGTTCTATGCAGTCAGATTACGGAGTAATACTAGTCAGGGCCAACCGGTTACGAGACTGCGTAACCGGACAGTCAGCTACCAAAAATTAAAAAAAATATTTGCATTCATTATATAATAAAGCCCCCATGCACGTGGCGACCGCTGCTTCGGATCGTCCCTTGGAATTCTTCTGATTGTAAAAATAGCAGACAATAGTATTGTTGTAGTAATTTGTAGTTTAGTAATTGTAGTCTATATTGCACGTGTAGATTTGGTAATTGTCATACTTCTAATGGTATTTTTTGCAGAATTTAATTTTTGTTGTCTTGTATACGGGTTTGACAATTTTGTGCAATTATGAAGATTTCAATTGTTCGCTAATCGTGTTTGAGGGAAGCATTTCATGTGAATGATATTGTTGGTGATAAAGTGTCATTGTGTGTAATTTTCATATAATGACGAGTTTTGTACATTTTGTAAATGATTACGCGATCGATGAAAAAGGCAAAAATTGATAGTCAGAATGACGAAATTGTTAACATGGCGAACTCGCCAACACAGGAGAACAGTAGGATGAATAATGAAGTGGAAATCAATTTAATAAGTCCCGAAAATAGTCCGGAACCAGTTCAAAACTTTTCACAATTAAAGAATTTTCAGAATACGAGATTAACGACAGAAGATTCTGGAATAGTATCGAACACAGATAGCTTTACAGCGATGACGAAGGAAGCTGGTTTTACGGGAAATGTTAGGAGCGAAAAGAATTTTGAACCAGTTAATATGAAGCAGTTGATGAGTGCAATATTAAATTTGGGATCTGAATTAAAAACAGTGGGATCACAAATAGGAAGAATTAACACGAAGATGGAAACTTTGATAATACAGTTAGGCTCACAAATAGGAACAATTAAAACCGAGATGGAAACAATGGAAACACAGTTAGGCTCACGAATAGGGACAGGTTTCAAAAACATGAAAGATGAATCAAAGAAATAAATTAGAGAAGAAGTACAACCGATTTTGAATGCTCACAATAATAGTTTAATTTCAACAGAAATTAGACAAGAGGAACAGGACGGAGAACAGGAAGAAAGAGATCGCGTGATAGTACAAAAATTTTCAGAGTTTAATTTACAACATGCACACGATAAGGAAGAAATATTTGAGAGAATCGAGGAATCCGTACCAAATGACAGAATAAATAACTTAACACAACAGTATGAACAATTAACTACTAAATGTGTCAATACTGAATCCCGAGTCGCGACACTTACGGAAGACGTAAATAAACAGAAAGAACAAATATGTGACTTATCGGAAAGAGTTGAGGAGATTGCAGATAAATTGACAAGTCTTAGTTTAAATGGGGACAGAGATTCAGATGATACAGCTCCATTGCCATTTGCAGAAACCGAAGAGTACCAGAACATAAATAAACATGTTGAAAATCAGGGAAAATTTAATGAACGCGTCAAAAGGGAATTTGAGGCATTACAAAAGCAAGTCAAACAAATTGAAGGCGAAATCGTAGGAAAAGACAGTAGAAGAAATTTAGAATCACAGAGAGCAGAGGGCTTTGAAGACAATAATTTATTTCATTTACGGGATGCAACAAGAGAGCGCCAGGCGCGCGAACTTGACAATAATCGACATTGGGACAAGGACAGACGCGGTAGGCCTTTGTCGCCACGAGGAGAAAACTTTGGCTATAAACACTTCTTAACTGTTCGGAAATTTAAGATCTTTCGCAATTCTAAGAGTGACATACATCCATGTCCATGGTTAGATCAATTTATGTACGCACTTCCACCAAATCGGCCACTAAGTCACAAACTGGGAATTATGTGTGGCTATTAATGTCCTCAGGGGATTCGCTACACTAAGTGAATATGTGCCGTAGCGTGCACAGGGCCCCGAGCTGTAGTGGTGCTACTTCCCTTTTAGTTTTCTGCACCGCTGCCTACTCTTCTACTATTCTTTGAATCTATCAGAATAACTCTTCAACTATCAATCTATCTAGAGAGTAGGTAAAGAATAACCGGATACGACTATTTTACCCGAAAGTGATTTCGGAAATTACCGTTTGGACTTACTGTATCTTCAGCAGCATTCATTCGTAGTTTAAACGGAATTTTACCTGTTTATCTTCGTGACAATATTACTTCATATGTTGACGATATTCTTATTGCTAAACGTTCTTGGAGTGAGCATAACAAAATTTTGGATTCATTATTACGTATTTTTGCAAGAGTTGGCATTACAGTGAACTTGGAAAAATCTGAATTTGGTCGTTGTCAGGTGAAATTTCTTGGTCACATTATTTCTACAGAAGGTATTCTTCCTGATCCAGAGAAACTAGATGCTGTTCGTAATTATGCTGTTCCTACTACAAAACGTGATGTACGTAGTTTCCTTTATGTCTGTAATTTTCTTAGACGCTTTGTTAGATTGGACGATTTGGCCACACTTCGTTTATGTGAACTATCCGGAAAGAATTCTAATTGGTGTTGGGATGAGGAAGCTCAATCAGAATTTGAACAACTTCGTGATGCTTTAGTTGCTGCTCCACTTCTTTCACACCCGGATTTATCTAAAGATTTTTGTTTGGCGACGGACTCATCATACAAAGGCCTAGGTGCACACTTATTTCAAGAGATAGAAGATAACGGCGTTGTAGTGCAGAAAACTATTGCCAATCTGTTCTTGCCAAATGCAAATTATGTCAAAAGGCTAAGCCACCAACTATTTCTCACAGAGCACTGTTGTTTCCTATCATTCCAGCGAAATTAAAGGACATGGCTGCAGTCGATTTGTTCGGTCCAGTGGTTCGTTCTACTAATGGTTTTGCGTACATTTTGGTAGCAGTGGAATTGACATCAAAATATGTGTGTTTTACACCTTTACGCAAAGCAACAGCTCGTTCTGTGTCTAATGCTTTCATCAAATATTTTCTTAAAGAAGTGGGTCATGTTGATAAGGTTGTACCAGATAATGGATCACAGTTTTGTTCTAAAATTTGGCTTTGTACTCTACAGCGTCGTAAGATTAAACCAATTTTCATTTCACTTTTTCACCCTCAATCTAACACTTCAGAGAGATGGATGAAGGAAATCAATAAATTGTGTCGTCTTTATTGTCATCAGAATCACAGAGGTTGGGATTAGTATCTTCATATTTTTCTAAACATTCTGAATGAACTCCCTAATGATTCACTTCTTTACCGCCTATATTGATATTAAAAAATAAAGCACCGACAAATCGCATTTCTGAAATACACTCCTGGAAATGGAAAAAAGAACACATTGACACCGGTGTGTCAGACCCACCATACTTGCTCCGGACACTGCGAGAGGGCTGTACAAGCAATGATCACACGCACGCCACAGCGGACACACCAGGAACCGCGGTGTTGGCCGTCGAATGGCGCTAGCTGCGCAGCATTTGTGCACCGCCGCCGTCAGTGTCAGCCAGTTTGCCGTGGCATACGGAGCTCCATCGCAGTCTTTAACACTGGTAGCATGCCGCGACACCGTGGACGTGAACCGTATGTGCAGTTGACGGACTTTGAGCGAGGGCGTATAGTGGGCATGCGGGAGGCCGGGTGGACGTACCGCCGAATTGCTCAACACGTTGAGCGTGAGATCTCCACAGTACATCGATGTTGTCGCCAGTGGTCGGCGGAAGGTGCACGTGCCCGTCGACCTGGGACCGGACCGCAGCGACGCACGAATGCACGCCAAGACCGTAGGATCCTACGCAGTGCCGTAGGGGACCGCACCGCCACTTCCCAGCAAATTAGGGACACTGTTGCTCCTGGAGTATCGGCGAGGACCATTCGCAACCGTCTCCATGAAGCTGGGCTACGGTCCCGCACACCGTTAGGCCGTCTTCCGCTCACGCCCCAACATCGTGCAGCCCGCCTCCAGTGGTGTCGCGACAGGCGTGAATGGAGGGACGAATGGAGACGTGTCGTCTTCAGCGATGAGAGTCGCTTCTGCCTTGGTGCCAATGATGGTCGTATGCGTGTTTGGCGCCGTGCAGGTGAGCGCCACAATCAGGACTGCATACGACCGAGGCACACAGGGCCAACACCCGGCATCATGGTGTGGGGAGCGATCTCCTACACTGGCCGTACACCACTGGTGATCGTCGAGGGGACACTGAATAGTGCACGGTACATCCAAACCGTCATCGAACCCATCGTTCTACCATTCCTAGACCGGCAAGGGAACTTGCTGTTCCAACAGGACAATGCACGTCCGCATGTATCCCGTGCCACCCAACGTGCTCTAGAAGGTGTAAGTCAACTACCCTGGCCAGCAAGATCTCCGGATCTGTCCCCCATTGAGCATGTTTGGGACTGGATGAAGCGTCGTCTCACGCGGTCTGCACGTCCAGCATGAACGCTGGTCCAACTGAGGCGCCAGGTGGAAATGGCATGGCAAGCCGTTCCACAGGACTACATCCAGCATCTCTACGATCGTCTCCATGGGAGAATAGCAGCCTGCATTGCTGCGAAAGGTGGATATACACTGTACTAGTGCCGACATTGTGCATGCTGTGTTGCCTGTGTCTATGTGCCTGTGGTTCTGTCAGTGTGATCATGTGATGTATCTGACCCCAGGAATGTGTCAATAAAGTTTCCCCTTCCTGGGACAATGAATTCACGGTGTTCTTATTTCAATTTCCAGGAGTGTAGTTCCTTTTCCACCTACACGGAAACTTCGGCATTCTGAAGTCGTGAACCTGGCTCTACAAAATATTGCATCTGCGGCGGCTAGAAGAGAGAAATCAGCAAAACGTCCTGGTCGTTTAAAAACCTTGTCAGTTGGTCAAAAGGTGTTAATTAAATCTCACCGTTTGTCGCACAAAGGAACAGGCTTGTGTCGCAAATTTTTTCTGCTTTATAATGGTCCAACGGTTCGCAAAATTATTCATGATAACACTGTCGAAGTAGAAACTCTTAAATCTCGACGCTCTAAGGGAATACATCATATATCGAACGTTAAAATTTTTGTGCAATGACATACTTTTTAGAAACTAACAGTTATACGTAAACACACGGAGAATACAAGGATACCGCGCTGTGTTTTGGCGGCGGCACATACTCAAAGCTACAGTCAAGTCTGCGCGCCGCACAAGGCAGTCGTTGATCGCAAACAATTACTTCCTACGTCTCGCGTACCTACAGCTGATCGAGCGCTCAGTGCGAATGCACTGACAGCCGTAGACAAATACACAGTCTAATTTCTCTGATTAAATCCAGTATAAAGCTATAGTAACTTGATAAATTATGTTATTAACGTTCAGTATTTTTCAGGATACGGTTGTATAAAATATTTAAGAATTTCAGGTAAATTCTGTGTGTGTCCGACGTTAAGAGGACTTGCTATCGAGAAATTTTCAGGAAGAATGTAATTTCGAAGAAGAAGGTAATAAACTAAAAAGGTAACTATTAATTGAGTTTATTTTTCAGGTAACATATCGTACTTTAGACGTAATTTGCTGCTCGCGATTACGTGATTTATACTTCGTGTTAACTCATTTTGACAAAGATTGATTAATGAACAGGGTTGTTACTTGTGTATATTATGCATCGCTTGGCTGCTATGCTTTTTCACTGATGTCATATTTTTCTATTATGTGCCTGCTGTGCTTATTTATTTAAATTATAATTGTCACCTGATTAATTGTGCTGATGTGGTTATGTATGTAGGTTATACTTTGTGATTTATCTGCTTGCGCCTTCATGTTTACTTATTAAGATTACATATGAACATTTATTTGCTTATGCTAATATGATGCTAATGACCTGTTTATTATGTAAGATACATATTTGCTGCTTTGCTTATGGATTGCCTATTTACACATTACTGTTTTGTTGTCATAACTACTCTTTATTTTGGTATATAGAAATGCTGATATACTGTGTACGAACATAGAGTTTAGGTCACACTATGGTATTAATTATAGATTGTTTGCTTGGCAGAGCCTCGTTGTAGGGATTGTGCTTGACATTCTGTTCTCTACTGGTATATTTACTCGCTATTGCATGTTCTGCTTACGCTTAGTGCCTTGTATTTTAAGATAAGAAAATGAACTGCTATTATTCTACGAACGACATTGGTACAAGAAACTTCATTGAAGTCACATGAGCTGGAGGTTTTATGGAGGCTGTATAGATTTATGCTAATAGGAAGGAAGCTAACGACATGACACACCAACACTAGGTTTAGACCATTGACAGTTATTACACTGCATGCTTAGTGAGCAATTGAAATAGCAAGTGACACTTGACACAAGAAATACTCCACATGTTTGCTTCTGTTTTGCTATGATTCTTGAAGTGGTGTACACACTGTGAAATATTAAGATTTATTCATTCAAAGTCTTATGTGATCTTTCATACTACATACTCGCACCTATTTACTTAAAGTTATTCAAACTAAAGGCTGTTAGAGGTCATGTATGCATTTCCTTTATTTTATGATGGACAAGGTAACCAAAATGTATTTTATAATTCATAATGAGTAGAAGATTTGGCTCAGGTGGACTACACAGAGGTTGTGTGTGGACATTGTGTCTTCGGATTGCATGGGATGATGAAGTTTGCACTGGGATTTTATCTGTACTTGTTCAAGGAGACTGACTAGAGGAAAGAGTTTCTATGGAAGTGAAATGATATTGGCCATAAGGTTTATATGTGTCGACGTATTGAAGAGGTATTATTGAGGTATTGGTATTGTGCGAAGTTGATGATTATTGGAGTTTTGGTGGACAAGAGGTAAGGTAAATGATATTGATGATAAGGTTTATATGTTTAGACGTAAGAGGTATTATTGAAGTATTAAGATTATGTGATGCTGATGATTATTGGAGTTTTGGTGGATAAGAGGTAAAGTAAGTGAGGAGCATATTTTTTGTTTGTTTGTTGGTTTATATGGAACAAGGAGGATGAAGATAGCAGACTAGAACACTCAAGTGGAAAGAAGATTGTCTACACACACACACACACACACACACACACACACACACACACTTTGTTAAATCAATAAGCAGTACATAATTATTATTATTTTTTTTTTTTTTTTTTTTTGGGAGAGGAAGTAATTGCGTATCTTGGCACACTGAAAGTTGTTCAGCAACCGTACATTTTGATTTGGCTTGGCAAACATTGGTCTTGACATGATGACTATGACGTTGACTAACTAATATTGACTGCTATACATTGCTGCCACTACTACTTGATACACATGTCAAACATCAAATCTTTGACAGAATTGCATTTACACAGTTAACACTATTCAATTACACAGTAGTACTTAATGTGGATGAAAGATGAGTGAGTGTGTTTTGTGTGTTTTCCTTTCCTAATCCCAAATAATTCGTACCGACCTATCTGCTAAATATTATTTTATTTGTTTGTTGTGGCTTGCACTGACACCCATAAATATTATAGGTTTACTGACATTTGTGTATTTGTAATATTTAATATGACAATTATCTGATATCATTTGTGTGTTTATTATTATTATTTGTATGTTTAGTGTAAGAGCATTGAGAATAATTTTGTAAAAGCAATTGTGTGTGCCTTCAAACTATTGTACGTGCGTGCACCTGTTCAACATTGCTGGGTACCACTGATGGAACTGCTTCTACTGACCTAATGTCACTTGTTGCTGTCTGCACCTGTTCAACATTGCTGGGTGCCACTGATGGAACTGCTTCTACTGAAATAATGTCACTTGTTGGTGTCTGCACCTGTTCAACATTGCTGGGTGCCACTGATGAAACTGCTTCTACTGAGATGATGTCACTTGTTGGTGTCTGCACCTGTTCAACATTCCTGGGTGCCACTGATGGAACTGCTTCTACTGACATAATGTCACTTGTTGGTGTCTGCACCTGCTCAAAATTGCTGGGTGCCACTGATGGAACTGCTTCTACTGAAATGATGTCACTTGTTGGTGTCTGCACCTGCTCAACATTGTTGGGCGCCACTGTTGGAACTGCTACTACTGAAGACGTCACTTGTTGGTGTCTGCACCTGCTCAACATTGCTGGGTGCCACTGATGGAACTGCTTCTACTGAGATGATGTCACTTGTTGCTGTCTGCACCTGTTCAACATTCCTGGGTGCCACTGATGGAACTGCTTCTACTGACATAATGTCACTTGTTGGTGTCTGCACCTGCTCAACATTGCTGGGTGCCACTGATGGAACTGCTTCTATTGAAATGATGTCACTTGTTGGTGTCTGCACCTGCTCAACATTGCTGGGCGCCACTGTTGGAACTGCTACTACTGAAGATGTCACTTGTTGGTGTCTGCACCTGCTCAACATTGCTGGGTGCCACTGGTGGAACTGCTTCTACTGAAATGATGTTACTTCTTGCTGTCTGCACCTGTTTAACATTACCGGGTGCCACTGATGGAACTGTTTCTACTGAAATAATGTCACTCGTTGGTGTCTGCACCTGTTGACCATTGCTGGGTGCTACTGCTGGAACTGTCAACTACTTGTTTATTGAACTATGGAAAGCATTTTATGTGAATATTTGTATAAACTAATTTTTTTGTGTATTTACTGTTTGTGAAATGTTATGAGACTCTTACCTATACCTATTCGTCATTGCTGGTGCCATTGATTGAATAATACTTGTGTAAACTATTATGTAAAATCACATGTATGAAAGCATTTGTATTCCTTACTGTATTTTATATATTAGGTTATTGAAGGGTCAGTGCAAAGCCAAAATTTATTTAGTGAAGTGATAGTTACTTATTAATATTATCTTTTATTTTTGTCTGTATTTTTTTTGGACGATTTTGGTGGTATTTTCACCACCAATGCTGGCAAAAATACCATCAAATTCTAGCCCGTGGAGGAGGGGCATATGAAAGGTGGCTACACTGAGCCACAGCGCCAGAGATTGCGCCAAAGCAGAAGCAAAGACAAAAGCGAAGTCATTCTAGGAGCGCTCGCAACATACTACCATGAGCAGTTCGTCAAAAAACCAACTCGAGATGGGAACATAATAGACATCCTGGTGACCAACAGAACTGATCTTTTTAATCTAGAAGAAGATATTAACGATCACAATATCGTTGTGGCTTCTATGTCAGCGGAAGTTGCAAAAAAAGAAGAAAAGAAAAAAAACACCAAAGAAACAGCGTAGAGTTTTCTTGTTTCTTGTTTGTTGTTTGGGAAAGCAAATAACAGTGTCATTAATGAATATCTTCATAGTATTCATTGGTCGGAATTTAAAGGTATTGTCCACCACGTGGTAGAGAAGTATGTGCCTAGCAAAAATATAGGGGAGTTAAAGGATCCACCTTGGTGCAACAAACATATTAGGCAGTTCCTGAGAAGGCAGAGAATTTTGCACAGTCATTTTAAAAGTAGTCACTACCCCACTGACAAAGAGAAAAAAATGGTTCAAATGGCCCTGAGCACTATGGGATTTATCATCTGAGGCCATCAGTTCCCTAGAACTTAGAACTACTTAAACCTAAGTAACCTAAGGACATCACACACATCCAAGCCCAAGGCAAGGATTAGAACCTGCGACCGTAGCAGCAGCACGGTTCTGGACTGAAGCGCCTAGAACCGCTCGGCCACAACGGCAGGTGACAAACAAATTATGCGAAATAGAAGCAGCTGTCGAAAGGTCAAAGAGAAATTCTTTTAACGAATTTGAAAGCAATATTTTACCTGCAGATTCTAAAAATAACCCCAAAAAGTTTGGTCGTACGTATAATCTATTAACCCTACAAATAATTCAGTACGTTCTCTTGCTGACAGTAAGGGTATGTAAAGAATGATGATAAACAGACGGCCGAAATTCTAAACCTAGCTTTCAAAAACCCTTTACGGTAGAGGACTGCAGCGCCATTCCCCCTTTCAATTATCGAACAAACGCAGGAATGCCTGGCATAGTGTTTAGTGATCTGGGATTGCAAAACAGTTAAGACCCTTAGACGCCAGGAAGGCATCTGGGCCAGACGGTATATGTTGACAATGCTACAAATACAGCACCATTCTTATCCATCATCTATCAGAGGTCACTGGAACAGCGGAAAGTTCCACGGGACTGGATGAAGGTCCAGGTCATAGCAATCTATAAAAAGGGGAGCAAATCGGATGTACAGGAAACAGTGGTCATGCGAGACACAGCTGGCCCTCTTTGGACATGATATACAACAGGCTCTAGATACCGGCTTCCAGGTTGATGCCATATTTCTCGACTTTCGAAAGGCGTTCGACTTAGTTCCGCACTGTCGCTTGCTCAAAAAAGTACGCGCTTACGGCCTATCCGATGACATATGCGGTTGGATAGAAAGTTTTATAATAGACAGATAGCAGTATGTCGTCCTGAATGGGGTGACTTCAACAGAAGCAAGCGTAACTTCAGGTTTGCCTCAGGGCAGTGTAATAGGTCCGCTGCTTTTTACGATTTACATAAACGAGCTGGTTCATAGTATTGACAGCAGCATTAGCCTGTTTGCCGATGATGTTGCAGTCTACAGGAAAGTAGTACCACATGAAAGATGTGAACAAATCAATGAGGATTTGCAGAAAATAAATACGTGGTGTAATGACTGGCAGTTATCTCTCAATATTAGTAAGTGTAACGTAATGCGTATAACAAGGTGAAAATCCCCATTAATGTACGAGTACAAAATAAAGTCTTTGGAAGCGGTAACGTCCGCCAAGCATCTGGGTGTGACTATTCGAAATGATCTCAAATGGAATGATCAGATTACACAAGTAACGGGCAAGGCGAACTCTAGATTGCGGTTTATTGGTAGAACCCTGAAGCGATGCAGTCCTTCAACAAAGGAAATTTGCTTACAGTACGTTAGTTCGTCCAGCCTTAGAGTATTGTTCGTCTGTATGGGACCCTTACCAGTTGGGTCTGATTCAACAGATTGAGAAGGTCCAAAGAAGAGCGGAAAGATTCGTGACTGGTACATTTAGCCATCGCGAGAGCGTTACAAATCTTATAGAAAGTTTGAAGTGGGACACACTTACAGATAGACGACGCGCTAAACGGAAGGGGCTGCTCACTAAATTCCGAAATCCGATCTTTGCCGAGGATGTAGAGCATATATTGTTACCACCAACTTTCAAATCGCGCAATGACCACCATTCAAAGATAAGGGAAATTAGAGCTCGTACTGAGGTGTTCAGACAGTCGTTTTTCAGTCGTGCAATCCGCGAGTGGAACAGAGGGGGAGGGGAAATATGACGTTGGCGCGAATTGTGCCCTCCGCTACACACCGCTTGGTGGCTAGCGGAGTATATATATAGATGTAGATGTATTTCCTGGTCGCTGGATTGGAAAGGGACGTCCTGCGAGGTTACCTGACCTGAATTCCTTGATTATTTCGTATGAGCATATCTAAAGTCGCTTGTGTATGAGACCCCAGTGGATACGGAGGTGGAATTAGTTGCCAGAACTGTAGCTGTCTGTGTTGTGATTCGAAATTCACCAGGGATATTTGCCAGGTTGCTTTAGAATCTTGTTCGCTGATGTCATGCTTGCGTTCAGGTTGATGGCCGTCGGATTCATCACATTTTGTAAGATACAGTACAAATGGTACGTTCTTTGCATCAGCGATGGTATTTGCAGTTAACTGTAACTAATGTAAACAAAAAAAGTACACAGTAAAGTGAATCTATTCCCATTACCTCTTTAAGCTGGCTTCACTGACCCCAGGTTCCATACCTCAAATTGTTTAGTGGAGTATCCTCTAAGTCCTGTTAAATTCCTGCACGCTCTTACAGAAACACCCTGTATTAAATAAGTTATACTTTCGAAAGACAGACTGTACACCATAAAATAAATTAACGTAACAACAAACAATAATTTTTAAATTGTTAATGCAGAACTCTTTTTTCATATTCGGACAGAATGGGCATCATAAAAAAAAGGAACAGAGCTTAAACGTAAAAACAACTAGAACGAGTGCAGTATGCGTTTGTAAGAAGACATGTCGTAGAACGGTAGGTGGATCACGGGCGGCACTTTTCCTCCGGCAGCTGGATGTTTCGTTCACGTTGCTGGTCATTTGCACGGTGATGTCGACGCGGCTCGGACGGGCATCACACCACCTCACAGCGGGTACTGTAGTTCCCGGTGGACGAGGACTCTCGGCATGCACATAGCCCACTTTGTGAGCAGATGGCTTCCAGGAACACTGGGCGCAAATTTCACACAATTTTATATGGGCGCAAATTTCACTGGACGCGGTTTCCATACATCCAGTTCACACACTCACGGCGATGAGCGACGCGCGATACAAATTACGCAACGAACATCCCTGCAGATTCAATCGGAAACGTTTACTGGTGAACCCGGATTAATTCTCCGCCGTGAAACACGTGTGAAGTAATCGTAAATATGATTCGCGATCCTAGTCTGACATGTCAAACAGGACACTGTAGCCATCCTACTGCTTTCAGAAATGTTTCGAAATCCGGCCACCGTTGGAAAATACACACCGCTAACAGTTCGTTCACCATCTCCTGCTAGCTCCTAACAACTCCCAACGACAGTGTCCAAACAGAACCTGAATAAAGGTGAACGTCAATAACGGGAAAAGCCACACAAAAACACCGCACTGAGATTTCCACAATAAAAAACGGATTTTTTTCCCTTCTTCCGTTAAACCTCGCCAAGGCCGTTTAGTTCAGTGAAACGCTACGCCCAACTAGTTAATGGCTCGACGCTCTTTTGTTAAAGGGCAATAATCACCTAAAAGAGCCGGAAGGATTAAACAGAATTTCAGGGAGATGTACTGGGAAGCACTTCCGATTCTTGCAGTTTTTTTGACATGAGAAAAGTAGCTTGCTGTTCACTATGCGGTCTAAGGCGCTGCAGTCATGGACTGTGCGGCTGGTCCCGGCGGAGGTTCGAGTACTCCCTGGGGCATGGGTGTGTGTGTGTTTGTCCTTAGGATAAGTTAAGTAGTGTGGAAGCTTAGGGACTGATGACCTTAGCAGTTAAGTCCCATAAGATTTCACACACATTTGAACATTTTTTGTTCACTATGAATCACTAACCCACGACTTCAGTTAAACCGTACGGCACTGACTCCTCCCTCCGCTTATCGTGTCAACGCCGCGAGGACTGTCGACTAACGGTTTCGTGATCTCCATGTTACTCCGCGAAATTATTTCAATATTCAACCCCTTCAGCCAGTCAGAATCAGGAACAAAAATCAGGCATTTCCATTGGTCACGTTCTGATCCCACCAGTAGTGCAATCGCAAGGTACCCCTGCCAGAACTTTCAGAAATTTCTGTCCAACAGTTGTTGGAAAACACCCAACATCACGGGAAATCACAATCTTTTAAGCAGGCGCAATCAGCTACGACCACAATACATTTAGGGGGATTAGGGAAAGACCACCCCATCACCTTCATAGTGAAATAAATCCCCTTCGCATGGCTACCAGAAACAGGCTCTGATGTGAAGCAAAATGTGAAGTGTCCCTCACGGGGCACACGAAAACAGTGATGAGGTTTTTAAAAGTTTATTAACTACGAAATACATCTCCATCGACTGTAAGAAGAATAGGCACAAAACACAGTGGATCACTAGATGCTGCTACACAGGCTTGACGGAGCTACCGTATAAAGTCGCGTGACCGTTTCTAGTATGTAGTTACACTACTTGCAGCTTGATAGGGAAAGACACTTGAAGGAAATAATCCAAGTTCCGAGAAAGCCGTCGTGATTAGGTCCAACACAGGCACAGAAAAGTGAATCCTTAATACAATCTGAGTCCACAGAGGAAGCAGCGATGAAAGCTGAGAAGTGTCGATCCATACGGCAGGCTTCGAGAGCATCCTGACGCGATGAGGTGAGTAACCCCCTCCCGGAGACCAGGAGAGGCTCTCCGAGAAAGAACTGGTTGGGGCAGTCCATGCGCCTGCCCTTACAGCTGCCGACGGGGCGTTCGTGATACCATTTCTGTTTTTTTTTTTTTTGTCACGTGTTGTGCTGAGATGAATAGGTCCCTCAGAAGTGACAGCCTCTGACAGCGCTGCCAATGGCACCTGGTGTCTGGTCATGACTACGACATGCAGTGAAGAGCCAAAGAAATTGGTACACCTGCCTAAAAATGTTTAGGGGCCCCTTGAGTACGCAGAAGTGCCGCAACACGACGTGACATGGATTAAACTAATGTCTGAAGCAGTGCAGGAGGGAATTGACACCACGAATCTTTCAGATCCGTGAGAGTACGAGGAAGTTGAGAGCTCTTCTGAACAGCACGTAGCAAGGCATCCCGCATATGCTCAATAATGTTCATATCTGGGGAGTCTGGTGGCCAGAGGAAGTGTCTAAAACTCAGGAGAGTGTTCCTGGAGCCGCACTGTAGCAATTCTGGACGTTTGGGGTGTTGCATTGTTCTGCTGGAATTGACAAAGTCCGTCGGAATGCACAATGGACATGAATGGATGCAGCTGATCAGACAGGATGCTTAGGTACGTGTCACCTATCAGACTGGTATCTAGACGTATCAGGGGTCCCACATCACTCCAACTGCACACGCCTTACATCACTACAGAGACTCCACCGAGCTTGAACAGTCCCCTACAGACATGCTGGCTCAATGGATTCATGAGGTTGTCTCAGTGCCCGTACACGTCCATCCGCTCGATACAATTTGAAACGAGACGTCATCAATAGTCCATTGTCGGTGCCCATTGGCCCAGGCGAGGCGTAAAGCTGTGCGTCGTGCGTTCGATCCAAAAGCCCATATCGATGATGCTTCGTTGAATGATTCGCAGGCTGGCGCTTTCTAATGACCAAGTACTGAAATCTGCAGGAATTTGAGGAAGGGTTGCACTTCTGTCACGCTGAACGCTTCTGTTCAGTCGTATTTGGTCCAGTTCTTCCAGGATCGTCTTTCGGCTGTCGGAGATTTGATGTTTTACCGGATTCCTGATATTCATGGTACACTCGTGAAATGGACGTACGGGAAAATCCCGACTTCATCGCTACCTCGGAGATGCTGCGTCCCATTGTTCGAGCGCCTACTATAAGAGCACGTTCAAACACACTTATCGTGATATCCTGCCACTGTACCAGCAGTAATCGATCTAACATCTGCCCAGACACCTGTTGTCTTACATAGGCGTTGCCAGCCGCATACCGTATTCTGCCTATTTATATATCTCTGTATTTGAATACGTATGCCTATTCCAGTTTCTTTGGCGCTTCAGTATAGCTCGCCATGCTGTGGCGTGCAGGGGCCATGTGGACTGCACGCTTACACGAGTTGCCCGAGCGGATGCCGCCCTATTTTGCGTAGTTCTGCGATGCAGCAAAACGAACGAGAACACAGGCGCGGCCAGGAAATGACATGTTACAGTTTCGCCCCGCCTCTAAGGAGTGGCCGAGAAGAGAGTCCAATGTGTCCGAAGTATACTCCCAGTTTAACAGCTACCAATTCTTGTGGAAGTGAGACAACGATTCCGCCTCCTAGCTCAACTCTTTCGCAGAAAGTCAACTTCGACTCAGACTCGTCCCTCCCGGGAGGGGCGGTTAACTTCGCTGACGGCCGGACGGCTGAGGCATCGCCGCACGGCGTCTCCCGGGTTTGGGCGGCAGACAGCGGCCGCCGGCCGCCTGCGGGCCATTAATCAAACCGTGGCGTTCCTCCCCACGGTGCTGGTAACACCAGGGGAAGGACAGAGGCAGGCAGGGGCGGGGAGCCGACGTAATGAGCGCGGGGGAGGCTCAGATGGCCGGCAGCGCCCGGGGCCCGCCCCGCACCCTGTCTGGGCGGAATATTCAGAGCGGCCAGCAAGTAGCCTCGACACTCCTCCAGCGAGCATTCCTCTAAAATAATTCTAATTCCAAGTTATAGTCGACCACGACTTTAAACATGCTTGCCACCAATTGGTACTTAACAGAAATTATTTTTCTTTCTTAATTTACTGTAAAGTTGGCACCAAACATCTTTGTACGTGTGTACCGATGTGCAGTCAAATTACACAGGTCAACAAATTTAAACTTTTTTCTGCATTTGGTTTGGAAATGGATATATTTACATAATTGTGTGACGATGACTTCACTGATAAGATCAGCTTTCCCCTATCACGTCTCATTTCATAGATACACAGCAGTATGATATACATTACTGGTGAATATTGTTTGTTGTGGTCTTCAGTCCAGACACTGGTTTGATGCAGCTCTCAATGCTACTCTATCCTGTGCAAGCTTCTTCATCTCCCCGTACCTACTGCAACCTACATCCTTCTGTATCTGTTTAGTGTATTCATCTCTTGGTCTCCCTCTACGACTTTTACCATCCGCGCTGCCCTCCGATACCAAATTGGTGATCCCTTGATGCCTCAGAATATGTCCCACCAACCGATCCCTCCTTCTAGTCAAGTTGTGCTACAAATTTCTCTTCTCCCCAGTTATATTCAATATCTCCTCATTAGTTATGTCATCTACCCACCGAACCTTCAGCATTCTTCTGTAGCACCACATTTCGAAAGCTTCTATTCTCTTCTTGTCTAAACTATTTATCGCCCACGTTTCGCTCCCACACATGGCTACACTCCATACAAATACTTTCAGAAAAGGCTTCCTGACGCTTAACTCTATACTCGATGTTAACAAATATCTCTTCTTCAGAAATGCCCTCCCTGCCACTGCCAGTCTACACTTTCTATCCTCTCTACTTCGACCGTCATCAGTTATTTTGCACCCCAAACAGCAAAACTCATTTACTACTTTAAGCGTCTCATTCCCTAATCTAATACCCGCAGCATTACCCGATTTAGTTCGACTACATTCTATAACTCTCGTTTTGCCTTTGTTGATGTTCATCTTATATCCTCCTTTCAAGACACTACCCATTCCGTTCAACTGCTCTTCCAAGTCCTTTGCTGACTCTGACAGAATTACAATGTCTTCGGCGAACCTCAAAGTTTTTATTTCTTCTCCATGGATTTCAATTCCTACTCCGAATTTTTCTTTTGTTTCCTTTACTGCTTGCTCAATATACAGATTGAATAGCGTCGGGGAGAGGCTACAACCCTGTCTCACTCCCTTCCCAAACACTGCTTCCCTTTAATGCCCCTCGACTCTTATAAATGCCATCTGGTTTCTGTACAAATTGTAAATAACCTTTCGCTCCCGGTATTTTACCCCTGCCACCTCCAGAATTTGAAATACAGTATCCCATTCAACATTGTCAAAAGCTTTCTCTAAGTCTACAAATGCTAGAAACGTAGGTTCGCCTTTCCTTAACCTATTTTCTAAGATAAGTCGTACGGTCAGTATTGCCTTACATGTTCCAACATTTCTATGGAACCCAAACTAATCTTCCCCGAGGTCGGCTTCTACCAGTTCTTCCATTCGTCTGTAAAGAATTCGTGTTAGTGTTTCGCAGCCGTGGCTTATTAAACTGGTGGTTCGGTAATTTTCAAATTTGTCAATACCTGCTTTCTTTGGGATTGGAATTATTATATTCTTCTTGAAGTCTGAGGGTATTTCGCCTGTCTCATACATATTGCTCACGAGATGGTCTTTTCTTATCAGGGCTGGCTCTCCCAAGGCTACCAGTAGTTCTAATGGAATCTTGTCTACTCCCGGGGTCTTGTTTCGACTTAGGTCTTTCAGTGCTCTGTCAAACTCTTCAGGTAGTATCATATCTCCCGTTTCATCTTCATCTACATCCTCTTATATTTCCATAATATTGTCCTCAAGTACATCGCCCTTGTATAGATCCTCTATATACTCCTTCCACCTTTCGCATTCCCTTATTTGCTTAGAACTGGATTTCCATCTGAGCTCTTGATATTCGTGCTAGTGGTTCTCTTTTCTCAAGAGTTCTCTTTAATTTTCCTTTAGGCAGTATCTGTCTTACCCCTAGTGATATACGCCTCTACATCCCTGCATTCTTCTTCTACTGTATTTCTTTCCCCCTTTCCCGTCAATTTTTTCCTTATGCTGTCCCTAACACTCTCTACAACCTCTGGTTCTTTCAGTTTATCCAGGTCCCATCTCCTTAAATTCCCAACTTTTTGCAGTTTCTTCAGCTTTAATCTACAGTTCATAACCAATAGACTGTGGTCGGAGTCCACATCTGCCCCTGGAAATGTCTTACAATTTAAAACCTGGTTCCTAAATCTCTGTCTTACCATTATATAATCTATCTGAACTCTGTCAGTATCTCCAGGCTTATTCCATGTATACAATCTTCTTTTATGATTCTTGAACCAAGTGTTAGCTACGATTAAGTTGTGCTCTGTGCAAAATTCTACCAGGCGGCTTCCTCTTTCATTTCTTAGCCCCAATCCATATTCACCTACTACGTTTCCTTCTCTTCCTTTTCCTACTATCGAATTCAAGTCACCCAGGACCATTAAATTTTCGTCTTCTTTCACTATCTGAATAATTTCTTTTATCTCATCATACATTTCATCAATCTCTTCGTCATCTGCGGAGCTAGTCGGCATATAAACTTATACTACCATGCTAGGAATGGGCTTCGTATCTATCTTGGCCACAATAATGCGTTCACTATACTGTTTGTAGTGTAAGTAGGCTGTTTAGGTTTTCTTATTGGTAACGCCACATAGCGCTCTGTATGAAAATCACTGGCTGTGCTGTGTGCAGTCTGTGGCTAGTTTGCATTGTTGTCTGCCATTGTAGTGTTGGGCAGCTGGATGTTAACAGCGCATAGCGTTGCGCAGTTGGAGGTGAGCCGCTAGCAGTGGTGGATGTGGGGAGAGAAATGGCGGAGTTTTGAAATTTGTAAGACTGGCTGTCATGAACTGCTATATATTTATGACTTTTGAACACTATTAAGGTAAATACATTGTTTGTTCTCTATCAAAATCATTCATTTGCTAACTATGCCTATCAGTAGTTAGTGCCTTCAGTAGTTTGAATCTTTTATTTAGCTGGCAGTAGTGGCGCTCGCTGTATTGCAGTAGTTCGAGTAACGAAGATTTTTGGTGAGGTAAGTGATTTGTGAAAGGTATAGGTTAATGTTAGTCAGGGCCATTCTTTTGTAGGGATTTTTGAAAGTCAGACTGCGTTGCGCTAAAAATATTGTGTATCAGTTTAAGCATAGTCATGTATAATTGTTCTAAGGGGACGTTTCAGTAGTAGCTTACCCGTATTCCTATTTTTTTATGCATTATTAAACCTACTCCTTCATTACCCCTATTTGATTTTGTATTTATAACGCTGTATTCACCTGATCAGAAGTCTTGTTCCTCCTGCCACCGAACTTTACTAAATCCCGCTATATCTATCTTTAACCTATCCATTTCCATTTTTAAGTTTTCTAACCTACCTGCCCGATTAAGGGATCTGACATTCCACGCTCCGGCCCTTAGAACGCTAGTTTTCTTTCTCCTGATAACGCCGTCCTCCTGAGTAGTCCCTCCTGGAGATCCGAACGGGGGACTATTTTACCTCCGGAATATTTTACCCAAGACGACGCCATCATCATTTAACCATACAGTAAAGCTGCATGCCCTCGGAAAAAATTACGGCTGTAGTTTCCCCTTGCTTACAGCCGTTCGCAGTACGAGCACAGTAAGGCCGTTTTGGTTAGTGTTACAAGGCCAGATCAGTCAATCGTCTAGACTGTTGCCCTTGCAACTACTGAAAAGGCTGCTTGCCCTCTTCAGGAACCACATGTTTGTCTGTCCTCTCAACAGATACCCCTACGTTCTGGTTTGCACCTCCGGTACGGCTATCTGTATCGCTGAGGCACGCAAGCGTCCCCACCAACTGCAAGGTCCATGGTTCCTGGTGGGTGAACATTATCAGAATTAAAAGAAGCAAGAAATACGTGCTCATATTAGTGGTACTCAATGCTACTTAACAAGTAATGTATACGAGAGTTGTCCAGAAAGTAAGTTCCGATCGGTCGCGAAATGGAAACCACTGGGAAAATGCGGTAAAGCATTGCACAGATGTGTTGGGCAGTGTCTCGAGTATGCCCGTCGCTCGTGTTGCGCCTCTCTTTTCAGTTCTTAGTGAACAGTGAGCACGTAAAGGTGCGTAGGGAATAGCGTCTCCCTCTATGAATGAGGGCCTGGTTAGAGATTTCCCCTGTGTCGTGCAGCCCACATAACACAACTGTCGAGCAGTTCCTTCTTCGTGCCAATTCTCGGCCGCACACTGCAGGGGCAATGAAGACGCTCCTGCAGCGTTTCCGATGAGAAGTGTTTGATCACCCACAATACAGTCCGTAATTGGCTCCTCCTGAGTTTCACCTCTGTTCACAAGAATCGTTGGATGTGAAGACAAAATTTTTCCGCAGACAACGAGCTGCAGACCAGTGCAGATTACTAGCTGAAAGCACAGGCAGGTGCTTTCTATGACGAGGATATTGGAAAGTTGATACAACACCACGACAAAAGTCGAAGTTGGAGAGGCGACTACGTAGAGAAGTAGGTGGAAGGTGTACCTAACTGTTGCAAATAAAACGTTTCTGATTTTCACTGTGGTTTCCATTTCGCGACCGATCTGAACTTACTTTCAGGAGAACCCTCGTATATGGAAAAGACGCCAACAAAAGTTTTAAATTAGTTCATCACCAATTTTAATCTTTAATCAGCTTTCATAATCCAAAAATGAGACAACGATGCTCTTCTTTTATTTGCCGTTTCCTTATCACGACTCCAAACTAGTGACGATTTGTATATCTTCCAGCACCCTCATACAAAAGAAAGACAAAAATTTAAAAAAAACAAACTGGAATCTGAACAAAAGAAGAGTAAACGCCGAAATACGGAAAATAACCAATAAAAGCTCTAAAAAGTTAAAAATCTTACGTGTTAGCAAATTTTGAAAGGTAGATCCCAGATGCAAAATAACTGTTGAGTAGTGTTATTTATCAACTGCCAACTTTGAATGGCGTGTAAAACTATCCATCTTTGTGAGCAGTCCACGCCAACAAGAATTTTCTATTGTTTTCTACAGTACTTCATGATGAGAATGGACCTGTTTCGTTTAATACTTTATTGTTATGCAATTATTGAAATATTTATAGTGAACAGAAAAACAATTTCATGGTAAATTTCCGTAAATGTTAGAGCGAGCTGCGATTAAGTTGGTACATACCTGTATTGGAGAATTAGTTTTATTGTTGCGCGCTAGTCAGAACAAAGAAAGTTAGTACAGTCTGTGAATGCCGTCGTTCTAATTTGATGGAGGAAATTGCTTTCATATGAACTGCAAGTAGTAGAGATACGGCCCATTATATACTCACAGTTCTTTCCAGACAGATATTACAGAAGGTTGAAAGAGGGGCAGAGGGGTGATAAATGGGTGGGGAGTGGGGCAGTATGAATTCCAGCTTGGAATATGCAGGTTGGATTTCCATTTCCGGCATTTGTCTGATCACCATGGGAAACGTCGGCCTTGGGACTTGGAACTTTCTCGACAATGTTATGTTGTCCAAGACAAAATTAAAATTGTGTGTGTGTGTGTGTGTGTGTGTGTGTGTGTGTGTGTGTATGTTAGAGAGACAGATAGAGAAAAATCTACAATGTTGATAACGCTGCAAGAGTGTCATCTGTCAGTGTACGACCATCAACCTTGTGTAGTCGATAATGTACTAAACTGCACTGCAGCTTAGTGACATTTTGCAGAACCAGCTCTCTTCCTCTGGATTTCGTTTTCTTGCTATTAAATAAATCACTAAAGTGTAGTGGTGACTTCTTTTTAGCAGCTGATTGTTCCGGTTTTATATCTATGAAACTGGAGAGAAAAATGGGAGTATGCAATGCGTACGAAGGTACGAAATACATTTTTCAGCAGAGTGAATTATAACCAACGACCCCTTCGCAGACTTTAACGACATTATGTATTATGGACCATTTATCGTGCTCGCGTACCACGGCCGTTTGGAGAACGAAAGTATCCTCTAAAAGAGTCAACATGGATTTCTCAGAGACCGAGCGAGGTGGCGCAGTGGTTAGACACTGGACTCGCATTCGGAAGGACGACGGTTCAATCCCGCGTCCGGCCATCCTGATTTAGGTTTTCCGTGATTTCCCTAAATCACTCCAGGCAAATGCCGGGATGGTTCCTCTGAAAGGGCACGGCCGACTTCCTTCCCCATCCTTCCCTATTCCGATGAGACCGATGACCACGCTGTCTGGTCTCCTTCCCCAAACCAACCAACCAACCATTTCTCAGAGAAAGATCTCGTCAGACTCAGATCGCCCACTACATCCAGAGGCCATCAGAGAGTGGCATCAAGGTTGATCCCGTTTTCCTTGACAGCCTCTTAGAAGCCAGTTCTGATATGCAGACTACTGTAGAGTAGGGAGTATTTCTCAATGTAAGTTACTCAAGGCGAGTAAGTTGGTAGAGGAGATATCCAACAAGTAATCTAAATGGAAGTGACTGGTTCAGGCAGTAGTAATTCTACAGCGCCACAGCGTGTCCCGTTACTAATGCTGAAAGTTTTTCAGGGGGACGAAAAGATTCCGGCCACTGCCTAATTATTGCTTTGTTTCATTACTATTGGCGCCGGCCGCTGTGGCCGAACGGTTCTAGGCGCTTCAGTCCAGAACCACGCTGCTTCTACGTTCGCAGGTTCGAATCCTGCCTCGGGCATGGATGTGTGTAGTGTTCTTAGGTTAGTTAGGTTTAGGTAGTTCTAAGTCTAGGGGACTGGTGACCTCAGATGTTAAGTCCCATAGTGCTTAGAGTAATTTGAACCATTTTCTTTACTATTGGCGGATCGCTGGAAACGATTGAGAAGCTATGACTTCATTCTTGCCAAGTTCAACGGAAATTTTGGGAAGATCCTACAGCTGACGAGTCAATAACCAATAGATTCTCAATCTTGTCTCATCGGGTCGCTTAATCATGTCTTACATTCCGCACAGTTAAGCTCCCCTCTCCACCCCTTCCCGTTACCAACAGCTAAGCACAAACAGTTGCTGAAGTCAGAGATCATCGTGTCAGAGCGTCAGAATAATTGTAGACCAGACATGAACGCAATAAAACCAAAAAGGGTGCCTCACTGAAGGATCTCATGGACAAACTAACCTTTCGGTTGATCACTCCTTCACTTTATTCACCCGTGAAAATTATTTTAAGATGCTATGTTTCGAGAAGAATTGCTCCAGAAGGATGGGAGACAGGGTTGTAACCTATCCTCTATGCTGCTGAATCTGTACATTGACCAAGCTGTGACGGAAACCAAGAAGAAATCTGAAAAGGGAATGAGGTTCAGGGAGAAGAAATAAAAACTTTGATGAAACTTCCTGGCAGATTAAAACTGTGTGCCCGACCGAGACTCGAACTCGGGACCTTTGCCTTTCGCGGGCAAATGCTCTACCAACTGAGCTACCGAAGCACGACTCACGCCCGGTACCCACAGCTTTACTTCTGCCAGTACCTCGTCTCCTACCTTCAAACTTTACAGAAGCTCTCCTGCGAACCTTGCAGAACTAGCACTCCCGAAAGAAAGGATATTGCGGAGACATGGCTTAGCCACAGCCTGGGGGATGTTTCCAGAATGAGATTTTCACTCTGCAGCGGCTTTACAGAAGCTCTCCTGCGAACCTTGCAGAACTAGCACTCCCGAAAGAAAGGATATTGCGGAGACATGGCTTAGCCACAGCCTGGGGGATGTTTCCAGAATGCAGCTGCAGAGTGAAAATCTCATTCTGGAAACATCCCCCAGGCTGTGGCTAAGCCATGTCTCCGCAATATCCTTTCTTTCGGGAGTGCTAGTTCTGCAAGGTTCGCAGGAGAGCTTCTGTAAAGTTTGGAAGGTAGGAGACGAGGTACTGGCAGAAGTAGAGCTGTGGGTAGGGGGCGTGAGTCGTGCTTCGGTAGCTCAGTTGGTAGAGCACTTGCCCGCGAAAGGCAAAGGTCCCGAGTTCGAGTCTCGGTCGGGCACACAGTTTTAATCTGCCAGGAAGTTTCATATCAGCGCACACTCCGCTGCAGAGTGAAAATCCCATTCTAAAAACTTTGATGTTTACCATAACAATGTAATTTTGTCAGAGACAGCAAATGACTTGGAAGAGAAGTTGAACGGAATGGACAGTGTTTTAAAAGGAGGATATAAGATGAATATAAACAAAAGCAAAACAAAGATAATGTGATGGAGTAAATTTATATCAGGCGATGTTGAACAAATTAGATTAGGAAATAGAGAGGATACTCACTCGAGACTGGCAAAGCCAGAAAAGGATGTCTGAAGAAGAAAAATTTGTTAACATCAAATAGGAATTTAAGTGCTAGGAATTTTTCTGAAGGAGCATGTCTAGAATGTAGCATTATGCCGAAGTGAAACGTGGACGATAAGCAGCGAATAGACGCTTTTGAAACGTGGTACTACTAAAGAATGCTAAAGATAAAAGGGTAGGTAATGTAACCAGTGAGGAGGTGCTGAACAGAACTGGGAAGAAAAGGAATTTGTTGCACAACTTGACTAAAGGAAGGGATTTGGTAATAGGACATGAGCCGTGGCTGGCTCATGTTATGCGTTGGATCAAACCTTGGTTACTATTCTGTGTTTAGTCTCCCTCGGTTATCGCGATTATGCTGTTATCCTCTCTCTCCGCAAGTGACAGCAGCGGTGTGTATCGATATTCGCACCTTGTACTATCTTTGGCCTGGCGCTTATAGTTTCCGGCTGTGCTGTGTCCGAGTAGTTGGTCGGTTGGCGTGGAGTAGCGAGGAAATCTCCGTTGTGCGTAGTTTGGCATAGGCCGCTGGCGACGTCCACGCGCGGTCGGAGTGTGTGGTGCTGTTCACATTGCTACGAGGTCCGTGGCTCACCGACCCTGGACACGAAAGTAGAAGTTTGACTTAATCTACCAGCAAGTCACGACTGTTCACATTGTGTCGTTTGGATTTCGTTGTCGGCTGTTGGGACATTCCCGCGAGCAACAACGTGTGTGTTCAAGTTCGCAGATTTTAGACACCCTCCGGTGGAGTTTAACTGTACTTGGTTATTTTGAATTAGCGTGCATCAGCTGAATCTACTGCCTTGTGGCCGTTGACGTTCCGGTTACCTGCCCTGGCCATTGATGTGTATTTTCTTCATCGTGTTGTCGCTGTCCAGTACGGTGTGTAGTTTGACAGTTCAATGTATAATTGGTTGTGGGTGCCAATACCTTCTACGTTGTTCCACTGAACTCTCTGTTGTGTGCTGGTCAGTTGGAGCGGAATTATCTTGTCGGTGGGTCCGTTGACTGTCTGTCGGTTGGGTTGTCGTCGGATCGAGAATGGTTGGGCCGACTGCCTGTCTCACCAAATCGAGCGTTAGTGTTTGAATTCCAGGCCGACCCTCGGAAACTTCTGAGCGCTCTTGGGTGTACTGCGTTTTCTTATTTGTTTTTGTTGTTTGTATTTGTATAGCTTGTAGCTGATTTTAAAATTAAAATTGTTTTGCCCTTAATGCGTAAGATTGTTTGGACCTTCAGCCTAATTTAAAGAACTGTTTTAAGGGAAGGCCTTTGGCCTTTTTTTATTTATTTTGGTTTGAGTCTTAAGTGATGGGCCTTCAGCCGATTTGTAAATTAAAGTTGTTTTGCTCTTAAGGTGTCAGATTGTTTGGGCCTTCAGCCTAATTAGATAACTCTTTGAAGATGAGGCCTTGTGCCTTTTAAATTTCTGATTTTTGTTTGAGTCTTAAGTTATTGGCTTTAAGCCGATCTTAAATTAAAGTGGTCTTGGCCTTAAGGCATGAGATTGTATGGCGCATTCAGCAGGTAAATTCCAAAAATTAATGCTGCGTTTTTTTTAAATTTTTTTGGTCTCGTAGTGTTTGGTCAAATAAATAAAGTTGTATGTTCGAATGTAATTGACAGCCACTTATTGTGGCCACTTTCCACTATTTAAACTACCTGTCCTGTGGGTTCAGCAGAGGGTCTCAGGACACATTCTGAGACATCAAGGTATCATCAATTTAGAATTGTGAGAAAGTTTCCGGGGTGGGGGGGGGCAAAAACTGCTGAGATCATCGGTCCCTAGGCTTACACACTATTTAACGTAACTTAAACTAACTTACGCTAAGGACAACACACACACCCATGCCACAGGGAGGACTCGAACCTCCGATGGGGGGAACCGCGCGATCCATGGTAAGGCGCCCAAGACCGCGCGGCAATCACCGTGGTGCCATCATCGAATGTCTTAATATACGGGATTCTGTGATCCGGCCGGCCGAATTTGCGTGTCATGCGATATTAATTTCTCCTATACCATCTGAATCACTTACCACACCGTAAAAAAAAATAAAATAAAATAAAATAAAATAAAATAAAAAAATTAATAAATTAAAAAAACAGTGACTGAATCTTGCTGTGAACTGTACCGTTTATTAGACGTAGTTCCTATCACTGCATGAACACACTCCGACAAAAAACGACGCACCACGAAGGTATTATCCAAATGGGACGGAAATTGGTAGGTGTGATGTACATGTACAGACAAACAGATGATTACGGTTCTAGAGAAATTGTATGAGTTATTCAAGAGAAAGGGCAAGTCAGGCGGAGGTCAAGAAAAGTGTACAGTACGCAGTTTAAGAAGGATTTAGGTTGCAGTAGTTATTCGGAAATGAAAAGGCTTGCAGAGGTCACAGTAGCGTGGAGAGTTGGATCAAACCAATCGTCGGAGTGTAAACCACAACAACAACATGATTTGGTTGTGGTAGTCCTACGCTGTTTATCATACCCAGAGTTCTCTTAATTCTCGTTCCAAAGCTTCTGTATTAAAGTGCTGCTTCGATAAGCCAGCAGTACCCGACGTTACTCCTTGAGCTACCGAACGGGACGGACAGTTATAAACGAAGGCCACTCCAAGAGGCAAATGCCTTTCCGTTCTTTCAATTTTGAATTTTATTCGACGGCTGCAGCTCCAGTTTTCTCCGGCCGTAACTTTATCTGCTCATCACATCTGTAATTAAAAGTTGGAGTACGTTGTGTACTGATTTCTGGCAGAGCAGAGCTACTTCGAACAGAGGTTTAAGGGTCTAGGAAAAATCGAGGGTTTCATTATGTGAAAAAGAATGTGGCTCTCCAGATCCGACTGATAGGTCTTGAACAGTTACTGAAAAAGTATGCAGGCGCTTTCTGAAGCTGAAGTGCTGATGAATCGGAAAATCTATTGCACTTGACGTCGACGAATCTATTGAATTCATATGTCTACTGCTCTCGTGTGTGTGTATGCTCTTCAGTGTCCTCGCCAGGTACAAATCCATGGCTAGTCCTGGTGGAGGGGGTAACAGATCGTTACTATCTCCTCCACCATCAAAACAGAACTTCCATCATTCCCATTTTTGCTTAGACACCGGCAATTTAATTAATAATGACAGCAAAGCAACAAAATGTTTTAATATAATGATAATAAAATGTTTAATTACAGCAACATATACAAAATGTTTTAACATGATACAAATAATTTGTTTACGTCAGTATTTAATACGCACTTTAGCGTAAGTTCTAGAAATCAATTCTTTCAAGCATTTCTGAAGTACACGAGTCGTGCACTTGTTTTGTGAACTGCTAGCGACTCGGCCTCGCTTGCACGCTTAACGTTAGGTATCTGTGACCCGACGACTTAACTGGCTTAGCTTATTTTGTTTGGAGACCGCGAATAAAATTCAGTGAACAACGTTAAGTTAGTGAATATAATCATCAACTTCACATAACTTACGCGATGTAAGTAGCACTCGCCAGGAAAGTTGTCTGGGGGCATGAATGTTATCTGCTCCATGTAGAATTGGCATTTGGAGTGAGATAATGGGAGCACATCGTGAGGTGTGTAATATGTTTACAACCAGTGTAAATACTGTATGCGAGTCATGCGTCTATTGTGTGTGAGTGACTGAATATGTGTCGAAGGCTGCTGAAGTGGCATAAATAAAAGAAAATGAAGATAAAATTCGATTGATGTACATGTTTAGCACATGTTGCAGCACTCCTCTTGTGAAGCTTGTGATGCGTTGTTGAGACCCACTGCCGTAGTTCTTTGTTGTGGACTCTTTATGGTAGACTTCTCCGCCGTGCCACGCAAAGAATCGTGTCCACATGAAGTCTCGAAGCAGAAAGCTGAAATCTGTGTCATCTGCTGCGCTGCTGAAAGAAATTATTGTATATAAACGAAGCAAAGTTAGTGAAGTATTTTTTCGGAAAAAGTTGTACTTGAAGCACAAAAAATAAAACCCTACATATTTTGGATACGCTCGCTTTTTCGCTAGGCAGTTCTCCTCACACGATTGCAGGGAAGCTATTTGTTACTAATACTGGTTTGTTTCAAACCGCAAGTCTCACATTACAGCCTGGTGATAAGGTGGTAATCTTTCTGTTATTGGGCATACTTGCTGAGATACATGAAAATCGAGTAACCCATTCTGATTGTTGGAAGAATAAGCTATGAATTAAGAGTGTAAATTACAACCAATAATCTGAGGGTCTGAAATGGTTATCTTATTTCGAAATGTGTCCTTCAACCGTCTAGAGAAGTGTTTCTAAACATTGTGTATTCATCCGCAAGAAATTTCTGAATTCCATTCAAGAAGATCGATCGCATGTTTTTATGATCTTTAAAAGCCCAAACAAATAAATATCTTTAGGCCTAACACGCAGAGGATCGTGTTCGCATCTATGTTTGACTCAACAAAAGCAGGAAGCTTAAAGCTGAGTCATTTGCTGCGCTGCTGCAAAACGTTCTTTACATAAACAAAGTAAAGCTGCATTCCATGCTGCAATTTACTCTATGCATAAATATATGAAAATCGCAAGTTTTCGACTCTCATGTACTTTCGCTGCGTAGTTGCTCTGAAACGATGGCAGTCAATTGAATGTCATTTGGGCAACTTCATGTCCCTAACCGCGGACAGGGCAGCTACAGTGTAACGTTGAGTCCGACTCAAGTTTCTTTCCTGGCGAATCTCAACGTCTTTGAGAGCTGAAGTGTAGGTTAAATGGCATAGTGAAATAAATTGACCCAATGGGGATTCGATACAAACGCTGTACCCAAGAACTACCACACCAGCTACACTATAGTTACACTTTCTCATAATTCAAGATACCTCTGCTCTCTCGAGGTATGGCGGCTGTTCGTTATGTGGCAGTGACATCGTTTTCATAACGTAACTTTAATTCATCGTAATTCAGACAATTTGTAAGAAATATTTGTAAATTATATACAAAAACAGTCTCGTGAATCAGCGGATCTACTCGTATTAGTAAGCACTGTATCAAAATCCCTAGTTTAGCTCCTGAGATTATCCTGCACCTACAAACGGACGCTAGGAGGGGAATTCGCTTTATACTAGATAACGGCAACAAACTCTGAAAACTTTGAGACCGTCATAATTGCTGGAGTATAATTTCGTTGTATGCGGTCAGCATTATTAGTATCTCACTTAGGACTGTGACTATGAATAGAGGCGTGCAGACTAGGGCTATATGAGAGAGGGAATGAGTGCAATGCCTTTTCTTTCTGTCGTTTCCACCTGCGTGCCAGTAGTTAGTCTTTCTGTCTTTTCTTTCTTCAGTAGGGACTCTTACCTTTTCTGTGTTGGGATACTCAACTTCCAGTGGTGTGGCGGTTATACCTGTAGACCAGCGAACTGTGTGGAATTGGGTTCAGGTAGTTGCAAGGCTATGAATGGGCGCCGGTCTCTCGTTGGATGTTCTTTGTAGACATTTAAACCTCACTCATAATGCAAGCAACCGACAAGTATCGTGTGCTAAACATAGTTTGTAATTCCTAGTATTATGTGCCATTCTCGAGACTCTACATTTTCATTACACTTATGCTTGTAAAAATAACTGTTTTTGAAAATGTATATGACACAAATTAGGACTTTGCACAGTCCTCTTCATAAGTTCGACAACAAATACACGTAACACGCAATAAAAACACTATATTTCACTATGTGATCTCTTCGCTGAATGCAGGCAATAGCTATCCACGATACTGATAAAAAATAACTTAAATATTTGGAATAGGAAATGGTAAAATCACTTTAAACTGTGTACATAATCACTAGGAGGAAAAGAGTAATCTCGGTCTCTAAAGGCACTCTTTCACTTAAATTTGGGTTGAGCTGGAGCACAACATGCTACTCTTGCTACTTTAGTTTCTTCTACATCTCGTTGTCGTTGTCCCCTCGCTGTCAGGTAATTCTACCTCTGGTGTTTCTGCAGAGAGTGTAGTAGCTATACTCGCAGCAGATCCGACCACTTATGGTCTGTATCCGGCGAACCTGGCTGCTCAGTTTTCTGATGATGCTGTTTATCAACCGTAAATCTTTGCTGTGGACCAGACGTGCAGTCCACTTGGTTCTGTTCCGTAGCAGTGGAATGCGAGTCAATTTGTATAGCTGCTAGGTCGTGTGTCCACCGGTAAGATGGGTATCAGTGGTCCGAGCATCGATCCCTGCGGTATTCCAGCTCTATTCACCCGTCCCGCTGAGGCGCCATTACAAACGAGGAAGCTCAACGATCTGTTTAAGGGGTGCGACTGCCCGAGGCGAAAATGTGACTCCAGAGTGACGTGTACAAGAAGCTTTTACATGAGGCCACCGTCAGTCGACAGTGAAAAGCCTTTTAAACGACCACGAGCTAAGGTACGCGCTACACGACCGCCACACTTAACGCCTCCGGTCTGCCTCAACAATTGATGTTCAGTAGAGAGGTCCCCCCCTGAAGCCAGACTGCTTCTCAGCTGATGCTCCCCCCTCTGGACGCTTGCTATACAGCCCTTCAAATACGTTGCAGACGGCTGGCAGCAGTATGATGGACAGCCTTCGCGGATGAGGATATGCCCGCAGATGACTGCAGTAATAAGTACCTTAAAAGTGGACAACTTCGTGACACTATTAGTACTTTTTGTAACATAACCTTATACAAATATGTACTGCGACATCTTATTTCCACAATTTTCACGTATATGCAATTTTATAATCTTTATCGTTTAACTGAGACAAAAATAAAGGTGTTGTGCGCCATAAGGGATTCTTAAAATACAATACTGATTGCAATTTAGTTATCCAGAGCTCAGGACAACATTGTGAAATGAAGTCTAAGATAGGGAAAATAGAGTTAAATTCATCTCTCACAGCGATGGGCTGACCTAGTGCTTCTTTATGAAGCATAGTTATAACTTATTACAAGTTTGCCTTGTTTTATGAGCTTCGTTTTACCCATAAGAAAAACATTTGACATAATGTTTGTCAGTTTAGTGAGATTTATTTTTTTCAAAATGCGAATAATTGTTGGTCTACCCTCTTTGAAGCAACGTGAAAGTAAAACAAAAGTGAACTTTATTAATCAAAGTACTTACATAAAAATTGTAGACACTCATTTACTCATCTGTTCAGTGGAACCGTATGAGAAAAAACAGGCCATAGCACTTACACCTAACGCAACATCCCCTAAGCAAGACAATTACTTAAGATTGTTGGACACTCACTTACAGGTTCAGTCGTCTGAGAAGGAGAAAAGGTCATGATGCATTCAATACAATATTCCGGGCAACTATATATTATATTTAGAAACAAAGTTATCATAAAAAATTAAAGTGCCTTGTTTGTGAAACCATTCACAAATGACCCTAATTTCATTCATGAGATTTGTTTTCTAGAATTTCGGTTGACAGACCTATTTCTGCAGGTGCTTGTTCCGTCACAATATTACCTACATAACTATGGAAATAACTTTTTCGCTTCCTAGTCACTGAAGAAAATTTTCTTATAGCTTAACTCTTACCCAGAATGATCTGCACATATCATTTATTTATATCTACTTACCTTCAGTAAGTCAGCTCTTCAAAGTTATCGGCAGTAGCAGAAAGTTTCCAAGAAATCATCCGCCTGCTCAGCTGAGTGTCAACGTGCTTGTTTCCAATGCAGCGGGCCGGGGTTCGATTCCCGGCTGGGTTGGAGATTTTCTCTGCTCGTGGACTGGGTGTTGTGTTGTCCTCATCATCATTTCATCCTTATCACGGGCATGCAAGTCGCCCAATGTGGCGTCGACTGGAATAAGACTTTCACTCGGCGGCCGAACTTCCCCGATGGGGCCTCCCGGCCAACAATGTCATACGCTCATTTCAGTTTTTTCCAAGAAATCTACAAACGTTTTCCCACCAAGAAAATGGCTTTGTGAGCAGTTCAAGTGTAATGAACATACTTGGAGCTTCCATTCCTAAAAACAGAACACACTGCAGCAGAGATCCGTGTTGAAAGTTGATCCGAATTACAGTATTTAAGAATAAGATGTTGGAGCGCGCTGTCGTCACAAAGTTGCACATTTTTATGGTACCGAATGGATAAAAGACCACGCTGACGCGGGTATCGATGGGTATATTTTCCGCTATCTGCAATAATAATTAATTTCCGCATCCAAGGCAAAGACTAGAGTCAACATTACGGTTTTCGCACGTTTCACACCAGTCTCAAGTGACAAGTAACCTTGTGAACTGTCCTTCCAATTAATCTCTAGTATTGCGTCCACTAAAAGCAGGTTACAGTAAGGAATTTCGTATATTGCATGATAAGGAATCTGTCATCATCGTGGTAAAATTTGGAAATTTGTGGTAAGTTCCTATGGGACCAAACTGCTGAGATCATCGTTCCCTAGGCTTACACACTATTTAACGTAACTTAAACTAACTTACGCTAAGGACAACACACACACACCCATGCCACAGGAAGGACTCGAACCTCCGACGGGGGGAACCGCGCGATCCATGGTAAGGCGCCCAGGACCGCGCGGCTACCCCGCGAGGCAATCACCGTGGTGCCATTATCGAATGTCTTAATATACGGGATTCTGTGATCCGGCCGGCCGAATTTGCGTGTCATGCGATATTAATTTCTCCTATACCATCTGAATCACTTACCACAGCGTAAAATAAAAAAAAAGTGACTGAATCTTGCTGTGAACTGTAATGTATATTAGGTAGTTCCTATCATTGCATGAACACTCTCCGATAAAAAACGACGCACCACGAAGGTATTATCCAAATGGGACGGAAATTGGTAGATGTGATGTACATGTACAGACAAACAAATGATTACGGTTTTAGAGAAATTGTATGAGTTATTCAAGAGAAAGGGCAAGTCAGTAACCCGTTCGTCCGCCTCTGGCTCTTATGCAAGTACTTGTTCAGCTTGACATTGATTGACAGAGTTGTGCGATGTCCCCCCGAAGAATATCGTGACAAGTTCTGTCCAGTTGGTGCCTTAGGTCGTCAAGATATCGAGCTGGTTGGAACGTACAGGTCATAATGTTCCAAACGTTATCAATTGGGGAGAGGTCCGGCGACCTTGCTGGACAAGGTAGGGTTGGACGAGCACAAAGACAACCAGCAGAAACTATCGCTGTGTGCAGGCGGGTGTTATTTTGTTGAAGTGTAAGCACAGGAAAGCTTGGCATGAAGAGGAAAAAAACGGGACGTAGAATATGGTCGATGTATAGCTGTGCTGTAAGGCTGCTGCTGGTGACAACCAAAGGCGTCCTGCTGCGAAATGAAACGACATCGCAGACCGTCACTCCTGGTTGTCGGGCGACAGTCAGCTTGGTATCCCACCTCAGTCCAGGGCGTCTCCAGAGACATCTTCGCTGGTAATCGGGCCTCAATTCGAAGCAGGACGACCTGCTCCAGTCAATGACATTCTGGACGAATGTGCTCGACATCTCTTTAAACGGGCAGTTTGGTGTACGGAAATCAATGGTCGTCGGCGCATGTTGCGCCGTGAGTTTAGCCCCCTCTCTGTCAGCCGCCTATTAATGGTTCTTCTGGTCTCTGTAGTACCAGCTGTGCGTCCTATCGATGATAATGATGAGTCCAGGACTCTGAGAGCCTCTCTGACGATCGCTCGGTCCTTAGGTCCTGTCTTCACCCTAAGTCGCCTGCTTCCTTCTTGATGCTGCTTTCGATGGTGCACTCATTTGTGCCAACATCGTCGAATGAAGACATCGCATCTCTTCCAGTGTCGAGCGACGGACCGATTACTCCGACCGGTTGCGTTGAGTCCAACTACACGCCCTCAAGTGCTGGCATCTGCACCTGTCTGCGAGGTATAGTTACTGTCCAGATGAGTACACGGAACGAAATTTGCAAAGACTATTGGTCCTGTTTTTCCTGACGCTACAGTCGGTCATGGATCACCCATTCCTGCCAACACCGTCGAATAGTGGCATCGCTCCTATTCCAGTGTCGAGCGATTCGCCGATTACTCCGACCGGCTTCGTTGAGCCCAAGTACGCGTCCTCTCTCAAATGTTGACATCTGCACCTGTCTGTTAGGCATAATTACTGTCCATCGAAGTATACGGAATGAAATTCGCAAATTCTTTATTCCTTGGTATCGTGTCAGTTGCGAGGTGAAGCTGTGCAGCGTTGCACAATCATCCGCTGGCCGCAAAAGTTTAAGGTTTAGCATTTTCCGTAGATATATGTCGGAATATCAGTTTGAGACCAGTTTGCATAAATCCTCCACGGTGCATATTTTTTATTTTTGTTCATTTTTTTAATTTTTTGGTTTAGAGTATATATATATAAGATGAGGTGTGATCAGCTTTCTACTTATTTGCGAAAAATTAAAAAGCAGAAAAAGTGCTGCAGCTTCGTGGATTTTGGTTGCGGGAACAGTTCTTAATTCCTCGTCCGTGTTGCTTTACTTCATGAACGTTTTTCACAAAAGTTCCCAAGACTGACCTTCGAACGCCAGAGAGGTTTTATATGAAGCTAGCTGACCCGGAAAACTCTGTTCCGCCTTAAAACCAATAAATAATCATATTTTGGATGTTAAGTTCAAATTTTTTAGGAAATACAATAAAAAATTGAGTATTTTAATGATTCTTTATTCTTTATGTTTTTTGTGCATAGCTTCCACTCTTCAATTAATTACCTTGTGATACACGACATTTTTTGTTTTGTTATCAGGCGCAAGAACAAGCAACGCAGATGATCTTCCGACCCGTGAACATGCCACATATAATTGACCATGTGAAAAACATGGATATTCCAGATTTAAACAACAAACTTTCAAGGACTGGCCTTGTGATTTGTTAATGGTCGTGGCGAATGCAACACGGACCGGAAATGGAAGTCTTTTAAACTCAAACGGCATATCGGTTGGGATCATCGGGATCCTCGGAGTGAGAACTTCCTCGCCTTCGAATTTCCCTTTGAATATCGTCACGTAAATAACATTGTTAATCAATTTACTTACCACCAAACGCGTACCGTTGCACAGTTTTGGTTGGTTTATGTTTCGAAGCATGATTACTACGGAGCCAACTTTTAGGCGTAAATTGTGCGGTGGTAAGCCAGGCACATCCAAGGAGTTTAAAAATTCAATTGGATAGTTGGTGGCTTCATCTTCATTTATTACACAGTCAATAGATTTGAATGAATGCATTTTACAAATGATATTCTGAATTATGTATTTTAGGTCATCAACATCTTTATTCTTAGCCGCTAAAATTGCTAGCTCACTCAATCATTCATAACTTTTGTAGTTAATAATGATGTTTCGGAATACTTTGTTGATAAGTTCGTCTTTCAATGAGACCAAGTTACAGAAATTATAAGGAAATGAAATCAATCCGCTCGATTGATTCTTCCACAGGTACTTGACCATTACCGATAGTCAGCAATTGCTCAGAGAAATCTTCAGCAGATGTACCATTAAGCAATGAACTCTCATGTTTGTTGTCAGCTGAAGTTTCTTCACATAGCGCCACAGAATAGATGATTTGAGGCAAGCATTTATTTCGTCTGCAGCCGTTGATCTTGGAAGTACTGGCAGTGTTTGGCGGAAATTGCCAGACAGTAAAATCATTGCTCCTCCAAAACATCTCGAGTCATTGTGTAGATCTTTCAATGTTCGGTTAAGTGCCTCTAATGCACGTTTATGTGCCATTGTGCATTCGTCCCAGATGATGATCTTGGATGCTGATAAAACTTTGGCCATTGCTGAGTTTTTGTAATATTACATGCTGGTTCTTCAATAGCTTGAAGATTTGACGGTAATTTTAATTCTGAATGAGGCGTACGGCATCCTTCTAACAATGTGGCTGCTATTCCAGAAGAAGCAACTGCAACCGCAATGTTGGATCTCGCAGGAACAGTGGCTAAAATTACTGACATGAGGAATGTTTTGCCAGTTCCACCAGGGGCGTCCAGGAAATATAAACCATTTCCATCATCAATTGCCTTCATGAATGTATCATGAAATTCCTTTTGTTGGGGGTTCAACAGGGGTACATTCGTTTGAACTACTAAATCTAATTCCTGGTGATCATATTCACGTTCTCGTTCCAATTCTCGATTAAATGCGTCATTCATTTGACGATTTGGCGCTGGCATTCCTGACCTGACTAATAAACTTCCGCACATTAGGTAGCACATGTCTCCGATCAAGAGTAAATCCCGATTATGTATCTCCTCATTCATTACAAGATCTTGATTTCTGGAACTGACACGAATTTGATGTAAAATGTCTTCTGACATATTACCCTTGTATTCGTGCCACAGGTTAGATGGGTTCGATGGAAAGCATTTTGAAATGATGATAGCAAATAATGTGCGTATCTGACTTGGAGATGCAGAGATAATGGCTTCACCGATTGTCATATCCCAATGGGTATCGTTTTCTAGTAAATTGAGTTCTTCACATGAAGCACGATATGTTGGGAATATTATACCATTGACAGTCCGTAGTGTCTCAAATGACGTTGGCCCACGCACATTTACCAGCAACAACCGCAAATAGAAGCATTCATCAGTTCAAAGAAAATACAAATTATTTCTTTAAATTTTTAATTTATGTTATACACTGATACTTAACCATAGATATTTAGCTGTCATTTGCGTTTTGATATTCCATGTCAGATGCGTTTTTGTTATATCATGTTTTATAGTGACGTTTAGCTGACATTTGCGTTTTGTTATTCCATGCCAGATGCGTTTTTGTTATACCACCTTTTATGGCGGTCGAAAGGGATAAAAAATATCCCATGTCCGTCTCCTGGTTCTAAGCTACCTCTCCACCAATTTTCTGCCAAATCGGTCCAGCCGTTCTTGAGTTATAAATAGTATAACTAACACGACTTTCTTTTATATATATATATATATATATATATATATATATATATATATATATATATATATATATATATATATATATATATAGATTAAATGTCATTGTTTTGTACCCATGCCGTTGAAATCCCGCTCACAGCTCCAGGCAATCGGCTATGAGTAAAACGTTCACTCTCGGGCAGTGTAGCATGTCAAGGCGTACGTAAGGGCTACTGGCGTTTAAGTTTTGAGGTTAGTTCCTTTAACAAGGGAGTTTTAGCCCAGACATGCTACGCTAACAGAACAACAATGGAAGAGAATAAAAGCTTTTTGTGGTTATATTAATACTATGGACTACAACACAATCACAATAAAATTTTTTAATGATTTTGAAACACTGAAAATGCCTGCGGCTTGCATAAACAAACGTAAAGGACATGGAAGGATATCCAGTTAAGTGAACCACGCAAACAGAGGTTACAAAACTTTACAAGTTTCGAGGAAAAGTCAAAAAATAAATAAAAAACTGGTGTAACGTGGACCTAAGAAACAAGAGGGCAGCACTGTGAAAGAAGGATAAGGAAATATTTAGAAGTCAACAAATTAAAAATTAATTCCTTTGTAAACCACTGAAGTTGCCTTAACATATTTGGTTATAAGCAACAGTATAATTATACTGCAAAATTAGACTAGTTATTACAGGAGAAACCACCACTTAATTATCAACTGAGGAGGTGATGAAAATGTGAACCATATATCGTTCCCCTTTAAATTTGTAGTTATCTGATTATGGTGGTTGATAAAAACGATGCAAGTATTAGCAGTACAGCCAACTATGTTTATAAGCGACAAATCTGGGAGAGCATGGGTACTGGTACGCGTGTACAATTCCCACCCCCCTTTCCCGTAAAACGAGTGTTGTCTAACGGTGAAGTCCTTAACGAAAAGCCGTTGCAAAAAAGCGAGAGGAAATACGCCACTGTGCAGCGAAGGAAACGTTTATCGCACGCGTGGAGTGCATGTTTTCGTATCTCGGCAGAGAGTCGTTTGACTGAAAAGAAGTGCCTCGCGCTGTTCCTACACAGAGGAAATGCGGCGGATTTGTGCAGATAATTGCCGCCAGAGGACAGGTGTCAACGAGTCGTGTGTGCTGTGTGCACCAACAAAGCCGCGAAAGCTGGGACACGCCGGGGAGCAAAATACAAAAAAAAGGAGGGAAAAAGAGAGAGAAAAGTAAATAAAGGGGTGTGAGTGGAACGCGTCCTCGATTGAAGCCGCCGTCCTTTCTCTCCGGTTTCGAATTCGCTTTTTCCTCCTTTCGGTCGCGCGCGACGCGGCGCTCACGTCTCGCAGCCTGCAGCGCCGCGCGCGGCCGGCAGATTAATTTAACAGGTGTCCGTCCGCTCGTCCGCGCCGCCTCCTAATCGCATTGAAAACAATCCGCACAGAATAATTCGGCGAAAAAACGCGGCAATTTGCGGCCTCCGACTCTGATCAAAGGCTTCGGCGCCCAATTACCATATATTCAAATGGCGGTCGACCACCGCTGCCCTCTTTGCCAGTAGCTGCGTCGCTCTCTCTCGCTCCCGCCTACAGCGGCTCCCCTCCTCTCTCTCTCCCCCTCTCTCCATCTCTCTCTGCCACTGCTCATTCCTTCTCTCGCTCTGTCGCTCAGGCTGGCGCGCCGCGTCGTTCTCTTATTGTCCGGTCGCGATACTGGCGGCCACAGAAGCGGAAAACAAAAGCGGATGAGAGGAAAGGAATCCAGAGCGCTCCGCTGTGGCCCGACGTCGCGGAAACCGGCGGGCCGGCAGACAGACACAGACAGAGATATGGATGTTAACTCGTGAATGGGTCCCCAAACTGCACCGTGAAAGGCGTCTAATTTGTGTGTCAATAGCGGCGTGCTTCATACCTGCGGGCTCTGCGCGCAGAATGAAATTCGAGTCCATCTTTTTAAATTTGTCAGCCGTTCCCGATATCGCAGAGATAAAAGTCATGCTGGTGGTTTTATTTAGCTATCAGTCTGAAGACAACGGTCCGTGTAATTCAGCAATTGGACGCTCTACAGACAAACATGTTTCCAGTAGTACTTACGTCGTAGGCACACATCAATCAACACAATTCTCAGTTTACTGGTAATTTTTCTGTATTCGTACTCTGAGACAAGCAAAACAACTTACATAAACAGGGCACTGTCGTGAAAAGGTTGTGATGTTACGCGTGGTGTAAATTGCAGCTTTGTAACTGTGTATTTCCGGCCGAAGTGGCCGAGCGGTTCTAGGCGCTACAGTCTGGAACCGCGCGACCGCTACGGTCGCAGGTTCGAATCCTGCCTCGGGCATGGATGTGTGTGATGTCCTTAGGTTAGTTAGGTTTAAGTAGTTCTAAGTTCTAGGGGACTGATGACCTCAGAAGTTAAGTCCCATAGTGCTCAGAGCCATTTGAACCATTTTTGGAAAATCGAATGTTTAGTTAAACGGAGAATCATTCTCCTAATGTGTGATTAAACAGAAAATCAAAAAAAATGGCTCTGAGCACTATGGGACTCAACTGCTGAGGTCATTAGTCCCCTAGAACTTAGAACTAGTTAAACCTAACTAACCTAAGGACATCACAAACATCCATGCCCGAGGCAGGATTCGAACCTGCGACCGTAGCGGTCTTGCGGTTCCAGACTGCAGCGTCTTTAACCGCACGGCCACTTCGGCCGGCAAACAGAAAATCATTCACCCTCCATTCCGTTAGCGAGTGGCATAGGGACGGGGGCAACATATGGTGCTACCAGATGTATATGTAGATGTAGGTCGCACGATGGTATCATAACTCGTTTCGAAATCTTAGCACTCCAACATCAGAGGAATTGTTTGAATCAACAGTCAGAGTGTAGATTTTTTCCCATTGTGAACACGTATCTTGGCCTGTTCAGCTGACGACTTACTATGTAACGTATTCAAGTGCTTATAGCTGTGCATAAAAGATAGCTGGATTTGTGATTTGGTTTCCTGGTATTCTTCAACGGCCGTTTTTCTTTTTTAAAAAACAGGTCATCTAATGATGTCTTGGTAAAAAGTCGAAACTGGTACAGCTACTAGTTGTGTGACTCGAGACTGAGATATACAACGAAAGAATTTCGTTCCAAGACGGTCACTGCACTGGGCTCTGCGTTAGTTACAATTGTTGCAGAGCATTTGAGGCTCTTGGTCTAAAACGTCTCCACTCGGCATCACTGCCGAAAACGTAATGATGTGCACTGGTTGTAACAGTCTGACATACCGCGTTTAAACCGTAACAAAAAAACAGTGCGACTTTTTTTATTTTTTTTCCATACTGTCATAAATAAATGTACACATTCAAGCGCAAGTTAAAAAAGAAAATAGACGCATCAGTAAGAGTAAAAAGAGAACGACTGTTTATGTAAGTAAATAAAATTTACATAAACGCATGGCTATATAAAAATCTATCTGTCAGTTGTTAAAGCAGTGGAAGTTTGTTGAGGGAAGATGCTCTATCCTGTTGACGACTCTCGCTTGTTCTGTCTTGCAATACAATACGTGTAACTGGCAAAACATACACCTTATATTTTTCTGAACAATAGTTGGGCATAATTTTCAAAAGTGACTACCATTAACGTAGTCACCTAGAGAGTACTCACAATGTTTTTATGTTGTGTACTTCCCGTTCCACCAAAAGATGCCTCAGGAAGGATAATGTACATTGTTCTAAACCCAACAGACGGATCGCCCCTTGCTGCGTGGACATTTTATTTCATCTTGACTTACAAAGTCCAAATTAGTGTTGATACTAATGTCGGAGATGGAAAGCTGTTAATACCTTTCATTGTCCACCCGATCTACCGAACGATCGTACGTTCTTCAACACCCACGGCCTGTTACCAGGGTTGCCCAGAAAGTAATGTACTGCATTTTTTTTCTTCAACAATTCTTTATTGAACATAATGAGAATTACACATACGAAAGAATGGTGTTTTATCTACAAACCCTATTTTCCCACGTAATCTCCATCCCGTTCTATGTCCTTCCTCCAGCGCGAAACAAGGGCGTGCATGCCCGGTCAGTACCAGTCGTTGTCTTGGTGGCGGAGCCAGTGCTTCACTGTGTGAATCACCTCCTCATCGTCCTCAAAATGTCTTGCACGAATGGCATCCTTTAATGACCCAAACAAGTGGTAGTCCTAACGGCTAGGTCAGGTGTGTCAGGTGTGACAGCCGTGGATGGTCTCCCCGACCGCTGCAAATCATGGAGCTCTTCTGATGACCTCACCCTCCGTGCCCAGCGACTAACTGTACTTCTGTCGGCAGCAGATGCTCCATAGACTTTGCACAAGCGTTTGTGAATATTCCCCACGGTTTCTTTCCCTGCAATGAGAAATTCGATGACGGCACATTGCTTGTAACATACATCACCTACAGACGCCATTTTGAAACTGTCATGCAGCTACACTATCTGTCGGAAGTGACGGAAATCTGGCGCGCTCACTCAGAAAACGTCAAGTAATACATACGTAACGTTTTGCGTTCGTAGCATTATTTTCGGCTGAAAAAATAAATGCGGCGCTTTACTTTCTGGGCAACCCTTGTACAGTCGGCGATCAGCGGGAATACTTAATTTGTTTTTCAGAAGTTAAATCAGCATTACACAGGTCACATACTAAATAGATATAAGATTTACATCCTGCTATCGCTTTTTTGGTGCGTCGTTTGAATGGAAAACTGTTACCTATGCACTGCATATCACTGAGCAGATTTGTCTCCAACACTTCGATATGAAATTTGCTGCCAATGTTTACATTAAATGTTGGCGTTGCGGTCTGGTACGCACACTTAGCGAATGTTCCGTCCACTCACTTTGCGGCTTCTGCAGTGTCCTCTTACCAGAAGACACCGCACGGTCGTCAGTCTGTTGATGAAACAAGTTCACAGCAAAATGGATCGCTACGCTACTGGCGATGAATAACTGGGTGATTATCAGAGATAGCGCAATAATTTTTAATTAATTGATATTATGAAATGCGCACCGCACTTTATCGCAAGCATTATGAATTAACGATACACAACTGAAAAAGAATAAAACACACTCTAACGCTACGTATATTTTTCTCCACACGTTATCACCATTAGAATGATTAGTGATTAAATTTGATAAAAAAGCAGCTACGAGCCGCTGTTATGCATGTCTTTCACAGCACGCCGCCGCTGACTGACTGACAACAACCCTTCGTGTCATGCTAGTCGGGAGACTCTGTTCTCAAAATTGGCCAATCAGAGGCCAGAAAAGACGAATTTAGCTTATGAGGGCACACTCTGGAGAGCCGACGGGAGATGAGAAACGACTTGTCCGTCGTTTAACTTTGTCGACCTCGTAACCAAAGCGTAATCAAGACGCAGTGTGTGTCGTCGGGTTGAGTCTGCCCTGTATTGACCAACATTGCAGCAGATCTCATCATAGGGCCAACGAGTCAAAAACATTACAGATTCATTTTCTGGGAAGTATTGACAATATGACACATTGTATCTTCAACAGCCCCTTGATATCAAATGCCAATTATCTTAGTGATATGAATCCATGCGGCACCCTCATCTCTTTAAGATACAATATATTCACAAAAGTTATCACTTTCCGCATAGAGAAATATGTTAGGTTCCAATTGGTCCAAGGATCAATTCGCACTTAGAAGTAGATATAGTGGAACCATTAAAGTCTTGAAGGACATTATCGAATGGAGTAATGTTTACGAATTCCACTGTCTTTGGGAGTCATAGATTTTGAGAAAAATTCATCGTTGCCATGACACGTAATTCTGCCGTGGCGTTATTCCCCAAACAGAGCTAATTGCGGCGCACCCTAGAAACGGGGCCACTTGAAACAAAAATGCTTTGGCGACCTCGTATAAAAAGAAAATGTTGCAAAGGGTTAGTAGGGAGTCTTACGACTTTCCAGTCACCTTAGAGATTCAACTGTTCTCTTACAAGGAACCCCTGAGTGCGAAGTCGCATGTTCAGTCTTTAGTAATCCTCAAGTGAAAGTGTTGCGTAAACAACTGTGATAGGAAAAATATTTGCTACTAATGACTCATCATGTGCATCAGGAGAGCGACAGAAAATTAGTGTCCGGAAGGTGCAGAGATCAAAATTGTATCTGAAGTATTTATTACACTTCACAAAATGAACATAGTCGACATTCAAGAAATGTTCAAAAACAACCATTAAATTGCACCGTGAACACCGAATGAAAAATGGCTAGAAATAGTGATCACAAAGGTTCGCGCCATCAAGATCGAAGGCGAACTGAACTCCTTGGAGTTACAAACCCTGCAGGACTTTCAACTAGGTATCCACTCTTAAAGAGAGCATATAGTCATATTGATGTAACGGGATGATGAGAACTGATGGAATCTGATAGGATGCAAGCGAATGTGGAACAGTCTGTCGTGGAGCTTATCTTGAAACTGGCTGTCCTTTAAGACGTAGCAGCAGGTAGAGTGATAACATATTTTATAGGCCCGAAAAGAAAAGTATCCAGAGGCTGAATTTGACCAGGGCTCCCAGGTGGTACGAACTGCATTATCAAACACTTTTCAGAAGGGATAGTTTGCTCTTAAGGAGTATGATTTTTATACATAGACCATTAATCAAGCAAAAGCAAGTTATTTTGACCAGCTGTTGGCCAAAAGCAGTGCTCGTACCATTGTTGTAGTTGTATTACCCTCATTTTCCCACTCCTGCTTGCTGTGACGTAAGTATTCCATCCTGTCCTTGCAAGGTCTCGCGCACCAGAAAGAATCGTAGGGTGCAGAGCACCTCCAACTTTTTATAGCACAATAAATAACTTTCCAGACAATTACCATACAGATCAACAGTAGGCATACTTGTATACGAATGATTTAAGTCATTGGTGTTAGTTGATCTCGATTCAACTTTCTTGGTACCTCTAATTTCCAGAGTTCCTTTCATATACATTTTCTCTTCCAATCCAGATTGGTCGGAGTAGAAAATAAATTCCTGACTGAAAGAAAGAATAAGTTTGTTCACCTCATCTACAAATTTTCGGGGCAATAGAGGACTTTGCTTGAAATTTTGTTATCTTAAGTTTTCCAGTTCTGTAGTTCTGTTGCACTGTTTGCAGTTATGTCCGCAAGCACTGCCTCGCTTGAATTAGCGGCAATGTACGTTGCGCGCAATTTGATGTGCATAACTTACTAGTTCACTATCATGCACGTCCTTTAAAGCGTATCGAGCGCCCTTGAAACGCGCAGACACGAGTTTTTGTAGCAACTGCACCTTCTCCTCCTTTGATTATCCATAGTTTTCCTTATACACTACACTGTCATATTGCTGTGGACTTATTCGACATCTGTTCATAATTTTTTTACTGTCTTTCGGATGATCTTCCATGCAAGTTATTATGTTTTTTATTTATCATTTATTTACACGCCAAGTTCCGTAGGACCAAATTGAGGATCAAATCTCCGAGGTCATGGAACGTGTAACTACATGAAATTACAACATAAATGTAATAATAGACAAAATAAAATGTTTGTGAACCCGAAAAAAGTCGAGCCATAAGTTTAAGTAAAGGCAATCGACAATACAACATAAGAAACAGCTTAATTCTTCAAGGAACTCCTCGACAAAGTAGAAGGAGCGACCCACTAGTAAACTCTTCAGTTTAGATTTGAAAGCGTGCGTATTACTGCTAAGACTTTTGAAAATTAGTGGGCGATTTTTAAAAATGGATGCAACAGTATACTGCACACCTTTCTGCACAAGAGTTAAGGAAGTCTGACCCAGTTGCAGGTTTGATTTCTGCCGAGTATTAAATGAGTGAATGCTGCTTATTCTTGGGAATAAGCTGACATTGTTAACAATAAATGACAGTGAGGAATATATACTCGTATATTGAAAGGACAACGTCAAAATACCCAGACTCGTGAACAGGGGTCGACAAGAGGTTCCTGACCTTACACTACTTATTGCCAATTCTGTGAAATTTAAACGTCAGGTTTTGTTGAATTGTCTCTTAGAGACTCTAAAAACTGAGTCTTATTGTGTTTTGGAGTTCGTTTATTTTCTACAAGCCATGAACTTAGGTCATGAACAGCACTATTTGAAACCGAGCCAGTGTTGCACACAACATCCATTACTACCAAGCTAGTGTCATCAGCAAACAGAAGTACAGGGTGCTTCAAAAAGAATACCACAACTTTAAAAATGTGTATTTAATGAAAGAAACATAATATAACCTTCTGTTATACATCATTACAAAGAGTATTTAAAAAGTTTTTTTTTCACTCAAAAACAAGTTCAGAGATGTTCAATATGGCCCCCTCCAGACACTCGAGCAATATCAACCCGATACTCCAACTCGTTCCACACTCTCTGTAGCATATCAGGCGTAACAGTTTGGATAGCTGCTGTTATTTCTCGTTTCAAATCATCAATGGTGGCTGGGAGAGGTGGCCGAAACACCATATCCTTAACATACCCCCATAAGAAAAAATCGCAGGGGGTAAGATCAGGGCTTCTTGGAGGCCAGTGATGAAGTGCTCTGTCACGGGCTGCCTGGCGGCCGATCCATCGCCTCGGGTAGTTGACGTTCAGGTACGTAGTTACGGACAGATAAGTGCCAATGTGGTGGCGCTCCATCCTGCTGAAATATGAATTGTTGTGCTTCTTGTTCGAGCTGAGGGAACAACCAATTTTCTAACATCTCCAGATACTGTAGTCCAGTTACAGTAGCACCTTCGAAGAAAAAGGGACCAAAAACTTTATTGGCTGAAATGGCACAGAAAACGTTCACCTTAGGCGAATCACGTTCATACTGAGTTGTTTCTCGCGGATTCGTTCGAAATGCACGCTGAACAACTGTCGTCGATTCACTTCTGCCGTACTCAATAACACAAAAAGCTTTCTGTTGAGCGGTCGCCATCTTAGCACCAACTGACGATGACGCCTAGTCAACAGCGCCTCAAGCGAACAAATGTACAACTAAATGAAACTTTATAGCTCCCTTAATTCGCCGACAGATAGTGCTTAGCTCTGCCTTTTGTCGTTGCAGAGTTTTAAATTCCTAAAGTTGCGGTATTCTTTTTGAATCACCTTGTATTTTAGAGTTAGCCATAATACTAGATGCTGAATCATTTATATAAATAAGGAAGAGGAATGACCCCAAAATTGATCCCTGGGGCACACCCCCATTTGACTGTACCCCACTCAGGCCCCATATCACAGCCATTCTCAACAATGTGAATAATCCAGAATGAGATTTTCACTCTTCAGCAGTGTGTGCGCTGATATGAAACTTCCTGGCAGATTAAAACTGTGTGCCCGACCGAGACTCGAACTCGGGACCTTTGCCTTTCGCGGGCAAATGCTCTACCATCTGTGCTACCAAAGCACGACTCACGCCCGGTCTCACAGCTTTACTTCTCCCAGTATCTCGTCTCCTACCTTCCAAACTTTACAGAAGCTCTCCTGCGAACCTTGCAGAACTAGCACTGCTGAAAGAAAGGATACTGCAGTGACATGGCTTAGCCACAGCCTGGGGGATGTTTCCAGAATGAGATTTTCACTCTGCAGCGAGTCTCGGTCGGGCACACAGTTTTAATCTGCCAGGAAGTTTCAATGTGAATAATGACCTTTTGCCATCTGTTGCTAAAGTAAGAGGTAATTGTGAGTTACTTCCTGTATTCCGTAATGGTCCAACTTCTGGAGCAATATTTTGTGATCAACACAATCAAACGCCTTAGTTAAATCAAAAAATATGCCTAGCGTTCGAAACCTTTTGTTTAACCCATCCAGTACCTCACAGTGAAAAGAGAATACAGCATTTTCAGTTGTTAAATGACTTCTAAAGCCGAAGTGTACATTTTAGTACCCACTCTTACGAGAACGGCTGTCATTTAGCACGTTTCATTGGAATTGGTATTTGTGGCTCCATGTCCGACAAGAATGATGAACTACATGGCTCGACACCTGTTTCAGTAATCACTTTTACTTATTAACGACGTATTGTAATCCTTCTGTCGAACGTACACGACACCACACATTCCATTGACTCATCTTGCAGAAACATTAACGTTCATCTGCCACTTCTTCCTTACTTTGCGAAATTCCTTGTGTTTCTTTCTGACGGTATGTCAGTTTCGGAAACTGTTGTTGTAGATGTAATGCAGTGTTTGCTATGTTTATCGTTGCCATCGCTCTACTTTGTATAACCACTACTAGCATTGTTGTAAGTTACTCCTCGACTGAACAGTTCAGCTACACTCTGTAGGCTCATGCTGTGCTCGCCTGCGGTCGTGCCTCCTGTTGCCATTAGCAGCCAACATCGTGGTTGATGTTAGGCAATATGTGGGGCGACGAATGCCGTAAACCTCATTGGCCTTTTACGACCTCGCTCTCGAGGGGTTCCTTGTTAGATGTAGCAGCAAAAGCTCTCTCGCATTACCACAGCAGCTGCTTATGAGTGTCCCTGTACACGAAATATACCATTTTCATCACATTCATCATCATCATCACTATGAACGTCATCATCGTCATATCACATGGGTATAGCTCTCGGCTAGACTTTACCATGCCTTCCCCCTCTCAACTGTAAGCATGCGTGTTTTTTGTGCATATTTTCCAAAGTCATCTAGCCACCTTGAATAAGTTCATCATCTCGGTCTTTCTTTATCTGTTGAAATGCAGTAGAAAAAGTTTTCACCCACTCATTTGGCCTGTCCATTATTACATTTTCATTATAGCTACAGTATTGATTTCCATTTCAGTCTGTTGCCTGAGTCACTTGTTTGATTACCTGTCTTTCCTAGTTATTCCTAACTCATATATGTCCATTGTACACAGAGCAAGGTTAAGTTTTAGAATAGTTTTCATATTAAAAGTTATGGCCTCACTGCATTATATAAATGTGGTACGAGTAATATACACTGCCTGCAACTTACCGTTCCGTACACACTGAAAGTTTTATTTTGAATATTATTTTTGCTTTCCAAAGTATATCTTTGCAAGTTACACTTTTTCAATACTACTCTGCAAACAATTTTCCATATGATATTGGTCGATGATAGAACTCCAACTCCCACACCATTTTAGTCTTGTTTATTTCTTTATTTATCCATGCAAGTGTTATCTTAGCCAGACCTAACTACAGTAAGTGTCAACGGGTTTTGTGACTCAAGTGTTTATTTGTGCAGTTTACATTTGAAGAGCTGCTTATAAATTTTCATTGGTTTCTTATAATTGGTTTCCACGTTTACTTTAAATCTTACTGTATTAACCATGTTCATCTGCTCTTCTCCATTACAGCCCATTCACCGGACTTCTCCTCTGTAGTGGCAAACCCGGCAGCTAGTGTGCCTTGAAGCAGGTGTAGCCGGCGTTACCAGAACAGCAAAGGAGTACACAGGGCGGTGGATGGTAATATGGAGAAGCGAAACAGAAACTTTTATTTTGTATTGTTCTTATGACAACTTTGTGCGTTTTAAGTGCGCGTGCTTGTATGAGGGGTTGAACGCAGACAGCCGTATGACGAGTGACGACCTCCCGAAAAGCGTAGCTATGGATGTCGTTCCTTAGATTTGAGCAGCTGAGGGTACGAGTGATACAAGCGACATTTCACAAGAAAATGCACGTTTGGAAACCTTAAGTGTGGATCTCTTCAGAGTAAGAGAAGTAAAAGCGATTTCCTGCGTAGTCTAACACTGTGCATTGACAAAGTTTAAGCTCTATATCAATGCCTGCACTTCATATAGAATGTAACTAGCATAAGTGATATGGCGGACAGAAGGAGAATTGCTGCTATCTTTAATGAAGGTTCAGGTATGTATTTTTGAAAGCACAGCAATAGTGTAATGCGTATGCTTTTAAGAGCACTTGTAGTAATATTCATTGCACGTTTAAACAGACCATATTTTGAAATACCACTTGTTCATCATGAGGCAAAATCAGCATTTTGACAGAACAGATCATAAGTTTCTTGAACCTGGCCGTAAATGTATGAAATGTGATAAAGATTTTGATCTCTCTGAAAAGGCGAGGAAACACTTCACACATGCATTTGTTCAACAAGTCAGGATGGAAGCTGTGAAGCCAGTCAGCAGAAAGTTTACCGTAATAGTAATGAAAACAGTAAACTTTCTTTCAATGAATACCACGGATGCCACAGAAAAGGAAAAAAATTGTTAAAGACACAAGAGTAAAAAAGCATACAACGGAGGGACATCAAATGTCTCTAAATCAGCAAAGAAAATTCTCTAACAATTCGGTTCAACTCTTCGCTAAACCTTGATATTGAATGTATAAAATCGGATTTTACGCATGAATCTTCTACAGCCTTTGCATCAAGATGGATTTGAAATGAAATTTGAGACATAGAAACTTCTTCAGGATATCCCTTCACTTTACTATAAGTTCCCTAACAACATATCCCATTCCCATACAGTAGTTAGAATGGGTGTTAGAAGAGGGAGTGGAGGAAACAGAAGACGCGTTAAAAGAAGGGGATGAGGAAGACTTAAAAATGCATATCACGAGTGTTGCTCAGGAGGACATTCTGTAAGAGATACCACAGAAGGAAATGATTATGATTCTATAGACACTGTCTGTGAGGAGATTACAGAAAGTTACTATGGATAGTCTCTCGTATGTGTTGAACCATACCAACATATTTTCGTTTTGGTACTGTAATTTTGTTTCCTATACTTTATCAACTTTTTATATTAGTTTCACTTTAATTATTCACATAACCTTTTTTTATAAGGAACATGTACTTTATATATATATCACTAATGTTTTACCAAAAATCTTCAAAATACAGCGCAGTAAATACAGTACTTTTCCTCTTGTACCTGTTTTACTCTAAAAAGTTTTAAGGCGCAAGGAGCAGAAGAGTATTTTTCATATATTAAAAAAATAGTGCAAGGTCACTATAATTTCTAACCGACCATTACGATAAAATATCTGATGTTTCGATAAGTGACATAATTTGTAAACAGCCATTTAACTGCCGACCGGTGTGGCCGTGCGGCTCTAGTCGCTTCAGTCTGGAACCGTGTGACCGCTACAGTTGCAGGTTCGAATCATTTGAACCATTTTTTTGAACCATTTAACTTCATCAGCCGTTTACTCAGTTTCCTTCAGAAACCACCTGTACTGGTTGTACTCTGTTCCTCAGTTGTAAGTTATATAATAAATAACGATTACAGCTGAAGGTTTCTGCACGACGCACTTCCAGTTGCAGCTTGTTCCAAGAGCGCTCAGAGCCCTCATGTCAGTACACGCCACTGATCATTCCCTACGGTTCAGTCACGCCTCCGGGAAGACGGTGCTGACGCGGTGGCAGCGGTGCACACGTGCATTGATGACTTATGTGACTAACCATCTTCTCTGCCAAACCCGTGGGATTGCATGTCTCAAACGAGCTACAGTACCTGGTCTTGTCAAAGTATCTCTTTTTACGTTAGACTTTTTTGAGAACTTCAACAGATTTCCTTACAATTTTTGAGGATGGCGTTTTTTGTTGCGTTACTACACTTCGCGTATTTTATTTGCCATGTGAGTTATTTTCGTCTAACGCTTCACTGGACAACCCGTGCTCTCACTTAATTCCCTGCGGTGCAAGATAAGCAACGGAACTTTCAAGACACAGTGTTTACTCAGTGGAACCCCACAAATGCTGAATTTTGAATAACACTTTTTGGGTTCACGCCTAGGGTATGTAAGGAATTTTCCCTCCACCTTTTCTGTTTCTAGGCTGAGCGTAGAGTAGCAAAAACGGTGACGTTTCGCGTCCCTGAGCAGAACAAGCCTTATCGTTTTCACCTTTTTAAGGACGAAATATTGGAAAGTTCTGCGTCTGTGTTACCTAACAAATGCTATCTCTAAATTTCGTGTTTGTACGACCAGTAGTTGAGACTGGAGGTCGATACACCAGCAAAACGGTTAAGTCACTTTTAGACTTTCCAGGTTACGGATTGTGTTTTGAAGCATCCATTCTCAGTGGAGGGGGTACAATAGTACACATACAATGTTCCCTCCAAATTTCATTTTCTAAAATCATTTCTTAGACTGTACGACGTCGCATCCCCGGAAATTATATTTATACTCATGTCAGCCCCTTATGGGCTGAAATTAACAAAATGCTTTCTCTGCAGGACCTTGCGATAAATACCTATTCCGCAAAATATCGTGATTCAGGCTGAACCTCGAATCGGCGAAAACTTTAGAAAATCCACCACTCTCCCCTACCCTTCACCTATGTGCTATTTGAATTACTTGTTAGTGACTGCCGACGCTATAAAGAAGTTGTTTACCTCAAATTTCACTTTTATAGGATCAAGGCTATAAGCTGCGCGTTGTCACGACGGTCAGTTTTTCTCTTCATTTTGTTCTATTTTGCCTTATCTGAAAGCTATAGGTTCAAAAAATTTATGCGTTCACCACAAATTTTTACGAATAAATAAATAACGTTGATCGACAGCCGTATATTACATTTCGTCGTAAAATACTGGCTCGTTGAGCTGTTACATTAATAAGAAAAGATTGACAATTTTCATTCACCAGATAGTTTTTAAAATTTTATTTAAAGAATTAAGGCAATTCATAAATCGAGGAAAACATACCCTGCATTAAAAGAAAGTTCGGAAACGCTGGGCTACAGGAGTGATACACTACTCCCAGTTCACACGTTTATCATCTCCCCTTTTGAAATACCTGTGACACTTGTCTCATCTGTCTCCTATACACACTCAAACTCTCAGTTGGCAATTTCTGTTTACTTCCATTAACAAATAGTTGTCCTTGTTTGTTTGCTAAAGGTTTTTCGTCAGACTCCTTTTTCCAGTATGCCTTTCTACTTCTGCAAAACAACTAAATTACTTCTCTCAAATGCCTCATTGTCTCCAGTATTTAGTCGCTAATTTAAGTTATTTTTTCACAAAAATTTCACCAGCCCCATTGTCATATCATTGTGGCACGATTTTCAAACAATACAACACCACGCAAATGTAATTGTCAAGGTATTTACGCGGTATAGCAGACAATTCTATTTTCCCGTCCCATACGTTTGTTGGACATATCACTGATACATAAGTCTCAATAATGATCTTGAGCATTCAGTATCGTGGAAGTGTCGCCACGGTTCATAACAGCAAGGATGACTGTACGCCAGTAGTATGCACTGTGCAACTCTTACTCGCGATGGCTTCATGAAATGTTGACTGTGGGCTGAACGTGGAAATAAATTCATAATTTCTGTGATTCTGATGATTCATTAATAATGGTGCATTTTAAGGCAAAATAAAGTAAACTATTCTTAACCCGAATGTCGATTTTCAACGATGTCCTTTTCTAGACACGATTCTGTCGGCGATGACGTGTCTCGCTTTACTGCGACGTTTCAACTGATTTTATTACACGCAGTTCTAGGGTTTCTTAAGGTTTAACGTGCTCTCTGAACCACGGTATTTTGCGTTAACAAACAATTGCAAGTGGTGAAACAAAGATTTTAGCCTGAGTGAAGTGGAACATTTGGCAGGCAAAAAGATATTACAGTGCAGGAAGAGGCATAACGAGCAAGACGGAGCAAGTTCTAGGTATAATAGTTAACTTGTGGTTCTTGACACCATGTTTTACAGACGTAGCAAATCAAGAGGAAGGTATCTGAAGATTAAGCTGCACTTACTACGCGGCTGAAATCCCTTCGTGCAATACGATATTAGTGGCTGTTTTTTTTCACGGTAAGGAGAATAGTAAATCGTATTGTGGTCGACGGTCAACAACAGGCACTGGTATACGGCATATGCTTGCTTCAAATCACTGAGACTCTTAAAATTGTCTGTCCTCGATTGAGTTCTAACAGCTGGATGTTTATCATGATATCGTTCAAGCACAGTGGTGAAACATACGTTTACTGACTGTAGATGACATGGAAGGTCTTGAACACAAAAGTAACCTCTGTTTTTGAGTTGCTACAGGAGCGGGAGTCAAATACTGGACAAACTGTCAAGAAGGTACTTGGCCAAAATTATGAGTTTACGAAACGGAATTTATTTTGGAGAAGCTGAATGGGCCTGTGAAACGAGCTCACTTTGACTTCTGGAGGAGACGGATGATCTTTATATCTAATAAAATCTTAGAATTCGTAGTCTTCGTCACATCGTACTTTATTTGAAAACATTTGTCAAGGATAAAAATCTGTTCGAACAGAGACTATACGCTTGCTCCAATAAATTAAAATCTCACTAGACTGCTAATTCAACAGTTAACTTAAAATGACTCTGCATTTTATAATTCCCTGTTTCATTTTCCATACAGGTATTTCCACAAAGAATTGTTATTAGAAAACCGTTTCGAGGTGTAAGCTATATTTTCATTTTATTTACCAAACTGTAACCCCATTCAATTCGAACAGCAAAATAACTCGTTCCGCGACGATGTTCTTGAAGAAAAGCTTCATTTTCTACGTACACTACTGGCCATTAAAATTGCTACACCACGAAGATGACGTGCTACAGACGCGAAATTTAGCCGACAGGAAGAAGATGCTGTGATATGCAAATGATTAGCTTTTCAGAGCATTCACACAAGGTTGGCGCCGGTGGCGACACCTATAACGTGCTGACATGAGGCAAGCTTCCAACCAATTTCTCGTACACAAACAGCAGTTGACCGGCGTTGCCTGGTGAAACGTTGTGATGCCTCATGTAAGGAGGAGAAATGCGTACCATCACGTTTCCGACTTTGATAAAGGTCGGATTGTAGCCTATTGCGATTGCGGTTTATCGTATCGCGACATTGCTGCTCGCGTTGGTCGAGATCCAATGAGTGTTAGCAGAATATAGAATCGGTGAGTTCAGGAGGGTAATACGGAACGCCATGCTGGATCCCAACGGCCTCGTATCACTAGCAGTCGAGATGACAGGAATCTTATCCGCATGACTGTAATGGATCGTGCACCCACGTCTCGATCTCTGAGTCAACAAATGGGGACGTTTGCAAGACAACAACCATCTGCACGAACAGTTCGACGACGTTTGCAGCAGCATGGAGACCATGGCTGCGGTTACCCTTGACGCTGCATCACAGACAGGAGCGCCTGTGATGGTGTACTCAACGACGAACCTGAGTGCACGAATGGTAAAACGTCATTTTTTCGGATGAATCCAGGTTCTGTTTACAGCATCATGATGGTCGCATCCATGTTTTGCGACATCGCGGTGAACGCACATTGGAAGAGTGTATTCGTCATCGCCATACTCCCTTATCACCCGGCGTGATGGAACGGGGTGCCATTAGGTACACGTCTCGGTCACCTCTTGTTTGCATTGACGGCACTTTGAACTGTGGACGTTACATTTCAGATGTGTTACGTGACTCTACCCTTCATTCGATCCCCGCGAAACCCTACGTTTCAGTAGGATAATGCACGACCTCATGTTGCAGGTCCTGTACGGGGCTTTCTGGATACAGAAAATGTTCGACTGCTGCCCTGGCCAGCACATTCTCCAGATCGCTCACTTATGGCCCGTGGAGCACCACAGTTGCCGGCCGGAGTGGCCGTGCGGTTCTAGGCGCTACAGTCTGGAACCGAGCGACCGCTACGGTAGCAGGTTCGGATCCTGCCTCGGGCATGGATGTGTATGATGTCCTTAGGTTTCATTAGTTCTAAGTTCTAGGCGACTGATGACCTCAGAAGTTAAGTCCGATAGTGCTCAGAGCCATTTGAACAGGAGAGGCACTAGCCCCCCACCCCCCCTCCCACCTGCCCTGGAGTCTGGAGTACAACGATTTTATTCATTACACAATTCTCATACAGTTTTATAAATGACTTCTGTGACGGTGCTAAACCTCTTGTGTAACCAGTTGCCGCATTACGTTCAAAACTGTTCAAATGTGTGTGAATGCCTAAGGGACCAAACTGCTGAGGTCATCAGTCCCTAGACATACACAATACTTAAACCAACTTATGCTAAGAACAACACACACACCCATGCCCGAGGGAGGACTCGAGCCTCAGGCGGGAGGGACCACGCAATCCGTGACATGGCGCCTCGAATCTCACGGCCACTCAGCGCTGTCCCATTACGTGACTCATCGCAGTGAGACAACACCAAGACCCCTAAACTTCTCGAAACCGACAAACTCATTTGTATCATATGTGGTAATTTGAGAGTCTTGCCCCTCCCTCCCCAGCGGGATAAATTTCTGCGGAAGTTTGTGGATTGGATTTTTTGGGGAAGGAGTCCAGACAGCGAGGTCATCGGTCTCATCGGATTAGGGAAGGATGGGAAAGGAACCTTCCCGGATTAGGGAAGGATGGGAAAGGAACCATCCCGGCATTTACCAGGAGTGATTTAGGGAAATCACGGAAAACCTAAATCAGGATGGCCGGACGCGGGATTGAACCGTCGTCCTCCCGAATGCGAGTCCAGTGTCTAATCACTGTGCCACCTCGCTCGGTGGAAGTTTGTGGCTGAAAGAGAGTAAGTCATGTGACAGTACAAGGGAGATTTGCGAATGGCCCTGAATGCGCCTACGTTCTTAATTGCCCGCTTCTCACTGAGTGTTTCACATCTAAATAACTACATTCACCTTAACGCTGTCATGTTCTACGTTCCATGCCTTGCTCACTCACAACAACAACATGTCTCCACACATCTGCCCACATCTATTTTGTAGGGCTGGGTAAACGATATTCGCGTTCATATTGACTCGAGATTTCGCGGTTCACCGGAACACCCGACACAGTATTGAGACTGCTTCAACAATTACCTGAAGTTTGACTCAAGAATAAATTAAATTACAGCTGCAAGACCTGTCGTGACGATGGTGCCAACGGAAGTCACTAAATTCCAGAACGAGCGAAAGCTCAAGAATTGGATTTAGTTCTGCTTATGATCTTTTCTGCATTTATTAGTGACTGTTGTTATACGCGTATACTAACTGCACCGCAGAAGATATCCTAGGCCATTTTTCATATAATTTTTGTTGTTAAAATTCATAGTACATTCATAATGCTGAGACATGTCGTGGAGACAATATCAACAGCAGTCACTAGAACGTGGAGCGATCGAAAGATGGAACAGAACCCGACATTTCTGGAGCAGTGATATAAACTGCTCGAGCAGTTCGACTCGTACACGAATATACAGATTTTTTATACGCAGAAATATTTTCCTAAAAAGAGCATCATGTTGCACAGAATAAAAGCTTATAATTCCATATATATGACATTTACAGAAATACAAACTCAACACAAAATCTGCACTATTGCAATTCTGTTTTCGATGGGAGAAGAAAAAGAAAAAAAACAAAGAAGAAAATAAAAGAAAAAATATATGAATGTATGGCATTGTCTTCACAGCTTCCAAACAGGTGAGAGTCAAACAATTATTTATTCGGATTGATCCAGTACTTGCACAATAAATCTTCATGTGGCACTGAAATGGTTCTCTCTGAACTGTAGAACTGCGAACAAGTGATATAGCCTGAAAGCAGCTATCCAAATATCAGATTCGCTACCCTGGGGTTGTCTGCTATCAGAGGAAGAGTAGCTTGAAGTGGAAATCGGCAGAAAACCATAGACTTCAGAACCCTCTTCAATTTCTTGTCAAAAAGCCTTTTACGTGTTACTTGGAGTAAGAGCATACTAGTTTTCGAACGAGATGCAACCTAACTTTAGATATTCATCCTGGGAGAAGGTTGTAAAAGTTTTACAGCCAATCCGTGGACGGTGAGTCTTCCGGACGCCGATGCTACATAGCAAACAAACCACTCCCGTCAGCCGTCCAGATTGGCACCACCTTCTGCCAAACCCCTCTCTGTCTCATCTGTCTGTTGTGTCGTGTGGGGAACTACGAAAGACAGCGAACGACGGTTGGTGCAGCGAAAGTATCAGTAACTTTACACGGCTGAAAAATTGAGACCTTTCGTGTCTCACTACACATAGCGTGCTGCACCTGGAATCACAACTTTTTTACTACCAAACAAAAAACTCTCTCAAGAAGCATACATTGGAATAGACAATGTTATGCAATTCGGCAATGAAAATGAGGACACTGATACATGTAACCTGATATTAAGACGACGAAGACAAAAATTGTTACGTTACTACGTTGTTGTACAGCGAATGAAATGTTTTCACGCAGCAATTCGGTGTTGCCATGACGTCACAGAGACATAGAGTAATTTGTGGCCTGATTTGATGACAAGCTGGTTTCGATGGCGGCTATTTTCATTCATTTTCTATGTGTATCACCGGCGACTCATTGAACCAAAGAAATCTTCCAACCGCGCGAAGACGGTTTAGGGTAGTTTACGTAGAGAGTAGGTATATTGACTGCTGGGGAGGGGAGGGGGTGGGAAGGAGGCGGAGAGAAGCGTTGTCTTGTCCAAAGCCGTATTTACACGAGGTATGAGAATATACAGATGCTTCAATTGACCACTTGTGTGCCTCAGAGCTTCTGGGTGCCCTGTGCGGGACCGAAGTTCGATTCCCAGTACTGCCAAGAATTTTTCCTTCATAGGATGACTGGTATGTGGTGCATTCAGACTATTGAGGCCAAGTGGGGAAAACTAATCGATCGATTAGTAATAGTCTCAAGGTCAAGAAACCCGACGACGACCGAGAGAGCGGTGTGTTGACCACGGCTTCTCCATATTACACCCGATGACGTCATTTGGAAAGGATGACACGACGTTGTGTCGGGCCAAGTTGGCCTGTCAGAGCCACAACGCGGAACTTTACCTTTACTTATTTAGTTCAAAAAAATGGTACAAATGGCTCTGAGCACTACGGGACTTAACTTCTGAGGTCATCAGTCCCCTAGAACTTAAAACTACTTAAGCCTAACTAGCCTAAGGACATCACACACATCCATCCCCGAGGCAGACTGTAGCGCATAGAACCGCTCGGCCACTCCGGCATGCTAGTTATTTAGTATTGTCCACTTAATTTCCCTGTTATCTCTGTCAAATACGCTTCAGAGGCAACATAAGTGTCATATTACGAATACATTATTTCATGTTTCTGTCGGTCATAGGGTTTTGTGAGTCAATAATCGTCACTTTCCCCTTGGCTGGCGATGTATTAATGTGAATTATGCCTAGAGGCGTCATGGTTCGCAGGTCACTTCAAACTGTTGGTCCCCGAAGTATATGGCTGGTTGTTATTTCAAACGTCAGAGGAAGACAAAGACATAATACCGTTCACAGCAAACAGCTGCTATGTTCTAATTAATCTTCACATTGAGGACAACTTCGCCTTTAGCAGAGGAATGCTGGAATTACAGAAGATTGGTGAATACGCCTTAACAGGTCCAATACCGGCAGTGTGACACTCAGTAGCGAAATCTGGAGTTGGACACTCAGGTGTGAGGCTACGTACCTCGGCATGGTAATCTTCAGAACCAAGATAATATTTTAGTGCTCTCCAAAAGTGGAACTAATTAGAGATATCGGCTTTTTATGCCACCTGCTCGCAACTTAACTAGAAATGACGATGATGGTGCTGTGCAAAACGCAGACGTTGTAAGTGAAAATACTCGAATGCAATTTCCATTTTGTGAGATGCCTTGCAATGGTGCAAATGGAAGACGAGGCCTCCAACGATGACGATGCATGCTGCTCTGAGTCACAGTTGATTGTATTCGTACACGTGTGACTACCATCTTGTATGAAAATTGAAGCTGGAGGGGAGAGAAAGGAAAGGAATTTTTTATGTCAGCTGCATGGGGACATTATGCAGAATCAGCGGCGGTGAGTGAAAATGTCTGCCGCACAAGGATTCGAACCCAGGATCTCCTGCTTACCAGCCAGTTGCGTTAATCACTGGGTCACTCGAAAACAATGTTCATCGTATCTGCGTGGACCGTCTCGGCACGCCTCGAGGTCGAGCCACACTCCCATCTAGCGCCACATATTCCTGGTTCCTGTCCATTTTCTCCACGCTCGCTACTTTAAGATTCCCGCAGGTGGTCGGTGCATCCGCAGTGAAGAAGGAGAATTCGTTGCCCATCTAGTCGAAGCAGTTATATGAATGCGTGGTGTTTGTTCTTTCGGACATGGGCGTGTGGGTCGGCCGAGAGGCGGGCTGAAATGCAGTTGCAGTAAACACTGCGTTCTCGGTGGTGCGGCTATTAACGCAGTTGCCTGGTAAGCAGGCGATCTCAGGTTCGAAATCCGATCCGGCACATACTTTCACTCGTCGCCACTGATTCCGCATAATGTCCCGATGCAGTTGATACTAACAATTCATTTCCGTTCCTCTCTCTCCCCTCCACCTTCAGTTTATATATAATGTATCGCAACTGCGGATTCCGAGTGGTGTCTGCTCTTTTCGACATGTTCAAAAGAGCATACACCCCGCATTCATATAACTACCATCTTGTCTTAGAACTAATATTCCATTATGTATGTGCAATCGGTGTCAACGTTATGAACAAATTCGTACCATGGAAACCAGTTTACAATTATTTCACAGAACTGACGAAGATCGGCAGGTGGTTATTCTAGAAGAACAGCAAATTTACACATATTGGAAAGAAAAGAAAAACAAACAACTGTAATATTTTAAATGAAAAAAGTAATCTGCAGAATTGGAATTTCATCGGGAATTATTAAGACGTACTGCAAACTATCTAATTGCTCCAAGAGATATCAATACGCCAGGTCTTAAATATATATTAGTATCACACACTCAACTATTTTTCCACACTGGACATTAATGTTCTTAATGTGGGTTAATTCTTACAAAGAAGAAGACAGCAACCAGCCACTATTAATGCTACTATTTACTTAGGTAAATAGCGCCGTAACCGGTTTCGAACAGGCAAGTTCATCATCAGACGGGTGTTCGCATGATTTGCAAGCTACACTTTACATAATCGTCAGTTTTCGATTTTTATTCTTCTACTGTGGCTGAACAACCCTTCAAAATCTGCATTTGCAATGCACACAACATGGAGTAAAAAACATTGAAGACCACATCCAAATGTTGCATCATGTTGAGAAAGGTAACCTCATGAATCTGCTTGAAGACATAGAAATATACACACAGAAAAGCCAGTCACCACATCATATTCTCAATGAACAGACAGAGCTAGCCAATGCAACATTGCTACAAAATTTCACTCACCTGTTATCCAGTTTAAAACATAAATAAACACTACTACTTTTAACAACAGCATACAATCAATAATCTAAATAAAGTATTACATCATACTATTGCTGCCTGCTCAGTCACACATTACTGCAACTGTAAAATTGATTTAAAAATAAAAGTAGTGTGCCATACGACGTTAATATAATTACTACTGTCACATTATTCAAGTGTCTCATGTATATGTTGTCATCTGTTTATTGCATGGTATTTACACAATACCAAATAAGTAACATTCATACAACTGGCCACCACATTTTTTCAATTTATATGTAATTAATGCTCTCACTGAATATTGTATGCTCACAATGTAATGTTTATTCCTTGTAATATAAATACTTGTAATGCTACCTTGATTCCTTGTAGAAAAAAACCTATACTGCAACTATACTTAATTCAAAATTTCAGTGCAACAAATGATTTTAATATAATTATTACTGTCATATTATTCATTTTATCTCACCTCTATGTTGGTCCTTTTATATAGCACAGTATTTACATAATACCATATAAGTAGTACTCACACAAGCTGGTTACTACATCTGTCAACTTCATCTGTAATATTATATGCTCATAATGTAAGGTTTATCTTTGTGTTTTAATTTTCATTATGTTATGTCTAGTCTTTAAAAACAGTCATACTGTGAAATCAAAGCAGTCTGTATATTCTAATGTCTCTGAGAGACAACGTCTCTGACACTGTTGTACTTGTAAATCTGCAATCTTTGTTATAACTTCACATGTGGCAAATTCTTTTTGGTGTGTGTGTGGTGCTTTCCACAATATGGCGATGTACAAATTACATAAGTGTTGGATATATTTTAGAATATTTGAAAAATACAATCCTGAAACTTCGCAACAAAATCGCGCGGAATTTTCGAAGTAAGTACCATAACCACTTAACCTCACTTATTTATTTACTCTGTATTTCATCGTTTGGAGGTTAGTTAAGTTCACATAGGGCGCTTCTAACACTGTTTTCTACCGTAGGGCACCATCACACCAAGACTTTTTCACCACAGTGGAAGAATAAAAATGATGATTATGTAATGTGTATCCCCCCCATGAACCATGGGCCTTGCCGTTGGTGGGGAGGCTTGTGTGCCTCAGCAATACAGATTGCCGTACCTTAGGTGCAACCACAACGGAGGGGTATCTGCTGAGACGCCAGACAAACGTGTGGTTCCTGAAGAGAGGCAGCAGCCTTTTCAGTAGTTGCAGGGGCAACAGTCTGGATGATTGACTGATCTGGCCCTGTAACACTAACCAAAACGGCCTTGTAGTGCTGGTACTGCGAACGGCTGAAAGCAAGGGGAAACTACAGCCTTAATTTTTCCCGAGGGAATGCAGCTTTAAACAAAAGAAAAATTCGGTGTAGGTATTAAAATCCATGGAGAAGAAATAAAAACTTTGAGGTTCGCCGATGACATTGTAATTCTGTCAGAGACAGCAAAGGACTTGCAAGAGCAGTTGAACGGAATGGACAGTGTCTTGAAAGGAGGATATAAGATGAACATCAACAAAAGCAAAACGAGGATAATGTAATGTAGTCGAATTAAGTCGGGTGATGCTGAGGGAATTAGATTAGGAAATGAGACACTTAAAGTAGTAAAGGAGTTTTGCTATTTGGAGAGCAAAATAACTGAGGGTGGTCGAAGTAGAGAAGATATAAAATGTAGACTAGCAATGGCAAGGAAAGCGTTTCTGAAGAAGAGAAATTTGTTAACATCGAGTATAGATTTAAGTGTTAGGCTGTCATTTCTGAAAGTATTTGTATGGGGTGTAGCCATGTATGGAAGTGAAACATGGACGATAATGCGGTGCTACAGAAGAATGCTGAAAATAAGATGGGTAGATCACATAACTAACGAGGAGGTATTGAATAGAATTGGGGAGAAGAGGAGTTTGTGGCACAACTTGACAAGAAGAAGGGACCGGTTGGTATGACATGTTCTGAGGCATCAAGGGATCACAAATTTAGCATTGGAGGGCAGCGTAGAAGGTAAAAATCGTAGAGGGAGACCAAGAGATGAATACACTGAGCAGATTCAGAAGGATGTAGGATGCAGTGAGTATTGGGAGATGATGAAGCTTGCACAGGATAGGGTAGCATGAAGAGCTGCATCAAACCAGTCTCAGGACTGAAGACCACAGCAACAACATCTTGCAAATCATGTGAACAGCCGTCTGATGATGAACTTGCCAGTTCGGAACCGGTTACGGCGCTATTTACCTAAATAAATAGCAGTATTAATAGTGGCTGGTTGCTGTCTTCTTCTTTGTAAGAATTAACCTACATTAATTGTACACAGCCACGGTCTCACTATGTCAGTTTTAGACAAAATAGCATTAGTGTTCTGTTTTAAGCAAAATACAAGTTCTGTAGTTTTGTAAAACAAATATTGATAATAACTTTAGGCTCACATTGTAATAATATTTCTCTGCAGTAAAGAAAAGATACACAATTAACGAACTAGGTGACGACAAGACAGTGTTGTGTGTCAGCCGTTACCGGCTTTTCGGGTGGTAGCCGTCGCAGCGTTGGCAGCAGGGAATCCGGCGCTGTCCTGCCGTCGGCCACGTCCCAGTTTTGCAGCTCTCACAAATTTGTGTGATTTCATCGATTTGGCGTTAGATTGTCTGTCTCTTGATTCACGTGCTTTGTTATATTGTAACACATAGCCAGTGACTTGCGGGTAGTTGAGATACGCCTGTTGTTCTTTGAAAGCTATCATAGTCTTGGACAATAATTCTAATTCTTGTTCCTGTGAGTTGTTTCCGAGATTTTCTCTTCCATTGTTGTTTCTTCTTATTTATACCTCTCGCATTTAGTTTCATTTTGTGATCGCACCGTGACCAGCTTCACGTTTGTGTTGTTGCAGTCTGCATTTCCAAGATTGGTTTGATGCAGGTCTCGACACTACTATCATACTGTGCAAGCCTCTTCGTCCCGAATAACTACTGCAATCTACACCCTTTTTCAATCTGCTTACTGTATTCACCTATTGGTTTTCGTCTACAATTTTTGCCCCCAACACTTCCCTCCAATACTAAGCTGGTGATCCCATGACGCCTCAGAATGTCTCCTATCAACTCATCGCATCTCTATGTCAAGTTATGACACGAATTTCTTTTCTTCACAGTTCTATTCAGTACCACCTCATTGGTTATATGATTTATCCGTCTACTCTTCAGCATTCTTCTGTAACACCACGTTTCAGAAGCTTTTAATCTCTTCTTGACTTAACTGATTATTGTCCAACTTCCGCTTCCAATTCTTCAGAAAAATCTTTCTAACGTTTAAATCTACATTCCGTGTTAAAAAGTTTCTCTTCTTCAGAATCGCTTTTCCTGCTATTGCCAGTAGGCAGTTTATATAGTCTCTACTTCAGCCATCATCATTTATTTTTCTGCCCAAATAGCGAAATTCATTTTTAACTTTTAGTGCCTCGTTTCCTAATCCTGATATGATTTAATTCAACAACATTTCACAACCCTTACTTTGCTTTTGTTAAAGTTCATCTTATGTCTTCCTTTCAAAATCTGTCTACTCCGTTCAACTGGTCTTGCAATTCCTTTGCTGTCTCTGGTAGAACTACAATGTCATCGATAAACCGCAAAGTTTTTGTTTCTTTTTCCCTGAACTTTAACCATTTCTCCAAATTTTTCTCTGATTTTCTGGCTACAACCCTGTCTCACTCCCTTTCTCAACTCCTTCTTCCCTTTCATGCCCGTCGATTATTGTAGCTGCAGTCTGGTTTCTGTACAAGATGTATATAAACTTTCTCTCCCTGTATTCTATCCCTGCTAACTTCACAAGTTCACAGGGTGTATTCCGGTCAACATTGTTGAATACTTAACATAAGTCTACGAATGTTATAAATATGGGTTTGACTTTCATTGGCCTTCCTTGTGAGACACGTCGTCGGGTTAGTACTGCCTTCCGTGTTTATACATTTTTTCAGCACTCAAACTGTTCTTCCCCAAGGTCGGCTTCTACCAGTATTTGCATTCTTTTGTAACTAACAAGTGTTAATATTTTGCGACCGTGATTTATTAAACCGATACTTCGGTAATACGTAAATCTGACAGCACCTGTTTTCTCTGGAATTGGAACTCCTACATTCTTCTTGAAATCTGAGGGTATTCCGCTTGTCCCACACATTTTATATGCCAGGTGGAATATGGCTGGCTCTGCCAAGGATATCATTAGCTCTGGGCGTATCTCGTCTACTGCAAGGCCTTATTTCGACTTAAGTCGTTTAGTACTCTAATTCATCTTACAGTATCATACCTTTCATCTCATCTTCATCTACTTCCTCTTGCCTTTCTATAATATTGGCTTCAAGTTCATTTCCCTAGCATACCGCCTCTATATATACCTTCCACCTTTCAGCTCTTCCTCTTTTGCTTAGTACTGGTGTTCCATCTGAGCTCTTGATATTCATACAGCTAGTTTTCTTTTCTCCAAACGTCTCTTTAATTTTCCTGCAGACGGGTTCTATCTTTCCCACCTAGGTCTACATGTTCCTATGTCCTTACATATCTCTCCTAACCATTCCTGCCTAGCCATTTGCACTTACTTTCAATCTCAGTTTTCAGATGTTTCTATTCCCTTTCGCCTTCTTTATTTGCTGCATTTTATATTTGCATTTTTTATCAATTAAATTCAATATCTACTGCGTTATTTAAAGATTTCCACTAGGCCTTGTCATTTTAACTATTTGATCCTCCCATGCATTCACTATTTCATTTCTTAAATCTATCCATTCGTCTGCTACTGTATTTCTTTCCATTGTTTCAGCCAATCTTTGCCTAACACTCCCTCTGAAACTCTCAGCAATCAGCGGTTCTTTCAAATTACCCAGCACCCATTTTCTTAATTTCCTATCTTTTTGCAGTTTATTTAGTTTTAATATACAGTTCATAACCACTATATTGTCGTCAGAGTCCGCATCTGTCCCTGGAGATGGCTTGGTTTAAAATATGGTTCCGAACCCTCTTTCTTACCATTATATAATCAGTCTGAATCCTTTAAGTATTTTACAACATTTGAATATTCTTATATTAAAATAGTCATTAATTTCATAGTATTAGGCTCTAAAATAATGTTTAGAATTAAGGGAAAGTGATACATTATGCACATTGTGGTATATTCGTTCCTGCGGTCTGCAATCAAAAAAGTGGTATAATTTTGTTGAATGTAAGGTCCGCCAGTTATGCAAAACACAGTTTTTTCAAGTTCCTAAACATGTTTCATCACCTCTCTGCCATCATCAGTGGGTTTCTGTTTTATTTAATCGGTAATATGAACATTTTTACTAAATGATTACGTAATTACGCGAATATTTAGTTCAAACAACAATTTGTCTCTTTTGATTGGTGTAATGCTGCTCCTCACTCTAGTGTAATCTCTGCAAGCCTCTTCGGTTCTACATAATTGCTGCTCGACTCTGTTCTTCTTCATTAGCTACTCGAATTACCCATTTAATCTTCACCAATCTTCTGTAGAGCCAAGTTTCTAAATCTCTTCTTCTTATCAATAATTTTAGTTGTCTGTTTCATTTCCGTGCAAGACAATACTCTAAATATATACCTTCTGAAAATACTTTCTAACACTTTAATTTGTATTCAACGTTAATATATTTCTCTCTTTCAGGAAAGCTCTCCTTGTGTTTGTCAGTTTTCACTTTATATCCTCTTTACGTTGGCGTCGTCTTTATTTTGCTGCCTAAATAGCAAACATCATCTACTATTTTTAGTGTCTCATTTTCTGATCTAAATCCCTCAGCATCGCATGATTTAATTCGACTGCTTTGCAGCACCCTTCTTTTCATTTTATTGATATTCATTTTACGCCCTCTTTTCAAAATACTGTCCATTTCGTTCAACTGATCTTGCAGTCCTCTACTGTCTTTGACAGAATAATAATACCGTGAACAAACCTTAAAGTGTGTAGTGTTTCTCCTCTAAGTGTCATTCCCTTCCTAAATATCACCTTTTAATCTGTGCATCGCAGTCAGTGTTGCAGGAAAGATTTTTTTCTAAACGCTTTTTTGTTGTAAATCTACAACTTCGAAAAGGAAATTTTGCTTTTCTTCAATCTGCCTTCTGAAATAAGTTGTTGGATCAAAACTGCGTCATTCTATTCCTCTGCAGAAAATTCTTGCCAGTTTCTTATGCAATGACAGAAAAAACTGATGGTTCCGTAATACCCACAGTTTGTAACAACAGAATGGTCGATCCAAATTTAAATAGTGTAAATGACCGTGTAGTCAAATAATGACCGAATCTTGTAATTTTATTGAATAAACTTAAATGTGTTACTTCACAGAGAGTAATTCCAGGTGTTGGATTCGAAGGTAATTTACTGTCGAAATCAGTATCGCTGTACTCTTATACTCACCTGTATTTTTACTTACATGTGAAAGGCAGAATCAAGAAACCCAGAGAAATGTTACTCTCTGACAAACCAAATGGCTCTTAACACTGTGGGACTTAACTTCTGAGGTCGTCAGTCCCCTGGAACTTAGAACTACTTAAACCTAACTAACCTAAAGATATCACACACATCCATGCCCGAGGCAGGATTCGAACCTGCGACCGTAGCGGTCGCGCGGATCCAGACTGAAGCGCCTAGAACCGCTCGGCCACTCCGGCCGGCATTCTCTGGCATTAAATACAGTTCCCACAAGTACAAATAAATACCATTGTTGTTGAATAATAAGCATGATTGGACCCCGAGATGCAGCATTTACTCGATATACACAGATCCACTCATCCCATGCAATTAGCGTAATATATTAAACATACCCGTTCCAAACACGTGCGCACCAGTGCCAAATTTTAATGTAGCGCAATTCTCGACCAATCAGAGCAAAATACTTTATAATACTTCCGCGCGATCGTCGTGTAATGGCAGGTCGTAAATTTGCTCACTACAGAAAGCAAAAAACAAACCAAAGTTCAGTTTTTGGCCTACATGGGGCAAACGGTATCGATCAATCGCCATGTCGTCCTCCGCCAATGGCGCCATGCAGTAGGGAGGGGAATGGGGTCAGCACACTGCTCTCCCGGCCGTTGTCAGCTTTCCAGACCATGGGCCCGCGAATTCTCACTCAAGTACCTACTCAACTTGCATCGCGAGGCTGGGTGCGTCCCCTTCCAGTCCTCACACCAAGGAAAAATCCCTGGCAGTACCGGGAATCAAGCAGAGCAGCCACTTTCGTTGACTACAGGCTACTAAGGAAGACTCGCTTCAGGAAGATGATTCAATTTTTATGTGATAAATCAGAATCTGCGAAACGTGGAAAGAGAAGTGAATGTGGAACTATTATTTTAAAAATGAACAGAAAAATTTTAGGGAGCAAACACTGCATTTGTGTTTAACAGTTAAATTCCCCAAAAGAGCCATGCAAATTCAGAAGTTGTTTTATTTTCGCTACCACTTTCGGTAATCCAATATGCTGTCTTCAGGTCCCATACGCACCTCTCAGAAATTATCGATAGTGGCATACTGGGGCGATCTGTTTCTAGATGTCGTAAACTCTCAAGTGCTTCCTTCGAAGACGTGACTTCAGGATTTAGAGTTGCGGTCAAGTCTTCGAAGGGACCACCTGAAAATTCACGACGTCCAGAAACAGAGGGTCATTATGCCAATATCGATAATTTTAGAGATATACATATGTGGCCTGAAGGTGGCAGTTGAATTGCCGAATCTGGTAGCGAAAATAAAATAAAACAATTTCTCAACTTGCGCGGCTGTTTTGGAGAATTTATTTGTTAAGTATTTGACCAGCCGCTGTCCCACGTCGACAATAGATCAACAGAAACTACATTTGTATGTTGATACTGTTGCAGCGTCAATGCTGTCGATCTAAGACATCATTGCAACTGAAATAACATTTTGTTTCAAGGAGAAAACAGTACAAAACTTTTGTAATTCAGAGTTGATTCTGTCTAGTAGTCTGTTCCAATAGTCTCTGCTTTGGCTGCCTCACATCTCAGTTAAGGATCCTGAGATAGTACGGCAGTGATGATGCACAACGCTGGGACTTGGCGATTTTGTATTGAAAATGTCTCCAAATGGGTTATTTATCTGTTAGAGATAATCATAAGACTTCTGAAATGTCACAGCTGTCGTCAAGAGCTTGATGTCATAGGACAACAGTTATAGAGCGAGTACGATTCGAAATCCGCGACAGTAGCATATTTGTCTGTGTGATATCTGTTCCGCGGCACCCGCGAAACAATGTCAGCTCGATGAGTGATGCGACACAGTACAAGGGCTATTCACATCAAAGCAAATTTCTCGAAATATTCAAATCTGATATCGTGTATTCACATTTTCACCAGTGAGCTACCGATTTGTGCCATAGCACACGTGAAAATTGTTCATCCAATAATACGAGTCATGCAGATACGTCAATAATCCTCGTTCTGTTCATCACCGACCGTACTACTAGGCTCTTTAGATTTCATAGTCGAAATCAGGCCTTCTTATAACAAAGACATATATAGACACACTGAAATATTTCCACACATTAAAAAAAAGTTTACATCACCTCGGTTCCCAGAACTCCTGAAGATAGACATTGACTGTGGATATTGTATCACAGACACAGTGCCTTTGACTGTTCAGAGATGTCACTAAACCCAGCCAAAGATGTAAACAACCATGCATGAGCAGCGCCAATTAGACGGAGGAGGTCCGACAGCCGATCAGTTCCAGTCATTCCACCAGGAAGGAGATACACCGCTCGTGTTGTCTGTAGTTCAACCATGCCTAGACGGCCAATACCATGGTTCAATCGCGTCCACATTGTCACTTTGTGCCATGAAGTGTCTCAACAAGGAAAGTGTCCAGGAGTCTCAGAGTGAACCAAAGCGATGTTGTTCGGGCATGGAGGAGATACAGAGAGACATGAACTGTCGATGACATGTCTCGCTCAGACCGCCCGAAGTCTACTACTGCAGTGGATGACCACTGCCTGCGGATTATGGCTCGGAGGAACCCTGACAGCAATGCCACCATATTCAATAGTGCTTTTCGTGCAGCCACAGGACGTCGTATTACGACTCAAACGGTACGCAATAGGCTGCATGATGCGCAACTTCACTCCCGACGTTCATGCCGTGGTCCATCTTTGCAACCACCACACCATGCAAAGCGATATAGATGGGCCCAACAACATGCCGAATGGACCCCTCAGGATTGGCATCACATTCTCTTCACCGATGAATGTCGCATATGCCTTCAACCAGACAATCGTCGGAGACGTGTTTGCAGGCTCGGTCAGGCTGAACGCCGTAGACACACTGTCCAGCGAGTGCAGCAAGATGGAGGTTCCCTGCTGTTTTGGGTTGGCATTATGTGGGGCCGACGTACGCAGCTGGTGGTCATGGAAGGCACAGTAACGACTGTACGATACGTGAATGCCATCCTCGGACCGATATTGCAACCATATCGGCAGCATATTGGCGAGGCATTCGTCTGCATGGACGACAATTCGCACCTCGATCGTGCACATCTTGTGAATGACTTCCTTCAGGATAACGACATCGCTCAACTAGAGTGGCCAGCATGTTCTCTAGGCATGAATCCTATAGAACATGCCTGGGATAGGTCGAAAAGGGCTGTTTATGGACGACGTGACACACCAACCACTCTGGGGGATCTACGCCGAATCACTTTTGAGGAGTGGGACAATGTGGACCACCAATGCCTAGATGAACTTGTGGATAGTATGCCACGACGAATACAAGCATGCATCAATGCAAGAGGACGTGCTACTGGGTATTAGAGGTACCGTTGCATACAGCAATCTGGACAACCACCTCTGAAGGTCTCGTTGTATGGTGGTACAACATGCAATGTGTGGTTTTCATGAGCAATAAAAAGGGTGGAAATGATATTTATGTTGATCTCTATTCCAATTTTCTGTACAGGTTCCGGAACTCTCGGAACCGAGATGATGCAGAACTTTTTTGATGTACAGGTTCCGGAACTCTCGGAACCGAGATGATGCAAAACTTTTTTGATGTACAGGTTCCGGAACCGAGATGATGCAAAACTTTTTTGATGTATGTATATTCAGTCAGTTGTCTTACTTGAATCTCTTGACTCTTATCACCAAATGTCATTAGTAAAACAATATAATAAAAGGAGAAAAAATATTTATACAAGCTGCGTCACGCTGTAACCTTACGCATGATTTGGTCTTGTTGTTATTACATTCTTCTTCACGTCCGTGTTTATTTCGTCCGACTTTTATGTCCTGCACAGTACGTGGAACAGTTCTGACGTGGTTGATTATCTCAAGGATCTTAGCCGTTCAGACTCCTACCACAATTACATTTTCATCTACCTAATGTAATGAATAATTTCTGTTACAATCTTTCCATGGTTCGTAGAGGCAGTAAGCAATGTACCAGCAAAACTGTGACGTGTCTTGACTTCGTGTCTACCTGATTACGAAAATACGTTCACTACGCGGTTCACAGTACCTTACCGACATTCCTGATTTGTTATTTACTACTACAGCGTTACCCTCATTTTATTTCCTACTGAGGTCTCCGTACTCTCTTGACCGGCAGAACTGTTCTCCTTGTCGTCGCACTTCACCAAGTCCCAGTATATCTAACTTCGATTAACCTATTTTTCTTTTCAGATTCTCTAACCTACCTACACCATTAAGTGATCCAACATTCTACACTCCGTCCTGTAGAACGACAGAGCAATTCCCACCTGGAGACCCGTATGCAGCACTATTTTAACTCTGAGATACTGTATCCAAGAGGATGTCATCGGCATTAAACCGATCTGTAGAGATGCACTTACAAATATAACGGCTGTAATCATTCACAGTAGCTATACAGGGTGAGTCACCTAACGTTACCGCTGGATATGTTTCGTAAACCACATCAAATACTGACGAACCGATTCCACAGACCGAACGTGAGGAGAGGGGCTAGTGTAATTGTTTAATACAAACCATACAAAAATGCACGGAAGTACGTTTTTTAACACAAACCTACGTTTTTTAAAATGGAACCACGTTAGTTTTGTTAGCACATCTGAACATATAAACAAATACGTAATCAGTGCCGTTTGCTGCATTGTAAAATGTTAATTACATCCGGAGATATTGTAACCTAAAGTTGACGCTTGAAACCTCCGACGTTCAGTTGCGTGTTGTAACAAACACGGGCCACGGTCGGCGAGCAGGATCTGCAGGAACATGTTTACGATGACGACCGTGTTTAGGAGTGTGGCTGTAGTGCACTGTTGTGGTTTGGTCTAGCTGTCGCAGTGTCCGCATGTAGTGCTTGCTGCTATTGTTATTCTGCATTGTCTCCGCACGCAGACCAACTGTAGTACACCGTGTTACCAGACGTCTGTGATAGTGTAGTGTTGTAGGAACTGTGACCATGGTGTATTCGAACTCTGAAAAGGCGGAGATGATACTCATCCATGGCGAGTATCGACGAAATGCAACTGAAGCCTGCAGGGTGTATGCAGAACGGTACCCGAACAGAGAGCATCCAACGTGCCGCACATTGCAAAACATCTACCGCCAACTGTATGCAACAGGTATGGTCGTAGCACGCAAACGGGTCCGTAACAGGCCCGTCACAGGAGAAGCGGGTGCAGTTGGTGTGTTAGCTGCTGTTGCCATGAACCTACACATAAGTATACGGGACATTGCGAGAGCCGGTGGACTGAGTCAAAGTAGTGTCATGCGCATACTGCATCGTCACCGCTTTCACCCGTTTCATGTGTCGCTACATCAGCAATTACATGGTGATGACTTTAATCATCGAATGCAATTCTGTCAATGGGCATTAACAGAGAATGCGTTGCAGTTCTACCTGTTTACCGATGAAGCGGGTATCACAAACCACGGGGCAGTGAATCTACGGAACATGCATTACTGGTCCGTGGACAATCCTCGCTGGCTCAGACAGGTAGGGCGACAGCGACCGTGGACTGTAAATGTATGGTGCAGAATCATTGGCGACCACCTCATTGGTCCTCACTTCATTGCAGGGGCCCAAACAGCTGCAACATACATCGCGTTTCTACAGAATGATCTGCCAACGTTGCTCGCAAATGTCCCACTGGAAACGCGTCGACGTATGTGGTATCAACATGATGGAGCACCTGCACATTCCGCAATCAACACTAGGCTGAGCCTTGACAGGATGTTCGACGGGCGTTTCATAGGACGTGGAGGACGCATAAATTGGCCAGCCCGTTCTCCTGATCTTACACCTCTGGACTTCTTTCTGTGGGGTACGTTAAAGGAGAATGTGTACCGCGATGTGCCTACAACCCCAGAGGATATGAAGCAATGTATTGTGGCAGCCTGCGGCGACATTACACCAGATGTACTGCGGCGTGTACGACATTCATTACGACAGAGATTGCAATTGTGTGCTGCAAATGATGGCCACCACGTTGAACATCTATTGGCCTGACATGCCGGGACACACTCTATTCCACTCCGTAATTGAAAACGGAAACCACGTGTGTACGTGTACCTCACCCCTCATGGTAATGTACATGTGCGTCAGTGAAAAAGACCAATAAAAAGGTGTTAGCATGTGGACGTAATGTGCTGTTCCAGTCTATTCTGTACCTAAGGTCCATCACCGTTCCCTTTGGATCCCTACGTAATTCGGTGCTCTCCGATACACACGATCGAACAGCGGGGGAGTGGTACTCAAGCGTCAACTTTAGGTTACAATATCCCCGGATGTAATTAACATTTTACAAAGCAACAAACGGCAATGATTACGTATTTGTTTGTATGTTCAAAGTGCTAACAAAACTAAAGTGGTTCCATTTAAAAAAACGTAGGTTTGTGTTAAAAAACATACTTCCGTGCATTTTTGTATGGTTTGTATTAACCAATCACACTAGCCCCTCTCTTCACGTTCGGTCTGTGGGATCGGTTCGTCAGTATTTGGTGTGGTTTACGAAATATACCCAGCGGTAACGTTAGGTGACTCACCCTGTATAACAGTCACATTGGCTAATGTTAGAAGGCTATATTAGTCAATAATACGGGCGGTTGGCCCAGCATCTACTGAAAAGGCTGCTGTCTCGTCCTCAGAAAGCATACGTTAGTCAGATTTCTCCACAGATAAGCCTCCCCCCATCTCCCCCTCCCTCCCCCCGATATGTTTGCAACGACGGTACGGTTATTTGTATCTTTAACGTCCAAAAGCCACGCTAACGCGGTTAGGTTCATGGTACGCCGAGGATATTTTGGTCTTAAACCACTACTGGAAACAGTTTGAAGTGTCGTTGTATCGGCAAAATCAAATTTTAAAATGCAGCATTTTACACGTGGGATACCTACTTCTTGCACTGAGCGTTCCGTCAACTAAAAACGAGTGACTGTGATGATCAACTTAAGATGGCGGCAGGATAACCGTTCAATAGAGATTTTAACTCGCCAAAGAAATTACAAACTATTTTTCCCCAAATAACATTCTGACACTAGGCCCCTCTATACATTGCTGGCCACCTAAAACGCAACTCCCTGAGGGAACCATCCAAGTCAGGTGAAATTTGTAGCTTGCATTTATGGCGAAGAGAGATGCACCTGATTAGCATTTAAGCGCAGGTGCACATCGCGGGGGCCAGCAGCCGCACCTGCAAGAGTTACGCACTAAAGCGACAAAGAAACTCGTATAGGCATGCGTATTCAAATACAGAGATATGTAAACAGGCGAAATACGGCGTTGCGGTCGGCAACGATTGTATAACACAACAAGGGTCTGGCGCAGTTGTTGGATCGGTTACTGATGCGACAATGGCAGGTTATCAAGATTTAAGTGAGTTTGAACGTGGTGTTATAGTCGGTGCACGAGCGATGGGACACAGCATCTCCGAGGTAGCGATGATGTGGGGATTTTCCCGCACGACCATTTCACGAGTATGATATCAGGAATCCGGTAAAACATCAAATCTCCGACATCGTTGCGGTCGGAAAAAGCTCCTGTGACAACGGGAGCAACGGCGACTGAAGAGAATCGTGCAGCGCGACAGAAGTGCAACCCTTCCGCTGACTGCTGCAGATTTCAGTGCTGGGCCATCAACAAGTGTCAGCGTGCGAACAATTCAAAGAAACATCATCGATAAGGGCTTTCGGAGCCGAAGGCCCATTCGTGTAAACTTGAGTGCACGACACAGAGCTTTACGCCTCGCCTGGGCCCGTCGACAATGATATTGGATTGTTGATGACTGGAAACATCTTGCCTGGTCGTTCCAAATTGTATCGAGCGGATGGACGTGTACGGATATGGAGACAACGTCATGAATCGATGTACCCTACATGCCAGCAGGGAACGGTTCAAGCTGGTGGAGGCTCTGTAATTGTGATATGGGACCTCTGATACGTTTAGATACGATCCTGACAGGTGACACGTACGTAAAAATCGTGTCTGATAACCTGCATCCATTCATGTCCATTGTACATTCCGACGGACTTGGACGACTAGTGCAGGACAATGCGACACCCCACACGTCCAAAATTGCTACAGAGTGGTTTCAGAAACACTCTTGAGTTTAAACACTTCCGCTGGCCACCAAACTCCCCAGACATGAACATCATTGAGCATATCCAGGATGCCTTGCAACGTACTACTCAGAAGAGATCTCCACCCTCTCGTACTCTAACGGATTTACGGACAGCTCTGCAGCACTGCTTCGGACATTAGTCGAGTCCAGACCACTTCGTGTTGCGGCACGTCTGAGTACTCGTGGGGGACCTACACGATATTAGGCAGGCGTACTAGTTTCTTTGACTCTTCAGAGTATATGCCTCGTAGAAGATAGCGAGAACCTTTCGACCACGTTTCGGAGTTAGGTCTAGGAAGAATAGTTGCCTTCAGGGATTGCAGATTATCCTTCAGAGAAATCGGTCATCGTGTCGAACGGAACCAAGCAACTGTGATGCGGATCTGTAATCGCTGGGTGCAGGAGGGAACAACGCACCGACGGGACCGATTGCACTCACCTCATTGCACAACTAAACGTGATGACAGGCATAATGAGCGCGTGGCAGCGATGGATCACTCTGCCACATCGCGGTCAACATCACAACAAATTCCGGCTTTTGCGCAACAAACAGTGTCCGCGCGTACCTTTAACGTCGTTTGCAGCAGGATGAACTGTCCGCAAGGAGTCCATTGCTGCTGAGTCAACGTCATAGGCATTTGTGCTGGCAATGGTGCGATTAACGACGGACATGTACACACCCGAATGGAGTCACACTGTTTCTACAAACGAATCCTGATTCCGCCAAAATGATCGATTAGAGACGCCGTGATCGCGACTGTTGAAATGTTGCCTCATGCAACGCAATACTGGTCCTGTACCCGGTATTATGGTTTGGGGTGGTATTGGATTCCACTCTCATCCCCTCTCTCCCCTCCCAGTACGCATTGCCGGTACACTAACCAGCCCCGCCCTACATCTCTGAAATGCTGGATCCTATTGTCCTCGCATACCTTAGGAGATTGCCGACGGGCACACTGCAACACGATAATTCACGACCACGCGTGCTGCATAATGTTCAAGACTCCTTCGTCGCCCTCCGGATTGCATTGATACCTCGGTCTCCGTGCTCTGGCGATCTCTTGCATATCAAAAACGTCTGGTCGATGATTGTAGAACGACTGGTCCGATGTAGACCACCTGCTGCTACACCAGTTCACCTCTGGTAATATGTGGAAGCAGCATGGACTGCTATACCCCAGTAAAACATCCAGAGCCTCTTAGATTCAATGCCGAGGCGTGTAGCAATGGTTGTAGCCAGCAGTGGCAGAAATACTGAATACTGATTATATACTGATCATCTTCCTCACTTCACATGGGGCTGTATTTTCAAAAAAAATGGTTCAAATGGCTCTGAGCACTATGGGACTTAACATCTATGGTCATCAGTCCCCTAGAACTTAGAACTACTTAAACCTAACTAACCTAAGGACAGCACACAACACCCAGCCATCACGAGGCAGAGAAAATCCCTGACCCCGCCGGGAATCGAACCCGGGAACCCGGGCGTGGGCTGTATTTTCAATCATGTGACCTTTCCTCAGCGTGGTATCTCCCTAATCAATTTGGCTGTGATATCTCCGATCCTTCTTGGTGCTCCATTTTGAAAGGTCAGCAGTGTGGACAGCGCCCTCTTTTGTTTCATTTTGGTATACCCGTGGATCACGGTGCTTGTGTTTTTGCTGTGTTTTTGTCGCCTACCGTTTCTGTGTTCTTGGTGAAATCAGTATTGTTTTCTTGTCAGTACTTGTGCTTTTCTATTAGCCCAGTATTCCTTCATTTTCTTGCTGAACTCTTGCCTTCTTCGGAACATTTCCTGGTCTCATTATGGTTAACTTCTGTGAGGAATGAAATTTCCCGGAAGAATAAAACTGTGTGTCGGATGAGGAATCGAAATCGGGAGCTCTGCCGCAGGTGAGTGTTCTACTAACTTTCTTTCCGGACCTCCATTCTACCCTTCTAGCTTATTCTTGCCCACGTCAAAAGTTGTCCTCATTGGCTTGGCTTCTCCGTCATTCAAAATTTTGGTTCGTTGCAGCTCTCCATGCTACTCTACCCTGTGTGAGCCCCTTCATCTCAAAATAACTACTGCAACCCACATCGTACTGGATCTGCATATTGTATTCATCTCTTGGTCTCCCTCTCCGGCTTTAAAACCCCCGACAGGCCTCTAATACAAAATTGGTGATTCCTTTATGTCTCAGAATATGTCCTATCAACCGATCTCTCCTTTTGGTGAAGTTGTAGCATAAATTTTTTGTCTCCCCAGTTCTATTCAGTACCTACTCATTAGTTACGTGATCTATCTATCTAATTTTAGACACTATTCTGTAGCATTATTCCAAAAGCTTCTATTCTCTTTTTGTCTAAACTGGTTATCATGCATGTTTTCCTTCCATACACGGCTACACTCAAGACAATTACCTTCAGAAAAGATTTCCTAACACCCTGTATTCGATGTTAACAAATTTATGCTCTTCAGAAACCCTTTACTTGCCATTGCCAGTCTTCTCTATTTCGCCATCATCAATTATTTCGGTGACCAAATAACAAAACTAGTGTCTCGTTTCATAATCTAATACTCTTAGAATCACCCGATTTAATTCGATTCCTTGTTTTGTTTTGTTGATGTTCATCATAGATCTTGCTTTCAGAAAACGTCCATTCCGTTCAACTGCTCTCCCAAGTTCTTTCAGAATTACAGTGTTATCGGCAAACCCCAAAGCTTTTTTTCTCCCTGAAACTTAATTCCTACTTTAGATTTTACTGTGTTTTCCTTCACTGATGGTTGAGTGTACAGCGTGACTAACATTGCGGATAGGCTACAACCCTTTCTCAACCACTGTTTCCCTCTCATGCCCCTACACTCTTTTTACTGCCGTCTGATTTCCGTGCAGGATGCAAATAGCCTTTCGCTCCCTGTATTTTACCCATGCCATGTTCAGAATTTCAAAGAGAGTATTCCACTCAACAAATACTATAAACGAGGTTTGCTTTTCCTTATCCTACCTTCTGTGGTAAGTCGTAGGGTCAGTATTGCCTCACGTATTCCTTCATTTTTTCGGAATCCAAACTGATCTTCCTCGAGGTCGGCTTCTACCAGTTTTTTTCATTCTTCTGTATAGAATTCGTGTTAGTATTTTGCAAGCATGACTTATTAAACTGATAGGTCTTATTGTAAAAGGAAAATAATTTTTTTTTTAAATTTTAATCCTGGTCCTTGTTGATCTTGAAGGGAAATAAAACTTTTTCCTTAATAGTTGATAGCCTGATGATGAGAAAATAAACTAAACTAGAAGCGATTCATCTTATTTTAAGGGAAACGTAAAATTTTGCATATACATACAATTTAAAATTTCGTAACTTGAATCTAACATTGGTGAGGTCCATCCCTCCAAGTCTTGTAGGGAGTGGACTTCACTTCGAAAATCTTGCCTCAGCTCACGAAGTTCCCTATCATCGATAGGGTTGTTTAGGCTGTTTCTAGTGATATAGGTAAAGCTTGTGCAGCACACTTAAGTTTCGAAGCTAAGTACAAATTGACAAGGGTGTTTTTCAGAATCACATCAAGCTGCCGCAGAGTGTTTGCTTGTAGAGATGCTCTTACACTCTTTATTACCTTTTCGTAGTTATCAGCAGTAGTGTGCCAGATGTTACTCCCGAATTCAGTACCCAAATATCTCAATTTGGATACTTCTATTAGGCGTCTCTGACTGTGTAGGCGTATCCTTCACTCTACTTTAAAGATGGCACCAGATGTGTGTTCTTATTTGTTGACAATCTGGAGAGTTTGATCTCTTCATCTTCATTCGTTACTAGGAAGCCTACTTCGTCTGACTTAGTGTTACATACTATTTTTTCGCGATTTATGTTCAGTCCTTGTAGTTGTTGTGTGAGTGTCGAAAGCAGAGGTTCTATCGCTGTTGCGAGTAGGGCTGTTGACCTGAGGCAGCGTTGTCGTACAATTAGTGCATCTCAATAAACTTACTCAGTTGTCTATCATTTTTCTTGCTCTACTGTTTCTTAATATTTTTTAAATCATCCACATGGCCTGTGACTGGAATCCCATGACTTCCATTGTTTTGAGAAGGTACTGGTGATTTACTCTAACAAACACTTTCCCGAAGTCTATGATACTAGTGAACATTTTATTCGACAGATTTATGAAGTTAGTACGAGGGCTGTTCGGAAAGACTGGTCCGATCGTTCGCGAAATGGAAATCACAGTGAAAATCAAAAATGTTTTATTCGCAACCGTTAGCCACACCTTCCAGCGACCTCTCTAAATAGTTGCCGCTCCGAATTAGACATTTTTATAGCGTTGTACAAACTTTCCTGCATCCTCGTCACAGAAAGCAGCCGCCTGTGCTTTCCGCCAATTCTATACGCTGGTCTGCCCTGTGCGAAAATGTCTTCATACCCAGCGGTTCATGTGAGCAGAGATGAACATCTGAGGGAGCCAATAAAGGGCTGTATTGTGGGTGATCAAACACTTCCAATGAAATACGCTGCAGGATCATCTTCATTGCCCCTGCAGAATGCGGCTGAGAATTGTATTGAAGAAACACATGGTATTTATGTTATGTGGGCTGCATATCTTCAAGCGAAATCTCTCACCAGCTCCACATACTTGGCGGGAGACACTGTTGTTTTAGGAATTTCTACTTTATCACTTTGCACTCTGGACTGAAAAGAGTGACGTGAAGCAATCACAGGCACACTACAGACACTGCCCAACACATCTGTGGGAAGTTCCATCGGATTTTCACAGTGGTTTCCATTTTGCGCCAAATCGAACATTACTTTCCGAATACGCCTCGTATTATAGCCCTATACTTGCATACAGTCTGTAGGATATTTCAGTCCTTGTCTGCACATGTTTGGTACGGACGAGTTAAAGTGTTCATTACCAGTTTTATTCTTCTTGGCCATAATCTAGTGAACACTGTTGAGTAGTGTGATTAATTGTCGGTCTTCAATTTTTTTTCTTACTGGGTTTTGAGTAGTAGAACTATTATCTCTTCCGGAAAATCTCAAGAAACGTCGATATTTCCATTTAGCAGTTCGTTGTACATGCATAGTATCTTGCTTTTCGCATATCGTCAGAACACTTGGTAGATTTCTGTGGGGATGCCACTTGTCCCGGGTGATTTGTTTTTAGGACTTTGCGCTACACCTTTCACCTCGGCCTCTTCTATCGCAGATATGAGATTTTCCAATTTTGCGCTTATTTTGTCTTGTACATTCCTTGTAAGATCTTGCGGCGCGTTGTAGTCGGTAGGTTTGTTGGATATTAGTTCTGAGTTTTAGTTGTGAACTGATTTAGTTCTGTTTTGTAAGAGTTTTTCCATCCGTTAGCGAAATTTCTGTGAATATTTTTCTGTTTCCTCTCTTATTCTCATATTCTTATATTGATAGTTATTATTCCTCCGTGACACTTTGCATTCACGTTCTGTTTTACAACCTTTTGATTGCTGCTGCTCCAGAGTTAGAATTTTCGCTTTGGTTTTCCGAATCTTTATATAATTCTCTATTACTCGAGCGCCCTATTTACGAAAAGCTTTTTCTTACCTTGTGTTTTGCACATTACAGTCACCAAGCTACGGCAAAATTTTATAACGACGATCTATTTTCGCATTCTTTCTCTGTATTAATAAAAGCCACGCGACATTCCTCATCCTGTATATATGATATTTTCAGTTTCCATATTCTCCTAGTTCGGAAAGTCTCTTTGTTTTCTTCTTTTACTTATTCTTAAAACTGACTGAAGCAGCATCCGAGAAGAAATCTTGGGAAGACTTTGGAAACAGGTTGGAGACTTTGGGTCAAGCTGCTGGAAAACCATTCTAGAGTGTAATTAGCAGTCTTCGAAAACGAGGTAAGAAGGAAATGACAAGTATTTTGGACAGGTCAGGAAAACTGCTGGTGAATCCTGCTGATGCCTTGGGCAGATGAAGGGAATATTTTGAAGAGTTGCTCAATGTAGGTGAAAATACGATCAGTAATGTTTCAGATTTTGATGTACAATGGGATAGGAATGATGATGGAAATAGGATCACATTTGAGGAAGTGGGGAAAATGATAAATATATTACAGTGCAATGAAGCGGCTGGGGTAGATGAAATTAAGTCGGAACTCATCAAAAGCAGTGGAATGTCAGGTCTTAAATGGCTACACAGAATAATTGAAATGGCGTGGGAGTCAGGACAGGTTCCGTCAGACTGGACGAAAGCAGTAATCACACCAATCGTTAAACATGGAAACAGAAAAGATTGTAACAACTACAGAGGTATCTCTTTAATCAGCGCTGTGGGTAAAATCTTCTCAGGTATTGTTGAAAGGAAAGTGCGAGTATTAGTTGAGGACAAATTGGATGAAAATCAGTGTGGGTTTAGGCCTCTTAGAGGTTGTCAGGGCCAGATCTTTATCTTACGTCAAATAATGGAGAAGTGTTACGAGTGGAACAGGGAATTGTATCTATGCTTTATAGATCTAGAAAAGGCATATGACCGGGTTCCTAGGAGGAAGTTGTTGTCTGTTCTACGAGATTATGGAATAGGAGGCAAACTTTGGAAGCAATTAAAGGTCCTTACATAGATAGCCAGGCAGCAGTTAGAGTTGACGGTAAATTGAGTTCATGGTTCAGAGTAGTTTCATGGGTAAGACAAGGCTGCAACATGTCTCCACTGTTGTTCATATTATTTATGGATCATATGTTGAAAACAATAAAATGGCTGGGTGAGATTAAGATATGAGAACACAAAATAAGCAGTCTCACATATGCGGATGACTTAGTTGTGATGGCAGATTCGATTGTAAGTTTGCAAAGTAATATTTCAGAGCTAGATCAGAAATGTAAGGACTATGGTATGAAGATTAGAATCTCCAAAACGTAAGTAATGTCAGTGGGAAAGAGATATAAACGGATTGAGTGCCAAATAGGAGGAACAAAGTTAGAACAAGTGGACAGTTTCAAGTACTTAGGATGCATATTCTCACAGGATGGCAACATAGTGAAAGAACTGGAAGCAAGGTGTAGCAAAGTTAATGCAGTGAGCGCTCAGCTACGATCTACTCTCTTCTGCAAGAAGGAAGTCAGTACCAAGACTAGGTTACCTGTGCACCGTTCAATCTTTCGACCAACTTTGTTGTATGGGAGCGAAAGCTGGGTGGATTCAGGTTACCTTATCAATAAGGTTGAGGTTACGGATATGAAAGTAGCTAGGATGATTGCAGGTACTAGCAGACGGGAACAATGGCAGGAGGGTGCCCACAATGAGGAAATCAAAGAAAAACTGGGAATGAACTCTATAGATGTAGCAGTCAGGGCGAACAGGCTTAGATGGTGGGGTCACGTTACACGAATGGGAGAAGCAAGGTTACCCAAGAGACGCATGGGTTCAGCAGTAGAGGGTAGGAGGAGTCGGGGTAGACCAAGGAGAAGGTACCTGGATTGGGTTAAGAATGATTTTGAAGTAATAGGCTTAACATCAGAAGAGGCATCAATGTTAGCACTGAATAGGGGATCATGGAGGAATTTTATAAGGAGGACTATGCTCCAGACTGAACGCTGAAAGGCATAATCAGTCTTAAATGATGATGATGATGATGATGATGACTGAGGCAAATTACGCAGCATGATCACAGAAACTAGAGGGACGCACTTCCGGCGAGAGAACTTGGTTCTTTAAATCAGCTGATACGTAAATCCTGTCCAGCCTACTGGCTGAAAGGCTGGATCACTACGTAAAGCCGAGCGCTGCACTGTGGATATGTTCTAACGTGTCGGTTAGCTGCAATTGGTGGAAAATATTCATCGGTTCCATAGATTTATTGAAGTGCGGAGTATGATCTTTTGGGAAGAGAGCAGAAAGTCGGCGGTTAAGAAAGGGTGATCTTATGACTGTCAAAAAGAGGAACGATTCCACTTTTAAAAATTACCGCTCTAACGCTCCTGTTATTTTTACCGGACACTGTAAACGTTGATGATGTGGGCTTTATTAACAGTTGCCAAAGTTCCTGTACTGTTTGCCATTTTTGATATTTGCTGCTGTGAATGCCTTCTTTCGTGAGGATGGCAGTTTCCAGCTCTGTCCCACCACCGTGGTTGGTCGTGGCGCTATACCCACTTACCTTCTCCAGTGGACTGTGTCATTTACCTGCCCGTCACCTACAGCGATCGGCAACTCCGCAGGCACTGAGGCATCACTGGTTTGCGTATGTACAAGGGGTTACTTCCCCTGACTGCGTCAATCAGAACAAGGATGACAGACGGCAGGTAAGCGCCACCAGAGGTCCTCCGTAGTAGGGACACATTTCCTCCGACGTGTCGCGTGTGCGGAAACGGATCGGCACGAATTTCTCTGCGCCCCGGCTATATAGGACTGCGCAAGCCAACACGTCAGCAGTACGCACCACCGGAGCTGTGGGCCAATACATGCGTCGGCACGTCAGAGCCCGGACAGATGCCACCGCAGTGGGACCTACGACTTTCCAGCGATGTGCCGAACCAAGCTGTACGTCAACTACGCCGAACTCTCAACCTCTGTCGTTAGGTGTTATCCGCGGCAAAGTCTTCACGTCCCATTACATTTGTTCACTGTGTGTCCAGACGTATGCCTGTTAGTATCTGAGAAGCTGTATTGTATTTTTTTATTGAGAATAGTTTTGCCTTTGTTATTAAACCTCTTTCTTTTTTTTTTTTTTTTTTCGTCAGTCTACTGACTGGTTTGATGCGGCCCACCACGAATTATTTTCCTGTGCTCACCTCTTCATCTCAGAGTAGCACTTGCAACCTACGTCCTCAATTATTTGCTTGACGTATTCTAATCTCTGCCTTCCTCTACAGTTTTTGCCCTCTACAGCTCCCTCTAGTACCATGGAAGTCATTCTCTCATGTCTTAGCAATGTCCTATCATCCTGTCCCTTCTCCTTATCAGTGTTTTCCACATATTCCTTTCCTCTCCAATTCTGCGTAGAACCTCCTCATTCCTTACCTTATCAGTCCACCTAATTTTCAACATTAGTCTATAGCACCACATCTCAAATGCTTCGATTCTCTTCTGTTCCGGTTTTCCCACAGTCCATGTTTCATTACCATACGATGCTGTACTACAGACGTACATCCTCAGAAATTTCCTCCTCAAATCAAGGCCGGTATTTGATATTAGTAGACTTCTCTTGGCCAAAAATGCCTTTTTTGCCACAGCGAGTCTGCTTTTGATGTCCTCCATGCTCCGTCCGTCATTGGTTATTTTACTGCCTAGGTAGCAGAATTCCTTAACTTCATTGACTTCGTGACCATCAATCCTGATGTTAAGTTTCTCGCTGTTCTCATTTCTACTGCTTCTAATTACCTTCGTCTTTCTCCGATTTACTCTCAAACCATACTGTGTACTCATTAGACTGTTCATTCCGTTCAGCAGATCATTTAATTCTTCTTTACTTTCACTCAGGACAGCAATGTCATCAGCGAATCGTATCATTGATATCCTTTCACCTTGTATTTTAATTCCACTCCTGAACCTTTCTTTTATTTCCATCATTGCTTCCTCTTCAGAGTAGGGGCGAAAGGCTACAGCCTTGACTTACACCCTTCTTAATACGAGCACTTCTTTCTTGATCGTCCACTCTTATTATTCCCTCTTGGTTGTTGTACATATTGTATATGACCCGTCTCTCCCTATAGCTTACCCCTACTTTTTTCAGAATCTCGAACAGCTTGCACCATTTTATATTGTCGAACGCTTTTTCCAGGTCGACAAATCCTATTAAAGTGTCTTGATTTTTCTTTAGCCTTGCTTCCATTATCAGCCGTAACGTCAGAATTGCCTCTCTCGTCCCTTTACTTTTCCTAAAGCCAATCTGATTGTCACCTAGCGCATTCTCAATTTTCTTTTCCATTCTTCTGTATATTATTCTTGTAAGCAGCTTCGATGCATAAGCTGTTAAGTCGTTTTTTTGCCACTTCCCCCAATGATTTTAGAAATTCTGATGGAATGTTATCTATCTCTTCTGCCTTATTTGACCGTAAGTCCACCAAAGCTCTTTTAAATTCCAATAATGGATCCCCTATCTCTTCTAAATCGACCCCTGTTTCTTCTTCTACCACATCAGACAAATCTTCACCCTCATAGAGGCTTTCAATGTATTATTTCCACCTATCTGCTCTCTCCTCTGCATTTAACAGTGGAATCGCCGTTGCACTCTTAATGTTACCACCGTTGCTTTTAATGTCACCATAGGTTGTTTTGACTTTCCTGTATGCTGAGTCTGTCCTTCCGACAATATCTTTTTCGATGTCTTCACATTTTTCCTGCAGCCATTTCGTCTTAGCTTCCCTGCACTTCCTATTTATTTCATTCCTCAGCGACTTGTATTTCTGTATTCCTGATTTTCCCGGAACATGTTTGTACTTCCACCTTTCATCAATCAACTGAAGTTCTCCTTCTGTTACCCAAGGTTTCTTCGCAGCTAACTTCTTTGTACCTATGTTTTCCTTCCCAAGTTCTGTGATGGCCCTTTTTAGAGATGTCCATTCCTCTTCAACTGTACTGCCTACTGCGCTATTCCTTATTGCTGTATCTATAGCGTTAGAGAACTTCAAACGTATCTCGTCATTCCTTAGTACTTCCGTATCCCACTTTTTTGCGTATTGATTCTTCCTGACTAATGTTTTGAACTTCAGCCTACTCTTCATCACTACTATATTGTGATCTGAGTCTATATCTGCTCCTGGGTACGCCTTAAAATCCAGTATCTGATTTCGGAATCTCTGTCTGACCATGATGTAATCTAATTGAAATCTTCCCTTATCTCCCGGCCTTTTCCAAGTATACCTCCTCCTCTTGTGATTCTTGAACAGGGTATTCGCTATTACTAGCTGAAACTTGTTACAGAACTCAATTAGTCTTTCTCCTCTTTCATTCCTTGTCCCAAGCCCATATTCTCCTGTAACCTTTTCTTCTACTTCTTCCCCTACAACTGCATTCCAGTCGCCCATGACTGTTAGATTTTCGTCCCCCTTTACATACTGCATTACCCTTTCAATATCCTCATACACTTTCTCTATCTGTTCATCTTCAGCTTGCGACGTCGGCATGTATGCCTGAACTATCGTTGTCGGTGTTGGTCTGCTGTCGATTCTGATTAGAACAACCTGGTCACTGACCTGTTCACAGTAACACACCCTCTGCCCTACCTTCCTATTGATAACGAATCCTACACCTGTTATACCACTTTCTGCTGCTTTTGATATTACCCGATACTCATCTGACCAGAAATCCTTGTCTTCCTTCCACTTCACTTCACTGAGCCCTACTATATCTAGATTGAGCCTTTGCATGTCCCTTTTCAGATTTTCTAGTTTCCCTACCACGTTCAAGCTTCTGACATTCCACGCCCCGACTCGTAGAACGTTATCCTTTCGTTGATTATTCAATCTTTTTCTCATGATAACCTCCCCCTTGGCAGTCCCCTCCCGGAGATCCGAATGGGGGACTATTCCGGAATCTTTTGCCAATGATGATCATGACACTTCTTCAAATACAGGCCACATGTCCTGTGGATACACGTTACGTGTCTTTAATGCAGTGGTTTCCATTGCCTTCTGCATCCTCATGTCGTTGATCATAGCTGATTCTTCCGCCTTTGGGGGCAATTTTCCATCCCTAGGACAAGAGAGTGCCCTGAATCTCTATCTGCTCCTCCGCCCTCTTTGACAAGGCCGTTGGCAGAATGAGGCTGACTTCTTATGCCGGAAGTCTTCGGCCGCCAATGCTGATTATTTATCAAATTTTAGGCAGTGGCGGGGATCGAACCCGGGACCGAAGACGTTTTGATTATGAATCAAAGACGCTACCCCTAAGCCTCTCTACTGTGGTCGTAATCTATTCATGTGTGGTAGTTGTAGCAGAACGTCTGTTACTTCGTGTAACAGTGGTATGTCGACGTTGACTGCGTGTAGGAAGGCTTGCAAATGCTGCAGGTAACTTGTATCCTTATGATGCGTTCATGTTTCTTATTTATTGTCACCTTTAATACTCGTCGTTGGAAGTGCTGTGGGAAATACAGCACATCCTTTCCCACTTGTCCTTCCGGGAAAGTTTTTTCTGTCTTGCTCGAATAATCGTCTTGTCGAGCCAGGATCTGCCCCTTTCCTTGAATTTCAACCGTTTCTTCATCTATATTCGTGTCTTGCGACTCATCTGCCCAGTTATTGTTACGGTTGGTTTTGTATGTGTTGTTTTCTGCTTGACAGCCTTCCGGCTGCAATTTTTTGTATGACAAGTGATACAGTGAAATGGAGCATGTTCCTGCTTTCACCGAATCAGAATCAAGCACGCTTGAAGCCAAATATCTATTGGGATAGCTTATTGCCAATTTTCTTCTCTTTCTCTTGCAAAATCGGTGCTACCTGTTCAGTGCCATTGTCAGTCAGTTTCCTCTTTTCATATTTTGTTGGACGAATGCTTCTAGTAAGTGCTTCAGATTTTCCGGTTGATATATATGTCTCTTGTGAATGGTGGAGTTCGGGTGTCTTTTTGTCTTCTGGGGTCTGAACGACTATGGTTCTACAGTTTCTTCCCTCTGCCCAATTACAATCGGTTCTTCCTCCTCGCGATTTTGGTTGCGCAAAAGTTGATGGTATATGCCTGTGTAAATCTACTCGCTGTTGCCTGATTCCGTTCAGAACAGGGATCCTGTGTGAAGGAGACTACTTTTCTTAACGTTTACTGACTACTGTCCGCCTCTTTAGCTGAGTGCCATGCAGCGGGCCGGGGTTCGATTCCGGGGCAGTTAGAGGATTTTCTGCGCTTGGGGATTGGGTACTGTGTTTTCCTCGTCATCATTACATTATCATCGCTACGCAAGTCGCCCAGAAGGGCGTCAACTGAAAAGAGTTGCAACTCGGTGCCCAAACTTCCCCAGACCATCAGTGCCATATGATCATTTCGTTTGATCATTGATTATACTTCCATAAGGAGGTATCACTCACTGAATTGATCTGTTCAGCAGTAGCTTCGAAAAGAAACTCAAAGATATGAACAACCCTAATTCCAGACCCTGCGTGCTTAAAGTTTCAGCTCTAAATTCAACAATTTTCACACCCAGTTCGTTGTTTTTAGGCTTTACGAGCATCATGTTCCTCACAGTAGACAGATTAATACCTGTGATGCCTCCGAAACAAAGTTTCACAGTTTTCTCGAGCCATGTCTCTATTTAAACGAATCCGGCCTCTGAATGCTCTGGTCCAATGTAAATTGAAATATATGTCTCGTATTACGCTAACTCATCTGTTCTCCTAATATAAACCCCACAAAAATCTCAAACTGACTACAGGAGCAGGCACTTTGACTTACCGAGCTGAGTGCAGCAGATGCAACGCACAGTACACGCCAAAGTTCCACTCACTACGGCCGCCAAAAGGCGACGGAAACCAAGAGTTACCAGAGCACGACTCACGAACCGTTCTCATAACTTTTCTTCTGTCATTATCTCATCTCCTACCTTCAAAACCTCTGTAAGGAGTGTTAGAAGGTGTGTGGGTTCCTTAGCAAAATGGTAGTCACCTCTGTCTTCCTAATATGAAGTTCCGCAAGGTCATTCATTCTCTAACTGCATGACCCACGGCAATCCAGTGGCTTTACCATTGTTGGCAGCTTTTGAGATCTTGTACGGCAGTCTCTTGTGGTCCATTCTGTGCAGATGACCGTAGAAAACTTGTCGTCTTCCTCTGATGGCATCGGCGAGGATCTGTTGGTGCTGATAGAGTTCACGGCTAGGTTTCTACCATCATCTCCTGTAAGGTAGGATCCTTTAGTCCCATTACCTTTCGCAAGGATTTCCTTTCTTGTAGTTCCAGGACTCTTATTAGGGTCTTCCTGGTTACGGATAGCCACTCTGCTACGTAAAGAACTGAAAGACTAATCTATGCTGCTATATAAAGATACGACGTTGTCAGACATTGTTACTAAATATCTCGAAAAGTTCTTGACCAATTTAATTCAACGTTTCCCACGATTGTCTAATAAACGTTCAAATGGACATAGGCTATATATTTTTAATACACGTGGTATATTAAATGTACATCTAAAATCTGTACTAGACTAGTACTAGTAAAGACTAATCGTTGTTTAACGTTGTCACCAACATTCTAGAAATGTTCTTGATCGATTTAATTCAACTTTTTAGACGTTACTCTAACAAACGTTCGAACACACATAAGCCACATATTTTAAATATATACGTACCTAAATATATATAAGAACTAAAGGGTAAAGTTATTAAAAATCTCGAAAAGTTCTTGTTCGATTAACTTCAAAATTTGATACGACACTATAATAAACTGTTCGACGGACATAGATCATATACAGATATTTCAATACAATAAACTGTTACACGATGGTTTAAAAACGCCTTCACGCACGTATGCTTTGTATTTTGCCAACACCTCGAAAATTTTTGACCAACTTACTTTAAACTTTTACGCGATGCTTAAAACCATCTGGACCCGTCAGTTGCATATCTTCGTACACAATAATGTACAGGTTTTCTGTTGAAATAGATGTGAAAATGTGCGCTTTCGTTTTGATTCTCGCAGACAGTTTTAACTGTAATAGCAAGGCATTTAAATCATTAGATAAAGAGGTGATAGATAGAGTGGAGGAGGGGAAGAAATGGACATACAGAGGAAAAACTAGGAGATGGACAGAAGAAGTAAGGAGGAGCAGGTGGTGAGATACGGGGGGAGGGGTTTGAGGAGGAGCCGAGATGGACAAAGAGAGGGAGGAGCAGGTGATGGACAGAGAGATGGGGGAGAAGGAAATTAGAACGTATATCAAATTCCCAAACATATTTAGCGACTGAAAAGCATTGCCGGGTTCGCTAGCGTGTTATAGTGTAGATAAATGTTTTGACTCGTACCGTTTTCTACAAGCATAGTATATGGTATCTAGTTCCTTTCTTCTAAAACAATCGTTTCAGTGACAGCATCTGGGATCCATTCTCCAAGGTACATTACAGCGCTGATTCTCTTAATATGCTTCGTAGCGCACGATCTTATCATTCAAGGGGAGTCTTTAATATTGGTAAAGAATTCGGTATGTACGACAGACACGTTTTCGCTGCGTGTAAATTCGGTACTTGGAGTTGCATAAAAGCCTCTTGGGTATCGTTAGCCAACACAGCACAGCAAAAGTCAAGCATGGAATCCTTAGGTTCTCATATTTTTTAAATATGTATTTTCTGGCGACTACTTTTGCAGAACATCAATAATTAACCCCGAAGGTTCCTTGTTGCCCCACCTGATCTTTAACGACCCCAGTAGACAAATTTATAATGCTAGCGCCGCTGTTGCTTTGGAAGTAGGAAGTGAGTAGTAAAGAGTTCCGTCCTACGAAGAGTAGTGTGAGAGAGGAGTGCTTCTCAGATCCACCCCGTGCTTCCGCCCTCAGTAGCAAAGGCTGTGAGCCGCCAGGGAACCCCTTCTCCGTCCCCCTGCACAATAAAGTCAAGCGCCGCTATGCGACTTCAGTGGGTCTGCTCACGGACCTACGACTGAATTAAACGAATGGTTGCGTACTCCCCTGATTTTTCTGGATATCATTAAGAGTGATTTCTTGCAAATAATGTATTTTCAATGTGTTCCAACCACTTGCCTTGATTTGTGCATTTTACATCTACCGTACTTCATCCATTACACAGTATATAACTTCACCCTCAGACGTCCACATGGCTTCAGCAAATCGACTATGGAATACCGCGATAAATTCAAATTCCATACAATGAGGTGACAAAGGTCATGATATACAACTCTGTGGAAGTCCCTCGCAGGAATATTGAACCGTGCTGTCTCTACAGCAGTCCATAACCGTTTAACTGTCGCCGGAGGAGGATTTTGTGCACGAACTGACCTCACGATTACGTCCCATAAATTTTCGATGGGTAGGCAAGTCATTCACTCGAATAGTCTAGAATATTCTTCAGACCAGTTGCGAACAATAGCGGCCCATTGACATGGAGCATTGTCATCCATTACAATTTGATCGCTGTATCGGAACATGAACTCCATGGATGGGTGCAAATGGTCTCCAAGAAGCCGAACGTAGCCATTTCGAGTCAATTACCGGTTCAGTTTGACCTGGGCAAGCAGTCTGCCCATTCTAAACACTGCCCACACCATTTTGGAGCCACCACCAGCTTTCGTGGTGCCTTTTTGACAACTTTGGTCCATGACTTGGTGGAGTCTGCGTCACACTCGAACCCTCCCATCAGCTCTAACCAACTGCAGTCGGTACTCATCTGACCAGGCTACGGTTTTCCAGTCGTCTAAGGTACAACCGATATGGTCACGAGTCCAGGAGAGGCACTGCTGTTACCAAAGGCGCTCTTGTCGGTCTTCTGCTGCCGTAGTCCATTAACGACAAATTTCGCCGCACTGTCCTAACGCATACATTCGTCTAACATTGATTTCTGCGGTTATTTCAAGTACTGTTGCTTGTTCGCAGTGACAGCTCTACGCAAACGGCTCTGCTCTCGGTCATTAAGTGAAGGCTGTCGGCCTCTGCGTTGTCCTTGGTGGGGGTTAATGCTTGAAATTTGGTATTCTTGATACTGTGGATCTCGGAATATTGAATTCCCTAACGATTTCCGAAATGGAATGTCCCATGCCTCGAGCTCTATTATTCCACGTTCAAAGTCTGTAAATTTCCGTCGTGTGGCAATAACCGCGTCGAAAACCTTCTCACATGAAACAACTGAGTAAAAATGACAGTTCCACCAATATACTGCCCTTTTATACTTTCTTAATGCAATATTACCACCATCGGCATATTGTGCGCTTGTAAGAAAATAACAGATCATACAATGAAGGCTTTCACTACCGGATATCTCAACTGCTGTTGACGCCTGTAGTTTATGGAACATTAACTTTCCTTACGTTTCGTCCAGAACTTCTCTGGGCTAGGAGCTCCTTACCGACAGGACGGACAACAGAGAAAGACGTAAACACAGGGATAAGTAACTTTACAGAATAGGTAGATGAGTTTTGTCTTTGACAGACGACAATCGCTGATCGAATTTCGTCTTTGACAAGAATTATCTCTGATGATCGTGTGTAACCCTCTGCCACGCCCCTCTTTCGCAACATTTGTTTCGCACTCAGACTTCTGTCCAGTTAGCTGACAAGAGTCTTTTGAAGCTTCATGGAACACGTCCATACAATCCGGAAGAATCAGCAGCAGCAAAGAATACATTATCAGCAGACCCACTGATGTCGAGATAGATACGTATGTCTCACAAACTGACAGTGATGTCTATCATGTAAGTCAAGAAGCCATCACGAAGAGTTAAACCAATGTCGAGATGCATTCTCCTGTCTAGACTCTTTAGAAAGATATATTTTTTTGTGAAACACCGAGCTCAGTGGCTCAGAGGCAAGGCACTGGGGGCTCATTCTGGAAGCTAACGGTTCGAATCTCGTCCAGACATCTACATTTAGGTTTTCCGTGATTTCTTTCCTCTTCTGAAGCAAAATACTGGGATAGTTCCTTCTCTAATACATGTTTGTGCTCCGTCTCTAAACGTCTCGTTGTCGACCGCCCTTTAAGCCCTAATCTACCGCCTCTCAGAAACAGTTTATTGAAATGTAGACTGTGTCGTGTGTAGGTGGCATAACCACAAAGGGCAATAAATTTGTAATCTATCACCGAGTAACATCACCTGTAGCCTTGATAATGATCTCATTTCCACAAGTTGCTTCAGTTATGCCATGTATAGCTGATACCGTTCTGTACTGTAGGGCTTCAAAATTGCGAAGATGTCGATTGCTACCTTTCACTTGCTGTTCCGAAAAGTCTCATCGGCGTATGTGTTACGGGATCAAGATAAGGTGATTTAGCGGGTCGGTTGAAGTATGATAGTGTGACTGTGCAGGCATATGAACAAGACTTGTAATACTCAAGTACAGTCCTTCTATACTCTTTCTTTTAACACCAACAGGTGTGGATTATTGTTTCTGGTCGCGTTATCATGGGAAATAATATCCTGAGCGTTTTGTTGCTAAAGCGGCTAAATCATACGTCGATGAGGTATTCTGATTCCAAAACGCATTGTTTAGAAATGGAAACTCAAAGGTTGACCTCTTACACTACTGGCCATTAAAATTGCTACACCACGATGATGACGTGCTACAGATGCGAAATTTAACCGACAGGAAGAAGATGCTGTGATACGCAAATAATTAGCTTTTCAGAGCATTCACACAAGGTTGGCGCCGGTGGAGACAACTACAACGTCCTAACCCGAGAAAACTGATTTCTCATACACAAACAGCAGTTGACCGACGTTGCCTGATGTAACGTTGTTGTGATGCCTCGTGTAAGGAGGAGAAGTGCGTACCATCACATATCCGACTTTGTAGCCTATAGCGATTGCGGTTTATCGTATCGCGACATTGCTGCTCGCGTTGGACGAGATCCAATGAGTGTTAGCAGAATATGGAATCGGTGGGTTCAGGAGGGTAATACGGAACACCGTGCTGGATCCCAACGGCCTCGTATCACTAGCAGTCGAGATGACAGGCATCTTATCGGCATGGCTGTAACGGATCGTGCAGCCACGTCTCGATCCCTGAGACAACAGATAAGGACGTTTGCAAGACAACAACCATCTGCACGAACAGTTCGACGACGTTTGCAGCAGCATGGACTATCAGCTCGGAGACCATGGCTGCGGTTACCCTTGACGCTGCATCACAAACTGGAGCGCCTGCGATGGTGTACTCAACGACGAACCTGGGTGCACGAACGGCAAAACGTCATTTTTCCGGATGAATCCAGGTTCTGTTTACAGCATCATGATGGTCGCATCCGTGTTTGGCGACATCGCGGTGAACGCACATTGAAAGCGTATATTCGTCATCGCCATACTGGCGTATCACCCGGCGTGATGGTATGGGGTGCCATTAGTTACACGTCTCGGTCACCTCTTGTTCGTATTGACGGCACCTTGAACAGTGGACGTTACATTTCAGATGTGTTACGACCCGTGGCTCTACCCTTCATTCGATCCCTGCGAAACCCTGCATTTCAGCAGGATAATGCTCGATCGCATGTTACAGGCCCTATACGGGCGCCGGCCTAGGTGGCCGAGCGATTATTGGCGATTCAGTCTAGGTCGCGGGTTCGAATCGTGCCTTGGGCATGGATGTGTGTGATGTCCTTAGGTTAGTTAGGTTTAAGTAGTTCTAAGTTCTAGGGGACTGATGACCTCAGATGTTAAGTCCCATAGTACTCAGAACCATTTGAACCTGTACGGGCCTTTCTGGATACAGGAAATGTTCGACTGCTGCCCTGGCCAGCACATTCTCCAGATTTCTCACGAATTGAAAACGTCTGGTCAATGGTGGCCGAGCAACTGGCCCGTCACAATACGCCAGTCACTACCCTTGATGAACTGTGGTATCGCGTTGAAGCTGCATGGGCAGCTGTACCTGTACACGCCATCCAAGCTCTGTTTGACTCAATGGCCAGGCGTATCACGGCCGTTATTACGGCCAGAGGTGGTTGTTCTCGGTAGTGATTTCTCCGGATCTATGCACCCAAATTGCGTGAAAATGTAATCATATGTCAGTTCTAGTATAATATATTTATCCAATGAATACCCATTTATCATCTGCATTTCTTCTTGGTGTAGGAATTTTAATGGCCAGTAGTGTACAAGTAAAAAGATAATTGCTGCCAAAAGAGCTGGGATCGCTCGGAGATGTTCACTGTCTTCTTATTGACTTCTGAAAAGCGTATGATACTGTAAACGAGCAAGAAATTTGACGAGAAGTGGAAAGGATACAGGTACCCAGAAAACGTACAAAACTGACAGTAGCATGTACAGAAAGGAAAACGAGCACGATGAAAGTGAATGGAAAGATGTCAGAGAAATTCAACGTGAGAACTGCAGTGTGACAGGGATGCTGCCTCTGCCCCCTTCAACTATTTAATTTGAATCTGCAAATAACTCTGAGAAAGACAACACGCCTGGACACAGGAATTCAGCTGAGTGTAGGATCGATACACTGGCCTATGCGGATGTAGTTTTAATGGTACATCCTGAACAAGATCTGGTTCAGATGGCAAAATGTTAATGGCAGAGGCAATGAGTGCAGGCTTGAAGATGAATATGGATAAGAAGTCAAGGTTTCTATAGAGATCCTCGAAGATTAGGATTTACATGAGAGTAATTCAACCTGTCGTCCTATAGAGAGCAGAGACCTGAACGCTGATACCAAAGATACAAAGAAAACTCTCAGCATTATAGAATGCTGTTCTGAGACAAATTTTTGAACCAAAGAAAGTTGGAGACGACTGGTGAAAACCAAAAGAATTTGAATTTCAGGAGCTGCACGAATAGCTGGACATTGTGTCTGTGATTAAAGAGAGGAGACTGAATTGGTATGGAAATGGAATGTGTCGAGAAGGCCAGATCACCAGGCAGGTGGTGGAAGAAGGCATCATAAGCAACATAACGAGCGGAAGGCAGTGTCTGAGATGGAGTGGAAGGACCAGAGGGGATGTGAGCACGAAGGGACTGGTCGAAGAAGAATACATGGACCGAAGAAGATGGAGGAGGCAAAGCCTGATTGATGTTTATGAGGCCAACCTACTAAGTAAGTACTATTATAGCGAAAAGGCTTGAAAACTATCGTAATGTGTAATTTTATTATTGTATCTATCGCCTCTGTAAAATTTAAGTATTTTTACGGGTCTGACTAAGTACGTGTTATTTTGATTTTTGGTTGAAATGGTTCAAATGGCTCTGAGCACTATGGGACTCAACTGCTGAGGTCATTAGTCCCCTAGAACTTAGAACTAGTTAAACCTAACGAACCTAAGGACATCACAAACATCCATGCCCAAGGCAGGATTCGAACCTGCGACCGTAGCGGTCTTGCGGTTCCAGGCTGCAGCGCCCTTAACCGCACGGCCACTTCGGCCGGCTTGGTTTTTGGGTGAGAAAAACATCGCTTTAGTTATAATGATGAATCAGACAGACAGTGATATATGATCCCAATTTACAGCAGTTGAGCAGTAATCCGAAGGTGTAATTCCATAAAGCTGCAGAAGAGAGCTAATTTATTATGATTTTACAAAGGGGAACAGATTGTTTAGTTAATTTTTGGTAGTTTTATTAACACATTTACTGATTTTTATCATTTCTTTCGTGAATAGTATCTCATAAATGAAATGATCTAATGTGTGAATAGTGGATTCACTGAAAGTTTCATTAGGATGAAGCATATGTTCCATTCCACAGAAAACTTCTATTAAACAACTCGAAAATACTACGAGACTTATTTCCTCAAATTAACATTTATTCTTAGGGCTTCCCACTGTTTCAGTACCACATGTCACAGCCTTACATGATTTCTGTACGCGTGTAAAAAGTATGTGATAGATGTAGTATTACGGGCTGTCGTCATATGCGAAGACAGGAGTGTCCACAGCACACTCCTCACGAAGATGTAGAAGAAAGGACAGCATTTGACCACCGAGAATGTCGGAATAAACATCCTCGCTGGTGTGGTCCTCAGACATGATACGAAAAACACCAGAAAACATCACAAAATCACTGCATCCAGAGCTACACCTCCCACACACTGTGGATTGAACACCACAATGGGATGTGTGGTACTTTCTTGTGTCTTTGTGAAAGGAACTCATACCCTTGATCCCAAGTACTAATGTTTGTAATAAGAATTGGATCTGGCTATGTAATTATGCCTGGATGAACCACCACTGTTAATAGACCTGACTAAAAATCCGCCCAAAATCATTTTTACCAACGAAAAATGAGTTATTGAGCCCCAAAGTAAGCATCTGGACGTGTACTGTCAATATTCCACCGCTACGCAGAGTCCATCATTAAATATTTCAATGAAAATAAGAAATTCAGAAGAATAAACAACGTTCGTATCCAGTAAGCGTCAGTTGCACATGTTAGTCTTAAAATGTTACACAGCTGTAAAAAAATATTACATGTTGAAACCTCACGTTTGTCATATGTTCACTCGCACTCATCAAAATATTAAGGCGCTATGAAGGTAAACTGATGATGTAGTTTATCAATATTATTCTTTTAAAAATACAAATCCATTTGCCCCGTTGTATTAAAAACTTCCCGCATACAGATTAGTAAAATCAAACAGTTCTAGCCTAGCGCAGCAAACATTCGTTAGTCTAGTTCGAATGCAAAGCGACGACAGACTTCCTTACAGTAGAATGCTAATTATCATTTTAAGGAACCAATGCTGGGTACAGAAGTTGCCTCATCGTATTCCTTGCCCATTCATCATTACCTCCGTCCCAACCACATCAGTATTCCGGGTACTCAGTTTCCCGGTATGCGATGCTGGTCACGCCCAGAAATTCTTTGTCAACCATTAATGTAAATATATTTTTAACAGATTAATAAAAGAAATTTCTCATCTTGTTCTCCTTTTTCCGTCATTCAGTAACGGATCCCTTTTTATGCATCCTCTTTGCTTTACTTTAATATCTTAGGGAGAATAAGAGAACAGATATTACCCGACCTTTACAGCCGACAGTGCATTCGGCATTTGAAAAGAGGCGAAACTAAGACTTTTCGGACCACTCTGCACGCCTTCAATCAGTTACTCTCCTGTTCCTGTGTTGTTTGGTCCTTTGAAGACGTGCAGCATTATGTGCTGCTGTGGGCAATGGTATATCACGACGTACGCGACTGCAAATATACACTGCATGCAGCTCCCTTCATTGTATTCGCTCGGGCAGTGGTTGAGAGAGGCCTGCACTTAAAGACAGCAGCAGACTCTGTCAGGTTTTCAACCGACTCTGAGTCACCAGTAGCGACGCTCGTCTCTGGTTCCTGGTGGTTAGGATATTTTTACAACCGCTGTTCTTAGACATTGTTACTGGGAGTGGGATACACTCGCCACTTCGGGCTGATACACGGGGGTACCCAAAAGTAACCGAACATACTTTTTTAAACTTTTTAGTCACATTTTAAGCTCAAACCCTCAAACCCCTTCAAAGCACTCTCTACTTGCACTAATACAAGTCTTGCCTAATATTTTACTCCATTTTTCCAAACATCGTTTAAATTCATCTTTTGTGATGCATGACAGTTCTTCCGTCGTTTTTTTTTTTTTTTTCTTCACCTCAGCAATAGTAGTAAAATGCTTTTCTTTCATGTCTCTTTTCATTCTATAAAACTAAAAAGTAAGTCACACGATGCAAGGTTGGGCGAGTACGGGATGTGAGCAACATGGGTCATATCATTTTTGGTAAAGGTGTGTCTTACAGGCAGCTCTGTGTTGGCAGGGATATTGTCGTTATGGAAAAACCAGTCACCCGACTGCCACAAATCAGGCCACTTCCGCCACACACTGTGAGCGCTCTTTTCAAACCTTCCAAGTAGAACGCCTATTTAACTGTCTGACCCTGCGGGACAAAGTCTGAATTGACAACTCCCCACACATTGGAAAAACAAATCAGCATTACTTTAATGTTTGATTTCACCTGACGAGATTTCTAAGGGCTGGCTTGATTGTTGCTTTGATTCAGGATCGAAGCACAGCACCAAGTTTCGTCGCCTGTGATAATTTTTGAAAAAACATTTGTATCATTTCGGGACTCATCTTTCAGAGCACAGCATGCTTCCTCGCGACCTTGTTTTTGTTCAGCAGCCAGCAGTCTAGTCACGAATTTGGCAGCCACCCTTTTCATTTCCAAATTTTCTGTAACAATTCTCTGCTGTGAACTCCAAGTCACTCCCGATAGGTCTACAATTTCTTCAATGTTCCGTCGTCGATCTCCGTTTATGGTTGCAGGAATGTTTTAAGCATTTTCATGTGTTCGGGCCGTGAAAGGACGCCCAGACCGATGTTTGTTATCAACTGACATTTCACCATTTTTTAAACGGGAGAACCACTGAAACACTTGAGTTTTCCCCGTAGCATCATCCTTGAACGCTGTTTTTAACATACCAAGAATTTCGGTTCCACTTTTTCCGAGCAATCTCACAACCGCACGGTGTTCACGGAAACCAGCCACTGTAAAAACGATCATCACGCAGAACAGGTCTCACCAAAAACTCGGCCGATACTAATCATCATCTTCAGTGACGGCACTTGGCTTGTAATGTTCGTTCTATACGGCCCTAGCGGCAAAACGCGATAAAACAAAAGCTCTGCCCACCAAAAAATTAGGTCCGTTTCTTTTGAGTACCCCCTCGTACAACAACATATTGGGTAACTACATTCGCGATTTGGTCATGGACAAGTCCAAACACGAACTCGCCTCCGTGGCCGAAGTCGCTAAACCACGCTTGCGCGGTGGCGCTCGACCCAGGGGTAAGCAGGTTCGAACCCTGGCGATGGACACAGTTTTCACTCCCTGTATATGCCTGGAACAGAGACAATAAGTGGTGGCGTAAAGTTCCTGATCACCAGACATTGTGCCAACGTCCTGGTTTAAAGACTAAACCTCTCTGCAGTGAATCATGAAGTTAGGGCATTTGACACTCTGGTGGTGATCCGTCTGTCGTACGGGACGTTAAACTTGGCGGCTTCCTTGATGCTATTTGCGAACAGTAGGTTATGTCTGGCACCGCGTTTCACTCCCTCGTTTCTCTCATCTCCATCATCAACACAAATATTACACTACACACACTGATACCATACATCCGACTAACACATACACACCACCTCACTGCATTGGAGATCACATGATCACCTCTAACCATGAAAAGCGTTCTGAAGCGACTTGATTTGGTCTTTTATGTTGTTGTTGTTGTTGTTGTTGTTGCTATTATTGTTGTTGTGGTGTTCAGTCCAGAGACTGGTTTCATGCAGCTCTCCATGCTACTCTATCCTGTGCAACCTTCTTCATCTCCCAGTACTTGCTGCAACCTACATCCTTCTGAATCTGCTTAGTTTATTCATATCTTGGTCTCCCTCTACAATTTTTACCCTCCACTCTGCCCTCCAATGCTAAATTTGTGATCCCTTGATGCCTCAGAACGTGTCCTACCAAGCGATCCCTTCTTCTTGTCAAGTTGTGCCACAAACTCCTCTTTCCCCCAATTCCATTCAATACCTCATCATTAGTTATGTGATCTACCCATGTAATGTTCAGCGTTCTTCTGCAGCACCACATTTCGAAAGCTTCTACTCTCTTCTTGTCCAAACTATTTGTCGTCCATGTTTCACTTCCATACATGGCTACACTCCATACAAATACTTTCAGAAACGACTTCCTGACACTTAAATCTATACTCGATGTTAACAAATTACTCTTCTTCAGAAACGCTTTCCTTGCCATTGTCAGTCTACATTTTATATCCCCTCTACTTCGACCATCATCAGTTATTTTGCTCTCCAAATAGCAAAACTCCTTTACTACTTTAAGTGTCTCATTTCCTAATTTAATTCCCTCAGCATCACCCGACTTAATTCGACTACATTCCATTATCCTCGTTTTGCTTTTGTTAATGTTCATCTTATATCCTCCTTTCAAGACACTGTCCATTTCGTTCAACTGCTCTTCCAGGTCCTTTGCTGTCTCTGATAGAATTACAATGTCATCGAGCAACCTCAAAGTTTTTATTTCTTCTCCAAGGATTTTAATACCTACTCCGAATTTTTTTATAACTGCCATCTGGTTTATGTACAAATTGTAAATAGCGTTTCGCTCCCCGTATTTTACCCCTGCCACCTTTAGAATTTGAAAGGGAGTATTCCAGTCAACATTGTCAAAAGCTTTCTCTAAGTCTACAAATGCTAGAAACGTAGGTTTGCCTTTCCTTAATGTTTCTTCTAAGATAAGTCGTAAGGTCAGTATTGCCTCACGTGTTCCAACATTTCTACGGAATCCAAACTGATTTTCCCCCAGGTCGGCTTCGACCAGTTTTTCCATTCGTCTGTAAAGAATTCGCGTTAGTAATTTGCAGTGTGTCTTATTAAACTGATAGTTCGGTAATTTTCACATCTGTGAACTCCTGCTTTCTTTGAGATTGGAATGATTATATTCTTCTTCGCCTCTCTCATACATCTTGCTCACCAGATGGTAGAGTTTTGTCAGGACTGGCTCTCTCAAGGCCGTCAGTAGTTCCAATGGAATGTTGTCTTCTATGGAGCTGAGTAATATTTTATGCTATGAGCTTACATTTCTTGTTTGGCTGAGTCGAACCCAATATATTACTTCCTGAGACAGTTTATTTCAGTGCGCCCTGCTGGCGCAATAGGTAGCGCTGTGGCCGCGAAAGACGGGGTTTCGTGTTCAGTTCAAGTCGGACGTAACTGTTTGCTGATACTTAAACTCTGTTACTTGTTTCACACCCTGAAATGGCATTTTTGTGTTCTCTTCTCAGTTGTTAAATATTTGAAGAGGAAACGAGAATGAGGCTCCTCAACACTCCGAGGTTTCGTCGTCCTACGGGTAGGAGAATGGGGTCTGTCTTACATAAAAAATGCTGTTGTACCGTTGCGTTGGAAGCTTTCAGGTGATGCGGTAGCTTTAGCAGACACACATTTTTACAGCGATCTATTGGTGTTCACGTAGAAAACATGAGATGATCTTAGAAAACTCACCAGGACTCAAAGTTGATAACCAGAAAATTCTGACATGTAAATAATGGCCTGTGGAACTTGTGTGTTTCATTGGCATATGAAATGTTCAAACAACTTACGGGAGTGCAGCAGGTTGACGTCTTCGATATCTTTTACTGTTTAGCGCAGAATAGCGTAATTAGTATAATCTGTACGTAGTATCTCCATACACAGTCCTCTGGCACAGTACAGGCCCAGCAAAACACAGCTACAGCTCTAGCTCTCTGGATATTAGAAAGGGTTGAGGTTGGTTGTCTGTGATTATGCGGCGAATGCCTAATCTTAAGTTACTCTCACAAATATTCCAAATTGGAAACGTCTTTCTCCCATTCCTAGGTTGCAGGGATTGTCTGTAAAGAATGGGTAGTTGTACGACAACTCTGTCTCCTCTTTGAACAGGAAAATCATTCATTAAATAGAGTTTCTTCGTTGTCAGTATTTTGACAAGATTGCAATACAAAATTAAATCTTTAATACGTTTACACACCAAATATCATTGCAAGAGAGTGTCACTAACATTTTCATCGAACGCAACTCAACAAATACCGTCCTTTGATGTTGTGTCAAGGAGAAACTCAGCATGATCACCAGACTGGAAAAATCCAGCTGTTGGCGGAGGAATGCATTATACGTATATTCATCCAGCTATACTTCATTGGCATTTGCACTCAATTCATAACTTTTCCAGAGAGTTCACAATAAAACTGTGTGCCGTACCAGGATTTGAACCTGGGTCTTTTCCCTTTGGCGGGCAACTTCTGTACTGACTGAGCTATCCAAGAACCCGGATGTCCTTAGTAAACAATATTCTAAAGAGGTGCTAGTTGTGCAAGGTGAGGTGGCGCACATTGTGAAGTTTGGAACTTAGGAGATGAGGTACTGGCGGAAGTGAGGCTGTTAGGGTGACTCCGCTGTATAGTGAAAATTCATTTTGTAAATAAAAACTGGTCATCGTGTGTTCCTTGTGATGACCAATGTCAACGGACGATTCTCGTAGATAACCTAATAATCTTTCACATAAAAATATTTTTATGTTCATCGATCTTTCTATTGTGTATGACAACGTGTGCACTGTCTGCTTAAAATATTATATTAATAACATAAGTTACATGAAGATGAGCAGGAAATGGACGAAACTGGTAATGGTTTAAACATCTAAATTCAACATAACAAGGTGACACATTGCTGTCTACATCTACATCTACATCACTGCTCTGCAATTCAACACTTAGATGCCCGAAAGAGTGTTCTTCGGACCACTTTCACACTGTTTCTAGAACTTTCCATTCTCAAACAGAGCATGGGAAAAACAAACACTTAAATCTTTCTGTACGAAGTCTGATTTCCCTTCTTTTATGTACGTTGGAGTCAATAAAATATTTGCGCATTCAGAAGAGAAATTTGGTGATTGAAATTTCGTGAAAAGATCTCGCAGTATAGGAAAATACCTTCCTTTTAATTATTGCCACGTCAACTCGCTTATCATATCTGTGACACTCTCTCCTCTATTTCGCGATAATGCAAATCGAGCTTCCCTTTGGACTTTTCGATGTCCTCCGTCAATCCTATCAGGTTAGGACTCCACACCGGACAGCAGTACTCCAGCAGTTGACGGACAGAAGTAGTGTACGCATTCTTTATAGCAGACCTGTTGCATCTTAGACGTGTTTTGCCAACAAAACGCAGTCTTTTGTTTGCTTTTCCCCACATCATTATTATGTGATCGCCCCAATTTATCTTGCTCGTAGCTCTATTGACAGCCTTTACATTTGTGTGATTTATGCTGTAACCAAAATTAAACGAATTTATTTTAGTACTCGCGTGAATGAGGTGACGCTTTTCCATATTTAGAGTTGACTGCCACTTTTCGCACCACACAGATATGTGTCCAAATCATTTGACAACTAGGTTTCATCTTCCAATGACTTTACTAGAAGAAATTGACAGCACCCTCGGCAAAACATCTAAGAGGACTACTCTGATTGTCTTCTAAATCGTTTATGTAGATTAGAAACAGCAGAGGGCCTGTAAGATGTCCTTGGGGAACTCGAGATGTTACTTCTGCTTCACTCGATAGCCTCCCATCAATTACGTAGAACTGTGACCTTTCTGAAAGGAAATCACAAATCGAATTGCACAACTGAGACGATACTCCACAGCAAATTTGATTATGACAAACGGTGTTAAAAGTCCTCTGTAAATCTAGAAATATGTAATCAATTTGATATATTTGATATCACTTGTCGATAGCACTTATTACTTCGCGCAAATAACGACCTAGTTGTTTAACTCTTCATCTTTAACCATTGAGTGACTCACTTAGAAAGACTGATCGGATAAGTAGGGAGAGCAAACCTGTAATGTTCGGTTACAATATTACTAGTATCCTGATTGACACAGTCGCGTCATTTAAATATCTGAGATTAACTTTGCAAAGTGATATTTAATGGAACGAGTATGTGAGAGCTGTGCCAGAGAAGACGAATGGTCGCTTTATTGAGAGAATTCTAGGAAAGAGTGGTTCACCTGTAAAGGAGAGCTCATACAGGACGCTGGTGAGACCTATTCCTGAGTACTGCTCGAGTGTTTGGGATCTGTCCCAGGTCGAACTGAACGAATACATTGAAGCAATTCAGAGGTGGGCTGCTAGATTTGTTGCCGGCAAGTTTCAGGAACACGTAAGTGTTACCGAGATGCTTTGGGGACTTAGATCGCGAGAGGAATGCGACGTTCTTTTCGGGAAAGACTACTGACAAAATTCAGAGAACTGGTATTTGAAGCTGACCGCCTAACGATTCTTCTGCCGCCAACATACATTCCAGGTAAGGACCAAAAAGACAATATTCGAGAATAAGGTCTCATACTGAGGCATATACACAGTCGCTTTTTCCTCGCTGTTTGACAGTGGAACAAGAATGGAAATAACTGGTAGTGGTATAGGCTACCCACCGCCATGCACCATACGGTGCCTTGTGGAGTATCTGTGTAGGTGGTACTGTGTGCGCTGTGTCATGTACCGCATAGTGCCTTCCTGAGTGCAGTTGCAGAACCACACAGGACAGCAGCAAGGCCGTTTCGTAATTGTGCCTCACTTTTCTGAGCGTAGTAGTAAAATGTTACGGCCCCTACCACCCCACAAAAGTCGCTTACGAATGAAGACATCTGTGGGACTGTGACTCGAGGAGAAGAAAATCTCTGGTGGCAGTGGGGTCGCCGGAGCAGTGGGGACGCGGAAAGGGCGCGTTTTAAAATTCATAAATCAGTGGGGGGAACACGGCAGCGCAGCCTGCACTTTTTCCCCTACTCCTCCCCTCCCCTGCTCCTTCGCGCGGGGAGCAATTGATGCCGCCGTGGCACGAAGGGAGGGCCTGGAAGGGTTAGGGTGAGGGGTTAGGGTTCGGGTCGGGGTTGGGGATTGGGGTTAGGGCGCTCGCGGAATGCGCCGAGCTGGTTGAGTGATGCGCTGGCGACCCCGTCAGGAGCACCGTGGGGGAGCCGGCGACCTCAGGGAAGGACAGCAGCGTCTGGCTCCGCTGTACAGGACCGAATAAAAATGCCTTATTGCAACGCAACCTTCGTGCAGCTAAAGATTTTTCAAATGAAATGTCAATCTGCCGAATATAGGATGACGGCAAGGTGGGCAACTTCCCTTCAGTTAGCAGGAAACAACCGTGTTTTTAGTTCTAAAACGGACTCATACTGCTTTCTCGCTTTAGGTCAATGTGCAACATCAAAATTCAGACGAACAACATCGATCGCCACAGACGCTACTTTGGTTGGCAACCGGTTTTGGTCTGTAATTTAGACCATTTCGGGCTATATGCTCTACAGTACAATAGTAACACATATTGAAAGGGATATCTATACAAAGAGATGGTGATACAGCTAAAAACAATCTGAAATAAAAGCTACAATAATCACAAAATCAGGTGTAATAACCATAATTGCTGGTCGCGGTGGATGGAGGAAAATCCGTAAGAACATGGATGTCAGCTGCTGAATAAGACAGTGTATTCGAGAATACATACTATCCCGTCAACATCTGACGCAGATTTAGTATTCAGAAGGTTCCACTGACAATAGCTTGAGAATTATTCGTACCGTACTTAACGGATTACTACTTAATACCCTTGAAAAGATGGAAATTTTTATGCATTTTAAAGATATATTACCATCGTTGTCGAACGAACAGATTGATTATAGGGACAGATACTTCTTTGAACTTTTTGACGGTTGACTAAGACTGCTGCAGTCTTCTCTTTGTACTTTTATATGCCGGCCGGAATGGTCGTGCGGTTCTAGGCGCTACAGTCTGGAACCGCGAGACCCCTACAGTCGCAGGTTCGAATCCTGCCTCGGGCATGGATGTGTGTGATGTCCTTAGGTTAGTTAGGTTTAAGTAGTTCTAAGTTCTAGGGGACTTATGACCTCAGAAGTTGAGTTCCTCAGTGCTCAGAGCCATTTGAACCATTTTGTACTTTTATAATAAAGAAATCAACAGCTCAGTTCATTATCAATTACCATTGGAACTACTAGTTAAGTGCATTACTGCTGTACATATTGCAGTAACATAGGTATACCCATGGATGGGCACTGAAATTCTCTTTCTTTTAGCCAGATACTCTAGAATTTTAATAATTTCAATAGTTAAAGGGTATTTTACATCTACTAAACGTACTTCCTTTATTAGAATATTTTCCGTCGACAGTAACCGTGGTGACGATTTTATATTTTTTGATAGCTCAGTGCAGAAATCAAAGGTCCCAGGTTCGAGTCCCCGTTTGGCCATCGTACTATTATATTACAGGAAACATTTCTTGAACTGCTAAATAGTACGTAGAAATTTTGAAGCCAGCACTTGTCAAAGTTTTACAACCAGGTTGTCTAACAGTGCTGTACAGTCCCAGCAGTGAATGGTTCCGTTGTTTCTTCTGACCACTGTAGGTTCAATGGTGACAGTCAGTTTCTTCGCTACTGCCGTCTGTCAAAGCTGAAACACTTCCAACCCATCGGATAGCCACTGCCTCCTCCGCTTTCAACCCTCTACCACAGCGTCGGTGGTGGGCCTCGCTGGAGCGTAACTGTTGATACAGGCAAGCCATTGCTATGGCAACCAATACAGTCGTTTCTGCTACGACCACTTTCAACGAGTTCATACAAATGCCCATAAACAGCAGTCTACAAAAAAAAACCGATCACTTCATGTCTGTTATTGCGTTTCTTTACTTTATATAGATGACGATAGCCGGCCGAAGTGGCCGTGCGGTTAAAGGCGCTGCAGTCTGGAACCGCAAGACCGCTACGGTCGCAGGTTCGAATCCTGCCTCGGGCATGGATGTTTGTGATGTCCTTAGGTTAGTTAGGTTTAACTAGTTCTAAGTTCTAGGGGACTAATGACCTCAGCAGTTGAGTCCCATAGTGCTCAGAGCCATTTGAACCATTTTGAACCATAGATGACGATAAGATTTGGTGTGAACCATTATGTATGTAAATTTTGTTTGTATTGTAGTCTATTTTTCTTGTAAAGTTGAACTATAGCCTTTAATGGGTACATGACTGGTTGTCAGTGATGTAATACCGTATGCGACAGGAGGGGATTACGTACGTATTCTCAAGTAATACTGCGTTACTCAGCAGCTGACGTCCGTGTTTCTACGGGTTTTCCTCCGTACGCCGCTATCAGCAGCAGTCGTGGGTATAACATCAGAATTTGTTATTATTGTAGCCTTTATTTTAAATGTTTTAGCCATTTTCCCATCCCTTGTATAGAAATGCCTCTGAATATGAATTGTTATTACACTGCATTGCTTCGGCCTGAAGACGGGCTAAATTATAGGATGAAACTGGTTGCCAACCAAAATAATTATCTGTTCGTGATCGAGACTACGTAACTGAATTTCAATATTTTATACCGATCGCTGTTCGCTTTCCGCCGGCCGAAGTGGCCGTGTGGTTAAAGGCGCTGCAGTCTGGAACCGCAAGACCGCTACGGTCGCAGGTTCGAATCCTGGCTCGGGCATGGATGTTTGTGATGTCCTTAGGTTAGTTAGGTTTAACTAGTTCTAAGTTCTAGGGGATTAATGACCTCAGCAGTTGAGTCCCATAGTGCTCAGAGCCATTTGAACCATTTTTTTTTTCGCTTTCCACTGAAAGAATGATGTCTAAAATTTTAACGTGCAACATTCTACAGAGATTTTGTAAAATAAGTCGCCACCTTTCTAGATGCAGTATGTGGTGGGTAGCTGGAGCAAAGAAGAGTCTCAAGAAATTGCACAAATGCGTAGCTTACTTCAGTTTTTAGGACAGGTCGTCAGATTAATGGGCATAATTAAGTCTCACGTCGCTCACATTTCTCTGTTTCAGAGGGATGGAAAATGTTTTATGCTCACGCTTTCACACCTTTTCGAAGAACGACAATCTCTTCTACGTATGCTACAGTCGCAGGTTCGAATCCTGCCTCGGGCATGGATGTGTGTGATGTCCTTAGGTTAGTTAGGTTTAAGTAGTTCTAAGTTCTAGGGGACTGATGACCACAGCTGTTCAGTCCCATAGTGCTCAGAGCCATTTTGACCCATTCTTCTACGTAAATCAACACGGTTTCGACAAACATAGGTCTTGCGAAACCCAGTTCACTCTGTACCTCCACGAAATCCACAGTGCATTAGACACCAAGGCCTAGGTTGATGTTGTGTTCCTTGACTTTCGGAAAACATCTCATACAGTTCCACATAGTGGCGCAGCGAATAAATAACCACTTATCAAATATAAGACCAGATTTATGACTCGATTCATGACTTCCTTAATGAAAGAATTCAGAATTTCGCCCTTAATTGAAAGAAATCGACAAAAGTGCATGTAATTTCGGGTGCTATAGGGCCGTTACTGTTTGAAATATATATAAATAGTATAGTGGATAACTTCGGAACCTCCACAAGGCTTTACGTGGGCGATGCCATTGCCGATGGGAAGAATGCAACGCCAGAAGACTGTAGCACTATGTAGTGATATGGAGACCTGCAGAGGGTCGGCGGTTGGTGCAAACACTGAGTATTGACCCCGAATCTAAATAAATGCAACGCATTTCACATAAATATTTGCAGGCGAAGAAATCTGTTAGTGTCCGCAGACTATGTTGGCTGCATTACATTCTTTATCTTTTTATTTACTGACTGGATAATGTATTAGAAATTTTGAATTTGAAATGTTTTCTGACTTTTAACTGTGAAGTTATGAATGGGAGTTTATAAAATGCTTTTACGATCAGCTGCCTAACAGACACCATCAAACATATGTTTTCTTTCTGCTGCGATGGTCGTCTAGAGTACAGCCTTCGTAGAAGTTGCCAAATGTTAACCGTGTAACCTAATGAAAGAAACTCATGCTTCGAAGTGGTAAGATAAACTGTTTGTCAAATAAATAAACAGGCACTGTAATTCGCTTCACGTTACTTACAAAACTATTACAATAGGAAGAGCGACAAAAATGTTTGCATCCGCTCATCATCAAGACTCAACACAGACTCGTGTCTCTGCCGACATAAAAAAAAAAAAGTGGAAGCCACATCTCTCTCATCTAACATGATCTCTGCAGCAGCGCATTGCTTAGCTTTTTATCTTACGAATACCTCTTTGGAAACATCTATCAAGTGCCATTTCATGGAGATAAATCAATGGAACGATAACAGCCTTATAACACCTAAGAGTAACCATCCAAAGCTAGCTAAAACTGAATGTGATATAATTAGAAAATCTACCACTTATTCAAGAATTCAAACAAGTTGTAGTTTAGCTTTGTCACCAGAGATCTCTAAAAGTTCATGACGGATTTATTTATTTATTTATTGTTCCGTGGGACCACATTAAGGAGAAGTCTCCATGGTCATGGAACGAGTCAATACATGAAATTACAACACGATTGTAGAAACAGATAAAATGAAATATAAGAAACATATTCAGTTGCAGATTGTAGAAACAGATAAAATGAAATATAAGAAACATATTCAGGCGACACGTCGTTAGTTTAAATAAAGAAAATCAAGAATGTAACACTAGAATTTGCTTAATTTTTTAGCTCTTCCAGGAGCTCCTCGACAGAGTAGAAGGAGTGAGCCATGAGGAAGCTGTTCAGTTTAGACTTAAAAGCGTTTGGGCTACTGCTAAGATTTTTGAGTTCTTGTGGTAGCTTATTGAAAATGGATGCAGCAGAATACTGCAATCCTTTCTGCACAAGAGTCAAGGAAGTGCATTCCACATGCAGATTTGATTTCTGCCTAGTATTAACTGAGTGAAAGCTGCTAACTCTAGGGAATAAGCTAATATTGCTAAAAACAGACGATATTAAAGAAAATATATACTGTGAGGGCAATGTCAAAATTCCCAGACTATTGAATAGGGATCGACAAGAGGTTTTCGAACTTACACCACACATAGCTCGAACAGCCCGTTTTTGAGCCAAAAATACCCTTTTTGAATCAGAAGAATTACCCCAAAAAATAATACCATATGACATAAGCGTATGAAAATATGCGAAGTAGACTACTTCTCGTGTTGAAATGTCACTTATTTCAGATACTGTTCTAATGGTAAATACAGCGGCATTTAGTTTCTGAACAAGATCCTGAACATGGGCTTTCCACAACAGCTTACTATCTATCCGTACGCCTAGGAACTTGAGCTGTTCCGTCTCGCTTATAACATGCCCATTCTGTCTGATTAAAATATCAGTTCTTGTTCAATTGTGAGTTAGAAACTGTAAAAACTGAGTCTTACTGTGATTTAGCATCAAATTATTTTCCACAAGCCACGAACTTATTTCATGAACTACATTATTTGATAATGTTTCAATATTACACACAAGATCCTTCACTACCAAGCTGGTGTCATCAGCAAACAGAAATATTTTTGAATCACCTGTAATACTAGAAGGCATATCATTTATATAAATAAGAAACAGCAGTGGCCCCAGCACCGATCCTTGGGGAACACCCCATTTAACAGTGCCCCATTGGGACTGAACATCACTACAACTCTCAATATTGCGGAGAATTACCTTCTGCTTTCTGTTCTTAAGGTAAGAGGCGAACCAATTGTAAGCTACTCCCCTTACTCCATAATGTTCCAACTTCTGCAGTAATATTTTGTGGTCAACACAGTCAAAAGCCTTCGTTAAATCAAAGAAAACACCTAACGTTCGCAACCTTTTATTTAATCCGTCCAAAACCTCACAGAGAAAAGAGACTATAGCATTTTCAGTTGTTAAGCCATTTCTAAAACCAAACTGTACATTTGACAGCAAATTATGTGAATTTAAATGTTCCAGTAACCTTGTATATACAACCCTCTCGATAACTTTAGCAAACACCGATGGCATAGAAATAGGTCTATAATTATCAACATTATCCCTGTCTCCCTTTTTATAAAGTGGCTTCACTACCGAGTACTTTAATCGGTCAGGAAACCGACCACTCCTAAAGGAAAAGTTACAGATATGGCTAAGTACTGGGCTAACATGCATGTAACAATACTTCAGTATTCTGCTAGATACCCCGTCATATCCATTAGAGTTCTTGGTCTTTAGTGATTTAATTATTAACTCAATCTCTCTCTTGTCAGTATCATGGAGGAGCATTTCAGGTAACAGTCTCGGAACACTTTTTTCTACGAGCGCTATATGATTCCCTGTTGGGAATAGGTTTCTATTCAGTTCACCTGCTATATTCAGAAAGTGATTATTAAATACTGTACATATATGCGAATTATCAGTAACACGGACATTCCCACTACGCACTGATTCTATATCCTCGACCTGTCTCTGCAGACCAGCAACTTCCTTTACGACTGACCAGATGGTTTTAATTTTATCCTGAGACTTAGCTATTCTATCTGCATACCACATACTTTTTGCCTTCCTAATAACTTTTTTAAGCACCTTAAAATACTGTTTGTAATGGGCTATTGCATTTAGATTGTGACTGTTTCTAACGTTTTGATATAATTGCCACTTTGTTCTACAAGATATTCTTATACCTTTAGTCAGCCACCCAGGCTGCCTGTTTGTGCTAGTACCCTGTTTTGAACGTTCTAACGGAACGCAACTTCCGAAGAGCACGAGAAAAGTCTTGAGGAAAGCATAATATTTATCGTCTACTGTATCAGCACTATAAACATCTTGCCACTCTTGTTCCTTGATAAGGTTTACAAAAGTCTCTACAGCAACTGGATCAGCTTTCCTAAAAAGTTGGTAACTATATTTAACATGTGTTGCAGCACAAAAATCTTTTAGACTTAAAATTTGTGCATCATGATCTGAAAGGCCATTCACCATTTTGCTAACAGAATGCCCTTCTAGTAATGACGAATGAAGAAAAATATTGTCTATGGTTGTTCTACTGTTCCCTTGCACTCTCGTTGGAAAGAATACGGTTTGCATAAGATTATATGAATAAGGAGGTCTACCAGCATCCTTTTCCTTGCACAATCACTTATACAATTTATATTGAAGTCACCACATATAACTAACTTTTTGTATTTCCTATAAAGTGAACCAAGACCACCTCTAGTTTTAGCAAAAATGTTGTGAAATCGGAGTCTGGGGATCTATAAATAAACACAATAAGAAGTTGAGCTCCACTAAATTTAACCACACCTGCACAACATTCAAACACCTTTTCAGTGCAGTAGTTTGAAACATCAATTGACTCAAATGGGATACCGTTTTTCACATACATGGCTACTCCCCCACACCGCAAAGAGCTCCTAGAAAAGCTGCCAGCCAACCTGTATCCCGGTAAAGGAAGCCTCTGAATTATCTCCTTATTTAAGAAGTGTTCAGATATACCAATAATTTCAGAGTCAACATCTATAAGCAGTTCACTAACTTTATCTCTAATGCCTTGTATGTTTTGATGAAATATACTAATTCCCTCATTAATCGGATACCTAAGCTTTGTCGAAAGTGGTTTCTTTGTTAGAGAGACTTCTCTTAAGCAGGAATACCTGTCAGCTGACTTCAATCTAAAAAAGGTACAGCTCTAACACCCACAACTACCGGAATTTTCCCATGAGTAATCCCACCACCCCCACCTATGTTGTCACCTATAAGCTTTGCCAACCTCCCCTTTCCATACCTGTTGAGGTGCAGGCCATGTCTAGTGAAACCCGTCCTGCTGATAGACTCCACCGACACCACTGAAATGTGACTCATGCCTTCTGTCATTAGCGCACCCCCAAGTCTCATGTTATTACGCCTGACGGCTGTATTAAGATGAGGCCGATCGTGACGCTGAAACAGTTCCACGAAATGCACATTCGTGTTGCCAGTCTGAGTGGCTATCTTTTCCAGGTCACCATCTATGTCATACTCCCCATCCCTATCAATACTATTACCAGCCCCACCCACAATCACTACCAGATCCTCTTTTGTAAAATCCCTACATAACCCCCCTATGTTAAAAGTCACCTGAGCCAATCCTGCATTAGGCTTCACAATGCTGGTGACCTGGTACTCACTCCCCAAAACCTCCTGCAACTGCTGACCTACACCTCTACCATGAGAACTACCTAACAGCAGAACCTTCTTCTTTTTCTTAGACTTTGCAACTGTCCTAGCCACCGTAACTGCTGAGGTCTGCTGCATACTTCCTACATCTACAGCTACTAGAGATTCCTCTCCACTAGACTCTGACAGCTGATCATATCTATTACAAACAACAATAGTAAAACTACCTGAAAATCTCCTTCTCCTAGCAGATCTCTTTCCAACAGCCAGCTCCCATTCCCCAACCCCTTTCTCCCTCCTCATCCTATCTAGCTCCTCCTGTGCGTTTTTCAACTGCACCTGAAGGGCACAGATCTTACGCTCCTGCTCCTCTATCAACTTACTCTTGCTACATAACATGCAGTTGCAGGAGAGGATCTCACCAGAATGCCCACTGGCTTCCCCACTGCATTCCCCCCAGTGAAAATACTTCGAACAAGTCTCACACCGAAATCCACTACTCACGAACCTACGGCAAAGCCCACACTTCTCACTCATGGTAAAATTTTACAGTTATTGAAAAAAGAAAACAACTTTATCTAAGTTCCGCTACTACAATAAGAAGATGTTAAAAACTGACTACAATAATCACAAACTTGCTCTACAAGGAAAGTAACTACTATTATTGACAATATTAATCAACAACAAATGAGAATATAACAAAATACTAACACAGAAAGAAAATCAAACGTCTAATGACAGTAACGAAACTGAAAGCAGTACGCAAAAATTTCTTCTGAAGTTATTTCACCGGAAAACACCATGAACACCGGTTGAAGATTACTAAAGTTCCTAAATAAACTACTATACACAAACAATTAATTAGTACTTAGCTTTCGATGCGCCGCTACAGCTGCAACTGGTCAGCGCGGAATGTAAACACGGGTAAGAGGTTAAGTTGCTCGATACAAAACACTCACAAATATCATGTCACAACACAAGAAAGGCAGAGGTGAATGAAGAAACCACTATAAGTCACTTATCTAGTAAATATTATCACAAAAACCGTTAAAATATATATCTGCAACCTAAAAATAGATGAAAACTTAGAGAGCGATCTCACACGCAGTCACGCGCTTATGACGTCACACCAAAGTTTCAAATTTCTAAGCGACAGTCGAATAAACGTTCGCACAGACATGTTGTTGTTGTTGTTGTTGTTGTTGTTGTCTTCAGTCCTGAGACTGGTTTGATGCAGCTCTCCATGCTACTCTATCCTGTGCAAGCGTCTTCATCTCTCAGTACCTACTGCAGCCTACATCCTTCTGAATCTGCTTAGTGTATTCATCCATTGGTCTCCCTATACGATTTTTACCCTCCACGCTGCCCTCCAGTAGTAAATTGGTGATCCATTGATGCCTCAGAACATGTCCTACCAACCGATCCCTTCTTCCGGTCAAGTTGTGCCACAAACTCCTCTTCTCCCCAATTCTATTCAATACCTCCTCATTAGTTATGTGATGTACCCATCTAATCTTCAACATTCTTCTGTAGCACCATATTTCGAAAGCTTCTATTCTCTTCTTGTCTAAACTATTTATCGTCCATGTTTCACTTCCATATATGGCTACACTCCATACAAATACTTTCAGAAACGACTTCCTGACACTTAAATCTACACTCGATGTTAACAAATTTCTCTTCTTCAGAAACGTTTTCCTTGCCATTGCCAGTCCACATTTTATAGCCTCTCTACTTCGACCATCATCAGTTATTTTGCTCCCCAAATAGCAAAACTCCTTTAGTACTTTAAGTGTCTCATTTCCTAATCTAATTCCCTCAGCATCACCCGACTTAATTCAAGACACTGTCCATTCCGTTCAACTGCTCTTCCAAGTCCTTTGCTGTCTCTGACAGAATTACAATTTCATCGGCGAACCTCAAAGTTTTTATTTCTTCTCCATGGACTTTAATACCTACTCCGAACTTTTCTTTTGTTTCCTTTACAGATTGAACAGCATCGGGGAGAGGCTACAACACTGGCTCACTCCCTTCCCAACCACTGCTTCTCTTTCATGTCCCTCAACTCTTGTAACTGCCATCTGCTTTCTGTACAAATTGTAAATAGCCTTTCGCTCCCTGTGTTTTACCCCTGCTACCTTCAGAATTTGAAGGAGCGTATTCCAGTCAACATTGTCAAAAGCTTTCTCTAAGTCTACAAATGCTAGAAACGTAGGTTTGCCTTTCCTTAATCTTTCTTCTAAGATAAGTCGTAGAATCACTATTGCCTCACGTGTTCCAACATTTCTACGGAATCCAAACAGATCTTCCCCGAGGTCGGCTTCTACCAGTTTTTCCATTCGTCTGTAAAGAATTCGCTTTAGTATTTGCAGCTGTGACTTATTAAACTGATAGTTCGGTAATTTTCACATCTGTCAACACCTGCTTTCTTTTGGATTGCAATTATTATATTCTTCTTGAAGTCTGAGGGTACTTCGCCTGTCTCATACATCTTGCTCACCAGATGGTAGAGTTTTGTCAGGACTGGCTCTCCCAAGGCTGTCAGTAGGTCTAATGGAATGTTGTCTACACCCGGGGCCTTGTTTCGATTTAGGTCTTTCAGTGCTCTGTCAAACTCTTCACGCAGTATCATGTCTCCTATTTCATCTTCATCTGCCTCCTCTTCCATTTCCATAACATTGTCCTCAAGAACATCGCCCCTGTATAGACCCTCTATATACGCCTTCCACCTTTCTAATTTCCCTTCTTTGCTTAGAGCTGGGTTTCCATCTGAGCTCTTGATATCCATACAAGTGGTTGTCTTTTCTCCAAATGTCTCTTTAATTTTTCTGTAGATAGTATCTATCTTACCCGTCGTGAGATATGCCTCTACATCTTTACACAGACATAGGCTACACAATTTTAATGTACAAGGGTTACTCGGAAAGTAAGGAACGATCGGTCGCGAAATAGAAACCACAAGTGTGTTGGGCCTTGTCTCTAGTATGCCTGCCGAACGCGTTACGTCGTTCTTTTTAGTTCTGAGCATGCAGGAAGCACATAGAGATACCTAGAAAAGTAATGTCTCTCGCCAAGTAAGAGGGCCTGGTGAGAAATTTCGCCTGAAGCTATGCAGCCAACATTATGTAATTGTCGTGCGTTTTCTTCTTCAAGACAATTCTCAGCCGCATTCTACAGGAGCAATAAAGATGCTCCTGCATCGTTTTCAGATGGAAATGTTTCATTACCCACAATACAGCCCGTAATTGTCTCCCTCTGAGTTTCGTCTCTGCTCACATGAATCGCTGGCTATGAAGACAACATTCTGGCACAGACAACGAGCTGTAGGCCAGTGTATAGAATTGACGGAAAGCACTTGTGACTGCCTTCAATAACGAGGGTATTGAACAGTTGGTACAACGTTACGACAAACGTCTAAATCGGATCGGCGGCTATGGAGATAGGTAACTGGAAGTTATAGCTAACTGTTGCAAATAAACAGTTTTGATTTTCACTGTGGTTTCGATTTTGCGATCTTTTGTTCCTTTCTTTCCGAATAGCCTCGCATATATGGGAAGTTCTTGACCGATTTACTTCAAAATTTTACACGATACTCTAATAAACGTTCAGATGGGTCATAGACTGCATATTATTTTAATATGTATGGTACATAAACATGTATGAAGTAAATAAAAGGGAAACGTTGTTAGCAAAACTCTCGAAAAGTTCCTGTCCGATTTATCTCCTATTCTTACACGATACTCTAATACGCTTTCGGACGAACATAGGCCACGTATTTTTAGATATATATGGGTAATAAATATGTATGTGATATAAAATGAAGAAACGTTGTTAGCAAGAATTTCTAAACAAATTTCTGTCAGCATCGGCTGTATACATTTTAAATATATATAATATAAAAATATACACTGATCAGCCGGAAAATCATGTCCACCGACCTATTATCGATATAAACCCACCCAGGCGATAGCAGCGTGATCTGACGAGTAATGACTCCAAGACAAACACACGCACGGTGCATTTGGTGTCAGCGAGCGTGCAGTCCGTGTGCAGAATCGAGAAGGAACGCGATCTGTCTGAGATTGGCCGTGGGCAGATTGTGATGGCCCTGAGGCTTGGCACGAGCAGTTGGGAAATCGCACGGCTTGTCGGGTGTTCGAGGTGTAAAACAGGACAGTCGGGGAACTGTGGAGGTACTAACATCAGACTTTAATACTGGGCGGAGTACAAGTGTGTCTGAACACACAGTGCACCGAACACTCCTAACGACGAGCCTCCGCAGCCGACGACACTATGACGTCGTCAGCTACGTCTAAAATGGTACTGGATGTTTGGCGCAGTGACAGAGCGTTGCCACGAATCATTCGTCTTCCAAGGAAACAGTTCGTTGACACCTGAATCCGCAGTGGGGCCGCAGCACCATTACGCCCTTAGGAACATTCACGTGGTCATCCATGCGTCCAGTGGGGCACTTTCAAGACACCATGACGACCATTAGTATCTTACGGTGGTTGCGGACTTCGTTCACCCTTCATGACGATCATGTTTCTTGACGGCAGTGGCGTTTTTCAACAAGACAATGCGCCATGTGACAAGGTCCGGAGTGTGATGGCGCGTGGTGTGAGGATGCAGCAGCGAGTTCCAGTTGATGTTCTGCCCCCCCCCCCCCCCCCCCAACTTTCCGAATGTGAACTCGATAAAACACATCGGGGATATGATAGAACGTGGCTCATTGTTCTCCTCTCCCGAGTTGCCAAATGTGGACATTCTGGCTATTAGGAGAGTGGTCCTAATGTTCTAGCACATCATTGCATATTTCATGTATAAAGGGGAAACGTTGTTAGCAAAAATCTCAAAAACGTTTTGACCATTTTACTTCAAATGGTCGCACGATACGCTACTAACATTGAAATGGACATGGGCTACACATTTTGTTTAAAAAAATTGAGTACCGAATTTCTGTTATAGCCGACTGCAGGAAAGGAAAATGCTGTACTGTGAAAATGGATGGTTTCGTTTTCTTCCTCAGTCCCTTTTAACTTCAATATCGGCAGTTAAACCTCAGACAAAATCTTTCTTCCACATATATTCTTTGTCCTTATATACACTGGCGTAAAAATATTTGCAATATATAAACGAAAGCCGGTAGACTTGTTTCTACATGTGCACTATGATGTCTACTCAAATTTCGCGGCAATCGCACAAGAGTGGCGCTAGTACCGCCACAGAGTATGAAAATTATGTTCGCTTTATATACACGCTGTAACGGTCGTGAGCGTTAGTTACCTTTGAGATTGGACGTCGTGGTCGACGTTAGTCAAGAAAGCCTATAAGGCGACAAATACGCTGTTATTAACACCTCACTGAGTGTGAACGAGGGCTACGAGAAGCTTGATGTTCTTCCTGTGACACTGCAGAAAGATTTGACAGGAATGTAGCCACTCGGTTGCAAGAGGACCGGGCTCCGGACTACCGATGGGGAAGACCACTGCGTTCGGCATATGGCTCTGTCGCTGCGTACTGGATCTACCACAGAATCTGAGCAGCAGTTGCGACGATAATGAGACAATGAACTGTTAGAAATGAACTTCTTCTCCCTGACGTTTCGTTCTCAACTGCGGAGAACATCTTCCGAGGTGAGTCGACGACTGGCTGCTAGGAGCTGGGGCCGCCGCTTATATAGAGATCGTAGGGGGCGCCACCACACGTCACATGGCGTCGATGTGCAGCTATCTCTGGCTAAGGATGGAGATCACGACATAAAATTTGGTGAAACAAGCGTGCTAGCGAGGACGTCGCACTATTATACACGTATGTATAGAGAGGCAATTGAAATCCACAAACATCAATACAATTTTAATCGTAAAGAAGAAGGATTAAAATTGGATAAGATATGGCGGTTGACGTTGCATCAATCACGTGACAATCGATTGCCTGCAATCGAGAGAACAGACGATAGCCAGAGATACCACTTCGACTCACCTCGGAAGATGTTCTCCGCAGTTGAGAACGAAACGTCAGGGAGAAGAAGTTCTACAGATCGACCACGGCAACTTAGCCCGGAAGAGTTTACTGATAAGGACGCCGGCCGTGAAAGCCTACATGGAATGATTCGACGCCTCTACGGGGAGGAAATGTCAACTAGGGTACGACGACTGGAGAACCTACGCAAGAAGAAAGGTCAACAACTTTGCTCACTCACTTTTCTGCTACGCTGTCGTGATACCGGTATAGTTCCCAAGTTTTTAAAAGTGAGAAGAATGTTTCATTCGCCACAAGCTAACCGTATTTATTCTCGTATGGAACTGGCATTACTACGTGAGCGGATACATCAGACACGACGAGGACTGGCGGTATGTGATGGCCAACTGCTAAATCTTCATTTACTTATTAGCAATACTATGCAGTTTTGTCATTGGAACAAAGTGGACAGTTTAACATTTAGATCTATGGAGATTAGTGCAGAAGTGTCTTCCAATAGGCAGAAGGACAAGTTTGATCGTCTACAAGAGGGTCGACAGGAAACAGCGATCCCAAACAATTCCCAAACGGTTATTAATTTATCGGAAAAAGAATTGTCTAAGGAAGAACTTTCTGTTCTGTCTAAAGGAGGGAATTTTGCAATAACTCCATCCAAGATTCCTGTGGAGGACATTATTGCTAATATAGAGGCAGGAATTCGTCAGTTACCATCATATTCTGCTGATGAAATTAGAATGGAAACCTCCAGGATATTACGCAAAGCTAAGCCACCCAGCAGCAATCTGTCTCAAGGGGAAAGGAAGGCATTGCGGGAGATCAATGCAGACAAGAATGTTATTATAGTTGCCGCTGACAAGGGAAATGTTACTGTTTTAATGAATACTGAGGATTATCACAAGAAGATCAGTGATCTCCTGGAACCCAGCACATACAAGAAGTTGAAAAAGGATCCCACAATGAATGTGCTGAATGCCACCAAGCGTCTGATAAAACAGTCTTCAATTCCTACAGAAGTTAAAAAGTATCTTTGTGAAACGGAGGCTTATCCTCCGAGATTATATGGATTACCAAAGATACATAAACCTGATGTTCCTTTGAGACCAATAGTCAGCGCAATTGGAGCTCCTACCCAAGAACTAGCCAGACACCTTGCCTCTTTGTTACAACCTCACATAGGCAAAACTGAGAGTCATATTAAAAACTCTCTACACTTCATTGAGAAATTGAGGGAAATTACTGTCGGTCCTAATGACATACTTGTCAGTTTTGATATAGTGTCTTTGTTCACGATGGTTCCAGTTGATGAAGCTCTCTCCCATATAGCCAACATGTTCCCTACTGATATAGTAGCCTTGTTCCAACACTGTCTATCCTCAACCTATTTTCAGTATAATGGTGAATTTTATGAACAGATCGATGGGGTAGCCATGGGAAGCCCCCTAAGTCCCGCAATTGCGAATTTATTCATGGAATATTTTGAACATCAAGCATTGCAGTCGGCCAAAAAAAGCCCCTCGAAGTGGTATCGGTATGTGGATGATACCTTTGTAATATGGAATCATGAGGAAGAAGACTTGAATGATTTTCTGGTACACTTAAATAGCATCAACCCAAAGATTAAATTTACTATGGAAAAGGAGAAGAATGGACAACTTATCAGTTATCAAACGGGCGGATGGGACCTTAGGCCATAAGGTCTACAGGAAAGGTACACATACCGATCGCTACCTCCATAAGAACTCAAACCACCACCCTAGGCAAAAGAGGGGGGTCATAAAAACACTAGTGGATAGGGCCAATAATATTTGTGAACCAGGCTACTTACAAGAAGAACTAAATCATTTACGAATGGCCTTTGCGAAAAATGGTTATACAAAAAACGAGATTAATCGAGCACTTCACCCAAATAGAAAAATGCCTAAAAATGGGAGACAGCAACAACCATCAGCTGGAAAAGTATTTCTTCCGTTCATCCATAATATCACTGATCGCATTGGAAAAGTACTAGCCAAGTTTCAGGTAGAGACCATTTTTAGGCCTACTAAGAAAATTAGTGAATGCCTAAGATCAACAAAAGATGCTCGTCACCCCCTAGCCACCCCAGGGGTATATAAAATTCCGTGTGGTTGCGGCAGGGTTTACATAGGAACTACCAAAAGAAGCATCAATACACGGTTGACGGAGCATAAAAGAAACTGTCGCTTGGGACATATCGACAAATCGGCAGTAGCGGAACATGTTTTTAAGGATGGAGATCACGACATAAAATTTGGTGAAACAAGCGTGCTAGCGAGGACGTCGCACTATTATACACGTATGTATAGAGAGGCAATTGAAATCCACAAACATCAATACAATTTTAATCGTAAAGAAGAAGGATTAAAATTGGATAAGATATGGCGGTTGACGTTGCATCAATCACGTGACAATCGATTGCCTGCAATCGAGAGAACAGACGATAGCCAGAGATAGCTGCACATCGACGCCATGTGACGTGTGGTGGCGCCCCCTACGATCTCTATATAAGCGGCGGCCCCAGCTCCTAGCAGCCAGTCGTCGACTCACCTCGGAAGATGTTCTCCGCAGTTGAGAACGAAACGTCAGGGAGAAGAAGTTCTACAGATCGACCACGGCAACTTAGCCCGGAAGAGTTTACTGATAAAGACGCCGGCCGTGAAAGCCTACATGGAATGTTAGAAATGAGTTACTTCAAGAACAGCCCCAAGCCAGAAGCCCTGAAGAGTGCATTCTACTGACACCAAACCACACCCGTTTGCTACTACAATGGTGCCACTCCACAATTACAAAAAGACGAGTCGCTGTTTAACGTTGTAATCAATAATCTCGCAAAGTACTTGTTCGATCAACTTCAAAGTTTTATATAACACTCTAATAAACAGTTCGACGGACACAGGTTATATACAGACATTTCAATATAAACGGATTATAACGTATACATATATTAAAAAACTGGAAAAGTTGTTAGGAAAAATCTCGAAAATTTCTTGACTGATTTACTTCAAATTGTTACACGGTGCGTTAAAAACATCTTGACGCACGTAGGCTGTGTGTTTTGCCAACACATGGAAAATTTTTTGATCAACTTATGAGGGTTGGAACTGTAATAGTGACAACTATTTATTTACAGTTGATACAAAGTTTCAAAGTTTTACTGACCTTCACAGTAGTTACCAGCAATGTGTATAACCCGTTGGCAGCGATATGGAAGTAGTAGGATACTCTTAGCAGTGCCAGTTATGTTGACAGTTCGAGCTGCGCAATCTATTGCCCAACGAATTTGTAGCAGTTCTGAAGCGAATGCCGTGAAGTGTTTCCTTCAGTTTAGAAGTCGAGTTGAACTCACGAGGGCTTAAGTCAGGGGAGTTCAGTAGATGGTATAGCATTTAGCAGCCCCATCAATCAAATAAATCAGTAATAGCGTTCACTGTACGTGCCTGAACATTGTCCTGCAAACCCCCAGGGGATCCACAACTCTTTTGTGGATACGTGCGTAGCGAGCACGGGGCCCCGAGCTAATGTGGCCTTCCTTCCTTTCCGGGCTGCATACCTTCCCTTTCCGCATCCTTCCCCATCCCCTGTCTTCGACCCCCCCCTCACCTCTGGCTCTTTCCTTCCCTTTCTCCCCCTCTGGGAGTATGGTTTGTGCCTACGTCCGGAGACGGACGCTCGTAAATGTACCGCATTCTTCGCCTTCCTTGCTTGTATGTCTTCTTCCTTCCTTTGTCCTTCTCTTTTCCTTACCTCTTCTCTTTACCCTTTTCTCCGCTGCGGCGTTTGAGACCCCCTCTTCTTTCCTTTCCCTTTCTCTTTCTTCCTCCCTGTGCGTGTCTGAAGGCCGACCCACGCACTTCCATGCGTAGCCGGTGACGGGGTAACGCGTAATTCCCCGCCCCGGGTAGACAGGTAGGACACGTACGTACCCCCTGGTAACGGCCAGGCCCAGGGAGGGGTGATTACCCGAGCTGATACCTTCCGAAAGTGCCGATTGGTCCCTCCGTCCGTTTGTCGGGAGGTGTGACCTGAGGTGTGAACAATCACATAAGGCGGGAGTGCCCTCAGAGAGGGCCCCCACAAGGGAGGAGCGCGCCATCGGAGACGCCGGTAATCATGGGGGATTCTTCCGCAATGGTTTCCTCACCTTCCACTTTGTCTGCTCACAAACGTAAGTTCACTGAGTCTCAGCCACAGTCAGTTCTTCCATCGTTGCCACAGTTCCTCGTTGTTTCTCGGTCTGACGAAGGTCACTTCTCCACGGTCAACCCTTTCATTATTCAGAAAGGTGTCGACGCAATTGCAGGTCCTGTAAAGTCTTGTTCCAGATTACGGAATGGCACCCTGTTGTTAGAAACAGTCAGTGCCCTCCAGGCACAAAAATTGCTGCGTACCTCACTACTACACACCTTCCCTGTCCGGGTGGAACCGCACCGTACTTTAAATTCCTCGCGTGGAGTCGTTTATACACACTCCCTCGATGGCTTGTCTGACGAAGAAATTCAGCACTACCTGTCTGACCAGGGCGTAACGGCTGTTCGTAGGGTTATGAAGAGGGTTGACACAAACATCATTCCAACCCGCACTGTCTTCTTGACATTTGACAAAGTTCAACTCCCATCAAAAATCAAAGCAGGCTATGAGATAATTTCCGTTCGCCCTTACGTCCCAAACCCTACGCGTTGCTATCGGTGTCAGCGGTTCAATCACACCAGCCAGTCCTGTTCCAATCCGGCCAAATGTGTTACGTGTGGCAAGGATGCCCATGAGGGTGCTTGTCCACCTCCATCCCCTCGCTGCATCAACTGTATGGGTGACCACGCTGCTTCCTCTCGAGATTGTCCCGTTTTTAAGGACGAAAAGCTCATCCAGGAAATCAGAGTAAAGGAAAAGGTGTCGACCTTCGCTGCTCGAAAATTATTCGCCAGTCGACAGCCCACCGTGCCTCAGAAAGGAAAATACAGCACTGTCCTTGCTTCACCTCGGCCAACAAAGGAGGCGGCCACGCAGACTTGCGACCTCACTTTTAGTGCCACGGTCGTCAGATCGGCCAGCGCAAAGATCGCCCATTCAACCTCCCCGATTTCGCCTGCCCACTCTATGGCTCACCCTTCATCGGGTTCTGCTAAATCTCGAGCCCACAAGTCAGACACGAAGTCTTCGAAAACAGAGCATACTCGTGAAGAGTTTTTACGTACTGCAACTTCACAACCATCGGTTCCTCCTTCATTTAAACATCATACTTCCAAGAAGGCTACAAAGAAACCCAGTTCCTCTCCTTCTCCGCCAAGGCGTGTCCCATCTACAGCACCACCTGGCGGAAATCGCCCTCGGCCGTCCTCTGTGTCGCCGAGGCGCACTGCTGGTGGCCGGTCAACCGGCCGATCGCTGGTGGCAGGAGCTGCTCCAGACCAACCAATGGATCAGGATCTTCTGCCTTCGGCTGAATGCCATTCCATGCTGTCGGTCGCAAGCTCTGAGCAGTCGTTGAGTTGACAGCGACCTTGGTCACAGTCCTCAATTTTCTGTTCACCCTATGTCCATTATCCACTGGAATATCCGCGGCATTCGAGCCAATCGGGATGAATTGTCGATCCTCTTACGATCCTACTCGCCGGTCATCTTCTGTCTTCAGGAAACAAAGCTGCGTCCCCATGACCACTTTGTTCTCCCTCATTTTCAGTCCGTCCGATATGACCTCCCCTCTGTTGAAGGCACCCCAGCACATGGAGGACTCATGATTCTTCTCCATAATACTCTCCATTATCACCCAATCCCCTTAAACAGTTTCTTCCAACCTGTCGCCGTCCGTCTTTCTCTTTCTGGATACACGTTCTCTCTTTGTACTGTATACATTCCATCGTCCACACCAATGGCACGAGCTGATCTCCTTCATCTTCTTGGTCAGCTTCCACCCCCCTATTTGCTGGTTGGGGACTTCAATGCCCACCACCCGCTTTGGGGATCTCCACATCCTTGTCCACGTGGCTCCCTATTGCTAGACGTCTTCCACCAAGCGGATCTAGTTTGCCTCAACACTGGGGTCCCCACATTTTTGTCTGCCTCCACGACACATTTATCTCATTTGGACCTTGCGGTCGGTACTGTTCCGCTAGCTCGGCGCTTCGAATGGTTCGCCCTTGATGATACACACTCGAGTGACCACTTTCCATGTGTCCTTAGACTGCAGCCTCAACTGCCATATATGCGCCCGTGACGCTGGAAGTTTGCCCAAGCCAATTGGACACTTTTTTCGTCTCTAGCGACATTCGATGACCGTCGCTTTCCCAGCGTCGACGATGAGGTCACAGATATTACCTCTGTTATTCTTACAGCTGCGGAACGTTCAATACCACGCACCTCCGAATTGCCCCGGCGCCCCCCAGTTCCTTGGTGGAACGAGGCATGCCGTGACGCAATACGTGAGCGGCGACGTGCTCTTCGCATTTTCCGTCACCATCCTACTTTGGCAAACTGTATCCGCTATAAGCAGCTCCGTGCGCGATGCCATCGCGTCATCCGCGATAGCAAGAAGGCAAGCTGGAAATTCTTTATTAGCTCATTTAACACCTTCACTCCCTCCTCGGAAGTTTGGAGTCGGCTTCGACGGTTCTCAGGCGCGCCTAGTTTCTCCCCGGTCTCTGGGCTCACTGTCGCACATGATACCTTAGTGGACCCCTACGCAATTTCTAACTCATTGGGTCAGCACTTTGCTGAGATTTCGAGTTCTTCAAATTACCCGCCAGCATTTCTCCCGAAGAAACGTGCAGTGGAAGTGCGACATCTTGCTTTCTCCTCTCAAAATCACGAAAGCTACAATACTGTTTTCTCCATGCGGGAACTCCAACATGCCCTCTCTTCTTCTCGCTCCTCCGCCCCAGGACCGGATGGCATCCATGTCCAAATGTTGCTGCATTTATCCACCCATAGTCTGCGTTTCCTCCTTCGCCTTTATAATCGAATTTGGACCGACAGTACTTTTCCCAGACAATGGCGGGAAGCTATCGTCGTTCCCGTTCCGAAACCTGGAAAGGACAAACATCTCCCCTCTAGCTATCGCCCCATTTCTCTCACGAGTAGTGTCTGTAAGGTTTTAGAGCGTATGGTGAATTACCGTTTAGCTTGGTGGCTGGAATCCCGCAGTCTTTTAACACCTGCCCAATGCGGATTCCGCAAGCATCGTTCTGCAGTTGACCATCTTGCTGCTCTCTCCACTTATATCATGAACAATTTTCTCCGGAAACGCCAAACAGTAGCAATATTTTTTGATCTGGAGAGAGCATACGATACCTGTTGGAGGACAGGCATCCTCCGCACACTGTTCTCTTGGGGCTTTCGAGGCCGGCTGCCCCTTTTTCTTCGCGAATTTATGGCAGAGTGCACATTTAGGGTGCGGCTGAACACTACTCTCTCCCGTACTTTCTCCCAAGAAAACGGGGTACCCCAGGGCTCCGTGCTAAGTGTTGTACTTTTTGCCATCGCCATAAATCCAATTAAAGATTGTCTCCTTCCTGATGTCTCGGGCTCCCTCTTTGTGGACGATTTTGCGATCTACTACAGCTCTCAACGGACAAGCCTTATTGAACGACGTCTTCAAGGATGTCTCGATCGCCTCCACTCGTGGAGCATCGAAACCGGCTTCCGTTTCTCACCCAGTAAGACCGTTTGTGTTAATTTTTGGCGACGTAAGGAGTTTCTTTCGCCCTCCTTACATCTAGGTCCTGTCAACCTTCCGTTTTCCGACGTCGCTAAATTCTTGGGTCTTATGTTTGACAGAAAACTGTGCTGGTCCTCCCACGTTTCCTATCTTTCGGCTCGCTGTCTGCGTTCCCTTAACACCCTCCGTGTCCTGAATGGTACCTCCTGGGGAGCGGACCGAGTGGTCCTTCTCCGCCTCTATCGCGCCTTAGTGCGCTCGAAATTGGATTATGGAAGCACAGTCTACTCCTCTGCTCGGCCGTCTGTTCTTCGGCGTCTCGACTCTATCCACCACCGTGGATTACGTTTAGTGTCTGGAGCTTTTTACACCAGCCCTGTGGAAAGCCTTTATGCTGAGACTGCTGAACCTCCGCTGTCCAATCGGCGGGCAGTCCTTCTGAGTCGTTATGCTAGCCATCTGTCTTCCCTGCCTGCTAATCCAGCCCATGACCTTTTTTTCGACGCCTCCTTTGATGTATTGTATGCAGGCCGCTCCTCCTCCCTACTACCCCCGGGAGTCCGCTTCCGTCAACTGCTCCATTCTCTTTCCTTCCGCTTTCCTAAAACCTTCTTGACAACTTGGGGTACAGCACCGCCTTGGCTCCGTCCCCGGATCTACTTGCTCCGTGACCTATGTCAATTTCCCAAGGATGGTACCCCTACACTTGTTTACCGTCGGGCATTTGCTGCTCTATGTGCACAAATGACTGACGCCACATTTACTTACACCGACGGCTCGAAAACATCGTTAGGTGTAGGGAGTGCCTATATTGTTGGCGACACCCCAAATCACTTTCGGCTTCCCGACCAGTGTTCGGTTTATACTGCGGAGCTTTACGCTGTTCTCCAGGCTGTCCACTACATCCGCCGCCATCAGCGGATACAGTACGTAATCTGCTCAGATTCTCTCAGCTCTCTCCTCAGTCTCCAATCTCTTTACCCTGTGCACCCTCTGGTCCACCGGATTCAGGACTGTCTGCGCTTGCCCCACCTGGGGGGCGTCTCGGTGGCGTTCCTCTGGCTCCCGGGACACGCTGGTATCTGTGGGAATGAGGCGGCCGATATAGCGGCCAAGGCTGCAGTCTCTCTTCTTCGGCCAGCTATTCAGTCGCTTCCCTTCACCGATCTACGGAGCGGTTTATGTCGCCAAGTTGCTCATTTATGGCATGCGCATTGGTCAACACTTCCCCATAATAAATTGCGGGAAGTGAATGCCCTTCCTTGCGCTTGGACCTCTTCCTCCCGAACGCGTCGTCGGGAGGAGGTAATTTTAGCTAGACTCCGGATAGGGCACTGTCTTTTTAGCCATCGACATCTTTTAAGCGGCGATCCTCCCCCACTCTGTCCCCACTGCTCTCAGATTATAATCCGTTACGCTCCCGTCTACAGCTATCGCCTGATCTATCGTCGATTTTAGCAGATGACACGCGCTCAGCCGACCGCGTCCTCCAGTTTATTAGTGACAGTGAAATGACGTCAGTCATTTGAAGTTTTTTTTTTGGGGACAACCAACCCCTTTTCTATAGTGGATTTTTAAGCATCCCTTCTGCCTTTAGTTTCTCAAATTTTATGACTTTGTTCCCATTGCTGCTGGTTTTAATTTCGGTTCTTTCCTGTTTCCTAAGTCACGGGCTGGGCGCTAATGACCGTAGAAGTTTTGCGCCCTAAAACCACAAAAAAAAAAAAAAAAAATGTCCTGCAAAGGGATGGTCAGGTCCTGCAGAAAGTGTCATCACTTCCGTCTCTACGCTGTTAATTCTTGGAACACAACCTACGACCAGCTGATAAATGCTGGTTCTGCCTCAGTGCCAATTAGAAGGAGACCAGTCCAGAGTCAGCAACCAGCCTGTCAGTGTGCTAGACACACTGGACCAGCACATGGAGTTATGGTCCGGGGTGAGATTTCAGCAGGAACACTCTCGTTGTTATCCCACGCACCCTGACTGCAAATTTGTACTTCAGTCCGGTGATTCGACCTGTTGTGCTGCCACTAATGAACAGCATTCCAGGAGGTGTTTTACAACAGCATAACGCTCGCCCACACACAGCTCTTGTAACCCAACATGCTCAACAGTGTGTCGATCACCAGATCTCTCTCCAATCGAGCACATATGAGACGTCATTGGACAACAACTGCAGAGTCATCCACAAACATCATTAATATTCCCTATATTGACCGACCAAGTAAAACAGGAATGGAACTCCATCCGACAAACTAACATCTAACATCAGTAGAACACAATGCATGCACGTTTGCATACTTGCATTCACATTCTGGCGATGACACCGGTTATTAATGTACGAGCATTTCACATTACAAATGGCATATCTCGCACTTAGGTTAACCTGTGATCTTGCACTGTTAATAATTTGAATATGTTACATAGAACAATGTATTCGCGAAATTTCATTACTTTACATTAATAATTTTTTGGTGTTGGGACGTTTTTACGTCAGTGTATAATTTTAAACAAAAACTTTATGCGCAGAAGTGTTTTCTGTTGTTCTATTCGTCGCAGTCAGTTTCATGAGAAAAGGCGAATACTGCGGTTATAGCTTATCGACTTGTCATTAGAATACTAGTATGGAATCGAAATCACCCGAAACTCTGCAATCCTACCCGTCGACACATTAAAACTATGAGTAATACCTTAAGAAGGCTCAAGGTTAGAGAGAGAATCGACGAGGAGATGGAACAAAAGGTGGAGGGGGGAAAAATTGAGAGAAAGAGAAGAGAAAGGAGATGATGGACGTAGAGAGAGGTAAGGAGGGGATGGAGAGAGAGAGGGATGTGGAGGAGATGGAGAGTGAAGGGGGGAAGTAAGAGACGATGGACAAAGAGAGGGGAAAGTGGAGGAGATGGACAGCGAGAGGTTGGAGAAGGAGATTAGGACGTATACTCGTATACAGCTCCCATACATATTTAGCAGTTGCAAATCATTGCCGGGTACGCCGGTTGTAGAGAACTGCAACTTACTACGCTATGACAAAGAGCGTAGGAACACGTTATTGTCCAGACATGAACCTCCATGAGTAAAAAGGAATGATACACCATTTGTAGTAGTGTTTTGTTTTGTAGTCTTTAGGACACTGGTTGCAAAAATATTACACTCTCCCTTCTTCTTATTCTGTGTGGTATATATTTGTGAACTTCATCATAATACGCTACTTAAAATGCAGATTAATTACCAGCACATGTTACGTTAATGAGTCTCGCGTAATTAATCTGCTACTGGAAAGGTTTCTAGACAGTGCCATATGTTGAACCAAGAGCTATATTCATTGATTATAGTATACACAATAACTGAGTGCATTTGTAAAGCCATATTGTTAGCACACAAAGAACGACAGAAATTATTAGGCTAACTGGACTTAGAAAAAAAGGCTTAGTCACAGTTCAAGAAATATAGCACAAAGTGAGCGTAGATTGATATAAAGTAGTACACCTGACAGGATGTTACCACAGGAATCGAATCAAGAAGCCGAATTTAAATGGAACAATTTAAGTAAGCTCTATTGGAGTTCAGTGTTAAGAGCAAATAAGATAATGCTATAAATAGAAAAACAGTCTACAATCGCACCGAAAAGTATTGGCACAGTTGCATTTTAGTGGTTGTAGGTTAAACGAAACATATATTTCAGAACAGAACCTAGACACGTGCCACCTTACATTACATAGGTTACAAATATATCCAAATCACCTGTCCATAAAGTAACATACCGTGTCATGAAAATAAACATCGCTCTTCTGCATCCAAAAAAGTATTGGCACACGCGTATGAATCGGACACTGCGTTCGTTTTCTTCATTGATGTTCACTTTCTAATAGTTGGGTGCATCCCTTTAGCTTCTATAGCAGCACGTAAATGCCTAGGAATGCTTTGTATTAAATTCCGGGTGATATCAGGGGTAATTTTCGACCATTCCTCCAGGAGCACTTTCTAGAGATCGTTTTTAACGGACGAACACCTTTCTATGACCTGTGTATCAAGATGAGCCCACAGGTTCTCAATGGGGCTCAAATCAGGGCTCTGAGGTGGTGTTAGAACCCTTCTGGGGGCATTGTACAGTAACCACTCCCGGGTTTTCATGGCGGTATGTTGTCTTACTGGAAATGAAACACCCCAGTAAGGCCCAATGTCGGTGCACTAGCGTGTAAATTACCTCGCAACACGTCGATGTATCTCATATGATCCATTGTACCGTGCATTACAGCTAGATTTCCAACGCTGGACGCAGCCATACAGCCCCAGACCATGATACCGCCCCCACCGTGTATAATTCAAATGGTTCAAATGGCTCTGAGCACTATGGGACCTAACATCAGTGGTCATCAGTCCCCTAGAACTTAGAACTACTTAAACCTAACTAACCTAAGGACATAACACACATCCATGCCCGAGGCAGGATTCGAACCTGCGACCGTAGCGGTCACGCTATTCCAGACTAAAGCGCCTAGAACCGCACGGCCACACGGCCCGCCGTGCTTAACTGTGGGATGCATGTGTTTGATGTCAAGGTGCGTATTCAGCTTGCGCCAAACTTTCTTTATTGCATCAAATCCGAACACATTGAACTTCGATTCGTCGCAAAATATCACAGTGTTTCAAAACTCCATCAACTTGCTGATGTCCTCCTTGACAAACTGCAGGCGTTTCTGCCGGTTAATTTCCGATATGTACGGCTTTTTCCTGGGAGAACGTCCATGCATTTCAGCCTCATTCAACACATTTCGTATAGCTTGAACACTAACTGTCTTGTCGGACGTTGTCTGAACAATCTCAGTAGTAGTTGCTGCACTTGTAGCAGGTTCCTTCCGAGCAAGTGCAATGATACGGCGGCGCTTCGGGTTGTAAGTACTTTTGGACGTCCAGGACGACATTTATTCCTTATTGTTCCAATCTCTTTATATTTATGAATGATGGCTCGTACCGTGGTATAGCTAACAGACACCTCTGCTCCGTTCTGTCGATAGCTTCTCCCTTGTGAATGGAGTAACACCACTCTCTCACTCAACGCCACTGAATGTTCCTTCTTCTTCTGCCCCATGCTGACCACTATCGTGCAATCCACCAACATACTAGCGACTGGACCGTCACAACACGCAGTGTCTAATGCGTCAGCAGATGGCGTTTCGGTACCTGAAAACCCAGCAATATACCGAGAAGCCACGCTCTCTGCCAATACATTTTGTGTGCAGAGGAGATACATGTTTGCTCTTGACACTGCATTTCTTTCTTAATGGTAGCCACCGCGGGCAGAATTGTAATGACTGGTATGTGAGGTAGCACGTACAGTCGTGGACAAAACGAGCGAGACCCCTCGCCTTTTCGTTATGCTAATCCGCACAGCTTTAAAGTCTGCTACGCAGCATAACAGGCAAGGCGATGAAGTGCTACCAACATACTATGCACAGGCAGATAGACGGTCAAGAAAGTGAGACTACTAGGGTTCCATTTTTACTGGTTTAGGTGACGAAATCCTAAAAACAAGAATAGCTACGACAGCTACTGAAGATGAGGGCCGCATAAATAATTCCCCCTACTCTTTATTCGAAATGTTCTAGTTGCAGTCGATAAATCAGCATATTACTTGTCCAAATAACGTTTGCAGGAATGCAAATAAAATCCATTTGCCTATACAGGTGGTAATTCAGATCCCAGTATTAATGCCACCACGTTTTAGAAGTGAGAGCATCCCATTGCTAGCTAGCTTAAGAAACACTTCGGCTAATGAACGTTTTCCGGCAGTGACGAGTCTAATGGAGAATTCAAAACATTGTAGAATACGTTTGGCAGCTATGTAGCCATTTATTTGCCTACTTTTTCTGCTTCTGTCAATAACTGAATTGACTTACGTGTGGCACTGAATGATTTTTAACTGAATTTCGTTATGAAACTTCATGCATTGCAAAATTTGCACACTTTCATGGTTAGGTCAGCAACGGTAATCCAGTACGACTGGTCTGGACGTTGACACAGACCGTTTCGTGGCCGAATGCGCATAATAATTTGCTACTTCGTAACGACCTGGGGAACTTTGTCTTACTAAAACAGTTATGTTATCTGGATAAGCTGCAATTCATTTTTATTAGTACGGTTCATACTACTTAGCGTTTCTTCTTGCATTTATATATTATACACTCCTGGAAATGGAAAAAAGAACACATTGACACCGGTGTGTCAGACCCACCATACTTGCTCCGGACACTGCGAGAGGGCTGTACAAGCAATGATCACACGCACGGCACAGCGGACACACCAGGAACCGCGGTGTTGGCCGTCGAATGGCGCTAGCTGCGCAGCATTTGTGCACCGCCGCCGTCAGTGTCAGCCAGTTTGCCGTGGCATACGGAGCTCCATCGCAGTCTTTAACACTGGTAGCATGCCGCGACAGCGTGGACGTGAACCGTATGTGCAGTTGACGGACTTTGAGCGAGGGCGTATAGTGGGCATGCGGGAGGCCGGGTGGACGTACCGCCGAATTGCTCAACACGTGGGGCGTGAGGTCTCCACACTACATCGATGTTGTCGCCAGTGGTCGGCGGAAGGTGCACGTGCCCGTCGACCTGGGACCGGACCGCAGCGACGCACGGATGCACGCCAAGACCGTAGGATCCTACGCAGTGCCGTAGGGGACCGCACCGCCACTTCCCAGCAAATTAGGGACACTGTTGCTCCTGGGGTATCGGCGAGGACCATTCGCAACCGTCTCCATGAAGCTGGGCTACGGTCCCGCACACCGTTAGGCCGTCTTCCGCTCACGCCCCAACATCGTGCAGCCCGCCTCCAGTGGTGTCGCGACAGGCGTGAATGGAGGGACGAATGGGGACGTGTCGTCTTCAGCGATGAGAGTCGCTTCTGCCTTGGTGCCAATGATGGTCGTATGCGTGTTTGGCGCCGTGCAGGTGAGCGCCACAATCAGGACTGCATACGACCGAGGCACACAGGGCCAACACCCGGCATCGTGGTGTGGGGAGCGATCTCCTACACTGGCCGTACACCACTGGTGATCGTCGAGGGGACACTGAATAGTGCACGGTACATCCAAACCGTCATCGAACCCATCGTTCTACCATTCCTAGACCGGCAAGGGAACTTGCTGTTCCAACAGGACAATGCACGTCCGCATGTACCCCGTGCCACCCAACGTGCTCTAGAAGGTGTAAGTCAACTACCCTGGCCAGCAACATCTCCGGATCTGTCCCCCATTGAGCATGTTTGGGACTGGATGAAGCGTCGTCTCACGCGGTCTGCACGTCCAGCACGAACGCTGGTCCAACTGAGGCGCCAGGTGGAAATGGCATGGCAAGCCGTTCCACAGGACTACATCCAGCATCTCTACGATCGTCTCCATGGGAGAATAGCAGCCTGCATTGCTGCGAAAGGTGGATATACACTGTACTAGTGCCGACATTGTGCATGCTGTGTTGCCTGTGTCTATGTGCCTGTGGTTCTGTCAGTGTGATCATGTGATGTATCTGACCCCAGGAATGTGTCAATAAAGTTTCCCCTTCCTGGGACAATGAATTCACGGTGTTCTTATTTCAATTTCCAGGAGTGTATTTACGTGCTGTGTTTAACACACTAATCAGCTTAATATAGTCATAACCATGATTGAAAACAGACTGCCAAAGTTCGGATAGTTTTTCAATTTCACGCCTGTACGTAGTATGTTGGTAGCACTTCGTCGCCTTGCCTGTTAGGCTGTGTAGCAGACTTTAAAGCTGTGCGGATCAGCATAACGAAACGGCGAGGGGTCACGCTCGTTTTGTCCACGACTGTACATGTGCTGTGTACCGGAAGGTGCGGCGTTTGTAACCAGCAACGATAAATACGAACGTGTGCCAATACTTTTTGGTGCGATTGTATTTCAGAGGAAGTCTGCTTTAGGCGGTGGCGCGACACGGACCTGTTGTTCCGGCCGCGGGCGCGCGTGGACGAGGAAGAGTTTACACCGCCACCGCCGGTACTCGCGCGCGGTGTTGTCTGACTAGATCGCCATGGCACACAATTTTAGAAAGACTGCGCTCCAATTTAAGTTTGACAGCAAATATGCCAGACCCAAGGCTATATAAATAGAGCGTTTTTTGAGGGAAGAAGTTCGTTTACCTGCTACAGACCTAATTGGGATACACCTGTCCACTTTAAGCAGTACAATGTACGTCACGATGACCGATGAAGCTAATTGAGAAAGAACTCTCACCGCTACTGATGGCCATATCAGCGATGTAACAGTAGCTCCTTCAGGCCTGGGTGTGACGGTCAAGCCGGCCGTTGTGGCCGAGCGGTTCTAGGTGCTTCAGTCTGGAACCGCGCGACCGCTACGGTCGCAGGTTCGAATCCTGCCTCGGGCATGGATGTGTGTGATGTCCTTAGGTTAGTTAGGTTTAAGTAGTTGTAAGTTCTAGGGGACTGATGACCTCAGATGTTAAGTCACATAGTGCAGAGAGCCATTTGAACCATTTGAATTTTGTAAGGGTCATTCGGATCTTTGAATTGTCTCGATTGAGGTACCAGAGCCGATGGTTATTGAATCGCTGCGACCATATGGAACGACACTCTGTCATAAGCCTGGACGCTGGCGAGTTTTAGCACCTATTCCTAAACGGCGTCTGACAGGTGCGGATCGCCCTTACCAAACACGTTGTGGTTGTTGTGGTCTTCAGTCCTGAGACTGGTTTGATGCAGCTCTCCATGCTACTCTATCCTGTGCAAGCTTCTTCATCTCCCAGTACTTGCTGCAACCTACATCCTTCTGAATCTGCTTAGTGTATTGATCTCTTGGTCTCCCTCTACGATTTTTACCCTCCACGCTGCCCTCCAATGCTAAATTTGTGATCCCTTGATGCCTCAGAACATGTCCTACCAACCGATCCCTTCTTCTAGTCAAGTTGTGCCACAAACTTCTTTTCTCCCCAATCCTATTCAATACCTCCTCATTAGTTACGTGATCTACCCACCTTATCTTCAGCATTCTTCTGTAGCACCACATTTCGAAAGCTTCTATTCTCTTGTTGACCAAACTGGTTATCGTCCATGTTTCACTCCCATACATGGCTACACTCCATACAAATACTTTCAGAAACGACTTTCTGACACTTAAATCTATACTCGATGTTAACAAATTTCTCTTCTTCAGAAACGCTTTCCTTCCCGTTGCCAGTCCACATTTTATAGCCTCTCTACTTCGACCATCAGCAGTTATTTTGCTCCCCAAATAGCAAAACTCCTTTACTACGTTAAGCGTCTCATTTCCTAATCTAATCCCCTCAGCATCACCCGATTTAATTTGACTACATTCCATTATCCTCGTTTTGCTTTTGTTGATGTTCATCTTATATCCTCCTTTCAAGACACTGTCCATTTCGTTCAACTGCTCTTCCAAGTCCTTTGCTGTCTCTGACAGAATTACAATGTCATCGGCGAACCTTACCAAACATATCCCTTGTTATTGATATATTGGAGGATGTTGAGCTATTGAGATTTATGATGGCCAGCCACGCACGTGTTCTGGCTGTGGTGGAGAAAGACATACACGCCGCATCATGCAACTGCCACATGGAGAAGAGTCAGAAGAGAAGTTCCACGCAACTGCCGATGACGTACGTGTCGGTGGCCCCCCAGGGAGGTGTTGCTGAGTTCGGAGCGTGATAAGGACGAGTCGATGCAAGAGCAGCTCGAGTTAGGGGAGCATGAGAGAATGCCGCTAGAGCCACGTCACGTCAGCTGAGGGAGGAACCTTCCGCACCCTCACATGTAGCACGCGGCGTGGAAGTAGAGGTCGAGACGGTGGCGGCAGCAGCGGACAAACAAACTCTCGACGTACACAGTGAGGCGTCGCCTGCGGTGGTAGAGGGCAGGGCGCGCGAACAACGATCGCCGAAGCGTAGCAAAAAGCGTCGCCATATTTCGGGTGACACTTTCTCTCATAGCGTAGGGGACACGGAAGTTATTCGAGCTGAATAAATGTCTAACACGGAACACGTGCCTTTAGAGGACGCAGGCAGGATTCCTTCATATGGTGACCAGATGTCCTGCCTTTCAGACGGTCCCTCTTCATTGAAACCGACTGACCCGGTACTGCGGACGGAGGAGTCAAGGACAATGTCCCGGCAGCCACATCGAAATGCATCAGAGGACGGTTCTGGGATTGATGACCACTGCAACTGGTCAGAGCCAGTCGAAGAGATACAGGAATTGGCACACCCAAATGATGACGACTCACTTACAGGATGCACACCACGAAACGAAAACAACGGAGGGCAGCCCGCTGGCGGGCACCCCTCTGAGCACGAATAGTGGACTAAAGCCCTTGGAGTTCACAGTGACATGACACGAGCATGACAACAACAACGGACCAAGCATATAAGGTGGGAACGGTGAACATTAACACCGCACGTTCGCTTGCAAAGATACAACTTCTCAGGGACATGATTTCCGCTACGGACGTAGATATTCCGCTGTACAGGAAACCTGCAATGCTGCCTTCCCCGGCGTGCGTGGTTACAACACTTATCTAGCGCCGACTTTAGACGGAGGACGTGGCGCAGCGATATTAATCCTGGAAGGAATCCCGATGTGTGACCTCTATTACCTCCTTTCGGCTCGGGGCTTGGCCATGACCGTGAGCGGCATTCGTGTTGTCAACATCTATGCACCCTCCGGATCTGACAATCGACTGGTGCGAGGGCGATTCTACTCGGAAGAGATTGCGCCCCTATTCCATGGGAGATATGACCACATCTTGGTAGGAGAGGATTTTAACTGTGTTTGTAATCCCTGACACAGTACTCTTTAAAGCCCGTGCGATGGTAAGTGAGAAAGGATTTTCGCATAGATATCGACCGCGTGTACCTGAATGGTGGCAAATCAGGCTTACATCCACTCTGTAATAACAATGATCCGTCAAGTAAGTTCGAAATGCAATCGCACGTCAGGATGGATCAAAAGCAAACCATAAGAAGATACCAATGTGACAATAATACGGTCGCCAGCCTAATTAGGCATTAACTGAGTTTCTTCCCTGTACAAGTTGGTATATATTCATGCAAAACAACAAGTTGTAACACTGCATAATATAGTAGAATTTTAGAACCAGAAAATCTATTGAATGGTTCAAATGGCTCTGAGCACTATGGGACTCAACTGCTGAGGTCATTAGTCCCCTAGAAATTAGAACTAGTTAAACCTAACTAACCTAAGGACATCACAAACATCCATGCCCGAGGCAGGATTCGAACCTGCGACCGTAGCGGTCTTGCGGTTCCAGACTGCAGCGCCTTTAACCGCACGGCCACTTCGGCCGGCTTGAACTGATAGTTTCACGTTCTGTATTGATATGGAAAATCATGAATATATAACACTACACTATAATGTTTACTACAAAACTTTATACTGTCTATTAATCTGATTAAAATCGGGCATAGGTTAACCTAGAAATTGTACTTTCAAGCCACACCCAACATGTCAATTTTGATAAAGATAAAACACTGATAAATTTTGACTTTTATATTGACTTTAACTTTTGCTGGTCAAACCAATTTAGAACACTTCAGAATTCAAATGAATGAAGGGGGGACCCTGAAACTGTTATGATCGCTGTATTTAAAAAAAAAAATTATTACTGAATTTATTATTCATTCAAGATTTCCAGTATATAAGTTACTACTCTTTTCATCTTATTTACTGCTCATTTAAATGCCTTTAAATCTGTCTCGAAATAATAAACTTCATTACTATATCAATACTAAAGCTATCTTTCGACTTCGTTAGACCTTCGCTATTCATTTACTGGTTCATTAACAAAACATTTCTTTAAACACCATTCTAATATAGCTAGTTCTGCAACTAATTATTAACACAATTTTTAATTTTCATTTCAGGACACTCGGATTGCACAACGTTTGGAAAGGACCCTGTCTAGGTTCGTTGTGAGGATAATTCAGTGATGGAAAAGTTCTGGTAAAATTTAGGTTATTATTGCACCAAACAAACACAGTTCGCTCTCTGATCCATACGAATAAAGTACTAAAAGTTTCAACCTGCTAGTATCGATGCGGCGGTTGGCGGGCGGCAAGATGGCGATGCACAGAGCACACATACAACCACAGCTATGGCCTTTGACGTATCGGAACTTGAATTCTTCTTAGCGTCGCAATACTTTTCCATTTAGTGCCTATGGAATTTTGCCATGCTGTGTGGGCTTTGGAACGGCATACCCGAGGCTCAGTGAAGCTATGTCTTCCAGGAGAGCCTCCTCGCTCCAGAAGGTGTTGCTCAAACCAGTGCCAAACTCCAACTACTACTGAGCCCGTTGTGTCGTGCAGTGCCCGCGCGCATTTTCCAGCGCTCGCCTGCCATTCACCTTTTACCGCTCCCTGACAGACAGGGTATTCAACCGAGGTTTTGCATTCTACATATCCTAACACATTGTCTGCGTATGGACCAGACGCACAGTTACAATTTTAAACTTCTTACAACAGTTTCAACATTTATTACATTTCAATTCTATTACAATATTACTTGACATTTGACATAAACAGTAATATTCACATTGAAACTTATTTACAGTTTCCTTAACATAATGGCATGAAACAAAAAGAAATGAAATCAGAACATCAATTACACGAGTTTATCGTAAAATCAAATGAAAAGAATTACTTATATGTACAACAGTACAGAGTCGTTGTTACATGTTCTCACACCGAAGGATCAGACCTCTAATTTCAGCTCCTGCTACGCATTGCACACAACCTGCCGGGACTTGGCAGTAATGGACACGTGGGAAAACATCCATGGGCAGCGAGAGGGCACGTTTATTACTAGCCACTCGGCGACCAGGCTGGATCGTATTTATGTTTTTGACGTATTAAGAGATCACGTGTTGGCTGCTGAACGTTGACCCACAGCATTTACGGATCCCCTCGCATATTTATGCACGTTAATCCTCCCACGGCAGCAGGTCTGGCGGAGCCGTAGTTCGTGGGAACTTAAGTCACCCTTATTGGTGGATGCTGAATGTCGGCAGCAGATCGAAGGTGGATGCACCGTGTGGTTCTTTCATGGTGACAATGTGCAAAACCGGCAATACGAAGAGCTGTCAACGTATGGCAAGGAAAAGGCGAAATGGCTCCGAGATACACTTGATATTACTACATGGTGCTCCGCGACCTATCCTCCGTGGCCCCATCGCCCGAGCGTCAAGCGGAAGTTCATCGCATTCAAGCCTGCATTTTATCGATCACGAGACGTCGACTGGAGGGACTTTCGATCCATGCTCGGTGCTTGGACAACGTCGATGGAGAACGTATTAGCAAGGGACATGCGCGTAATCGCCTGTCCTTAATCACGGTGCTCCATGATGGTGATGGTCGGTCCTTGATGTCACAACAGGACATTGCTGCTGGGTTTCTGCGGCATTACCGCCTCCTTTTCGCTGGGACGACGACGGACTATGGGATAGGAAAAGAAATTTTGCGACAGATCCAAACGGAGGTGGATGGTCCGGATGAAAAGGCGTTATTAGAACCTCTAACGGAAGATGAAATACGGATGTCACTCACGAAGGTTGCAGTGCATAATCTTATCACGACTTTGCGGATTTAAAGATATCCCAATTGGTGTCGATGTATAATGAGTTACTGCGCCCTGACACGGAGGTTCCGTCGCAATTCATGGCGGGGCTGCTTATACCAATACCGAAATCGGCGGGGAGTGTCAGCGCCCATCAATTTCGACTGCTCACAAAGCTCAATACTGAGCATAAGATCTTTGCGCGGATGTTGGCGGCAAGGCTCAAGTCTGTAATATCCAAGACATTACCACCAGACCAGGCTTGTCTATTGGTTGGGAGCAACGTCCATTCTATCCTAGGCAAAGACCCTGACGGAAGCTTGTTGTATGGGAGCGGCGTCCGTATCAGTGTATTTTGATCGTGCCTTTGACAGGATCAACCATGATTTTCTTGACTCGACCACGCGACGCATGGCGATACCTCAGGATTTTATTACCGTCCTCATGCGCCTCCTTCAAGGCGCTCCTTCGACGATGAGAGTCTATGGCAGGGTGGTAGGACCGATTCCTGCTTGTAGCTCAGTTATGCTGATACGTCCCCTTTGAAGAATTATACACGACTGTCCTTAAACTGACATACAATATTTTTTAGCGCAACGCAATCTGACTTTCAATAATCCCTACAAAAGAATGGCCCTGACTAACAGTAAACTATACCTTTCACAAATCACTTACCTCACAAAAATCTTCGCTACTCAAGCTACTGCAATACAGCGAGCGCCACTACTGCCAGCTAGATAAAAGATTCAAACTACTGAAGGCACTAACTACTGATAGGGATAGTTAGCAAATGAAAGATATTAATAGAGAACAAACAATGTATTTACCTTGATATCATCATATATAAATATAGCAGTTCATGACAAATTTCAAAACTCCGCCATCTCTCTCCCCACATCCACCACTGCTGGCGGCTCACCTCCAACTGCGCAACGCTACGCGCTGTTCACAGCCAGCTGCCTAACACTACAATGGCGAGTATTACAACAATGCAAAGCAGCCACAGACTGCACACAGCACAGCCAGTGATTTTTCAAATAGAGCGTTACCAATAGAAAAACCTAAACAGCCTACTTACAATGCTAGGATGTCCCTTGTCGATGATGCTGTTTGCAAAAGCGCTCGAACCATTGATGCAGACTCTTAGACGGACTCCTACAGGCATCAGACTCAGTGCGAGCTCCTTCACGTGCCGTGCACATGCCGACGACTTGATGATACTTGTCCGGTCGGAGAACAAAGTACGTAAGGTGGTTGCCCTTCTTACTTCGTACGGAGTAGCGGCGGGTAGCACGGTCAACATGAATAAAACCAAGATTAAGCGCATCGGACGAGGGCTGGACGCTCTGCACAGTCCGTTTACGACGATGGACATCCTGCGATGCTTACGAGTATTGGTCACCCGATCGCTACGGCGATCTGCGGCGGCGAGCTACCGACGTCTCCTCCAGAACGTACGACTCCACATACGCAACAATTCCCACCGAACCCACGGCCTGCTCCCAAGGCTTGAATACACTAATGTTCATCTGGCCTCGTGACTGCCGCACCTGGCACAGGTACTGCCAATGCCACTGGTATTGCTGACAGGTTCATGACGGCCTTTGGATATTATGATAGCCAAGGGATGTTGTTTAAGGTCAAATACGAGACTTTTCCACACCATTCTGGAGGACTTAATGTCACGAATGTGCGGAACAAGGCTCTAGCTCTATACCTGCGACCGACGCTATGGACATGGAACCAACGGCAAACGCCATCACCTCGGTGATCCTGGACGTGCTTCTTATCCCCCGTCCTTTTCCCACGTTGCGCGATTCTTTTTTGATTTTAGTTATGTTCAGTTATAGATACCCTCTACAAGGATCCCCACTACCCGTGAGATATATCGATACTTGAGGCGTCATCCTGGCAGAAATGTTGCCGAACTTAAATACCCAACGAGGGATTGGTGACAGTTTTGGGGAGCTGTCCATACGCCTCTCCTCACCACGACAGCGAGATCGTCTTGGTATACATTAATCAGCCGTAAGACATTCGAAATTTTCCCGGCGAATCAACTGTTCAAAAAGATTTCGGGCTTGCGGCCGATCGTCGTAAACTTCATTGTACGATATTTCGGCTGGACAAATGCCAGCCATCTTCAGGTGAGCCGAACGAGGACTGACGAAGACGTTCTCCGCTCCAGCTTATATAGTACGCCGCAGTACTATCAGCGCAATATATAAGCTGTAGCGGAGAACGTCTTTGTCAGTCCTCGTTCGGCTCACCTGAAGATGGCTGGCAGTTGTCCAGCCGAAACATCGTGTGATGAAGTTTACGACGACTGGCTGCAAGCCCGAAATCTTTTTGAACAACCGCAAGACGGTCAACAGCCAACGACTGTAAGACATTCACATGGTAGATTCCCCGCTCTGCCTTATATGTGGCATGCAGAACACCGACGAACATTCTCTGCAGTGCGGTTAGTCAAAGGATGTTTGGCGGCTGACGCAACACATCATGGCATTCCTCCGAAGCACCGACGACTCCACGATCACGACGGACGCTTTATTTTTTCCGGACGCTGTATTTTTCCCCTCACAGGAAACGTCGGCAATCCGCTGGATTGGAGGACACGCACCGCACTACGTGCTCTCGCGGACCGTGATATCGGGCATGGACTATTGGCATTATCTACTAGAATAACACGAAATCATCCCACGTCTTTCTAAATACAAAATGCACTTTGCGAACTTTCTAGGCAGCATGTTTCGTGACCCCCAAAGCGGTGGGCAGTCCCTGGTTTACGTACTTTCGCAGGATAGGATATTACTCCCAGTTAAGTGCCCTATATTTCTTTCCTTTCTTTTTCATTTATGACTTTTTTTCTGGGGCATTGAAATTAGATAAATAAAATAAAAGATTTACATACATCTACAATGTTTCCTTCCCGCTGCCTCTCCCTTATCCTGTCAGTAGACGGGGACACCGTGGCCAGGCCTCCAAGTACGACCCCTGCCCTCTGATCCACCATACATTAAAAAAAAAGCATAGAAGAAAGAAATGGTAAGGCAACCGCTCGTGATAAGCGGGAAATCCAGGTTCGAGTCCCAGTTTGGCATAAATTTTTACCGTCATCACTCCATTAAACGGCTGACGGTTGTCCATATTCGGAACTACGAAAAAAAAGAAAAGAAGAAAAGTTTACGATAAATAATGTCAAATTATCTCCACAAAAGGAAAGGAAATACTGCAATCAACTTTTATGTTGTTACAGTCTTAAATCTAAACGGGAACAATGGAGAACGTGACGAGAAGTTTGTGTTGGCGAATTCACAGAAACATGACAGAGAATTACGGGGGTACGTCAGACAGTATCGCATACATTGAAGCTTCCTGGCAGATTAAAACTGTGTGCCGGACCGAGACTCGAACTCGGGATCTTTGCCTTTCGCAGGCAACTGCTCTACCATGTTAGCTACTCACACACAATTCACCCTCCGTCTTCACAGCTTTACTCCTGCCAGTATCTCGTCTCCTACCTTCCACACTTCACAGAAGCTCTCTTGCGATCTTTGCAGAACAAGGAATCCTAGAAGAAAGGATATTGCGGAGACATGGCTTAGCCTGGGGGATGTTTCCAGAATGAGATTTTCACTCTGCAGCGGAGTGTGCGCTGATATGAAACTTCGTAGCAGATTAAAACTGTATGCCGCACCAGGTAGGAGAGTTTCTGTGAAGTTTGTAAGGTAGGTGACGAGATACTGGCAGAAGCAAAGCTGTGAGGTCGGGCCGTGAGTCGTGCTTTGGTAGCTCATCTACATCTACATCTACATTTATACTCCGCAAGCCACCCAACGGTGTGTGGTGGAGGGCACTTTACGTGCCACTGTCATTACCTCCCTTTCCTGTTCCAGTCACGTATAGCTCGTGGGAAGGACGACTGCCGGAAAACCTCCGTGCGCGCTCGAATCTCTCTAATATTACATTCGTGATCTCCTCGGGAGGTATAAGTAGGGGGAAGCAATATATTCGATACCTCATCCAGAGGCGCACCCTCTCGAAACCTGGACAGCAAGCTACACCGCGATGCAGAGCGCCTCTCTTGCAGAGTCTGCCACTTGAGTTTGCTAAACATCTCCGTAACGCTATCACGCTGACCAAATAACCCTGTAACGAAACGCGCCGCTCTTCTTTGGATCTTCTCTATCTCTTCTGTCAACCCGACCTGGTACGGATCCCACACTGATGAGCAATACTCAAGTATAGGTGGAACGAGTGTTTTGTACGCCACCTCCTTTGTTGATGGACTACATTTTCTAAGGACTCTCCCAATTAATCTCAACCTGGCACCCGCCTTACCAACAATTAATTTTATATCATCATACCACTTCAAATCGTTCCGCACGCATACTCCCAGATATTTTACAGAAGTAACTGCTACCGGTGTTTGTTCCGCTATCATATAATCATACAATAAAGGATCCTTCTTTCTATGTATTCGCAATACAGATGGTAGACCACTTGCCTGCGAAAGACAAAGGTCCAGTGTTCGAGTCTCGGGGCGGCACACAGTTTTAATCTGCCAGGAAGTTTCATATCAGCGCATACTCCGCTGCAGAGTGAAAATCTCTATCTGGAATCTATCGTACACACTATTTAACAGGCCAAGCCACTTTTACCGAATGGTGCTCAACACTTCGAAATGACACAGATACATGACACTACTTTTCAACATAGCCGCCGGTAAACAACAGTTGGAACGTTCTGCCTGTTATTCAGTTCCTTGTGGGTAGAAATCTGCCCTTGGGAAGGGAACCGCTCGAAAAACTCTATGTGCGCATTCTCATTGTTGGAAAATATGAGATTTCAAATCCCTTTGTTGGCCTATAATATCTTGTGAAAGAGAGAGGGAAGTGTCTCTGCTGACGAGAACAAGTACAAGTCCTGCAGTAGCTGCACACTACGAAACCTATTCAAAATTCTTGAGAAAATCTATTAAAATCCAATAAAAAGAGATTATGTCAGAGACAAATAAATCCAACAGCAGACTTAAGTCTGAATGGAATGCAGTGAAACGACAGAAATCACAGCTGGACGCTGTCTAAGGCATTCCACTGTGTGAGTCACAGTGTTCTCCCAGATAAACTGTGGTTTTATGGAACTGATGGTAGAACTAACCAATGGACAAAAATTTATATGTAAGTAAAAGAATGAAGAAATTTGACCTTTATGCACAACAACCAATGCAGAACAACCAATGTACACAGGGGAGATTCCTCTGGTTGGGTAAAAAAAACCACTTACAGGTTTCCAAAAGACTCCGTATGAATCCACTATTGTTTCTCATATCTGTAAATTACCTTCAGTCTAATAAATAACAAGCAGAATTAATTCTTTTAGAAGATACTGTCTGAGTGCAAACATACATACAGAAACAGAAGAAATGATAAAGTGTTATTGACAGATTTTCTGCAATTGGTCTTACTTTCTGTTTCAAAAGGATACAACGTATTCATCTTTGCGCGTCTAGAGGTACTGTGAGGAAATAACAACTAAAGTGGAAACTTAAAAAATTTTTGTGTATCCATGCTGATGAAAATTTGAACTGAAAAAAGCAACTTAGTCGATCCACAATAGCCCTTCAAATCTGAGTAAATCTTTGGGAGAGATAAATCAGTAAGGTAATACATTTAGTGGACTTTCAATAATAACGTCGTATGGAATAATATACTGGAGCAAATCATCTTTAAGAAATTCTTTATTGCCTAAAAACGTACAGCGTGAATAATATGTGATGCTCACCCATTATCATTTTATAGAAATCAGCTTAAGGAGTTAGATCATTTTGACTACTGCTTCACAGTATACTTATTCCCTCATGAAATTTATTTAAATAACCAACTACAGATCAAAATGGACAATGATGTACATAATTGCAATACCTCAAGGAAAATGACGTTCATTATTCCACATTAGGTTGTCTTTAGCACAGAGACGGATGCATGATGCTGCCAAATTATGCACTGGTACATAATGCTTTTCCAAAGTCTGACAGACAATCAAGTTAAATTTAAAAAGACACTGAAAAAGTTTCTCCTTGAGAGTTCCTCCTGTTTCACAGAGGAATTTCTATTTTTGTAATCTGTTATTCGGAAAGTAAGGAACGATCGGTAGCGAAATGGAAACCACAGTGGAAATCCGATGAAGTTTTGCACAGGTGTGTTGGGCAGTGTCTCTAGTATGTACGTCGATCGCATTAAGTAGTTCTTTTTAGTTCCGAGCACACTGGGAGTACATAAAGATACCTAGAACAATAGTGTCTCCCTCCAAGTACGAGGGCCTGGTGAGAAATTTCACCTGAAGCTATGCAGCCAACATTACATAACCGCCGTGCGTTTTCTTCTTCAAGACAATTCTCAGCCGCATTCTGAAGGGGCAACGAAGATACTCCTGCATCCTTTTCAGTTGGAACTATTTGATTACCCACAATACAGCCCCTAAATGTCTCCCTATGAGCTTCATCTCTGTTCACATGAACCGCTGGCTATGAAAACAACATTTTCGCACATACAACGAGCTGTAGGCCAGCGTAGAGAATTGGCGGAAATCACTGGCGGCTGCCTTCTATAACGAGGGCATTGGAAAGTTGGTACAACGCCACGACAACGTCTAAGTCGGATCGGCGACTATGGAGATAGGTAGCTGGAAGTTGTAGCTAACTGTTGCAAATAAAACAGTTTTGATTTTCACTGTGGTTTCCATTTCGCGACCTATCGTTCCTTACTTTCCGAATAGCCCTCGTATTGTGAACGCGTTAAGTGAATGTAAAGTGACTCATGCCACATAATTATGATTAATTGTACAAATTTTCCACCGATCCATGGAATATCAAACTAACTAACTGGTCTGATGCGGTCCACAAAGCTTTCCGCTCCCGTGCCAGCCTCTTCGTCTGAGAGGAGCACTTGCACCCAACGTTCTCAATAATTTATTGAATATATTCCATTCTATAACCTTCTCTACATTTCATACTTTCTACAGTTCCCTCTAATACCATGGATGTTATTCTTGCATGGCTTAGCACATGTCAAATGATCCACTCCCTTATTCTTTTCAATATTTCCCACACATTACTCTCCACTCGGAAATTCGGGAAAATCGATCAGTTTTTGTCTAGTGTGTCCACCTTATTTTCTATAGCACCACATCTCAGTTCTTTCTGTTATCCTCTTTTCTGGTTTTATTTTCTGAAACAAAGGGCAATGTTGATACGAGTAGAACTCTTTTCGAGAGAAATGCCCTCTACCAGTGTTATCCTTCTTTTTATGTCCCCCTTTCTTCGTCCATCACACGTTATTTTTCTACCAAGCTAGCAGAATCCCTTTAGTTCATATACGTCTTGGTCTCCGAGTTCAACGTTAAGTTTATCAGTAATCTCATTTCCATCACACATAAGTACTCCCGTTTCCCTTCACTTTAACCTCAGTTCATAGTACGTATACTCAGACTGATCATTTTATTCAACAGGTCCTCCAATACTTCCACACTTTCGTTGAGGATAACAGCGGTGCCCCCAGCGATTTTTGCTGTTCGTACCTTCTGACCCTCAATTTCAGTCTCCCTCCTGAAGCTTTGGTGTGTTCAGCTTCATTGTTTCTTCATCGTACAGACTGAACAGTAGTAGCGAAAGGCTACATCCACGTTCTTGGTCTCCTGTTCTTATCTTTCCCTCTTGATGGAAGAGCCGTGCAGTATTGGCCAGATTAAGTGTTTTGGCTTTATTGAGTAACCGTGGTGGTTAATCGCAACATTGATATATCTTCTCTTACCTCAAGACATGTTCTGTTAATAGCAAAGTGTAATTATTTTTATTTTTAGTCGTAGTTCTTAATTACATCAAAAGTAGAAGAGTTACATTTACAAGGCTTGAAGAAAGTGTCTTGCAGTACCGGCCATTGTCTCTTCTGCCTAATATGACGTGCTAATTAAACACTGTGATGATACTTACTGAATAATAATATAACATATAGGCATGGGAACTTACTGTTATTATTTCTGCTCAGTTCACCGTTGAGGGATGACCATATGAAACAGATAGTGGGAAAAGCAGGCACCAGACTCAGATTAATCGAAAGAATCTTAAGGAAATGCAACTCATCCACGGAAGAAGTGTCTTATAAGGCGCTTGTTCGCCCTATTCTTGAGTATTGTCCATCTATCTGGGATCCCTATCAGGTAGGCCTGATAGAGGAGATAGAGAAGATCCAACGAAGAGCGGCACGTTTCGTCACGGTATCGTTTAGCTGGTGAGAGAGTGTTACGGAGATGTTAAACAAACTCCACTGGCAGACGTTACAAGAGAGACGTTGTGCATCACGGACAGATTTACTACTGAAATTTCGGGACAGCAGTTTTCAGGAGGAGTCGGACAGCATATTACTTCTCCCCACTTACATCTCGCATGTTGACCACGAGGAGAAAATTCGACAAATTAGAGCCAATACAGAGGCTTACCGACAATCATTATTCCCACGCACGATTCGCGAGTGGATCAGACAGCGGTACCGAAAGTACCCTCCGCCACACACCATTAGGTGGCTTTCGGAGTATGATGTAGATGCAGATGTTTAGCTCATTGTTTTACAGATGTCACAAATGAAATACAAAATAATCTCCTGATCCACACATCCAACATGTACCCAGCCTTTACAATTGGCACATAGCACCCAGTCTTCTTCAGATGACTCCAAACACAGAATGCACCTTTCAGTCTTTTCTATTGACCATTTATTTCCAGTAAATTCCAGTTGTCTTCGAAGATTTGTGATTGAATTTCCATGGCCGCCCTCTGCGTGTTTATTTCGTCTGGGTTGGCTGGTTGGTTGATGGATTTGGGGGAAGGGACCAAACAGCGATGTAATCGTCACATCAGTTGAGCGAAGTATGGGGAAGGAATTCGGTCGTGCCCTTTCAAAGGAACCACCCCTGCATTTGCCTGAAGCGATTTAGGGTAATCACGGAAAATCTAAACACGATGGCCGGACGCGGGTTTGGACTTTCATCCTCCCGAATGCGAGTCCAGTGTGCATAACATTGTGCCACCTCGCTCGGTACTTTGGGAACACCCGATTTAAGTTCAGCTTCCTTCAACTCTCTTTCAGACTTCATTTTTTTCTCTTTTTAATCTGTTCTCTTCGGTGGCGATCTTTTTCTTCTCCTGTTGTTGAAAACGCTTCAGCTGCCTTGCTCGCCTCATTTTGTTAGACATAACCTTGTTCATAACCATTTTCATGCACTCTTCATTCCATTTTGTACTTACATTTTACTCATTTTACGCCATTTCTGTCTGAAAAGAAGTAAGAAGGAGAAAATGTAGGCTACAGTCATATTTTACGTGTGTTGTTGTTGTTGTTGTGGTTGTTGTGGTCTTCAGTCCTGAGACTGGTTTGATGCAGCTCTCCATGCTACTCTATCCTGTGCAAGCTTCTTCATCTCCCAGTACCTACTGCAACCTACATCCTTCTGAATCTGCTTAGTGTATTCATCTCTTGGTCTCCCTCTACGATTTTTACCCTCCACGCTGCCCTCCAATACTAAATTGGTGATCCCTTGATGTCTCAGGACATGTCCTACCAACCGATCCCTTCTTCTAGTCAAGCTGTGCCACAAACTTCTCTTCTCCCCAATCCTATTCAATACCTCCTCATTAGTTACGTTATCTACCCACCTAATCTTCAACATTCTTCTGTAGCACCACATTTGTACGTATGTTTACAGAAATTATCATGAAACGTTTGTTAGATGTCGTCCGTTGCATGACATAGATAACCTACGTGTAGCAACAAATTGAATCACTTACCATAAAAACGAGTACCACAGGCCTCAGAATATCTTCCGTGCGCTAAGAGCTACACCAACGCCACCAAACACTCAGAGCAGCCAAAGGACTGCAGAGAGGAAGAAGATATACCACTCCAGTGCACATGAACACACAAGCTTGCTTCTGCTTACTGTATTCTTCTGCCATTTAGAGGCGCAAAGGGAAATCACGGTAGTGGCCGGTACTGTAAGCCGTCCGATACGTACCGTATATCATTCGTCTATGCCTACAGCTTGAGAAGTGGCTAAACATTCCGGCTAGACACTTCTAATCCACGTAAGCAGCGATGGAATGGATTAGTAAGCTAATAAAAATAAAATGCACCAACAGCACTTAGAATTTTAAGGAGGGACGTGACAGTGTTTCTGAGGCAGCCATAAATCTCCGTGCTATTCTATTCTGATGAAGTTTCATGCGTGCCGTGCAAAGTTGTGTAGAGACGGAGCAAGCACTAGGGAAGTAAAGAGTCAGAACGGGAGTCATTCCCTTGGGACGTACAAGGCCGTGTCCTTTTACAAACTGGACAGTGAACCCATGGCCAAGGGAGAGCAGAAGAACGGGGCTCTGTGAAAGCGGCTGAGCAGCCGCCATTCTGGGGCCGCGTAGCAGACCACCAGGGCCGAGGACAATACGGTGGGACGAAGTCGCGGCAGCCAGTCGGGTCATTGCCTAGAGATTGTAGGTGCACGAAAAACTGTCACAAAGTGTGGAGGAGTTCGATGTTGGACGTTCATGAAGATTCTCTCATAGAAATCAGAATAGAATATTCATCGAAGTTCGATCTTAGAGTCTGGAACAAAATAAGTTCAGTGTCAGACTTTCGGAACGTGAGATTCGGAGAAAAACGGATTCAGAAGAGCGAACGCCCAAATGGCAGAGATGGAGATCGCCTTCGAGTTACATCACTGTGGAGTCACGTCGACCACCGCTGCTTACAGTGAGTATACATTGCAGCGCCAGAATGTTAGGGACAGATAGGTGTGATTACTTGTACTGCAGTGACGAACCCTCTGTCAGTCGCACTGTCCCAGTAAGATGCTTCTCTTCATTTGCTGTCTTCCTCACGCCTGCAATCACTTCATACGCATAATACAACTTCACGATTTAGTAACAATGACAGTGAATCGTCACAATCACATTCCCATCATTATTACTTGAATTGAAACTGTTAGCAAGGTCTGTTTAATCCCTTCGAGATTTAATATGTCAGTTGTGGAAAAAATTATAAACACTCTTTACTCAACAGTTTTCCTTTCGTAATCCACGAATCACATGCCCGTTGGCCGGAGTAATAGGAAGGTCAGTGAGACCCACTCAGGATACAGTGCTCGGGGCCCCACAACAGACTGTGTTTTATTAAATTCCGTTGCGCAACTTCATCCCCGAGGAGTGGTACGTCATCGTAGCTGTATCAGTGAGATCGGTCAGGTGAAAAATCGGACGACTCGCGAGATCTCGCAGACTGACACCTGTTTTCCTAATGATTTCGGACCTCTTGCGCATATTTTACGTTCTCGAACGCTTTTTCTGTGTCCACAAATCCAACGAACGTGTCTTGGTTATTATTAAGCATTCCTTCCATTATCAAACGCTGCTTCAGAAGCGTCTCTCTGGTGCCTTTACTTCTCCTAAACCTAAAGTGAACACCATCTAACAGATTCTCAGTTTTCTTTTTCATTCTTCTGTGTACCATTCTCCTCAACAACTTCGATGCATCAGATGTGGAGCTGACTGTGCGAAAGTTCCCGCCCTTATCTGCCCTTGCTGTCTTCAGGACTGTGTGGATGATATTTTTCCCATAGTGTGATAGTATTTCACTAAACTCGAACTTGTAGATTCTGCAAACTAACTTGAACAGTCGTTAGTTGCTTATAGCATCCGCATTTTTTGATCGCAAGTCTTCCAAAGCTCTGTTAAGATTAGCAATACCCGAACTGTCGTTTTAGAGAAGAGAAGGAATTCACGTGCAGCGATATCTTTTAGCTTTCCTTGCACATCTGTCTCTTATATAGAACAAGAAGAACACCTTTCCCAATACGTTTTACTCATTTTCACAACACACAAATCAACGTTGATTGTATAGTTCAACAGTAAGCCACTTCTATTACGATCTGACGTGTCTTGAGAGTGGCTTTTCGTCTCAAAACTGTTTTTGTCTGTCGCAGACTGTACTGATGAGTTACGACCTTGTAGCACTACCCTGTCTTTACTTTACTGCAATAATTAAGGCAAATGTGATTTTTTTAAATAATAAGATTTTGTCCTGTCACTTTAAGACGAATTTAGTGGATTCAAAATAATAATACCTTGAAAGATGAACAGAATCTGTTTTTTTTCAGCACTGTCTATTTCATTCTTAATTCGCTATCATTCCGTTTACATTACAGCAACGTATATCACTGATTTTCGTAGGCACACTAAAAACGTTCTGCATTAGTGACAATGAAATGATCGAAGTTTCTTTTCCAGAAAGAATATTTGTTAAAAATCGTCTAAGACAGTTTTTGAGAGGTCAGAAGTAGACTGACTTAGTGAGCAAACTTTTCATTTCATATCACACTTTCGAGGTATTCCAGTATGGGCAAGTCCCTCATTCGCTGCGATGTTACACACGTACCATGAAACAGCTTGCCAACCTTGCACAGTAACGCTATTTTTTCTTTGTTATTTCATCCCCTTCGCTTTTTAGCGGTACGGTTGGTAGGTGGAGGGGAAACGGGGGCTGTCAGCGGTACAGTTCAAAAATGGCTCTGAGCACTATGGGACTCAACTTCTGAGGTCATTAGTCCCCTAGAACTTAGAACTACTTAAACCTAACTAACCTAAGGACATCACACACATCCATGCCTGAGGCAGGATTCGAAACTGCGACCGTAGCGGTCGCGCGGTTCCAGACTGTAGCGCCTAGAACCGCTCGGCCACCCAAGCCGGCAATGTCGGCGGTACAGTCAACACATTTTTCAGCACAAGGATATGTAGTATACAAATAGACGAAAAAACGATAAGTAAAATAGGAGAAATTAGTTACAAGTGATTTTAAAATTTGCAAAGAAGAATTTAATGAAGGTGTTATGTACAAAAAACTTGATTTTCGTCATCGTTCGTTTTGACAAACGAGTACTAAATCGTAAATCGAAAACAATAAGAATACATCATAAACGTTTAAAACGCGATATAAAAAACCTGTAATCTTATAAATGAAGTTGCAGTCTCATTATAAATTGAAGGACCTGCCCTGGGAAAGATTATCAGTTGTCGGAGACGAAAAGATAAGGCGTTTATCTGGTTAGGAAGATATGGGAATGAATATGGAGCTCAGATGGGTAGTGTCGATGGAGGAGTGGATCATGGGGAGACAGAGTAGTTGGGATTGTCGGTAACACCATAATACGTAGGGGATAGAGCTGAGGGGAAAGATAGGGAGGGAAGGGGCAAAGCGGTATACAGATATGGACAGGGAACGTAAAGAAGGCAAGAGTCGGGCTTCATGTGAGCGGAGCTTGCTTCCTCTGCTCGCAGCAACCCTCTGCAACTTTGGCAGAACATCGTGAATCCACTATATGTCTATATCTTTTACGAAGGTAATGGGGTCTGAACCAGTTTACATTTCTTTTGCGTAGGCCCATTTGTGGTGCAGATCCCTAGGCTGCCAGTATAAACAGCCTGCCCATAAATGCGGCCCTGCAGCCAATTTTATCACTGATATCAATTCACCAAAATTTTATTCCTATTCCAGAAACTTTCTCTCGCTTCTGTCATTGCTTCTTCGATGTATAATTAGAGAATAGAAATGAAATTCAGCATCCCCAAATTCCATAATTTTTAATGCCACTGCTTCGTTATTGGTCATCTGTTCTTAATTTTTCTTCTTGGTAGGTATGGTACCTGAAACTGGGTGCTCTGTATGGTTGTGTGGCAGTCATCTTTCTGACCACTCATTCATGGAGAAGCATATACTGCTCATTTTACTATTTTAAATTTGAAATTGATTGTTTATATCCTTTTCTCTGCTTCCTCGCTTCCAAAAGAAGCTTATTTTTTATTTGCTTTGGCTTTGATCAGAGAGATTAATGTTGTTGTTGTCGTGGCCTTCAATCCTGAGACTGGTTTGATGCAGCTCTCCATGCTACTCTATCCTGTGCTAGCTTCTTCGTCTCCCAGCACCTACTGCATCCTACACCCTTCTGAATCTGCTTAGTGTATTCATCTCTTGGTCTCCATCTACGATTTTTCCCCTCCACGCTGCCCTCCAGTACTAAATTGGTGATCCCTTGATGCCTCAGAACATGTCCTACCAACCGATCCCTTCTTCTAGTCAAGTTGTGCCACAAACTCCTCTTTTCCCCAGTCCTATTCAATACCTCCTCATTAGTTATGTGATCTTCCCATCTAATCTTCAGCATTCTACTGTATACCACATTTCGAAAGCTTCTATTCTCTTCTTGTCTAAACTACTTATCGTCCACGTTTCACTTCCGCAGATGGCTACACTCCACACAAATACTTTCAGAAACTATTTCCTAACACTTAAATCAATACTCGATGTTAACAAATTTCTCTTCGTCAGAAACGCATCCTTTGCCAGTCTACATTTTATATCCTCTCTACTTCGACCATCATCAGTTATTTTGCTTCCCAAATAGCAAAACTCCTTTACTACTTTAAGTGTCTCATTTCCTAATCTAATTCCCTCAGCATCACCCGACTTAATTCGACTACATTCCATTATCCTCGTATTGCTTTTGTTGATGTTCATCTTATACCCTCCTTTCAAGACTGTCCATTCCGTTCAACTGCTCTTCCAAGTCCTTTGCTGTCTCTGACCGAATTACATTGTCATCGGCGAACCTCAAAGTTTTTATTTCTTCTCCATGGATTTTAATACCTACTCCGAACTTTTCTTTTGTTTCCTTTACTGCTTGCTCAATGTACAGATTGAATAGCGTCGGGGAGAGGCTACAACCTTGTCTCACTCCTTTGCCAACCGCTGCTTCCCTTTCATGTCCCGCGACTATTATAACTGCCATCTGGTTTCTGTACAAATTGTAAATAGCATTTTGCTCCCTGTATTTTACCCCTGACACCTTCAGAATTTGAAGGAGCGTATTCCAGTCAACATTGCCAAAAGCTTTCTCTAAGTCTACAAATGCTAGAAACGTAGGTTTGCCTTTCCTTAATCTTTCTTCTAGGATAAGTCGTAGGGTCAGTATTGCCTCACGTGTTCCAACATTTCTACGGAATCCAAACTGATCTTTCCCGAGGTCGGCTTTTACCAGTTTTTCCATTCGTCTGTAAAGAATTCGCGTTAGTATTTTTCAGCTGTGACTTATTAAACTTATAGTTCGGTAACTTTCACATCTGTCAACACTTGCTTTCTTTGGGATTGGGATTATTATATTCTTCTTGAAATCTGGGGGTATTTCGCCTGTCTCATACATCTTGCTCACCAGATGGTGGGGTTTTGTCAGGACTGGCTCTCCCAAGGCCGTCAGTAGCTCTAATGGAATGTTGCCTACTCCTGGGGCCTTGTTTCGACTTAGGTCTTTCAGTGCTCAGTCAGACTCTTCACGCAGTATTGTATCTCCCATTTCATCTTCATCTACATCCTCTTCCATTTCCATAATATTGTCCTCAAGAACATCGCCCCTGTATAGACCCTCTATATACTCCTTCCACCTTTCTGCTTTCCCTTCTTTGCTTAGAACTGGGTTTCCATCTGAGCTCTTGATATTCATAAAAGTGGTTCTCTTTTCTCCAAAGGTCTCTTCAATTTTCCTGTAGGCAGTATCTATCTTGCCCCACGTGAGATAAGCCTCTACATCCTTACATTTAACATCTAGCCATCCCTGCTTAGCCATTTTGCACTTCCTGTCGATCTCATTTTTGAGACGTTTGTATTCCTTTTTACCTGCTTCACTTACTGCATTTTTGTATTTTCTCCTTTCATCAATTAAATTCAGTATCTCTTCTGTTACCCAAGGATTTCTACTAGCCCTCGTCTGTTTACCTACTTGATCCTCAGCTGCCTTCACTATTTCATTCCCCAAAGCTACCCATTCTTCTTCTGCTGTATTTCTTTCCCCCATTCCTGTCAATTGTTCCCTTATGCTCTCCCTGAAACTCTGTACAACCTCTGGTTTAGTCAGTTTATCCAGATCCCATCTCCTTAAATTCCCACTTTTTTGCAGTTTCTTCAGTTTTAATCTACAGTTCATAACCAATAGATTGTGGTCAGAGTCCACATCTGCCCCTGGAAATGTCTTACAATTTAAAACCTGGTTCCTAATTCTCTGGCTTACCATTATATAATCTATCCGAAACATTTTAGTATCTCCAGGGTTCTTCCATGTATACAACCTTCTTTCTTGATTCTTGAAGCAAAAGTTAGCTATGATTAAGTTATGGTCTGTGCAAAATTCTACCAGGCGGCTTCCTCTTTCGTTCCTTAGCTCGAATCCATATTCACCTATTACGTTTCCTTCTCTTCCCTTTCCTACTGTCGAATTCCAGTCACCCATGACTATTAAATTTTCGTCTCCCTTCACTACCTGAATAATTTCTTTTCTCTCATCATACGTTTCATCAATTTCTTCATCATCTACAGAGCTAGTTGGCATATAAACTTGTACTACTGTAGTAGGCGTGGGCTTCGTGTCTATCTTGGCCACAATAAAGCGTTCACTATGCTGTTTGTAGTAGCTTACCCGCAGTCCTATTTTTTTTATTCATTATTAAACCTACTCCTGCATTACCCCTATTTGATTTTGTATTTATAACCCTGTAATCACCTGACCAAAAGTCTTGTTCCTCCTGCCACCGAGCTTCACTAACTCCCACTATATCTAACTTTAACCTATCCATTTCCCTTTTTAAATTTTCAAACTTACGTGCCCGATTAAGGGATCTGACATTCCACGCTCCGATCCGTAGAACACCAGTTTTCTTTCTCCTGATAGCGACGTCCTCTTAAGTTGTCCCGCCCGGAGATCCGAATGGGGGACTATTTTACCTCTGGAATATTTTACCCAAGAGGACGCCATCCTCATTCAATCATACAGTAAAGCTGCGGGAAAAATTACGGCTGAAGTTTCCCCTTGTTTTCAGCCGTTCGCAGTACCCGGACAGCAAGGCCGTTTTGGTTAGTGTTACAAGGCCAGATCAGTCAATCATCCAGACTGTTGGCCCTGCAACTACTGAAAAGGCTGCTGCCCCTCTCCAGGAGCCACACGTTTGTCTGGCCACTCAACAGATACCCCTCCGTTGTGGTTGCACCTACGGTACGGCTATCTGTGTCGTTGAGGCTCGCAAGCCTTCACACCAACGGCAAGGTCCATGGTTCATGGGGGGGAAGAGATTAATATTCTTCTCAATTTGTAGGAGGCACGAGGTCTACACTTTCAGTGGGCTTAAATTCTGGACGTCTATATACATAATTTCGTTAAAATCCCCCAACGTGTTTTACTATCTGTGTGTTCAGTCTAGTCTCAGCGATGGTTGATATGGTTCTCACTAATAGATGCGCTGATTCACCAGGATGGTTTGTGTTGATAATTAGTGCTACCCGTGCCAAGCGGTACATGTCGCTAGTTTATTCCATTTCGTTAAACTTATAAGCCAGTATACCAGCACTGTGCATGCCAACGAAAGGTGTAATACAGTAATACGCGGGAAGTAAAGAAGGGAGATTAGTATTTCCAGTCCCTTAGGTACACGTATGGGTGGTACCCTGGATTCTTTCTCGATAAGAAACACGACTCAGGCTGATGCACACGCATAGAATAAATGGAGTCGGGACAGACGCCGCGTCGCCGCCCCGATGCTATCGCATAGCGCCGGACACGCGGCGTGTGCAGTCGGCACCAGGGAAGCGACCGCGCCAGCCCAGCTAATACGCTAATGCAGCCGCACACACGCGGTGCCAAATGAAATTAAAAATTCGCCGCCGCCGAGGGTAATTAGCGTGATGTGCCTTTTGCACGCACCCTCTCGCAGCCGGCAGCCCTCAATTTTCGAGCCGTGTCGTTTCCCGCCGGGCTGTCCCAGCCGCGTCGCCAGTGAATCCTAGCAGCTGTCTAAAGCACAGCGGTGGGTCTCGCCAAGGTAGACCTTGCCTCTACCTCACAGAGCGATTACAGGCTATTGGACCTCTTCGTGAAACTGTATATTCAGCAACATGCAACATAAATAATCGTGCCGCTACTGGTTCAAATGGCTCTGAGCACTATGGGACTTAACTTATGAGGTCATCAGTCCCCTAGAACCAAGGTGCGATTTGTGCTTTTACCAGTGGGGGGATGTCTTAGGGGGTTAGTAGAATTATGTATGTTACTAGCTTGGACCATGGCGTTACGCATGGTTAAACAGCTATTTATAAATAGATGTTAACGCCGAGACTCACTATTCACGCGTATGCACTATCAGAAAGGCCATCCCTTGTTATATCTTTAAAAGTACATTATAGGTAAAGGTTATTTACAAAATCAACTATATACAGGCATACGAGGGGAATTCAGAAAGTAGAGGCACATTTGTGAAAAGCTGTACTTATTCTGATGATGGAAAACTGAAACATATTAACAGTATTAATAGTAAGACTTATTAAAAAGTTTCAGTGTTCGGCTCCACAAATTTAAATTATATGTAAAGTTTTACTCCAGTGCGTGGGAAATAAACATCCCAGGTTGGGATGCATAAGCTAAAACCAGAGGAGGGGATGGTCTGATGCAGAGGATGGGAGGGGGGGGGGGGAAATCCCCGCCATCCCCCCCTGCAAATCGCACACTGCCTAGAACTTAGAACTACGTAAACCTAACTAACCTAAGGACATCACTCACATCCATGCCGGAGGCAGGATTCGAACGTGCGACCGTAGCGGTCGCGCGCTTCCAGACTGTAGCGCCTAGAACCGCTCGGCCACTTCGGCCGGCCTCCAAAAGAGGAAACAGATATTTGTACTCGAAGACTTTCAGAGCAGAGTCGCAGGAAAGGTAAAACCACGGTAGTGATCTTCGTGATCTTTATTGACGCATGTGATTCCGAAGATAGCAAAGAGATTTCCAAGGTCCTTCGCACCAGGTCACCAGTAAGACACGAATTACTAAGAGACACATGGAAAGGCACAGCTGGTAGGGTCAGCCGCCGAAGTTCAGTGTCAGAAAGCTTTTAAATAAAGACAGGAGCTCATCAAGGAGGTGGGTTGTCACAGATTCTGTTCGACCTGCTGCTGGATGAAGTGGTCCAACTGTGGAGACAGGTGAACAAAACTAAGCCTATCGCATTAACATAATACTTAGCAAACAAAGGCCGTAAACTCAACCTGCTGGTAGCCCTGGAAATTAACAAACATCTTGCTCACAGTCCAGATCTCATCCGAAATGATCAGACACAACTCAACACTTCCCCTCTCCTACATTTCATATAATCATCTTTGTTGTTCATTACTTCCCACACTCTCTCTTCCTACATATTCCCATTTTCCTGTATACATTAAGTTGTTTTATTTCTTGCAGTTGTCTTTGTATTCCACATAGGCTGTAGTTTCAATAGTTAAGGGTTTCCTTTTAACTTGTTCAAAATGGTTCAAATGGCTCGGAGCACTATGGGACTCAACATCTTAGGTCATAAGTCCCCTAGAACTTAGAACTACTTAAACCTAACTAACCTAAGGACATCACACACACCCATGCCCGAGGCAGGATTCGAACCTGCGACCGTAGCAGTCCCGCGGTTCCGGACTGCAGCGCCAGAACCGCTAGACCACCGCGGCCGGCTTTTAACTTGTACTTGTATTACTGTCCATGTTTAACTCCCCTTGTAGTCTCATCAAATACTGCTCATATTTTACCTTGCTCATTTATTTAATGAAAACTGGTACACAGCCACTGCTTTGATTATAATGTTAATGTTAAAATGCAGTACCACCACACTCTCAAACTGTAGGTTCCCTCAAACACCTCCATCTTCCTGCATTTATTAATTTCTGTTTATCTTATTGATATGTCTTCTTTTTTAATTGGTTGTGTATCACTCTCCATGTTTCATACCTCTTGATGCAGCCTTGTCTAGTACTAATTTTATCTTATTTTATTAGTTTTGTTTATTAATAGAAACTGTTATGTAGGCATGCTATTCCTATTTTGTGCTAAAGGTTTTCCTGTCAACTCCATTGTTACTTATGTACTGTTCAGTTTTTACTATTTCATTGCAAAGATGTTACTTACTGTATGTTTCTACTTCAGTCTAGATGTGTTACTTCTCTTCCAATGTTGTCTGCTAACATTTAACTTCTTTGGTGATAATACTCAGTAAATGTCTGAAGATGGCCTTGTAAGCCGACAACCTGTTAGCAATAAAAGTAATATTGTAGAAAAAAAGCAAACTGGTGCTTTTTATTTATTATAACACCACAGTAGACTGTCTAGCCTTTGTGATGATATGGCATTATATCCTGAGAACGAAGAAGATTCTGAAATGGCACTGGGAATGTTTCTGTAGTTACACATAAAGTCATACTCAAGATAGCGTACAATAAGACCAAGATTCTGAATGCACAGCCTAACTGTAACGCTGAAGGTCAAGTGGTCGAAACATGGACGGTTCCCATTACCTGAGGGAACACATAGAGGCAAGTTACAGACCAACAAGAACGTAACAGCCAGGTCTCAAACGCTGCAGAAACTACGATACGCTACTCAGACAAAGGGTTGGAAGGAAAACGTGCCCAGGAACGCCAGACTGAGAAGTTATCAGTTGAGAATCAGAAACAGCGCCCAGTAGGCAACAGGGACGACCACCCTGAGCAAGAGAACCTGCATCCGGCTAGAGGAGGAACGAAAGATCGTGAGAGACATCTCGGGCAAGAAGAAAAAAACCAGGTGAAGCCTGGAAACATAGCTCAACGCAGGAACTGTATGAGATTACTGGACCAATTTCAAGCATAATACAAAAGAGAAGACCATGATTTGGCAGCCATGTTCCCATGACTATCTAGAACGACACACTGCCGAAGAAGACATAAAACACAATATGCTTAGCACCCCAAGTGGATGAAACCAGTCAGCTGGATTGGGAAACAGATAGAATAAGCGAAAACAATTCATATGCAGCAGTGCGGGACAGGAATATAGTGGAAGATCATAGGTGGACAAGATCATAGGTGGACTTATACCAGAATCAAAATTAAGATCACCAATGCAGAGAGAACTTGGAGGAGCGAGAGAATGACGAGATACTGGAGAGGAAGTAGACGTACTGAAGAAGTCACCCATGATCTTAAAGGATCGAAACAAACCAAATAATAGGAATAATCTTGCCACAAACAAGAAAGAGTTTGTACATGAGCCTTGGATGCACGTGATGCCTCGGGTGCCCCAAACACACACCGTAAGCAACAAGGAATTGAAATACGTTCGCAGCGTACAGTTTCCAATTCCATTTTAGAATGAAGGACACAGAACAGTCCTCTCCAATCGCCTTACGGCTTACAATGAATCATGTCACCTGCGCTTGACTCCAAACTCTGGTGATGAAGGTTTCTGCATTCCAACTTTATAACGGCGTTAGAGGGCACAGCGTTTGAGACCTTGGCTTACCGAGATGTGTGTGTTTGTTTTAGTTTCCAACGGTGTTTCGGATTCCTCACCCAGCCGCAGTATCGATGTGGAGAAAGATCAGAGACACTTGGGCTTCATACCACGGCCGCAGTTCACATTGAAGAGGTTTGACACCTGGGCCCTTCCACTGACGCGATCGTTCCTGTGACAACCGCAGACCGCGCACTCGTCCGGGTAGTTCTCGCTACAATCTGAAGCCTTCAGTACACGCTGTTCATAGTAGACTGACTGGCTCTGCCTGTGTTTACTATTTTCGATTCTGGTCACTCCCTGGACTGTCTGCGCAAACTTACGACGACTTTCACAACTCTCTGGACTTTCCTTCTGGCTATCTGTTTACTTCGCGAACTCTGCTGTCACCAAACACAGGAATCGCCTGTTTTGTTTTACCGGCCTGTGCGTGATAGTCAGTGCAGGTGATCGTAAAGTGTGTTGTACGCACACCGAGTAGGATAGAAAATTTCTGACCACGCAACAATGGACGAGAGCAAGCTAGGAAGTATCTTCAGTTAGGCTACAAATAAAACAACGGAATACGTCCATTGTTAGAGGATGATAAGGCGGCTGGTTGGCACTGAATGAACTTTCAAGACCAGTGTATGGAGCTGAAAAGTTAGGAACGCAGAGTGTTGTTGTATTGTTGCCAGGAACACCCCACTGGATGCAGTCAACCGCCAGTTGAGAAAGGATGCATTTCGTCTTACATAATGGTCACATACCACGCGATTAGTAAGTTTCTTAAACACGACCGTTGATTTAAGTGACTGCAAAGGGTGCGCGTGTAGTGTGGTGTCAAGACTGTGTTGCATGATCACGAGGGAAAGCTAATACCCGATGCCGGCATACATCCTACTCGTCTCGGAAAGCACCAGGGCCAACGCAACCCTCACCATCCCAACTGACGGAAAGATGACCATCAACAGTGCCACAGGCCCTCACTTCATCAGACTATGTGGTGTGGTTCGAAATTTAATTCAGAATATTGACACAAAGCCTGGTGATCAGGAACTTTATTACACAACCCCTCTTCCCCAAGCTTTCAAAATATTAGTGGTGGAAATTTCTTCCACAATTAGTTGAAGAATTTTATCAACTAGGCATGAGTGTAACAGAAATTCTTGGAGAAGTGAAATGTGAATCCTTGGAAGATAGAGGCCTTACAAAATAGCAGCGGCTGCGTTTTGAGAAGTACGATTCACTGTTCCTTCGGACATGCATGCATATCGTTTTTATTCGATAATATGAAGTCCTCAGCTCTCAATAAATATGTCATCCCTGGACTGGAATATACGTAACGTGCGAGTGCAGGTTGTGACACATTGACGATGACATTTGGAAGTTTGGGGTCTAGACGTGATTCGTGCTCTGCTCGTAGAAGCAATAAAGGTGACCTCTAGCGTAAACTTGGAAATAAGGGTTCCAGTCCAGTCCCGGCACAAATTTTCATTGGCGTCATTCCAGTATACAGCCGAAGGTGGTTCATATACGCAACTGCGAATGCGTCTCCTGTGAAAAGGACTTAAATCTCTCGAAAGAGTGTTTTGTTCGTTTGGAGAATGTGCATTCGGAGAGGGCCGTGCAACCATTGCCCGGGAGCCATCGTATATCTTGCCAAGAGATCAGGAGCATAAAATAAGAGAGATTAGCTGTGTACCGAGGCATTTAGACAGTCATCTTTCCCTTGTTCAATCTGTGAATAGACTAGGACACAAAATCGTTAATACAGTGTCCTGCAGAGTATACACATAATACGATATTGCAGTGCTTGTGTTTGTAAGAAGTACTATTCAATGTTCCTTCGCTCATACATGTATCCAGTGTCATATATGTTGAGTGTAGGTTACTGGAACATGGACAACGATATATACAGTATAGAATTCTGGACCTGGCTGTCAAGCGTGCACGGATAGCCGAAATACTTAAGACGACAGCTCGCGCCAAGCACGAAGTCCGGGTTCGAGTCACGATCGGCACAAATTGTCAATATCATCATCCTATTCTACAGTTGGAAGTTTGCCGTATTCGCAGCTGCGAATACATTTCCGGCTGACTGTACACATGCAGGCATAGACTGGTTCAAATGGCTCTGAGCACAATGGGACTTAACTTTTGATGTCATCAATCCCCCAGAACTTAGAACTACTTAAACCTAAATAACCTAACGACATCACACACACGCATGCCCGAGGCAGGATTCGAGCCTGCGACCGTAGCGGTCACGCAGTTCGAGACTGTAGCGCCTAGAACCGCTCGGCCATCCCGGCCGGCGTAGGCATAGACCGAAATCATTTATTGGCCAACATTATACTAGAAATAAGCTGAGAGTAACAACTTCCAATTGGAAAGATGATATGTCCCCCTATGTCTAAGTTCATCCTTCGCATCCTCTGCCTAAATGTCCACTAGAAAAAAGTACTGTATTAATGGGTATTGGTTACAGTTTTGTACAACATATAAGGCCGGTCGGAGTGGCCGAGCGGTTCTAGGCGCTTCAGTCTGGAACCGTGCGACCGCTACGGTCGCAGGTTAGAATCCTGCCTCGGGCATCGATGTGTGTGATGTCCTTAGGTTAGTTAGGTTTAAGTAATTCTAAGTGCTCAGAGCCATTTGAATCATTTGAAGAACATATAAACTTCTACACAGATAGGAGAAGTGCAATGAGAATCCACGTCCAGCAAATCACAACCAGGAATGAGACAGTCGTTACATAACTGGTCACACGGGCGCGTAGGATCCCGTTTAGAAACTGCGCTTTCCTGAGTTGTTGTGCCGAAACGGGAGACCATTTATTCGCCTGTCACTTGCAGCTACTGAATCATCTAGACAGAAGAACAGTCCTTGCACAGCAGTCGTTTAGGAAATGAGCAAACATTTGGGCGATAGCGGCAGACGAATCTGAATTGCGAGGGCGATTGTGCGAAAGCACACGCGCTCGCTATCTCAGTCGCAGGCGGACACAAAAAGACGGACAGAGTGGAGAGAGAGAGAAGAGAGAGAGATAAAGAGAGAGAGCTGCGCGGCCACAGACGAGAGTAGATAGCGGATGTAAATGTTTCGCCGTCGGCACGGCGCGGGTGACACATTGCGGCCGTATCTTGGGCACCTGTTAACGCGACGCGCCGTCGCTTTTTTTGCTCGCGCCGCGCCGTCGCCGGCGGCTGAGCACTTGTTGATACTCCGCTCATCTCGCTTCCCGATCGGCGTTTGCCGAGAGCCACGCACCGCTCTCCCGTGCACAAAATCCGACCGAGCAGTCCAAGTCCAGTGTTTCCCAGTGACGCATTTTTCCGCTCAAACTGGCGCGCTCGCAAATGACACTGAACATTCCTGACATGTTAGAACTGTTCACCGGAATTCGAGACACCAAACTGGACACTTGCCTCTCGAGGGATGCCTTCCGGCGATTTGTGTTTACTTTCCGCACACAACAAAGTTTTACACTTGCTAATAAAGTTTCCCAACATAGTCCAAGCTCTACAAGGGTTCTCTTGTCGTGCTGTCTAATCCGTATAGCGTAGTGAGTGAATTTAGTGGTTCTTTCGAGTACACGATTACTTGAAGGTTCTCAATTACGTGAATTACAATGAGATGGCGAATGTCACGGGGTACCTCCTAATATCGTGTCGGACCTCGTTTTGCCCGTCTTAATGCTACAACTCTACATGGCATGGACTCAAGAGGTCTTTGGAACGCTCCTGCAGAAATATTGAGCCATTTTTCCTCTACAGCCGTCCACAACTGCGAAAGTGTGCAAGATTTTGTGCACGAACTGACCTTTGGATTACGTCCCATAGGGCGGCCGCTGTGGACGAGCGGTTCTAGACGCTCCAGTCCGGAACTGCGCTGCTCCTACGGTCGAAGATTCGAATCCTGCCTCGGGCATGGATGTGTGTGATGTCCTTAGGTTAGTTAGGTTTAAGTAGTAATAAGTCTAGGGGACTGATGACATCAGACGTTAAGTCCCATAGTGCTTAGAGCCATTTCAGCCATTAGAATGTCCCATAAGCGTTGCATGGGATTCACGTAGGGCAATCTGGGTGACCAAATCGCTCGCTTGAATTTTCCAGAATGTTCTTCAAACCAGTCGCGAACAATTATGACCCAGCGACATGACGCATTACCATCCATAAAAAATTCCATCGCCATTTGGGAACATCAAGCCCACAAACGGCAGCAGATGATCTCCAAGGAACCAAGCATAAACATTTCCAATGAACGATCATTTGATTTGGACTGGAGGACTCAGTCAGTTCCATAAAAACATAGCCCACACCAATAGGGAGCCACCACCAGCTTACACAGTGCCTTGTTAACATCTTGGATCCACGGCTAGGTGGTGTCTGCGCCACCATGGAACCCTAGCGTCAGCACTTACCAACTGAAATCGAGACTCCTCTGACCAGGCCACGATTTTAAGGTCGTCTGGAGTCCAACCGATATGCTCAAGGGCTCTGGAGAGGCGCTGCAGGCGACGTCGTGCTGTTAGCAAAGGTACTCGCGTCGGTTGTCTGCAGCCATAGCCCATTAACGCCAAATTTCGTCGGACTCTGCTAAGAGATACTTTAGCCGTACGTCCCACATTGATTTCTGCGGTTATTTCACGGAGTGTTGTTTGTCTGTCAGCACTGACAAGTCTAAGCAAATGGCGGTGCTCTCGGTAATTAGGCCACTGCGTTGGCCGTGGTGAGAGTTAATGCTTGAAATTTGGTATTCCATGCACACTCTTTACACTATGGGTATTGGAATACTGAATTCCACATCGATTTCCGAAATGCATCTAGCCCCAACTACCATTCTGCTTTGAAAGTCTATCAATTCCCGTCGTGCGGTCATAATCGCATCAGGATCTTTTTCAAAGGAATCATCTGAGTACAAATGACGGTTCCCCCAGTGCACTACCCTTTTATGTATTGTGTACGTGTACTCCCGCACCTGTATATGTGCATATCGCTATCGCTTGACCTTTGTCACTTCAGTGTTTTCTCTCAACTGTGTAACTGTTCCGCTAGCCACTCACGACAAGATTTGATTGTTTCCAATAGCTCGTTTTGAGCTCGGAAGGAAAGCCTACACTTAGCCAAAAGGGAAAGATTGAAAGTAGAAGGAATAGGTAGAAGGTCTGAATATGAGAAACTAACCTGAAGGCCAATGTTACACAAAGCGAACAAGGAATTAGAGAAGATCACGTGGGAGATATGACACTACGAGAAGAGTTTGAGAGAGCATTGGAAGGCCGAAGTCGAAACGAGACCTTTTGAGTAAACAAATTCTCCAGAATTATCTTGCTTGTAGGGAGAATCAGTCATGACAAAGCAGGTGAGACAGGCCAAATGCCCTCAGACATCGAGACGAATATAATAATCCTATTCCACAGAAAGTAGGTTCAACAGGTGTGAATATTACGGAACCATCAAAAATGGTTGAAATTGCTCTAACCACTATGGGACTTAACATCTGAGGTCATCAGTCCCCTATACTTAGAACTACTTAAACCTAAGGACATCACACACATCCACGCCCGAGGCAGGATTCGAACCTGCGACCGTAGCAGCAGCGCGGTTCCGGACTGGAGCGCCTAGAACCACTCGGCCGCAGTGGCCGGCGCGGAACCATCAACTTGGTAATTAATAGAGCTAGATGCCACCGCCCCTTGGGGCTAACGTTGTAACACTTTTGTTAGTCGTAATCCATGACAGTCTGGATCCTGTGATGCTGGGGTTCCAATGTACCTAGCGCTCACAAAATTGCTACACCTAAGGGAATGGTATTAAGTTGACGATATATAAAATGATTATTAATCGCGGCCGCAACGACTGAGTTATAGTGAGTAGTGACCTAGCCACAATAACACAAGTGACATCAAATCTGTTAAATAAAAAACCATGTGCGAGGTAATTGTTTATCACATGATACAATGTTAGGGTTGCCACAAGCGTGACATATGCTCGGAAAAAAGTTGTCTCCTAACACCAAGGCACATGTTCTCGCAAATTCAACAACTGAGTGACCACTTACTTTTGACAGAATAGGGAAAAAAAAGGTAGAAGATTAGCAGTTCTTCCCTAAGCTCGGTCTCCACTTTACCTGTGTTTCTGTCAATTTAGCCCCAGGTTCTCTGAGTTGAACCCCATTTCTCTTCCTTCCGATGTCAACTCAGTGCTTTGCATAACGCAAGTCTTACCGTGGCTGACACGTTGGTTACCGCAAATGACAGAGCGGTGCGGCTGCAACTTTCACCATCGGCTGGTACCCCAGTAGTGGGGGCAAATCTGGTGCTGCCCCAGCTTGGCTCCATCGTCCAGTCGATAGCACGTGGTCTAGTGGCAAGCGTTGCTGCCTCTGGATCACGAGGTCCCGGGTTCGATTCCCAGCCGGCTTGGGGATTTCATACGCATGGGGACTGGGTGGTTGTGTTGTCTTCATCATTTCATCATCATTCGTGAAAGTGGCGAGACTGGACTGTGTAGAAACTGGGATAATTGCGCAGTTGAGCGCCCCACAAAGCAAACATCATCATCATCCATCTTCAATCTGCGGCACGGCATGAAGTCTGCGACATCAGGCAATACAAGCGCCAATTCTTGGGCTCTAGTCGTGGCAAGCTACAGCGTGCTGGAACTTTCTATGTTCTACAACATGAGTGGTTCCTCATAGAAATCAGAACTCCGAATAGCTGACGAGGTCCGAACACTGAGTCCGTCCTCTGCCAAATCCTAAATCCGAATCGTCATATCTCAAGAACTTGACTCTCCACTCTCCACGTAGCCTCGCGGCAGAGCGTCGTCGCCTCGCTCCCGTCGAGTCGCTGAGCAGATACGAGGCGCAGAACCCAATCAAAGTAATTTGCAACTAAGTTTTTTTTTCTGCCAGTGTGTCCAATAGAAAGAAACTAATGACATTAGCCCTCGCCTAAGAAAGCACGCCCAAAAACTACCCCGCCCCCCCCCCCCCCCCCCTCCCAGGGAATGCTGTTGGCAGACCTTCTCTCTCAAGAATTTAGTCAAATATCAAATATGTCACTCTGAGTGCTCATCTGATCTAACGAGTCTGGAGGAGATACAATCAGGCTTGAAAGCTTTATTCACAGTACAAGTGTGAAACCAAGTGCAGCTGAATACTGTGTATATGTGTGTATACGTCTCAGAAAATATTTTATGGGAATGGATGTGCTATGGATACCACCATGCAGTGCACCTCCATCACCACAGCGTGTCCCTACGCTTGATCCAAAATATAATATTGTAACACTCCATTTAATAATGAGCACGCAGTGGCTCAAAAACTATTTAATGGTACAACACATCGTATGTAAACTCGGCAAACGGGTCTGGTTGGGTATTTATACCCAGATAAATCGTCATTGTTAATTACTATTGTATTTATTTAATTTTTCTTGTAAGAAGAGCATAATTTAACACTATTTACAATTTTAAGTTATTTTATTAGATTGCTGTTATAATTTTTACGCATACATAACGTATAGATAGTACACAATTTTAAATTTATGCATGGCGTATTTACAGTTAAAGAGAAAAAAAGAAGTAGTAGGGAGGAATGTATTCTGGTAATCAAAGTTACATTACTGAATCAACAGTAAGAACTGTTATTACATATGTCTCTGTAACAAGTTGTAATAACAACGACTCTGTACTACTGTACATATAAGTAATTCTTTTCATCTGATTTTACGATAAACTTGTGTAATTGATGTTCTGATTTCATTTCTTTTTGTTTCATGCCATTATGTTAAGAAATCTGTAAATAAGTTTCAATGTGAATATTAATGTTTATGTCAAATGTCAAGTAATATTGTAATAGAATTGAAATGTAACAAATGTTGAAACTGTTGTAAGAAGTTTAAAATTGTTACTGTGCGTCTGGTCCATACGTAGGCAATGTGTTAGGATATGTAGAATGCAAAACATCGGGTGAATACCCTGTCTGTCAGGGAGCGGTAAAAGGTGGATGGCAGGCGAGCGCGGGAAAATGCACGCGGGCACTGCACGGCACAACGGGCACAGTAGTAGTTGGAGTTTGGCACTGGTTTGAGCAACACCTTCTGGAGCGAGGAGGCTCTCCTGGAAGACATAGCTTCACTGAGCCTCGGGTATGCCGTTCCAACGCCCACACAGCATGGCAAAATTCCATTGGCACTAAACGGAAAAGTATTGCGACGCTAAGAAGAATTAAAGTGCCGATACGTCAAGAGCCATAGCTGTTGTTGTATGTGTGCTCTGTGCCTCGCCATCTTGCCGCCCGCCAACCGCCGCATCGATACTAGCAGGTTAGCAGGTTGAAACCTTTAGTACTGTATTCGTATGGATCAGAGAGCGAACAGTGTTTGTCTGGTGCAATAATAACCTAAATTTTACCAGAACTTTTCCATCATTTAATTATCCTCACAACTAACCTAGACAGGGTCTTTTCCAAACGTTGTGCAATCCGAGTGTCCCGAAATGAAAATTAAAAACTACTGAAGTCACTAACTACTGATAGGCATAGTAAGCAAATGAAAGATATTGATAAAGAACAATGTATTTATCTTAATAGTGTTCAAAAGTCATAATATATATATCAGTTCATGACATCCAGTCTTACAAATTTACTGTCTCTGATGAACACACGTCCAGATCATCCGCTCTCAAAACTCCGCCATCTCTCTCCCCACACCCACCACTGCTGGCGGCTCACCTCCAACTGCCCAACGCTACGCGCTGCATCACATCCAGCTGCCCAACACTACAATAGCGACTATTCCAACAATGCCACCCAGCCACAGTGGTCGCTTAAAATCAGCGTTCCTTCTGGTAATGTCTTCCATATGTGGCAGTTTTCTTCTGTTGTTAGTTTATGGAGTAGGCTGTGGCTGAGTTTTAATATCTTCAGATCAGTTTCTATTTTAGTTGGATGATGGTTGTAGGGTTTTAAGTAGAAAGCAAATGCGCTATGGCAGCTGTTACTTTCTAGAACTCTGAGGTGTTCTGGATATCTTGTTTTAAAGTTTCTGCAAATTTGCCTTGTGTATACCGACTAACAAGAGTTGCACATAAGTTCATATTACTTAATACTATATCTTACAGAATTAAATAAAGAAAATCCACTGACTACGGCGCAACGTTGCTGAAACGTGTTTGGGTCCAAACGAAACAACAGTGTATTGAGTAACAGGCGTACCTCATATCCAATAATTTTATCTGAAATCACGGCCAATGCAAGAGGAACAAAACAAAACCAAGAAGATCTACGACTTACGTTCGATTTGTAGGTTTAGAGCAAGCTTTTAACGATTTTGTCTGGAACACACTCTTTGAAATTTTGATAACAACAGAAGTAAAGTAGAGTGAGCGAAAGATCACCACAATTTGTACAGAAACCAGACTGCTGTTATAAGAGTTGAAGAGGATGAAAGGGGACAGTGCTGTAGCATATTCCCCATGTTATTTAGTTTGTACACTTAACAAACTGTGATGGAATCCGGGGAGAAATTTGGAAAGGGAAATAAAGCTCAGGGAGCAGAGATAAGAACTTTAAGATTTGCCATTGATACTGTAGTTTTGTCAGAGCAGTTGAAGTGAATGGATATTGTCTTGCAAAGATATTACAAGACGAATATCAGCAAAAGAAAAACAAGGCTAATAAAATGCAGTGATATTAAATCAGGCGATGCAGAGGAAATGAGACACTAAAAGTAGTAAATAAGATCTGTTACTTGGGCAGCAATATAACTGACGATGACCAAACTAGAGAGGATATAAAACGCAAACTCTCAGTAGCAGGTAAAGTATTACTGAAAAACAGGAACTTTATCAGCGAATATAAATTTAACTGTTTGGAAGTCTTCTCTGAATGTGTTTGTCTTCAGTGTAGGCGATAAGCCATACAGGCAGTGATATAATAGATACATTTGAAAAGCGGTGTCACAGAAGAATGCTGAAGATTATGTGGATATAAGGGAAAGCTAACGTAGACGTACTTAATCGAAATGAGTAGAAGCGTATTTTACGCCATGACTTAACTAGAAGAAAGGATCTGTTCAAAGGACACATCCTGGGGCGTCAAGGAATTGTCAGTTTGGTAATTGTAGGAAGTGTATGTGTGTGGGGGCAGGAAATGGGGGAAAGTGGCGTAGAGTAATAGAGGGACACAAAGGCTTCGATGCATATAGTAGTAATGCGGAAATGAAGAGGCTCGCACAGAATAAACTAGCATGTAAACCTACATTCGGACTTCATACGACAACAACAACTGCTGACTATGACAGCCAATGTATTAACTGAGGGTCAAAGGTTATCTATTAAACAGTACGTGAGACTTAATTTTTCTTTTCAGTCGTCAGTCGTCTGACTGGTTTAAAATTATTTGCTGGATGCATTCCAGTCTCTGTCGTCCTCTACAGTTTTTACTCTCTACAGCTCCCTGTAGTACCACAGAAGTTATTTCCTGACGTCTTGACAGATGTCCTATCATCCTGCTCCTTCTTGTTGCCATTGTTTTCCATACATTCCTTTCCTTGCCGCTTCTGCGTAGAACCTCCTAATACCTTACCTTATCAGTCCATGTAATTTTCAACGACCTTCTGTAGTACCACATCTCAAATGCTTCTATTCTTTTCTCTTCCGGTTTTCTCACAGTTCATATCTCATTCTCAAAAATTTCTTTCTCAAGGCGGATGGTTCATGCTAGTAGACTTCTCTTGGCCAGCAATCCCCTTTTTGCCAGTGATAGTCTGATTTTTATGTTATCCTCGCTCCGTTCGTCACGGGTTTTTTGCTGCGTAGGTAACAGAAGCTTAACTTTATCTACTTCATGATCACCAATTATGATATTAAGTTTGTCGCTGTTGCCATTTCTGAAGTTTCTCATTACTTAACTCTTTCTTCGATTTACTCTCCGTTCATATTCTGTTTCATCAGACTGTTCATTTCATTCAGCACATCCTGTAATTCTTCTTGATTCACTGAGGATAGCAGTATCTTCAATGAATCTTAACAATGATATCCTTGCACCTTGAATTTTAATCCCACTTGGAGGAACACAAGTAATACACAAAGAGGGTTCAATAAGGACGGAAGACCAAGAACGAAGTGCTCGGATTAAAATGGGTGTAAGACAGATGGTTCAAATGGCTCTGAGCACTATGGGACTTAACGTCTCAGGTCATCAGTCCCCTAGAACTTAGAACTACTTAAATCTAAGGACATCACACACATCCATGCCCGAGGCAGGATTAGAACCTGAGACCGTAGCGGTCGCGCGGTTCCAGACTGAAGCGCCTAGAACCGCTCGGCCACCATCGGCCGGCTGTAAGACAGATGAAGTCTTTGCCCCCACTGTTCTCTCTTTAAAGCGAAGAATCAATCATGGAAATAAAACTTAGATTCAGCTGTGTGATTAAAATTCAGCGTGAAAGAATACCAATGGAAAGACTGAATGATGATATTGCGATCCTCAGTGAAAATTACGAGGAAATACAGGAAATATTGAACGGAATAATCTACTGAACACAAAATATGGATTGAGAGTAAATCGAAGAACAAGGTACTGTGGTACAGTAGAAATTAAATTATGATCACTGCCCAGCGCGACGTTGGATGTCGCTTCGTATCGTTGTGGGCACGTGACGCAGTTATAAAAAGCATGTAAGTAGAGCAGACACGGACGGGTTATCACCGTAGCAAAGATATGGGCCGCAAATGGGGAAATCCTCTGTGACAAGCGACTGTGAAAAAGGCTGATTATTATTGGGCAGAGCGTGTGAACGAGTATTTCGAAAACGGCGAAGCTGCTATTGTCGTGAGCATCTACTGAAAGTATCGCTAGGAGTAAAATGGTTGGATGTCCAAGGCTCTTCACAGAACTTGGGGTTCGGAGACTCGTCTGCTATGTAAAGTAGGAAAGATGGTGATCTGCAGTATTTATACCGAAAGAGCACAGTGCTGGTGCACAGTCAACAGTTTCGGAGCACACCGTTCGTCGTACGTTGTTGAACATGAAGCTCCGCTGCAGACCACCTGTGCGTGTCCAGATGTTGACTCAACGACATCGTCAACTACGATAGCGGTGGGCACGGGAACATCGGGTTTCGACCGTCGATCAGTGGAAACGTGTCGGCTCTTCGGGTGAACCACATTTTTGCTACGCTAGGTCGCTGGTCATCTGCACAAAGTGCAGCGCTTCACGGACGCCAGGCTGGCGGGAACAGTATCATGCTGCCGGAGAAATTCTCCTCCTCCTGCATGGGACCTGTGGTAGTAATCGAAGGCGCACTGGCAGCTGCGAACCATCTGCATCCCTTCATGCTTGATGCCTTGACTGACGGCGGTGTTATCTTTCGGCAGTATAATTTTCCTCGTCTCGGAACCAGATCCGTGCTACTGTGGTTTGAGGAGCATTATGGTGAAGTCACGCTGAAGACTCGGCGACCAAATTCGCCTGATGTAAATCCTTGTAACACATCTGGGTGGCTGTCGGGTGCCCTCACCGCCTGGCAAATCAGCGTCCCTCTGTTTATGCGAATTACGTGACCTGTGCATAGGCATATAATGCCACAGGGTGACAATTATTGAACTACATGAAAAAAAGTAAATTAGTTACAAACTACGACTTGCACACACTTTATTCAACATGTAAACTTTACTACATATACCCGGATTTAGGTTATGACATGTCCCATATGTCTGCCATCATTGGCTATGGTGTAACGCAGATGAATAGCGAAATTCTGCATGACCCGCAGAAGTTTCGGAACGTCAATGCTGTCGATGACCTCCTGAATGGCTGCTTTCAGCTCAGCAATGGTTTTAAGGTTATCGCTGTACACCTTGTCTTTAATACAGCCTCACAAAAAGGAGTCGCATATGATCAGATCCTGAGAATAAGGCTGCCAATGGAGGGCCATGCCAGTGGATAACCCAGACCCAGAATGCGGTCCCCAAAGTGTTCCTCCAAGACATCAAACACTCTCCTGCTTTGATGGAACCGAGCTCCGTCCTGCATCAACCACAGTTTGTCGAAATCAAGGTCACTTTCGTTAATGTGGATGGAATAATCTTCCAAAACCTTCACGTACCATTCGGTAGTCACCGTGCCATCAAGGAATATCGCACCAATTATTCCGTGACTGGACATTGCACACCACACAGTTACGCACTGAGGGTTAAGAGACGGCTCGATCGCTAAATGCTGATTCTCAGTCCCTCACATGCGCCAATTTTGCTTATTGATTAACCCATCCAAATGAAACTGGGCTTCGTCGGTGAACCAAACCATATTCACATCATGCTAATTCCCATCATGCCCTGCGGCCAGCCGTGCAGTTTGAAGGTCCTAACGCAAATCGTTCAGAAGTTGTGCCGATTTTATTTCATGTAGTTCAATAATTGTCACCCTGTACTTCCAGAAATCTACCAACAAATTGTCGGATCCCGGATATGTAGAATCAGTGACGTATGCCGTTCCAAAAACGGACAAACAAGCTATTAAGCAGGCGGTCAAAATGTTTTGGGTCATGATTGTACTGAACATCAAGTCTGGTGACCAAGAAGTAGACGAAGTGAAGCAATTGTGCAACCTTGGAAGCAAAATAAAGTTTAACGAGAGATGCAAATAGAAAGCAGACTAGCGCAGGCATTGAGGGCGTTATGGACAAAAGAAGTCCGCTAGTGTCAAAAAACGACATTAATATGGGGAAGACAGTACTGAGAATGTACTTTTGGAGAACAGCGTTGTGTGAGGGTGAATCACAGACTGCAATAAAAGCGAAGCGTTTGTGATGTGGAGCAACTGAAGAATGTTGAAAAATAGGTTAGGAACAAGGAGGTTTTCATCAGAATGGGTGAAGAATGGAGCACGACGAAAACACTGGCAAGACGAATGGACATGGTGATAGTACTTGTGTTAAGACAACAGGGAGTAACTTCAGTGGTACTAGAGCGAACTTTAAGAGCAAATAACTGTAGAGGAAGACCGATCGGAATTTACCGAATACCTAATTGAGAATGTTGAATGTTTGTGCTACTCTGAGATAAGGTTAGCACAAGAGAGGAACTCGTGGAGGGAAGCATAGAAACAGTCAGAGGAGACCGTGTGCCAACCACCTTTCATGCACAAGAAGGTCTAAAACGACGTGGACCTTCCTGTAGTAACTCCTGCAGAATTCATATAAATACTGCATCCATGTTTCTCATTGTGTGTGCAGCACGTGATAGGTGTAGCGTCTTTGATTAGTAATCAAAACGCTCTCGACCCCGGGTTCGAACTCGGTACTGCTTAAATTCTGAGCACAAATCATCAGAAATGACGGCTGAAGACTTCCGGCACCCTCAACCCTCATTCTGCTAACGGCCATTTCAAAGAGGGCGGAGGAGCGGACAGAGTTTCAGGGCACTCTCTTGCCCTTGGGATGGGAAGCTGACCCTAAAATGCGGAACAATCAGCAATGGTCAAAGGCATAACGATGCAGAAGGAAATAGAAACCACTACATCAAAGACACAAAACGTGTGATCCTCAGGACATGCAGCCTGGTCAGACGAATACAGCGTAATATCAACAGACGCAGAAAATGGTATAACGTGAGTGGGAATAGGAAAGTAGGGCAGTGAGTGAACAGTTCAGTGATAGGGTTGTTGGCATAGGAATCGACAACAAACCAACACCGACAACAATAACTAAGGTATACTTGCCGACGTCACAAGCAGAAGATGAAGAGAGAGTAAGTATATGAGGATTTTGAAAGGGTAATTCCATACGCAAAGAGACATGAAAATCTAATGGTCTTGGGGGATTGGAATGACGTTGTTCAATGGTTCAAATGGCTCTGAGCACTATGGGACTCAACTGCTGTGGTCATCAGTCCCCTAGAACTTAGAACTACTTAAACCTAACTAACCTAAGGTCATCACACACATCCATGCCCGAGGCAGGATTCGAACCTGCAACCGTAGCAGTCGCACGGTTCCGGACTGCGCGCCTAGAACCGCAAGACCACCGCGGCCGGCCCCGCTGGTGCACTTCAATTCAAAATAATCAAGTTAAACTCCACGGGAGGGCGGCTAGAATTTCGCCAACTTGAAAACACACGTTGTTGCTCGCAGGAATGTCCCAACAGCCCGCAACGAAATTCAAAAATGGTTCAAATGGCTCTCAGCACTAAGGGACTTAACATCTGAGATCATCAGTCCCCTAGAACTTAGAACTATTTACACCTAACTAACCTAAGGACACCACACACATCCATGCCCGAGGCAGGATTTGAACCTGCGACGTAGCAGTTGCACGGTTCCGGAATGAAGCGCCTAGAACCGCTTGGCCTCCGAAGCCAGCAACGAAATTCAAACGACACAATGTGAACAGTTGGGGCTGGCTGGTAGATTAAGTAATGACTCAACTTACGTGTCCGGAATCGGTGAGCCACGGACCTCGTAGCAATGGGAACAGCCCCTCACACTCCGACCGCGCGTGGACGCTGCCAGCGGCCCTCGCCAAACTATGCTCCATGAAGACTTCCCCGCTGCTCCACGCCAACCGACCAACTGCCGGCACACGGCACAGCCGGAAAGTATAAGCGCGAGGCCAAAGATAGTACAAGGGTGCGAACATCGATACAAGCTGCTGCTGCCACTCGCGGAGAGAGAGGATAACAGCATAGTCGCGATAACCGTTGGAGACTAAACACAGAGTAGCAACCGAGGTTTAATGCAAAGTATAACACGAGCCAGCCAAGGCTCAACCATACTGTGCGCTCTCTACATCGAAGGAGCAATCATGGAAATAAAAGATAGGTTCTGGGGTGTGATTAAAATTCAGCGTGCAAGAATATCAATGAAAAGATTCGATGACGATATTGCGATTCTCAGTAAAAATAACGAAGAAATGCAGGAAAAAAATGGCTATGAGCACTATGGGACTTAACATCTGTGGTCATCAGTCCCCTAGTACTTAGAACTACTTAAACCTAACCAACCTAAGGACATCACACACATCCATGCCCTAGGCAGGATTCGAACCTGCGACCGTAGCAGTCGCGCGGTTCCGGACTGAGCGCCTAGAACCGCTAGACCACCGCGGCCGGCGATGCAGGACATACTGAATAGAATAATCTACTGAACGCACAATGTGGATTGATAGTAAATCGAAGAACAAGGTTCTGTAGTATAGTAGAAATGAGATTAGCGATATATCCGGACCAGCTAAGTAACCGAGTAGGCTGCAATGCGATTTTTATTTAAGTGTACAATCGCACTACAGCCTAATATGGACTATGTTTACGTTCATTAAGCATCTGGAGGCTATGGATCCACACAAATACAAAATTTTACATATAAAAATATCTGCGCTTATTCCTGTTAAACCATTCTCGCGCGCGCGCGTGTGTGTATGTGTGTGTGTGTGTGTGTGTGTGTTGTAAGTAGGCTGTTTAGGTCTTTATGTTGGTAACGCCACGTAGCGCTCTATATGAAAATCACTGACTGTGCTGTGTGAAGGCTGTGTTTGGTTTGCATTGTTGGAGTATATGCTATTGTAGTGTTGGGCAGTTGGCTGTTAACAGCGCGTAGCGTTGCGCAGTTGGAGGTGAGCTGCCAGCAGTGGTGGATGTGGGGAATGTAATGGCGGAGTTTTGAGAGCGGATGATCTGGACCTGTGTCCATCAGAGACAGTAAATTTGTAAGACTGGATGTCATGAACTGATATATATATATATATATATATATATATATATATATATATATATATATATATATAATGACTTTTGAACACCATTAAGGTAAATACGTTGTTTGTTCTTTATCAAAATCTTTCATTTGCTAACTATGCCTATGAGTAGTTAGTGCCTTCAGTAGTTAGAATCTTTTATTCAGCTGGCAGTAGTGGCGCTCGCTGTATTGCAGTAGTTCGAGTAACGAAGATTTTTGTGAGGTAAGTGATTCATGAAAGGTATAGGTTATTGTTAGTCAGGGCCATTCTTTTGTAGGGATTACTGAAAGTCAAACTGCTTTGCGCTAAAAATATTGTGTGTCCGTTTACTGTTGGTCAGAATTTGTAAAGAGCGAAATGTCTGAGTTCGTTCAGTTCTGCTCAGCTGTTTGAAAATCAAATAACGTAAGGAGTTTACCAGCACAGTAATTCAATAATTTTTTCAAGGAGACGTTTCAGTGTGTATGTGTGTTCTACTTTATTTCATCTGAAGTCTTCCAAAGTTATGTTAAACCCTGACTGTAATACTAGATCACCTATGCCTTCTACTCAACATCCATTTCTTGTTCTACTTATGTTGGAATCTGTAAGATCCTGTTGTGCAACCACCGTTGGATTTTCATGGTGGAAAAACAGCGATCAATGCCAACAACCCTAATTTTATAGCATATCGCTTTGAACTATGGAATACATTGCCGGAGAAAAATTACTATCCCTTTTAGAGGTTTCCAGTTCACTCAAAGGTTACTATTGCAATAATGCACATGAAGTAAAGGAAATGATTACATTTACGGATCAGTAGCACAAACGGTTCTGAGGTAACAAGTATCTTCGTATGCTGAAACACCTATATTAGTCGATGGTGTAGCGTCCACGCCGGCCGGAGTGGCCGAGCGGTTCTAGGCGCTACAGTCTGGAACCGCGCGACCGCTACGGTCGCAGGTTCGAATCCTGCCTCGGGCATGGATGTGTGTGATGTCCTTAGGTTAGTTAGGTTTAAGTAGTTCTAAGTTCTAGGGGATTGATGACCTCAGCAGTTAAGTCCCATAGTGCTCAGAGCCATTTGAACCATTCTGTAGCGTCCACGGAAGGCAATTCAGCTGTAGGCTCTGACATCCAGTCGACCGTACGGATGACGAGTATTGTCCTAGGATACGTTAGTCCACGCCTGCTCGCCCTGTTCACGTAGTTCTGTATTTGTAGGTCGACGAGTCGCAAGAGTCACTTCTCGTCCCATCATATCCCACACGTGTACGACTGGATTCGCAGAGCACGTTGAGTTTCACGGGTAACGTGTGGCCGAACATTATCCTCTTGGAACAGCGCATCATTTTCCTGTCGCAAGAACGGCGAACGAACGGGTCTAACAACATTCTGGACGTACCAAGCACTGGTTAGTGTCCCCTCCAGAAACACCAGCGATGAACGAGAGTTGTACTTTATGGTATCCCAGACCACAAGGCCCGGTGGAGGCAGTGTGTCTCGGGCAAATGCACTCTATAAGGCAGCGTTCACCCGGTCTACGCCGTACCTACAAACGAACATCACTTGCGTGCAGGAAGAATCTGCTATCATCGCTGAAGGTCACACCGCGCCATTCCATCTTCCCAGTGAGCCTTTGATTGCACCAGTCGAGCCGTGAACGTCGATGTTGTGGCGTGAGTGGAAGGCACTCTTATCTATGGTAGCTGTACGATTTGCCACTGCTGCCCCTACAATATGACGATCCTGGCGGATGTGAGAACGTTCACTTGAGGAATGATATCAGCATTGTTGTGCAGTTGATGCAGCACGTTCTTCTTGTGTGACAGTGCCCCGAAAGGACCATCCCGCCACTCGAAAGGCCACACTTTAACCCCTTTCAAACTGGCTCAGTTGGCTGCAGGAAGTACGAGTGCGTCTCCGTGGCATGGTTGCCTTCTTGCTTCAAGCGTTTGCATCACACTGGGCCGTCTGGCTGTGAGCATTCCCTATTGAAGGGTAGACACCGATGCCACTCTGGTAGCTACGCCACTACACTATCTGTTGGTGGACGACGTTGAAACCATTACAGTATGTCTTCTATCCCCCAGGTGGCGTATGCCGTCATCGGATCAAAATCGACGCCGCCTTTCCAGGTGTATTTTTTACGTCTGTGGGATTGCCATCAGTGCAAAGAACATCAGTTCAGGCGCACGTAGACCACACTTTGGTTACAGAAATGCGTATTGCAATCATTACGAAAGATACAGCCAGTCGAACGAAAGAGGTAGAATCTGTAGCTTACAAGATCCTTTAGTAAGCAACAGTTTTCCTTTTGCGTTAGATTTCGACTACTTAGTCTCCATTGGACTACAGCTGCAAAAGTCATTACGCATATGAATGTCGCGCTCTCGATCCCTGTCAGTCGAACGAAAGAGGTAGAATCTGTAGCTTACAAGATCCTTTAGTAAGCAACAGTTTTCCTTTTGCGTTAGATTTCGACTACTTAGTCTCCATTGGACTACAGCTGCAAAAGTCATTACGCATATGAATGTCGCGCTCTCGATCCCTGTCAACACCAAAATAACACGAAAGGATCTCCATAATCTGGGAATTGCTGGACGAGCTAGAATTCCACAATCACTCAACAGTGACTGCTATACGTATTTCTGCATTCAATCTATGAATTATCCCTATGGTCAACACTTTTACCCATATATCATTTGAATAAGAACAACGAAATGGTTATTTTATCTGATGCCTGATGTAACTGACCGTGGTCAGCCGTGGGCAGGAAGGGAGTGTTTGGACTGGCTGTTTCTACGTGGCCAGCCTCACCCCCGTCATACATTCAACTCACCTACCGACTGTAACGGTGGACACGAGGCTGGCTGCTCCATCAGCAGAGCTTGGGCAGACAGCTATGGGAGAGGAGTCTGTCGAGTAATCGGGACTTCTGATGTCAGGCGGGATATGGAACCGATAGGAAAGTAGCGTCTAGGGACGTAAAGAAGGCCAGTGTGTGGCTGGTGTAACGGTACACCAATTGGAGCACCGAGTAAATATCAGACACGCAAGCGCTCTCGCTAGTCTGACAGAGGAGGGCGTGGCCGCTCGTCAGCGCCCAGGCTCAAGCAGCAAGGAGGTGCACTCTCTGCTGGGCCTCCACACGACGGAACTCGTGACGAATCTGTCCACGGTGATTTTCCGGCAGACGTGGATTGTGAAGATAGCAGGTCAGGAAGCACATGGTGTGATTCCTTTGTGCTCGCTGTGAAAGCATGGGCCGCCTACACGACATTTTTTAAGAGTTGCACATATCACATTAAATTTTTGGACAACATGGTTGTGGAGATGAAGCAGCGATTAATATGATTAATCAATTATTCACAAACAGTCTTCATCGCATTTATTATTATTATGCCGCCAATCGGTTTCAACCCGACGTAGGGGTCATCCTCTGGGCGTTTGCACTGTGAAATTATGGATATCCGTCAGAAAGACTCCATCATACAACAGCTAAAATTACGTAAATTTAAAATATGCTACCCCTTGGTCAACTGCTGGTGGTGTCATTCCTGTCTACATAACGGCAGGAAACTATGCGAGACTAACCCTTCGTATGGGCTTAAATAGCGTACTGCGATCACGTCAATAGACGGCAACACCCCCAGCGGCGGTCAACGGCATTAAATACAGTTTATTATATTTAATTACTAGTCACCTTGATTTAACATAAATTTATGTGACAGTAAATAACAGAACACGGAACAACCATTCCATTTTAAAAAAAGTTACATTTATAGTGTTAATTATAAAATAATAACAAATGTTCCGTAGTCAACTCGTAAAATTCGTAAAAGTATATTACATTGTGTGCCATAGTATAAAGTAAAACAATTTGTGACGCACAAAAACTGGTGTCGTCTTGTATTATAATGTATCTATTCGTACATTTACGTAGAAAACATTTGAGTCAATTTAGTAAAACGGCTGATATGGAAGGACTACAGAGCCCTCTACTCCTTGTGGTGAGGACGAAGTTGCCATGGATTATAAAGCGTATATCATTCGCGCCTCTAGTCTGTGTAGCGAGGACGCCGTCGTCTTGGTAGCAGCTGATCTGTTCGTATGGTTAGTGAATTGACTCAAATGTTTTCTACGTAAATGTTCGAATAGATATATTATAATACAAGACGACAGCAGTTATTTGTGTCACAAATTGTTTTACTTTGTATTATTGCACACAATGTAGTATACTTTTATGAATTTTACAAGTTGACTACGGAACATATGTTATTATTTTGTAATTAACACTATAATTGTAACTTTTTCTAAATGGAATGTTTCCGTTTTCTGTTATTTACTGTAACTTAAATTTATGTTAAACCAACGTGACTAGTAATTACATATAATAAACTGTATTTATTGCCGTTGACCGCCGCTGGAAGTGTTGCCGTCTATTCACGTGATCTCAGCACGCTACTTAAGCCCATACGAAGGGTTAGTCTCACATAGTTCAGGCAATCATCATACGGCGCACCACTCGCTCTTTCCGCCTCCATGATTTCTACCTCACCATTTATGGCCGTCCTATCCACCTCACTCCTACCCTCAAACACCTTGGCCTCACACTCGACCGCCACCTCACCTGGACTCCCCATCTCCCTACCATCCAAAACATAGCTCACAGCAGACTCCGCCTCCTGAAACTCCTGTCCGGCCGGACGTGGGGTCTGCATCCTTCCACCATCCTTCACACCTACAATTTCTTGATCTGCCCTGTCCTCTGTTATGCCAGCGCAGCTTGGATTTCCGCCCCTCCCCGGTTCTATAAAGTCCTCCAAATCCTCGAATTCCATGTGCTCCACCTTGCCTTCCGCATCCGCCTTCCGTCCCCCACATGCATCCTCTATGACCTCATCCCCTTCCCCCACCTTCTCCTTTTCCTTGAACACATCCGCACACTATATATTGTCCGCTGCCTTGATCCCCCACACCCACTGGTGTCTCCCTTCTTCTCCACCCCCAACCAGATGCCGCGCCTTTACCGTTGTTTCCCATCCTCTCTCCATCTCCACACCCTCCATCTCCTTTCCCAATGGAACTTCCACCGTCTACCCCTCCCGGATGATGAGATTCGCCCTGACATCTACCCTTCCTACCAACTCTAACCCCATCTTCCTGCCTCCTCCTCAGGGCTCTCTCTCCTCTCCCTCCCTTCTCCTGAGCGGATTCCCACTCCTACTCCCCCTCCCCCTCTTTTGGGGCCCCTTTCAGTGTCTCTGCACTCCCTCCTGCCCTGCCTTCCCTCTTCATATTCCCACCCCACGTGTCTCCTGCCTCTTTGTGTACCTGCTGATCCCCTCCTCTCTTCATCCCGCCGCTTCCCCTGCTACCCCTCGCTCTCCCCTCCATTTCCATCCTCTCTGACCTTTCCCTCGGCAGGTCCCACCTGGCAGTTTTATTCTTCGCCGTGTGTGCTACAAGTGGGTTTTAAGTGTGTTGTTCTGGAGTGTTTTAATACTGTGGCCGACTTTTAACCTGTGCATGTCCATTCAGTGTCTTCTCTGTGTTTTAAGAATCGCCAACTGTGTTTTTTAACTTTCTGGTGACTTTTTTAACAGTTCCCCATGAACGTCTCCATGTCAGTCTATTTTTACCTCCATTTTCTCCCTTTACTCTGTTTTATGTCCCCATTTTTTATCGTCTTATGTGTGTAACATTTTATCCTTATTTTAGTTGTCATGTCACTCGGCTGAAGAGCGGCGGATTGTGCTGCTGACAGCCCTCCCCTGCCCATATGGGGCAGGGGAATGAAATCACAATAAAGAAAAAAAATCGCAATCCTGCCGTTATGTGGACAGGAGAGACACCACCAGCAGTTGGCTAATGGGTAACATATTGTAAATTTACGTAATTTTAGCTGTTGTATAATGGAGTCTTTTTGATGGATATCTGTAATTTCACAGTGTAAACACCCAGATGACCCCTACGTCGGGTTGAAACCGATTGGCGGTATAATAATAATGAATGCGATTAAAACTTTTTTCAATAATTGATATCACATTAAAGATCTGGTTGGGTCAAATCAGATGATGCTACTCCGAAACTCGTAGCACAATTAATTTAGGAGCTACAGAATTATAAACATATAAACAGTAAAGTAAATTAACGAAATTAATACCTGATGTATTAACTGTACAGAGCTGTATGAAGGCTCAAAAGAAGCTTAATTCAGTTTGAAATTCTGATCTAGTAACAAAACTTGGGAATGAATATCTTTCTTGTGTTATTTGATTTTTTCACCTTTTGCAAGTAATTTCAGTAAAAAATACTAACAATTTTATTCGAAACTAAGAAAACCAACGCAGCATGATGAAGTTGTTCTAAAGAAGATACGATTGATATTCCACATTCAGTGGCATATTCAACCCTACTCGAGAAAACTGGTATTGAGCCGTATCTAAAAATACTGTCACTCAGAAAGTGATAGCCCAAAATAGCACCTAAATGTAACACCTGCTCCCACTAACATCCGCCACATAAAAGCTGGTGATTTATCCGCACTTCACATGTAATAATATAATAGCTTTATGCTGTTTACAAGCGAACTCGCTTTAAATAAACTTTGTAAGAGGTCCATGTTAAGGAATTTCTTGCTAGCGCATTCGAGAAGATGTAATTTCGATGAATTGCTTACGCGCTACCTGCGATATGTAAGGTATAAGAGAATCTCAGACCAGAGAGCAGTGTTGTATGCAGTAAGAGCAGTGCTAGTAGGAGTTTGTAGTAGCTAGCAGTCCAGTCGTGTGTGTGGAGTTGGCTGGGCCGGTCGTGGGAGCGATGGCGGAGCCTGAGAGATGTAATATAAGGTAAAAGCAGTCTCGCGCATATGTTCTATTGTTATATGAAGTCCCATGTAAATGTTTTTAAAAAAATCTCTTAATAATAATCTTTCTTATAAAAATTAACTTTTGACAATAAATCATCTCAGTTTAAAGAATTTACTAATTTCTCCAATCCATGGTCATCCCGATTATTGCAAAGAAAAATCAGTTGTTCTTTTTATACATGACAAATCTATCGGCCAGCATTGCACTGGGATGTGCCAGAAAATTTTATCGTAGGAGCAAATATATACGCGTTATCCGGCGACTTAATTGAGGTAAGAATTTTCAATTTATTCAGTATGATCTTTCAGGGCCATGACGCAGCACTGCTGACGTCCAAATTTACCAGTTTAGATTCACAGTCAGTCAATTATTAAAAGGTTGTATATGAGTCAGGTTTTTTATTAGGAGGTTAGTCACATTGTATTATTGGTAGGTTACGGAATTTTTTGTGGGGAGGTTACAACTTTATTGATTTTAATGGTGTAAAGGTTGTCAGAGAAATGATACATATAATTTAGAAACCCATCACGAAATTCGCACTGGAAAGACGCGTAACCTAGAGTATATAACAACTAAGTAAATCGAGACACGTGTAAATGGCGAAGCAACGTTTAACTTGACTGCCTCAGAAAAACCGTCACCGTGACTGCAGACTGGCTAGAGGGGCGCTCGCTGAGGCAGGTTCACAGACTGTCAGAAAATGAGAGGCGATCCCACCGCACGAGAGGACGTACAGAAATTCTGATAGCTTGTGGGACTTAGAAATATTCCGGTTGGTGTCGTACTTTTAAATATTTTCGACAGCTGACTGACTCGAAATATTTTATACTGTCGAAACTTAAAACACGTCCAACAGTCGTCAATCTTAAAGTTATGCAAGCTTATGGGGGCTTTGAATTTACGAACTTTGAAATAATTTCGATTAAATTCAGACTTTGAATATTTTATGTGAAGTAAGAATATAATAGGAAACTCAACATTCGTGCGTTGTCCAGTATCCATGTCAATTACAGACTGCTTGCAATGTGGTTGTCTTTGAGGATTTAGTACAGTGGGTTTGACATTCAAACTATATTTTGTTAAGAAAAAGTGTCCCTATTAGGACACTTGCTGACTGCTAGATTTTTGTTCGCATGAAACTAAATGCGCAGACGTCCTCTCTGTGCCCCCTAGTCACCCATAGATATTGGAACCACAAATAATTACTTTAAGTTACGAGGGAGAGGTAATGTTACCCAGGGGATCTCATTCGAGATGTGGACGACGTAACGGTCTTCGCTGGAGATTTCCGAACCTTTGCTAAGGCGAACGGAAATACAGAACTCATCCTGATAGGTCAGCGGTGAACCACGCAATGGAAGAAAACATCTGAATAACAGACTAGGTGCGGAGTAGAATTTACAACGTTGGCAAAGCTTCAGCGTACTCTGTTGAACACTCGGCAGTTCACATACAAAGACTGAAATCGAATCGGCAACAAAGTACGTAGACTAAAAAGTCAAGCTTCTAATACGTAACTGCCAAAGCATTCGTATAAATGTCTCATAAGTCATCACTCTCTAAGAAAGCTGTTGCGCCTAAGTTGTACACGGAACAGTGAGCTGGACGACACCGGAAGTATGGAACTTAGATAGAAAAGATAGATTAAATTATCTAAGAGTTCGTTCACTGTAACGAACAGAAATAATATGTCTAGTGAGATCAGAAATTCGTCCAATTGCGAATTCATCTTTATGCGAGTAACCAATTTATCGAATACTTGGTACCGGTCACCTGGTTCTGCTACAACATTTGCAGAATCATTCAAGTAGAGTGTAAGCTGTGTCACGCGCAAGTACATCTATATCTTCATACATACTCCGCAATCCACTGCATGGTGCGTGGCAGAGGGAATATGTTACCACTAATAGTCATTTCCTTTCCTGTTCGATTCATAAATAGAGCGAGGGATAAACAGTTGTCTATATACCTCTGCACGAGCCCTAATTTATCTTATCTTGTCTTCGTGATCATTACACGAAATGTACATGGGTGACAGTAGGACCGTTCTGCAGTCAAATTCAAATTCTGATTCTCTGAACTTTCTCAACTTTGTTCCTTGGAAAAGAACTTCGCCTTCTCTCCAGGGATAACCATCTGAGTTCCAGAAGAGTGCTGATCGAGCCTACAGGTAACAACTCTAGCATCCCACCTCAGAAATGCATCGAAGTCTGTCTTTAATCTGACGTAGTGGGGATCCCAAACACTCGAGCAGTACTCAAGAACGGGTCGCACTGGCGTTCTATACTCGGGCTCCATTACAGATGATCCACATTTCCCCAAAATTCTCCCAATAAGCCGAAGTCGACCATTCGCCTCCACTACTGCAATCCTCACATAGTCGTTCATACCGCTCTGCAACGTTTCGCCAATATATTTTATCGGCGTTACTGTGGCAAGCAGCACACCACAAATGCTATATTCGAACATTAAGAGATTGTGAACTTTTACCATTGCAGCGCGTCGGCAACCGTGAATAATTTAATGATTATAAAGAATCCGCCTCGATTGCAAATAGAAACCGGATGCTGACCTAGGTTTCGGCGCGGATAACCACGCCTTCTTTGGAACACACTGAAACTACAAACTGCGCAAAGAGGCATGGTATTAATGTTGTGCTATGCCTTTTTAGGCAGTTTGTAGTTTTAGTGTGTTCCGAAGAAGGCGTGGTTATCCGCGCCGAAACTTAGGTCAACATCCGGTTTCTATTTTCAATCGAGGCGGATTCTTTATAATCATTAAGGGATTGTTTTTTCTACTCATCATTGTCAGCAAACACCCGCAACTACTGCAATCGTGCAGTAATATTAGGAAGAGAGTTAACGTAGCTAGTACAGTTGGGACCTCTATACATTCATTGTTTGCAGAATGGAAAGGCAGTGTTGCCACGAGTTTTCCCGAATAGTGCCTTGAGGTGCTAGTTCCAGGATTCACTCGTAACAAAAATGATTTGGACCTGGTGGCTACCAATGGAACTAACTACCGAAACGTCATTGAAGAGATTGAAGATCAGTGACCACGATTTTGATTTAATTACCGTCGTGATGATTACTAGAGTCAAGATTAGAATGTTTTTCATGCCTGATGGAGTTGATAAGCACTCATCAGTGTCCTCCTTGCAAAACGAATGAAAACCATTCAACGTGAGTGCGATGAACACACAGGAATTGTGGGCAAAATTTGAACTTATCGCGCTCTGGATACATATGTAATGAAAAAACTGATTAATTTAGGAAGAGACTCACCCTGATTTAATAACAACATTCGCAAAATCTTCATAAAAAAGACATTGTTGCACCCTGTGTTCAGAAAAGGCTACAGGAGTTGGCGGTCTAAAGTTAGTAGAATTTCGTATGACTATAATTAGAAATATTCGCAACGCATGCAACAGCTTCGTAATCAATCGTAAGCAAAATCTTGAACCTGTGTAAAATTGTCAAGTGGGTCGAAAGCTGGTATTCAGTGCTTCATTGACTAGTCTCGTACGGAAGTAGAACATACCAAAAGGAAAATCAGAGTTTTTATTCTCGCATTTAAAAAGCATTCATTCACACAGGAAGACTGCATACAGCTGCCATCGTACAAACTCTCAAATGGATGATATACAGAGTGGTTATGAATAAACTTTCGCTACTTGAAAGGCCACCATGAAAAACGAATGATCATAGGGCAATGGAATTTTGTGAAAGCATTTGTAAGAACATACGAAAGAGAAATAACGAAGAAACCATTGAAAGAAACACGTTTTAGTTTCCCACGAGAGGTCTCAAATCTGGTGGTCTCGCTTGTTATGCAGTTTGGAACGATCGGCCAAATATTCGGTTTGTTCCTGGGAGAGGCCGACGCCCAATTGTGCTACAAATTGTTGAAGAAGTCACTGTTGTCATGACTTAGAATTCTGGACAGAACGTGCGATCGTCAAGCAGCGCACGCTCTGTGTCACGGCAGCTGAACATTTCGCGGTCCATCGTTCGAAAAGTGCTGCGAATGAATATGATAAGGTATCTGTAGAATCTTCATATTATTCGCTAAATTTTTCCACGTGATACGGAGATTCGAGTAGACTTTGCTCTTCCGTTTCTTGTAAGGGCTGAAGTTGATGACATGTGGCATTGGATCATTTTGTGGAGTGACGAAGCATATTTTTCCCTACTGAAACTGTGAGCACTCACAAATGGCGCATTTGGGGATCGTCACTACCAACGAACGTTCATGAAGTTCCCCTGCACAGTGAACGTGTCATCGTTTGGTGGGGTTTCACGGCACAGTTCATGTTTGGTCCAGTTTTCTTTTTGTAGAACTCCGATCCCAATGACCAAGGACATGCACCGTGAACGGCACACGTTACTATGACCTACTTCGCCAACATGTGATCCTTGCTGTATAGAGAGAGATGATTTGGACTCAACTGTTTCCATGCATACTGGAGCTCCACTTCACATCGCTCCGGGGGTCACTCTGATAGTCCGTAACATATTTGGAAAGAAATGTTTTTACAAATGTTTCCACGCAGTTTCCGTGTCATACGATCGCTTGTTTCTTGTGAGGGCCCTCTCAAGCAGCAGAAGTTTGATTATAACCACACTGTATATAGCTGAAGTATTCTTGCTGGGAAGAAAGTGAACCAGCTGAAAACGAATGAGGTCGCAGCTCGTGATGGAATTCTAGTTTGATATTGCCGAAAGCATTTTGCGGCATTGCCCCTTTCGTAGCATCCATTTTTCGAACAGTCCCAAGCCAATAGACAAAAAGCGCAAGATACTATTATAAATAAGAAGGGAAACAAAACAGATGCGCAAAGTTATGGACCAATATTCTTGAGTATATTGCAAACTCGAATGTAATGACTTTCTTAGAAGTAGAAAAGTTGCTGTCCATAAATCAGCAAGGATGTACGAAGCAGGTTCTATTTTCCTAAATCTCCGAAATGCGTCCGTCACTGTATAACATTGTAAACAGTTAACAGAGGTCTTAACATACGGAATGGGATCTCAAAAGTCTGACTTGCTTAATCACTTTTGAGAAATAGAAATCAGTAAATTATCCTGGACGGCGAGTATTTGCCGGGGAAATGTGATGGGACCACGCCCGTTCTTCTGCTAGCTTTGGCAACAATCTAAGACATTTTGGTCTACTTATCTAGAAGAAAGTGACATCGGTCAGAATACCTTGGAATTTCTGTTTGCTTGTTACGAAAGGCAACTTGCTTTATACAGAGATGAGTCAAAACATTATGACCACCTGCTTAACAGCATGTTTGTCTACGTCTGGAACACAATACAGCATCGATTCTGCGTGACATGGATTCGGCAAGTCCTTGGTAGGATTACGGACATATGTGGCACTAGATTTCAACATGTACGCTACACAGTTCCCGTAAACTAAAGGGCTGATTCTTCGCGGACGCGGAGGTGGTGCCTCACAGCTCCCCAGATGTGTTCCGCAAGATTCATATCAAGCAAATTTGCTTTTGTGTCCGGACACGACCAGCGAGCAGGCATAACGAGAAATGTAATTCACCCGACCAGGCGCCAGATTTCCATTGAAACACGTTCTAGTCTCGACAGTCCATCCCTACCGTAATCATAGTTGGTGACGTCGCTGGGTCAACAAGGGAACACGGCGAGACCCGTCGACTGTGAAGGTTCAAATTTAACAATGTGCTCCGAACAGTTTGCTCCGAAATACTTGTGCCTGTCGTCAAATCTGCCAAAGATCGCGGCCTATCCTGTTCTACAGAGCAGGAAAAGCTCCGACCACCAAGTACAGTTAGGAGGTATGCACTTCCAACACCTGTAAGTTAGCGAGATTTTTCCACCATACATTTAATAGTCATGTAGATTCATATTTATATTATGACTAGCTTAGCGTCCGGTGCTTCATTCGTGTTGCCTGTGTGGTCTGTAGAGACTTTTTGTTTTCCTGTAATAAAACTTGTTATGTTGTTCACAAATTGCAACATCATCTAAATTTTGCACGTTAATTAAGGCCATAGAAGCATGGTCTTTTCCGAATTTACTTCTGATCGAAAAGAGATTCTAGCAGCTAGAGTCGGAGATCTTTGTTGATTCTGCCTCTGGAGTTCTTGAGGCGATATTTCAATAGAACCTTTCATCCACAAATACATATTTATTTTGAAGTCAGAAACAAATTTTCATAGATTTAGCTTTAAAATGTTTTAATGTAAAGAGATATTTCTATAAAAATTTTCCTCCCCTATTTTACCTCCTTGTGGGTTGAATTTCCAAAAACACTGAAACATGTATTTTTTCCTAATCAAGAGGCCAAATACATATTTTTTTAGATTTAGCTTAAAATTCTTTCGTGATGAAATATTTTCATAAAAATTTGCATCCCCTATTTCACTCCCTTAGGAGCCGAATTTCCAAAAACAATGAAATACGGAATTTTTTGTTTCTAACTGAGAAGTCAAATATCAATTTTCATAAATTTAGCTTTAAAAAGCCTTCAGTAGGACTTAAGTAATGATTCTCTTAGCAAAAGAGCTGTCGCTCACTGTTGCTCCCCTTCGTGGATGAATTTCCAAAACATCTGAAGCACGTACTTCATTCAGATACCAGTTTTTGTACTTCTAGCTTCAAAATTACCTTAATTGAGACATATATTCAAAAAACCCTTCATCCCCTACTTTACCTTCTTAGGGGCAGAATTTCGAAATGTCTCTTACTAAATGATGCCTATCGTATAAAATGAATACGCTCTCCAAATTTCAAGCTTATATCCTTAGTGGTTTGGACTGGGCGATGACGAGTCAGTGAGTCAGTCGGGACATTACTTTCATATACAGATTACTGTTTACGATGCACAATAGCATTAAGATTCATTTCATGGGCTGATACTGGCTAGCAGCACCTGTTCTGTAGTACTGCATGTCTGGGAGTTAATTACACACCTTGTCACATACTCCTGGGATTGCCGTCTTCATGAAATCAAATGATCGTATGGCACTGTCGGCCGGGATGCCCCATTCGGGGGGAGGGGGGGGGGGATCAGCAGCCATATTGCAAGTCCTTTTTAGTTGACCCCACTTCGGTGACTTGCAAGTCAATGATGATGATACTGATGATGAACGACACACAATACCCACTCCCCTGCCGGAAATCGAACCCGGGCCCCCTGCCTGGTAGATGATAACGCTACTGCTACGCTACGGAGGCGGACGCCGTCTTCAACTATTTTCCGCAGGTTCTCACGTCAGTAGCAAGCGAAAAGTCGACCAGTTTCGGCATTTCCGAGACGCTCGCCCCCAGACGGCGGGGCATAACAGTCTGCATTCAACAAAATCGCTTATGTCACTTGATTTTCCCGTCTGCGGCCCGTATAGTCGCTAGAATGATCCCCTGTTCCCCGTTACCCCGTTTATACACTTTTCTTGCTGAATCTTGTTCACTTAAAACCACGAGGTGGCAATCAGTCTGGCGCCGTTTTAGTCCATCAGTATATGAGTTTAAAAAAGTTACTGGACGGAAAAGAATGCACTCGAAGTTTTCATATGAAACTTAATACCATTAGTTTAGCATTGATGTAGTTATAAACATCGGACTTCATGCTGTGAGTCATCTATGACACCATTTTTGTCGTTTTTACGACCTCTTTTGTTACATTTTGAGTTAAAACTTCAGGAGTTAACACTCCTACCATGAACAGTTCTTGGAACTTAGCGGTTTTGTAAGGTTGGCGTGTTTTCTGCTATTGAAAACAATTCACCTTTATTGTACTCGGACAAAGATGAATGAGCGCACAGCATGAGTAGTGAATAAAATTCTTGACTCTGCGTTTAGTTTTGTATGTGGTTTACTTGTTAGCCAGTCAACTGTGCAGCGCAGGGGCATTTTTATTTGAGGTTTTGTAGCGAGCAGTTGAGTTTCTCACAGAATGAGATCTGTATTTTGTGAATCTGGGAGAACCTATCTGGAATACTTTATTGTGGAGATGAAAACTCATTTCTAATATTTTCTCGTTCTTTACATGGATTGAGAAGATTTTGGAGGAATTTTAAAGATAACGAAGGCATGCACAGGATTGAGATTTTTGTTTGGCAGAACTATTAACTGAAGGAAACCTTTGTCCCTCAGGTACTAATAACTTTTATGATTAGTGTTAATTTGATCTCTTTGCTTTCATTATATCACAAATTACGAAATTGTTTGACATGTCTGTAATTTTTGTAATGAGAGAATTTCGCAAATATTAGTGCCTTCTTATGTTGTGCAGTCCGTTTTGTCAATAATCAGAGTTTGATTTCTTAAGAACGATTTTATTTAAAGTAAAACCGAACTCCACGAGTCATACTAAAGTTTTGAATATTTTGTCGTGTGTGCATTGCGCCTTACACCGCACGCAGAGACAGAATGTTGCTAAAAAACAAACAAAAAATTGCATTAGATTATTTTCCTTTAGCTGCTGCATCTGCTGATATGTATTTGTTTTCGAGAATGTCAGTATGTCGGTTAAAAAACAGGATGCTGAGCAAGAGGTAAGTCAGTTTTATTTCAGCGCAGATATCACCTTGCGCTCCTGGGCAGGTAGTGTATATTGGGGATTCACAGGTGTAGTGCTACCAAACAGATCAATTTTAGGTGAACAGTGTTGGTAACTTCAAACAGTTATTTTCTTCCAAGCACAGCAGTGTGAATATTTCAAGTCTAACATTGCACATCATGTCACGCAGCGATCATACTGTACTGAGATCTCGTTATATGGTTTTCATTGAGCACACAATTAGTTTCTTTTGGCACTGAATTGGATTCATTTCCTTTCCTTTCCTTCAAGTTTTGCATCTGATGAAGTTTAAAACTTTATTTCACAACACTGCTCACATTCGCAACCAGTTTTATTCAGCAATTGATTATGATACCTAAACTATATGTTACATGAGGAGAAAGGATTGAAATCAATATATTTAGTTTTCTCATATACAGGAATTTTTTATTATTTTAATGGAAAGCATGTATTTTGCCTTCCTCACTCTCTCTCCTGAGCTTTTAAGACATACAAGTCAACACTACTGCTATTATTAAAGATGGTAACCCAGCATAAGTTGGTAACTTTGACGTCTTCGCCCCAATAAACACAAACTTTAGCAGGGTGACCGAAGATCGCACGATTTCTCTCCTCTGCACAGATAGCTGTCGCTAAAAGTAAAGAAAATATGGAAAAAAGGAAGCACCTCAGAAAACAATCAAAGAACTTTAGGATGAAACCACTAGCTGTGCAGGCGTTACCAACAAAGCAGGGAAAAGGGTGGGTGGGGGGTGTGTTGTTTGGGGAAGAAACCAGACAGCGAGGTTATCGGTCTCATCGGATTAGTGAAGGATGGGGAAGGAAGTCGGCCGTGCCCTTTCAGAGGAGGCATCCCGGCATTTGCCTGGAGTGATTTAGGGAAATCACGGAAAACCTAAATCGGGATGGCCGGACGCGGAACTGAATCGTCGTCCTCCCGAATGCGAGTCCAGTGTCTAACCATTGCGCCACCTCGCTCGCTAAAGCAGGGAAAACTCCTTTCTTCTACGATTAATAGAGGCAGATGCACTTATACACTCGTAAAAGTCAGTTTATTCATCTCGTTAAAATGCAAAACGACAGATCGTACATCTGATGCATAGTTTATATGATCGATATAATGTTAATTCTTCTCAATAAATCCACGTGTATCAAAACTGATGTAATTTTACATGGTGAAGATAAATGTCAACAAAAATAAAACAAAGGCAGTGAAATACAGTCGAATTAAATCAGGCCATACTGAAGGCGTTCAGATTAGGAAGCGATGCCCTAAAAGTAGTGGATCAGTTTTGCCGTTTGGGTATCAAAATAACAGACCACGGCTGAAGTGGAGCGGATGAGGGAATATTCAATGCAAACTGGCAATGCAGGGAGCAAGCGGTGGCGTCATATTCCTCCTCAAGTATGTCTGCACAACTTCAAATCGACAGTTTAAATGAGAAACTGTATTTGCACTTTGCGAGAGAGTATCCAGCTGCTGCGTGCAGTGACATCTAATAACCAACTGAAAAGATTCCAGTAACGTTTCCTGTTAGAGACATTTATCCTGCACTGATTCACATTTGATCCATTCCATCAGTTCCACTCCTGCGCTTCTTGTATTCTATAAGGATGGAGGGTCGGGATTTCAATGTGTTTCCTTGGCAGCTGGCGATATCTTTTAACATTATTTACTGGGTTCACGCCCCTTGTACATGATGCTGCAGAAACAAAGGAGTCGTCACACTTGTTACAAGGGAGCAGACCCTTTTTTGTGTGTCAGATTATTACCTCTTTCGTCTTTCTCTGTTTCCTTCTTCTTTGGAAAGTATCCATTTCGGAGGACACAGTTTTCTCCCAAAGTCCCAGTGCTCTTAAAACCTTGTTCTCCAAGAAAAAATACATTCGCATTACTTCCATGTAATTCTAAAAATTAGCATGTAGCCCTGTGATACAAGAAATGTTTCATAATTTAAAGTAAATGCCATGTGAGTGTTGGCTGCTTAAGGTATTGGTTACAGTTTTTGAACGTGAATTAAAAATTATTTTACTACGTCTCACAACTATTAACACAGGAGTGGAACAACAATTTTTAAATAATCATAAGAAGATAGAAGTTTGTAACCTCCCCCTCACTTATCGACCTTAATGACAGTGAAAAATTAAACCGCGTGTACCTAATGGAAATTTGGGAAAAGCAATCGTCACCGAAGTTAATTTGTAGGTAAAGAGGGAGGAAGGGGTTACATCTAAATGAAAGGAAAAATGCAAATGAAACTGGTGGAAATTAATTTTGAAAAGGGGTAAAGTTAATAAAGAAAGTAAATGTGCCGCCGTTACGTTAACAATTAACAAGCGGTAATTAGGACAATTACTATAGTAACTGAAAAAGAAAAGTTATTACACATATAATTAGCACTAGAAGCGTGGCAACTGAAGGTTGACACGTGTAGTGTGAAAACTGAAAGTTTGTCAGAAGTAATAAATTTCGCTACACTCTGACTTAATTTAGCAAAAGAATTAATAAAACCGGAAAATCGAAAGTTAATTTAGTGACTGAAGTTAATAGTGAGCTTTCTTTCTGAAGCACATCGAAATTCAGTAAAATACGGTTAGTCTTGGACTACCTCAACAATTATTTCAAAAGCTACTTGAATCTACGCAATTTAGAAATAAGAGATTTAACTTTGAACTTGAATTAAAAGATTCTGAACAATTAACAATAGTAAAATTTAGTACGTACCAAGCCGAGCTTCAGTCACAGGTAAGCTAAAATATGGTAACAAAACTCGCACTCTTAATTTGTGCTTGCGTAATTTAAATACTGTAGCCAGCTATGAATACCTTAACTGAACTTTGAAATTAAAGCAGTGGAATCGAATGATGCTGGCGTTTGAATTTCAACGACACTCGGGTTCATTCTGGAAAAGGAAGGGACCCTGCTTGGTAATGCAACTGGGACAATGAGCAACAAAGGTTCATGCTACGTTGCTGTAATTTTGTGATTTTAACAGTTTTAAAAGCTGTGGTCTGCCATACAGTTCTAAAACTTTACGTGCTTCCAGTCTTCCTTGTTGGTTGATTGAAGGTTTGAAGCCGTCGATCGAGGAGGTGGCGACAGTCACTCATTGTCGGCCGTCGCTGTTGCTGAAGCTGGATGTTGGCGCGCCTCCTTCTCGACACGGTCACCAGGCGAAACGGGCTCTTGATGTGCGCCAGCTAATGCTTCCCGTCCGCGACACCGTGTCAGAAACTATCATAGCAAGTCGAGCGCAATTACATGCTGCCCAACCCCGAAAGCGCGGCAACTCGCGGGAGCGTCACACAACACACCTGCTCCACTGCACTACCCCAGCCAGACTCTCTCTGCTCTGCCCGCGCTCCACGCGGCCGAGTTAACACTACCAAAGATCCTAAACACTTTTGTTCTCCACGCGACCTATCGATGTATTCGTTCGATAGCATAGTTTTCCCTAGGCCAGACCCAGCGTATAAATACAAATAATATTCACAAAACAAACCAACATAAATGCATATATATATATATATATATATATATATATATATATATATATATATATATATATATAGCCGGCCGAAGTGGCCGTGCGGTTAAAGGCGCTGCAGTCTGGAACCGCAAGACCGCTACGGTCGCAGGTTCGAATCCTGCCTCGGGCATGGATGTTTGTGATGTCCTTAGGTTAGTTAGGTTAAACTAGTTCTAAGTTCTAGGGGACTAATGACCGCAGCAGTTGAGTCCCATAGTGCTCAGAGCCATTTGAACCATTTGAACCATATATATATACTCCTGGAAATTGAAATAAGAACACCGTGAATTCATTGTCCCAGGAAGGGGAAACTTTATTGACACATTCCTGGGGTCAGATACATCACATGATCACACTGACAGAACCACAGGCACATAGACACAGGCAACAGAGCATGCACAATGTCGGCACTAGTACAGTGTATATCCACCTTTCGCAGCAATGCAGGCTGCTATTCTCCCATGGAGACGATCGTAGAGATGCTGGATGTAGTCCTGTGGAACGGCTTGCCATGCCATTTCCACCTGGCGCCTCAGTTGGACCAGCGTTCGTGCTGGACGTGCAGACCGCGTGAGACGACGCTTCATCCAGTCCCAAACATGCTCAATGGGGTACAGATCCGGAGATCTTGCTGGCCAGGGTAGTTGACTTACACCTTCTAGAGCACGTTGGGTGGCACGGGATACATGCGGACGTGCATTGTCCTGTTGGAACAGCAAGTTCCCTTGCCGGTCTAGGAATGGTAGAACGATGGGTACGATGACGGTTTGGATGTACCGCGCACTATTCAGTGTCCCCTCGACGATCACTAGTGGTGTACGGCCAGTGTAGGAGATCGCTCCCCACACCATGATGCCGGGTGTTGGCCCTGTGTGCCTCGGTCGTATGCAGTCCTGATTGTGGCGCTCACCTGCACGGCGCCAAACACGCATACGACCATCATTGGCACCAAGGCAGAAGCGACTCTCATCGCTGAAGACGACACGTCTCCATTCGTCCCTCCATTCACGCCTGTCGCGACACCACTGGAGGCGGGCTGCACGATGTTGGGGCGTGAGCGGAAGACGGCCTAACGGTGTGCGGGACCGTAGCCCAGCTTCATGGAGACGGTTGCGAATGGTCCTCGCCGATATCCCAGGAGCAACAGTGTCCCTAATTTGCTGGGAAGTGGCGGTGCGGTCCCCTACGGCACTGCGTAGGATCCTACGGTCTTGGCGTGCATCCGTGCGTCGCTGCGGTCCGGTCCCAGGTCGACGGGCACGTGCACCTTCCGCCGACCACTGGCGACAACATCGATGTACTGTGGAGACCTCACGCCCCACGTGTTGAGCAGTTCGGCGGTACGTCCACCCGGCCTCCCGCATGCCCACTATACGCCCTCGGTCAAAGTCCGTCAACTGCACATACGGTTCACGTCCACGCTGTCGCGGCATGCTACCAGTGTTAAAGACTGCGATGGAGCTCCGTATGCCACGGCAAACTGGCTGACACTGACGGCGGCGGTGCACAAATGCTGCGCAGCTAGCGCCATTCGACGGCCAACACCGCGGTTCCTGGCGTGTCCGCTGTGCCGTGCGTGTGATCATTGCTTGTACAGCCCTCTCGCAGTGTCCGGAGCAAGTATGGTGGGTCTGACACACCGGTGTCAATGTGTTCTTTTTTCCATTTCCAGGAGTATATATATATATATATATATATATATATATATATATATATATAAACAGTAAAACAATTACAATATATAAAGACACAGAAATGTTATATCTTCAGGTAACAAAATAAGGAAAAAAAAATTGCAGTGCAGTAGATGGAAATAGGAGGATATGCATTTCCGGCGTTACAAGTTCATTGTTGCCCAAACAGAAGTCCATTTCTGTCATTGTGTACAATGAATGTAATGTTGGATGCTAATGGGCTTTTTTCTTGGAAGTAAATCACTAAACACAGAGCGAAATTTTTCGCTGACGTGTTGGCAGCTTACCTCCTCGTGCAATAACGGCTAACATCACAGTCCTTCTTTGTTTCTCCCTTCAGCAGTTTTTAATGAGATAGTTTAAGCCAATTTATAATCCGCTGTCGGATTGCTCGGCATGTCACAAGGACGAGGGCCTCATAGGCGTTAACGAAATGGTGTAGAGAGATTACGTGCTCTTGGAAGTCGACCAGTGTTTCAGTTAAATCTTCTAGCAGTCTCTGTGAAGTAGTTTTTGAATAAGTGAAGTACTTTGTTGCCCGTTTCTACCCCTAAACCTCAGGCACCAGCCAATACTGCCACGGAATTGTGTGTGTGTGGTATGTTTAAAATATTGTCAAAATAACTAAGGCCCATGACTTTTATTTCCGAAAGCTAGGTACCCCTTCTTTTTTTAATTTTGTGCAGAGGAAAGAGTGCTAGTTTCAACGTCCAGAAATTTCTCGTCTTTTGCTCCTATGTGATTACCCTGATTAAACAGCTGTTTGTTGTTGAACTTTAATTGCGATCTAAGGCCACAAACTAGATTCATCGAAAAAATAGTTTTCTTTCTGCACTTTTCATTCTCTAAAGAACAATTGAAGAGTCGAAGATTTTATCAGCCGAATTTTTCCAGTAGGCTAGGAGTTTAGCAGTGGGAATCCCAGTTGGGAGCCATTATATGGAAGCGAACTTCCAAGTTCCTCCAATAGCCTGATAACTGATTAAATCCATTGTTGCAAACAAAAATCAGAATATATGTCACTGTCGCGAGTGTATGTGTAAGGTGAGTGCGTGAATGTCAGTACGTGTGTGAGTTTCGGCAGTTCCCTGTTACATGCATTCTTCACATGGCGAATAACTACGAGTTTCAGTCATCGTAATTGCTCTGAACTGCCATATTTGTTGATGACCCGCTTTCGACGTTTCCACTCATTGCTTAAAGGCTTCAATTAAAGAAAAACTGGTTCTCTTCTGTCGTGTGCATGGTAATGGCTACAACCTAAATGAACTGTCAACAATCGAATAAGGTTACACTATTACCTCATATTACAATTAATTTCTAAAACCTATCGGTATTCAAGAATGAATTTTTATTCTGTAGCGGAATGTGTGCAGAATGAGACGTCCTGACATGAATACTGTGTTTCGGAACGGGACTGGAACCCAGAACATTTGCCCTTTCTTGGGCAAATGACGTATCGCTGAGTTATCCAGGCACGACTCAAAACCCGTTCTCACAGCTTTTAGTTTAGGAAAGGCACAGCATCCGGATATGACTCCTGGTTAGGAACATAGCTTTCATCAACAAGGAAGTTTCACTAGTTATATTGTTGCTCCATTTAGAAACAAGGGACGATCGCTACCGTCGATGTTTCTATGACCAGGAAATACATCGGTATCGCGCAAATAAGACGCACCCGAGTTGTCTGTGGCCGAATTTTGGGAGAAAAGTTCGTCTGACATTGAGGCCAAATCTGTATGGCTTACAGTGAGGAATTTCGCCTAAGCTGGTAGGACGTTGAGGTTCCTACAGAAATCCTTCCGGAAGTGCCTCCCATATAGACGAAAGCCGTCATTAACCTTTTATTGAGGTGCACGATATTGGTATGATATTGTAAGGCCTATGTTGTTCAGAAGTACGATACAATCTTCCTTCGAACATGCATGCAGGTACTGCCCAATATCGTATTTCTCCCCCAACACAGGGTAAGCGACATTCAATTAAAATGTCTCCCCTGGACAGGTATATACAGGGCCACACACGGGAGATGGACGGTTTTTAATGAAATAATACTCAGCCAACTTTAAAATTAATGCATTTTTATTTACACAAAATCAATGCTCATTATTTGCTATTTTAGTTAGCAAAGTTATTTGTGAAACATAGTGTCGTCAAGGTTATGTCCATCATTTCGAATGCAGTACTCAAGTCTCTTCTCAAAACCCTCCGTCACACGGACTAAAGTCTCTGCAGGGGTGGCAGCAATTTCTTGAATGATTGCATTCTTCAACTCGTCCAAATGTCGTGGTTTGTGGTTATAGACACAGTTATTAAGGTACCCCCACAGAAAAAAGTCACATACTGACAAGTCGGGAGACCTGGGAGGCCAAGCAACATTGCCAAAACGTGAGATAATCCGGCCAGGAAACATGCGTCTAAGAACTGTCATTGAAGTGTGCGATGTTGCTCCGTCCTGCTGGAACCAAACGCGTTTTAAAGGGATTCGTTGTCATCTTAGTTCTGGTTTCAAAAATGTTTCAAGCATACAAATGTAACGAACCGAATTAACAGTAACTGTGGTCACGTTCTCTTCGAAAAAATAAGGTCCAATAATGCCAACAGAGCCAAGAGCACACCAGACTGTTACTTTTTATGAGTGTAGAGGACGCTGGTGGATAAGGTGTGGATGCTCTGGAGCCCAGTAACGTAGGTTTTGCTTATTCACGGTCCCGTTTAAATGAAAATATCCTTCATGGCTCATCAATAAGATTTCATTTTCATTCGATCCCAAAATCACTTGCATTCTGTAAGCGAAGTCTTCTCGAACAGCAGAATCACTTTCCTTAAGTTGTTGGGCAATGAGCATTTTTTAGGGATGTAATTTTAATTCTTTATGCAAAATTCGTCTAACCGATTCACGATTGATTCGTAACTCACTAGCGTGACGTCTAGCTGACTGTTCTGGGCTTCTGACTGCCTCTTGCCTTACCCTTTCAACTTTTTCTGGTGTCGTTACTCTGCGTTTCGGGCCAGAATGCTTCTTATCCAGTATGTTTCCAGTTGATATAAAGTTTTCCACCCATCTGAGGATTGTGTTACGGCTCAGAACAGCTCCATGTCGACCGACATTAAATCGCGCACGAAACAATCGCTGCGTAGCAATAATAGACACCACTTTTCACGAAACTGTCATAGGCAAACACTCGACGTTGCAAGTCCCACTGCTCCATAGTGACTGAGTAAATGAAATGGCGTCTTGTGTGGATCAGAAGTATCCCCACCACGACCACCTCCCACCACCGCGCCCTCAGTACTACCCAGTTCAAAACCGTCCGTCTCCCGTGTGTCACCCTGTACATAATGAATGTACGAGTGCAAGTTGTACACACATAGTTGACGACATATGGAACTTTCGTCCAGGCCGTGAGTCGTGCACGGATAGCGTAATGGTAGAGCGACCGCTCGCGACAAGCGGGAAATCCGGGTTCGAGTCCCGGCCCGGCTCAAATTTTCATTGTCGTCGTTCCATTATGCAGATAACGGTTGTCCATCTTCGCAACTGCAATACATTTCACGTATTTCGTACGATCTGGTTTTGTCGGCGAGTCGCCGGCCGCTACACACGGACGCAGCGATATAGTCGCGGTGAGTGCGCTGGCAGCGGGCGGGGAGTCCCCCAGGCACTCGGTACTTCCCCGTTCCCCTCGGCAGCCTTGCGCTGCGCTCTGCGCTCCCTTTCAGCGGGCGCAGAGGGTTGCGCGCCCGCACCCGGGGGAGAGTCCCGGCTAAATCAATTAAAGCCTCTGCATTATTAACGGCCGCGGGGGCGGCGGGGGTGGCAGTCTCACATCGTCGTGGCGGTGGCGGTGGCAGTGGCGGCGGAGGTGGAGGCATCGCGCCAAACATTCGCGACCCGCGTCAATTTTACAACGGGGCCTCTCCTCAGCCACCGCCCCCCCACCCCCCACCCCAGTCAAAGCTCGTGGCGCTTTTTCCCCTCCGGCTGGCGATTTTGTCACCGCGGTGGCGCCCGCTGCGGTTTGCTGCCGCATGCTCTGCCCGCCGCGTTCCGACGTCGGTTCGCCAAAAAAATATTTGCCATAGGCCGCCTCGCAAATATTTGGAATTCATCTCAAACCATTTTTATACGTGCAATTAACACGTGCCGCAACGCGATAAACGTGAAATACTGATTCTGCAGCCGCGAACACTGACGGGAGTTCCGGTATAATTTTTTCCGGCCATCTGTCCATTATGCTACCAGAGTGCAGTACATAGCACCTGGAATTACCTGTTTTTCACGGTTTGTTGTTGTTCAGATTTACCCAACTGCATGTCTGTTACACTTCCTGTAATGCACGTCAGTGAAGCAAAATATTCCGTGAAAAAGAACAAAGCTATGTTTGTTCTGTTTCACAAGACGGGAGACAAATACAGAGGGACTTGTATTTTGGTGAAAAATTTCGCCTGATTTCATCAATTTTAAAAAAAGCAATTTCTACATATTTTTCACTATTTTTATACAATTTCTTCAATTATTTTGCTAAATTTTATTTCCATTTTTCTGTATCCAAAGCGAAAGCAAAAATCATTGTTACAATATTTGCAGGGAAACGTCTTTTATTTTTCCATAAATTCAAAAAGTATGAAACTTATACATCTGGTAAAAAAACGCACACATTAGATCATGAATGTTTGGAAAACATTTATCCTGTCACTTTAATACATTGACGTGACGAAAGTCATGACATAACGACATGTACATACACAGATGGCTGTAGTATCGCGTACATAATGTATAAAAGGGCAGGACATTGATGGAGCTGTCATTTGTTCTCAGGTGATGCATGTGAAAAGGTTTCCGACATAATGATGGCCGCAACGACGGGAATTAACAGTCTTTGAATGCAGAATGGTAGTTGGAGATAGACGCATGAGACACTCCATTTCGGAAACCCTAATGGAATTCAATATTCCGAGACCCACAGTGTCAGGCATTGCCTCTCACCACGGGCAACGCAGCCGCCGACGGCCTTCACTTAACGACCGAGAGCAGCGGCGTTTGCGTAGACTTATTAGTGCTAACAGACAAGCAAATCTGGGTGAAACAACGGCAGAAATTAATGTGGGACATACGATAAACGTATCCGTTAGGACAGTGCGGCGAAATGTGGCGTTAATGGGCTATGGAAGCAGACGACTCATGCGACCGCCTTGGTAACAGCACGACATCACCTACAGCGCCAGCCACATCGGTTGGACCCTAAACGACTGGAAAACCGTGGCCTGGTCGAATGAGTCCCGATTTCAGTTGGTAAGAGCTTATGGTAGGTTTCGAGTGTGGCGGAGACTCCACGAACACATGGGCCCAAGTTGTCGTGGTGTCTCCGTAATGGTGTGCGCTGTGTTCGCATGGAATGGACTGGGTCCTCTGGACCAACTGAAGGTATCATTGACTGAAAATGGTTACTTTCGGCTACCTGGAGATCATTCGCATCCATTCATGGACCTCATGCCCGAAACTAAGATGGAATTCTTATGGATGACAATGCGCTATGTCATCGGGACGCAGTTGTTGACGATTTGTTTGAAGAACTTTCTGAGGTGTTCGCGCTAATGATTTGCCCACCCTGATCGCCGACATGAATCCCATCGGCCCTTTATGGGACATACTCGAGAGGGCAGTTTGTGCACAAAATCCTGCAATTGTGAGCAGCTATAGAAGCAGAATGGCTCAATATTTCTTCAGGGAAGTTCCAACGGCCTGTTGTGCTGATGCCACGTCGCGTTGCTGCATTACTCTGGGCAAGGGAAAGTACGACACTATATTAGGAGGTGTCCCATGGCTTTTGTCACCTCAGGGTAAGTAGGACCCACAATCAGTCTGAGAAAGACAAGGATGCCACGACTCCCATATTACTGGGACTCAGAGCTGTTCTCCTGTCAGACTTTATATTACAATATGTTGAAAACGATCTCTTATTCTCAACATTACTGACTGGGACCCACAATCCCTTCACTGTAGCTTCCACAAAAGCCCATACTCTGATTTCAGGGAAAGAAGGACAGCAGTCACATCAACAGCTTTACCTCTCCTACAAGAACACAACAAAAGTTCCATACCTTCTCTTGCTGACAGTACAGGTAATGTAACGGATGATGATAAACAGGAGGCCGAAATTCTAGACCTAGCTTTCAAAAACTCGTTTACGGTAGAAGACTGTAGCACCATTTCTGATTTCAATTGTCGAACAAATGCAAGGGTAGCTGACATAGTGTTTAGTGTATCTGGGATTGTAAAACAGTTAAGATCCTTAGACGCCAGGAAGGCATCTGCCCCAGACGGTATCCCCGTAAGATTATATGTTGACTATGCTACAAATATAGCACCATTCTTGTCCATCATCTATCAGAGATCATTGGAACAGCAGAAACTTTCACAGGACTGGAAGAAGGCCCTGGTCATAGCAATGTATAAAAAGGTAGAAAATCGGATGCACATAATTACCGGTCAATTTCTCTGACATCGAGTTGTTGTAGAATCATGGGACATATTTTGTGTTCAGACATAATGACCTTTCTAGGCTCTGAGTAGCTCATCTGCTGAAACCAGCACGGTTTTAGGAAACAGCGATCATGCGAGACACAGCTGGCCCTCTTTGTGCATGATATACAACAGGCTGTAGATACCGGCTTCCAGGTCGATGCCATACTCCTCGACTTTCGTAGGGCGTTCGACTTAGGTTGCACACTGTCGCTTGCTCCAAAAAGTGGGCGCTTACGGTCTATCCGATGACAAATGCGGTTGGATAGCAATTTTTCTAACAGACACAGAGCAGTATGTCGTCCTGAATGGGGAGACTTCAACAGAAACAAGCGTAACTTCAGGTGTGCCCCAGGGCAGCGTAATAGGTCCGCTGCTTTTTACGATTTACATAAACGACCTGGTTGATGGTATTGACAGCGGCATTAGACTGTTTGCCGATGATGCTGTAGTCTGCAGGAAAGTAATATCACAAGAAAGTTGTGAACAAATCGATGGGGATTTGCAGAAAATAAATGCGTGGTGTAATGACTGGCAGTTATCTCTCAATTTTGGTAAGTGTAACCTACTGCGTATAACAAGGCGAAAATCCCCATTGATGTACGAGTACAAAATAAATGCCCAGTCTTTAGAAGCGGCAACGTCCGTCAAGTATCTGGGTGTGGCTATTCGAAATGATCTCAAATGGAATGATCAGATTACACAAGTAACGAGCAAGGCGAACTCTAGATTGCGGTTTATTGGTAGAATCCTAAAGCGATGCAGTCCCTCAACAGAGGAAATTGCTTACAATACGTTAATTCGTCCAGTCTTAGAGTGTTGTTGACTGTATGGGACCCTTACTAGTTAGATCTCATTCAAGAGATTGAAAAGGTCCAAAGAAGAGCGGCAAGATTCGTGACTGGTACATTTAGCCATCGCGAGAGCGTTACAAATCTCATCACTAAAATCCGAAATCCAATCTTCGCCCAGGATGTAGAGCATGTACACTACTGGCCATTAAAATTGCTGCACCAAGAAGAAATGCAGATGATAAACGAGTATTCATTGACAAATACACTCCTGGAAATGGAAAAAAGAACACATTGACACCGGTGTGTCAGACCCACCATACTTGCTCCGGACACTGCGAGAGGGCTGTACAAGCAATGATCACACGCACGGCACAGCGGGCACACCAGGAACCGCGGTGTTGGCCGTCGAATGGCGCTAGCTGCGCAGCATTTGTGCACCGCCGCCGTCAGTGTCAGCCAGTTTGCCGTAGCATACGGAGCTCCATCGCAGTCTTTAACACTGGTAGCATGCCGCGACAGCGTGGACGTGAACCGTATGTGCAATTGACGGACTTTGAGCGAGGGCGTATAGTGGGCATGCGGGAGGCCGGGTGGACGTACCGCCGAATTGCTCAACACGTGAAGATTCGTGACTGGTACATTTAGCCATCGCGAGAGCGTTACAAATCTCATCACTAAAATCCGAAATCCAATCTTCGCCGAGGATGTAGAGCATATACACTACTGGCCATTAAAATTGCTGCACCAAGAAGAAATGCAGATGATAAACGAGTATTCATTGACAAAAACACTCCTGGAAATGGAAAAAAGAACACATTGACACCGGTGTGTCAGACCCACCATACTTGCTCCGGACACTGCGAGAGGGCTGTACAAGCAATGATCACACGCACGGCACAGCGGACACACCAGGAACCGCGGTGGTGGCCGTCGAATGGCGCTAGCTGCGCAGCATTTCTGCACCACCGCCGTCAGTGTCAGCCAGTTTGCCGTGGCATACGGAGCTCCATCGCAGTCTTTAACACTGGTAGCATGCCGCGACAGCGTGGACGTGAACCGTATGTGCAGTTGACGGACTTTGAGCGAGGGCGTAAAGTGGGCATGCGGGAGGCCGGGTGGACGTACCGCCGAATTGCTCAACACGTGGGGCGTGAGGTCTCCACAGTACATCGATGTTGTCGCCAGTGGTCGGCGGAAGGTGCACGTGCCCCTCGACCTGGGACCGGACCGCAGCGACGCACGGATGCACGCCAAGACCGTAGGATCCTACGCAGTGCCGTAGGGGACCGCACCGCCACTTCCCAGCAAATTAGGGACACTGTTGCTCCTGGGGTATCGGCGAGGACCATTCGCAACTGTCTCCATGAAGCTGGGCTACGGTCCCGCACATCGTTAGGCCGTCTTCCGCTCACGCCCCAACATCGTGCAGCCCGCCTCCAGTGGTGTCGCGACAGGCGTGAATGGAGGGACGAATGGAGACGTGTCGTCTTCAGCGATGAGAGTCGCTTCTGCCTTGGTGCCAATGATGGTCGTATGCGTGTTTGGCGCCGTGCAGGTGAGCGCCACAATCAGGACTGCATACGACTGAGGCACACAGGGCCAACACCCGGCATCATGGTGTGGGGAGCGATCTCCTACACTGGCCGTACACCACTGGTGATCGTCGAGGGGACACTGAATAGTGCACGGTACATCCCTACCGTCATCGAACCCATCTTCCTACCATTCCTAGACCGGCAAGGGAACTTGCTGTTCCAACAGGACAATGCACGTCCGCATGTATCCCGTGCCACCCACCGTGCTCTAGAAGATGTAAGTCAATTACCCTGGCCAGCAAGATCTCCGGATCTGTCCCCCGTTGAGCATGTTTGGGACTGGATGAAGCGTCGTCTCACGCGGTCTGCACGTCCAGCACGAACGCTGTTCCAACTGAGGCGCCAGGTGGAAATGGCATGGCAAGCCGTTCCACAGGACTACATCCAGCATCTCTACGATCGTCTCCATGGGAGAATAGCAGCCTGCATTGCTGCGAAAGGTGGATATACACTGTACTAGTGCCGACATTGTGCATGCTCTGTTGCCTGTGTCTATGTGCCTGTGGTTCTGTCAGTGTGATCATGTGATGTATCTGACCCCAGGAATGTGTCAATAAAGTTTCCCCTTCCTGGGACAATGAATTCACGGTGTTCTTATTTCAATTTCCAGGAGTGTAGCTAGTCAAAAAAATTTGCTTTTGCTTGATGCCTGTTTCGTGTATAAAAATCATACTCCTTTACAGCAACTATACCTCTAGAAAAATGTGGGGCATTAGAGTTCAAACCACTGGACAAATTCAGCTTCTGGATGTCTGTTTGTTTCCGTCCCTATAAAACATGTAAACGCTCTATCTGTAGCTACGGCCTGAAAGGGTAGCCAGCTTCATAATAAGCTCCAAGACAGATTGTTTCTCTCTGGTTGCACGTCATCACATTCCATCAGTCCTCGTTGCCCCGTTACGCCAATATGATTCTCTATGCATTCCATAAGCGTGGATAGCTAACTGAACGTACTGCACAATTTGTAACTCGCAAGCAGTCTGCCTCCGATCTTGGTGGTGCGAACGTTGGAGATTTCTGTGGCGCACCATTTTTCATTCGGTATGCATGGTGAAAGCTAATGGTTTGTTTTGAACAATTCTTGAATATTAACGACGTCCATTTTGTGAAGTGGTTTGTGCACCTCCCGGACACTCATTTTCTATCGTCCCCCTTATGCACCTTGGTCAGTCATTAGCAGGTAATATTTTTCTCGTCATAATAGTTAACACAACACTTTCAAATGAGTGTTACTTGAGATTGGACTTGCGACCTCGTACACAAAGGGTTCCTTTTATCATTATGATTACTGAACTAGTTGTGTTCATTACTTGTAACATATCATTTCTTAAAAACATTCTCGACCATAGTGGACTAGGTTCTGAGGCTGTGCTTGTGTGCTTAAAATACTAACAAAACTTCAGAATTCCACAGCAAGTCATCATTTATATTAGCTATCCTTCACAAATTTCGAATTTTATTCCACGATTTTCAGACGGTACTTGCTCAGATTGCATTGATTTAGGCCCATTTTGCGAGAAACGAGAAGTTGCCGTGGCTAGACAAAAATCTTTGGAGTCGTCTTACAATTTTATCTGAATCGGAAATTTTATCCACATTTCGACTAAAACCTTACTTGTTGCTCAGAAATCACACACGTTTAGGTTTTTTGATAAAAAATAAAGCTAGTATGAGCTACTTTAATTTAGTTACACGTAACTTCATGGACGCATGACAAAGCAGACGAGGGCACTGACTGCAGAAAAAGTGGCGGACGGGAATCCAGTTTCTTTCAGACATGGCGGACGTGTAGCCACTCAGTGAAGTTTTAAGTCGTTGAAGTAGCCATTGTCTTCCATTTTACGACAGCCGCCATGTTTAGTGCCACTGTCTTCTTCACACTCGCCGTACAAATGACTAACTTACTGTCCCAACCCCATGTCCTGGGGAAAACCACCCTTTCTCGCCACCTAGTGGCACTGTGGCTTGCTGGTTACATTCTGCAGCCAGCCGAGCCGGCCTTGGTTCACTACATTTTTTATGGTATGTTGCTAACTGACACATAAAGTAGCACAAAAATTGAACTTAATTAAACATATAACATAATGTACCTCTCATTAGGGTCATAACAATAGTGTGAGCAACTCTGGTGGTGTATGAACCAGCATGAACTTCACTGGACAGTTTAAACACTTTAACATTCAGAGATAAAGACAAAAGCACATAATAAAGGGAAATTATCATGATATCTGATATCTACTTAAATATTGGATAAAAAAACGCAAGAAGTCGAGCACAAAACAAAAATTTATTTTGAAAGAGTTGAAAATTTAGTCTCTTAGTCTCTTAGAAATGAATACTAAGTATGGCCTGAAATAAAATTTGTAAACAATTTCAGGTGGCCCTCACTTATTTTACTGGCTGAATTAAACTTCAGTTAACCTGTTATAACGTCGTTTCGTTGAATATTCATATGAGTTAACTTCATGATATCGATGTTCTGGGGTCTGTTCCTGGTACCGTTTGTTCCTCAGACGACCCCATCGTTTCCGTGGCTCCAACAGCCATGTTTTGTACCCACATGTATGTAGGTTTACAGTATGCCATCAGGATGGAAGTGTTTACACTGTGAAAATACGACTGTAGTATAGTTCCCGCTAAACAAAAAACACCGCAATACCCAAACATTAAGGCTCTGAATGCTGTCCCCATCGGAATCGATATAATCAGAAGACAAGTAGCAATGCAGAAATTGACTTACAGTTCTGGCAAAATCCACTCGTTTAAATTCTAATATATCTTCGACGATCTCACATGAAAACATGGCTTCTGGGCTAGCAGAATTCATTAAACACAGCAAATAACTAATATTTTCAATGATTATTCAATCTGCACAAACCACAGCTTTAAATTAAAACCTCTGTACAATTTTCTGCCCTATACATTTCTCCCAACAGTAGGTGTGTTGTCATACATAAACATTAAATGTACGCCCATATTTACAGTTATTCTTAACCCCTAAGTAAGTTTATCACTTGCAAATTGTAAATAATACAGTTAACCCAGCAAATAACTTACATACATGACGTATACAGATCCATCCAAAATAACATATACAATAAAATTAAAAATACCAAAATGAAATTGTCTCACAAAAATTAACTAAGTAAATTAAAGTTTTTTAAGAAAAAAAGAACAAGTTTAAAAGAGATGTATCAGTATCTGCTGACCTCCATGCACTAATAGTATGCTATCTTTTCTGCCTATGTCCTTGCACCAAAAACTGTTGTGCTCTGATATTACTTTATTATCTCATGTAACCTAAGGTATCAGCAAATTATTAAAACAAAATAATATCTTACTTCTGCATGTGAAATACACTCATATCAACTGAAATATACTCACATATTGCATTCAGTCATACTCAGGAAAGTGGCTCTTCCGGAAATAACTCCAGAATAATCATGACCTCCACATACTCCATTCGGTTTTTGCCATTGAGAACCATTCCGATTTTCGATTTTCCTTTACTAGCCACATACTCAAATCCTAGCCAGTTTTTCTCATAGTTCAGCAACATTTTTTTCTTTTTTTAATTTGGTCATACAGTCTGTGCCCAACACAGTACCTCTCACAAACCTACTCACAATAAAACAACTCATGCTAAACTACACTCCATCACCATTAATTTCCAATAATATCTCTTTTACGAAATTTCCTGGCAGTTTTAATCTGCCAGAAAGTTTCGTATCAGCGCACGCTCCGCTGCAGAGTGGAAATCTCATTCTGGAAATATCTCCTTTCTTATAGATTTGCTTAATGCACCTGTGCCAGTTTCAGTATTCTCACCAAGTATTACCAGCTTTTTATTCTTATTTACATCCACAAAATTTTCTGATACAGCTGAAACCATATTCCCAGAATCGAAGAACGCACACACTTCTTATCTAATACATTGATCTGCTGTATATTATCAATTACAACACACTCTAAACATTTCCCCAGTCACAAATCGTTTTTGATACCCTTCCTTCTCTCTTCTGCTTCCATAGCACACCTATCGGCTACTGACCAAAGTTCAATATTACTGTATCCTTGAAATAATTCATTGAATAATTTTCTAGTCCCTGTTTCATCCTTCCTCTTCCCAGAGTCCCTAGACATCTCATATTTATCGCCCTTCCACAGAAAAGTAGAAGAAGTACGTTAACACAGATGGCCTCCAGTCCAGCATACTCCCTTTGTTTCTTTCAACATCCAATTAGAACCCCTGTTCTTGATGAGAGCTTTCACCTCACCTCGCTAGATTAAATCATTATCTTCAACTCCCCTTAACACCAAATCATTTAGTACCTCTGTCGCAACATAAAACTAATCTCCAGCTTATGAGCCTATTGTTACAACACTTCCAACACCTTTCATTGATATGCCTTCCCTCCACAACATAAACAGTGTTGCTGATGCACAATACTTCACTGGAATTCTCTGTACACTCTAACTCCACCAAATTCTGATTCACATCTGCCTCTCTCTTGAAAAAGTGATTTTGCACCTGAATGACATCCATGCCGTCCTTCTCTCTCTCCAAATCAAATAAGATGCTCAGCTCCGTATCTTCGTAATCCAAAGTTTCTCCCTCTGTTACAAACAGTGCTCTCTCTCACCTACAGTGTTGCTTCCCCTTTCCTTGGAAATTATCCTGACCTTCAATTACAGTCGTTTCGAGATATGTGCTGTCCCCTCTGCATGTTCACATACAATTAAATGGCAATCATTATAATAATAATTTGTAGGCAGCTAATGGCAACCCACGTACCTCAACTCAAAAAAAAAATGCACTACAGTAACTCATAGTAGGCAGTAGAAAAGTTGTCAGACCCGAATGCATCACATTCGACCGGTGTAGGAAGTTGAAAAGTTGTCAGTACTGAATGCATCATATTCGACTGTACTGACTAAATGATCAGAAAGACCAACGTGATGCTGCTCTATGGGGATGGAGAACGAGGTGGCTGGGGCATGGGTCACACACTCGTCTTGCATTCAGGGGACAGCAGCTCAATTACCCATCTGTCCACCCAGTTTTCCACGATTTCCATAAATCACCTAAGGCAAATACTAGGATGATTCCTTTGAAAGGGCGACCTTTTACGAGAAAATAACTAAATAAATGTTCACTACTTCCAACATTTTTCAAGGAACAGGAACAGTTTCTTGCCAAGCTGTGATATTAAATTTCTAATGACTGCCATTCAGGATTGTATTGATTTCCAGTATGAAATAGATTCGAGGATGTAAAGTGTGGCCTAATATTACACGGCTTTTCTTTTTGAAGTTTGTCCAATAGTTAATTCACGACCCACAGCTGCACTTAAACACTAAAAAGTTCCTTCCCACTGTGAAATGGATGCATACTGTAACGGCAACCTGGCTGTGGACCATTGGCGCCATTTACCATGTTTGGTATCCCTCCACCAGTGAAGAAGAACTTCAGTATGGAGTGTGGTGCCATTTACCGTGTGTGGTGTCCCTCCACCGGTGATGAAGTACTCAGTATGGAGCGTGATGCCATTTACCATGTGTGTTGTCCCTCCACCAGTGATGAAGAACTTCAGTATGGAGCGTGATCTACCAGTATGGCAATACAGGAAACACAATGGTTGGCCATTGAGAGGATCAGGTCGCTCAGTATAGTTTATGGTAACACTGCCCAGTGGTGGACAACCGCCGTCTGTAGGTCAAAACTGGCTTCTTGGAGGCAGTGTTACGGTAGCAGTCCTTCTGCCTAGAACGTTCCATGCACATTCAAACAGATATGAGGTGAGAAAGACGGATGGCCGCTCGAGAAGCTTGATATCGACTAGTTGCATATACTTCACCACCATCAGGCAAGTTTCATGTTCTCAATGTCATCATAGATCAGATGGGACCCTGCTCCACTTGCATCAATAAAATGGCGTCAGACCTGCCGCAGAACATTATCCTTGCAAACCGCTGCTGTCATGGTTCCCCCTACAAGAAAACATTCAATATCGTATATGTTTCTAATATGATGCCGCTCCATGCGCGAACCCTAGAGCTGCCATTTGCTCTGTTCCTACAGTATTGGCAAAGCTGTATCTTGCATAAGAAGCGCTTATGATGACGGCACGATGACAATTACTGCACAGCCTAAACTCCGGCTCAGCTGTGGGAAGGACACAGTTTCACAGTACCTGTATCATACCGCCAGGGACATGCGATGCACATGGTGGTAGTACAGCATACAAGCAATCTCCCGAAGCTAAAGATCTACAGTTTGATAAGACATGTCTCATACAGAATCTGCTGTAAGAAATATAGCCAAAAGATATCTCGTGCTGGTTGGAAATCTTTGGTCATTTAAGATAAAGACCCTGTCACTGGAGTGTAGCGCATGGCTGTTTTGGCTGTACTGCAGACGAATTTTTATTTCTCCCGAAATCTGGTCCATGTCCATTACATAACTCTCTGGCTGCAATTAAACAGTAATGGTGTAACGGTTTCTGCATTTATTATTTTATGCCTTTTTTATTTTGTGTCATGTCTAAAAGTTAGTTGTAAATAATCAATTCCAACTTGATCTGTTCAAACCGCTATATGTACTATCAGTTTGGTACGTGAAGCTAATTAAATACTTCAAACTAAGACACCGTTCTATGGAACAAGCACATCTACTGTGAAGGTAATCATTCGAGAGAGGACGAATCACTCTCTTACTTATTTTCATATTCAGGACTACTCTTTGATGTTGTTATTATACCCTACAAATAATTTTTGTTACACGATAGGAAGTTATCAACATGACCATCGCTGATGGGAGCATATACTCGTACATTGTTAATGCATTCGGGATGTTTATGGTAGCGCTCCCTCAAACAGTATTTTCTGGATTTGGGAACAATCAGGTGTTAGGTTACTTAACAGTAAATCTTGGACTGGACATTTCGGGCTTGGAAGCCATGCTTTCTGCCAAAGAGGCGAAAAAACTGCCTACCTGGATCTACCTGTTAGGTGCCTCTGGCCAAAGCATGGACACGTACGCAAGAGAGAAGTACGCCACACGAGCAAGGTATTTCAACGGTGTTCTAAAAGCCTATTGTGAAAAGGGATGGTGGCCATAAAAATTCGCAAGTTTCCATGTTCATATGGGACCAGACGCTATCGAGAGGGCTAACAAATGGTGTCTTCCCGCTACCTGCTGAGTTTTTTGGGAAGCCTCAGGGTTTTGTATCAATTTTAGACTGAAATGCAACGTTTACGATGGCTCTTAAACGGCCTACTCTGGGACGCGAAATCACTTCTCTTAGTTCATCCGAGGTCGGATATGCTGTAACGTTTGGCACGTCCAGGTCATGATCTCTGTGGTAAATGCGTTGTTCACTTTAAGCCTAAATGGAAACTCAAAACGGTGTGGCCGAGCGGTTCTAGGCGCTTCAGGTTCGAATCCTGCCTCGGGCATGGATGTGTGTGATGTCCTTAGGTTAGTTAGGTTTAAGTAGTTCTAAGTTCTAGGGGACTGATGACTTAGATGTTAAGTCCCGTAGCGCTCAGAGCCATTTGAACCATTTTGAAACTCAATACAGGCTGTCTGAAGTTGGCATAGAAAACACAGGTCAGGAGCATAACGTCTTCCCCTCCCCACTTGGGAATTTATGAGTCAGGGATTGACAACTTCTCTAGAAAGGAAAAGAATGTTATCAACTTTGATTAGGATTTGCCAGTGGGTAGAGCAAACGAGTTAGAGCTTAGACATGGAGCTTTTGGAGTATTGTGATTGGCTAGAAACCCTTGTGGGATTGGCTGCATGGGTGTTATGGCGACTTTAGCGAGTTTGATGGAAAGGGAGGAGCAGAGAAACTTGATATTCTGATTCAGACTCTGGTCTGGAGAGGAGATTCTGCTCTGGACTCTTACTATGAGTGGGTTGCTCTCGAGGCACTCATGCTGAGGGTGACTTTACACTGGCACTGGTCTTGACTAGGGAGCCAGTAGTGAGGTCTTAGCCGTACCAACAGTTTAAACCTCAGACAACTCTCTGTGCTGGTAACATTCTTACTAGTCTCCAGCCTGCCGCCTTGGCATTTGATCTCCTTGTACCCACTGCCATATAAGTGAGTCGACCGCGTCCTTGGTTGGAGTGTCACACGCTGGAATCTGCCGATATTTCAGGCCTCCATCAGAGAGTAATTGCGATCCATCTAACAATTCGCCAGTCTACAACCTTGCATATTTCGTGCCCACAATAACGAATTATAGGCGCCACGCATCGCTCTGCTGCAGTCGCTTGCTCCACGACTCTCACCTGAGACAGCCCTATGCATCGAGAAAGGGATACAGTATTGCTGCTCCGGCGTGTCAGGGAAAACAGAATCACAGTCTCGCCACTTGTTCTCAGATGCACCAACATAGCACAACTTCTTTGTAGAATAAACCCATCAAAGTCTATACAGGGTGAGGTTATTTCAAATTGTGTTATCCATGATTTTGAGCCAGGGAAACAGGTTGAAGATATAAATGTTAATGTTCATGACTTATTTCTCTACTTGTATTGTCTGTCCTTTATATGATTCATAATCTTTTACCATTGTTTTTTTATGAAAGATCAATCCATTGTTGATATATTAATCACCCCTCAATAACTGACTGAAATAACGACAGGGCAACCATTTCATTCAATTATTTCACCATTCAAGCTTTACATAAACTTCCAAAAAAAGTGATAACCTCCAGTACAGGGTAGCAACAACAAGCACTGTCAGAGGGAAGCATCAGTTTAGCAGATGCAGAGGCAGGTAAACAAGTGGAACGTTTACAAGATGAAGTGATCTGACAGGGCGTAAACTTACAGTCGCTGGCAGCCTTTGAAATCAAACAGCAAGACCATTGTAGTCTTGCACAGAAAACTACCAATGGACGGAAATTATATACACGTCGTCATCTAACATGATACAAACTAAAATTCAATGTGGTTCTTCCAAAATGTAATTCCAAAATAAAATTCTATTTGAGTAAAAAGGCATAATTAACTACCTCCAGGACGAAAACAAATTGTGTCACTTTTGAAGCAATCGTATATCTGAAGACCCTAATACACAACTGCATTTTCGTTTTTGAAGCACACTGCCACTTTTTTACTGAGTACCTCCTTAATGTTTCCATTGGATACTTTTTCCTCAGAAATGCGGTTCACACACATAACTGTGTCAGACATCAGTACATCCTGAGGCGTCGCAGCTAGGGTGCGATCGCCAATTTGGCTATTAAAGCTTTCTTGTATGAATGAATGTGGGCTCTAGTGTAAGCAGTCAGAATCTTATAAGATCTGCAACGGGCGAGCTGTGTCCTGCAGACGTGCGTCATGACCATGTGGCGTGACTGCAGCGTGTGAAAGTAGCGGAGAGGCGCTTACAGAGTAGTTACATTCTCTGGAACTATAAAATTAATAACTGATCTATAAATAGCCTGAGGAACTTCATATTAGGTACATAAGCTTCTGTTGTGTAAAGGAACAATCTGTCAAAATCTGAAGTCAATAACTGCCACAATTTGGAAGTTACAAAAAAAAAAAAAAAAAGAAGAAAAGTCAGTAAAAAACGTAATTATCCGACAGTTAAAAAACTAAATTAAATATATATATATATGTTAATAGTTCACCAACTGTGACTATTTGAAAAGATATGATAACACCTTCAGTGTTTAGATGCAAATTTGGAAAGTTCTATTTTAGAAAACATTTCGTAATTTTACTGTAGTACTAACTTTAAGAATTTAAAGTAGATATTTATATTTTGTGTTAAGATGAGTGTGAAAGAGAGTACTTGTGTGAGTGTATGTGGGAAATTCGCCAATATTAAATTTACAGTTGTGTAATTCTCTATAGGAGCTTGTAAGTGTTCCAGCTTTGTATCGTGGGAACGAATCCACCAGTGGTTCCCCTACTAGTGGATGACGGATGTCCATACATTTTTGAATATGTAAGAGACAGCCAGAACGTTCGCGACTATATAGTTAAATTCCAGACGTAAAGTACAGTTTAAAATTTATTTCATTTTATTTGTTTAACAAGAGGGTTTTGAGTTGCTTATCTTAATGACGTCAGTGAGCTCAGAGCAGTGGTTGGTTCTTGCCAGATTTTGGCTCGAGCCGCGCCCTGAAAGTCAGTTCTGATTGGCCGTAATTCTGTACAGCCAATAAGAAGTGAGACGGTTTACCACCTAACGCAGGAGACAGAGGGGCTTGTAGAGGCAGAGAGAAGAAGGAAGTGGTGGACTAGCTTTCGAAGGAGCCGGTCATGCTGAAAGTGTCCGAACGTATTATAAGTAAAATGAAGTGATATTGTGACTTCCACGTTTCGGTACAGTGATAAAGGTAGCTGGTGTTTACCATTAACTATACGTGAAATTTTAAGAGTCGAGAGATATTTTGTTCTGGAGAAAATCGCGTGTGTAAACTTTGAATTAAAAGCGTGGAGGTACTAAGTAATTTTTTTTTTTTTACTGAGTATTTATGGCGAGCAAAAACTTTATTTAAAGACAAGCACTGAATGTCGAGTGCAGAAGTAAATAGCAGTTTATTGACTGTGTTACTCTAGTAAATGATTTCGTAATTGGATAGGAAAAGTTCTGGCTGTTTGAGTGTGACAAGGACTGTGAACAGGAACTTTAATGATCGGAACACATGTGGGCTGATGATCTTGCTTAATAGCAATAAAAAAAATCCTAATGCAAGTTTATAAGAACCTTTGAACTTAGAAATTTGAACAGCAACCCATTCCCGATTTATTCTTTAGAGTTCACAAGACTATTTTCAGCTCTTTGTACTAATAGCGGCCTCCGACGTGTAGTTATGAAATCTCAATTTCTTCAACACTGCTTTTCAGACATCTCTTAAGTAGCTGCAGTCAGGAGTTACGTGTGCAGATCTGCAGCAGTATCGAGGTAGGTGGACAATTTATGTTGCAGAACCGCCGTCGATGTAAGAAACGAGCGCGTTACCTCGCAATCCCAACTTAAAAAATTCCACTTTTTAAATCTGCTATGTTTAATATCTGTCACCAGTTACAATGGAACAATTATTTGCTTTCTGCAGTAATCAGTCTGTCAGTATTTTCCTCCTTGCAGTTTTTCTGTTACTGGAAGGTTCAACACGATGGTGGCTTTCTATTTTTATATCAATACCAAATACATTTCTTCATTTAAAATCGTAGCTGAACTTCTATTTACTGTTAGAAAGACTTGATCATTTCAAAATTCCTTTATAAATAGCCCGTGAACAACCAATAGGTACAGTGTTACCATAACACTTTTTTGTGGCATTCGACGTATCCTATAGGATTTAGGAGTATTTACGTTGGTGTGTGTAGCCAGCAAAACAGAAACTACTGGTTGCTCAAGTCTCGCTGTTCGGTGACTAGGAAATTCGACGAATGCATAGTGTGACATATGGGCTATCTGGTAATCGAACTGGCGATCCCCAATGCAGGCTCACTTTCGGAACCTTATTAACGCAGAAAGTGGAGACCGTAGCCCTGGGTACACACACGCCGCGAGATGTGCTCATGCTGTACACCACTCCATCCCGCTACATGTTGGTGATTCTCAATTGAAACGGATTTCTTTGGGGCCATCTGACATGGATTATGGGTGGCTAACAGGAAGCACACGATTCGTGCAAAAACTGAACATGTTACCTAATATGAAAAATGTGTCTTTTAATTATTAATAATTTGAATACAAAGTATTAATGTTCCGCAATAGTATTTATTAGTTCGTTGTGAATCGGTTTTCGGCTTCTTAGGCCAATATCAGATAACTTAATGCTAAACAGATAGTCCACACAACTTCAGTGAGAATTCATAGCTGTACAAATATTGCTGTACAAAGATACGTTGCATTTCATGACTATATCGATACAAAACACAATCATGATGTAAAGCCTAAAGAGATTCTGAACAAATAAATCTTATATTATAGTATATTGTAATATTAAAACTAAGTGAGTAAGAAAACAGAAATTCTCTGCAAGTGATTAATGGCACAGGCTGCCATGTCATATGGACAAACTGTTGAATGTGACAAACAGACCGAATAAAGGAAGGGGAAGAAAGAAGTCTCTGGAATGTGGAAATGGAGTTATTAGACAGTGATGACAGGAACAATAACTGGCTGTTACTGTAATAAGGGTGAATTTGGTCATTAAGGACCAGATCAGGATTCTTTGATAGGTGTTTATTAATGGCAACAATTTGAAGGAATTTTAGTTTTCTTCCTTTAGCTCCTTTGTCGAGAACATAACATTTCACATCGTACGAACTAATAAATATTATTCTGGAACATTAATACTTTGTATTCAAGTTATTAATATGTCTATGTTCCTCCAAGAACCGACAGAATATTCCATAAATGTATCTTTTCTCCATGAATATCAAAGTCTTCAGTTCTTCGATCTGAAAGTTGACTGTTTCAATTGTCAACTTGTAATTTCGCATGTTTTACACGTACGTGACCTCACGAGTAGTTTTAGTTACGATAAACTCTGTTCGCTGGTCGATACCTGTGAAGCAACAATTCCTGTTTCAGCTGCAGTGCTTTCTCCTAACGACATTCTTTGGGGCGACCACTGACTCGACCCTTAAGAATTTAACACGGACACTGAGAGAAATGTGACCTGCATTTTTGAGTAAGGAACGAAGGTTCTCGCGATTTGAGTTACGTTCTTGTCTGTACTGAGGCGTAGTTGTAAAGAGGAAGTGTGACTGCTGTGATATATACTGAGAGAGAAAGAGAGTGTTTGATGACCATTTGGGTTTGTATGTAAATACGAGAATTGCGACCTGCATTCTTTGCTTACAGGCGCTGGAACATTAGATGATATTTGCTGCAAATGTGGAACTGGACGTGCCATACTGATGCAAGTATTCACGTCTGCACTGAACAGCGTAAGAAAATACGGAGTTTTGATTTGTGTGGCGCAGGATCTGTTTCTCAGTGTGGTATATTTCATACGCACTCGAGCTGTTAACACACATACTTTCAACACTGAGCGAAAAGTGCAAGTGAAGCATCGTAATAAATGTAGGTGAAAAAACGCAGAAAACTGGCCATCTGGATTATGGAGACCGAGTAAACTCATCTCCAGCATGACATACATGAACTAGGAACATTGTGAAGCATCGTAATAAATGTAGGTGAAAAAACGCAGAAAACTGGCCATCTGGATTATGGAGACCGAGTAAACTCATCTCCAGCATGACATACATGAACTAGCAACATTGGAAATCGCCACTGAAGATGCATCATAAATACAAGAAGCGAAACGCTTGTGACTAATAACAGACTGCCTTTCATTTAGTTGCAAAGGCGGAACATACCTCTATGAATCCATTAATAAAACTGATTCTTCTTCACGTAACGATTCGTTCATTTTCGTGGGCTTCATGAGTATTTCTGAGCAAAGTCTTCTCTTTGCTGTGTACAGCTGTCATGTGGTTCTTGTAAGATTACTTGCGTTCTTTCATGTGAAATGATTGTATTTTTGGCTTCCCTTAATTATCAAGACGTAACATGAGCTCTTTCTATATTCATTCACGTTCCTTCCTAACACTAATTTGAGAATATATATATAACAGTTCTTTTCAAGAAGCCACGAGGTCATGGTCTTACAAATTATTCAGTAATAGGTATTTTTCAGCATTTGCCTTCAGCGTGTTTATTTGCTCACTAAGAATTACTTTTCATGCGGAACATTCATTCAAATGGCGTAAGATTATCTGCGATATTTCTAGCAATATTCTTACAGGTTCCAGGTGATAAGTTTTCGTCGAAATCTTCGGAACAGCTCATACGGCTCTATGTTCCGACAATATTCTGCGAAAGCTGAATATTTTCATTTTCTTGTAGGAAGATATTTAGAATCACATTTATGGGCCAAGCATGCACACTGTATACGTTTTGCCTACAATTTGGGACACACTAGACTTTTCCGAGGGCTAATTTTAATTCTTTTGTTAGGAAACTTAATCATTAAAGTGAGTTAACTATCGCCCATGCCTAATTTAACCGATGTGCGTTGCCTGGGTTCAGTTATTCTATAAACTAAGTCAAACTGCGCTATAGTAGTACTTTTATGGGTCAGCATTCGTAGAGTTAGAAAGGGCAATTTAATCAGGTCATATTTCTGTAGGTAATGCTATGTCAACACGTTAAATTCAGAAACAGGCAGCTTACGAATTTCAGTGAAAACATTGCTCTGAAAGGTTAACGAACCACATCGTAACTAATCTCATGTTAGCAGTTAAGTTTAGTTACACTTTCGCGCTGGACGTTATCACTGTAGTATTGCTTTTCGAAATTAAACTATCGCGCAGTAACGGTTCACGGAAGCTTTAATAATTCTTCAGATAATAATACAGCCTGTAACGGAAGCTACTGATTAAAAATGACAATACTGATTTGCTACTGATTTCTTGAGCCATTACGCACATCTTCCGCGTATAAACCGATTAATCACTTACTGTTGCCTACCATTTGGGGTAATACTTCCAGAGTCGTACTTCATCGACATCTTCAAACTGTTCGTCTATTTTTGGTGCCACTTGACTGCATATCATTGGTAAGGAACGAAAATCTCGTAACTCCATCGGTCTCTGAGAATTAATAATTCCAGTAACCAATAACTCCAAAATCAAAGAGAGATTTTAAAGTGCATGAATTTCTCTAATCTATCAATAGCTACACTTTTACTATAGAGTTACAAATGTAGCAACTTTCTTTATCTCTTTATATTATTTTTTAAGAAACAGTTTGTCTTTCAATTAATGGAATTACAAGTAGATAATGAAGTTTTGCATGATAAACATGTGGCAATATATCCTCCTCTTAGCATGCTATCATTTGCCAAAATCTCGTTTCGATATCTCAAACCGTTTATGAAATATGAGGATTGTTGTGGATATTTCATTTTGGGTTTATCGCAAATGATTGTGCTGCATCAGATCAAGTTTTTCGAGATTGCTGACAGACTGGGGCCTCCACCCAATTTGAAAGAAAAATTCAACAGGTAGCTAAGTTTCATATGCAGCAACATCTTATGTAATATGCACCAAACGCAAAACCATACTGATGCCTTCTTTTCATTGCAAACTTTTTCGAATTTTGGGCAGTGCCTTACTTACATGTAAAAATCACGATAACTATGACCATTAACGAAATCATGGACACGTTGTCACGACACTGATATATAAAGCTACAAATAACGCAAAAATTGAAATTTTTTACCGAATAGTTCTGTAAATCCGTTTTCGAAAGTTAGCAAGGCGTGCGCCTCGATACTGCCGTAGCCGACAGGCTGAAAGTCGGTAAACAACGTCACCTTTAATAATTCTTTCGAAAAACTAATGAACTCGCTCAGCGCTTTGGACCAAAATTGGTCACTGCGCGTCGGCCACCGTATCCTACGATATGTTGGGCACAATGCCGTGAAGTCTGATCTGCTGCCATTCATACATTCTTCCCAGCTCGTCCGTTTACTTCTACGTGTAATGTGATGTATGATGCTTAAATCCTTACTGTGTGGTGCTAACAGGGTTTCGGAAAGATTCACTGTCAAGACTGTAGTGCTGGGCAGAGTTATTCCATCGTTTAAAACATGGTTTCTCAGCAGTTTAAGCAAATACGGAGTATCACAGCAAACCCACCTTTTTCTCGCTGGGCTCATCTACATCTTCATCCATACTCCGCAAGCCACCTGACGGTGTGTGGCAGAGGGTGCTTTGAGGACCTCTATCGGTTCTCCCTTCTATTCCAGTCCCGTATTGTTCGTGGAAAGAAAGATTGTCGGTATGCCTCTGTGTGGGCTCTAATCCTCATGGCCTCTTCGCGAGATATACGTAGGAGGGAGCAATATAATGCTTGACTCCTCGGTGAAGGTATGTTCTCGAAACTTCAACAAAAGCCCGTACCGAACTATTGAGCGTCTCTCTTGCAGAGTCTTCCACTGGTTTATCTATCATCTCGGTAACGCTTTCGCGATTACTAAATGATCCTGTAACGAAGCGCGCTGGTCTCCGTTGGATCTTCTCTATCTCTTCTGTCAACCCTATCCGGTACGGATCCCACACTGGTGACCAATATTCAAGCAGTGGGCGAACAAGTGTACTGTAACCTACTTCCTTTGTTTTCGGATTACATTTCCTTAGGATTCTTCCAATGAATCTCAGTCTGGCATCTGCTTTACCGACGATCAACTTTATATGATCATTACATATTAAATCACTCTTAATGCCTACTCCCAGATAATTTATGGCATTAACTGCTTCCAGCTGCTGACCTGCTATATTGTAGCTAAATGATAAAGGATATTTCTTTCTATGTATTCGCAGCACATTACACTTGTCTACATTGAGATTCAATTGCCATTCCCTGCACCATGCGTCAATTCGTTGCAGATCCTCCTGCATTTCAGTACAATTTTCCATTGTTACAACCTCTCGATATACTACAGCATCATCCGCAAAAAGCCTCAGTGAACTTTCGATGTTATCCACAGGGCCATTTATGTATATTGTGAATAGCAACGGTCCTACGACACTCCCCTGCATTTCATACGGTTTGGAAAGTAGGTTTTGTCGTGGAAACTCCAAGTTCCTTCCAGGCCCTTTACTCCTTGCCTCCCATATCGCAAATTATACAGTTCTGCGACATAAAAATTGTTTCAAATTTATTAAGTGATTTTTATAGTGTTTTCAAAGCTGATTTCGAGAAAAATAATGAAATGATTCCATCACGCACAGTTATTTCACAAACTGCTGTCTAGTTTTAGCTTTTTTCGATATTTCAGCACTCTAGTGAGTTTGAATTTTGGTTTTTACGATCTCCATAGACTGTTATTTACCCGTTTTTATGTTACATATACGTAAAATAAAAAGTAATTAGGAAAAACCAGCAGTATTTTCATGTCAGTGCCTGTCTGTCGTGCTGCCCCTTCCTTGGCCATCACTATGGAGTGAGCATCTGCTATTGTCCTTCAGTTCACAGTACCTCTTCACTCTGTGCTGTTCACGTGTTGTTGTTACTAGTGCTTTAAAGTGGTGACTGTTTCCTTGTGTTGTGAAGTTGTTTTATTGACTACGGACAATGGCTACCAGAGGATGTGTAAACTCGCCAGATTGCTTCTGCTACATTTGTGGTAGCTCTACCGTTAAAAAACAACAAAGAAACATTTCCGATTTTGTTGAAAAAGTATATTTCGCCTATTTTGGTTATAAGTTAGGCGATCAAGATAATCCTTGGGCCCCACACAAAGTTTGTTCAGTGTGTGTTGAAGAACTGAGCCAATGGTTTCAACGTAAAAAGCAGTCCTTACGTTTTGGAATACCAGTGGTTTGGAGGGAGCCCAAAAATCATGGGGATGACTGCTATTTTTGTTCTTGCAACGTACGAGGTTTCAATTTGAAAAACAAAAAGGATATTTCTTACTCTAACATTCAATCAGCCATTCGCCCTGTTCCTCATCGACCTGAAGTACCAATACCCTCTCCTCCAGATTCTTTGGATTATATAGATGACCACGAGCCTCTGGCTCAGAAAGTTGATAGTGAAGAAGATAGAGATTGCTACGACCACAGCACAACCGATCCCATTCCATTTTCACAATCTGAACTGAACGATTTAGTTAGAGACCTAGGCCTTTCTAAAGAATCGGCAGAGGTTTTAGGATCCAGATTGAAAGATAAACATATGTTGGCTCCGAGTACATCCTTTCCTTGCTATCGATCGAGGGAAAAGAAGTTTGTATCTTTCTTCTCTCAAGAAGGTGACCTGGTGTTTTGCAGTGATGTTCCTTGACTTATGGCACATTTCAAAATAGAATATGCTCCTGATGAGTGGAGACTTTTCATTTATTCTTCAAAAAGAAGCCTTAAAGGAGTACTTCTACACAATGACAATAAGTATGCTTCTATACTAGTTGGACACTCCGTTCACTTAAAAGAATGTTACGAAAACCTTGAACTGGTTTTAAGCAAATTCTGCTATTGAGACCACAAATGGTCACTATGTGGTGATTTAAAAGTGATTTCAATGCTGCTTGGTCAACAAAGTGGCTATACAAAGTTCCCTTGCTTTCTCTGTGGATGGGACAGTAGAGACAGAAAGCTACACTGCATAAAAAAAAAAAGCTTGCCCTTGAGAAAAACCTTACAGGTAGGGGTTAAAAATGTTGAGAAGAAAAGCCTTGTGGATCCCAGAAAGGTGTTACTTCCACTACTTCACATTAAGTTGAGGCTGATGAAACAATTTGTAAAGGCATTGCCAAAAGAAGGGGAGTGTTTCAGATATCTTTGTGGACAGTTTCCTGGTTTATCTGAGGCAAAGCTAAAGGAAGGAATCTTTGTCGGACCAGACGTTAGAAAACTAATGAGAGATCTCAACTTTGTGGACAAAATGGAAACAAAAGGAAAGGCAGGATGGACGTCTTTTAAATTACTTGTTATCGGTTTTCTACGATACAAAAGAGATCCAAACTACAAGACAATCTCTGCAGACATGCTCGACAACTTTAAGAAGCTGGGCTGTCACATGAGCACTAGGGTTGATTTTCTCCACTCATATCTTGACTACTTCCCTGAAAACCTTGGTGATGTAAGTGCAGAGCAAAACGAAAGATTCCACCAAGGCAACAAAGAAATGGATAGAAGATATCAAAGCAGATGGAACGTCAACATGATAGCGGACTACCGCTGGATGATAAAAACATAAGAAGTTACTCCTTACGATTTTCCAGGCCAGGGCAGTGAATAACCAAATTATACAAACATTCAATCTGTGGGAGAATTAGCCATACACAATGGGATTAAGCCATAGTAATTTGTCCTTTGAGGCTTCTCTTACTACTAATGAATTTTTTAAAAAAATGAAACAAAAAACACAAGATATACAAATTTAGGCCGGGGCCGCACCAATAAGGTAGCCCAGCCACTCTCGTCTCCCGGCGAGATACCGTGACAGCACCACACATAACAGACTGCTGGCACAGAAAACCAGGAAGCCACATCCATAACAGACTAAGATTAGGCGTAATCAAGCGACTGAATGGATCAAATTCAATTACAGACATACGTAACGAGACAGCAGACCTATCGGGCTCTGGTGGGTGCCTAAGAAAACCCAGGGCGGGAGCGGACACGAGCGCTGTCGAGCGCAGCCACGCGGCAACCACCCACGCAGACAACTAGTAAGCAGTGATTCCTGGAGTACACAAACGCAGATCAGTGGCTAATAGGGTCAATAAATAAACCGGTCAGGCTCATACAGCAAACACATGAAAGAACTCAGAGCCGCCTGCAGGCTAACGTACGTAGCCAATCCAGTACCGAATGCGAAAATTTATGGCATTTAATTATTTTATTTATTTATTTAGCGTATGGCTAATACAGACATATCATGAAATTAAATTACATATACATATGTACATATTGTCACACAAGAAACTTACGTTTGTCGTTACAACTGAATATCCAGTCCATCAATCCAGTGCACTGCATCTGGAGTTGCTAGAAGGAGGTCCTCTTCGGCGCCGTGATAGGCTCGAATCCTGCATTCACTGAGAATGTGGTGAACGGACTGGTACGGAGCCCCGCAGTCACAGGCTGGATCAGGCAGCTTCTTCCACTTAAAGAGAGCATCCCTGCATCGGCCATGGCCGGTATGGATTCTGTTGAGAATAGTCCAGGTCTTGCGTAGCAGGTCGAATCCACTTGGAAGTTTAGCACCTGAGAAGATGTTATGCAGGTGCACATTTGTCACTGCTTCCCACCGACCTTTCCATTCTTCAAGAGGTTTGAAATCCTTAGCAACCATGTCAGCAGCACCGCACAGAGTTGGATGGCGTGATTTCAGTCTCTTACGATTTAAAAGTGGCAGGTCGCTATGCACGGGTAGGTTAGAATTCCTGGAGATCTTGTGGAATTGTCTCATAAGGGCAGTGCATCTGCGTAGTTCAGGAGGCATTATACCGGTTAACAGTGGAAGCCAATAAACTGGAGTAGATCTGATTGCGCCAGACATTGTCCGCATTGTCGTATTCAGCTGGGAATCAACAAGCCTTGTATGATGACTGTTCGTCCAAACAGGTGCACAATACTCAGCACTTGAGTACAGTGATTACAGGCAGCCAGACTATCCATAGGTTCTCCTGGCAAATGACATATCAACTAAATAGCAGAATTTATGGCAAACATTGGGTTACAATATTCAGATTCACTGTTCCCATTTAAAAGACGACACTGCAAGGTAAAACAACCAGCAAACACTCTTTAATTCATCAAACAATCTTTAATTGCAAAATACACCCTCACTCGTGTTGCCCACGCTGACCCTTTAACAACTGCTAGAAACTGTAATTCATTCACAGGATAGTCGCGCAATAACCTGGCCAATCAGGAGCGGTCATTAATTCAACAAACTAACTCAGTAGCGATAGGCAGCCCACCACCGTAGTTTCGCACATAGAGTTTGTGACGTCCCCTCTCCGCCGCGTGCTGATGTTGTCGACGCCGTGGAGCTGTTACTGCTACAGCTCGGTCGGTGGAGTCGAGACGCGATGCGCGATGATGGATGTCTCCGTCGGTTAACGAGAGACAAGATCTGAAAAAGCTCTTAAGAAATCGTTCCTCGCGTAATGATTAAAGTTTGATTGCGAGTCCGCACAGTTTCCTTATTAATGCGAACTGCGCACTCTGATTTTCTCTTATAGTTTGAAGTTGAATTATTATGTGCCCGGTTAACACTTTGGTGTAGTAATTGATGAATCTTCCCTCATGCACATCGTCCACTACACCAAAAGCGAGGAAAAAGTTCAATTGCAGATCGTATTGGTCGTTGTTTGTTCGTTGCTAAGTAAAATTGTTCGCTCTATATGACGCGAGATCCACAGATACTCTTTAACAATGTCTTAATTATCTTGCGTCGTAATATTATGTACGTCCAAACCTTCCTTTTCACAACTAACAGTCCACGAATTTACTTCCAATTTAAATAGTCACTGTTCATTAACTTTTGATGAGCAATTACCAAATATTCATAGAATGATGGAGGCGACACGTTGAATTTCCACTTTTGATGAACAATTTTATTGTTCCTTTTCGCTAAATACTTTATGAAGATCACGCTACACGCACACACGGTTAATTAGCACTGGTAGTTCTGTTAGTTTCAAGTATCGTGACAATTACGACAGCTTTAACCCTCGGCGCAATTGTATCTTCTTCATGTATTCGTGTCAATGTCCCCTACTCGAGACTAAACGTTTATTACAGTGTTTTGAAACTTTGTCCATTCCTTTCTATAAGTCCACTTATATGAATGTTGAGTCCAATATTGCCTACTTCCGTTAATAAAGTCCAGCAACTCGGTATACGCAGTCAGCATATTATCTCGGTTCAAGGGTCTAGTCTGAATATCAGTTCACAATATCCGTGCGTCTACGTCCGCAGCAACGACTCTTGGAAGTAAAACAATCTCGTCGCGCTCCGTTCGCTCAACTATTGCAAGAGCTACTCTCGTATGACTTGATAGCACGATAGCTAGCAAGCGACTTACTATTTTCCGCAATGGATTTCTTCGTTGCGTTTACAACTCTCTTCGACATAAAAGTTATCTCTGACCGACATTTCTTTGGACTTAACTTTCATGGTATTAATTTGCAATTATTGCCTAGATATTTGGCAAATAACTAAAGATGACATTTCTTTCTTCTTCATTTCTACCAAAACACACTCTGTAATGCTTAATGTTGGTGTTTATCAAGACTTTCTGGTGTTATATCATCGGCAAAGTTGTCGTACCTGCCAGGATAACTTTTCCTTACTTTATATCGTGATGGTCTTTCCTAATTGGGTTTTGGGGTTCATTAGGGTGCTACAGGTTCCATTTAAACCAGGAACAAGATGGCTAGCTGCGACACGTGGTCACGTTAAGAGATTCCAACCACAAAGGGCTGATACGATGTGTCAGAAATGCGTTGCATATGCAATACTACGCTCTCACGATGGCCACTTGAGAAAAGAATCAGACATTAACAACTGTCGAAGTAAGAAAACACTGTCCGGCGGAACGCACTAGCCGCTTCCCAGGAAAGACACGGCGAGGCCCCACTGCACGTCCACAGTTTAGCACCGGCTTTATGGGCCCGTAAGAACACCACTCGGGCTTTCGTGTACGCGCCGCCACCTCGTGCTGAAGCCAGCTCAGACGTCGCAGCAGGCGGAAGACGTTCGCTGTTAACCTTTGTTCCCTCCTAACTCCCGTGATTCGGAGTAGAGGTGGGTAGTTCGCGAACGAACGGGTGCAAAGGAACGGTTCACCAAGATAACGAAAGGACCGAGGAACGAATTCCAAGGAACGATCGGTTCATAGTTCACTTCGGTTTTTTTTTTTTCTTTATTGTGATTTTAAACACCTTATACAAAGGCGGGCTGTCAGCAGCACAATACGCCGCTCTTCACCCTCGAGTTTGACAACAAGTAGTACATAAAGGTGGCACAGAGAAGACAGTCAAAACGGTGGGCAAAAAAAAATGTAGACACTAAAAATCGAAAAAACATGGAGCCGTTCACGCTGGACGAGAAACAGCACTAACACTAGGCGACGCGGTGCACAGAACATGGATGATGGCGACGGCATGTGAACGGTGGTGGCGTGACGGCGAACAACACTACACACAAACGAAGGCATACACACGAAACACTGACGGCGACGATCTCCGGCGCGCGAATCTTCACTGAGCGTGTACGAGTCCGGGGACCTGCCAAGAGTGGAGGTGGAGGAGGAGGAGGAGGAGGGGAATGGGAGAGGGGAGAGCAGAGATGCCATGGGCAGAGGAGAGAGGGGTACGGAGTAAGGGGGAGGGGAAGCCCGGGGGAAGAGAGGAGGAGGAAGGGGGGGAAAGGAAAGAGAAGGGAAGGGAAGGGAAGGAGGGAGGGAGGGAGGGTGCCTAAAGGAAAGGACACAGGAAAAGGGGGAGGATCAAAGTTGATAGGAGGGGTAGATGGAGGGGAGGAGGACATCATCAGGGAGGGGGAACTGGCGGAAGCCACCTTGGTAGAGGGTAAGGAGGGTGGAGAGATGGAGACCGGGTGGGACGTGGGAATACAGGCGCGGCAGCAGGCGGGGGTGGGAGAGGATCGGGGAGACTAGCGGGTGAGGAGGATCGAGTTTACGGGAGATGTACAGGATCCGTATCCTTTCAAGGAAAAGGAGGAGGTGGGGGAAGGGATGAGATCGTACAGGATCCGCATGGGAGAGGGGAGACGGATGCGATAGGCGAGGCGGAGAGCATGGCGTTCAAGGATTTGGAGGGATTTGTAAAAGGTAGGGGGAGCGGAGATCCAAGCCGGATGGGCATAACAAAGGATAGGGTGGATGAGGGATTTATAGGTGTGGAGGATGGTGGAGAGGAGCTTGAGGAGACTGAGTCAGGAGCGTGCCTTGGCTTGGATTATCCGGAGGTGGGGAGTCCAGGAGAGGCGACGGTCGAGGGTGACTCCAAGGTACTTAAGGGTGGGAGTGAGGGCGATAGGACGGCCATAGATGGTGAGATAGAAATCAAGGAGGCGGAAGGAAGGGGTGGTTTTGCCTACAATGATCGCCTGGGTTTTGGAGGGATTGACCTTGAGCAACCACTGGTTGCACCAAGCGGTGAACCAGTCAAGATGGGATTGGAGAAGACGTTGGGAGCGCTGCAGGGTGGGGGCAAGCGCAAGGAAGGCGGTGTCATCGGCAAACTGGAGAAGGTGGACGGGGGGTGACGGCGGCGGCATGTCCACCGTGTACAAAAGGTACAGAAGGGGGGAGAGGACAGAGCCTTGGGGCACACCGGCGGAGGGGAAAAAGGTGTAGGAATCTGTGTTATGGATGGTGACATAGGGAGGACGGCGGGAGAGAAAGGAGCCGATCAGACGGACATAGTTAATGGGAAGGGCGAAGGTTTGGAGCTTGAAGAGGAGACCGGAATGCCATACACGGTCATAAGCACGTTCGAGGTCCAAGGAGAGGAAGATGGCGGAGCGACGGGAATTAAGCTGTTCGGAAAGGGGATGAGTGAGGTGAAGGAGAAGGTCGTCGGAAGAGAAGGACAGCCGAAAGCCACACTGGGTAACGGGAAGGAGGCGGTGCTGGCGGAGATGCTGGTGGATGCGTCGGGTGAGGTTAGATTCCAGGACCTTGCTGAAGACCAAGGTAAGGCTGATGGGACGGTAGGAGGAGACGGCGGACGGCGGTTTGCCAGGTTTAAGGAACATGAGGATACGGGAAGTTTTCCACAGGTCGGGGTAGTAACCGGTGGACAGGACTACATTGTAGAGCCTGGCCAGGGTGGAGAGGAAAGAGACAGGAACTTCACTTAGGTGATGGTAGGTGACATGATCGTGACCAGGAGCGGTGTTGCGTTTTGTATGGAGTGTAACAATGAGATCCTGTGTAGTGATAGGGGCATTGAGTTCCGTGTGTGCGATGTTGTCCAAGTACTGGAAACCAGGAGCAAGGGGAGGGACAGAGGTGTCAATGCGATCGCGGATATCCGGGAAGAGGGAGTAATTGAACTGGGGATCATCGGGGATGGAAAATAATTTAGAGAGGTAGGAGGCAAAGTGATTGGCCTTACTAAGGGTGTCAGGGAAAGGGTGATCATCATGGAGAAGAGGATAATAGGGGGAGGGTTTAGTTCTGGTAAGGCGACGGAAGGCCGACCAGAACTTGGACGAGTTGATTGGTAGGGTAGCATTTAAACGGGTGCATGTCTGTCGCCAGTCCCGGCGTTTCTTAGCCGCGAGCAAATTACGAATGTGTCACAGGAGTTGCCGGTGGCGTCGTAGTGTGTCCGGATCACGAGTGCGGAGGAAGGCACGGTAGAGACGACGGGATTCACGGAGGAGGAGGACGGCCTGTGGGGGTCAGGGAGGACGGTGGGGGTGGACGACGACAGTAGGGACGTGGGCCTCCATGGCCTCAGACTAGGTCTGCTGGAGAAAGGAGGTGGCATGGGTGACATCGTCAGGGTGTGGTAGGTGAAGGGGTGGCTATCGACCTGGGTGGAAAGGGTATCCTGGTAGGCATTCCAGTTGGCACGGGAATAGTCTTGGACGTACTTGGGGGGAGGGTCATTACGAGGGTCAGGGCGGGGGCGACGACCGTCTGAAACGGTGAGGAGGACAGGGAGATGGTCGCTACCAATAGGCTCCAGGACATCCACCGTGATGTGGCCAAGGAGGTTGGGGGAGGAGAGGATAACATCAGGAGTGGAGTTGGATTCGGGACAGGTGTGCTGGGGGATGGGGATGAGGTTGCCTTGAAGGGAGGAGAGGAACCGATGCCACCGCCGTAACTGGGCAGCGGAACGACTATGGATGTTGAGGTCGGCGGCGATCACGTAGGAGGAGAAGGTACAGTCGACGTGGGAGAGGAAGTCGAAAGGAATAGGGGCGTTGGGGCAGACATAGATGGTGGCGCAGGTAATGGTAAGGCCGGGGAAGGAGAGACTAAGGATCAGGTGTTCGGTGGGGTCGGGAAGGAGAGGTTGGAGCCGAACGGGGATCTGGCGGTGGTGACCAATGGCAACTCCGCCACGCGCAATTGAGAGGGGATTATCGGAGCGGGGGAGGAGATAGGGTGAGGTGTGGATGGAGTGGTGGGGTTGGAGGAAGGTTTCATTGAGGAGGAAGGCATCCATGCGATGGGTGGCAAGGGTGTGCAGGAAGAGGTTCTTGTTGGCGGGAAGGGAGCGGATATTGTTGAAAAGGATACGTTGCTGTTGCGCCATGACAGGGATTTAGACGAGGGTGTTAAGACGGGAGAAGGTGAAATGGGCCTGGTTGTTGGAGTAGGTGGTGTACATCTTGAGTTGGAAAATGGAACGGGCGGCGAGGGAGATCTGTTGGAGGGTGTGGGGGCGCTGAAAGGGATGAACATTCTGAAGGACGATGGTGAGGAACCTGATGATGTCCTCAGCGGTGGGGGGGGGGGGGACGAAGGGAATTGCCAGGAGGGGTGGGGGCGTCCAGGGGACGGACAGGGACGGTGAGTTCAGGAGTGGTCGGAGGGGGTCGGGCTTTAAACTTTTGGGAGTAGGTGGGATGGGGGAGATTGCAGGTATTGCAGGAGGGAGGGGATTGAAGGTTAGGGCACTGCCGGAGGAAGTGTGCTTGCCTACAATGCGGGCAGGTGGGGGCCTCGCGGCACTCAGCTGTTGGGTGTGCATTATAGTGCAGACACCTCTGGCAGCACAGGGATTGAGGAGGGGAACGGGAGGGGTCGACCTTGTAGCGCTGGTTGAAGAGGAGGGCACCCTCCTTCAGGAGACGGTCAATGGAGGGGGCGTCCTCGGAGAAAACCCGCATAAGGCGAATGGGGCCGGCCGAGTTGAAAATGCGGTGGACCGCCCGCACCTCCAGCGTGGGATGCGCCTTGAGCTCCGCCAACACCTCCTCCTCTGTGATCGATGGACTGAGCTGAGTGATCACAGCAGTGAGGGTTGGCGGGCGACACAGGGGTTGGGGGTTGGCGGGTAGGAGATAGAGAAGGAGCAGGGGTGAGGGAGGCATTGGGGCCAAAACGAGTGATGGGGAGGCGGGAGGATGTCAGTATGGAGGGTTGGGCTGGGGGAGGAGATGAGAACAGAATCCCATCTGGGAGTGAGGAGAGAGATGGGGGCACCAGGGAAGTCCTGGCGGAGGAGGAGGGAGAGATTCCGGGCCTCGAGAAGGGAAGGATCGGGACGGGAGAGGAGGTATTTGTATAAAGAGGGGGGAGGAGAAGGAGGAGGAGGAGGAGGAGGAGGAGGCAGAGGGAGCAGGGCCAGGTGGGGAGACATCCATGGCACCCTGAGGGGGGGAAGGAGGACGGGGTGGGGCCTTTTTGGGAGCGGAGGAGGTGGTGGTGCCACTAGGGCATTTTATGGCAGCAGAAGGGCGGTTGGTGATATGAGGGATGGGAGCTATAGGGAGGTGGTGGGAAGGGACAGGTCCCGGCGTGGACGCAGCAGTCGGCGCCAAAGATGGTGACGGTGAAGGCGAAAGCGACGGCGACGGCGACGGCGACGGTGGCGGCGGTGATGGCGAAGGCGATGGGGAGAGCTGCGCATGGACAGTGGCCCGACGGGCCACCACCCTAGCTGGAGCGGCAGTGACAGGCTGGGGGAGTGGGGGGAAAGGATCAGATCGAGATGAGCGGGAGGAAGAAGCTGGAGAGGGGGCGACAAAGAGTGAGGGCGAAGGGAGAGTGAGAAGAGGTGGGATGGAAGGAGGGGGGTGTGACTGTGCACACCATGTTATAGTGGTGGTGGCGGCGGAAGGGGAAGTATAAACTATGGCTGTGGTGGTAGTGGTGGCGGTGGTAGTGGGGGTGGGGGTGGGGGCGGACATGACGACAGGGAGAAACAAACGCACAGGACGAAAAAGAAAGGACACAAACTGGGGACGGACGAAGACGGACGAAGACGGACGAAGACCAGGGACGGCGACGGCGACGGCGACGGCGACGGCGGGTGGCAGGAACGCCGCAGCTGCTGCTGCTGCTGCTGCCGCGGACGGGGCCGGGGGGGCTGCTGCTGCTGCTGCTGCTGCTGGCTGGCTGCTGGCTGGACCGCTGCTGCTGCTGCTGCAGGAGGACTGGCTGGCTGCTGCCGGCTGGACCGCCGCTGCAGACCGGGACCGCTGCTGCTGCTGCTGCTGCTGCTGGACGGCTGGCTGGCTGGCTGGCTGGCTGGCTGGCACCCGCAATACTCCTAACGCTTCGATTAGAACCGAAAGGTCAATCGAAGGGCGGTATCCTTCCGGATTACCGCCGAAGATGTTCACTTCGGTCGCGGCGGTCTACTTATAGTTCCCGGGAACGAGCAACGATCGGGTCATAGTTCACTAGTTCACTTTGGTCGCGGCGGTCACTTCGGCAGGTCTCGTTCCAGCCTCGGTCGCGTGCTCGTCTCAGTCTCGGTCTCCCTCGGCCGCAATCGTCGTTCTTCGCATGACCACCTGTCTCAGTTCCACTGCCGACTGCTCCTAGTTAGTTCAGTATCCAGTTGTTCGTTTCGTCCACTGTGCTCGCCCATTTTACATGCGTTCCAAACTGTTCTTGCACTTGGGTCTGGCTATTCAGCGTAAATTACATAAAAATTACATTAAAATTACGTTTATGTAACAGGTACGTCTTTTCAGGTAACAAAGGGGCATATCAGCTCACTTTATTATATCGATGAACAGCAGAAGACATAACTAGGCAAGTTTTTTTGTTATTCATATGTTTTTTGGTTTCATCGATTCGACTTAGCAGCTAACTTCCAATAATTTGCTTAATTTTTAGTGTAAAAAAAATTCATATAAAACGGTTTTCGGCATCTTTCATATACAAAACATTATTTTTTAGTTTGGTTGTTTCCAATTTGCGTTACCTGCTAGTTTGGTTCCTTTAAAAAAAAAAAAAAAAAAAAAAAAGTCGGTTGTGGGTCATTTTGGCTCAGTAGGAAAAGCTGTGCCTCTCCATTTGAAAAGACATAGATTGCCATAAAATCATGTTTACTTATTACCTCAAAAACATTTGTTCAGAAGGAGCTTTCAAACCAAAAATTTTATCAATGCGAACTTTATTATTATTATTTTTATTATTATTGCTCTATTAACGTTAATAATGCAACATAAAAACCTAATTTTTACTAAGCGTGTGACGCAAGTATGAGAAAACCACATTTTATTTTATGCTTCCATAAAGTCTCTACTTCGCCTACGAACTCAGAGACAACGTGAAGTATATACACGGTGTAAACGATTATTGTTTACAACGTAGCATAGCTATGTAGTGGAAATCGAAACGATGAATTTTATACAAGACACTTATGGTCTATGAAGTCGGGAAACAGCCACCAACAGCTTTACAAGACTACATGAGCTATAGCCCATGCGCGTCGCGTGAGATTTTCATGTTCTCTTCTCCAGCTCTCTAAACATCGTCATCGATTGTTTCGCAACTGTTGCTTGCATTAGCTTGTGATTTCTTCACTGCCTAATTATTACATGTTTGTCTGTTTGTTGTATCTGTTCGTAACGGGCAACACATCGTCCGTAATTGGCGAGCAGTCTGTACTCGGGGCCGGTTTTCCGTGCGCCACCCTATATTATTTCCCTGCGATCAGCCACACAAGGCTATGGTTGGCTAAACGACAGGTTCTGCAGAATCACAGAAATTACTTCTAAAAGTTTGTAAGAATTCCGTAATGAATAAAAACTCTATACTCCAGGGCGGAGGCAAGTGCCCCCTCTTGGTACCCTCCATCCTTCAGTCACCTACACTATACCAAGCACAAATGAACGGTGAACGAGTAAAAATGAACGATTCCCAAAAAAGAACGATCAGCAGTGAACTAGTTCCCAAGGATGAACGAGTTTGCCCATCTCTAGTTCGGAGCCACACCTCCCTCCTGCGCGAAAACGGCGTGCAGGCGGCGCTGCCGCCTCACCAAACGCGCGGCGCAAGACAGCATAAACGTCCGAATCGATGTATGGCCGAGAGTCCACGGCTCAGCGCCGCATAATGGATTGCCGGTTTGTTTCCAACTCGAAATGATGAACTCATGTTTCATCGCCCGTGACGATGTTCGATAAAAAACTGTCACTATCAGCCTCGTAATGCGCAAGCGATTCCTCGCATATGGTTCTTCATTGTTCTTTATACAGGGTGGTCCATTGATAGTGACCGGCCCAAATATCTCACGAAATAAGCAGCAAACGAAAAAACTACAAAGAACGAAACTCATCAGCTTGAAGGGCGAAACCAGATGGGGCTATGGTTGGCCCCTCTAGATGGCGCTGCCATACGTCAAACGGATATCAGCTGCGTCTTTTTAAATAAGATCCCCCATTTTTTATTACATATTAGTGTAGTACGTAAAGAAACATGAATGTTTTAGTTGGACCACTTTTTTCGCTTTGTGACAGATGGCGCTGTAATAGTCGCAAACGTGTAAGTACGTGGTATCACGTAACATTCCCCCAGTGCGGACGGTATTTGCTCCGCGATACATTGCCCGTGTTAAAATGGACCGTTTACCAATTGCGGAAAAGGTCGATATCGTGTTGATGTATGGCTATTGTGATCAAAATGCCCAACCGGTTCAAAATGATTCAAATGGCTCTGAGAAATATGGGACTTTACTCTTGAGGTCATCAGTCCCCCGGAACTTAGAACTACTTAAACATAACCAACCTAAGAACGTCACACACATCCATGCCCGAGGCAGGTTTCGAACCTGCGACCGTAGTGGTCGCGCGGTTCCAGACTATAGTGCCTAGAACCGCTCGGCCACCCCGGCCGGCTGCCCAACCGGCGTATTCGATGTATGCTGCTCGGTATCCTGAACGACATCATCCAAGTGTCCGTACCGTTCGCCGGATAGTTACGTTATTTAAGGAAACAGGAAGTGTTCAGCCACATGTGAAACTTCAACCACGACCTGCAACAAATGATGATGCCCAAGTAAGTGTTTTAGCTGCTGTCGCGGCTAATCCGCACATCAGTAGCAGACAAATTGCGCGAGAATCGGGAATCTCAGAAACGTCGGTGTTGAGAACGCTACATCAACATCGATTGCACCAGTACCATATTTCAATGCACTTTGAACGTTGTGTACAGTTCTGCCACTGGGCACAAGAGAAATTACGGGACGATGACAGATTTTTTGCACGCGTTCTATTTAGCAACGAAGCGTCATTCACCAACAGCGGTAACGGAAACCGGCATAATATGCACTTTTGGGCAACGGAAAACCCACGATGGCTGCGACAAGTGCAACATCAGCGATCTTCGCGGGTTAATATATGGTGCGGCATTGTGGGAGGAAGGATAATTGGCCCCCATTATATCGATGGCAATCTAAATGGTGCAATGTATGCCGATTTCCTACGTAATGTTCTACCGAGGGCCGGCCGAAGTGGCCGTGCGGTTAAAGGCGCTGCAGTCTGGAACCGCAAGACCGCTACGGTCGCAGGTTCGAATCCTGCCTCGGGCATGGATGTTTGTGTTGTCCTTAGGTTAGTTAGGTTTAACTAGTTCTAAGTTCTAGGGGACTAATGACCTCAGCAGTTGAGTCCCATAGTGCTCAGAGCCATTTGAACCATTTTGTTCTACCGATGTTACTACAAGATGTTTCACTGCATGATAGACAGAATGGCGATGTACTTCCAACATGATGGATGTCAGGCACATAGCTCACGTGCGGTTGAAGCGGTATTGAATAGCATATTTCATGACAGGTGGACTGGTCGTCGAAGCACAATACTATGGCCCGCACGTTCACCGGATCTCATGTCCCCGGATTTCTTTCTGTGGGGAATGTTGAAAGATATTTGCCATCGTGATCCACCGACAACGCCTGACAACATGCATCAACGCATTGTCAATGCATGTGCGAACATTACGGAAGGCGAACTACTCGCTATTGAGAGGAATGTCGTTACACGTATTGCCAAATGCATTGAGGTTGACGGACATAATTTTGAGCATTCATTGCATTAATGTGGTATTTACAGGTAATCATGCTGTAACAGCATGCGTTCTCAGAAATGATAAGTTCACAAAGGTACATGTATCACATTGGCACAATCGAAATAAAATGTTCAAACGTACCTACGTTCTGTATTTTAATTTACAAAACCTACCTGTTACCAACTGTCATATGTTTGTGACTATTACACCGCCATCTATCACGAAGCGAAAAAAGTGCTCCAACTAAAACATTCATATTTCTTTACGTACTACACGTATATGTAAAAAAAATGGGGGTTCCTATTTTAAAAAAACGCAGTTGATGTCCTTTTGACTTACGGCAGCGCCATCCAGCGGGCCAACTATAGCGCCGTATGGTTTCCCTTTTCAAGCTAGACGAGTTTCGTTCTTTGTAGTTTTTCCGTTTGACGCTTATTTCGTGAGATATTTGGCCCGGTCACGATCAATGGACCACCCTGTATGTTGGTGGCGAGCATCCCAGAGTGTAAACACCTTTGAGTATCCCATCTGGTGGATTGGTGTGTCAGCACTACCAATAGAGAGGTCCAACTGTGCCGGTCGGCACGCGGTACATCGTACAGGTTTGTGTGACGTTGTTGTTGTTGGTGTTGTTGTTGTTGTTGTGATGATCACAGACGGTATCAGAATGACTCACTGCCTGGTCTCCGTAGACATTCCGCAAGCGACTATGAATATCTCCGATGCTCTGGTTTTCCGCCAGAACAAATTCAGTGACCACGTCCGTTAGACGCCATTTTAAAGTCTACATACAGCGCCGCCATATACCACAACTACATATGGGCTGAAACAGGAATATTCCACGATGAAGTACGATAAATTTCGCATTTTTCATCTGAAACTGGCCGCGAAAACGATGTCTTCCACTACTTACTGAACGCCCCTCGAACAAAGAAACATGTTTCTAAAGAGAATGAATATCTGATAATTACCAGTATGTTGCCCTTGCTGGTGCTTGCAAAAACCTCGAATTCATCATCGTGCCAATTTGGAACTTTTTGTGATGGCACAACTCAGCCTTTAATTTTCTTTTCGAAAGCAACCACAAAACTCATTTTCTTTAGTCTTCTTCATCATCTTCTGGGAAGAAATAATCTGAACAAACCCTTGCGTTATTCACGTTAACAGGATCAGCTCATTTACAGAGCGACACCAGTTTGCGGCGTAGTTCTCTAACTTCCGGAAATCGATGACAAACGACACCCGCAGTTTTACGAGTATATAAAGCATTTCTGCATCCAGCAGTAGCACAGTGATTTCGGCTTTTACAAAACGGCCAGTAACGAGAATAGCTAACAAGGAACTGCATTCTGTTTATTTCAACAGAGGGATCTGGGAATTTGCTGGCTTTACCGATGCAGGTGTGGTGTTCTCGCATCCAGCTTCTGGTATTTCGAGGCGTACGAGAAAGACAGGCCGTGGCGAGAATGTTACAACACGTGACACTGTAGTTACTCCGAGTTCAAATGGTTCAAATGGTTCTAAGCTCTATAGGACTTAACATCTAAGGTCATCGGTCCCCTAGACTTAGAACTACGTAAACCTAACTAACCTAAGGACAGCACACGCATCCATGCCCGAGGCAGGATTCGAACCTGCGACCGCTGCAGCAGCGCGGATCCGGATTGAAGCGCCTAGAACCGCTCGGCCACAGCGGCCGGCTTACTCCGTGTGCCAGCAGCCGTCTAAGGCGGGGAGCGACTAACCATTTCAGACGAGTTTAAAAATTCTTAATAGTGCATTTCAGTGTTTGCAAGTTCTCGAAGGCACACAATAAAGTTAAGACATTTAGTGGATACGTTTTCATTGGCGTATTGATTTCCTGTGGGCCCTGCATGAAGCCGAGCGTTTACAGAGTGTGACAGACAATGTGACAATTGCGGCGCCACAAGTTAGTTGTGGCGCCCGTATTTCTCGTGGGTCCCGTCATGATAGCGAGATTCCTATTGACGTCACGCCGCTTTGCTAGCAGTCTGTGTGGTAAGCCAATACGGCATGCCAGGCTGGCACCAACTTAAAAATGCACAGCTGTTAGTGACCGTTTGCTCGATGCTGAAAGAAATGAAACTTAAGTTAATCTATAATTTGCTCTCGTGAGATGTGTTTGCCCTAAATAAGTGACATTACTGAATTTATTCCTGAAAATAATGACAAACAATATTACAACTTACAGAGCCGGCCGAAGTGGCCGTGCGGTTAAAGGCGCTGCAGTCTGGAACCGCAAGACCGCTACGGTCGCAGGTTCGAATCCTGCCTCGGGCATGGATGTTTGTGATGTCCTTAGGTTAGTTAGGTTTAACTAGTTCTAAGTTCTAGGGGACTACTGACCTCAGCAGTTGAGTCCTATAGTGCTCAGAGCCATTTGAACCATTTACAGAACTGTATTTAATTTGAAAGTGACTGTCAAAATACCTGACTTCTTTTAGGAACTCACTGCTTAACTCAACGAAATAGTAGAAAATAAATAGAGACACGTTCGCTTCCAAAATGACAAAATTAGAAATAGCCTAAACACTTAATAATCCTAAGTCTTTCTTTCATGTAACTCAACAATACGTCATTACGAAAGAAGTTATTCATAATATAATGTAACTAAAAGCCTAAATTCGAACAAGTATTCGATACGAAATTATATGCAGTTTTTTTCCTTATAGGCACGTTGAGAATGTACAAAATCATTACGATGTGAAGCTAATAAATTCCGGAACGTACGTAACGGCCCGCTGGACGCTCGCCAGCTGAATCGCGCATGCGCGGCCTACGAGCCTTCGTAATCGGCCGCCGCGCGGCGCTGCTCTCGCCGGCCTATCAGCGAATTCGGCCTCGTTAGCTGCGAGCGGGCGCCGTCCGCCGAATTAACGCCTGATAATGATTAGTTTCCGTGGCGATAATCCCACACATTACGGCATTACACGAAACGATTTGGCCGGCCCGCGGCAGCGGCGGCGGCGGCCTTTGAAAGAATTAGCGCGCACCCCATTGTTGATCGTAATTGAAATTAAGTGATTAAGTGCCACCGATTCCGCAGCACGGCGTGTCGGCTCGACCCCCTCCACGCTTCCTCCCGACTCTTTATCGGTCCCCACGAGAGATAACTCCGGTGCTGCCATCCCTGCGCTGTTTTTGTTTTTGCAGAGATGAGCGAGCGGGTCGTCTCCCAATCGGCGCTTTGACTCATCTCTGCCGGCCGAGCGAATAATGCGGTTTCCAATGGGATCAATTCACTGGAAATGTCACCGATGTGACAAACTTAAGCTGCACTCCTAACTTTCCAGGAAGCTAGCTTAATGAATGCTTTGTAGGCTGTGATGAATAATGGCAGATTGTAATTCAAATCTCCAACGGTCCAGGAAGAACTGTGGCCTATTGGGTATCATTCAAGGGAAAAATGTTAACAGTTCGAGTCAACGTCAGGTCCAGGATTGTAAAACAACTGAATTTACCTTGTGCGTCTCTGTCTTTTTCCTTTTTTTTCCCGCAGTCCTGCAGTATATCAGAAATGGCATTTTCCATCAGGACTGATGTCAGATGAATTTTTTCTGGATCACCATTTCGGAAATGTATCATTCTGAAGGGGCAGCTCATTATGAAGTGCATCAATGCATAGCTTCACGAAGCTCGTTAAAGGCATTTAATGTTTTAGCGATACTAGGGCTGTTCAATGAAGAATGATCACAGTTTGTTTGCCTGTAAAATTTCTCGCGTTAGAATTTAAACCTATGATATTCTGCAAGCGTAGTGTGTAAAAAAACACGGCGTACTTGTTACCTTGTTGGCGCGGTTGGTTCCCTCGTGCGAGAGGTGCTGCGTCATGAACAGTATGCGGCATTCAAATCCTACTTCAGCTTCATCGATCTTTAGCTGAAGCGTATGCAACGTTACAGGACGCCTATGGAGAGTAAGGACGTTCACCCAGCACAACTAAAAGAAGTCTTAAATTGTTTAAAGAGGAGAGACAATCAGTTGCAAAGGAAGGTGGAACAGCACTCCCGTCACTATGTTTACATGCGGCTGCGAAAACTGGATTTCGTACACCGATTTCACAATACCGTTTCTCGTTGGTAATTAAAAATCTATTCTGGAAATCCGTTTCTAGAGGCGGTTTTCCACGTCCACAATCTTTTCTCGCTCCCATATAAACGCACGACCGTTTTTGTTACGTGCTTGGATTGTCAGCTTACGTCTTGCTTTTTTTTAAAAAAAAAATTTTCGACTAATATGGACGACGTGATTCATAGTGCAGTGACGGAGAAGCAGAAATATTAGACTGAACATGAACCTATTCACCTCTAATATTCCGGTGAACAGAAATGGCGATCGTATTGACTAAATCAGAAACTGGAACAGCTGTTTTCCAGACGCCATATTTAACTGATCTAGCAAATCCGTTTCACACTTAAACATATAAACACGACTCCGAAAAACGGTTTCCGTTATTCGGTGTTTGTCTTCCGGAAGATGTGTCGCATGTAAACTTAGTGCTCTTACATAAGGAAACATAAAAACTTCTGATGCCATTGTTAAATAGGATTGTCGAATGACCTTATGAACACTTACTGAAATACTCAACGTTTCATCGGACGAAAAATTTTAGCGAGATGTGTTTGTGCGCGATGGGCTCCATTGCCGAATGACTGGGCATTCCCTTTCGGGTCTGTGTGTAGTTGGAACTGATGTTAGAGGAAGATGTGGATTTCCTTTCAAAGGTTATGACTTCTGGTGAAACTTTGCTACATCGTCTTGATCCCAAGAGCAATCTGTAAAGGTCATCAAACCCAAAAAAACAAAAATGGTTGCTTCTACTGGGAAATTTGTCGTCGTCTCATTTCTTTTATATTCATGGAACGGTATATCAGCATGCTCTACCTGCACCCATGTAAATAATTAGACAATATTACAGCGATGTGCTAAAAACTTCGTAAGTCCGTAACAGGTGCGAAAGGCCACAAACCTGTGAAACAGGCTAGATGCTACACCACGATAATATACAGCTGCATACTGCAAATGTTGTTGTGGAATATCTTGCCAAAATCAAAGCGAAGTGTGTTTCCGACCCTCCCTACAATCCAAATATATAGCCTTTGTGAATTTTTCTATTCTGTAACTTGAAGAATTTCCATCTCCAGAAGCTGTAGTAAAGTATTCTGAAGGATGCTTTCGAGCATGTCTTTGCAGACTGGCAGAAACAATGGGAAAAGTTCAACGTCCTTCTTCAGAAATACTAGAAGGGGGCTACAATGTGAACTGACTACTCTTTCTGAAATACCTTGTGCAAACATACGTTCAATCTCCTTTCTTGGCTTTGCTTTGTACACAAGAGGAATGCAATAAGTCTTAACAAAAAACTTTTGGTGTTCACATACAGTACATTTGTATCAGAAATTCATAATTGCACCAGGCGAGTCAGAAAACTCACGCCTGTACTTCTGTAAGATACTGTACAAGTCGTCTTGATCAGCCTCCAAAGCACCCTCCACACATTTAACTCTCTCTCCCATTATACCTCTAAGAAACTCATCTCGCTGCTCCCCAGATAGCAAAGTATCATGCCCACTGTCACCACTATCGTTGCATTTCAGGCTGTAACTCTGCTTTGGTCAGAAATTTAAGAAAATCGTTACAAATTCAGACTTCTTAACACGCTAAAACAACCTATGACATGCAAAACCCCCACATAAACCACGGACCTTGCCGTTGGGTGATGGCTTTCGTGCGTCAGCAATACAAGTAACCGTCACGCAGGTCAATCGCAAGGAAGATGTGTCTGCTGAGAGGCCACACAAACTTGTAATTCCTGAGGAGGCTCAGTTGCGTTTTCAATATTTGCAGGGGCAGCGGCGTGGATGACTGATTGATCTGGTCTTGTAACATCTGTAAGCTTCTCTTATGTTTCCTGCTATTGCAAATAATTCACGTTTAGTGTACTGGGGCAAAGATGAATGAGCACACTGTCGGAGCAGTGAATAAGAGTGTGGACTCCGTGTTTACTTTTATCTGTGGCTGACTTGTTAATCAGACAGATGTGCAGTTCTGAGACATTCTTATTTGATGCATAGTGGCGTGCAGTTGAGTTTTTCAGAGAATGAGATCTGCTATTGTGAATCTGGGAGAAGCTATCTGGAATGCTATGTTTTGCAGATGGAAATTCATTTAATACTTTCTTGTTATTTATGTTAATAGAGAAGATTTTGAAGGAATTTCAAAGGTATGTTTGCAGTTTCTTTGTAATGAGAGAATTTTCTAACTATTGTTTTCTTATGTTGTGCAGTCTTTTTGTCAGTAATCTGAGTCAGAGTTATCAAAAACAATTTTCTTTAAACTAAAACTAGCCTCCGTGATTCATAGTAAAGTTTTGAATTTTTATCGTGTTTGCATTGCACCTTACGCCACACGAACCAACAGATTGTTTCAGACAAGAAAACATTAGAATCGAGTATTTATCTTGAGCTTTGTATGATCTCAGTTCTAAAAAAAAAAAAAAAAAAAAAACACAGCATGCAGAGCAGGAGGTAAGTCCCTATTATTTTAGGGCAGATCTCACTTGCATTCTTGTGCAAACAGTGTGTAATCAGAATTGTCAGGTGTCGTGCTATGAGTACGTTAATTTTCTGCGAGCACTGTTGATCGTTTCAAACAGTTATTTTCTTCTGAGTAGAGCAGTAATTTATTTCTGCAGATACTTTTAATGTAACATTGCACTGCATATTATGCGTTGTTTATAGTGTGCTTCTGTACTGAGTTTTAGTTGTATAGTTTTCACTGGCCAACCTCGGGGAAGATCAGTTTGGATTCCGTAGAAACACTGGAACACGTGAGGCAATACTGACCTTACGACTTATCTTAGAAGAAAGATTAAGGAAAGGCAAACCTACGTTTCTAGCATTTGTAGACTTAGAGAAAGCTTTTGACAATGTTGACTGGAATACTCTCTTTCAAATTCTGAAGGTGGCAGGGGTAAAATACAGGGAGCGAAAGGCTATTTACAATTTGTACAGAAACCAGATGGCAGTTATAAGAGTCGAGGGACATGAAAGGGAAGCAGTGGTTGGGAAGGGAGTAAGACAGGGTTGTAGCCTCTCCCCGATGTTGTTCAATCTGTATATTGAGCAAGCAGTAAAGGAAACAAAAGAAAAATTCGGGGTAGGTATTAAAATTCATGGAGAAGAAATAAAAACTTTGAGGTTCGCCGATGACATTGTAATTCTGTCAGAGACAGCAAAGGACTTGGAAGAGCAGTTGAATGGAATGGACAGTGTCTTGAAAGGAGGATATAAGATGAACATCAACAAAAGCAAAACAAGGATAATGGAATGTAGTCTAATTAAGTCGGGTGATGCTGAGGGAATTAGATTAGGAAATGAGGCACTTAAAGTAGTAAAGGAGTTTTGCTATTTGGGGAGCAAAATAACTGATGATGGTCGAAGTAGAGAGGATATAAAATGTAGGCTGGCAATGGCAAGGAAAGCGTTTCTGAAGAAGAGAAATTTGTTAACATCCAGTATTGATTTAAGTGTCAGGAAGTCATTTCTGAAAGTATTTGTATGGAGTGTAGCCATGTATGGAAGTGAAACATGGACGATAAATAGTTTGGACAAGAAGAGAATAGAAGCTTTCGAAATGTGGTGCTACAGAAGAATGCTGAAGATTAGATGGGTAGATCACATAACTAATGAGGAAGTATTGAATAGGATTGGGGAGAAGAGAAGTTTGTGGCACAACTTGACCAGAAGAAGGGATCGGTTGGTAGGACATGTTCTGAGGCATCAAGGGATCACCAATTTAGTGTTGGAGGGCAGCGTGGAGGGTAAAAATCGTAGAGGGAGACCAAGAGATGAATACACTAAGCAGATTCAGAAGGATGTAGGTTGCAATAGGTACTGGGAGATGAAAAAGCTTGCACAGGATAGAGTAGCATGGAGAGCTGCATCAAACCAGTCTCAGGACTGAAGACCACAACAACAACAACAACAGTTTTCACTGGACAAACAGTTAGTTTCTTTCGGAGTTTAGTTCGATTCATTGCTTTTATTTCAGATTTTGCGTTACATGAAGTTTAAAGTTTGATTTTATGATACTGTTCACATGCGCAGCACAGGGCCAACCAACAGGCAGTTTTACTCGGCAATAGCATACGATACCTAAAGTAAACATTACATGAGGAGAAAGTTTTTGAAAGCAATTAACTCAGTTTTCTCACATACAGACAATATTTCATAGAAAAAAAATGGCCTTGCTGCGCTGGTATTGTGAACAGCCTAAAGCTAAGGGAAACTACAACCGTAATTTTTTCCATGGCCATGCACCTCTAATGTATGAGTAAATGATAATGACATCCTTTTGGATGAAATATTACAGAGGTGAAATAGTCCCCAATTCGGATCTCCACGTAGGCACCACATAGGATAATATCATCAGGAGAAACAAAGCTGATGCTCTACAGGTTGGAGCGTGGAATGTTAAGTCCCTTAAGGTTAGAAAATTTAAAAAGTGTACGGATAGGTAGAAGTTAGATATAGTGGGAATTAGTGCAGTTCTATGGCAGGAGGAACAGAACTTATGGTCAGGTAAATGCAGGGCTATAAATACAAAATCAGATAGGGAGTAGATTTAATAATGGACAAGAAAGTAGGAATGTGGGTAAGCCACTACGAACGGCATAGTGAACACATTCTCGTAGCCAAGGTAGACATTAAAACCTCACCTATCACAACAGTACAAGCTTATACGTCAGCTAGTTCCGCTGATGATGAAGAGATTGAAGAAATGTATGATGAGTTAAAAGAAATTATTCAGTTAGTTAAGGGAGAAGAAAATTTAATTGTGATGGGTGAGAGGAATTCGGCAGCAGGAAAAGAAGGCAAAATGGTAGATGAATATAAACTACGGCAAATGAATGAAAGAGGAAGCCGTCTGGAAGAATTTTTCTGCAGAGCATAATTTTATGACAGCTAACACTTGATTTAAGAATCATGAAAAAGCATACGTACTCTAACCAATTTGTTAGTTCTGGACTGTAGATTAAAACTGAAAAAATAGCAAAAAGGTAGGAAATTAAGGAGAGGGGAGCTGTATAAGTTGAAAGAACCAGAGATTGCTAAAAGTTTTAGAGGGAGCACTAGCCAACGTTTGCCTAGAACAGCGGAAAGGTATGTAGTAGAAGACGAATGAGTAGCATTAAGAGAGGAAACAGGGAAGACAGCACAGGATCAAGCAGGTAAAAATACAAGGCCTAGTAGAAGTCGTTGAATATTACAGGAGATACAGAATTTCATTAATGAAAGGAGAAAACATGCAAATGCAGCAAATGAAGCAGGCGAAAGGAAATGCGAACGTGTAAAAAATTAAATTAACAGGATGTGCAAAATGGGTAAGTAGGAATGGCCAAACGTAAGGATTTAGAAGTATATTTCACTATAGGAAAGATAGATACCGCCTACAGGAAAGTTAAAGGGGCCTTTGGAGAAAAGAAAAGCAGTTGTATTAATATCACAAACCACGAAGTACAGCCGGCCGGTGTGGCCGTGCGGTTCTAGGCGCTTCAGTCTGGAACTGCGTGACCGCTACGGTCGCAGGTTCGAATCCTGCCTCGGGCATGGATGTGTGTGATGTCCTTAGGTTAGTTAGGTTTAAGTAGTTCTAAGTTCTAGGGGACTGATGACCACAGATGTTAAGTCTCATAGTGCTCAGAGCCATTTGAACCATTTGAACCATGAAGTACAAAGGCCTTCTGTATTCCCTTCTAAATATTGTTTGATATCTTTGTATGTGCAGTACATATTTTCTCGTACAATGTTTGGAGACACTTCTCCCGCTCTTTCACTTGTCAGCAGTGTGCAAAATATACTTTACAATCTTTCCCACAATCATCCAAAATGAACTTTGTTTTGACCATCGCTACGATCGGTACTAGATTTTTGTACCTTCCAACTTTCGCCATTCAGTGTAGGACTAGGTGAAGTGAAGTCGTGTTGGCGCACCCTTCCATGCTGTGATCAGTGTTGTGTGAGTTACATGGTCAATCGATAATTTTATTAACTCTTCATTGACTCAGTAAAACTATTTACCTGTTCCTTTCTGTCGTATTCACTTCGGACTATTTGTAGACAGTACTATTGGACAACTTTCTCCCGAGGTACACGTATCATTATCAATGTAATAATTTCTCTAATCTCGTCATAGTTGTCTTCTCAATATTCTGTAGCCACTTTTCAATTTAAGAAGCTCAAAAACCACTCTATGATAAAGAGAATCTTGAAATTAGTTTATGATGTACATTGTGTCTAGTATGCCTTGAGTTAATGAAAAAGTCCCTATGTTGTTCTAAAGCTCACTCAGAGTACATGAACAAGTATACTACTCATAATTTCTCTAGAGTAAGATAGTGCCCTTTAGGATTCAGTTGGGTTGCCACTAATAAAAAGCAAATAGTGTTCCATATTACACTAGTCACAGGATAAATACGTGGTGCCCTGTTCGCTCCAACATTTCCGCCCCCCTGCTAGTACTCTTTCATTGCATAGTCGGACCCTCAGGCCAACTGCCCATGCGTTATTGTCCAGGCGCCAAGAGCTCGCCTCACTGCCGAGAGGGAATCCCAGTGTCACATTTGAACTTTGGTCCAGCAGAGACAAGCGACCGTAAAGTTATTTACTATGTAGCGGTGTTGATATCTGTATCTTTAAAAGTGTGAAACTAGGAACCCTTTCCACGTCTCCGACGCACAACAGTATTCTATTTTATATCTTTCCTTCCAGTCCTTTTCTCATCTGTCAATGGTCTATGTACTCAAATAATGCTAGGTACTATTATGGTTATGATTCGGCGTCAAAATGAAGAGGCGGTTTGAGCCATTTTTTGGAGTGTGAAGAAAGTAACGCCATACTATTGCAGTAGAACTATGCCTACTACACCACTGTAAAATTATTCATGTTTTCAAAATGATGGCTGTTTCAGGTTTATATTACTGACATGAAACAGTTTCTCCTTATCAAACTATTCTTTAATTTTTACCTCTCTGACAGTTGATTCCCAGTTCTGAATCACAGTCGAGGAACGTGAAGGGCAATACTCATTGTAAGACAAACTTCGATCATAGAAGAAGAGAGAATGCAATGCTCGTCCTTTTTTCTGAATTGTTAGTAAAACTGATTGATGAGTTTGGTCACTATGCCCAACGATAAAGCCGTCACAGTGATAACAAAAAGGTCAGGTGCCCATCGGATTATATTTATTATTATTATGTCGCTTAACCATGGAAAAGTTGTAGGACAATGCAAAATATCCTGGGATCTAAGCCTAGACTGAGATTAACTGATATTTATTTGCTCTGATAAGTAAAACAGTCATCAATCCGAAGATTGCTTTGAACGCCACACTGCTTTACCAGGCGTGGTCCTGTCGGAGGTGGTGTGCCGTTGTCTTCCTTTGATATTTAAACTGACTTAACCCAGATAGTTATTGAGAGGAAGGGGCGGGGAAGTTCAGTTTAACGTGGTTTTCGAACCACGGTGTAAATCGGTATTTTTCACATTTCCAGCGGTGAAAGAAGTGATAAGTTTCAAATAAGAACAGTGGAGTTGACTCGGGATCGAACCCGAGACCTTTGGATTTGGAGTCTACCACATTTTTTATCATTTTTATTAACACCAACACTTGTAACAGGAAACTAGCATCACGAGGAGGATAGAGCGTCAATTCGCACACTCAGTAGGACTATCGATGCATATTTTTTTGGAGAAGAACATTCCAGTGACAAGAGAACAATCAGTACTGAGAATGGGAAACACTTGGATCAACTACTCAATGCAGTAGCACACCAGCTCCCGTGTGGGCTAAGAATAACACTACAAAGAAAATTAGAAATAAATTGTCTGTATTTGGGAATGTGCAAAACTGCAAAATGGCGTTCATTACAGAAGAGCCAAAAATCAAGGACATTTTTCACGCCGTCAGGCAATAAGCACTGAACTGTGTACCCAAAAATCCATTTCACGGGCCGGCCGCTGGTGGCCGAGCGGTTCTGGCGCTACAGTCCGTAACCGGGCGACCGCTACGGTCGCAGGAACGAATCCTGCCTCGGGCATGGATGTGTGTGTTGTCCTTAGGTTAGTTAGGTTTAAGTAGTTCTAAGTTCTAGGGGACTTATGACCTCAGCAGTTGAGTCCCATAGTGCTCAGAGCCATTTGAACCATTTTTTTGAACCATTTCACTGAGTTCGTCTTCGTATGTAGGAAGTATTTCGAGTCCAGAAAGAGAAGCAGGTGAGGAGGTATCTGATGAAGAACCGTACAGGTAATAAAGGCCAGTTTCTGTAACACCAAGAGGTGGACGCCCATCGCCGAACCGCGCACCAGGCGGCGTTCGTCCGTGTCCAGTTTGCCTCAGGCGACACACAACGGGGTGTCTGCAAGGTGAATCCCGTGAAGGCGTGACTGCATACTTACTTCCCATTGACCGTAAGATACCATGCAGATTGTACGTCAGAGGCAAGATAAGCAGCGCACACCTATCGCCAGATGGCAGTCCAGTCGACATGGGTACGATTCCCTCAACCATATTTAGGATCCTGTTCTGCTGAAGGAAGCCATCTATCTCCTTGGTGGATGTCATGCGCGTTGGCAGCAGCACATTAAGGATACAGGTCAGTTAGAGGAAACGGAAACGCAATAAGTGAGGGGCGGCGGGATACTTAGAAGGTGAATTTGGACAGAGGGAACGTGGAGGTAGGATCTCCAGCAACAGGCTGGTGGGGCTCATGGGACAGCAGATTCGCAGTACCATGTGAGAGTTGATGAAAAGGGCCGTCGCTGTGTCAGGGAAATGACATAAGCCTGTACCGCCCCTGCACCATGGGAAGGTGAGGGACACTTACCCAACCATAAAGTTGTGGCAAACGTACAAAACCAATGGCGCTAGCGTGCGATGGGCCATGGATGGCGGAATGAAGAATGCATGTGCCAAATGGCAAACACTTGACGCCAAATACGCGCCGGCCGCGGTGGCCGTGCGATTCTGGCGCTGCAGTCCGGAACCGCGGGACCGCTACGGTCGCAGGTTCGAATCCTGCCTCGGGCATGGGCGTGTGTGATGTCCTTAGGTTAGTTAGGTTTAAGTAGTTCTAAGTTGTAGGGGACTTATGACCTAGGATGTTGAGTCCCATAGTGCTCAGAGCCATTTGAACCAAATATACACTACTGGCCATTAAAATCGCTACACCACGTGCTACAAACGCGAAATTTAACCGACAGGAAGAAGATGCTGTGATATGTAAATTATTCGCTTCTCAGAGTGCCGGTGGCGACACCTACAACGAGCTGACATGAGGAACGTTTCTAACCGATTTCTCATACACAAACAGCAGTTGACCGGCGTTGCCTGGTGAAACGTTGTTGTGATGCCTCGTGTAAGGAGGAGAAATGCGTACCGTCACGTTTCCGACTTTGATAAAGGTCGGATTGTAGCCTATCGCGATTGCGGTTTATCGTATCGCGACATTGCTGCTCGCGTTGGTCGAGATCTAATGACTGTTAGCAGAATACGGAATCGGTGGGTTCAGGAGGGTAATACGGAACGCCGTGCTGGATCCCGAAAGCCTCGTATCACTAGCAGTCGAGATGACAGGCATCTTATCCGAATGGGTGTAACGGATCGTGCAGCCACGTCTCGATCCCTGAGTTAACAGATGGGGACGTTTTCAAGACATAAACGATCTGCACGAACAGTTCGACGACGTTTGCAGCAGCATGGACTATCAGGTCGGAGACCATGGCTGCGGTTACTCTTGTACCCTTGACGCTACATCACAGAGAGGAGCACCTGCGATGGTGTACTCAACGACGAACCTGGGTGCACGAATGGCAAAACGTCATTGCTTCAGATGAATCCAGGTTCTGTTTACAGCATCATGCTGGTCGCATCCGTGTTTGGCCACATCGCGGTGAACGCACATCGGAAGCGTGTATTCGTCATCGCCATAATGGCATATCACCCGGCGTGATGGTATGAGTTGGCATTGGTTACACGTCTGGGTCACCTCTTGTTCGCATTGACAGGACTTTGAACAGTGGACGTTACATTTCAGATATGTTACGACCCGTGGCTCTACCCTACATTTCAGCAGGATAATGCACGACTGCATGTTGCAGGTTCTGTACGGGCTTCCTGGATACAGAATATGTTCGACTGCTACCCTGGCCAGCACATTCTCCAGATTTCTCACCAACTGAAAACGTCTGGTCAATGGTGGCCGAGCAACTGGCTCGTCACAATACGCCAGTCACTACTCTTGATGAACTGTCGTATCGTGTTGAAGCTGCATGGGCAGCTGTACCTGTACACGCCATCCAAGCTCTGTTTGACTCAACGCCCAGGCGTATCAAGGCCGTTATTATGGCCAGACGTGGTTGTTCTGGGTACTGAATTCTCAGGATCTATGCACCCAAATTGGGTGAAAATATAATCACATGTCAGTTCTAGTATAATATATTTGTCCAATGAATCCCGTTTATCATCTGCATGTTTTCTTGGTGTAGCAATGTTAGTGGCCAGTAGTTTACTTCAACATATTGTGTCCGTTGCAGAAGACCGAGTGCACGTAAAGGATTACCTTGGAGCCCAGCTCGTGATTGGGACAGCAGGCGCCGGCAGTTGAGGGCAATTGTGCGCCGCAGATCCACCAGTGACATCGAGTCCTAAGCATCAGACAGTAGCAGCTAAACACAATGGAGCAGCGCTGTCCTTAGGAAGCCCCGCAAATGTAACCATACCGCACGATTTTTGGACGTTAAAGGCAACTAGCGGAAGCTTCATCTAAATGGCAATCCATATCAAGAAGTCCCTGACTTCAGGACCACTAGGAAGAACGAGATCGTCCACACAAGCAATGGCAGCAAAAGACATGGTCATCGAGAGACATCCCAGACTGGCGTTGATGGAGGCTACAGACCAATGGTTCTATGGCGAAAGCATACAACAGTGCAGATAGCGGGAGCCTAGATGCACCGAACCACTGATCAAGGTGATGGGAGGGAGACGGGCATTGTAGGGTACACACGACGTCACTCCATGAAGGAGACGCATTACGAGATCGACATTAGTTTCAGCGCATACCATATTGTGTAGCACCCCTTCCAGGTAGTCCTAATCGATCCGAGAAGAAGCCCAGCTACAAAGTGGCCAAAGGCCCAGGCACACGACAAGCCGGAGCAAGAGCGATTATGTCTCGATGGCCGCAGAGGGAAGTGCAGATGTTATTTGCACTGCCCAAAAAGTTTACATCAGGAGAAACTATGTATCAGGCCGTGCGTTTAAGCCATGCTGCCAACAGCTGAGTAAAGATCTTCGTATCACAGTTTAACAACATCGAGAGGCGAAAATTAGATACCTATGATGTAACCCAAGGTTTGTGGATGGGGATGCCGAGACCGTCAACGAAATCATTGGGTATCTGTATAGTAAGCGACGTAAGGTGTGGATAAATTTCCTTCCACTCTGGCAACAGCACAGGACGAATGTCCGATAAAACTCTAGTTGGAGGCCATCAGAGGCGAACGACTTGTTCATAGAAACCGCTTTGATGGCGTCACGGGCTTCGCCGTCTGAGACATCGTCAAGTAGATCTGTTGTCGCAGACTCAGGAGCTCAGACGAAGAAATATCAAGAAATCGCTGCAATGTTGGAGGGGTAGTGATACTGTGTTGAGTTCAGCGCAACATAATATCCGTGTAGCGAAGACCCCATATTTCGTCGGGCATCTAAATGCCGTCCATTATCGATTGTAAGAACGTCAGTCAGTCTTCAGACAGTGGCGCTGTTCTGTTTTCACATACTGGCCATTAAAATTGCAACACCACGAAGATGACGCGCTACAGACGCGAAATTTAACAGACAGGAAGAAGATGCTGTGATATGCAAACGATTAGCTTTTCAGAGCATTCATACAAGGTTGGCGCCGGTGGCTACACCTACAACGTGCTGGCATGAGGAACGTTTCTAACCGATTTCTCATACACAAACAGCAGTTGACCGGCGTTGCCTGGCGAAACGTTGTTGTGATGCCTCGTGTAAGGAGGAGAAATGCGTACCGTCACGTTTCCGACTTTGATAAAGGTCGGATTGTAGCCTATCGCGATTGCGATTTATCGTATCGTGACATTGCTGCTCGCGTTGGTCGAGATCCAATGACTGTTAGCAGAATATGGAATCGGTGGGTTCAGGAGGGTAATACGGAACGCCGTGCTGGATCCCGAAAGCCTTGTATCACTAGCAATCGAGATGACAGGCATCTTATCCGCATGGTTGTAAAGGATCGTGCAGCCACGTCTCGATCCCTGAGTCAACAGATGGGGACGTTTGGGATCAACGACCATCTGCACGAACAGTTCGACGACGTTTGCAGCAGCATGGACTATCAGGTCGGAGACCATGGCTGCGGTTACTGTTTGCCGCCGCATCACAGACAGGAGCGCCTGCGATGGTGTACTCAACGACGAACCTGGGAGTACGAATGGCAAAACGTCATTTTTTCGGATGAGTCGAGGTTCTGTTTACAGCATCATGCTGGTCACATCCGTGTTTGGCGACATCCCGGTGAACGCACATTGGAAGCGCGTATTTGTCATCACCATATTGGCGTATCACCCGGCGTGATGGTATGGGGTGCCATTGGTCACACGTCTCGGTCACCTCTTGTTCGCATTGACGGCACTTTGAACAGTGGACGTTACATTTCAGATGTGTTACGACCCGTGGCTCTACCCTTAGTTCGATCCCTGCGAAACCCTACATTTCAGGAGGATAATGCATGACCGCATGTTGCAGGTCGTGTACGGGCCTTTCTGGGTACAGAAAATGTTCGACTGCTGCCCTGGCGACCACGTACTCCAGATCTCTCACCAATTGAAAAAGTCTGGTCAATGGTGGCCGAGCAATAGGCTCGTCAGAATACGCCAGTCACTACTCTTGATGAACTGTGGTATCGTGTTGAAGCTGCATGGGCAGCTGTACCTGTACACGCCATCCAAGCTCTGTTTGACTCAATGCCCAGGCGTATCAAGGCTGGTATTACGGCCAGAGGTGGTTGTTCTGGGTACTGATTTCTGAGGATCTATGCACCCAAATCGCGTGAGAATGTAATCACATGTCAGTTCTAGTATAATATATTTGTCCAACGAATACCCGTTTATCATCTGCATTTCTTCTTGGTGTAGCAATTGTAATGGCCAGTAGTGTACATAGAGGGATGCTTCTGCACTAACCCATCGTATGTGCACACCCTGACCATAGCACCTTCAAGTTGGAATCGAGAGAGGGCAGTGAGCTGTGCCTTGGTTCGAATCACCATCGCCTGATGCTCTGGCGAATACAGTATCGTAGACCATTCCCATAGAACGGTGAAGAAGAATCCCTGAGTTCATCTCCCCCACAACACGGCCTTCCTTCTGTAACCAATCAATGCCTTGCAGAGGGCAGAATTTGCACACAGGACCCACCATGAAAGGGCACACTGATACACATTATGACATCGATGGCAGGCTGTCTGTGTGGTCTCGATGAGCAGCTGGTAGTCGGATGAAGTAAGATGGATAGCGATTAGTTACCATGACCGCCAACCACGCCACACCTTTTGGCCACAGAGATAGATGGCACAGATATAGGCATCACGGTCAGAGATCCTAATGCGCCAGCCTTCAGCAGCCTGTGTTCCACCGACAATATTGCAGAAGATAAAAACGCCCACGGGACTACTGGCATAATGGCTAGTAAAATGGGTAGACCACAGACGCTCGCCGTGAAAATGTTCCCAAGAATCCACAAAGGTGAGGCACTGGACGACTGCTGCTAACTTCTTGCATAGAGAGTGACGTGGCAGTCTGTCTTCGGATGCCTCGGTTAAATCGCCACCCATGATCAGTGCATACTGCGACTCTGGAAGCGAGGCCCTACCGTCTCACAGAAGAAATTAAAAATGGCAGTGCCCTTTCCAGGATTCGAACAGCGGTTCTTCTCGACAGAAAGCTCAAGCGCATTCTCCTACATGTGGAAATTGTCCAGATGCAAGAAAGGAAGGTTAGGTTAGCGTACTTTTTTTATTTGGGTTGGGGAACTTGGTACACAAGGAGTGCCTAAAATCGCAACACAGCTCAAAAATTGACAATACCACACAACTGATGTTATCCCGCTGGGAAGAAATTTCACAATACCACCAGAAACAAGTGGCGGACGCACTCAAACTCTACCCTTCACATACAACCTGACAGGGAAATGGGCTGGAATGGGAGGTACTATCTTTATTTTTGGCAGGATTTGTGTTAAAGTGATAGGATGTTGGTGTTGGACAGATAGGAGTTTAAAAAGTGTATTACCGGTAAGTATGCAGCTGATTACTGTGTCTATCGCTGTTTGACACTAGAGTTCACTACAGATGCCTCCCCCTGCTATCCTTGACAATCACCCTGCAAGCCTAGATAATCGAAACCAATACACGGCTCCAAAACTGATGGAAATTTTTTCACTATTCTAGTTACACATCGAAATTGTTATGAAAAGAAAAGCAGCATTCATAATGAACAGGTCATAATGTAACACATGTCCTGAGGAAAATAGTCGTCCAAAAAGGCTGCGCCGGAGAGTGAGGTGGCAGTTGAACATGCATTCTCCTCAACTAGCAAAATTATACGCACTCCAACCTCCCATCGTCCCTCCCCCACCCTCTCTCCACCTATGGTGGGGACACAGATCTTTTCAAATGTCCAACTGCTGCAATGAGCTGGGCGATTCTTTGCTGTATACCACAACCCCTCCCCCCTTAGGAGATGAGCACATGGTCACTGGCTGCACCTAGCCTGCCTTGGTGTAAATGGCCCACCATCAGCTCTTCGCTTGCACAATAGGATAAAACGCTCACTAAATAATGTGAGATAAATGGCGATAAAATGTAGCCACACCCTCGTACGAGCATAGCTGCATCAGATTAAAACACACACACACACACACACACACACACACACACACACACACAGTAGGCCCACCACCAACACATCCAGCAGCCCGCCATTTTGCAAGGTAAACACTTCACTGTAACAATTGTATTTAATGACAACATATCACTTATTAGCAAGCATCTATTTAAAAAAAGAAAACACAATCACGACAATAACAAATGTCCAGTTTCCACGAAAATAGGTGAAGTCTATGTTATTTTTAGTTTTATGAGCAAAATCGCTGGAGTTTAAGAGCATTTATAATGTTCATATTATAGATTGTCGTGCATAAGGGCATTACTTTCGTTTTAAATGGCCGAATTATCTGTATACAATGCCATCTATATAGTCATTCTGTTACATTCGACTGCAAGATACGATTCATTAGCCCTCTGCCCCCAGCCTCCCATTATTTTGTGACGTCCGATCAAGCGAAAAAGAAAACTATAGCAACACCACCGATTACAGATGACGAAACTGCAGAGGTCGGGGTGCATACCCATGTCCACCCTGCGTAAAATGAAAAAAAAAAGCTTCCACTATTTTGTTCCAAAAACTATCTATCACAGCTGAATATCCTCTTTCTTTCGAAACTACCATCAGACTAACGAAAAAACGAGAACTTAGTTGCCGCATATGGAAAAAGGATGAGTCTACAGCATTGAGGAAAGCTTCCAAACAACTGTCTGAATGTGTTGACCTCTACATTTAATCCCATGCTCCACAGTGACAAGCAGCCGATATCCAGTGTTTCACCAAGGTTCTCTGTATCTCAAACAAACATCATTTTACAGTACATCATACCATATCAATGGTGACCCGCATCTTGTGATCGTGCGGTAGCGTTCTCGCTTCCCACGCCCGGGTTCCCGGGTTCGATTCCCGGCGGGGTCAGGGATTTTCTCTGCCTCGTGATGGCTGGGTGTTGTGTGATGTCCTTAGGTTAGTTAGGTTTAAGTAGTTCTAAGTTCTAGGGGACTGATGACCTAAGATGTTAAGTCCCATAGTGTTCAGAGCCATTTGAGCCATATCAATGGTGTCTTTCCCATACCATCTCTCCACTGGTATGCTGTTGATTATCATATAATGATGGACTGACACCAGTTGGTTGACACTGAGAGAGCCTTATCAGAACACTGGATATCTGCTACTTGTCACTGTGGAGCAGGGGATGAAATATAGATGTCATCACCTTCAGACAGTTGTTTGGAAGTGTTCCTCAAAGCTGCAGACTCATCCTACTTCCATATTCTGTGGTTCCCTCCACATTTTCTTTTTTCACCAATAAGATAACAGCACCTCCTTTTATTTCTACTACGTTTTGCATGTTGTGAACAGCAGCTTCTGGTGATGGTCAACACTGGAACGGTAATCAGGAGTATATGACTGCAAAATAAGCAAACAATACTATTCAAAACAGAAAACTGAGACATCTGCTACCCCTTCAGTGTGGAAGATTATGTTAACTGTAGAGGCCATCGTCTTCAGATAGCTGTTGGAAACGCTCTACAATGACAAACTCTTCTACGTGCCATATGTTGGTATGTCTGCCACATTTTTGTCAATGAGAAATACTGCCTCTGTGTTTTATTTCTACCATCCTACATGTTGTGGCAGCTGTATAGTTAGACCATACAATGTTCAGCTCTCTATGACAGCCAGTGGATCAAAATGTGTTAACGTCAATTTAGCACCTGACACAGACCTCGAAGCCACGGTAGAAAAACAAAGTGTATGGTGGTGTACAATGCTGTAGTCGTGCACTCCTTGGATGTGTTACAGCTGAAAAATATTGTATTAAACTGCTTGCGAAAAAATAATACAGGGACCCTGTCTTGTGATTGATATTCTGCTGGATGTAGTCTTCCTCCAGTATAGTCAACAAAACTTTATGCAGGTCTGTGCAGGCGACTCCAGCCACTGGCCACCTCCTCCATTGTAGCGATATGTGTGTATGTAACACGCTCAATGCCAGTACGCAGATGGTTTTTTTTTTCAGTATATCGGAAGATAGAGATGTGGTGAAATCTTATAGAAGGTTGTATTAAATTAAGGCTCTCACGATTTGTGTTGTAAAAGCCAGTGTGATATAGCATCACATTAGTAAAATGGGACTCACCATAGTGTACAAAACAGCAACATCCTCTTGATATATGACTTGCTGTTGTTCAATATAAAACGATTGTGTTTTTTCTGACATATGAGTGGCATGAAACGCTATATTCTCTAATGTTATTTCATATAGCTGAAATGTTTGTAATACACATGAGCATGACGGTTTATTTACAGACACTGAGTTAAACACAAGGAACGCTCTGAGACCTTATTATTTTTCTAACAGGCTACAAGAAATAGTTTAACATATATGTTTTTTTCTTTGAAATTTAAGTTGTCAATTTTCCTATACCCTGATGATGGTTTCGAAATAACGAGGACGTTCTGCTGTGATCGGTAGTGTTTGCTGCAAAACAGTGGATCGACTTTATGCAAGGTAGACATGTATAGTCAGTGTGTATTCTGACCTCTCCATTTTGGTCATCTTCAATCGTCAGTGATGCTGTGGTCTTTTTTTTCACGTCGCTGGAAGTCGCAAAATAATGGGAGGCTGGAGGAGAGAGAGATGCGAATTGTATCCTGCAGTCGAACGTAAAGAAATTACTGTATATATGCTGTTCTATAATGATAATGCAAACATCTGAAAAGCAAGTAATGCCCTTACGCAAGACAATTTGTAATATGAATATGATGAATGCTCTCAAACTACAGCGATTTTGCTCATAAAACTAAAAGAATATGGACTGTACTTATTTTCGTGAAAACAGGACATATATTATCATCGCAATAGTGTTTTCTTTATTTTTAATAGATGTTCACTTGTAAGACATGGGTTGGCATTAACTTCAATTATTACAGTGGAGGCAGATTAAAACTGTGTGCCGGACCGAGACTCGAACTCGGGACCTTTGCCTTTCGCGGGCAAGTTCTCTCCCAACTGAGCACTCTTGCACGAGTGCTAGTTCTGCAAGGTTCGCAGGAGGCTTCTGTAGAGTTTGGAAGGTAGGAGACGAGATACTGGCAGAAGTAAAGCTATAAGGACGGGGCGTGAGTCGTGCTTGGGTAGCGCAGTTGGTAGAGCACATGACCGCGGAAGGCAAAGGTCCCGTGTCTCGGTCCGGCACACAGTTTTAATCTGGCAGGAAGTTTCATATCAGCGCACACTCCGCTGTAGAGTGAAAATTTCATTCTATTACAGTGAAGTGTTTCCCTCACAGAACAACGGGCTGCTGGATGCATTGTGGGGCAGCGTACTGTGTGTGTGTGTGTGTGTGTGTGTGTGTGTGTGTGTGTATGTGTGCGTGTGTGTGTGGGATCGCCCGATGCGGCTGTGCTCAGACTAGGGCACAGCTACATATTATCGTCATTTATCTCACAATATGTAGTAAGCGTTACATCCTTTTGTGTTAGCAAAGAGCCGATGCTTGGACTATCACCCTAAGGTGGGCCACGTGCAGCCAGCGATCTCACACTCGTGTGCTGGGCAGTGGCACTTTGCCGCAGAGAAATACCTAGCATGCAGTATCAGTTGGCCATTTCAAAAGGTTTGTGTGTCCCCCCTCCCCCCTAGGAGAAGAGAGGGAGGAAGGGAGGGAGAGGGAGGGTTGAGGGGAGATAGGAAGGCGTATAATTTCTCCAGTTACTGACCGTACATCGAGAAGAACGCACATTCACCTGCTGCCCTCTTCTCAGGTTGCAGTCTTTTGGGACAGTCCTTTTCCCCAATACATGTGACCTGTTGATTATAAATGCTGCTTTTTTTCATGATAATTTCGATATGTAATTAGGACAGTGAAGCATTTTCCATCAGTTGTGGTAGCGTCTATTGACTTCAGATCGAGTAGAGCTTGAATACATCTGCCACTAGTTTTGAGTGGTAGTGTGAACTTTCTTCCCAGCAGGATAACACGGGTTGCGTGGTGTCATCATGTTTTTAGCTGTATTCCGATTTTAGGCACTGGTTGTGTAGCGCTATGCATATACTTGTGTAATTACGACCAATCTTTATGGTCACTTACGCAATTAAGACCGATCTTTACCTCAGTTTTCCAGCCAAAATATGTGAAGTACACTAACCTAACCTCCAGCTCCTCCATTTGGACAATTTCTATTTGTTGGGGATTGCATTTGGGCTTTCTGTCCAGAAGAACTGGGGTTTCAGTCTCGGAAAGGACATTGCCATTTTTTACTTCCCACCAATTCCCAGAGAGGGGGGGGGGGGGACGTCAGCGAAGCCCCCGGAACAAATAAATCCCAAGCAAATTTCAAAATTCCTATAAATAGGGTAGGTAGGGGAGGGGGAGGTGGAGGGATGGGAAGGGGGACAGGGTGGGGACTGAGGTGCCGAGGAAAACGCATGATGTCATCTGGGGTGGCAATGGAGATGGAGGTGAGGGTCGGTGGGGGATAATTAATTTGTAAATTAATTATTTGCATATCAGTTTCATATTAAATGTTTTGGGAGTCTCAGCACCCTACTATTGGCGTCCATCCGCAGCATCGACGTCGTCCGCCCAGGAGACAGAAGTTTGCTGGCTTTAGAAACAGAAACGGTGGCAACTACATCACAACCAGGCTGGGAACGTTTGTGTCCCTAGGTGGCTACTGACTGGAAAACTGTGGTGGGGAGAAACGTCGCGGTGTGAGGGCGTCAGAGGACAGCACATCATGAGTAGGAGCGACATCAGCCCGTATACACATTAAGTGGAGGCAGTCATCAGAAGGGCTACAACGTCTCCCACCCGTTTCTTCGGTAACCGTTGCTTTCTAACATGCTCTTTCCTGTTGGATGGCAGACGACTGTCGTCCGATACGTGGACAGAAAAGCGGAGGTTGATACAGCTCCGTGATCAAGTGTCCGCATGCGAACCATTCAACGAAATATCATCAATCTTGGCTTTCGGATCGGAAGGCCCACTCGTGTACCCTTGACAAAGTTTTACGCCTCATCTGGACCCGTCAACACCGACGATGGACGTTGATGGCTGGAAATACGTCGCCTGGTCGGACGAGTCTCGTTTCGAACTGTATCGAGTGGATGGACGTATACGGGTATGGAGATAAACTCATGAATCCATGGACCCTGCATGTCAGCAGAGGCTGTTGAAGCTGGTGGAGGCTCTGCAATGTTGTGGGGCTAGCCCATCTGGAGTGATATGGGAATTCTGATACGTCTAGATACGAGTCTGACAGGTGACACCTACGTAGGCATCCTGTCTGATCACCTGCACCCATTCATGTCCATTGTGCATTCCTACGGACTTGGACAATTCCAGCAAGACAGTGCGACACCCCACACGTCGAGAATTGCTACATGGTGGCTGCAGGAACACTCTTCTGAGTTTAAACACTTGCTCCCCATACGTGAACATTATGGAGCATATCTGGGATGCCTTGCAACGTGCTATTCAGAAGAGATCTCCACCCCCTCGTACTCTTACGGATTTATGGGCAGCCCTGCAGGATTCATGGTGTCAAATCCGTCCACCTTTATTTCAGACGTTAGTTTAGTCGAAGACACGTCATGTTGCGGCACCTCTGCGTGCTCGCGGGGGCCCTACACGATATTACGCAGGTGTACCAGTTTCTGTGGTTCTTCAGTGTCTAAATTTCCAGAATGCTGTAGACAGACGACAGCACGCACACTCTATAAATAAAGGTGGATGAGATCCTGATACGCATTACAAAAAAATCTTTGCCTAACCCTTGATAACGCTTTGCGGAGTACAGACGTAGTAAGTTGTCGACGTACAGTGCACATTGTTTTCACTAAAATCGGTATTTCACCCGGTTTTCGCTGTATTTCTCTGAGCTAATGTCTCCCCCTATCCTTTGGCGATCCTTCAAACTCTACAGCTCTAATACACCCAACAACTTTTTCTTCTACTCATCTACACTTTCTCAATTGCCATATCAGCTTGCGCTGGATCCCATGGTAAACATCACATTAACGTCTCCGTTTAACTATTTTGTTAGGATCTTTCAGCCTCTAAATTTCCAATTATTAATTTAGTGAGCAACTAGTTTCGGCGATATACTACGCCATCTTCAGACCCTCTGACCGTCTTGTGAGAAGATTCCGACGTCTGGTCCAGTCATTGACTGCTGTCCAATATTTTGACTGTACCAGACGTGGAAATCTTGTTACACGTCGGTCAGGGGGCCTGAAGATGACGTAATATAACGCCGAAGCTGGTTGCTCACTAAAATAACAATTTAAAATTTAGACGATTGGATCGTGTTTTGATTCGACATTCTGTACTTAATAGCCACAGTCCCATAACCGTCTGTGTAAAGGTGGACATACAGAAACGGTACGTTTCCAGACATGGGTCCCTGTTCAAAATATTATGTTCTCACTCCCCTTTACAAGTCCTAGAAGTTTGTATCGGGAATTTCCGAACTCACTGTATAATTTGGAACAAAATTCATTCAACAGGGATCCCATGTCCTGATCAGTAGTCGATAAAGAGCCGGGCGCCCGCTGTATGCGTGTCAGTGTACCTGCTGGATCACTTTATGAGAACGAACTCTCTCCCGCCTCGCCTTCAACACCAGCTCTGTAGAATCCTTTCCCCTGAGTTCCTTTCCTCCAGTCTCCCCGTACACACGGGTCCGGGAGATGCGCCGCAGCAAACAAACGTTCCACCCCCATTAATCACGGGAGCAGCGGCCACGACTATCGGTAAATGTTACCTCCCCCTTTTCCCTCACCCCCTCTCCCTTAACTCTTCTGCCAGTGCGAAGAGCGCAGGCGCAAATTTCGGAACCGAAGGAAGGACGGCGCACTGACAAGGGAGCGAAGATCAGTTCTTCCAGCACATTAATATCATTTCGAGCGCGATTAAGCATCTCCGCTCAATGTGCTGGAAGAGGTCGATTTATGCTTCGCAGTCGCTAGCATTTTTTGTTCCGCCCACGCCTTGTTCGGAAGAATGTAGCACAGTTTTGAATATCGCAAGGTGAGGACAATTTACTACCTCACTAATGTCGCACCCTTCGTTGTACATTCGCCAGCGTCGTAGCGTGTTGGGCAGATAGACACCGTGGGCGAGGACACATTTCACGTCCGGTCCAAATGGTTTATTCATTAAATATATTGTAAACAGGGCAGATGATATCGTATAGTAAACGTCCAACGTCATCAAATATAGGAAAATAAATCTTTCTATCTGACCCGGTTGGTTAACACTACACCAGAGGCATTAGTTTCGTAACCAACACATAGGGCGCGACTGAAAATTAGATGACATTCAAGAGAAATTCACCTGCAATAAAATAAAGATAGAAATAATATTACGAAGATATGTAAAATATGACTGTTTGGAAATTGTTTCGCTTAACGGTAATTTAAAGACTAATTTCTTCAATGCCTAAAGAGAAGCAACTACTAGATTTTTTATAAAAAAAAATTTAATCTCTGCTGTAGTGGTGCGCTCATTGCTTAAAAATGCTTGTAATTGTTTTTTGTTGGGGTTTAACGATCTTTCTTTCCTGTTTTGACCTCTTTTATTCTGGTCTCTGAATAGTCACATCCCGACATTTACTGAAAAACCCACAAGGAAAACCACCCTTGGGATTATAAATAGTTCCTATCTTTATTGGCTGTATTTTACCATCAGCTGTCCAGTAATGCGTTAGTTCCATCGTTCATTGTGGGGTTTAACGATCTTTCTTTCCTGTTTTGACCTCTTTTATTCTGGTCTCCGAATAGTCACATCCCGACATTTACTGAAAAACCCACAAGGAAAACCACCATTGGGATTGTAATTTGTTCATATCTTTATTGGCTGTATTTATCATCAGCTGTCCAGTAATGCGTTAGTTCAATCGTTCATTGTGTCCTTGAGGAGTTTATATTGGAATTCCAGGAAGTTAAATCTGATGAGATAGGTTTCTAGAATTTCTTTAATGAATCCTTTTGTTCTTTCCTTTATGTAGCTATATTCTAGGACCTCACTTCCAGTGGTTCTGCATCACAAGGCTCATATGTTTGTTCGTTTGGAAGAGCAGTTCGTATCGCAGGTCTATGATGTTTGCCGTGGTAGTTTCCACCTATGAGCGGGTTTATGACGTGACGGAGCAGGGTAGAGCGTTTGTTGTCACGAGGAATATAGTCTCATGACCTCGATTACAGATCAACGGTAAGTTATTGATTTCGTGCTAGTATGATCATGTTTTTATGTAATTATATAGCCGACGACAAACTTGGTAAAAAATGTGTTGTAAACGTGTACAGAGACGGTGGAAGTGGTGATAATACAGCCGCTGAGTGCAACAGCAGAACGAAAACCCCTAGGCAGAGAGACAGGCTACCAGCAGATGCAACGACAGTCATCCACTACAATGCAAGTTCTGAGCTAACCGTACTATGAGTTATCTCTCTGAAGCAGCAAACATCTAGCGGTTTTGGAAGGGGGGGGGGGGGGGGGGGGGGAGCAGGCAGCCGCAACTCTACGAGCCAGTTTGTAAAATGAAGGAACCACGTAACAGTTGCTGAATCGACAATATTTTTATTATGTCTAGAAAGATAGAATGCTCTGTCATACACTCGCAATGAAAGAGTTCATTGGCGAGAAATGAAAATTTATACTGAGCGCGGGATGCGAACCCGGCTCTCCTGCTTACTAGCTATAGGCTGGAACCACCTGCGCCACCTTGGCAAACCAGTGACACTCAACTGCGCCGACTACCCAAGCACGCCTCTCTCCTCAAGTCGAATTCCCATTTGCGCCACTACCGAAGTAGCATCCCACAGCCCTTCTTCCTCTTTCTGCTCGTCGCATCGCGTGAAGTTCCGCACGAGGTCGGGTGAAGAGTACTCCGCACTGAATAACCACATTAGCGTTCACAGCGCAACTTTGTGGCTGTTTTTTCAGGCATGTCCGAAAAAACAGATACCACTAATATAGAGAAATATTTTTATTGCTTGCGTGATTGGTTTCGGAATACTAAACTTCCATCATCTGGTGTGAACTGTAAGGATTGACAGGATGTTTTAGAAGTGTAGGGCAAGCAATCCTCAAAAAATTAAAAATGTAATGGAAAGCAATTATACGCACTTAAAAAGTTCTAAATGAATAAATAACAAAGAAGACGAGTCGTTACTTGCATAAAAAACACTTAACCGACTTGGGTCATTTACCATCCCAACTTTGTCATGCAACAAACGTCCGTGTATGAAGTATAAAAGGGGGATCCTAGGAATGTACCAAAACTACATTACAAAGAGGAGACAGGAGTCAACTGAGTCACAGAGGATGTAAGGTGTGATTAAAAAGAAAAAAGGAGCATTAAGTAGAAACACTTGCAGAAATTCCGCGAAGAGTTCCCGTGCTGCCCGACAGACAGGAAAAGCGTGGATAGTAAATAGTTGCTGAGCTTGAGTAGTGAGGGCGCGCGCCGCTGCTGATGCAGACGCAGTAGCAACTAGAGCTGTGAACCGTGGTAGGTGGAAGAACAGTACAACCGCTCTTAATAAAGGACCAAGGCGAAAAGTCAAAACAATGGGAGGGAAGAAAAACTGTACGTCAAAAAAATGAAGAGACTTATTGAGAAACCGACATGTAACCAATACAGAAAAAACTTAAGTGGGCTGAATTAAGCCATAATTAACTAAAATATGTTTTATGATACAAGTCTGCGCATTCACTAATAGTATCAAGAAAAAAAGAATGGAGACTTACTAAAATTTCAATCTCTTCCGGCACGCTAAGTGTACGACCTTTCTGTGCAGTATGTAAGACAACTAAATTATCACTAACCTTTTGCTGACACTCCTGGATGTCAATCAAAGACGTGGTCGAAGCTGACCTTGAATTGGCGTGATCTTTGTGCACTTAGAATCTCGTATGAAACTTCTTTACCGTTTGACCAATGTATCTACTGTTACACATCTGATCTATATCGCACTCAATATGATACACGACACAGTGAGAAAAACATTCCTTTTCAAACGTTTCACAATTCCTTAACCTACTCCCAAAATTTGTCTTGACTGACAACAGCTTCCTTCCAATCCTCTCATAAATATATCTAAGGTATGGGATCTCGGAGATCCTGTTCTTTTCCGTTCGCTTTGCTGCATTAAGCATTAAGAGTGATGCCTTCACGTGTGTTGTCCGCTTGCAGTTGTACTTTTTTATTCGATTTATCACCCATAGACCCAGAATATCACTTACGAGCGGCAATATACCTAATTTTACCCAACTATCTGTTATATTACCGATGAAAGGGGAACACTATTTATTCTGTTAAAGAGAGATATGAAGATATCAATTTTATATTTATACACACATCAAAAACAGTTTTGCCGGCCGCGGTGGTCTAGCGGTTTAGGCGCTCAGTCCGGAACCGCGCGACTGCTACGGTCGCATGCCTCGGGCATGGATGTGTGTGATATCCTTAGGTTAGTTAGGTTTAAGTAGATCTAAGTTCTAGGGGACTGATGACCACAGCTGTTAAGTCCCATAGTGCTCAGAGCCAAAAACAGTTTTGCATCACCTCGGTTCCGAGAGTTCCGGAACCGGTACAGAAAATTGGAATAGAGATCAACATAAACATCATTTCCGCCCTTTTTATTGCTCATGAAAACAACACATTGTATGTTGTACCACCATACTTTGCCTTCGGAGGTGGTGGTCCATATTGCTGCACACACCGGTGTGTCTAATACTCAGTAGCACGTCCCTTTGTATTGATGCATGCCTGTATTCGTCATAGCATACTATCCACAAGTTCATCAATGCCTGTTGGTCCAGTTTGTCCCACTCCTCAACGGCGATTCGCGTAAATCCCTCAGAGGTCCGTGAGTCACGTCGTCCATAAACAGTCTATCCCACGCATGTTCGAAGGAGAAAATGCTGGTCACTCTAGTCGAGCGATGTCGTTATCCTGAAGAAAGACATTCAAAAGCACGATGGGGGGTGGGGGGGGGGCGAATTGTCGTCCATGAAGACGAATGCCTCGCCAATATGCTGCCGATATGGTTACACTACCGATCGGAGGATGGCATTCACGAATCTTACAGCCGTTATGGCGCCTGCCATGACCACCAGCGGCCTACGTCGGCCCCACATACTGCCAACCCAAAACAGCAGGGTACGTCCACCTTGCTGCACTCGCTGGACAGCGTGTCTAAGACGTTCAGCCCGACCGGGTTGCCTCCAAACACATCTCCGACGAGTGTCTGATTGAAGGCATATGCGACACTCATAGGTGAACAGAACGTGATGCCAATCCTGAGCGGTCCATTCATCACGTTCTTGGGCCCATCTGTACCGCGCTGCATCGTGTCGTGGTTGCAAAGATGGACCTCGCCATGGACGTCGGGAGTGAAGTTGCGCATCATGCAGCTTATGTGCGCACAGTTTCAGTCGTAACACGACGTCCTGTGGCTGCACGAAGAGCTTTATTCAACATGGCGGTGTTGCTGTCAGGGTTCCTCCGAGCCATAATCCGTACGTAGAGGTCATCCACTGCAGCAGTAGCCCTTGGGCGGCCTGAGCGAGGCATGTCAGCTACAGTTCCTGTTTCTCTGTATCTCCTCCATGTCCGAACAACATCGCTTTGGTTCACTCCGACACGCCTGGACACTTCCCTTGTTGAGAGCCCTTCCTGTCACAAAGTAACAATGCTGACGCGATCGAACCGCAGTAGTGACAGCCTAGGCATGGTTGAACTACAAACAACAGGAGCCGTGTACCTCCTTCTTGGTGGAATGACTAGAACCGATCGGCTGTCAGACCCCCTCCGTCTAATAGGCGCTGCTCATGCATGGTTGTTTACATCTTTGGGCGGGTTCAGTGACATATCTGAAGAGACAAAGGGAATGTGTCTGTTATTCAATATCCACAGTCAACGTTCTATCTTCAGGAGTTCTGGGAACCGGGGTGATGCAAAACTTTTTTCGATGTGTGTATTTAAACAAATGGTTCGACGTCACATTCATGACTAAATCGATAGTGGACTCCTTTCTATGATGTCTCTACCTTATTGCCATCTAACGTAATCTGCAAATATAAGTAAGGCAAAGCCGCACTGATCTGATGTTGTACGAAAAAAGTAATCTTTATTTGGAAAGCGTTAAATTTGTTGTGTAAATTGTCGCACTCTTCCTTACCGCCCTAACGGAACACAAATACATCGTAAACATAGCGTAGCACCTTAGCGGCATCTTCTCGGTACTTCTTAAAAAACCCGTACTCAAAATGCGACGTGAAAATGTTCGCGAAAATGCATGATAGCGGGAATCAACAGCCAGACCGCGTTGCTGCCTGACCACTTGAACCTCAAGTTTGAAATAAGGTCATGACCAAACTTAGGATATTAATGAACTCCTTGACTTCATCCAGTGTCCTACCGCCGAATCTGGTAAGATTTTCAAAAGCAATGACACATATTTCATCTGTAGGTGCATTGCTATACTTACTTCTGACATCGAATGCACACGTATGGGTAACTAGTCGGACGTTCAGATTATTAAGAAGTGTGATTAAACCATACCTATTTGTATCTCTAAAATAAAAATTTTCTTTTAGGAAACATGAAACAAATTTATCACGTTTGTCAGTACTACGCCAGGCCGATGAAGATTTCTTTGCTCTCTATGAGGGCAGTAAGGAAGAATGCGATAATTTACAAAACAAACTTAATGTTGTGGACTGGCAAGACAGCCAATCCACAATGACGGGTAGCCGAAAGGCACGCGTTTAAGGTCACGCAGGCTGGCGTGAGGTCTGGAACAGTTAAAGGAGTTATACTATCAAGAAAAGTACGTAGCTGCTGGAATACTTAACTTTAATCCATAATTGGTGAACATCGGTCTGACGGTACATGCATCACAAGATAAATAGCAAATGATAATGGCGCCTTGCTAGGTCGTAGCAAATGACGTAGCTGAAGGCTATGCTAACTATCGTCTCGGCAAATGAGAACGTAATTTGTCAGTGAACCATTGCTAGCAAAGTCGGCTGTACAACTGGGGCGAGTGCTAGGAAGTCTCTCTAGACCTGCCGTGTGGCGGCGCTCGGTCTGCAATCACTGACAGTGGCGACACGCGGGTCCGACGTATACTAACGGACCGCGGCCGATTTAAAGGCTACCACCTAGCAAGTGTGGTGTCTGGCGGTGACACCACACTTAACACATTCCATGGAATGATTACGTATTCCGTTGAACGTCATATCAATAGAACTTTCCCGTACTCAGATCTGAAGATCGCATTAGATGCCAGTAAGGTACAGTTTTACATTTACAGAGAGCAGACCTGAATGTGACATCGAACCGTCCGTTTAAATGTAAAATTGCTACATCCACGTCTCTCCTTAATACATTAAATAGCATTCCACTCACATTGGACCCATATCACAGGGTGTTGGGTACAATTACGTATACAAGCTGCGACATGGTTGCGAATAAAGCAGTGACCCGAAAATAGAATAAATTTTTACTTTACGTCTACGGTCACAAATTTTTTATCAGCAGACTACCGGTTTCAGTGTATAATGACCATCTTCAGGTGTGAAGTACATGAGGACATGTTTTTATAAAACAGATCTGAAGATGGTCGTTATAGACCAAAACCGGTGGTCTGATGACAAAAAATTTTGTGAGCATAGACGTAAAGTAAAGTAAATTCACAATTAGGTATGATGCCACGTGTAATCGATATTGTAGAGCTATGGTTGATAAATAGAACAAAAATACAGAAGCAAGCGTAAAAAAACACGGAAGGGCATGACTCTTACCACAGCAGAGCGAAAGGAGAAGTACAGGATCTCTAAGCCCAAAGGAAGCGCAAAGGGCGAGAGAAGAGCTTTAAAACTCCTGAATGACGAAGATAGTATTTTGATTCTCCCAGCCGACAAAGGAAGCGCAACGGTGGTTATGGATGTGGCCGACTATCAGAGTAAAATTACTGATCTACAGGATCCGCAAGCATATAGGAATAAAAAAGTCCTCCATTGAAGAGAGTGTACAGAAAGGTCTCTGCAATCCGGTTGCGCTACCACCGAGGCTTTATGGATTGCCCAAAATTCATAAAGAAAATGTGCCGTTAAGACCGATATTTAGTGCCATTGGTTCGCCTACCTACTCGTTAGCCAAGTTTTTGACTACGCTGTTAAAACCACATGTGGGCCGTTCGGGCTCTTATATAAAGAATTCGACACATTTCATCAGCAGATTGAATGGCATAGTGGTCCAGCAGGAGGACATATTGGTCAGCTTCGATGTGGTATCGCTGTTTACCATGGTTCCACTTAATAATGTATTGGAACAACTGGATCGAATTTTTCCTGCCGATATTTCAGAACTGTTGAAGTGTTGTTGACGACCACATACTTCAAGTGAAATGAACAGTTTTATGAGCAAACGGATGGCGTGGCTATGGGAAGCCCCCTAAGTCCCGTAATTGCAAACTTCTTTACAGAGAAATTCGAAGAACAGGCCTTAGGTACTGCCAGCAAAAAACCAAATGTATGGTTCCGATACGTGGATGACACGTTTGTGCTGTGGAGACATGGTAGGGAGGAACTAAGCCGGTTCCACGAACATCTGAACAGTATAAACTCGAGAATTCAGTTTACAATGGAGGAGGAGGTAGACGGCAAATTACATTTCCTCGATGTTCTTGTTTTTAGAAACGAAAATGGTAGTTTGGGCCACTCAGTATACCGCAAACCCACGCACACGGAGCGTTATTTGCACCGGGATTCGAACCACCACCCACAACAGAAGCGGGGTGTTATCAAGACGTTAGCGGACAGAGCTAGAAATATTTGTGAACCTGAGTTGCTCGACGCTGAGATGGAACATCTCCACAATGCACTAATGATGAACGGATATTCGTCCGCCGAAATAAAACGTGCGTTGAGGCAGTCACGCAGAAATCATACTGACGTACAGGCTACAGCAAAATCTAAGGTTTTTCTGCCGTTTGTTAAAAATGTAACGGAAAGAATAGGGAGGATCTTGACGAAGCGGAATATTACCGTAATTTACAAGCCTACCAGGAAGATACAGGAATACCTTAAGCCTGCCAAGGACGCTCACAAACCATTGGAAAAAGCTGGAGTGTATAGGATCCCATGCAGCTGTGGAGATGTTTATGTGGGTACCACTAAAAGAACTGTTTCTTAACGTTTGGAAGAGCACAAGGGAAATTGTAGAAGAGGAGAAACGGAACGATCAGCTGTTGCGTAGCATGCTTTCCAGCCAGGGAACCACAATATTCGTTTCGAGGAGACGCAAGTACTAGCGGCCACAAGCGGATATTACGAAAGGCTCTACAAGGAGGCAATCGAAATCGCTAAACACCCAAATATTTTCAACCGAAAGGAGGAGGGCGTGAAATTAAACGGTATATGGATGCCGGTGTTAAAGAAGATGTATACCATCCGTCCACTACTCGGTGATGGTAACGGCGATCGACGGCGACGGACAGCGGCCAATTGCACTGACGTTTTCAAAACACGTGATGTCACGCCGCGGCACGGGAGCGCGCGGACACGGAATTTAGCGGCCGTCAGTAGCGAGCCAGTGGGTGTGTTGGACCTTCCATCGAGCTACGGACCCCCTTGAAGATGTCTCCCGCAGTCGGAGACGAGACGTTGGAAATTGAGACAGAATTCATCAACCCACCATGGCATAACAGCCCGGATAATTATAATGGACATGATATTTCCGGCCGTGAAAGTCTACATTTCAGTATTGTTGATATTGTTTTTTTTTTCTCAGGGTCTCTTCCACCCTCCCAATGTTTAATGTCGCAACTTTTCTCCTTACCCCTTTTTTTAACTGCGGTTTTCCCGCTCCTGCGGTTTAAACAAAATTGGGGTGAAAAATGACCTCAGTCGATCAAGCTTTATGCGAGAGAACGTCCCGTCTTCTTTGTCATGATTCATTTAGAACTCCTAATGTGTGTATGATTGCTTTCCGTTACATTTTTAATCTATTGACGATTGCTTTCCCGGATCTTAGAACAAATTCTGTCAGCCGGCCGGAGTAGCTGAGCGGTTTTAGGCGCTACAGTCTGGAGCCGCGCGACCGCTGCGGTCGCAGGTTCGAATCCTGCCTCAGGCATGAATGTGTGTGTCATCCTTAGGTTAGTTAGGTTTAAGTAGTTCTAAGTTCTAGGGGACTTATGACCTCATCAGTTAAGTCCCACAGTGCTCAGAGTCATTTGAACCATATTCTGACAGTCCTTACCGGTTTACACCAGATGATGGGATTTTCGTATTCCGCATCCGAACGTGTAAGCAATAAAAATATTATAATTCTTCAGGCTTTTCCTGTGATATGTTGAAACGTTGAATGACCGGATCTTTTGCCGGTTGTTCGCGTCGTTCTTGCACAATATTTCGGTGGCGTGATTCACTGTCTTCTTCAGGTACTTCCTGAGACTGGCTGGTAAAATAACGGGCTATGATTGGAGGAAAGACAGAATGGAAAGTGGGACGGGGAGGTGTGTCATAGAAAGTGATGTGCTTTAGGAAGGGGGCGTGAACTCCACCTACCGCAGTCGGAAGAACGGCCGGTGTGCACAAGTGGTCCCGAAAGTAAGTTGCTCTCATTTTGATTTTCCAAATATACTCTTTTTCTCACAAGATGCATGAGCCATTCAGAAGGCTCTTCTGGTTTCAGACTTTGGCCTCGCTTTTCTCATACATTTTACATTTATTACTTTGGAGAGTATGTTGTGGCATCCCTAATTGTCCATCGCTCGTGTGGGCGAGACGGAGTTTAACCACCATGTCATCAAGTCTTTCCCGATCTCCGGCTGGCAAAGGCCCAAAAACGACACAAGAGCTGCAGCCTATGCCCACGTTGTTCACTCTGCACATTCAGGGAGTGGTTAAGGGAACTAAGCAGAAATTTGCAAAGGGAATTAAAATTCAGAGAGAAGGAACAACAACTTTAAGGTTTAGCAGTGACATTGCAATTCTGTAAGACACGGGAAATGACTTGGAAGATCATTTGAGTGGATTGGAGAGTTACAGAAGCCGAACATAAACACCAATAAAACACATGTAATGGAGTGTAGCCGAAGTGAGTCAGGGGATGTTGAGGAAAATGGACTAAGGAATGAGACACTGAAAGTGGTAGATGAGTTTTGCTGTCCGGGCAACGAAATAAGCGACGGCTGCAGAAATAAGGAGCATATTAAATTTTGAATAATGGCAAAAAAAGTTTTCATGGAAACTAGAAATATTTTGACTCATGTACACGGATTTAATTTTAGGAAGTTAATTCTGAATATTTGTCTACAGTGTATCCTTACATGGAAGCGAAAGGTGGACCATAACCAGCATTGACGGTTAACGAATATATACGCCGATAAGGCACATCCTGACATCTCAACGATACTGTATAGAAATCTGTAACAGTTGTCCGTATTCAAAAGTGGATCGAATTCGTTTCTTTCCGACAACCCCTATAGCATAGTAGCTGATTAACTTCAACTCTTAGATTTTTCTGGTCCAGAGAGCGGCAATCCCTTTAGGAATGACCGAGACACGATGAGCGTTCCAGAATAGTTCACAAAACAACGAGAGCTGAGCCAGCCCTTCAGGACAGGAATAGTATCGCCTTGCAACCGTCTAAAGCGGAAACCCGGATCACCGTTTTATCGCTGATGAGAATCAAATTTAATTACACGGTTCTATCTACTTCTACAAAAAAACTGTTCCAAAACGTTCTCACAAGCCGGATGACGAGTTCCATTTCACTAGCTTAGAATCTGATCTTATAACAAACATCTCAGATGTTATCGAAATGACTTTCGAAGGATTTCTATATCAATTTGTTGGATAATGTGGCACTTTGTAGCGCCTTCAGAAGGGAAATTTTGAATGACAACAGCGAAACAGAAAATTGTGGAACATCTGAGTGGGGATGAACAACATAGTTTAGATATTTTCACGCATAATTCGAGTTATTTACTCGTTTGTTTCTTAGATCATATTTGCAACAAAAACGTGCTACGAAGTGGAACATGTCAGAAGTTTAACAAAAAAGATACATTTTCTGTGTGAAACGTGAGTAGATTCTGACCGTTTAAACAAGTGGATTTTTATTTTAATCTAAATCTGAAAGCGTAACCCACCCACAGACAGATATTGTCTATACAGAAATTCATCAGTGGGTAGGAGAAGATGTCAAATGGAAATTATTTTTATATTTTTTCGAAACTTAGTTATCCTGCTTTACCCACAACTGTGTCCATGTGATCATTCCATTTCATATCACTACAAAGTGTTACACCTTGCTTGTATAAGGTGGTCTATTCCAACTGCGACTCACTGTTGTTATAGTAAAAGAATGCTATGTTTTTTCGTTTTGTGAAGTTCCCAGTTTCACATTTCTGAATGGTTAAAGCAAGTTGTCAGCCTTCGCATTACAATGAAATCTTATCGAGATCTGACTGAATTTGTATACAGCTTCTTTCAGACGGTACTTCGTTATAGATACGAGAGCTGGAACTTTAATAATGACAACTATTTATTTACAGCTCGTACAAAATAGATACGTGTTTCAAAGTTTTACTGACCTTCAAAGTAGTCACCAGCATTGTGTATAACCCGTTGTCAGCGATGTGGAAGTCGTAGGATACTCTTAGCAGTGCCAATCGTGTTGACAGTTCGAGCGGCGTGGTCTGTTGCCCGACGAATTTGTAGCAGTTCTGAAGCGAATGCCGTGAAGTGTTTCCTTCAGTTTAGAAATCGAGTTAAACCACGAGGGCTTAAGTCATGGGAGTGCAGTAGGTTATATAGCAGTTAGCAGCCCTATCAGTCAAACAAATCAGCAACAGCTTGCACTGTACATGCTTGAGCATTGTCCTGCAAAATGATGGTCAAGTCCTGCAGAAAGCGTCATCACGACACCAGGTGGGATTGACGGAGGACATCGAAAAAGTGCAAAGAAGGGCAGCTCGTTTCGTGTTATCGCACAATAGGGGTGAGAGCGTTATTGATATGACACGCGAGTTGGGGTGGCAGTCACTGAAACAAAGGCGGTTTTCTTTCCGGCGAGATCTATTTACGAAATTTCGATCACTAACTTCCTCTTCCGAATGCGAAAATATTTTGTTGACACCCACCTACGTAGGGAGAAATGATCATCGTAATAAAATAAGAGAAATCAAAGTTCGAACGGAAAGATTTAGGTGTTCCTTTTTGCCACGCGCCATTCGAGTGTGGAATGGTAGCATTCCGTCTTCAGGCCACGAGTGGCCAACCGGGACCATCCGACCGCCGTGTCATCCTCAATGGAGGATGCGGATAGGGGGGGCGTGGGGTCAGAACACCACTCTCCCGGTCGTTATGATGGTATTCTTGACAGAAGCCGCTACTTTTCGGTCGAGTATCTCCTCAATTGGCATCACGAGGCTGAGTTCAACCCGAAAAATGGAAACAGCGCATGGCGGCTTGGATGGTCACCCATCCAAGTGCCGACCACGCCCGATAGCGCTTACCTTCGGTGATCTCACGGGGACCGGTGTATCCACTGCGGCAAGGTCGTTGCCCTGAGTGGAATGGTAGAGAGTATGAAAATGGTTCGATGAACCGTCTGCCAGGAACTTAAGTGTGAATTGCTGAGTAACCATGTAGATGTAGATGTATTACAACACCTTTCGGAGAGGGGGTGTTCGCTGAGAAACACGTCTGCAAGAGCATCTCAGGTGTGCTCTATGGGGTTTAGATCCAGGAAGTACGCACGCCATTCCATACGCACCGTATCTTCTCCTTCTAGTGTGTCCACCACCTCAGCGGTGGCCGTGGGCGAGCTTTGTCTTCCATGAACGGGATTTACCGCACCCTAAACAGACGGACATGATCCGGAATAATCTCCTTGCAGTGCCGCTGTGCTGTAACGGTACCTCGGCAAAGGTAGGCAGTGGTGTTGGGACATAGTGCACAACCCCTGCCCGCACCATAACGCCTAAGCCATACCGATAACGCTCATGAAGATTCTGTGGTGTGTAACATGTTCCCTTCTGTTTCCATAATAACTGGTGACCACAGTCACTTGCCACAGTGAAGCGCGATTCGCCGGAGAACACCACTCTGGACCACTGTTGCTCACGTCAAGAAAGACGATCCCTATACCAGCGAAATCCTTCTCTACGATGGCATGGTTGAAGTGGGATGCATTTAACGGACTTCCGAGCAGACAAACCCGCCAGATTTAATCGTCTCGAAATGGACCTGGCAAAGACATGTGTACAGGTAGTGGTTGCAAGGTCTGCAACGACCTGCCTCGGAGTGAGATGTCTGTTCCTTTCCGCCTCTATGGCTACGTATCTATTCTCTTGCGGGTGGTGGTCTGTCTACAACCACCAGCAGGATTTCGCACAGCATTTCCACCTTCAGTGGCCTTTTTTAACTGTGAGATGACATTTTTGGACACGTCCATTTCAGTGACCACAGAAGTGACACCTGGACCTGTTTGGAGCCGTCTAACTGCTCGTCGACGATCGTAAGTTCTGAATGACGTCTTACAGACATGTTGCTGTACCAAACGGAATGTTGCCCTAATAGGCTCCAAAACAACACTCGTCAAATACCGTACTGCATGAACTATCGAATACATACAGAGCGTTCGTGCACATGCTTCGCTGAAGTTAACGCGTCCCGCCCCTACATTGCCTCTTACTGTCATTCTTCAGTTGTTCCTTAGAAATTGACAGTTGCTCCTTAGAAAGAGTCAGTTCTTTACCAACTGGCAGGTAGTGTAGCTGTGGATGGAAACGACTCCTTAATTGCGTGCTTAAAACTATGACAGCCTGCGTAGATGCGCACAAGTAATTATTTTTACCACACGATGAAATGTTCCCTTGTCCCCTACTCAGAGTTCCCTCCGAAGTCTTACTCGCAGCAGCGGCCGGAATCTATGCGCTGCTGGAGCGTCAGACAAATTACGTGACCTATCACTCGAAAGACTGACAAGGAGAAGTTTACTGGCGGGAGTAAACCCTTCAAGACCGGGCTAAACTTGTCACTGCTCCAAACCCAATTATTAAGCACTGTAGCTATATGACTGGAAAATATACACCTCTAACAGCCAATATATCGCCTCTGCCAGCAACAGCTACAAAGACAGAGTCGGATGACAGTTGAAAGACAATCGGCTGAACTAAGTATTTTATATTCTGCAGATTCTGTATTTTATATTCTGCACAGCCGCTGAAGGGCACCATTTTGAGAAGAATACCGCTGTCAGCTGTTAAAATTATTTTATTGATACACAACCGGTTTCGTGGTATAAGGCCGCATCGTCAGGTGCAACCTACATGGTTGTGAGAACATCACCCAAAGAGACCATACTTAAAGTCTCCATAAAAAGAAATGCAATTCGTTTGGCTTCAGATAGATCACGTTAAGACCGTCACTTGCATTAAACACCACCTCCAGCTAGCTAATGGCTCTACGCTCTGATATCTACCCAGCACGTACAAGTTCACTGAACTGCAATACCCGCCTACAAAATCGAAAAATGGGTTACCAGATCTCTACATCCACACACAGGAATGCACTTTGGAATTCTTGTATGCTTTCCATGTGAAAATTGACCTCGTTGATCGGGGACGATCTCTCTCTCCTGACTTCATAAATATTAGTTTGAAACATCTCCTATGTCTCGGAGGCCACATGACTAGCACCTGTAAAGAGTGTGGTTGTGTGTTCTCTAGTCGAGGATGGTCAGTTGGGCTAAGTCAAAAGCCGCTCGATAAGGGCAGAGTCCCTTTATTACTCATCAACATTTCGTATTAGTATCTCATGTCCATATCTGGCGGCCACTGGGTAGCGGGCGTCGAACCCAGTGTCATTGGCAGCGTAGCGGTGTAGTGAAGGCACCAGTAATGGCTACGCCCAGCTCGGTGCGAGAGCAGACCAACCTTGTGACGTGAACATTCCTGGGCGCCCGGCTGAACTGCGTCAGGAGGTGATGCGGCAGAGTGACACGAGCGCCCGAGTACGTGACGCACTGGCCGCCTGCCCAAGCTGTGGGGAGTGGCGTCTCAGGTGCCATCTCTTGTCCAACGTCTGGCACTGGCGAACGCCCACTGGCTCGCTGGCTAGGAGGACATCAGTTCGACATTTGTCGTATCAATGCTGCAGGGGGACCTGTCAGGACGACGTGAGGATAGAGCAGTGGTGGTCTCACGATGGAAGCCAGGCCGGCCGCGGTGGTCTCGCGGTTCTAGGCGCTCAGTCCGGAGCCGCGCAACTGCTACGGTCGCAGGTTCGAATCCTGCCTCGGGCAGGTTAGTTACGTTTAAGTAGTTCTAAGTTCTACGGGACTGATGACCACAGATGTTAAGTCCCATAGTGCTCAGAGCCATTTGATGGAAGCCAGCTCTACATCAGACGTTGAGTTGATGACTCGTCGATTCGACCGATGACCGGCCTGATCTGACAGACAGTATGTACGTCGTGCTCTAAAAGTCCACTCACAAACCTCTAGGACATTAAGCGTGGACTGAATAGACACTATTTTGTATTGTAACAAAAAATAATGTTCAAACGTGAGTGAAATCTTATGGGACTTAACTGCTAAGGTCATCAGTCCCTAAGCTTGCACATTACTTAATCTAAATTACCCTACGGACAAACACACACACCAGTGCCCGAGGGAGGACTCGAACCTGCGCCGGGACCAGCCGCACAGTCCATGACTGCAGTGCCTAAGACCGCGCGGCTAAACCGGCGGGGTTGAATTTGAACCCAAGTCCAGGAACGTACTGTTTTCGTCGGGTCGACTGATTTCATTTGACGTATATCCTATTTCTCTGATCTAGTTCATGTCTCTGGTGTCGAATGAAGAGTTTGGTCTATGAGATCTGGTGGCGCGAGCTGTGGTCTCTGTAAGACAGAATGTAGAGACGCCATGTGTCATAGAATTTGTGTACGACAACATCATTCGTAGGTGCAATGTTTCCACCGAATTCTGAGGTCAAACCTTACCTGTAGTGGATCAGAACGCTAAATTACTTGTAAAGATTCTCGCATTACCAATGTATTTTGAGATGGTTGTAGAACGGAAACATTATATGTTCATTCCTCCCCCCCCCCCCCCCCTTTGAGTCCTAGAAGTTTTTTAAGGGGAATTTTGGAGCACCCTGAATACACACCTAAGTGGGTTTGTTGCTGTGTGGCTGTCACATATGTCCCGCACGTCGCGTGTCGAAGTGCCCCTTGTTTCGGTAAAAAGTTGATCATCGACCGACAGGCGGACCGCGACACCTGGTAGGGTGCTGTGGCGCTATGTCACAGCAGCATAATGCAACAAGCGGCTGACTGTAGCAACGAGTCTCCTCGCATTGGACTGCATTAGGACTGCTAGTTGACGTCACTTTTTTTTTTTCTATACTCCGCGAGCCACCTTACGGTGTGTGGCGGAGGGTACTTATTGTACCACTATCTGATCCCCCCTTCCCTGTTCCATTCACGAATTGTGCGTGGGAAGAACGACTGCTTGTAAGTCTCCGTATTTGCTCTAATTTCTCGGATCTTTTCGTTGTGATCATTACGCGAGATATATGTGGGCGGTAGTAATATGTTGCCCATCTCTTCCCGGAATGTGCTCTCTCGTAATTTCGATAATAAACCTCTCCGTATTGCGTAACGCCTTTCTTGAAGTGTCCGCCACTGGAGCTTGTTCAGCATCTCCGTAACGCTCTCGCGCTGACTAAATGTCCCCATGACGAATCGCGCTGCTTTTCGCTGGATCATGTCTATCTCTTCTATTAATCCAACCTGGTAAGGGTCCCATACTGATGAGCAATACTCAAGAATCGGACGAACAAGCGTTTTGTAAGCTACTTCTTTCGTCGATGAGTCACATTTTCTTAGAATTCTTCCTATGAATCTCAACCTGGCGCCTGCTTTTCCCACTATTTGTTTTATGTGATCATTCCACTTCAGATCGCTCCGGATAGTAACTCCTAAGTATTTTACGGTCGTTACCGCTTCCAATGATTTACCACCTATGGCATAATCGTACTGGAATGGATTTCTGCCCCTATGTATGCGCATTATATTACATTTATCTACGTTTAGGGAAAGCTGCCAGCTGTCGCACCATGCATTAATCCTCTGCAGGTCCTCCTGGAGTACGTACGAGTCTTCTGATGTTGCTACTTTCTTGTAGACAACCGTGTCATCTGCAAATAGCCTCACGGAGCTACCGATGTTGTCAACTAAGTCATTTATGTATATTGTAAACAATAAAGGTCCTATCACGCTTCCCTGCGGTACTCCCGAAATTACCTCTACATCTGCAGATTTTGAACCGTTAAGAATGACATGTTGTGTTCTTTCTTCTAGGAAATCCTGAATCCAATCACAAACCTGGTCCGATATTCCGTAAGCTCGTATTTTTTTCACTAAACGTAAGTGCGGAACCGTATCAAATGCCTTCCTGAAGTCCAGGAATACGGCATCAATCTGCTCGCCAGTGTCTACGGCACTGTGAATTTCTTGGGCAAATAGGGCGGGCTGAGTTTCACATGATCTCTGTTTGCGGAATCCATGTTGGTTATGATGAAGGAGATTTGTATTATCTAAGAACGTCATAATACGTCAGTTAGCCTCAGAACAAGAACGTATGTATCTCCACAGACCACTTCCCGCTCCCGATAATAACACTGCGTTGCAAAGTGCGTCCTCCTCCCAGGACTTCTCAAAGTTTTATTTCCAGCAGGCACGTGGAACCATCCGCCTTCACAGGGTAGTCAGCAGCCACTCAGACGGCAAAATACAGTGTGACCACAAGCCACTTACACGGATTGCAAAAAAGCTGAGCCTTCATCTTCAGCTGGGCAAAGCACCCTATCACCAGACGCCGGGAACCCTGGGGTCGCCAACGGCTATGAGGACGAACTTAGCGCGGCGACGTCAGGAAAGTCGTTACCACTTTAATGAAGACCTGCATTTAATGTGTGATGCAGTGCAAAACACTCTCAGTCATGAGTTTTGCAGAGATGTTCTGTTTAGAAGATTAGACGTATAGTCATTTCAAAATTACGGTACCTCAGGATGCTCGTGGAGGCAAGGAGCAGAGACGCCGCATGCCACGTGCAACACACGCGTGATCTTACTTTTCCTTCAACTCGCTCAAGCTAGCAAACTATTCAACTTACAAATACCGAATTGACAACAGTCTGTTCTGGAACACAGGCACTAAGTTGTCATTTTAGTTTTATTTGCGGCAACATTTTATCAAGGCGATATACGCACAGTGTACGAAACCGAAGGTTTCATTTTACCGATTTTTCGACAAGTGAGAAACTTCTCTGTTAATCAAGTTATGCGAACACTTTATGCTAACCATACGTATATTTTCATTTGTCCCGAACCTAAACCCAGGGTTTTCTAGCAAGAGACAATTTCGTTTAATTCTCATATGTACAGTGGTCTGTTTGTATGTCAAGCACTAACTAGTCGCCCGTATGGTTTCGTGACGACGTCAGGATTTTAATTAACATGTAATTAAGTTTTCTGATTTCCTTACTTCTAACAGGAAGATGTATGCGTATCGCGGTGAGAAGAAGTATCTCATATAGTCCAAACAGTACTGGGAGACATTATAAAGGCGATACAAAGAAAGTACTTCACTAGTGCAACAACTATGTTGGAAACAGTGATAGCCTGTTTCCAGGGCTCTCGTGTGTCCAGCCGGATACGATCGTTGAAGTCCCACGATATCTCGGCGAATAACCTTTCCGCCTTCATCAGGTGGTTCTGATGGAATGGTCTGTCTGCTCATTGTCAGTGTTATTTATGTCCGTCAGTCGGGGTTCGATTCCCTGCGCCGACGGTCCGATTGCGGCCGCCGAACTTCCGGTTGCGGCCGCCGACATTCCGTTTGCGAGCGCCGACGCTTCGATCACATAGTGATAGCCTATTTCATCTCTTTTATATAGACTGGATTCCTTAGGTCTCATTTGGCATTAGCTGCTGGTAATGACCTTCATGTTAAAATTCAAAACCTGCCACGAGAACGACGTTGAACTTTTCCATCAGTAACTTTGGACGAACTCGCTTCTAAAAATAATTCAGCACCTCACAACAAACAACGGTAACAACAAATAAAAGAATGACTCCTGAAACCGTGAAAAATAAAACAAACAAAATCACAGGGTACAACGAACGATCACACAGGACAGCAAGTAGCCTGAAACTGCCTAATGAGGCAGTGATCAGTGTAGACATTAATGACACCGTATTATTTGGTACAAAGTTTCGTTTCTTCTTTTGTAGGTGACAGACATTACAGGATTCACATTCTGGCGGGTGCCACTTTGGCCCTCTTGAGAATAAATTTTTGTGACTTCATACATTTGTCTTGTTACGTAACACAGTGCGGAAAATTTTACTGAAGATATTGATATATCTCGAAAACTACGCATTACATGAAAGAAAGAGTGTCGTAAAATGTATTAGACTGACAGTGGGAAAGAGAATCACTCGAAAAATTCCTCCCTCTCCCCTCCATTAGGAGTCGAGTGGGGGTATACAAGTACAAAATCTTAAATTACACCTTTCATTTTCTGTTGCAGATTCAGAATCCCCAGTAAAACGATACGGAATTGACATACGACTGATAATTTTTTTTTTACATGTGTTCCCAATATGTTGTCAGGCGCAGCCTGACCAAATGCAGTTAGTGGTTTACGCGTGGTAGTCACAGCTCTCCTTCATACTCTCATCACTACTGATCATTCTAATATCTCACAACAGCTACAGCCTTCGTTAGTTGAACAAGGTACCACAGTTACAACATTTTCACTGGCAAAATAGCCGATAAAAGAGTAAATCTTTATGGTACTCTGGCTATTTGTGACAGAATGGCCACTGCTTTCAAATATAAATTACTTGCTAGCCTTTACGACACAGATCGTAAAGAAGTAGTGATCACGGCTATAATGAAGAAAAGAAATACAGTTAGAAACAAAAGAAATGTATGCTTGAGGAACGATATATGCTCCCTTATTAGTTACCTCTCAATGAAAAACATGAGTTTGTCACATGTTGTTAAATACCATCTTCTGCAGTTGTCAATATTTGAAGGATGCAGTAAAATACGAAAAGAAAACAAAGTAGTTGTACTAAAGAAACTTGCTCTCACTACTTTAGTAGCTGACTTTCCGGATGCTCAGCTCACGGATGGCAATACTTTGATGAATCATATTTAATAGTCAACTGGTTCTAATTCGTCCCTCCACCACTCCACCATGATAAATGCTGTGAAAGGAGATTACGTTACACACATTTTTTTGATAATTATGAAACTTCATGTATTAAAAACCTTGAACGAGAAAGACGGGTATCTGCTGTGCTGTTAAACAACTACTCCTGACATTGACAACTACACTTCTTATCCGAAATATTGCTTTAAACACCATCCGAAATAAGGAACAGTTTACTGATTTGCTATGCTCCATCGAATACTGAGATAATCAAGTACAATCGTGAATAAGAAGTTATTATTCACTCATAAGGAAACTGATGATACGCTGCTTCCCTATGCTCTACACGTGGTTTGCAGATGTGGTAAGAAGAACAGCCAAATCGTTAGTGATGATGTAGACGTGTTTGTTTTAATAATGTTCTTTTATTGTAAAAAGACACTTCTCGTAGTTTTTACCATGAAGAGAAGAAATGTACGGGCAATTGACATTAAAGTAAGTGTTAATAATCTGGGTGACAAGTGTAAGAATACACAGGGTGACAGTTATTGTATTGCATGAAATGAAATCGTCATAACTTTTGAACGGTTTACATTAGGGCGTCTAAACTGCACGATTGTGCGCGGGGAATAATGGGAATTAGTGTGACCATGCATGGTTTGGTTTAGCGATGAAGCCCACTTCCATTTGGATGAGTTCGTGAGTAAACAAAATTGGCGCATTTGGGGGAGTGAGAATACACATTTCGCGGTGAAGAAGTCCCTTCATCCTCAACGGGTGAATGTGTGGTGTGCAATGTCCAGTCACGGAATAATCGGTGCGATGTTCCTTGACGGCACGGTGACTCAGAACGGTACGTGAAGGTTTTGGAAAATGATTTCATCCCCATTATCCAAAGTTACCTGGATTTGGACAAGACATGGTTCATGCAAGACAATTACTGAACTATTTGAAGTAAAGTCGTCATAACTTCTGAACTGTCTGTGTTGTTGTTGTGGTCTTCAGTCCTGAGACTGGTTTGATGCAGCTCTCCATGCTACTGTATCCTGTGCAAGCTTCTTCATCTCCCAGTACCTACTGCAGCAGCAAAGGACTTGGAAGACCAGTTGAACGGAATGGATAGAGTCTTGAAAGGAGGATATAACATGAACACCAACAAAAGCAAAACGAGAATAATGGAATGTAGTCGAATTAAGTCGGGTGATGCTGAGGGAATTAGATTAGGAACTGAGACAGTTAAAGTAGTAATGCAGTTTTGCTATTTGGGGAGCAAAATAACTGATGATGGTCGAAGTAGAGAGATATAAAATGTAGACTGGCAATGGCAAGGAAAGCGTTTCTGAAGAAGAGAAATTTGTTAGCATAGAGTGTAGATTTAAGTGTCAGGAAGTCTATTCTGAAAGTATTTGTATGGAGTGTAGCCATGTATGCAAGTGAGACATGGACGATAAATAGTTTGGACAAGAAGAGAACAGAAGTTTTCGAAATGTGGTGCTACAGAAGAATGCTGAAGATTAGATGGGTAGATCACATAATTAATGAGGTACTGAATAGGATTGGGGAGAAGTTTGTGGCACAACTTTACTAGAAGAAGGGGTCGGTTGGTAGGACATGTTCTGTGGTATCAAGGGATCACCAATTTAGTATTGGAGGGCAGCGTGGAGGGTAAAAATCGTAGAGGGAGACCAAGAGATGAATACACTGTCTATGTTAGGACTTCGAAACTTCTTGCTTGACCAAGGGCCATGATGGGTTCTAGTGTGCGCATGAATGGTTTGGTTTAGCTACCCCATCGAAGAAGGAGAGTGGTTGATGTCCAGGAGAAGTACTTGGGGACCGCATTCTGGCTCTGGGGTACCAAGAGGTCACTGGTATGGGCCTCGATTGGTCGCCATATTCTCCGGATCTGAACACATGTGACTCTTTTTCGTGGGGCTGTATTAAAGACAAGGTAAACAGCAATAACCCCAAAACCATTGCTGAGCTGAAAACAGACATTCAGGAGGTCATCGACAGCATCGATGTTCCGACACTTCAGCGGGCCGTGCAGAATTTTGCTATTCATCTGCGTCACATAATCGCCAATGATGGCAGGCGTAAAGAACATATCGCAACCTAGAACCGAATATTTGTAGAGACCTTTACATGTTGAATAAAGTGTGTGCACACCGCAGTTTGCAACTAATTTACGTTCTTCTTCATATAGTTCAACAATTGTCATCGTGTGCTTGCAGCACGTGCTTCAACGGGATCTGGTTCTGTCTCTTGACCATCCTGAAAGGCACAGCTGCAGCATGCAATGCTCCTTGTAGAAGAGACATGAAGATCTTGCTTGCAATTACTAGGCAAGATTTTCATTGATCATCATTAGATAATGAAAGCTGAGTAAGAACTCCTTCTTCAGTTTTGTATAGCGATAGAATCAGTGGCTCAGTTACGACACCAATTGTTTACAAAAAAAAAGAGATATCTCTTCTAACTTAAAGTTGCTTCCACCAATAGATGAAGTCCTACGAAACCACATAAAACGTGTTCGCCTCCAAGTCGTTTACATTTACATTATCTCTCAGTGACTATGGTTGGAAAGTGAAAAATGACTCACGTATACCCTTAATTGGAATGACTTCTGTACACTCACCTGAATTGATGGAATTAGTAGCATGTTGATGTATGACTTGCAGGCGAAGTAACTGCAGTTGCAAATCTTATAACTGAGCTTGCGCAACATATTGTAAGTGTGCATCGTCAGAGACATGTATGAATATTTTCATAGTCACCAGAAGTACCATGGACTGTCTCAGCAGTGATGAAAGTTGTAAATGGAAAATTTTAAACACGTAAAAACTTCATACTATATTATATTTTTATAAAGGAATTGTCCGTCCGCGGTAACTGAGTCGTCAGTACGACAGAATGTTAATCTTAAGGGCCCGGGTTCGATTCCCGGCTGGGTCGGAGATTTTCTCCGCTCAGGGACTGGGTGTTGTGTTGTTCTAATCATCATCATTTCATCTACATCGACGCGCAAGTTGCCGAAGTGGCGTCAAATCGGAAGACGGGAGACCCTAGTCACACGACATTATTATTATAAAAGAATTACTTTTCTGTATTTTTTGGAACATTTCAAAATCCTGAATAAAATTCTCATAAAAAATTGTTCAAGGATGTCAAAGTGGCTACCATCAGACATAGCATTCCCGAGAATCTCTTTATGACATGAAAACGAGAAAAACCTTTACACCAAACGTTAACTTTATCCCGTACGTTACGGTTCGGGTCTGAAACTGCCCGAGGTAAGTGTGGTGGCGTTTGTGGGGGCGAAGGTCTGGCAACTGTGAATGGCTGTTGCAACTACAGGTCTCATAGGACTGATGGAACGTGCGTCGTGCCTTCTGAGTGGGCTCCATCTATAGCTGTCAATCTTAAAGTAATTTTGAATATATTATGAATGTGTTGCACTGTTTTCCGTCCACATATGCTGTGATGGGCACGTTAAGCTTCGCCTCAGCGATGGCTGGAATGCCCCGAAAACTGCCAGAGCACGCTGGAGCCAAGTCTCGCTCCCGCAGCGATCGTCGCTACTCTGCCCCCCCCCCCCCCTCCTCACTCACCCCCACCCCTCCTGCGCAGCCCTGTGCGTTCCCGTCCCAACAGCAGCCACGCCCACCCTCCCCGCTGCGCCGCATTTGCATAATTTTCTCTGCGTATTCCCGCAACCCCTACCCCGCGAGCCGACTCGGCCTCCGGAATGTTGTTGTTGCTTCCTCCCTGCAGAAACTGTCTCTACCCTCCCGGAAAGGGGATGGGGCGGACTTTGTTTGTTTGGATAACAAAAACCAATGTTGATTCACGGATGTTTGTTCGCCGAGCTCCTGCAGGAACGGTCGTCGCTGCCTGGAACAGATCGGGCGTCCTGAAGGTCTTTTTGTGGCCCTAACTTCAGCACAGTACTCCGTTTCTTGCTTCCTCGCGCAGTGTTGATCTCCACAGTGCATATATTACAGAGGACAGCGAAGAAGTTGCACCCACCATTAATTCCTTCTCTATTAATTCAGAGTCTACAGTGTGAAAAATTACCTCCAACGTGTGTTAGTATGCGCATTACTTACTGTATCACTAGCTTCGTTTTTTTTCCTCAGAGCTAATTCCGTCTAGTATGGAATCCGTTGTACTCAGGTTTGGGCAAAACCATATAATTTAACTTTGCTGTCGGATGCACTTCCTCAGGCCGCAGTCGTCAGACAGAGAAGCAGTGGGCGCCATCTAGCGTTTGCGTTTTAACTGTTTGCCTACCGTATTTTCTCGGGCGAAAATTGGGGACCAGCCCAGCATTTGCCTAAATGAGAGCGGTAAACTGCCTGATCGGTGCACCAGCTCGGTCTGTCTCACCTCCCACTCTCGCAAGCTAGCGCTCTGCGCTTTAAACTATACGAGAATGTCATTTCATTATCTTCCCGTTATTTTAGTACTTTGGAAACCTAGCTGAAAGCACTCTTCGTGACATCTGACTGTATAAATAAGGGTCATGATCATACCGGCATTAATCAATCAATCAATGAGTCACAGTTGGAATCGACCATCTCACGTAAACATCTGGGTGTAACACTATATATGGACATGAAATTGAACGATCACGTAGGCTCAGTTGTGGGTAAAGAGGATGATAGACTTCAGTTTAAGGTATAATATTGGAGAAGTGCAGCCAGTCTATAAAGAGATTCCTTACAAATCACTCGTGCAACCCATTTTATAATATCGTTAAAGTGTGTGGGACACGTAACAAATAGGACTAACAGAGTATACTGAAGGTATATAGAGAAGCGAAACACGAATGTTATAGGTTTGTTTGGCCTGTGGGAGAGTGTCACAGAGACGCTAGAAAAACCAAACAGGCAGACTCTTGAAGGTACACGTAAACTACCTCTAGAAACACCACTAAAACATCACATAGGGATCAAGAGGACAAGATTAGAATAATTGCAGCACGCACTGAGGCATTCAATCAGTCATTCTTCTCGCGCTCCGTAGGTGAATGGAACTGAAGCTACCCCGAAAACTCGTACAATGGAATGTTCCTTCTGCCATGTACTTCACGGTCGTCTGCAGAGTAGAGATGTAGATGTAGATAACACACTGAATCTGCAGGACAGCTGAGATGTCAGACGTTACCAACCTTTTTCACCCTATCCACTGCTAAATATATTGGTAAGAAAGTCATTGCATTGCACCTCAGCTCTGAGTTATCTTTAAAATTTCAAACCTCTGGTTCGTCGGGAAGTCAGTTTCAAATAAACTGCAAAAATAATACTAATATACACAGTCAGACAAGAAAGCGATCTAATAAAAACGTGATAAGAACTAAATGGTACACAATGATTACGGCATGTCGAACGCATAACGCAGCTTTGTTGGTGTAGTAACGTATACGATTAGCACGAATTGGAAGAGTCAGAAGACAATATAAGACCGCCTAAAACTCTGACTGATGAAGTCTGTTGGTTAGTTTAGCTTGGTTTGTACTTCTGTTTATCAAAACATTAAACTCACATATGCCAAGACATTGACCGGATGATGCACAAACAATATCCAATTTAGCTTCCATTGTCCTCGTAAAATACACTGATCAGCCACAACATTATGACCACCGACCTACAACCAACTTAACGCGTCCAGGCGATAACAGTGTTACCTGGTGAGGAATGACTGCGTCAGACACACGCACAGTGCATCTGATATATCAGTGAGCGTCTTGTCCGTGTCTAGACTGGGTAATGTGCGCGATATATCTGAGTTTGACCGAGGGCAGATTATGGTGGCCTTGGGACTCGGTACGAGCATTTCCGAAACTGCACGACTTGTTGCGTTTTCGAAAAGTGCTGAGGTGAGTGTCTTGGACGCTTGGGGAAACCAAGGTGAAACCACGTCAAGGCGTCGTGGGGTTGGGCGGCCACCCTCGTTACAGATGTCAGACGTCGTCGCCTGGGCAGACTGCTAAAACAGGCGGAATACTGTGGTTGAACTAACATCAGACTTGAATGCTGGACAGAATGCAAGTGTATCCAAACACTCAGTGAATCGAACATTCCTAACGATGGGCCTCCGCAGCTGACGTCCAATGCATGTGCCAATGTTAACATCACGACATCGATAATTACGACTGAAATGGGCACGTGACCATCGGCGCTTAACGTTGGTACAGCGGCAGAGCGTTGCATGATCTGATGAATCCCGATACCTTCTTAGTCATGCAGATGGGAGGGCGCGAATCCATCGCCTTTCAGCTCCTTGACACCTATACTGCGGGGCAGGGACATGCTGGCAGCGATTCCATTCTGCTCTGGGGAACACTCACGTGGGCATCCACGAGTCCAGTGGGGCTTGTCCAAGGCGCCACAATGGCCAAGGAATTTCATACACTGGTTGAAGACCACGTACACCCCTCCATGACGATCAGGTTTCCCGCCGGCAGTGACATTTTCAGCAAGATAGTGCACCATATCACAAGACCATGAGTGTTATGGAGTGGTTCGGGGAACACAGTGATTGATGTGCTGGCCCCACAACCCGCCAAATCTGAACCCGATCGAACAGACCTGGGGTGTGATTGAAAGTAGCGCCAGAGCTCATCGCGTGCCCCCCTTTCCCGGTATTTAGGGTGTGTGCATACATCTACATCTGCATGGATACTCTGCAAACCACATTTAAGAGCCTGGCAGAGGGTTCATCGAACCACCTTCACATTTCTCTATTACTCCAATCTCGTATAGCGCGCGCGCGGAAAGAGCGAACACCTATATGTTTCCGTACGAGCTCTGATTTCCCTTATTTTACCGTGGTGATCGTTTCTCCCTATGTAGGTCGGTGTCAACAAAATATTTTCGCATTCCCCAGCCCAAATCCTGTATCATTTCTGTGACACTCTCTCCCACATTTCGCGATAATACAAAACGTGCTGCCCTTCTTTGAACTTTTTCAATGTACTCCGTCAGTCCTGTCTGGTAAGAGTCCCACACCGCGCAGCAGTATTCTAAAAGAGGATGGACAAGCGTAGCGTAGGCAGTCTCCTTAGTAGATCTGTTACATTTTCTACGTGTCCTGCCTATAAATCGCAGTCTTTGGTTAGCCTTCCCCACAACATTTTCTGTGTGTTCCTTCCAATTTAAGTTGTTCGTAAATGTAATACCTAGGTATTTAGTTGAATTTACGGCTTTCAGATTAGACTGATTTGATCTTCTGATGACTTTATGAGTCGATAAACGACAGTGTCATCTGCAAACAACCTAAGGCGGCTGCTCAGATTGTCTCCCAAATCGTTTATATGGATAAGGGCCTATAACACTACCTTGGGGAACGCCAGAAATCACTTCTGTTTTACTCGATGACCTTTCCTCATTTACTACGAACTGTGACCTCTCTGACAGGAAATCACAAATCCAGTCACATAACTGATACGATATTCCATAAGCACGCAATTTCACTACAAGCCGCTTGTGTGGTAGAGTATCAAAAGCCTTTCGGGAATCCAGAAATACGGAATAGAGCTGGAATCCCTTGTCAATAACACTCAACACTTCATGTGAATAAAGAGCAAGTTGTGTTTCACAGGAACGATCTTTTCTAAACCCATGTTGACTGTGTGTCAATAGACAGTTTTCTTCGAGGTAGTTCATAATGTTTGAACATAATACATGTTCCAAAATCCTGCTGCATATCGACGTTAACGATATGGGCCTGTAATTTAGTGGATTACTCCTACTACCTTTCTTGAATATTGGTGTGACCTGTGCAACTTTCCAGTCCTTGGGTGCGGATCTTTCGTCGAGCGAACGGTTGTTGTGACAGCTCCCTCCGGCGACTTACCAAGGTCTCATTGCTTACATACCAAGACGCGTCGCCGCTGTTATACGTGTCAGAGGTGGGTATTCCGGCTGGTAAGGGTCATAATGTCTGGCTTGTAATATTGTTTATGATTATTCATGTTTGCTACTGCGACAGGGAATTTTGATGCACGCTACAGGAAAAGTTAAAACGTTAGAACAAAAGAAATTGAATTAAGTGATAAAATGTGGCATAACACAAAATAAGCAGTTTTTAATTTTTTGTTTGGGCCCATAATATGCATAAAAATATAAATTATAGAAGTTACTCATAAACTGATAAGTTTTATTTTTTATTTTCAGAAAGAGTTAATGGAAACTTTATGCTCATTTCAAATTATATTAGTGCAAAATGCATCGTGTCTAGTTTCTTAATGCGATTTGCTTCAGAGTAAACTGAACTAGTAGTATTAAATTTTTAAAATAATGCAATCTCTAAGGGTGTATATCACTCACGATAAATCAAATAGTTCGAGCACCAGTGTCTTCATCGTTCCGAAAACACTATTCTTTCTTTCTGCTTTTATTTGCCCTTTTCTCCGTTGCAGTTTCTTTTCTAAGATAAGTAAAAGACTCTCTCTGCAATGGAAAGATTTTCGTTGTACTTACATCTCTGACCTAATTATTTCCAACAGCTAACTCCAATTTCTGCGTAACCTAAATTCTTCTTATTTTTCCAGCATTTTAGCGTCAATGTAGTTAGTATTTCTTCCAGCTTTGGAAGCCTGTATATAGTATTTGCTGTAACTGATACACATTTTGCGTTCCTCGGTGCCAAGCTGAAACCAATTCTAGATCCAGAACAATAAATCGATGTGTTTGTGCAATGCGTTTGTGCGTTTTGACTTGAACAGAAACGTAGCTCATTTTTATTGAGGAGAAGATTTTACTGTTTGCAGCACTTGGCAGAGATACTTGACAAACGGTACATGCACGTTCACTAATCATAGAAGGTATATTGTTTCACTATGAAATGGATTCTGAAAAACACAAAATAATGATTCTTTTGTCCATCTTTTGATGAAGTGTAGACATGTTAAAAAGATATAAAAACAGAACTGTAGTAAGAAACTGAAACATTGATAATTTGCACACTGAACTAAACCAAACTTATGCTATCTAGAACAGATTTAATACAGTCAATAGTGCGATCAGTACTGACATTTTATAAACAGAATTTCAACGAACTGTGATGTTTGTAAAATAGAAAAATGTAGTTCAGATCGAACAAGACAGCAGGAAGATGAGTGGGATACCTGCTGCCATCTTGAAATTTCTGAATTCTGGCCCCCTATATACAAGATGTAGAGTTTTGAAGCACAGAGCTATAGACGACAGTTATCATGACAAAAAAATGACTTTTTGATCGGCTTACATCACGCAATACCCTTCAAAGACGTTAGGAGTTGAGGAATATTCCGATCTTGATAACAATTCAACTTGCTGAAGGAAGCTGTAACATACGACACAAAATAGAGAATTTCGAGATCTTGCAGATCAAGAACAATAAAAATTGTTGAAATACTTAATAGTAATACGGTTTCCTGAAGGCGAAGAGCAGTTAATACAAACACATTTATGTAGTTCTAAGATCCTATTTTTAGTTAAAATGTCGCAGAGACGGCTAGCAGCTTACGTAAAGGGTATTTAATGTTGGCAACTGCTTCCCGGTAACCATTGCATTGCATAGATGCCAGCATTATAATTCAAATCGCGAAGATTGCCCTCTTACCTCTAACTAAGATCTTTGATCTTTGGCAAATCTTATTGTTGGTGTCCTAAACAGTAAACTCGAAACATAAGTATCACACACGCTTACAACAGCCGAGCAAATCCGCTATTGCAGAACATTGCCTTACCGGTCATCCTATGGAATACAACAACACGGAGATTCTGGCTTGCAAGTCCACATATTGGGATAATGTTATTAAGGAAGCTGTTGAAATCAAATTATCGAGCAATCTTATAAACAGAGATGGTGGATTTTGTTTAAATGCTGCTTGGAATCCGGCTCTGTCTCTCATAAAAAAAAAAAAAATACAGAGGGACAGAATTAGTGCTACCTCACCTGCTGATTAAGTCACTATCGATATTTCTGATGTTGGTTATCTTTGGCTGTGTGACTCTGCGGTTACTTGTTCTGTGTGTGGTATCTTCCTTGTTTCTCCTCTGAACCGAGGTATAAAATTTCCTTGCACATTGCTTCCTCCTTGCATTTGTGCCTTGAGAATGGCAGGGTGTGCTCCTGTCGAAATATCGGCGGTGGTTATTTGAACGTCTCATAGTGTGTCATCTCTGGATCTGGGAGCCAATATATTCACTCCCAACCTCATTTCGGTATCGACGGAGAGAATGTTAGCTGAGGTATGATTTAGGAAGTGGCGTGAAGTGTACACTTATTTTCATTTATTAGTTATTTCTTTAAGAAATAATTCAAATTTACTGACTACTACCGCAGCGACCCTCAATATTACATTGTATCTAGATTGTTCTCTTTACTTACTTACAATCTTTAACATCTGTAGTATTATGTAGTGGAGACGAAGCATTTCATGCACCTTCGACCTATGCCAGCAATGTGCGCCGAGCGAAATATTTCGGCCTGACGAGTCAAGAGAGTCGAGTTAGCGTGTCCGTATACAGTGGCTGCACAGTTCGGTTATGGATGGGAGGCCGCATTTTTAGCATTTTATTGCGCGCCATCTGTGTAATTATTTAATGCATCGCGTCTGTTAGCAACGTAGAGTGGAGTGTGTAAACAGGAGGTTTATCGTCACATGTGGTTGTAATTCATAAAAAGTATTTTATGTAGATTCTTGTGGTTACGTACTGGAACTACGTTAAGAGTGACATTGTAGTCTAAACCTTATTCTGTATTTCTCTTAGCAATATGTGGCATTGTCTGCTACGTCATTTGTCTGTTACAAGTCGCTGGCATAGTTGATTGAAATTTGACTGCCTATTTCGAAGACCACCAACTAGAAAGTTTCTCACAGACTCACATCAATATACACGAACTTGAGTGCTGCTTCTGTGCTGGGATATCTGTCAAAGACACCTGGTGGATTGATGAACAGAAACCGTGTGTTCTACCTTGGTGTGGCGGAGGACAATATTAGGCCCGTCACACGTTCTGCATTCACAATGCAACTACGGACAGGCGCGTGTAATGTGCAATAATGCAGAGAAGGACGCTTGTTGCATTGATTCTGTTTCCATTCTGTTGCAAAAGTTAATTGTTTTAAAACAGCGTTTACTATTGTATTGTTTTGACACCTTGATAATATTCCCTTTCATCTGTTCAATCCCTCTAATAAAATCATCAAACAGAAGTATTAGTATGCTTACCTGGGCCATTCAATTCTGTGTCCACTGATGACTTTACTTTGTGTGTTACTTTCTGCGTTCTGCTCCAGATCTGTTTGCAGAACAACGTTCAAGAGAAAATACTTTCTGCAGGTCTCATCGATCAGCTCAGAATCAGATGCTTTGAGAATTTTAAAATTACCTCCCGTGAAATTTGCTAGCTTCGTCCATGGATTTCATGATACATCGTGGGGAACAATGAAACGTGCCATTTTAGTGTCAATGTGACAAAGGTACTTTTCATATATTTTCAGTTCTCTCTTCATACAAGAGTGATCTCGCGCCCAGTGGGTTTCACCTATTTCCAGACCTCGTTTAATGACTTGAACTGCAGCATTTTGAAGATAGTACTGTTCTGAAGTGGCTGATTTCGCAGGCGGCTGGAAACTGTACAAAGACATTCCTAGAAGAAATGTCACTGACGTTTTACTTCCTCGTCATGCTTTAGTGTCAAAACCTTACGAACTCCATGTCTAGTACCTTCTAAATACTTCTGGAATAACATAAGACGTCGCTTATCGTTACAAAAGTATTTCTCTGTTTGACAACGAGACGTAAACATGTACATTAGCAGCTGAAATTTTATTTTCACACATTTTTATCATATGCGTGATATCTCCAAGCATGGACTTGTCCATTTTTAGAATCTTTGAACTAAGCTATCACAAGTGATTCGAAATGTCTCTCCATTTCACCAACTGTTACGAATAATCTGAGCTCTCAGTCTGTTCTTAGGACGAAAACCTATTTTCTTTTCTTTTTTTTGGGGGGGGGGGGGGGGGTGGGGAGGGAGGGGAAGGGGTAATCATGGTTTATTTTGTTGCATACTTTTTTCCAGTATGCTGTCATCTCCAATATCTTCATTTTTTTCTTTACTGTTCTTTATAGACTAACTTCAGGACGTTTAAAAGGCTGGTTTTCAGCGACTGCACCCCTGCATGAGGAACTCTACACGAACTATCGATGGACTCTGTTGCTGCCCAGCAAACAACCGCTGCTGACTCGCTGCGCCATGAGTTATAAGGCCACGCGAATTGGTACACCTGAATCCGTGTGAATTGACTGTTTCTGCTGTCTGTAACGTGTGCCCCAATCTTTGGTTCCCCAAGTGGCTTAATGTCATCTCGCTCAGTTGGTGCATGTGAGGGGCGTGGCCAAATAACGCGACCGCCGCTGGCGACCTCTGTGGACAACCGCCGAAGTACTCAATGCTCACGATCTCGCCTAGATCTAGGCTACACTGATACGCCACTGTGCCAGAAGGGTGGACTACACGGCAGGGGTAGTGATGTAGGACACAACACTTCATCTTTTATTTTCCGTTGTTTTTACCTATCCGTTTTTTCAAATATACATTTAACCATTTCAGGTTTACTGGATGCGACCTTCTGTAAAGTAGACAACTCGGTGTCAGATGAAACTGCGTACCGAACTGGAAGTCGATCCCAGAACTTTCCCTGCTGCAGGCAACACACTTACCGACTGAGCTATCTTAGTTTTTGTTATGCCACTGGCTCTCTCCTGCAAACCTTTCTGGATTAGCAACCGGGAAAGAAAATAAACTGTGAATAAATGGCTTAGACGGAATGTAGAGGTTATTTCCGGAGTGAGGCTTTTCCTCGAAGTGCGCGGGGAAGACAAGGTTTCGTGAGGCTATACGGCAGCCTGGCCCATTCAGACACGAAGTTTATGAAGAGATCATCCTTTGTTTCTGAGTGAGTTACTCGTTCTATGCAATGGTAAATCATATTTATGTACACCTGAAATTGGTATTAATCCTCAGTACAGGGGTCTTACAATTATATTGTTAAATTTCGATTTTTGAATGAAAAAGTTTAATTTATGACTATATTTGATTTAAATACTGTTAAAAATGGTCCACCTGTAATACGTGCCTGTTTAATGCTGATGTCATTAATGCTGATGTCTTTGCAACGGCCGGCCGCGGTGGCCGCGCGGTTCTGGCGCTGCAGTCCGGAACCGCGAGGCTGCTACGGTCGCAGGTTCGAATCCTGCCTCGGGCATGAGTGTGTGTGATGTCCTTAGGTTAGTTAGGTTTAAGTAGTTCTAAGTTCTAGGGGAGTCTGGCGTGAGGTCAGTCGCTCGACGGCGCATTTTGGCGCGGGCCCGCCCGTTGCCGGCGCGCTGTAAGGCACGGAGGCTCGCACTGGGGCGTATCGCTGTAAGTAGGCTGTTTATGTTTTCTTATTGGCAACGTTACGTAGCGCTCAATATGAAAATCACTGGCTGTGCTGTGTGCAGTCTGTCGCTAGTTTGCATTGTTGTCTGCCATTGTAGTGTTGGGCAGCGGCAGCTGGATGTGAACAGCGCGTAGCGTTGCGCAGTTGGAGGTGAGCCGCCAGCAGTGGTGGATGTGGGGAGAGAGATGGCGGAGTTTTGTAATTTTTCATGAACTGATATATTTATATATGATGATATCAAGGTAAATACATTGTTTGTTCTCTATTAATATCTTTCATTTGCTAACTATCCCTATCAGTAGTTAGTGCCTTCAGTAGTTTGAATCTTTTATTTAGCTGGCAGTAGTGGCGCTCGCTGTATTGCAGTAGCTTGAGCAGCGAAGATTTTTGTGAGGTAAGTGATTTGTGAAAGGTATAGTTTAATGTTTGTCAGGGCCATTCTTTAGTAGGAAATTTTGAAAGTCAGATTGCGTTGCGCTAAAAATATTGTGTGTCAGGTTAAGCACAGTCCTGTATAATTGTTAAAAAGGGGACGTTTCATATGTCGACCCTTAGCCTAGGATACCTCACTGGAATCTTCTGATTTTTTTCTTGTAGTTTGTGTAATTAGTGTAGCTATTGTTTATTGCTAGCGCGTAATTGTACAGAAAATCTCCTTTGTAGTTGCAGTCTTTCATTGTTGTACAGTAAAACAGTTTTGGCATGCATGTAGATTTGCACCAAGTATTTCGCAGCTGCAATTAACTAGATATTATTTTCAGTGCTATTTTAATGTGTTCTCTTATTTTTGATCTTCAAATTGTGCTTTTCTTTGTTATCGTGTGAAATACTGTGACAATAATGGCGTGTGAAAAACGTAACACTAGGCTCCAAACTAAACTGAGAAATAATAGTGATGACGAGCGTAGCTTATCAGCGCCGCCGAGTAATGAATTTACTAATGTTCAAAGTAGTAATTTGGTAACTGTGCACAGGGAAATGGAGCGGGCGTCAAACAATGGCGTGGACAGTGAAACAATTAGTGAAGAGGGAAGCATTATCGATCGATCGGTCGGCAATAGCTCGCCTCAGGAAGCCGAAATGACACGACACGATCTCGCAAATACTGTAGATTCAGGTTTTGGATCCTCACCGTTTTCTCAAATAAGTCAAGACACATTTTCTGCTTGTCAAAATGTGAATGTTTCCGGTGTAAATTCACTGCCGAAAAGCACTGAGGAACATGTTTCAGACACCAATGCATTGTTATTACAATTAATACAACAAATGGGACAAACACAGCAAAAGCTTCAAAAGTTAGACACAATGGAACAAAATCAGAGACAAACACAGCAAAAGTTAGACACAGTGGAACAAAATCTTCAAAAGTTAGACACAATGGAACAACACCAGAGACAAACACAGCAACAGTTAGACGCAATGGAACAAAATCTTCACACCACGCTTGAACAAACACGTGAAGATTTAACTACTGAGTTACATAACATTGAATCGAAATGTCAAAAAGTCTGTAATGACGTAAAAACACAAATTTGTGAGCATTTTCAACCTATTTTTTCGCGGCATGAAAATGCATTACAGAATCACGAAGCAGCCATAAAAGAACTGCAAGCCATTGTTCATGAAAATCATGAGACCTTGTGGGCTAAAATTGACTCAGTGGCATCTACCGATTCGGTTACGCAACTTGCAATAACTCAGGAAAACTTAAAGGACACAGTAGATACGATTTCAACACAAATGGACACTCTGAAACTTGGTTCAGAAAAACACACTGAGGAAATGTGCTCACTATCGGAGAAAGTAGCCGAACTTTCGGATCAGGTCACTAACTTATCTACAAAGGTAGATGATGATCTGAATGACACAAGACCTGTAGCCTTCACTGACACTGAAGAGTGCGAACAAATTAGGAAATTCAAACAAAATCAGAATCAGATTAATACGCAACACCAAAGAGAAATCCGGGAAGTACAAGATGAGCTGACACAGTTAATACAAGAATTACGTATTTCAGAGGATACTCGCGCCCCAATACGGGAAGAGGGACTTAGAAATACGGAACAACCACAAAATAATAACACAGGACACTTCGGAAGTTATGAAAGAAATTGGCAAGGTGCACCGAATTTTGAAATGGAACCGCCGAAACGACATAACAATGACCGATATGCGACTCGCCGACATGATGACTTTGACTATAAGCTGTTCATTACTACACGTAAATTCAAAACATTTAAGAATTCTGGGAACGACATTCATCCACAAGCATGGCTCCATCAATTCTCTCATTGTTTTCCTCCCAACTGGTCATTAGAGCACAGATTAGAATTTATGTGTGGCTACTTAGAGAATGAACCAGCTGTAAGAATGCGGTCGGTCATTCACGACTGCCACAGTGAAGGAGAATTTTACCATGCCTTCCTCTCAGCATATTGGTCTCAAGCCACACAAGACCGGGTAAAACATGGTATCATAATGATGAAACATTTCGAACAATCTGAATTCTCCAGTCTTGTGAAATATTTTGAAGACATGTTGCACAAGAATCAGTACCTGTCAAACCCATACAGCCCCTCAGAACTCATCCGCATTTGCTTAATCAAATTACCTGAACATTTACGACATATTATTTTGGCAGGACGTTGCAAAGACGACATTGAAGCTTTTCAGGGACTGTTACAAGAATTGGAAATTGACACTGACAATCGCGGAATGCGGAAAGAGGAACACAACAATTACAGGTCACATCCGTCGCAATTCCGCGATGAAAGAAGTAATAACTGGACACGACATGGCTATTCTCACAACACATATCGTGACCAAAACAGACACCACCCGTATGACAAGCGTTGGCAGAGTAGTAATAATTACAGGGAAAGATCACCTCTCCGTGGTAATGACTATCACAGAGACAATAAGAGAAACAGACAATATGGGAACCAGAATAATTATTATCAAGGGAGGCAGAATAATTTCAGACGCAACAGTTCAGCGCGCAGTTACGATTCAGGGAGAAATTCTCCACCACATGACCGACACGAAAGAAACTATGTAGACTACCGACAAAATGACAGACGTGAATTTCATCAGAACTGGCGGGATTCTAACAGAGCTGGGCCCTCTCGGCAAGGCGAATTTGTAGAAGTTAGGTCTCCTAATCCCAATAACGACGCGCGCCAACAAAGAGACAGACAATGACTCGCACAGCAGGCAGCCGCGTGCGCCAGGTGGCTCAGAGAAAAATAACATAGACGCTAACCTTGAGAAAAACTCCAGTATTCTTTACCGACGTATACCGCATGACAATTGCTTTGCAGTTGAAAGTCTGCGTACTAGGAAGAGTAAAGGTTTACACCACATTTCACATGTAAAACCGTTTATTGAAAGATAATCTGCTTTTTAACTTAGTCTTTGTCATAAAATTTTTCGCTTCACATTACTAATATGCTTTGTCAGACTTAGAATCTGTTAACATACAACAATGTTTGAAGTTAAATATCCAATCAAGAACCAAGAGAACTTATTTAAACAGAAATGACGAATGCATTGTTATAGTAAACAGACGTCACAGTGTTATTGTGTGTGTACATTCTTGCTTGTTTGTTGCACGATTACGTAACGACTATAAGGCTCACATACTTAGAACATTTACCAGTACTGCTAATGAGATTTTAATGCAACATTTTGGTTTATTTGAAAATACATTCTGAATTTAAAGTGCTTTCTGAGAGATACCAGATGACACAGAAGTTAGTTTATGTGACAACTACACGATTTTTATCACGACGCTACTAATGAGTGACAATTTACAATGTTGCTTTTGCGGTGTATCTGTTTTATATCTGCACAGTTTTCTGAATTCTTCTGGAAAGAAAAACATGTTTTAGTAGTAACTTTTGTGGTATAGCAACAATGAGACAGCCTTTTTCGTGGCATAACAATACGTTACTGTACAGTACTTTCTTCATCACGCCAATAAGCATAATAACTACGACATCTATACGCAAAGCATTTCACTTTTGTTTATCATGTGGTAAGTACATTGACTTCTGCAGAACTTAGCTTTCGGAGGACGATAACTACGACACTTCCACAGAGATTATGTTGCGACAAGATGCACAGTTTAGCGCTACAGGACACGCATGTGAGTGATTAATCTTATACTTAAAACACTTATTTTCAAAGATTTTTTTGAATTACAAAGAAAGTTTTCCGTGATATATTTCATTTCATTGCTGTAATCTGTAACACCTGAGGGTATAATTACATAAATCCTCAGGGGGGTACACGCCTACTTTGTGTACCATGTGTGTGGCAACCACAAGGAACCCTAGCTAATATGGTATTTGCTTATACAACTTTACACATCGGTACCATATTTCTCTAACACACAAATTACACAGCTATCTGATTATTTAACTGAGAGAGACAAACATTTATTTTACTACATCAGTGACACATGTTTACGCAATTATACAGTTGGATAACTTCACACTTATGAAATTGTATTTTGTCTGTACTTTGTGAAATGCTCATATTTTTTCGGAACCATTGTGATACTATGAGAGCTTTGAATGATGTATTTGGTATGGATTCATGATTTTTAAAGTACGTTTGAGGCAGATGACACTTTTGACATGAGCTGAGAATTTTTTTAATTATTGGAGGAAGCTACGACGATTTTGAGATTTGACTAAGGTGTTATGATGTTATTTTTACGATGACGATGTGTATTATGCTGCTGAGGTATGTTTACGATTAATAGGCTGAGGCTATATGAGTTATTTGATTATGCTTCATATTTATAATGACGAAATATTGACGAGTGTCGATGGATACGTATATGTGTAATAAGGTAAGGAGTAATGAATAGTGGGTAGGGACTCTTCACTTGTGAAAAAGGATGTTGGAAACCAAGAATCGTACTTTAAGAGTTATGAAATGTGTGTAAATGCGTGAATGTATCACAATGCCGGCGAAAATTTTTTGGACAACGTTATATTCATAGGATTTTCTTTCTACAGATTTGCAACGCTAATTCTTGACCTGTGAAATATTTTTATGTCAGACTGTCACTGTAGCGGAAACTGGTGTCGTAAATATTTCCGTAAGAAAGTTAAGTGACCACCTGCACGTAATGCGTCGTGGGCACGCAGCTGTGTCAAACACCTGGAGAACAAGCCATTAGTGTGAGTGCCTCGTCAGAAGCACAGGTAGAAAAAAAGAAAGGGAAGGCCATTGTCCGCGCTACTGACATCTCCTTGTTGAAAGCATACTGTGGAGCTCGTAATTTATGATATTTACTGAAATGCCTAATGAAACAATGAGAAACATTTCACAGCTATTGCCTTGCTAGTTAAGAAAAATGCCATATGGCTTGCTTTATGTATTTATTTACACATTTTGTTTAATATCAAGTTTCTAGCTGCACTGCAGCATTGGTTAAAATAAAATTTTATAGATGTACTAATATAAATATTTTCTGTCTACAGATCGAGTATATAATAATTTTTTTCAAAAAAATGAGGGAGCACAAAGCGACATTTACCTTCACAGGAACTGCATTCGTAATTTTCTTTTCAAGTACTTGGTAATTTCCTTTGTAGAATAAATTGTGATGCATCACTCTAATGTTAAGATGTGACATAGGTATTAGACATGGCCATTTTAGTGTAATATTTTTTCTGCTTGCGCTATGTCATGTTTAGGTATAAGTTGCTGCTGTTTGCCAGGCATAGTGTTATTGAATTTGACTTTTGCTAATTTATACTGTAGCTTGCTTTGCAATTTTCCATTTTTTTCATTGCTGTTTATAATAATTGTTTTACGTGCTGCTGCATTGCCTCGTCCCTTAGTTTAGCATCTGAGCTCAGTAGATTTAAGTTAGCTTAAGAGGGGGTAGACTATATGAGAAACTGACTATGGAGGATAGGTAAAGAATGCATTGCGAAGTTATATAAAAAGGATTTGGGCCCAAATGAGTATTGTACAATCAGAAATAATTATTTTGAAAGAAATATGAACAGAATACAGAAAGCATGCTTGGATAAGATTTTTTTGGTGGAAGCAAAGGTTGAAATAAGACGAAAGATCTATGGAATGAAGTTTTGGGATGGACTGCAGTACCAAATGTTACACTGAAAACGAACCCTGTCCTTTCCTTTTGTGTTATCCCAGTATGTGTTTGTGTACCCTTGTGTATTTGTTTTCTTCCTGTCTCTGTGTAGTTTCATAGAATTTTTTTCTCTTTTAATATTAAGCTACATTCACTATGATGAGGAATACTGTTATCCTCAAATATAATTGGCATTAATAATATGTTATTTACTTTGTAAAGATGTTAGACATTATTCATTCTGTTTAAATGCTCATGTGTGAAGTTGATGTTTCAATAATTATTCTGATCTTCTATGTATGTACTCATGTCATAATTCCTGTAACACTGACGTATATGTCTATTTCTATTCTTTTGTAAAGCCCCTATTACTACAAATGTTATCTATATTGTTATGTTTTTAATGATGTATTGTGTACCTTTGTTATTGTATTCTCATGTTATAAAATTGTAATTGTTACCAGTTCTTCCAATTAAGTTACATTTCACTGCACACGTTTCTGTTGGTCATAGTATATGGACAATATGTGAGAAGTAGGGACTGATAGTGTTTGCATGTGTGTTAATGATTCAGCAAGGGACTGGATAACAGCATTGCTCGTTCTAAGGACAATTCCAAAAACTTTGTGAGTGCACAAGTGGTGGTTTATGGACTTGCTATATTCTCCGCAAGACTCTTCGATGGTGAATGTGCACCTGCACAATCGCAACAGATGGCTGTGCATCTATGATGACCCACCAACGCCATTATTTCTACAAGGACTGCAGTGGGTCTGCACCTCTGGTGGCCCACCAATACCACAATCTCTACCAGGACTCCAGTGGGTCTGCTCTGTGATGACCTACCTACCAATATTCTTCCAAACTTCGAATGACTCTGCTGTGGGATTGCTCTGTTGTGGCCCATTACCTGTCAGCATGTCGAGAGTCAGCACTGTCTTTCCATTAGAAGGACAACACCACTTCTTCAAGACTGCATGGAAATCCACTACTTCCGTGTGCATTTTCTTTTACTGCTCAGACTTTGAGACAAACACTGCTATTCTCCTGTTATGTACGATTAGGACTGTCTTTAGGGCCTGTGAGAAAATTTGAGCTTTTGACCAACGTTGTATCAATAAGTGTGTGCATTTTATATCTTTGTTACTGTAATTGTGAAAAATTTTTGTCAAATCTGTATTGGCCAGTGCCCAACACCATTTGTAAAAAATTTTTGTGGGGAGCATGGGGGCTATGTAAGTAGGCTGTTTATGTTTTCTTATTGGCAACGTTACGTAGCGCTCAATATGAAAATCACTGGCTGTGCTGTGTGCAGTCTGTCGCTAGTTTGCATTGTTGTCTGCCATTGTAGTGTTGGGCAGCGGCAGCTGGATGTGAACAGCGCGTAGCGTTGCGCAGTTGGAGGTGAGCCGCCAGCAGTGGTGGATGTGGGGAGAGAGATGGCGGAGTTTTGTAATTTTTCATGAACTGATATATTTATATATGATGATATCAAGGTAAATACATTGTTTGTTCTCTATTAATATCTTTCATTTGCTAACTATCCCTATCAGTAGTTAGTGCCTTCAGTAGTTTGAATCTTTTATTTAGCTGGCAGTAGTGGCGCTCGCTGTATTGCAGTAGCTTGAGCAGCGAAGATTTTTGTGAGGTAAGTGATTTGTGAAAGGTATAGTTTAATGTTTGTCAGGGCCATTCTTTAGTAGGAAATTTTGAAAGTCAGATTGCGTTGCGCTAAAAATATTGTGTGTCAGGTTAAGCACAGTCCTGTATAATTGTTAAAAAGGGGACGTTTCATCGCTTCCCAGTCAAGTGTGCCGCGGCAGTCCTCACAGGGGAAGTGACGCGTCTCTTATAGCCTCTCCTTCCCAAGTGGCTCTTTCCGCCTTCCCGTGGTGCCAAATGATAAGCTTGGCATTCTGCCTTGCGACAAAAGGGAGAGCTGCGACCCGACCCGATGCGAAAGCGAAGGGTGCGTGGCACAGGGGGAGCTGTGTCTAGGGACCGAACACCGGTCCCTTTCTGTTCGCAGGGCACAGACCAGCAGGTGCTCTGCATGCCGGCAACTTCGTTTGTCGGCGTGGGATCACGGCGCGAGTCGGCAAGGGTGCTTTGCCGCGCCCCTGGGTAACCGGGGCGTGTTCTGCCAAACCAAGGAGGTGGTGACATCGCCTGGGCTAGGTTAGATGGGTCCAGACCGCCGAACGACTGGGGGACCGACCCACCACCTGAGTAGGAGTGGGTCCTTGGCCTTCAGGTGGAAGCTCGGGCTAGTAAGCGGCGAAGGGCGAGAGGTGCATCCGCCTCTCCGGAGTGCGGGGTGCACTTGCCGAGGAGCATCGTGTGAAATCGTCGACGACGAGGCCTTCGACGGGGACCAGTGCGCTGGCGACGGCGCGCTGAACCCGGCAGCTCTGGAGTCCCCTTGACCTAGCGGCGAGGTCGGTGGGCGAGCTGCAGAAGTCCCCCCCCCCCTCCCCCCCCCCCCCATGTCAGAGGAGCCGGTCCGGGGCAAGAGACGGGCTCCCAACCCCTTTTTTATCACTCGTTCAATGTGGAGACACCAGAGACGAGTGATTCGAGTGCGCTATCGCGAGCTTCTTTGATGCCTGTACCTGCTCCTCAGGACGAGTCGGGACAGGCAAACGAGGAAAATGTGCTGCAAAGACACTCAAGGATCACGTCGCTCCTTGAGCAAAATATTAAAAATGGAAAAATCAGTCAGGCAGCACTGACAATAATCAAAAATGCGTTGGCGGCGTGGGCCATCGCTAACGCCAAGCTAGAGGGACGAGTAGAAGAGTTAGAAAAAGAAAATCAAAGACTGAGAAAACAACCTACTAAGACCTGGGCGGGAGTGGTCGCACAAGCGCCACCGAAACCACAAACAACAAGGGACACCATTGCAAGAGTTACAAAAAAAGCAGACACAACGGTCTTCCTAAAGACCTTGCCCGGTCAAGACACTAGCGTTAGGAAAATACAAGAGTTGCTCACCACTACAATAAACCCAGTAAAAGACAAGATTAAAATTAACAAGGTTAAACCAAGTAGAAATTCAGTGATTGTAGAAGTTGCCTCCGAAGAGGACAAAGCAAAACTATTAAACAATGCTAAATTAAACTCGGTGGTCAAATGCGAGCCACCGAGGAAAAGAAACCCGTTGGTCATCCTATATGATGTACCAACAATTATGACGAATGAGGAAATACATGAAACTGTAAGGGCACAAAATTTCGAGGAGATGCCAGAGGATGAATTCAAAGAAAATTTCAAACTGAGATTTAAATCGGGGCCTCGGGACCGTGATGTGGTTCACCACGTCGCTGAGGTCTCCGCTCAAATGTGGAGGAAATTAACTTCAATGGGCAAACCGTATATCGGCTTTCATACCATAAATACATGTGATTGTCTTGTGGTACCGCGTTGCCACAACTGTGGAGATCTCGACCACGTTCTGAGGCACTGTACCAGGGGGTCGGCCTGCTCAAAATGTGGTGAGGACGGACATGTACGAAAAGACTGTAGGGCTGCAGCTGTCCGCATCCCTTGCAAGAGACGGGGCAAGAAACCTTGTGGCGCCACTAAGCGAAACTGCCCCACCTACAGACTCCTGGAACAGAGACTAATTTCGAGGATAGACTATGGCTGAACAAGCCAAAGCGAACAGGATGCCCAAAAGAAAATCCCCCAGCAAAAGGAGGAGGGATGCCATGAGGGCAAGTGCCTTTAAGTTGTTTTTGAGGTCGCTTACTGACGCCACAATCAATACCAAAGAGGCGAGTACTCAAACGGACTCTACTACAACTGACAGAGGAATTCACACTGAGCCTCTTACAGTCAAGCCCCCCTCCTCTCAAAGCCGGGAAACAAGGCCGACTAAAGATCAACGGCAGTGGCATCCTGTAACAGAGACTGTGGCAATCTCAACGAAGGAGAACAGAAATACAAATGAACCAGTTCAGGACAACAAAATAACTAGCTCTAGTGAACTAGCCGCAATAGATCCTGTCGTGAGATTGCCACCCATCGACCCAGTCAGAGTCTATCCAAACCTTGAATTTACGATGCAACTGGCGAGACTAGAGCAGCCGACTACCCTGACCACTGCCTTAAGACACGTGGTCCGGGTGGGACATGAATATGGTAGGAGAGTCACCTTCTCGGTAATGGAGGCTGTAGACAGAATCCAACTCAAGTCAGTGAATTTCCCCACCGACTTCGGAGCCCTGCGAGACTTACTCAAGAAAGTTTTCGAAAGACGTGGTGAAAATTTCGACTTGGATGACATCTACCAGCAAGCAGTTTTGGCAAATGGACGCATCACATTTGACTGGAACAAGACTTGGCCTAACGACAGAACTCACACATATTTTCCATAACAACTAAATGACGATAATCACCATTGGCCAACTTAACGCCCATAACAGTAGACTTGTGATGCAGGAGCTACGTAAGGAAGTGGAGGAGAGGAGACTGGATCTGGTCTGTCTGCAAGAGCCGTACTCCCTAAATGGAAAATTAGCTTTCACAGCTGCGACCTGGCAAGTTATAAGCCGAGGGGAAGACCCAAGATCGGCAATAATTATAACCAACAAACTCCTAAGAGCCATAGTTCTAACACAGTTTACAACCAGCCATGCAACGTCGTGGAGCTGCAGTCTCCATCCGGAACCATTATCTTCATCAACATGTATTTTCAGTATGGTGATGACATTGAGAGACACTTGGCACACCTCACCACAGTCATCACGGCGTTGCGGGGGCGGAAAGTAATTATAACTGCAGACATAAATGCTAAATCCCCCCTATGGTACAGCGGCACCAGGGACCCAAACGGAGAGAGGGCAGAAGAGGCCATCATGGCCTTACAGCTGGTGGTGGCAAACAAGCCTGGCAACCCTCCGACCTACGTGGCGGGAGGTGGCCAAGGCACAAACATTGATGTGACCTTGGCTACGCCTAATGATGCGCACCTAATCCAGCAGTGGAAAGTTGTAGAGGACGCCACCACTAGTAACCATAATCTTATCACTTTCAGTATGGGAGACAGGGAGAGCCGCTGGGCCATGGGGTGGGAGGTGCAATTTAACTACAAAAGAGCCAATTGGGAGAAACTTGCTAGGGAGTGCGACATTCCTGCACTGCCAGAAGGTGACGGACACCTGGACATTGACGTTGACAACAGAGCTGAGGAACTGATGACAGCAATAACTCAAGCGGTGAAGGCTGCCGTACCAACTAGGAGGAAGGCCATGGCGGCCTCTCCGTCACCATGGTCAGCTGAACTAGAGGAGATGCGCCGGTCTGTTAGAAGGCTCAGGAGGCACTACCAGCGCAGTGTCGTCTGGCTAGAAAGACAACGATGGCTGCAGCTATACTGGGAAGCGAAAGACAATTTCCATAAACATTTACGTGAAGTAAGATCTAAAGCTGGGAACACTTCGTTCTGAACCAACTTGCTCTAGACCCTTGGGGAGTTCCCTATAAGCTTGTCCGGGAAAAAATCCGCTCTCCGATGGAGCTCTCAACCGTCAGGCGTGGGGACGGGATGACGGAGTCCTGGCAGGAAACTGCTGAGGTCCTTCTCCAGTCCCTGCTCCCTGATGACACAGCGGATGGAAAGACAAACGAACAACGGCAGCTGCGAGAAACCTACAGCAGCAATGCATATGGAAATGATGCGGCAGTGTACCCTTTCTCTGAAGAGGAGGTAGCTGCCCACATAAAATCCCTGAAGAGAGGGAAAGCTCCCGGGCCAGATGGCATTGTGGCGGAGGTGGTGCAATTTCTGGCCCCCCAGATAGTCACCCCTCTAACTCACCTATACAATGAGTGTCTCAGGCAGCAAAAGTTCCCTCGAATTTGGAAGAGGGCAAATGTAGTAATCATTAAGAAAGGTGCTGACAAAGACCCAGCAGAAACAAAATCCTACAGACCAATCTGCGTGCTTGATCTCCTTGGGAAGGTTCTGGAGAGACTGCTGGCTGACAGACTGGCTGCGCACCGAGTGCTGTGCGGGATGAGCAGCAGGCAGTTCGGCTTCAGGCCTGGGCGATCGGCATCTGATGCAATCGCCCTGGCGGCTGAGGTCTGTGGCTCTACCCCGTACAAGTACGTGGTCGGCATCATGGTGGACATAAGTGGCGCCTTCGACAACCTGTGGTGGCCTTCGCTCTTCTCCTGTTTACGGGAGGAGGAGTGTCCAGGGCCGCTATATGGGTGTCTGAGGAGCTATTGCGAGGATCGGGAGGTCTGGCTATCATCCCCAAGCACAAGGGTAAGAAAAACAATCACTAAGGGATGTCCCCAGGGCTCCGTACTAGGTCCCCTGTTCTGGGACATCCACATGGAACCTTTACTAGACAAATTACAGCAAAGTGACGAAGTGCTGGAGGTGATAGCCTACGCCGATGACCTCCTCCTACTGGTCGGCGGCCGAAGCCGAGAAGACATAGAGCCTAAGATAGAGCGAGCAATAGAAATACTTCAACTGTGGTGCCGGAACACTAAGATGAAGATTTCACCAGCTAAGTCCACATACCTTCTTCTAAAGGGACAACTAGTTCGAAATCCAACTGTCAGGATAGAGGGCTCACCAGTTCTCAGGCGACGTGAGACTCGATATCTCGGCATCATCATTGATGAAAGGTGGTCATTTGGCAGGCACATTGAAACCGTAACACAAAGACCTTTACAAGTACTCAACAACCTCATCTCCATTGGACACAAACGCTTCCATCTCCCACCACATCTCATCAAACTATATCATAATAGCATACTCACCTCCATAGTCGGTTACGGCTCGGGAATCAGGACACACAGGCTCACGAGGGTGGTGCCCGCCATGACAGTGAGAAGAGTGCAAAGAAACATGATTATGAGATCAGTGGGGGCATAGAGGACTACACTGGGAGGAGCCCTGTTAGTCATAATGGGACTCTGCCCCTTAGATATCAAAATTCGGGAGCAAGCTGCTTGGTACTGGGCAAAAAGGGGAACTTAGAGAAAATTGAGGAAATTCTGGGAAGCGGGACTGAGAATAAAGTTGAGATTAGGCTAAGAGGGTGGCAACTTTCATGGGAATGCGAAGAAACAGGGCGCAGAACTTTTGACTTATTACCAGATGTCAGGGAAAGAATGGGAATGTCATATTTTGAACCAACCAGGGGACTGATTCACTTTCTCACTGGACATGGTCCCTATTCAACATACTTATGTCGTTTCGGGAAAAAGGCGACACCCGCGTGTGACTGTGGTGTTCCGGAGGGTACTCCTGACCATGTAGTCTACGAGTGCCCCATTTTCAATGATGTGGCCTCAGTGTTACGAGACCAACTACCCCACAATTACGCGTACAGACTGCTGAGACAACGCGACACCTTTCAGATTATCAACGAACTGGCTAACGCGGTATCACAGAAAGTCTTAAAGGACTACCTGAGAGAACCAAATTAGCACCTATTAGAGACCCACTTAAATACCGATGAAGTCTAGTACCCTATTCCCAAACCGCCTGGGCGCGGAAAGGCCTACTTCTTCAGTCTAGAATCCGCCGCGCCTCGGGATTAGGGGGAGTGGGGTGCAGTTTACACCGATCCAGACAACGCACCTAATTTTGACCTTAGGATAAGTTTAGTTGTAGGACCTAGTTTATAGATACTATTCTTAGGAACCTGCAGCGACCAACACCATGGCCTGCCCAGTGTCAGGGGCACGCTCATTGGGGTTAGCTCAATGAGCAAGGCCTTATAGTAGGTTTATATTTTCAGCTGACACATTTGTAACGCTGCAGGCTTTAGTGACTAGTCTATAGTTAGTTAGGTTACCACTTAGTACTTAAATAACATATTACTTTGCCCATTGTAGTTCCCATATAGTGTTGCCTACTAACTAGTTACTAAATCATACTTAAAATAGCTGCAACTTGTATAAATGTATAAGTATTTACGGCCCACTAATCACATAAGGTAGTGGGCTACATTGTATAATTAATAAGCTTTTGGAAATAAAGAAATTTAAAAAAAAAAGTTCTAGGGGACTTATGACCTAAGATGTTGAGTCCCATAGTGCTCAGAGACATTTGAACCATCTTTGCAACGTGTCTAACATTTTGCTACCCTATCACAGAAGTAAATCAGCTCTGGCACACGTCGACATACAAAAAATGGTTGACACCCAAAAAAGTTCAGATTTTATGTCAACAAATGCAGTTCCACGAAACGAGGTACGCGCTGTGTCCAGCATTGGAGGGGAATCAGTATCAGGCAAGAAGGCTTCAATCGTCACATAGGCTTTGGCACGTTCCTCAGACTGATGCAGCTGACATATTGGTTTCAGCCGAATTAGATGAGTTAGAACTTCAAAATAAGGAAATTTTCAGGTTGAAAGTCAGTAAGCACCTGCTTACAGAGCTGTGCACAAATTCAAATTTAACGGCAGAGCCTCAGTTGACCACGTCAGATACTGTTGATCAACGATAGTATTGCAACTGGCTAGCGCACCCTGTGTCTGGGAGAGTTTCATCCTGAAATGGTCTTTCATCCTGATCGAATGTGGCCGCATTTATTGTGGTACGTGACGTTGCAGAACAATAGACGTTGGAACTCTGAAAATCCTCACCAGTTACACCACGAAGTGGAAACAAGAGTGTTGTGTACAATTATTGCAACATAAATTACTGGAACAACCTCCAACGTCGATTTTTGTGCTACTTTATGAACCACAATCAATGGAACCACGCTTCACAAAATAAGTGCATTACTGAGGCAACTGCAAAGATTTCAGTTCCTAACTGGTGTACCGAGATATCAGTCTTAAGTGTTACATGGCTAAAATCTTTTCTCGGTCTTCTTAACCCGTCTGTTTCGGCTAAGAAAGATATTTCACCTGCTGCAGTCAGAGGAACAGGCTGCAACAAATGCAGCGATCGGAGCATGCATACATGGTGTCTGTTTCCGTGCAACACCGGACACAGTGTTCGTGTCGTATTTGAAACAACGCGCATTTTTGTGTGGCTATCTCGTGACCGGGTTAAGATATAGCATTAAGTTACAGCAGCCCAGCGCACTTTAAAACAGTCGTGGCGGTGGCCGTTTCTCTCACATCACGTGTTGTGCTGCCTTCATCACAAGGCGGATTATTTTCTTCTCATACACTACTGGACATTAAAATTGCTACACCAAGAAGAACTGAAAATTATAAACGGGTATTCGTTGGACAAATACATTACACTAGAACTGACATGTGATTACATTTTAACGCAATTTCAGTGCATAGAGCCTGAGAAATGAGTACCCAGAACAACCACCTCTGGCCATAATAACGGCCATTGAGTCAAACAGAGCTTCGATGGCGTGTACATGTACAGCTGCCCGTGCACCTTCAACACGATACCACAGTTCATCAAGACTAGTGGCTGGCGTATTGTGACGAGCCAGTTGCTCAGCTACCATTGACCAGACGTTTTCAGTTGGTGAGAGATCTGGAGAATGTGCTGGCCAGGGCAGCAGTCGAACATTTTCTGTATCCAGAAAGGCTCGTACAGGACCTGTAACATGCGGTCGTGCATTATCCTGCTGAAATGTAGGGTTTCGCAGGGATCGAATGAAGGGTAGATCCACGGATCGTAACACATCTGAAATGTAACGTCCATTGTTCAAAGTGCCGTCAATGCGAACAAGAGGTGACCGAGACGTGTAACCAATGGCACCCCATACCATTACGCCGGGTGATACGCCAGTATGGCGATGACGAATACACGCTTCCAACGTGCGTTCTTCGCGATGTTGCCAAATACGGATGCGACCATCATGATGCTGTAAACAGAAACTGGATTCATCCGAAAAAATTACGTTTTGCCATTCGTGCACCCAGGTTCGTCGTTGAGTACACCATCGCAGGCGCTCCTGTCTGTGATGCAGCGTCAAGGGTAACCGCAGCCACGGTCTCCGAGCTGATAGTCCGTGCTGCTGAAAACGTCGTCGAACTGTTCATGCAGATGGTTGTTGTCTTGCAAACATCCCCATCTCTTGACTCAGGGATCGAGACGTGGCTGCACGATCCGTTACAGCCATGCAGATAAGATGCCTGTCATCTCGACTACTAGTGATGCGAGGCCGTTGGGATACAGCACGGCGTTCCGTATTACCCTCCTGAACCCACCGATTCCATATTCTGCCAACAGTCATTGGATCTCGACCAACGCGAGCAGCAATGTCGCGATACGATAAACCGCAATCGCGATAGGCTGCAATCCGACCTTTATCAAAGTCGGAAACGTGATGGTACGCATTTATCCTCCTTACACGAGGCATCACATCAACGTTTCACCAGGCAACGCCGGTCAACTGCTGTTTATGTATGAGAAATCGGTTGGAAACTTTCCTCTTGTCAGCACGTCGTAGGTGTCGCTACCGGCGCCAACCTTGTGTGAATGCTCTGAAAAGCTAATCATTTTCATATCACAGCATCTTCTTTCTGTCGTTTAAATTTCGCGTGTGTAGCACGTCATCTTCGTCGTGTAGCAATTTTAATGGCCAGTAGTGTAGTTTCTATACCGAAATTAACGTTTTAAAAACACAGAATATTTCATAATGTCGTTTAAAAGTAACCTTATACGCTGCAACGCCAACATCTTTGCCGCAGTGGTAACACCGGTTCCCGTCAGATCACCGAAGTTACGCGCTGTCGGGCTGGGCTAGCACTTGGATGGGTGACCATCTGGTCTGCCGAGCGCTGTTGGCAAGCGGGGTGCACTCAGCCCTTGTGAGGCAAACTGAAGAGCTACTTGATTGAGAAGTAGTGGCTCCGTTCTCGCAAACTGACATACAGCCGGGAGAGCGGTGTGCTGACCACACGCCCCTCCACATCCGCATCCAGTGACGCCTGTGGGCCGAGGATGAAACGGCGGCCGGTCAGTACCGTTGGGCCTTCATGGCCTGTTCGGGAGGAGTTAAGTTTAAGTTAAACGCTGCAACGTTACAGCCATTTACTTTCAATTTCCAGGTAAAATCTACCTGTTAGCCTAATTTCATTTTTACTACTCAATTGTTTCACTAACAGGTTTCCTCGCATGTGGTGTCACCAAAGATATGCATGATAGTCAACTATAGCCATGGAGGTATAATTACACCTACATGATGATGATGATCGTATGACACTGATGGCCATGATTCCCCGCCTAGGGAAGTTGGCCGCCGAGTTGCAAGTCTTTTCAGTTAACGCTGCATTGGGTGACTTGCTTGTCGATAACGATGAAATAATGATAAAGGAAATCTTCGACCAGGCTAGGGATCGAACTCAGGCCCGTTGCACCTCAGTCAAACACGCTGACCACTCAGTTATGAGGGCGTACATTATAGCTCCATGATCCTACCCTACCGTGTACTCTACACTTTTAGTCGACAAGAAAGTGGACGACAACAGTGTACTTCAATTGGGTGGTCAACCACATAGAAAGTGTGTAAGTAGGCTGTTTAGGTTTTAATGTTGGTAACGCCACGTGGCGCTCCATGTGAAACGTCCCCTTAGAAAAATTAGTGAATTACTGTGCTGGTAAACCCCTTACGTTATTTGATTTTCAAACAGCTGAGCAGAACTGAACGTACGCAGACATTTCGCTCTTTACTTATTCTGATCATCACTAAACTGCCACACAATATTTTTAGCGCAATGCAATCTGACTTTTAATAATCCCTACAAAAGAATGGCTCTGATTAACAATAACCTATACTTTTCATGAATCACTTACCTCACAAAAATCTTCATTACTCGAACTACCGCAATACAGCGAGCACCAATACTGCCAGCTGAATAAAAGATTCTAACTACTGAAGTCACTAACTACTGATAGGCATAGTTAGCAAATGAAAGATTCAGATAGAGAACAAACAATGTATTTACCTTAATAGTGTTCAAAAGTCATTATATATATATATATATATATATATATATATATATATATATATATATATATATATATATCAGTTCATGACATCCAGTCTTACAAATTTACTGTCTCTGATGGACACACGTCCAGATCATCCGCTCTCAAAACTCCGCCATCTCTCTCCCCACATCCACCACTGCTGGCGGCTCACCTCCAACTGCACAATGCTACGCGCTGTTAACAGCCAACTGCCCAACACTACAATAGCAAAATCCAACAATGCACACCAGCCACAGACTGCACACAGCACAATCAGTGACTTTCATATAGAGCGCTACGTGGCGTTACCAACATTAAAACCTAAACAGCCTACTTACAAGTGTTAAGTCCAAACTCTGTGAGCGTGGGAATTGCGTCACAGTGTCAATGGAGGATGGTCACAGACCTTGACAGGCTTACATACGGGTTTCTTTGATCAGATCTAGCCATGTATTGTGTGTGATATGCACTGCTGCAGTTAATTTCTGCTATTATTCCCAATTGACCTCTTTATTCATCAGCTTTGCACGAGCTTTGTTTACACAGTATCTCTGAAGAAGAAAAATTTGTTAACACATAATATAAAATTAAGCGTTAGGAAGTCTTTTCTGAAGATATTTGTCTTGAGCGTAGCGTGAAACGTGGTCGATAAATATTCAGGACAAGAAGAGAACAGAAGCTCTTGTAAAGTGGTGCTACAGAAGATTGTTGAAGATTAGATGCGTAGATTGCGTAACCAGTGAGGAGGTACTGAATGCAAAAGAAATTTTCGGCATAATTTGACTTAAAGAAAGCACCAGTTGACTGGACACAAAGGGATCACCAGTTTAGTATTAGATGGAAGAGCGGAAAGTAAAAACCGTAGAGAGAGACCAAGAGATGAACACATTTATCATCTCCAGAAATATGTAGGTTGCAGTAGTTATTCGGAGACGCAAAGGCTTTAGTGGATGGAGTAATATGGAGAGAACATCAAATCAATCTTCGGACTGATTACCCCAACAACAACAACAACAACAATAACAACAACATTATTTCTTGTATGGATTGCATTTTTATATGGAATAGGGACTTGCAGGTTCCCTGCAGGGTTTTGCATGAGGAAGCCTCTTGGACCAATGTATCCCTTCAATAGTTGCAATCCACCCTTGTATCTAATCTGAGTAATCTCTCTCAAATGCAAATGAGAGTAAACTCTCGCTTGCCGACTACATTTTTTGAGATGTTTTGTAGATTTTCCGCCAAGATTCTCTGCGAGGTACTCTCTTAGGTTCGTCAGAGTAAACGTCAATTAAGCGATTTCTTTTTTTTTTGTATCATACCCTGCATTTGGTTAGCAGTGTTGGTGGGAGAATCATTTTGTCATACTGCACACATATTTAAATTCTTCTCTAAATAAACAGATGTGTGCAAATTAATGTGGGCTTCGCAAGTGATTTCTCCAGAATTACAGTGCCACCTCCTCACTATCCATTAGCAGGGAACCCCTTAACACCATGACAGCCCCTGAGTATTCTAAGAAGTTAAATTTTTCAGATAATCCTCTGTATGTTAAGACTTCCCCCAATAGTAAAACGCTACTTTTATTATTTCTTTATTTTTAATTTTAATTCATTTTATTTTTGTAATTTTCAGCTTCATCAAGGCGAATTCAGAAAGCTGAGCCCACTTGCACTACAAACCTTTGTGAGAGCTAGCAATGGAATTCAGCCGAAACCCCTGGGGGCAGCTATTAACGTATCGATGATTCAAGTTTTCATTGGGCTTGTAGACAAATCAGTGGCGATATTATCATCGTACTTACATGCATGCAACTTTTTAAAGTCATCGTTCATATAGTTTTTGGTCTAACGAAACAGCACAGACATGTCCTGTACGATTTCCAAGGGAATCTTATACCATTCTTCATGCAAAATAGTGTAAGTTCAAGTAACCATATGGAGTTGGCTAGTGATCACGGTCTCCAAAGTAGGCTGGAAAAGCTCAATAATATTGAGTTCTGGTGACTGTGATGGCCAACGGAAATGCAACAATTCATTCTCTTGCTCACAAAAACAGTCCTGGGCCGTGCAAGCTGTGTGAACAGGGGTCCTGCCGCCTTGAAACACAGCTTCAGTATTGGGGAGAACCGCTGTAGCATGTGATTGTCTTGAGCAGCCAAAGTCGACACTTAATTTTTAGCAGTAATGCGACCCTGCAGGGTAGCCACGGGTCCCTTGCAATACCACGATATGGCTGATGAAATCATCACCGAACCCCTGCTGTGTTTCACTCTTGGGACGTAAACCCTGCCAGAAGTTGGAAACCGTGCGAAAAGAGACTCATCCGACCAGACGACTACTTTGCATTGCGGCTTAGCCTAGGTTCTATTGCATCAGCACCATGTTTTCTTGTTACGATCATTTGCATCACTGATGTGTGGATTTGGAATTCTTCTCGCCTTGCAATTTCCAGCTTCCGGAGCTCCCTTCGTGTTGTTTTGGTGCTGGCAGGGTTCGCAAACGTGATGTTCAATTCTGCAGTGACTTTTGCAGCTGCTCATCCTCTTACTTGTCGTTACAACCCTCCTCAATGGCCGTCTGTCTTGATCACTGAACACACCGTGCATTGTGGCTTAGCTGATGATATTTCTCCACTTTCCCTGTGAGTGGTACACATCTTCGATACGGTACGTCTTGAAACATGGAACACTTTGCCTTCCTTGGTTACGAAAGCGACCACCGTATAGGCACCAACGACTGAGTAGCCCAGATTGAAAATCCGCAAACTGCATGATAAGCGAAACTGAGAATCACGAAAAATTCGTCCCATCCAAACTATTAAAATTGAAGACTTCATTTCTATTTTAAAAATAAGTAAAAAAATGTTGTTGTCGTTGTTGTGGTCCTCAGTCCAGAGACAGGTTTGATGCAGCTCTCCATGCTACTCTAACCTGTGCAAGCCTCTTCATCTCCCAGTACCTTCCGCAACCTACATCTTTCTGAATCTGCTTTATTCATCTCTTGGTCTCCCACTACGATTTTTACCCTCCACGCTGCCCTCAAATACTACATTGGTGATCCCTTGATGCCTCAGAACATGTCCTACCAACCGATCCCTTCTTCTAGTCAAGTTGTGCCACAAATTCCTCTTCTCCCCAATCCTATTCAGTACCTCCTCATTAGTTACGTGATCTACCCGTCCAATCTTCAGGATTATTCTGTAGCACCACATTTAGAAAGCTTCTATTCTCTTCTTGTCTAAACTACTTATCGTCCATGTTTCACTTCCATACATGGGTGCACTCCATACAAATACTTTCGGAAATGACTTCCTTACACTTAAATCTATGCTCGATGTTAACAGATTTCTCTTCTTCAGAAACGCTTTCCTTGCCATTGCCAGTATACATTTTATATCCTCTCTACTTCGACCAACATTAGTTACTTTGCTCCCCAAATAGCAAAACTCATTTACTACTTTAAGTGTCTCATGTCCTAATCTAATTCCCTCAGTATCGCCTGACATAATTCGACTTCATTCCATTGTCCTCGTTTTGCTTTTGTTAATGTGCATCTTATATCCTTCTTTCAAGACACTGTCCATTCCATTCAATTGCTCTTTCAAGTCTTCTGCTGTCTCTGATAGAATGTCATCGGCGAACCTAAGAGATTTTATTTCTTCTTCATGGATTTTAATACCTACTCCGAATTTTTCTTTTGTTTCCTTTACTTGCTCAGTATAGATATTGAATAACATCGGCGAGAGGCTACAACTCTGTCTCACTCCCTTTCCAACCGCTGCGTCCCTTTCATGCCCACCAACCCTTATAACTGCCATCTGGTTTCTGTACAAACTGTAAATAGCCTTTCGCTTCCTGTATTTTACCCCTGCCACCTTCAGAATTTGAAAGAGAGTATTCCAGTCAACATTGTCAAAAGCTTTCTCTAAGTCTACAAATGCTAGAAGTCTACAAATGCTAGAAACGTAGGTTTGCCTTTCCTTGATCTACTTTGTAAGATACGTCGTAGGGTCAGTATTGCCTCACGTGTTCCAATATTTCTACGGAATCCAAACTGATCTTCCCCGAGGTCGTCTTCTACCAGCTTTTCAATTCGTCTGTAAAGAATTCATGTTAGTATTTTGCAGCCGTGACTTATGAAACTGATAGTTCGGTAATTTTCACATCTGTCAACACCTGCGTTCTTTGGGATTGGAATTACTTGGTATTAATAGCTGAAATCTGTGGCTAAGTTTTATACGTTAAAATCTCAAGTGAAATATTGACTTAGCAGGTTTTACAAATGTAGTGATCCAATTACGAAACAAACATTGGATATGTTAGGAGTGGCAGGAAGATGGAATTTAATTGTTGCGAATATGAACAAAATACATTTGATTTCAAATAGAAATCTGAAAATTGCGCAAAATTGGCATATAAAAATACTAAGGCGACATTATTTTACCAGGAAAAACTGACTTACTTAACGTCAAGAAGAGAACAGAAATGAATGGTAACATTCTTTTTCTTTTTTTTTTTCAAAAATTCACCATAGTGCTTTCGACGACATAAGATATTGTAGAAAATAAAATAAGTTCCAAATTGCATCGTAGTATAACGTCGATAAAATTTTAGAAAATGATAAAGTTGACGTAAGTTGCGACAAAAAATTCTAGAAAGTGAAATTGGCTGAAAATTGCTTTTAATTGACATCGACTTCAACACTGGCCAAGTCAAAATCGCTTCCGGCTTCTTCCCCTTTCTGAGGGTTGGCAGCGGCGGAAGTGACTCTAGCAGTGCCTTCCTGCTCGACTAACACCTCGGTGTAGAATTTGAGTTTGTCGTTGGTCACCCAGTCTTCACCAAAGTGGAGCTCCAGGAGCTTTTTGACGTCTCCAGGTTTGACTTCTGAAAGTTCTACACCTCCTGTGATTGGTGCTGGGACGTTACCTTTGTTGAAATGTCTTTTCCTCTTCAGGATGCTCTTCCCCACTCCAGCTTTTTTAATTGTGGAAGGACTATCCACGAACTTGCAAATCTTATTTTTGCGTTTCGCTAAAAAGATATTTTGGCTTTGGAATCTGAAAATGGCAGTTACTAGTCACTTTCGGTAAGCCTTCCACCTATGGAACAACAATCAGTATCAACACAATTTTCATTGCTTTAATTATACTTTTCATGGTACCCTTCCGTTTTGCAAACATTTCTTTCCAACTGATCAGGACGCCGCTTTCTTTTTCCGAAGGGACCATCGCCCTTGAAGTCGTTCTGGTTATTTTCAGCTACTGCTACGAGTTCTATTTCCTGCTGAATTCGCGGTGGTCTCGCGGTTCTAGGCGCGCAGTCCGGAACCGTGCGACTACTACGGTCGCAGGTTCGAATCCTGCCTCGGGCATGGATGTGTGTGATGTCCTTAGGTTAGTTAGGTTTAATTAGTTCTAAGTTCTAGGGGACTGATGACCACAGCAGTTGAGTCCCATAGTGCTCAGAGCCAGCCAACCTGCTGAATTCCAACTATTTCAATTACTCCCATTTCGTATGCACCATCTTCTGCATTGAAACCGTCCACAAAATCACTCATTTTCTTCGAAAAACACTGGACTCGCATTCGGGTGGACGACGGTTCAATCCCGCGTCCGCGCATCCTGATTTAGGTTTTGCGTGATTTCCTTAAATAGCTCTAGGCAATGCCAGGATGGTTCCTTTGAATGGGCACGGCCGACTTCCTTCCCCGTCCTTCCCCAATCCGATGAGACCGATGACCTCGCTGTCTGGTCTCCTCCCCTAAACAATCCAATCCAGTCTTCGAAAAACTCAGGCAAATGCGTCAGCACACATCCTGCTGATCAGCTGCACTGTGCTTATCGGCGTATGTTTCGGCACTGCGTGGGCAACGAGAACTTCACTGTTGCGTACGCGTTCGCTACAGCACAGCCGACCTAACTCCGAATAAGAAAAATATCCCCTCTAATCCTAACGAACTGAATGTTAGCTTTGAATGTCTAGGATGGGAAGTCTGATGTCAGTTGGCGTGTTTTGCATCCGGAAAGGCATGGTGATTGCCATGCCCCCTGAACTTGCCGGTTTTTGGAAACGTCGGACATTTTGCGGGCTTTGCATCCGACGACAACGTGCAGTTAGGAGCTCTTGAAACCGAACACTATTTTGTGCAACCACTTTCAACGGTTTATGGCGGATTTTGCATCCTTAAATCTATTCCATCGTGTAGGGACTGAAAATACCTATACGACAGTGCGCTCAACCCAAAATCGACAAAAAATGCTTTTTTGGCTTTTACATCCGGGTTACTCAATGTTCCCATATTCTAATTCACTTTTCGCCAACATAATACTGTTACAACTACATAAAACACTGTTCTAACCGTGACTGTTAGTTGCCAAATATAACAGTGCAACCTGCTGGTTTGGCTGACACCTGCATTCACGTTGAAGCATCAATTTCTCGCGGTGTTTCCGTATATATGATCAAGCGCCGCATTCGCGGTGGGTATAATCATGTATTACGAGGGCTATTCAGAAAGTAGGAAACGTTTCCGTCTGACGCCGCTAGGCGCGCGCCGATAGCGTATACTTTGGTATGTGCGTGCTCGGCATCCATCTGTGACAGCGGGAACGTCTCTGCGTGTCTGCTTTTTCCGATATTCGAATTTGAAATGTGCGCTGCAATCGAAAATCCTGCCAGTTGTGAGGTGCGGTCTGTGATACGGTTATTGTTGGCAAAAAACCTAGAACCTATAGAAATCTATCGTGAACTGTGCGAAGTGTACGGAAACAGTGCAATGAGTGAATGTTCCGTCCGGAAGTGGAGAATTCGGTTTAAAAATGGCTGAACCAACGTTCATGATGAAGAGAAGAGCACTGTGACTGACGACCTTGTCGCTAATGTTGATGGAACGATCCGTGGAAACCGTCGCTTCACAATAACGAAGCTTTCGCTTTCTTTTCCACAATTTCACGGACTTTGTTGTTTGAAATTGTCACTCAAAAGCTAGACTACCACATATTTTGTGCACGATGGATGCCCAAAATACTTACAGAGCACCATAAAAAACAGCGAATGGGGGCAATGTCTACACATCTGGAGGCCTACCGCAAACATGGTGATTCATTAGTGGATCGAATTGTAACTGGTGATGAGACTTGCGTGAAACACGTGAATTGCGAGACAAAATTACAGTCCATGGAGTGGAGGCGCACAAGGTACCACCAAAAACCAAGAAAATTTTTGCAAACCTTGTCAGCAAGGAAGCTGATGGCGACAGTGTTTTGGGAAAGCAAGGTGTACTTCTTATTGATTTTCTGGAACGTGGAGCAACCATAAATTCTGCTCCAGTACCGTCAAACTTTGCACAGCCTTTCAAGAACAGTGCAAAACAAACGCTGAGGAAAGCTGACGTCCAAATTTTGTTTTTGCACGACAATGCCTGACCTCACACGGCAAACCGCAATAAAGAACTCCTTAATTCATTCAAATGGGAAATTTTCCCTCATCCGCCCTGCAGCCCCGATCTTGCACCAAGCGAATTCCACTTGTTTCCCAGGATGAAGAACTGGCTTGCAACTACGGCAAGAAAGGAAGAATGAATTGATTGTTGGTGTTAATAACGATCATCCTCCTTTACCTCCTCTGCATTACTGCAGATGACGTGTCACTGAGCACATTTGTTCTGTGCATGCAGTACACGTGAGGCGCCTAGTTGTTTACACTGTTCTGTGTGGAATACGAAGGTTCTTTTACAGTTCACTAACCTGCTGTCTCCAAGTTGATGTATCCAGTACAGAAAACAGCATGCAGGTCGTAGGTTCTGTATCTTGAGGCTGAAACTGACTTTTAACGAGGTTCTGTTCTGAAATAATGCATCACTTCTTTGGGATGCCACTCGCGTATTTTAATATAGCCACACGAGAAGACTACATGATCTTAATACAACACCTTCTGGTACAGCAAAGTACATGATCAAACACAATGTTTACGAAAATGTATCTTTACACTATTTGTGGCATGTGTCTGTGCCTCAAGACTACCGGAGTGAATCTTTTAATACTGAGTACTGGCAAACACATCCTGCCACAGACAACATGACTGTACATCTCGACTGCCTAATCCAGAGTGACGAACAGGAACTTAAATAAAAATTGGAAACACATCCTTTGACAGACAACATGTCTTTCTTCTCGACTGCCTAACCCAGAGTGACGAACAGCCCGAAACACTTCGCACGCCATACCAGAAAAGGCGTGATCCGAACGCTTCCGAAGTGCTTCGTCTGCAATTTCGTCAGTCTTTTGTTTTGATTTAAATTGTTTTTAATAATTATAAAATGACTGATTGATAGTCAGCTGTTGAGAGATGTTTATATTAAAAAGTGAAGTCATTCCAGTGAGTAGTGTAACTAATACAGGGTGTTTCAAAAATGACCGGTATATTTGAAACGGCAATAAAAACTAAACGAGCAGCGATAGAAATACACCGTTTGTTGCAATATGCTTGGGACAACAGTACATTTTCAGGCAGACAAACTTTCGAAATTACAGTAGTTACAATTTTCAACAACAGATGGCGCTGCGGTCTGGGAAACTCTATAGTACGATATTTTCCACACATCCACCATGCGTAGCAATAATATTGCGTAGTCTCTGAATGAAATTACCCGAAACCTTTGACAACGTGTCTGGCAGAATGGCTTCACATGCAGATGACATGTACTGCTTCAGCTGTTCAATTGTTTCTGGATTCCGGCGGTACACCTGGTCTTTCAAGTGTCCCCACAGAAAGAAGTCACAGGGGTTCATGTCTGGCGAATAGGGAGGCCAATCCACGCCGCCTCCTGTATGTTTCGGATAGCCCAAAGCAATCACACGATCATCGAAATATTCATTCAGGAAATTAAAGACGTTGGCCGTGCGATGTGGCCGGGCACCATCTTGCATAAACCACGAGGTGTTCGCAGTGTCGTCTAAGGCAGTTTGTACCGCCACAAATTCACGAAGAATGTCCAGATAGCGTGATGCAGTAATCGTTTCGGATCTGAAAAATGGGCCAATGATTCCTTTGGAAGAAATGGAGGCCCAGACCAGTACTTTTTGAAGATGCAGGGACGATGGGACTGCAACATGGGGGTTTTCGGTTCCCCATATGCGCCAGTTCTGTTTATTGACAAAGCCGTCCAGGTAAAGATAAGCTTCGTCAGTAAACCAAATGCTGCCCACATGCATATCGCCGTCATCAATCCTGTGCACTATATCGTTAGCGAATGTCTCTCGTGCAGCAATGGTAGCGGCGCTGAGGGGTTGCCGCGTTTGAATTTTGTATGGATAGAGGTGTAAACTCTGGCACATGAGATGATACGTGGACGTTGGCTTCATTTGGACCGCAGCTGCAACACGGCGAACGGAAACCCGAGGCCGCTGTTGGATCATCTGCTGCACTAGCTGCACGTTGCCCTCTGTGGTTGCCGTACGCGGTCGCCCTACCTTTCCAGCACGTTCATCCGTCACGTTCCCAGTCCGTTGAAATTTTTCAAACAGATCCTTTATTGTATCGCTTTTCGGTCCTTTGGTTACATTAAACCTCCGTTGAAAACTTCGTCTTGTTGCAACAACACTGCGTTCTAGGCGGTGGAATTCCAACACCAGAAAAATCCTCTGTTCTAAGGAATAAACCATGTTGTCTACAGCACACTTGCACGTTGTGAACTGCACACGCTTACAGCAGAAAGACGACGTACAGAATGGCGCACCCACAGACTGCGTTGTCTTCTATATCTTTCACATCACTTGCAGCGCCATCTGTTGTTGAAAATTGTAACTACTGTAATTTCGAAAGTTTGTCCGCCTGAAAATGTACTGTTGTCCTAAGCATATTGCAACAAACGGTGTATTTCTATCGCTGCTCGTTTAGTTTTTATTGCCGTTTCAAATATACCGGTCATTTTTGAAACACCCTGTAGTAATAACTATACTTTAACGTTTTGGCGCCCTTGCTCCGAACACAGCACCCAATCACAGACCAGTAGCATTATGCAGGCTGTCTTTCTCACGGGAATGGTACCGAATCTAACATCTGCCACAGGTACCTCACACCACATTTCGTCATCTATATACTTGTTGCATCTCCACTGCTCTGGGAACAGCTTCTTGGAACCTAATATGATGACTGACTGAGCCAGAAATATTACACAACGCAGCGCTTTGATGACGACGCGGAACTCTAGGCGGGCGTGACTCATTGGCTGAAGTCTCAGGCGGCACAATTTTACGATGAAGGTCTTTCAAAGCTTGTCCACCGCTATGATAAGTGCCTCAATGTGTTTGGTGACTGTGTGGAAAAGTAGTATGTCAGTCGCTCTTTCAGATGTCTGTAACAAAATGTATTTCTTGTACTTAGGTTGTTTTTTTTTTAATGTCATAACGTTCCCTACTTTCGGAATAGCCCCCGTATATCTTCCAGGGCTTATTGTTTTAAATCCATAATTTCATTCAGTCTCCACTGTAACACCATAGCTCTAATGCTGTACTGATTTATTTAGTCTTTTGTTTTGTTTAAAGTTATAACGTTGAGTTTCTGTAAAATTTGTTGGATTGAATCGATACCATGAGAGTGTTTATTCTTTTCTCTGTTAAAAACTTTGATGTCTTTTAGAGTGTAGGAAGTGTATTCTCTGTAATATGTAAAATATGAGCAAATTATATGTTTTGTCTTTGTCATATAATCTCTTTGATTAACATTAAAATTAAATAATTTTATTTAAATAATTTTGTGTAGAACTACCAATATATGCAAATGTTCTGTTTTACTTAAAATGATTGTTTGCTGTTATGTAAACTGCTGACCTTCACTTAGAGTTCTTAGTTATTTTATATGTAAAAGGTAGCGTCGTTCCCCCGCCCCCCAGACGGAACTTAGTAGCGCGAGCAAATTGTGGTTGGCCTAGGTAGAGAAGGTGGAACAAAGAGTCAGTCGGGGACGAGCTATCCAACTATCAACTGCTCATGTAAAAGTTGTGTATTGTGCTGGTTCCGAGAGGGGCTTTTCCTGACGCTTTCGAATGCCTCGGATGGATGGATAAAGGGCTGAAACCATTCTGGAATTGGTATCTATCATCGCCACCAAGAAATGACAGAGTCCAGGAATTCTACCTGCAAATCCACCTACCAACATGCAATTGCCACCATGTTGTGCAATCACTGTAATGGAACACTATAGTAACGTACAGTGAAGGATCAGCTCATTGGATGTGTTAATGTGCTCAAATATAAGGTAATTTATAATTGAATTTATGCACCTACCTTGATTTTTTCCTTATCACAACACCTCTCAGGTTCCTCTCCGTTTGAACTATGATTACGGGGTGTCCTTTATTGAAAGCATATTAAAATGAATATAGCAATAGAGTGTGCTAAGATTAATAATGTTTGTTGAAAGGATCTAACAAATATCTCAATTCTGTGTTTCACTGCAGTAAAAGTTCATAACTGCAACTGTTGAGAGTTATATGTTCATGCTTGCTAAGTGTTTCACTGATGTAATGAAAGCGTGTTTAGTTTGCTCTGCTCCCCCTCCATTGAAAGTAGTTCAAATGCACAAAGTTACTTAATTATAGAAAGTTTCAATTACTCTTGGTATTCAAGTCAAATTCTGTACAATATTGGGTTCCTCATGTGTATTAAAAGTACATATTAATGTTGTAACAGGATCTATAGTTTTTCTATTGCGCTCATGCTATATAAAGATTAATAGGAAGACAACTATCTATGAAAACAGTAACTTCTTTATTCAAAAGATAGTGAGAAGTAATCTGTTAGTGAATTCCATTTAATTTTCATTCTAACGAAAAAGGTGTTTAGTAGTGAGAGACTTAATCTATGCACAATAACTAATTTTTCTGTGCACCGTATCCATATTTCATGTCAGATAGGCATATGTTTGAAAAGTAATATTGAGCGTATGTCCAAATTTTGATTCTAAAGTGCACTGTAATAGTGATATTATTGAAACCACTCAGTTTGACCAAGCTTTGAAGGTAAAAGTATATGTCATTTTCTGTTACCATTATGCAAATAGCCATGTTCTCTTATAACTGTTGGCATTTTCTTTAACGTGAACATTTGCAGGTGCCAGAGTTCATTGCACTCTCGTGTGACAAAGTATAGGCTGTGATTGTCCATTGAAGTTACTTATTTTCAGTTTCTTGAACAAGAATGTTAGTCATCCTTACGCCTTATTAGGCTGGCGACCGTTGTTATTATCATTTGGACACTGTGGATAGGCAAATTATTGTTTGTTACTGTTTAAATATTTACGTAATTCTGACTTTCACTTCCGATAAGCTACCTCCGTTAGGTATTTCACAGTCAACACAACTAAAATCCTTTCAGAGGGTAACACTGCTCTGCTTCTTTATACTATAACTGCTTGAATTAAAATAATTTCATCGTACAAACTGCCTCCAGTTTTGAGGTTATGGTATAGCAGTAGCGGACGGTAGTGTTATCACAAGGCCAATTTAATTAATAAACCACTTATTTTGATATCAAATGCTTCTTTCTTATCCTGTACGAGGATACTGCCCACGTGGGAAAAACAAATATCGCTCTCAGCGGGCGACGTTCAGACGCTACGTGCCTCCCGCAGGCCGGATGCGAACCTCCATCCACAGCCGTGACGCGCTGCTTGCTTGCGGTTTCTTTCGACCGCGATGCGAACTAATAATCGCCACATCTCTCACAGGCGTAAGTGAGAGCGCCGCGCGACGGCCCGCACCGCCGCTCGTCAATCTCCGGAACAAAGGCGGCGCCCGCCGTTTGTTTTGTTCGGGAGCGGCCGCCGCTGCCGCCGCCGCCGCCCCCGCCGCCGCCGCCTCGGCAGCCACCGGCCAGCCGGCCAGCCAGCCGACGGCCTTTGCAGACGCGCGGCCCGGCAGCGCTCCGCAGTGCTTATTATTTCTGACGGACGCTCGCGCCGCCAAATTTGTTTACACCTGGCCGAGCTAAATGTTGCCTCGGCGAGCTTTTGATCCCGGCTCGCGCTAACGGCCGTTAAGCGCGTTTCATTTTGCAGATTAGCTGCTGAGAGACGGCCGGGCCCGGCTCTTAGCTGGCAGCGTCGCATTTCGCCTTTGCTCACTCCGGACGTCGTGCGTCGTGCGGAGCGACAGGGGAATTAATTCGCCCACTGCACCCGTAGATACGAAGGAGTAATCTCGGAGGGAAAACAAGAATTGAGCTGTTGGTCTTGCTCGCCTGTCATATATCTCCAGTGCCCGACGTTTCAGGGGTTAGTTATATGACCGTTGACAGCCTGCAGAGATTTAAAGAGGGATGAGAGACTCCAAGGAGTTGAAGCCGCCACACTTACCTTCAGCGACTTCCGTATCACAGCTGGCGTCCATCCCTTGATGAACATCGTTACATTGGACCTACCCAGACCGCTACCGTGGTCACATTTCTGTAGTGATGATCTCGTGTTTGTCTTGAGGAGTAAGACTGATCTCAGAGACAAAGGTTAACAAGCTAGGGATTGTCTCCAGAATCAGTGTTTTACTAAAATGGTTGGCTCTGAGCACTATGGGACTCAACATCATAAGTCCCCTAGAACTTAGAACTACTTAAACCTAACTAACCTAAGGACATCACACACACCCATGCCCGAGGCAGGATTCGAACCTGCGACCGTAGCAGTCCCGCGGTTCCGGACTGCAGCGCCAGAACCGCTAGACCACCGCGGCCGGCTCAGTGTTTTACTCTCCATCGGAATACAGGATAAAGTTCCTCTGGTTCGATTCCCACTCCGGCACACAATTTTAATCTGCCAGAAAGTTTCGAATCAGTGTTAAACCACGGCAAATTGAAAGGTTCATTCTACGTTCTCCTTGGTCGAATGTATGAGAACATGCTTACGCTAGTAGTCGTCTGTAGCTTTCAGTTGCAATTATCTTGCTAGTTTTGTTCATCGAATCTTGTTGTTGTTGTTGTTGTTGTTATTGTTGTGGTCTTCAGTCCAGAGACTGGTTTGATGCAGCTCTCCATGCTACTCTATCCTGTGCAAGGTTCTTCATCTCCCAGTACTTACTGCAACCTACATCCTTCTGAATCTGCTTAGCGTATTCATCTCTTGGACTCCCTCTAATATTTTTACCCTCCACGCTGCCCTCCAATGTTAAATTTGTGATCCCCTGATGCCTTAGACCATGCCCTACCAACTGGTCCCTTCACCTTGTCAAGTTGTGCCACAAACTCCTCTTCTCTCCAATTCTATTCAATACCTCATCATTAGTTATGTGATCTACCCATCTAATCTTCAGCATTCTTCTGTAGCACCACATTTCGAAAGCTTCTATTCTCTTCTTGTCTAAGCTATTTATCGTCCACATTTCACTTCCATACATGGCTACACTCCATACAAATACTTTCAGAAACGACTTCCTGACACTTAAATCTACACTCGATGTTAACAAATTTCCCTTCTTCAGAAATACTTTCCTTGCCATTGCCAGTCTACATTTCATATCCTCTCTACTTCGACCGTCATCAGTTATTTTGCTCCCCAAATAGCAAGACTCCTTTACTACTTTAAGTGTCTCATTTCCTAATCTAATTCCCTCAGCATCACCCAACTTAATTTGACTACATTCCATTATCCTCGTTTTGCTTTTGTTGATCTTCATCTTATATCCTCCTTTCAAGATGCTGTCCATTCCGTTCAACTGCTCTTCCAAGTCCTTTGCTGTCTCTGATAGAATTACAATGTCATCGGCAAACCTCAAAGTTTTTATTTCTTCTCCATGGATTTTAATACCTACTCCGAATTTTTCTTTTGTTTCGTTTACTGCTTGCTCAATATACAGATTGAATAACATCGGCGAGAGGCTACAATCCTGTCTCACTCCCTTCCCAACCACTTCTTCCGTTTCATGCCCCTCGACTCTTACAACTGCCATCTGCTTTCTGTACAAATTGTAAATAGCCTTTCGATCCCTGTATTTTATCCCCGCCACCTTTAGAATTTGAAAGAGAGTATTCCAGTCAGCATTGTCAAAAGCTTTCTCTAAGTCTACAAATGCTAGCTTTCTTTAAGTCTACAAAAAACATTTTTAATGTAAAAATTATTTAATCTCCACTGTCTTGCGTATACAAGTTTTTAACGCTTAGTTTATTTGTGTGTCTAACATATTCGTTTAATATAATAGAATAGCCTCTTCTAGCAAACAATTCTGTTACAGCTCTGCTCACTAAAAACAGTTCGTTTGTCAAACAAGTCCAGACGTTATACAACGGTTGAATGAAAAGTAATGCCTCCACCTTCGTTAATTGGGTTTGGATGGGGATGGGGATATTATAACAAATCAAAGGCAGAAATAATCCTTAGAATGTGATCTTTAATTACCAATATTCACTTTTGCACCTAATCACCAGCCAGCTGGATACATTTGTGCCAACGTTGAACAAGTTTCCTGAAGCCGCCACGGAAGAAGTCGACACTCTGTTTCCGCAACCATAGTCTCACAGTTCTGTCAACGTCTTCATCAGAAGTATAATGATGTCCCCGTAGATCGTCTTTCATTATCGAGAACGGATGGAAGTCAGGCGGTGCAAAATCTGGACTGTATGGAAGATGCCGTACGGTGGTGAGATTCAGTCTCTGAAGTTCTGCTGTGGTGGCAGGTGAAGCGTGTGTGGCTTGGCATTGTCATGCTGCAGGAAAACATTTTCCTTTTCCTTTCGGACCCTTGTTAGCCGTCGTTTCAGAGTTCGCAGCGTTGCGATGTAACGCTCTGAATTTATTGTTGTTCCACGATCAAGGAAATCAACATGGATAAAACCATCTGCATCCCAGAACACTGTGGCCATGATTTTTCCAGCCGAGGGCTGAGTCTTGAATTTCTCTTTCTGGGGCGAGTCTTTGTGTCGATATTCCATAGACTTACGTTTCGTTTCCGGGTCGTTTCGTCTCCTATCACAATCGAAGGGAGAAAGGCGTCACCTTCATTCTCGTAACGCGAGAGGAGTTCCTGGCAAATTTCAAGTCTGTGCCCTTTCATTTCAGGAGTCGGCATCCTGGGTACCCATCGCGCACAGATCTTCCGATAGACAAGGAAAGCAATAATGTGACCCACACGTTCTTGTGAAATGCCGATTGTGCTTGCAGTTTCTCTCTGAGTGATACGACGATCGTCCTGAATCAATCTGTCAACATTTTGCTTGTGAAACTCGGTGCTTGCAGTCACAGGATGTCCAACTCCTTTGTTTGTCACGCAGATCAGATGTTCCCGCCTCAGCATCTTGAAACTTACTCGCTCAGTACTCACATCAACACAATCACCACAAACTGCTTTCACTCTCTGATGAATCTCCTTTGGGGTGACACCTTCTACAGTCAAAAATTCAATGACTGCACGTTGCTGAAATCGCATTTACTGATTGTCTGCGCAGGGTTCCATACTTCACACTGTAACACCCCAAGCGCTCAACGCTAAGGCTTGCCGCCAACTGGAGCTGTAGAGAAGAGCCTACGTAACAAGCCAGTACCTGCCGCATACAGATGCTGCCAACTGTTGAAGAGCTACGAAGGTGGAGGCATTACTTTTCAGTCAACCCTCGTAGAAACAAGTGTTTTTGTGCGACTATACATTGTCTTATTCAACACATAATTTCATGTTACAGTAAGCAATAGACTACGTCTCATTAAAATGCAGGCAGAGAACATGACATACAACCCTCAAGAACCCAGCAACACTGACATCGACATCCTAGATCTCACACGGTGACTAAATTCGATTGCGTTAGGTCCACGAACAAGGACGATGAGCAACTTGATGAGACCAACACAAGGATTAGAGTAGCCTGGATGAAGTGGCAAACGAGATCTGTCTTTACGTGCGATTGTCAAATAAAACACTGTACAACATCGTCAACCACCTTGTTACCATCTAGGACACTGTTGTCCTACTGAAACGGAGATACACCACCGAATTCGCTGTATGGAAACAAAGATGCCTAAAGGGGCACCTGGCGTCACTAGACTGTATCACGCTCCAAAAAAGTACATTAGAAAATAAATCGGTATTTCACTGATCTTGGAAAAGAAGTGGGCAAACCATCGAAAAGATAGTTTGGGCATGTGCTGTGCACAGAGTATGATTCACTGTCGAGGGTATTATTACGTAGAAGGAAAGAAGGCTTATGCACAGTCTACTGAACACTGCTCCGGACAGGCACGCTGAACAGTGACATGAATGCTATCAGACGTCACACAAGAATACAATAAACACTTCCACAGTGGAGATTATTGACCCATGAAGCAGCCTCCTATCGCGTGATGGGACAATCGCCACAGAAAAAGCACAGATTATAGGCTGGATTTGGTAAGTATCTCTTGCTGCATACGTTTCGCTGGTGACGAAAAGTTTAAATACCACGTCCACTCCTGTTGTGCAACGATACTAAGCCCAAGTTTTTAACAACTGTTACCCCGTACACTTGAATTTTTGCACTTTCAAATTCATTTGTGTCCTTCATACACATCCATTCTACAAATCATCTGTTGTGGATCTTGTGGGCATCGATATGAATTTGCAATAAGATCGAGAGATTTTTCGGCAACCATTTTTCCCAAAACCGTCCCGTAACTAATATAAGAATCAGAGTTAAAAATACTAATCATATCAGAGCAATTCATTCCCACTGACTAATGAGATATACCAGATACGTGATTGCCAGTAGCCAGTCAACGAGAGTTACAGTCTTATGCCGTATTGGATGGTTAAATGTAAATGAGAGAGCAGTTTGGAAACGTATCAAGTTCAGCTGCAAGTGAGCAGCTCTGCGGTTGGGTCACAGAGGCCGACAGCACAGGCTCACCACCGGATGAGTTCCTGGAAGGGACCAGCCGTGGGCCGCATAGATCAACGCCACTTGGCTGACCAGAATTCCTTTGAGGAAACGCCACAGGAACCGGTCACTGGAGTAACAGTACCACCTTCCATAAGTACATCAGCAGGAACTGTTTTACGACACGAAAGCCAAACGAGAAAAGTGTGCCGTTTTCAGCAATGTCCCGAGAGGTCGTTTATGTAAGCGGACAGTAGAAAACAGGGCTTCTTCGAAATACAATGACCCAAGAGATAAAGGTAGTAACGTGGAATGAGAACATTA